>NC_088793.1:12004723-13414221 GCF_011386835.1 Chrysemys picta bellii
GGCCCCGCCCCGGCCCCATGGCCGCCAGCACCAAGGCCGTGGCCCTCTTCAAGCGGACCCTGGCGCTGTCTCCCCCGCGGTGCCCCGGCGGCGGCCAGCGCTGTTCGTCCTCGCCGCTGCCCCTGCCGGGGGGCCGGCGCCGCGGGGGCAGCCGCCTCCTGCACCAGGGCTCCCCGCCGGGGGCCTGCCCGGCCTCGCCCCGCTTCCAGCAGCCCGTGTCCCCTCTGCTCTGCCCGCAGGACGCGCTCAGCGACGGCCTCAGGACCTGCTACCGGTACCTGAACCAGACCAGCCGGAGCTTCGCCGCCGTCATCCAGGCCCTGGACGGGGAGCTGCGGTGAGTGCCCGCCGGGGCGGGGGGCTGTGGGCTCGCAGGGGTTAATTAGCCCGTGTCCCTGCAGCAGGAGCCCGTCACAGACTGGCCGGGATAGGAGGGGGTTAACTGGGCAACCTCGTGCAGGAGCCAGCCCTGCACAGGGGCTAGATCCCTGGTGCAACGTGCTGGCCAGGTAGGGTGGCCAGATAGTAAGTGTGAAAAATCGGGACAGGGGGTGGGTGTAATTGGCACCTATATAAGAAAAAGCCCCAAATATCGGGACTGTCCCTATAAAATCGGGACATCTGGTCACCCTACCAGGCCCGTACTGCACGAGCATCTAAGGGTTATCCTAGGAGCAGGAGCCCTGGCTGCTTTGGCCAGGAGAGGGTTAAACATTAGCCCGTAGACAGCCCCTGTGTTACTGGCCATATGCAAGGGACGTGCTTGTTCTCACAATCTGCTGGTAGCAGGGGGTTGTCTGAGATCTATACCTGAGCTTATTTTTATAGGGTGACCAGATGTCCCGATTTTTATAGGGACAGTCCTGATTTTTGGGTCTTGTTCTTATATAGGCTCCTATTACTCCTCTCCTCCCCCCCCCCCCCCCCCCCCCCCCCACACACACACACACACACACTGTCCCGATTTTTCACATTTGCTGTCTGGTCACCCTATACTTTTACCTGAGTGCTTGTTACCCATCGTGATTCAGGATCTGGATTTTGATATGATCATTGGGGATGAGGCCTAGCGGTGGAGTTAGATGCTTAGTTCCAGGTGGGTTGGGGTCTACGTCTCAGTCATGCATTTGTATTCAGCACCTTCCATGCAAATGGCTCACCAGAGCTGTTTGAAAATGTACTAATTTAGTGTAAAAATTCCCTGTGTTTCTCTCTAGCGCATTTCACATAATGGGCATGGAACACTTAACAAATATCAATATAACATCCTATGTAAGAGACAACTGCACGTGTTATTGGTGACACAGTATATGTTTATGTCAACAGTCAGGCCTTGTCTATGATTGTGCAGATTAGTTATTATTTGTATTACCATACCACCTTGGAGCCCTAGTCATGAACCACGACCCCATGTTCTAGGTGCTGTACAAACATTGAAGAAAAAGATTGTCCCTGCCCCAAAGAGTTTACAGTCTTAAGTGTAGGACAAGAATCATAGAATCATAGACTTTAAGGTCAGAAGGGACCATTATGATCATCTAGTCTGACCTCCTGCACAACGCAGGCCACAGAATCTCACCCACCCACTCCTATATAACCTGTCTCTGAGCCACTGAAGTCCTCAAATCATGGTTTAAAAGACCAAGATGGAAAGAATCTTCCAGCAAATGACCCATGCCCCACGCTGCAGAGGAAGGCAAAAAAAACCAACAACAGATGGATACAGACAGACAGGGCTTATGTTTATACAGGTGTCCATGTATTTTAATATATAGCGTTTATTTATTGGATCCCCAAAACAACATACAAAGTACACTAGTAAAATGTACCCATTATATTCAATACTTCTCATCCAAGGTTCTGCCTTGGTACATCTATGTCCCTCGTCCCTGTTTTACAGGGGTGGCATAGAGAGATTAAGTGACTTGCTCAAGGTCATGCCAGAAGGCTGTGGTGAAGCCGGGACCTGAAACCAGCTTTCTGGAGTCCTAGTGCAGTGCCTTAACCAAAAGACCATCCCTTTCTCCCCCTCAGTATACTCTGTAAACATTAACTATACCTGTACCCCAATATAACGTGACCCAATATAACACGAATTCGGATATAATGCGATAAAGCAGAGCTCCGGGGGTGGGGCTGCACACTCCGGTGGATCAAACCAAGTTCGATATAACGCAGTTTCATCTATAACGCGATAAGATTTTTTGGCTCCCGAGGACAGCGTTATATCGAGGTAGAGGTGTACTGTAGAGATTGGTTAATCTCTTTTGGATGGTTTTGAAAAAAACAACTTTGAAACTTGCCATTTATGCCCATAGCTGGTGTCTGTGACTGCATTTCCTGGTCGTATCTAGATCATAGGCTGTCTGGGCATAGTGTGTTTGTAAAGGGCCCAGTACAATTGGGCCCCAGTTTTGAATCAAGATTCTGGATGCTACCATAATACAAATCATTATAAAGCTTTGCAAAACCTGCTTAAGTAATGATAATACAGAGGGATTGCTTTTCCTGCCACTGTAATATAGCCAACTCTGGAGTGGATCAAGGCAGCTATATAAACATTGCACTGTAACACTATTTAACAGTTTAGGGTAGAAAGGATGGAGTTCAAAATAGAACTACTGAACTTTCAATATGGCTACAACAGCACAGGTAACACCTTTTTTCTTGTAAAAAGTGTCATGGGACTTTGGTTCATTAAAGTGGTGAGGGCCTCAGTTTTAGGGTTCTTTCATTAGAGACTTACCAAGTTATGTAATTCTTAATAGCTATCTCTACTCAGTTTACAGTAACATTTGAAATGATGTCAAGTATCAGAGGGGTAGCCGTGTTAGTCTGGATCTGTAAAAAGCAACGGAGAGTCCTGTGGCACCCACGTATCTGACGAAGTGGGTATTCACCCACGAAAGCTTCTGCTCCAATACATCTGGTAGTCTTAAAGGTGCCACAGGACTCTCATTTGAAATGATTAAATTCCTCGTACTATAGAATGAAAGTCCTAAATTATTTATGTGCACCATAAATTACGGCAGTGCTTAGAGAACCTCTGTTCCCCCTCACATTTGATTAGCTACAGATACGTGTGTATAGCACAGATATATACTTTGTATAAGGTAAGAATGGCACTATAAACAAACAATATAAAAATGTAAAGTATTGAATCCTTAACATACCCACAAGCTATCATGCTGACCAGTGTTATCTCACTATTTTTTTTTTTTTTTTTTTTTTTTTTTTAATGCACCCTTTTCTGTCTGTCTGTATCCATCTTGTCTTTTGTCTTCTAGTTAGATTTTAGGCTCTTTGGGGCAGGGCCAGTCTTTTTGTTCTGTCTGTACAGCATGCAGCCCCAGGGGTCCTGGTCCTTGACTGGGGTTCATAGGTGCTGTGTAGTACTGGTACTATAGCCACTAATAATAAGCCTGGGAATTCAGAGTTAAGCTTTGTGCGCTGGGATGTTTGTTTTTTTTTGTTTTGTTTTTTTTAATTTTAGCCAATAGCTGTTTGTCTCAGGAGTTTCTGAACAGTGGACAAGTGTTCATGTTCCTTGTGGTGCAGTATAGACACCCATCCTGGGTGTGTCAAGGGCAGAGATGCAGTTTTAACTCTGAATGTCTCCAATTACTGTCATTAGAAACTAGCACGTAACAGTGTTGGAAAACTTTGCTTGGAATTTTTGCAACGTGGGTTATAGTAGACCAGAGCTAAAGCACCACTTAAATATTACCCCTTAAATTGGGAACAAGTTTGTAAACATATTTTTAGCATTACTTAATGTACAACCCCAGCTCCCAATACTCCTTTTGGGAATAAAAGGTGATATGAGAGATTATGTAAAAATGGAGTGTGATAAGAACAGGCCTGAAAAATTAAAAAAAAGAAAAAAAAATGCATCCATGGTTCCCAGCCAATGGGAACTGCGGAGCGGGCGCTTGGGGTGGGGGCAGCTCGCGGAGCCCATCTGGGCACGCCTCCACCTAGGGGCCACAGGGACATGCCGGCTACTTCTGGGAGCAGCGCGGGAGCTGGGTAGGGAGTCTTCCAGCCCTGCCAACTCCCCCTCCCCCCAGCACCAGCGGGGTCCCAGGCTACGTGCTGCCCCATCCCCTCTCAGAGCACCCATGGCGCCCCCAGGCTGCTCCCCCCCCCCAGCACCCACGGTGCCCCCTTCCACGCCCCCCCCTCCCGAGCACCTGCGGCACCCCTGGGCCATCCCCGGCCCTACTGCAGAGCACCCGTGGCACCTCCGGGCCACCCCATGCCCCAGAGCATCCAAGTTTTAGTTAGGGGTATATAGTACAAATCATGGACAGGTCACGGGCCATGAATTTTTGTTTACTTCCTGTGACCTATCCATTACTTTTACTAAAAATACCTGTGACTAAAACGTAGCCTTAATTATAATTTATTTACCAAAAAAAATTTCTTCCTTTAATTAAAAAAAAAAAAAAAAAAAAAAAAACCCAAGGTTAAGTGTAGTAGTGAACAGCTAAATGATCCACTCACTTTTCCATTACCATATAATCTTTTATTGCTCATTGTTGTCCTAGCTCATTTATGCTGTTCTTTATTAATTAGCATTTAAACGCTTCCAAATGGTTAGAGACAGAGTACTTAATTCGCTTTTACAGTAACTCCTTTTTTTAAGATAGTTGTTATCCTAATTTTACAGCTAGGGATTTTTTATAATCCTAGGGCTGGAACCTGCATTCCTCACACTCCCAAAACTTCCACTGAAGACACTAGGATTTATGAGTTTTGAGCATAGCAGAGAGATGATTTCTTGACCAAAACTACACAGCAAGCCAGAGCAGAGACAGGATTCAAATTCAGGAGCTGTATTGCATCATCCATGTTTAGCAGAACTCTTCATAGATTCTAGTGCTTAAAAACACACTCGGAATATGGCCCCTTGAATGCCTAGATCCTGGCTCCAGGATCAGTCTACTGTTCGTCTTCTCAGACTTTTTCTGCTTGGGCCCCCCAAATCAGCCATGATTTCTTGCTTTGATCCTAATACATGGTTACGACACAGTGGGAGGAGGAAAGAGAAGCTGCTTCAGCAAAGGGACAGCTGGAAGAGAAGGGAACAGAGATAAGAGTTTATCCTTCCCCTCACAGTGTCTTATTTCCCCTGGGTCCTAATGGCCGCTGGGTTTTAGTAACTTTTCTTTTACCGCTATTCTGGCCAGCCCTCCCAAGACTTGTAGCAAATTTGGATCTCTCAGTACAGCAGTGGATTATGCTGCTCTTGGCACTTTGGATCAGTATTACATTAGTCTGTTAATGATATAGTACCTTTACTAATCTGTTTTTAAAAAACAGCTCCGCTTTCCATCTCCTCCCACCCCAGCAAAAAGAAAAAGGAACAACCCTCCCCCCCCAGCCCCAAAACAACAAAACTCAGTTTGAAGGAGAAACTACTCTGGTGTCTAAAGAAACTGTTGCACATTGCAAGTCACTTAGTTGTGCCCCATAGCGCGAAGATTCCACGTGTAAGCACATAAAACCCACAGCGTAAAGAGTCAAGGCACTTTCCTTTGTGATTAGTGCTGAGGTGAATGATAGATTTGCAGTGGACTGCTAAGCCTCAGTCACAGGAAAATACTCTCATGATGTGTGGGTATCCAAGATACTTACATGGCCTCCCTTACTGTAGCATCTGAGCACCTCAAACTTCAGTGTAGTGATCCTTAAAACACCCTTGTGAGGTAGGACAGTGCTGTCATCCCCATTTTATAGTGTCTCTGTGCTTCAGCTCCCTAAGTGACTGGCCCAAGGTCACACAGGAAGCCTGTGGCAGATCAGAAAATTGAATCAAGGTCTCCCGTGGTCCAGGCTGGCACTCTAGCTACTGGACTGTCCTTTGTTTCTAGCATCTGAATGCCTAGCCCAGGTGTATCAGGGGGCCAGAAATTTCCAGCATCTGTAGGGGATCCTTTCTTGATTTTTCTGTCTAGGCACGTGTAGTATCTAAATATGTTTGAATTGTATCTACAGTGGTTGCCACTAAATTGTTTAAAAAGGTATCCACATTTTAATGGCGATCACTGGTACTAGCATAGCTACTACAAAGACAGATTATGGTATGAAATTACATTTTGCCTCATGATTTTTTAGTTGTAAATGTCCTTCTGGTAGATATGGGCCTGAATCAGAGCCCTGGTTCTGACCTGTTCAAACGCTTGGGATGTTTGAAATATTGACATGAATTTTATGGCTTGAGCCCATCTCTGATTTGTATGCAGAACTAGAAATACTTTCCAGGTTGCAGAATTGGAAAGACGTTTGTTTAATTTTCAAATGTCTCTCAGAAAAACCACATGATGATTTTTAACTACTCGCCTGTGTCATAGCGAATCTTGATAAATAGGAAATCTTTCCTTCCCTCCATAGTCATGCTGTGTGCATATTCTATCTGGTTCTCCGAGCTCTGGACACGGTAGAAGATGATATGACTATCAACTTAGAAACCAAGGTCCCAATATTGCATGACTTCCACTCCTACCTGTATCAGCCGGACTGGAGATATTTGGAGAGCAAGGAGAAGGACAAGCAGGTGCTTGAGGACTTCCCAACGGTGAGCTGTTAGATTTCTTGTTTCAATCTATTACCTATATAATCAGCAGGTTATAATTATCTACTTTAAACCCCTTTGCATCTTGATACATAGAATTGCTAGACTGGATCAGACCCAAAGTCCACCTGGTCCGGTAACCTGACTTCAACAGTGGTCAGTACCAGATGCTATATTTGGCATTGGTGCGACCACTCCTGGTATACTTTGTCCAGTTCTGGTGCCTACAATTCAAGAAGGATGTTGATAAATTGGAGAGGGTGCAGAGAAGAGCCATGAGAATGATTAAAGGATTGGAAAACATACTTTATAGTAATAGATTGAGCTTCTTGAGTCTATATCCATCTTAACAGAGAGAAAGCTAAGAGGTAATTTGATTACAGCCTGTAAGTACCTGCTTGGGGAATAAAACTTTGTTAATGGGCTTGTCAACCTAACAGGCAGCAGTATAACAAAATCTAATGGCTGGAAGTCCAAGCTAGACAAAGTCAGACTAGAAATAAGATGTACATTTTTAATAGTGAAGTTAATTGGAACCAACTTAACCAAAGGTTGTGGTGGATTCTCCATCACTGGCAATTCTTAAATCTAGGTTGGATCTTTTTCTAAAAGATCTTTGCTCTAGTTCAAACAGGAAGTAGTTCAGGGAAGTCCTATGGCCAATGTTATGCAGGTCAGACTAAATGATCACAATGGCCCTTTTGGCATTATAATCTATGAATCTGTTTCAGAGGAATGTGCAGGAACGTTGCATTAAGTAGATGTGGGATATTCTGCCCAGGAGGCAACCCATCATGATCTTTAACAGCTAGAGATTGATTCAAGTCTCAAAGCCAAAGACTTAATATCCCAGTCTCAAAATTTTTATAGTTAATAATAACAGCAGACTGTGGAACTCATAATCAAATTTCCATTACCGGTCTTACTGGCAGAGCTCAAAACATGGAAAACTGTCTGTATAAAGGAGGATATTTCATGATCAGATTCATCACTGTGCATGATACACTGTGGTGCTATCCTGATCAGTACTGATAGAAATGGCTTTTGCCATCTATGCCAAAACCCACCTGGTTTGATAGTTCTTCACTCTGGCTGTACATTGGAGATGACTGAGGATGCGGTCATTGGTGGCGACTGCTGATGTGTCCCTGGGTTTGCTCTTTGACTGTATTGCCCAATAGATGAGTAAGGGATGTGGACAACCAACTCATTTGTAACTCTAAGCTGTCCCAGAATTTCCGGCACTTCTCAGTTTTGACACTGAGAGCTGTATTTTAAAGAACAGAGGCCTAAGATCTTATGCATTCACCCTCTTGCATTTGTGTATGTTTCACTGCAGTTCTGTGCCCCACTAGGTGTTCAGAGGGCTACTCACTTGCGTATGAGACTGCATGCACAATTGGGAAAACTGAATGAATGTTGATAAATTTTGCATGTATGCAAATGAGGCGCCACCCTCTGAAAACCTGGCGCTAACTATTCTGTAGTCCCTCGGGTTTTGAAAAAGCAGATCAGCTTCACACAGCAAAATGGCAGCCTTGCAAACTCTTGTTTTCCATGTCAGAAGAGTTCAGGTGTGTCATGGGATTGATAGGCCCTGCCCCCTGGAGAAAAGGGGGATGATGGCAGGAGGTAAGAGAGCAAGCTGCTCAGTTAATGGAGGGAGTAATGTGGGTGGTGGCTTTGGAGAATCTGTTCCTTTCTTATGAGGGGATTAAGCTAAATAGAATGACCTTGTTATCAAAGAAAAGGTTGAGAGGTTACTTGATCACAGTCTGTAAGTACCTGTAGAGAGAGAAGATGCCTGATACTGTGGAGGGCAATCTAGCAAACAAAGGCATAACAAAACCCAATGACTAAAAAGGAAAGCTAGACAAATTTAGACTGGAAATAAGATGCACGCTTCTAACAGTGAGGGGAATTAACCTTTGGAACAAATTAACCAGGGATGTGGTGGACTCTGTCACTTGAAGTCTCTAGATCGAGACTGGATGTCTTATGATCTTGTTCAACCAAGAGTTACTGGGCTCGATGTGGGATTCCTGAATGAAATTCTTGGGCCTGTGCTATGCGGCAGGTCAGATGAGATGATCATAGTGGTGCCCCCAGGTCTCAGAATTGATGAAGGCCCCAATCCTTGCTGAGCCAGCAGTTGAACCTACTGATAGTTTCAGTCTAAAGTGTGTAAGCCCAGAGGGGAAAATGTTAGCCCCGGACTGTTTCACTATGTGGCTGACAGCAAGAGGTCAGCTCTACTGTATTAACTATTAAACACTTAGATCTATTGCAGAAACAGTAGCTGAAAATTTTTTTGAGGGAGCATCATGCGGAATACATTAAAAGTAAAGGAACAGGGCAGCAGCTCTTACAAACTTTATTTATATTCTCTGTAGGTTAATATTTCATTGTCAGCTTCTATCTCTTGCTTTTTCTTTTTAAGGACGAGTTTATAATTCTGATGATATGCCTGACCAGCGCATAATAAAACAACCTAGGGAATTAAATGCAAAAAGCTGTGCTGTATTCAACACTAAGCGTCATGAAAACTGCCAAGTCAAGAAATGCAAAAACCTGACATAGAGTAAATCTTTTAGATGCCAAGTCACTTAGGTGCTTTTGAAATTTTCACGCGAGATTTCTTAATATGAAAGTAATCACAATTTTAAACTGATTTGCAACAGCACACGTTTACACTTCCATTGCATTATATGCTGCTGCGGCATTCGGATGCCAGATGATGAAAGGGCCGTATAAATAGAGCTGTAGCACAAGGTTCCTGAACCATTTACCAGTAATTTAACAAAAAACCTTTGTGCATAACTGAAATGTAATTTAATAAACTAACTCTTATATTTTTATTGGGGTCTAGTTAACTCCACTCTCCCTTTTCTTATTTCTGTTGGTATAAAATTCCTCTTCTCCCGGCTCTGCCACCCAAACACCATCTGGGAATGCGCATGGGAACGAGACTCATGCTTCATACTGGAGTAGCTGTCCTCTAGATGCGGCATGATTTCAGTGCTCCAGCTGAGAGCCGTGCTGGGATTTGGCGAGCAGCCAGTGCCGGGGACCAGGCTGGGATTCGCTCACTGAATGGGGCTGTTCTGTGGTAGATTTTAGGTTAGCGTTCCAAGGAGTGCACTTCACCGTGGCGTAGTAATTCTCACAAGAACAAGAGCACTACAGTTTCTGAAGAAATTCAGTTAATTTACGGGATTTGTAAATATTTTGAATTTTAATTGATCAGTTTAAGGTTGGATTCGACTTCCATTGAAGTCATAGGGTGGGAGGGAGGTGATGTTTTTAGGTGGGGGAGTTGTTGCTAATTTTATGGTAATTTTAAGATTAAGGCTCAGATTTTCATAGGAGCCTGAGAGTAGTTCGGTGCCCAAATCCCATTGAATTTCAGTGCGATTTGAGCACCTAACTCCCGTAAATCCCCTCTGATAATCCCAGCCCAAAGGAATATTTGGGAAGTCCAGTGACTGCTGTGAATGGCCTGAAGGCATCTATGCTAATAGCGGCTTGTCGGAGAATTGCTGCAGTGCTCAGAAATGTTACTACAGTACAAAAGAGTTTATTCTATAGGCTTGGGATACAAACAACTTGTTAATTTAGCAGATTTGTCCTCGTAAGTGGTATTTATGGGGGCTGCATTGTTCCATGAAGTATCTTTGTTTGCAGCGTTCATGTAACTGGCCTGCTCTTCTAACACACCCACTCCCGTTCAAATTATATTACAATACAACTTTGATACAGAAGGTCTCAAACTGCTGAATAATAATCCCAGACAGTTACATGGCACTGTTCATCAGTACATCTCACAACACTTTACAAAGGAGGTCAGAATCATTATCCCCATTTTACAGACTGGGAAACTGAGGCATGGAGGGGAAGTGACTTGCCTGAGGTCACTCAACAGGCCAGTGGCAGAGTTGGGAATAGAGTCCAGGTTTCCTCAGTCTCAGCCCAGTGTTCTTTCTGTCCACAGTTGAGTTCCTCTGGGCTCCTTTAATCTCTCAATTTATTCATTTTAAAAAGACTGCTAGAAGGCTGTCTATAATAACCCACACAGGGAGAAGAGGTCTGATGCCGGAGTGCTCTTTAACATAGCAAAGGAATAAAATGAAATGGCTGGAAGCGGATGTCACCAAAGTTCAAACTCTGCTAATACATTCAGATAATGTGAGCCCCCATGCAAGATTCAGACAGTCTTATTTATACAGATAAAAGGGTGTGAACTAAACAAAGGGACAGAGAGAGCAAAATTGTAAAATTTGCATAGGGCACAATATGCATATCCTGCTTTCTTATTAACTTTTATTGATCTAAAGCTAATGCTTCACCAATTGCCCTTAAGTGAGGCAATTCATTAAGCAGTTAATGTCTGCTTTCCTGCCCCCTGGCTTGCAGCATTTCTCATTTCTACTTAAAGGTACATGCATTCTTTAATTCATTCTATTTCTTTAATATAATTCATTTCATTTTCACACTCTTTCATAAAGTTACACTTGGTGTACAGCGTTTTGTAACTCCTTCATGCACCAGCTCCCAAGTGATGCTGTCCAAGGCCGTACTGCCTTCAAGAAATTACAAGCTGCATCTGAGCTGTGGCCAGAGATCATAGGAATTTTTGTTTCTGCACATGCTGAATTTGTGTTTACTGCTGAGGGGCTTGAATCTGTTCCCATTGAAGCCAGTGGGAATTTTGTCAGCCCTTCAGTGGGAGCAGGATTAGACCCCAGTAGCCTATAACCTTCTCGCCCCCCCCCCCCCCCACTTCCTGGTCTAGTGACAAATGCCACTTTCAGCACAATGTATATTTCTTTGTGGTTTCTGCTGTAGATCTCCTTGGAGTTCAGAAACCTGGCAAAGGTGTATCGAGATGTGATTGTAGATATTTGTCACAAGATGGGAGCTGGAATGGCCGAGTTCTTGGAAAAGAAGGTTGACACCCAGCATGAGTTGGATAAGGTAAGCGAGCATTGAGAGCCCATGCTCTCAAGTACGTAAAAGGTTGTTACATGGAGGAGGGAGAAAAATTGTTCTTGATCTCTGAGGATAGGACAAGAAGCAATGGGCTTAAATTGCAGCAAGGAGGTTTAGGTTGGACATTAGGAAAAACTTCCTAATGGTCAGGGTGGTTAAGCACTGGAATAAATTGCCTGGGGAGGTTGTGGAATCTCCATCACTGGAGATTTTTAAGAGCAGGTTAGACAAACACCTGTCAGGGATGGTCTAGATAATACTTAGTCCTGCCATGAGTGCGGGGGACTGGACTAGATGACTTCTCAAGGTCCCTTCCAGTCCTATGATTCTATGCTCAGGGCAACGCACATAGCCCCTGCTGGAGGCCTGGCATTCTGCACTTGCTGCTCCCTCATGATGATTACAATTGCTTATTGTAATGCTCACCCTGGCCATACATAGGTATCCAAGATGAGTAAAGGACAAAGTGTTAACTCTGAGTCTTGCTGTTTGGTGGGCAGCCCATTTCCATGTGAATGTAAAGATTTATCTGAGCGATGAGATCCCTGCGTAAATTTCCCAAAGCATTGATTAGCTATTTTTGTCACTGACCTTGTGGATGACAGTGGCTGTGTGCATTATTGATAGGTAGTACAGAATTTTAGGTGGGCCGTCTTACCCCCTGCCCACTTAACTCCTTGACTACGAACACAAAGTACTCTCAGTCCCCTGCTTTGGCTGCCAGCCTGTTCATTGAAATGCAAGTACACACCATAAAGCCTTGATGCTGGTTTTGAGCAGTTTTCCTGGAACGTGCACTGTATAAAATGGGCCCCATGAGCATCTGCTCTCATTTGGGTCTTCCATGGAAGCCCAGTGCTGTTAACAGCTGTGAATGACACGCTTGCTATTTTTCCTGCGTGGAGCAATGGTCCGGTGGTAGAATCCACACTGTAGAAGCATATTCTTGGTATGCGGATGTTGGCTGTTGAGCACTGGCATGAAGACACATGCCAGAAGCCCTTGCTCAGTGTCGCTCCGTATTCCAAGCCCAAACCCAAATACCACTGACACGTCCATCAAAATGGGCTTGATATGCAGCAAGTTGAACTGCATGGGAACTATCTTGGGGAAGGTTCCCCGAAAGACACCAGTAACCATAAATAACCTAGGGGAGTAATTTTGATGTAGCCACATGGACTAGGAGAGAGACATTTCACAACTCATTTTGTTCTTTCCAAACCTTGCAGTATTGTCACTATGTTGCTGGGCTGGTGGGCATTGGCCTTTCCCGTCTGTTCTCTGCATCAGAGCTAGAAGACCCTATCGTAGGACAGGACGCAGAGCTTGCAAATTCCATGGGCCTCTTTCTTCAGAAAACCAACATCATTCGTGATTATCTGGAGGACCAGGTGGAGGGAAGAGAGTTCTGGCCCAGAGAGGTAAGGGAAACCAGCCCTTTTCAGATGACAACTTCAGCCTAATACGGGTTGTTAGGAAGTGTTAGAGCTGTGATGCAGACTCCTATTCCTTTCTGATGAGCTCTGGAGATACCGTTACTGCTTTGATACAGAGTTAGGCAGGGCTACTTGTTAGGAGACTCATTTCACAGAATTTATCTTTTGGTTCTTATTCAGATATAGAAGGTTTCTGGTTTTTTTTCAAATGAAGTTCCACAAATCTGTCTGTAGGGAGTTAGGCAAAACTCTTCTGTCAGAGAGATCTTAGTGGTATAGCTGAAAGGTCAATTGTCAGCATGCCTGTCTCATGGATAAAATCTGTTCAGTAGTGTGTCTGTGACAGCGGAGGTTTCTCCAGACAATCTTGGATGCTGTCACTCTGCTCCATGCACCAGCCCTGTTCGCAGGATGGGACAGGGTTCCTGTAACCTAAGAAGAGTTGGCCACACTCAGATTTGGAGACCCATCTTCATAACATGGGGACTCTGCTGTGCCAGCCGCAGTCCAGAAAAGCATTTACACACATGTGTAACTCTAAGCACGTGAGTAGTCCCACCGAGGTCGGTGCAGTTACTCGTGCTTTAAGGTGTGTGTAAGTGCCTTTCTGAATCAGAGGCATGGATGCTTAACTTCAGAGCTGCCGGCTGGATCCAATTCTTCTCTCTTTCCCAGGGTGCCTTATCGACAGGGAATGGGACTGAATGGAATAGTAGGTCAGAGTGAACTGTGTGTTAAGGATCTTGCTTCTGACTGTAACACAGTCTGATTACAAGTATTAGGTGCAGTAAACTAAGATCTTTGTATTTGACAGTTTGATATGGGCCCTCTTATGAATATGCATGTCTGAAAAGTGCTAACGGCTGAGTGGTGTTCCTATGTACTGTTGGCGTTCCCAGGTTTGGAGCAGGTATGCCAAGAAGCTGTCGGATCTCGCCAAGCCAGAGAACATTGACGTGGCCGTCCAGTGTATGAATGAACTGATCACAAATGCATTGCACCACGTCCCCGATGTCCTCACCTACTTATCTAGACTGAAAAACCAAAGTGTCTTCAACTTCTGCGCTATTCCGCAGGTAGGTTAATGTTTCCAGATGTTTGAACCAGATATTTTCATTCTTTTCCCCCTCCCATCTTCACCCCCTTTGGGGCTGGATGTCTTCTCAGTTCTATACACAGTATTTAATACTAGTCTTTTTCTCTCTGATATTAAATAAATTCAACATGGAGATCGCCAAGCATTTTGAGTTGTTGCCTCGTTTTGAGAGATTGGGTCTTTCCCCAGAGGAATGACTCGACTCTTGGATAGATATGCTATTCAATGCTGCTTGTCATTTCTCCCTAGGTGATGGCCATCGCCACTCTGGCGGCCTGTTACAATAACAAACAGGTGTTTAGAGGTCTAGTGAAGATTCGGAAAGGACAAGCTGTCACTTTAATGATGGACGCCACAAACATACAAGCTGTCAAGGCTATAATGTACCAGTATGTGGAAGAGGTAGGTTTGGTGGCTTGCTTCGAAAGACTCGTATTCAAATGTAGCTGTTCCCTCTTTAATCCTCTGTGTTCTGCTGTTAGGGCTAAGCTGGGGTTTCCACTATATCCAGTAGTTTAGCAACTGCCATTTTGCTTTAGCTAAAATTGTTGAAGATGTTCTAGGAACAAGGACATTAGCATGAAAAAGCTTGAAATAGTAAAGTCTGGAACATGGTGCTTTTTTTTTTTTTTTTTTCCCCCTCCTTTCTCTGGTGCTGTTAATCCTTATAGTCTAAAGTGTATTCTCCAGAAGTGTTAGCACTTCCGAATTTATTATAAAAGCCACTCTTCTGTTTTCAGGGAATATAATAATAGCTGTTGCAGAAGTGAAAACTACAGTTGAGATGACTAACTGCCGGTATAAACCTGTGCCCGCACTCATAATTTTCAGATTTTATATGGAATTGTGTAACATGTATGGGTGTTTAACCCCACATACTGGTTTGTATAGATGTTGCACAGTATTCTACTGAGCAAATGTAATGGAGGATTTCTCATTTTCTTTATGCCAGTCTGGTAAGTTCATATATTTCCAGTGCATCATGGAAAATAAAGACCTTTTAATTGCTGTGGCTGTCAGTTGCCCTGTCTGTGGGACAAACATTAGTGATCTGATTGATCTGTTTCTAAAACTGTCTTTTCAGGGTGGTGCATACCTAATAATATAGGTACCACTGCACTTATTCCCATTGGAATCAATGGGAGCTGCATTGCTGTAGAAAATCAGGCCAGCTGTCCCTGGCATGGAGTTGACTGTCTAAAGTTAGACATGTCCCAGGCAAGATGAGTAGGGAGAAGACGGTGAAAGGGAAAGGTAGGGGAGGGGTTACAAAAATAGGCTAGCTCCCCAATCTCGCCACGCCATTGATGTGGTGAGATTGGGGAGCTAGCCTATTTTTGTAACCTATTTTTGATGCAGTGTCTGAATGAACCGATCACAAACGCTGTATGCCATGTCCCTGGTGTCCTCACATACTTATTTAGGCTGAAGAACCAAAGTGTCTATTGTACAAGTCAAGCAGCCTTTTCCGGTGCCTGGAGTTACCTTTTGTTGTGCCGTTCCATAGAGAATAGGCTGGAATAAAGCCGCCTGTGGCTTTTCTGGGCTGGATGGAAAGGGAGGTGGAGGAAGGGCTGGTACAAGCCTGACAAAATCAGCTGGGTTATTCGCCCCTTCTCTCCTCGGGAATCTCTCTTTAAACAATCCCTTTGTTAGTATTTACATTTGCTGACTTTGGGAGAATCTTGCCTCCGTTACAGTCCAGGGCAAAACTCTCTGCCTTCCCAGGGCCCAGATTTCACCCTTTGTCATCCTCCATATGAAGGCAGAAACCGCGAATTCTGTTTACACAACGTTGATTCTTGGAAGAAGCTGCTTAGGGTGGCGTCACGTCCCCCTGGGCAGGGCCAACTACAGTTGTGTCTGTGGCTGCTGCTGACAACATTCGGTCATATTTTCCCTGCATTGTGTGAAAATCTTGTCTGAAAAGTGTCTGAGAACAGTATGGTCAGTCCATGCCAGGGAGTACCTTGGTTCTGTCAATCAGAGTTACCTGTCTAAGGCCTGGTCCCCACTAAGCCCCCACTTCGGACTAAGGTACGCAAATTCAGCTACGTTAATAACGTAGCTGAATTCGAAGTACCTTAGTCCGAACTTACCGCGGGTCCAGATGCGGCAGGGAGGCTCCTCCGTCGATGCCGTGTACTCCTCTCGCCGAGCTGGAGTACCGGCGTCGACGGCGAGCACTTCCGGGATCGATTTATCGCGTCTTAACCAGACGCGATAAATCAATCCCAGAACATCGATTGCCTGCTGCCGGACCCTCCGGTAAGTGAAGATGTACCCTAATAGACCTTGCTAGCAAGGTGCAAATACTTCTCCAAATCCTTGAGTCAGACAGCTCCTAGTGGCTGTACAGATCCCTAGCAGCTCTGGCCTAACCTGACCTAACCATAGGAATAACGTGACTTATGACCGCACGTTTAGGTCCTGTCTTAATTGGGATTTGGAGCAGCTAGCAAAGGTTTCAAAGCAAAAACCATTTTAATGTTTCTTTACTTAGATTTATATATTGGGCCTTACCAAATTCATGGTCCATTTTGGTCAATTTCATGACCAATGGTTTTAAAATTGGTCAATTTCATGATTTCAGATGTTTACATCTGAAATTTCAGAGTGTTGTAACTGCGGGAGTACTGACCCAAAAAGGGATCGGGGGCGGGGGGCAGGTTTGCAGGATTGCCACCCTCACTTCTGTGCTGCTTTCAGAGCTGGGTTCTGAAGGCAGCAACTGCGGAGCTTCCTGCAGCTGGAGGGGGCTCCCGGAGGTGGGTCCGATCTCCCCCATGCTCCTGGGAGCGCCCCAGCCAGGGGCTCCTAGTCGCTAGTCATGTCCAGTGGTGGATTAACGCACAGGCCTATGGGCCTGTGCCCAGGTGCCAGGGCCATTTGAAAAATGGATGCCCCAAACCCTGTCAGGAGTCACAGGGGGTGGTTGAAACCCTGAGTACCAGCAGTAATTGTCAGGACTGAAGCCCCAAGCCTTGGTGCCCCGAGCCCAGGTAGGAGCCGCGGGGGCAGGGAAGCCCTGAGCCCAGGTGCCTCAAGCCCCAGCTGGGGCTGTGAGGAGGACACCAGCCCAGAGCCTGGGCATAAGCTGTGGGGGACAGATGTCCTGAGTCCAGATGCCTGGAGCCCCAGCAAGAGTCGCAGGGGGCAGGAAGCCCTGACCCTGAGCATCCCAGTCCCCGGCAGGAGCTGAGGGGGGTGGAAGTCCGGACCCTAGCTCTGGGGCTGTTGCAGCGCAGACGTGAGGGTGTACCACCCTTACGTCTGCACTGCCTATGGAAGTGGGTCTGATCTCCCCCCGTCCCCCCCCCCCCCCCCCCCCCCGATAATGGCCGTGCTGGGGAAGGACTAGTTCTGTCCTCTCCAGCCTGGCTGGACTAGCAGATTTTGGGGAGATCTGATTTCATGGGGAAGGGCTTATTTCACAGTCCATGACACATTTTTCATGTGAAATTGGTAGGGCCCTGTTTATGTAATAGACTCCTCTACAGGACTGTGGGTGCCCTAACAGAGAATCGGCAGGATTAATAAACATTAAACCAAGTTCTGGCTAATGTGGCTTGAACTCCTTTGCAGACTGACCCCTGGGAGTGTATCCTCTAAACTCAGTTCAGTTAGCACAGTGCTCAGGTAAAATATTACCTCTTAGCAAGTTTCCCTGCCTAGAGCGAAGTTAGCACGGTTCTGATCCCCCTTTGGTTTAAAAACTGGCTGGATTGCTGGTAACGAGTGTTATCCTGTTGGAATATGCATAGCACCTCCTCCACAGAAGCCATATATTGTCATAGGAATTGTGGGTGTGGTTTTCAGGGTTGCTCCCTAACCTTGCATGGGTTTTTTCTTTCTCCAGATCTATCAGAAGGTCCCAAGCACAGACCCTTCTTCTAACAAGACCCAGCAGATCATCGTCTCAATACGGACAATGAGTTTGCCCAATGGCGTCGAGGTATCCCGTAACCATTACTCCCCCATCTACCTTTCATGCGCCATGCTTCTGGCAGCCCTGAGCTGGCAATACCTGAGTGCGATGTCAAAGGCATCAGAGGAGTATGTACAGGCCAGCGAGAACTGAGGGTTGGTGGGGAGAGCAAAGGTCAGTGGATGGATAATGTTGGGAACAGGTTCTTCTCTCTTCCCTGTTGGATCTGCTGCCCTGCGGGATGCCAGACTGGTGTGGGCCCTTAAAGCTGTGAATGGAATGGCAAGTTTGAAGGTGTCGGTTGGCTCGCCGTATTGTGTGTTGCAGCCGCTAGCTAGCAGCTGGATTTGGCTGCTTTCACGGTCCGGATGAACACGTTACAAATCGGACTGGTTGAGACTCACTTTTCCTCTTTGTGGGAGACTGTTTTACCTGAATTCTGGCCAGGATATTTTTAAATTGCCTGTCACTTGTGATTTTTTTGACACTTCCTTCCTGTAAAAAGTTGCATGACGTGAGCCTTTACGTTCTCTCATCTGCCCTGTGTGTGTTCTGACCTCAGTACCTGCATTTCTCAGCAACTGAATGTTTCCAGCAAGTCAGCCATCTTGGAAGCCACCATTCCCTCAGGTGGATGAAATCTTCAATTCACTGGGGATCTTACAGTACAGAGATGAGTGCATAAGTTCTAGGCCTCCCCATCCTTGTACTAAAGAATTGAGAAGAGATACTAGCCTTAAATATTAGAGCTATTGTGATATCTTGGATGTAGCTTTCCAGTGCGATCACTTCGTGCCGTTTAGAGCTCAGATGCTGAAAGATGTGTGCTCTGTCTTCTGAAAGCCGAGTAGATGGCAGTCCATGCAAAGCTTATTTCTCAGCAAAAGTTCAGGTGGGGAATGTGTGGGGGCAGGCTGGATGGCTCATAGGTGGATGATGACGGCCAAGTCTGGTAGGATACAGCTTTACTGCTAGTGAGTAACAAAGCCATCCAATGGGGGTCTTGAGATATAAAAGGTAGCTCCTAAACCATCCCCAAGGGATGGATCTCCCCATCAAACCATGCAGTGAGGGTCCCCTTGCCCCCTGCCTAGGCAAAGGAAGTGCAGTGTAGTAAGAGATTCCAGCTGTGGTAGTGAGAGTGGGAGGCAGAAGAGCTGCTAGCTGAGCTGTAAGGGAACCAAGGAGGTAGGTCTTGAGTCAGCAAACCTTCCTGACCTGGAGAGAACAAGGGGAATGTTGGAGTCTTTCTCCCCCTGGTCCCTCGCCTGTATTTGTGCCCCCACCCAGGCTGACAGTATGGCCTAGAGGCACAGGTATCCTCTTTGGAGTGGTAACTAACCAGCTCTGGAAGGAGGGTGATTGCATACCTGCTCTCCGGGCATTCAAACTTCCTTTGGAAACATGACTCTCCTCACATGCCACTATTTTCTGTGGCTAAACCAGCGTTCTTTTCACCCATGCCCTCTTTGGGGTGTGCAGATACAGCCTGCAGGACTGTTAGCAATAAAGATACACACAATGCTGGTTTTGACACCTTGTGGCTGTATCCTGCGGGACACTGGCTGTTCAAATGAAGTAGTCAACAGTCAATACTGTTTGTGCTAGTTGTCGATTGCTTCCAGCTCCTGTAAAACTCAAAGTGCCTGTGCTGGAGACAAGAATGGAAATTCTTCAGACTGAGACGTATGGGCTGCTCTCAGCTGCGCTGGCAGAGTTCCACTTACAGCAGCTCTGAACTTAGCCTTGTCCTGCCAATTTCAGCAGGTGGCAGGCTTCACAAATCTGACTTGAAGAACCTTCGTGAAGGAAACAGACACTGGTCTCTCTGGACTCAAGAAAATCCTCCCACCAGCTCTGAAACAGACTTTGAAAGGCTCTTCCTACGATGACTGTAGAAGTAGTAGGGCTGGCACCAGGAAGCCTGTTTAAAAGCAGGTGGGTCAGCTGTCTTTGCTTTCAGTTCAGAGGGGACGGGTGTCTTTGATATTAACCCTCCCCCCAGTCATCTTTTAGCTAGCACAGCTCAAGTTTTAAAGCAGTGTCTTTGAATAGAGGTAAGTGTGTTTAAGGAAGACAGGTACTTGCTGCTGCTCTAACTCACCCCACCTACTGTTACATTGTGGATGAGTGTGCTGAGTGACTCCCCCGCTTTTCATGAACATCTAGTGGAGTACGGCCCTGGAGAAGGGGGCTGAGGAGCTATCATCAGTGCTGTTCTGGGAAGCAACTCTCTCCCTGTTAAACCTTCTGTTCCCCAAAGCAAGCTTGATGTGGCTGCTTTTAAACAGCAGAAGCAGCTGGAGTTGTAGATGTGCACCCGTTGTGGGAAAGGTAACAGAAGTTTAGGAGTTGGGATCTCTATCAGGAATGTCCTGTGGTTGGGTGTAAGACCAGTACTGCACTACAATGCTACTACATGGCAAGCTCTACTCCATGGGGAGCCGTGTACATACTTAGCTTAATTCAATGTTGCTGTGAATATTGTTGTTTTGCTCTTTATGTAGAGAGTTGGGCTTAAGTTCTCAGCTTCCCTTAACAATAAATCATTTCTTTACCAAGAAGTCCTCAAGTCCTATTATTCAGCTGGCTAATGACACGGTGTAGTGAAATCTTAGTTGACAGGTGGGAAGAAATTACTCTACTTGGGAAAGCTTTGCACAACATAAGATATCAGTCTTCCTGTGTGAACACTTCTACACTTAAAAAGCAAAAGCAGCACAATAAATTGAAGATCTGCCTGATGGTGGTAGACTGCAGGATCACACTATTTAAGTTACAAAATGTTAAGCAATGACTTAATCAGTAGGGGTAGGGGGAACATATGGAATGAGCTCTTCAGTCTAGCAGACAAAGGCAGAGCAAAATATAATGGCTGGAAGCTGAAGTTAGATAAACTCAGACCAGATCTAAGGTATAATTTTACCAGGGAGGGTAATTAATCATTGCAACAGCTTACTTAAGGATGTGATGGTTTCTCTAGTGCTGGCAACTTTTAAATCAACAAGTGGAGGTTTTTCAAAGAGACTAATTCAAGCAGGAAGTAGGTGGCAGTCTTATGGCCTGTCTTATACATTCAGCTTCAATCTGTGCTCCCTTCACTCTGAGCTTCTCAATCAATTAACAGCTGAGGCTGTTTATTCACTGTGCTTGTTAAAACCATGAGGCAGCTGCTGGGCTAGTGAAGAACAAGTTGTGCACTGATAGGTGCTGCTTTCTTCAGTCCTGAGCTGTTGTACATCACTACCCTGGGCCATGCATTTAAAGAGGGGGAGAGGGATCTGTTATGGGGGGAGAGGGGGTTAGTGCCAGTTGCTGATGGTTTCATGCCAGAAGAGTTTAGGAGGTAGGGAAGGATGAGGCAATGCTTAGAGCAGGAGCCTGGGGTTGTACATCTCACTTCAGTTCCATGCTGCACTACAGGCTCTTGGACAACTGTCACTTTAAGCACCTAAAGCCAACAGAGAGGGTTCAACCACCCAATCAGCTGGTGCCTAACCTTGACAGAACCTAAATTCCTGCTGGTGGGTATGCCCAGAACTCCATCAGTCCCTGCTACCCTGCCCCCCATTTCCTAGAGGCTAGTTAGGCACTGCCCCAGCTCATCACAGTGGCTTGGATAAATCCAATTGGCTTACTTCACTCTGACCATGCATTGGAGGGGGATCCTGGCTGCTTAGTTCAAGATTGAGGTATTGCAGTTTAAATCCCCTTGGTGGAGCTCTAGCCCCATGGCTGTGGGAGATGCTGAGGACAAACACTGGAGGTGCTTACTAAAGTAAGAGGGACCACAAGTACCTTACAACTTGCAGAGGGTAGGAGAACTCCCTTGTGAGAGGCATCACCTACCTGCAGAGATGAAATCAGATTTTTTTGCCCATGTTCCACTTCAAGCCTAACCAGCAAGGCCCATTGTGAACTCTCTCCTGTTACTGCCTCCAAGAACACAGTACAAGAGCTTGGAGAAATCTTTTATTGGCACAATTGTTCCACTCAGCTACACTGAAGCCATATTACTATTGGATAAGTGATTACAACAGAAATTAGAGTCCATCTTTAAACACAAAATCCAAGTGTCCTATTCCACAGGTGATTGTGTTACTCACTGCAGGAGCAGGGGATCTCTCCAGTAAGCAAAACCTGCCCTCTGCTTTAAACACCACCCAGGCTCTTCCAGCTTGTTACACCAGCAGCAGTTAACTGAATTAGTGCCACTACCTCCCACCCTCACACCGTTCTTCCTACATCCATCTCCTTTTCCCCTCCTATCCTCAGCTAAAATGTTAGCAGTAACAGGATTCCCTATTTAAAAAAACAATAGGATGGTTGTGTGCAAAAAAGCTGGATTATCAGTCATCGCAAGCATGTGAAGTGAGTTAAGAAATTAGGGCTGATCTACACAGGCAAGTAGCACCACAGGTGTGTGATTTCTAAAGGATTCTAACATGCATTAATTTGTCCATGTAGACCCTGCTGATGCACGCTCAAGGTTCCCCTGGGCACTTTAACCTAGTTCCATTTCTAGGTTTATACACTTTAGAAGTCTCCCCTCTGTAGTGTGCATTCCCCTACCATCCAGACAAGCCTTTAGAGTCATATCGAACCTTCTTCCCCTACCCAGCCTGAATTCAAAGTTGCAGTCACTAAAGCACCATAGGACAGAATTGCCATTGCAGTCGTCAGCCTACTGCCCAAAGTCTGCTTCCAACCCATCTACTGAACCCAGATGAACCACACTCCGAGATAAGCATCTGCCTGGAAGAAGAGAGGTGGCAACCCTGCCCAATTTATTTTATCTGCAAGCCCCACATTGACCTTCGTTTGAACACCACACTTGCTTTAGTTCAGTAAGATGTTCTTAGCATCCATGTGCCAGTGTAACAGGCTGGTTGATCACATCACCCACCACATCTGTAACAAATGGTTGAGGAGCTGAGTGGTTTATTTAAAAAAAAAAAACTAAACAGAACAGCAGAGGAAATATTTATGAAAAGCTTAAGTTGTGGAAGAGCCATGTTCTACTCCATACAGAGCCAGCCCCTGTCAGTATCGTGCCATTAATAGGCTCCCCCCACACTCAGGAAACAAGGTTAGCAAATAAACCTAGGCACGTGCTTTCAGAAGTGCATGTGCAATGTTTACACCGTAGACAAGGGTTCGCACATACCCACTTCTGAGCCATTAGGTCTCTGGGCACACGACAGGGCGGAAGTCAAACTTGGGGACAGCAGCCAGCATCATCTCAGAGATGGAAGAGACCCCCTAGGTCATCCAGTCCTGCCAGCCAGACCATGCAGGTACTTTGGCCTATCCTGTTGTGTTTCCACCCAAGCTTGAACAAGAAGGTTCATTGAACTAGGCTGGTAAAAGCCAGAGTTTCTCAGTCACCCCAATATTGTGGTGAGTGATTAGCTATGTCACTACTAGCCCGGTCCTTTGAGAAGGGAAGCAGAGCGCTCCAGTAGAAAAGGCAGCTAGCGCATCGATACAGAAACCACCGCCTTCATCCCCATCACACAACTAAACAAGATAAAAGGCTTTAAGAAGTAGCTTCAACCATAGTCTCAAGAGTGCAGGCTCTGTGCCCAGCCTGCTCCTGGATATAAGAAACAGAGGCGTGATTATTTGTAGTTTGATCTCTTCAGTTGCACCCAAGCCAGGGGTTAGATCCTCTTCCAGTACAGTTCTGTTTTGGGGATGCCAGCCACTATCTCGGATTCAATGCCGCAGTGGTCCTGCCCTCGGAGGATTTTAAAGAAACCTGGAGAGGGTTTAAAGAGAAAGTCACTAATCCCACATGGGAGAGAGAAAAAAAAAGTCACTCACAACCTAGGGCATTCTTACTTTCCAGACCGGCATGATGGCTCGAGTTCCTTCTAGGCATGAGAGCCCCAGGCACTCCTCTAGACTTGTTAGATGACTGCACTTCTGCTGAGGCTCCCTGTTACACCTAATTACAACATCTGTGTAAAGACTCCCAAGTCAAGCCAGATGAGGTCCTTTTATTATTCTTATGAGGGCCATAGAGTGCCTCAACCATTGGATTTATCCCCTCCCCACTCCTGGAGGGAGCTCTGACAGAGGGAACTAAGGCACAGGGTAGAGAATGACTTGGCCCAGGATCACACAGGGAGTTTGGTTAAGCCAGGAACTGACCCTCTGAACCCCCTGCCCAGTGAACTACCCAATACACCACCCTTCCCTTCCCCAGCAGAGTTGCTTCAGCCACCGTTTCTCCTCTCTGGTGTCAGTCACACAATTAAGAGCACGAAGGCTACTGATCAGCTACTTTCATCTCATCTCGCCCCCTGGTCTGAAGCCATGGGGCAGGTAAGGCTCACCAAAACCCAAACGACTTCCCGTGGGTCCAAAATGCCACTGGGAGGAACTTCCTAGCTGACCGTGGGCAGGTCCCTTTCTGTCTCAGTTCCCCCTCAGACTGGAAGAGAAGGCTTCCCTGTTTCAAAGGGGTGTTGCAAGGACAGATGGGAGATGCTCTGAGCACCAGGGTGAGGAAAAGCCATAGAAAAGCCTACACAGGCAGGCTCAGTCAGTATCTGGAGAGCCCTGCCGGAGACACCCAATCACTCATGTCCTACAGGGTCATACAACCAGATCAGCAGCACTGCATGAAATGCCCACTGCACAAGCTCATGGACTGTGCAGCGTTTAGCTCCAGGCTCTGCCAGCTAGGTCAGTACTTTCCTGCTAAACATACAGAATCTGGCTATTCCGACCCAGCCTGCTAGAAGGAAGAGAGGGTCTTCTCTAAACTCCTGCTTCCTCTGAGAGCTCCAGTTATACCACGGTTTAAAGATAGGGAGATTAACCCGCTAGAAAGAAAAAACAAATCCACCATTCTGGTCTGCTCCAAAGTACATCCCGGCTGCTTACCATTGTCACCCCAGTCAGTGTTCCAGGAGTTTGCAGCCAGCCAGTAGGGGGTGCCATTTTCTACACCCCAGCCAAGGATTCTGATCGCATGGCCACCAACCTCTCCTCCGGAGACATGCTGGTAAACACCTGCAGGGGGTGATACGAAACAAGGAGATCCTAGTCAAAGGCCCCAGTTTTCCTATCATGGACTCCACTTAGGGGGACTTAAATTAATGAAATGACATCAGTTCTATTTCAAATTCTTATGGTATCACCAAGAGATGAAGAAAGCACAAATGAGGGGGGAGATTTACATTTAACTTCAGCAACCAACGGACATTTTTGGGAAAGGCAATCTTAATTCAAACACACACCTGAAGTTATGAAAGTTTTCTCAATACAAAACCAGAGATGACTTTCCTAGTATTGCCAAACTCCAGAAAGGCCTTAGGGCTTTGTGTGTCCTTTACACACTGCCCAGCCAAGTCTCAAAGAAAGCACCAGCAAACCCTCAATTCATGTTCGAAGATGACTGGGGGGCAGGGGGAGGAAGAATTATTCTAGAGGCAGCATAGTCTTGGGAGTCATGATCTCAGTGCCCACTTTGGGCACTAACTCACTGGGTGCCCTCAGGCAAGGCACTTGGTCACTCTTTTGAAGATACTGACCTGTTTTGGGTGCCTGACTTGGGCCTGGTTTTCAGAGGTGCCAAGCATCCATGACTCCCATAGGGATTAGCAGCTATGGCTGAAAGCCTCTGGAAGTTGTGTCCAAGTTCTCACGTTAAGCACTCAAAAATCAAAGGCTGCCCTTTAAAATTTGGCTAAACCTCTGCCCGAGTTTCCCCAAATACATGATAAGCTACAATGATGAGGGCCAGGCATGTACCCAAACAATAGTATGTGCCTTACCCAGTGTGAAGTGTCACACTTGCCCAGCATGTTGATTTTAAAGTCCAAGAGAGGGTGCTTGTGATCAGTCTGACATTCCTCCTAACACAACCCAGAGAACTTCACCCAGCGACACTCACCCCCTGTCTGTGAAGCATTTGCTCAGCTAACACGCCAAGGCCTGGTTGTAATGCTTACCAGACTTGTACATGAGGAAGTCTTCATACACGGCAAATGCTCCCTCTACTGGGCCATTCTTGTAGATCTCAGCCTTTATCTCCTCCTCGCTGGAAGGGACGTTGTAAGATGTAGCGCCTGCCGAGCAGAAGCAGATATACCTCAGCAGAAGTTGTGGGCACCTACATCAACCCACCCAGACCCAGTGCAAGCTGCAGCAGTTAGCCTCTAGTAGCTTCCCTGGGAGCCAGTCTGCTCTGAGGTCCATGCGGGACCCTGCCCTTGAGGCGTGAGTGTACTCCTGAGCACTGGAGGATGTGAAATTAGAAGCCACTCATTGACTTTGCTCCCAGTCAAAAACAAAACAAAAAGGAGGACAATGGTCAGACTGGTTGAGCCACGCTTCACTACCCCTCGTGGCAGGGGACGAGTTTCCTCCATCTTACAGATTTAACTTTCCTGCCTAGTAAAGGAAAGCTGCAGTCTGGTCTAGCAGGAGAGGGCTCACCATACAGCATCATGTCACTCGAGATCCCGATTTGCCAGTGCAGTTTACAGACACTTATGAGATGTTGGCTATTGGGCTTTTTTGCAGGGATGCAGCTAGACAGAACCTCCTGCAAAACCTAGCGTGCCCAGTACAAGTGAGAGCAGAACGTGCCTCAGTTTCACCATCTGGCTAAGCCCGAGTACAGGGACACACATGGAGAGTTCAGGGAACTTCCAATATGGGGTTCACTCTGGCACCGACTAACCTCAGCTGACAAACAACAAACCCCTTCTGTGTTTTAATCCAGCTGGGGAAGGAGGATTCAAGGCAAGAGGTCCTTGGGAATGTGAATATCCCAGGAATAGATACCTCCCCAGAGCCAGTGGAAGTTTTGCCAGAGGGCCCTCCGCGCTGGGTTCTAGACCTGCACAGCACAGCTAGGGCACTATTGGGGCTTGGTCCGGTGCCTGCGGACGTCAGACGCAGAGCTCCGGAGCGCAGTGCCCGTGCACTCTGAATGGCTCTCCCGTGAAGGGATGCAATAGAGGGCTCCCGTGCGGTTCCTCTTCTCTCAGCAGGGGCACGTTTTTACTGTGGTTCTAAGCGCAGTCACCTGTCCACCCACAGCCAGAGGGTCTCACGCTGGTCTGGGGACACTAGCTGTTGGCCCATGGGGCGCTGGCTCTTGTTTCTAGCTGCCGCAGCACATTAAAAAGCAACAGCTCAAACTACACTGGACACCCAAGTGCCGTGGTTGCCAGAGGGACATTCCACCTCTGCACCGGAAGGCCGGTGGGTGCGACACACACTTTCCATTAAGGTATCAGCCATGCTAGGGGCTGAGTCCTCCTGTTCACGTAATGCTCACAACTCCCGGCGACAGGCTATGAGCCAAGGCCACGGCACTGACCCAGCACAGGCAGGCCCTTAGGCCTTTCGGAATCTAAAGGCAAGAGAAGGGCACTGGTCTAGTGCAGGCCAGGGCAAGTGGCTTCCTCTTACCAAAGTGTTTGTCACTCTCATATGAAGGCGAGTAGCCTGCTTCACAGTGTCTGTCGCACCTCGGGGTGTCCCCTTGCTCCCCAGTGCACGAGGGTCGTGACCCATTGACGTGGTGCTCGCATGGAGGGATGGAGTATGGTCTGCAGCCTGTTGGGTTAGACAGAAGAGGTCAGACAGCTTCTCCCCCACCAACCTCTTTCAGAGGCTGCTCTCCCAGAGTGCTGCAGGGCCCCACGTACCCCACCACTCCACAGCCCCTTGCCCCAACGCTCTCGAATCCCTAAGTGTAAAGTGATGCGGGGATATCTTCCAGAGTCCGCCTGAAACAGCTCCCTCTGCAGACACGTAACCTACCCATGCATCTCAGGGTGTTAACTCTGAAACCTAATGATAAACCAAGTCACATCTCTGATACCTCCCCTGCTGATGGATAGAAATGAACAGCCAGCAAATGCACTCCGCCCACATTCTCAAACAACCTCCTTTATGCCTCCCTAGGGCCAAGCATCCCCAACCCAGTTACTAGCGCTTCCATCCCCTCTCCCTCAGTACAAGAGTCTGCAGCATTATCAAACATGACACAAATATTAGCATGACAGCTGATGTATTAGCTTTCATAATTCAAATGTTTAACTCTGCTGCAGAGATCCCAGCCAGCTGCAGAATCCAGGGACCTTAGGAATTTAGGTCCAGTTTACCATGGGGGTCTGGCAATTATGCACCACAAACCTTCCAGTGCGTGGGGAAGAGAATGACTCATGGCGACTTGCCTGTGCTACCCTAAGAGACACGTCTCTGTTAAAGCCAAACCTTCCACCCCTACATTCCTTACATCAGAGCCAGTCGTCGTCTCTAAAAGACGAACTAGTAGTTGGTCCCTAGCGAGACAGAGCTAGAGCTGCCCTGCCCTCGTTTATGAATGCTGCGGCTGTGTTGTAAGGATGCTTGCTGTGTGCATATATGCGGCGCGATTGTCTGATAATGCGAAGAGGAAGGAAGGGTGGGTGTCAGTGTGTACATGTATCCTTTCCAGTACGCTTTAAAAAACAAACACTAGCGCTGCCTCCAACATCCTGCCGAGCTCTAACAGGCAGCAAAGCCAAGCTCGGGAAAGAGAGAGAGAAAGCCTCTGGCTACATTTAAAAGTTAGTCCCTCAAGGGCAGAGGGAGAGAGCCAAGCTGAACCCAGACCTTGAGGGGTGGGAGTAAGACCAACAGGTCTAGGTAAGACAGACACCTTCTGGTTTAAAAACTCTTCTCTTATGCTTGGTTCAGTGGCTACACAAACAATATTTGGGTTTTCAAGATGGTTGTTTCGGGTCACTGTGCTCACCATAGGTCACAAAGGGAAGAACCACTGGGGCAAAGGGCTGCTGGGGTAAGCGGGGGTCATGCACAGGGGACTGCAGCCCAGGACCCTGTCTAAGAGCAGGAAGATTGTGGGATTCTACCCCAAGGAAGGAGAGGGCATAAGGCCTCATGGTTGTTTCAGGGTGTGTGGGTGGGTGCTTTCAGACCAGAGAAAGGGTCAGAGGCTAGCCCTGTAACCGTGACACCCACATAGTCCAACTCCTTTGATTAGCACCAACAGCCTGCATGGCTTCTGGCTTACCCACGTGGGAGTCATAGAGCCCGCCGGACACCAGGCCTTCCTCAGTCCAGTATCCCCACGCTCCAGAAGGATAGCCGCCATTACACCTGCAAGAACCACCACGGGCATGTCAGTCACGAATCCTAGGCACAGCGCTTAGCTTCCACATAGGGCTTTGGGTGAAGGGGTCTGGCACAGCCAGCGGGCCACTTTTGACACAAGCCAGTTCATCTAGCAACGCTCGAGCACATGCACTAGAGAATTCAGATGCTCCGTGAGCATCGAAGCGGATCGCTGATGGTCAGGCTCCCGCTACAATAGAACTGTTACAGCTTGGAGTAGCCAGGTGGGTGAGAGAGTTTATTCCAAGCTTTTTTGCCTCTCTAGATCTCAGTGCTTAAAGGAGGGTAGCAATACATGCTCCTCTTTACAGATGGGGAAACTGAGGCACAGAGGTGAAGGGAAGTGTAACGCTTCAGTTTGTGCATGACGCAAGACAGGGAAATACAGCAACACTGGGGTTAGCACAGGGCCCAGGTGGTCACAGACCCCGAGGCTGCAGACACTTCCGCACATGCTTAACTCAAAGAACAGGAGCGGTCCCCCTGCAGCAAAAGGGAGTCCACACGTGCTCACAGCTAAGACCAGGCACAATCTGCTTGCAGGTCAAGGTTTTACACTAACTCCCTCTCATGCAGGGTCTTCCACCAGCCAGGCAACGGGGAAGCTAATCTGACACCCTGGAGTTTACACAATTTAATATTTCTGCCAACGTTCCAGTCTGGAGAGGAGTCACAGAAAAGCATGGCCGTAACACTGAAGCTTCTAGTCCTAACTCAAAGGGGAGGGTATCAACTCATTCCATTTCTGTCAAAGCCTCAATTTAGGGAGATGGCCTTGAGGTTGCAAGTTAGAGCTAGGACTTTACGCAGCGGTAAGATCTGCAATGACCAGCACTAAGAGGGATCAAAAAAGGTGGGAGGTTTTTTCCCAATACCGCGTTCTTCCAAGGTTCTAACAACCTTGCCACTTGGCAAGTCAGGCTACAGCTGGTTTGAAATCCCCGTGTGCCTGCTTACATGTCAGTACAACACAGAAAGGAGAAGGAACGGCGCTGATACACTAGGGCCAATGGGTCGACACAGTTCAGGGGCACAGTGAGTACCAGAGGATGGAAGGGAGCTAGTTGAACCGGAACATTGCAGAGGTGCGGGGTTTGAGCTGTTTAAGCTGCAGGGAGCACGCATCCAACCACCACGGAGGTTTTGCTGCCATTTGTTTCCCCTCGAGCCCAGAGAGATGCCTGATGAGCATTACCAAAGGTCTTCGGCAGCAGAGCAGAGAACACAAGGTCTCCCTTTTACGCCGTAGGCACTACACAGAACATTCATGTTTATTGATCCTAGACTGGAAAGTCAGGGGGAGGTCAGTGCAGTGTATGGTCTGGCTCATTGGTTTATATTCTGGGCTGGCACAAAGGTCCTACTGACCATTTCTTTGAAGCATGAGAATTGCTCACCCCATCCCACACTTGAAGCCACAACAAGACAGCAGATCTTCCGCCGAGATTTCCACGTTTATCTTGCCGTTGGTGTGCACGCAGACTCTGTCTGAAATGGCCTCCACCGCACCAAACGCCTACAAAACAGGAGGGAAGAGCATCACGTACCCTCCAAGGGAAGGGGAGGGGCTGAGACGTTTGCTACCAAGGGGAGACACAACTGGACCACGCACTAAGGTGGCTCCAGCCCCAAGGGAATTTGTTCCGACAGTGGTGATTGCTGGCTGGGCCGGAGGGGCGTGTGGGCAAGGCTGCACATATTGGGCTGATGGACATTTCAGCCAGTCTGCAAATAGAGCCGTATATCTTTAGAGAGCCAACTGCAGGTGGCTGTTAAATTCACTACTAGGTAATAGCAGCACTATGTCCCTCCTTGACAGGTGGGCCACAGATCACTGCGCAGGGCTATTCCAAGTTGGGAGTTTTTATCAGTGTGTGTCTCAGTCCAGTCGTTTGGAGATAGAGACGCTACCGCAGCCCACGGAGGCTTGGATTCTCTTGGAAATATAAGGCAGCGTAGATCACACACACTCACCTCCCACTACACAGACTGACAGGTCCCCTCCTTTTGAGAGGCATGAGACCTTGCACCCCAGCGGTTATGCCATGGGTTGAGACAGCTTCTCTGCAGTTTAATGGCAAACCCACACATCCCTGGAGTAATTCTGAGCAGCATGTTGTGTGCATGCAGAGCTAATTAAACCACCAGAAACAACAGCAGTGAAGCTGCAATCGCACAGGCGGTGGCCCGAGGTAGCCCTGCCCGCCCAGGACTCTGGGTACAGAGTTGAGTGGCAAGCCCATGCCGCTACAGCTTTCCTGGTATTGTTACTGGAGCTAGCTTTGATCTCACTCGTTCAGGTACATCCACACTGCTGCAACCCCAGCTGACTGCAGGGTAGACCGACCCTCTAGCAGTATGATCCTCTTACCCAGCAAGAGCCGCAGGACCCCTGGTCTCTGATCTCATTAATGGTTGGACAATGCGGCCACTGTTCCCGGGAGTCAAAGCTGTCCGGCAAGTTCACGTCTCCAGCAAACGCTGCCCTGTAACGGAAGGCAGCCGTCCAGGTTACATGGAGGATTAATGTCGTAAGGCCAAGTTCACAGACATGGATTGTTTCTACACTGACTCTCTTTAGAAGAGACCCAAGACAAATGTCGCAAGGTTGAGCAGTTTACATACCCAATGACTAGGTGGGTTCAGGGTAGAGCAGACCCCACCACACTGCTCTGAGCCCAGAGCAGAGGTACGGTGCAGGGGGAAGAGGAAAGTTGTAAGTGTTTCCAGGCCAGGAAACACCTACAACTTTCCTCTTCCCCCTGCACCAGGCCAGGAAACACCTCTCCACTGCTACCCTTCAAAAGAGCCCCAAGTATTACACTCTACAGTACAGCAGAGCCATGTTTATCCGATCTAGTTGGGACCGGGGCCAGATCGGATAATCAAAAACTCGGATAATCCAGAGAACGGGAAGTGCAAGGCTGCAGTGCTACAGTTGAAATGGCCCACTTCTGGATCTGCGTGCGCTGGTTGTTTGGTCAATACAGACAGCAGGATGGTCGGATAAATGGGGTTTTACTGTAGCTCGATTCACAGATCAAGGCCAGAAGGGTCCACTGCCCTTCTCATCTGGCCTGCGGCAAAATAAGGCTGGAAAATTCCACCACGCGATTCCCGCATCCAGGGCCGAGCTAGATGGACATTGGCTGTGTAAATATAAGCAGGGTTCCGAAAGCGCAGGATTGGGTGTCAGGTCTGGGTTCCATTCCCAGCACTTCCAAACTTCGTGCAGGATGCTGGACGAGTCACTTTGCTTCAGTTCTTCCCCAACCCCATGTCTATAAGATACAGGGTGGTGTCTGGGAGCACAGCACAGATCTTCGGATGAAGGAGCTATCGAAGCACACTGCATTATTAAGAGACAGGTGCAGGAAAGGGCGAGGAAAGGTGTGGAAGCGTGGACAGAGGACAGTCCTAAATTGGCCCCAAGTTTGAGTTTCACACATCCTCAAAAAACACTAAATGCTGGCAACTCACGAGTGGGCATTAGCCAAGTTCTGGAGGGAGTTCTGTTCAGTACCCCAGCACGGGATCTCCACAACACGAGGCTCTTGTGCAGGGAAAGGCTGGCAGAGGTACAGTGGAGGGGGAAGAGGAGGATCTGAAGCGTTGTAGGTGTTTCCTGGCCTGGAAACCTCTCCTCTCCAACCCTTCAAAAGCGCCCCAAGTGTTACATCCCACAGCACTCACCTCACTGGCAGTTTGGGCCCATGCAGGAACGTGCCACACAGTTTTTTCACATAACTCATGTCAGTATTGTGGAAATTGTGCCCAGCCTGGGTGGAGAGAGAGAGAGAGAGAGAGAGGCCTGAACCCCAAGACCTGCACCAGCAGTGAGCATCACCAGGCCCTTTCCAAGGAGGAACGCCAAAGCATTTTCAGGGGCAACACCTGCCCCTTAGAGCCTCCCTCTGCCCATTCGTGTGGGTTTTATAGTCACAATTGCCAAGTTTCTGAAGTGACTTTTCCAAGATCACCCAGTGGGAGAGCCAAGAATAGAACCCAAGTCTCAGGTTCCCTACTCCAGTGCTCTATCCATTAGGCAACACAGCCTCCCAAAGGCCACTGGATTTCAGGACAGTGACCAAGAGTAGTTACCATCTGCCATCACACCCACTTTTGGCTGCGACTGCATCAAATCTTGTAAGCCAAAAATAGAGAGACCTGGTCAGCGTTTGGCTGGGTGACTTTCACAGACGACCCAGGGGCTGCAGGAAGTGGGGATAGCAGTTCAGCGAGCCAGTGCCCTAACACAGCGAAAAGAGGCACTGTGCTGCTCCCAGGATGGGAATTCTCAAGCGGCGCCCACGTGCTTAAAGCCCCCCTTCCTGTTTCCCCAAATATACACCAGACCTGGACAAATTCCAGGTGCGCTATTAACATCCTGTTCACCTAACTGGCACTGCCAGCAGGACGTTCGTTATAGGATTCGTCACTTCCTGCTTACGTTGCTGTGGGGCTGTTGAACAGCAGACACAGATCCGAGTTTCTTATACAGTTTGCGAAGTGCTTTGAGATCTTCTGCAAGGAAGAGGTGCTATGTGAAAACGTACATTAACGGCTGCTTAGTGACCTATGCAAGAGGATTTCGGACCCCAGCAAACAGCTGCCAGCAAAATCCAGCCATGGCAGGCAACCTTATGAGAGGCAAAGTTTGCCTAGATACAGCTATCCTCGCTGTGTGAGGTGGTCCCTCGGAGTCAGGGCTGGAGCATGCTTGTGGGGCAGTAATCCCATCCATCCAGGCAGGCACTACCAGCGCACAGGGCCACTGATCTCCATCGGCAACCTGGCCACAGGCCCCGAGCGCACAGGAAAAAAAGCACCACTACTCACCTGCCATGTAGTGTTGAGTTTGTTGATGTAGTTGATCAAATCGTGCGAGAGGGGAGCAAAGTAGGGGACGCTGCGGGCACTCACGAGGGTCACCAGGACACACAGGGCAGACACAGACTGCCACATCTTGGCCACAAAGCAGTACTCGTCACCTGGAAAGAGATCCGCACGTCAATCCACGCCCTGTATCTGCCTAGAGGCACAGCTAACCCCTTCCTAACTGGCATTCTTCCTGGCAAGGACTTGTAGAAACAGATGCCAGCTATTGTTAGGCAGAGCCTGTCATGTGATTACAAGCAGGGTAACACTACATACTCCCCGTGAGCAGAGAAGGATATTGGAGGGAGGAGGCCGATCTGCTTTGGTAGATTCATAGTACCTCCCTGGTTGCCAGAAGGATCACATGCGGAGACCTCCAGAATTGCACCCATTCATTCCTCTTCCCTGCCAACAACTTAAATAAAACTCAGTGCAAAGCTATTCATTTGTTCTATAGAATGCCAAAGGATCTTTGTGAAAGGACTGTCCTGTTTTCAAAGCAAATTAGTTAACAGGATCTACCCTCCTCCTTTATTCCCCCCCCCCCCGAACTTCAATCCCAAACTGCAACCCAAAGTGCTCCTGGCAAATCAGTAGGTGGCGCTCTCCCCTTTGAATCAGTGCCCCAGCAGGATGGGTCAGGGTGCACTGTACTGCTGGAGACTGCCTGAGTCCTGACATTTTGTCAGCATGGCCCTGCCCACACTGGGGAATTTAAGCAGCAGCAGCAGGAAACTTTTGCTAAAACCCCCCTAGCACAGACAGGATTTAAAGGCCTTCTCATGAGAGACGGGGAATCAACCTCTGTGCATCTTAGGAAGCTCAAGCACAATTCCATTGTGCTTACCCAGCATCCCCTCCCCCTCAAGCAACTTTTAACGAGCTACATTATTCTTTGCCTCCTGTGTAGCATTGCTGTGCAGTGGTGAACCTTCTTCTGTTCCACCCCAGAGAGAGCTGCAGTGATCTCAGCTTGGCCTTTTTGGTACCTCACAGGGGTACAAGCAATGCAGAAAAGCTACACCTAACTCCAGAAGAGGGGACAGACAGCAGAGATCATCTCAGACCATGTAGCAACCGTCCCCCAGGTCAGGAAAGGGCATGGCTGATGTAACCCACATGTGCCCCGTGTGGAACTCCGCTGCTCTCTAGTGAGTCACAGATAAAGGTTGATGGGCCTTGACTAAGAGCTGCGTCTTTTAGCATGGGCAACAGAAGCTCGTGCTTTAAGACGCAGAGGTAACCCCTGCTAACCACCAACCCAGGGGCACATTGATAAAATGGACGTAGTGATCAAACCCCCCATTATGGATGGATCAGACCGGCCTTGGACAGAGACTCAGAGGTCTGTCACGTTTTTACCACTTTGGCAATACTTTTCTAGCGCGTCATGTTGGTAAAGTGCGGGCAGCCAGCAAAAGCAAATTCATCCAGGCACTTCAACTGGTTTGCACACAAACACCAAAGCCAGGTATACACCGAAGCGTCCAATTTCAGAAGTGATTCAGGAGCCGACTTCTAATGAGTCCATGCAACTTGAAAATGAAACGTAGGCTCTTAAATCACCCGGGCATTTTTCTAATACAGACAAAAGGTCAAATTTTCAAAAGTTTGCTTTTAAAGACTGATCTAGTTATCTTCATGCAACTTTTCCAATATAGATAAGGCTCCAGATACTCCCTGGCTTGGGTCAGGGGATTTAACTGGCTTAAAACAAAACAAAAATATTCTCCACTGCAAAGAGGAAATGTAAAATGAAGACAAGTGACCTGCATCTTCTCTTTACGGCTTTTTGGTACAACAGAACTTCTGCAAAGCCCCATTCTGAACTCAATCCCAGGGTAGTCAGCAGTGGCTATCGATTCAGTTATGCCCGAGGTCCTAATTCATCCACCCTTCAGGATGGGAAAGGGTGCCAAAGGTGTCAAACCCATGAAGTGACTTCTAACAGGGGTAAGCACCAGTTCTTTGCCGAAACAGAGTGCCTGACTTGAGGTCCCATGCGGTCAGTGGAAATACTCCATCTTCAAATGGGCTTTGAACCGGGCTTTAGAGACTCAGCTATGCTGGGCCAGAACCCCCGTTTGCCGAGCTGTTCGGCAAACCCCGATCCTGGCCCAGGGAAATGCACCTCAAGCCATGTGAGAGCCATTTTAACAAGGGATGAAGAGAGACTGCCAAGTAGCTCCCCATCCGCTAGAGGCCAGATTCCCATCCCAACCAGACAGCAGAGTATCCCAGCCTGAACATGCTTCGAACCCTGCAACTATACACAGCCCTGCACAGACGACAATCAGAAAGCTCTTTGGGGCAAGTACTACGCATAAAGTTGCGTTCACACGGCAATCACACACTCACAGCTAGCCCGTGCCAGCTGACTTGGACTCAAGGGGCTCAGGCTATGAGGCGGTTTACCTGCAGTGTAGACATCTGGGATCAGGTTGCAGCTCGGTTGGACCCTTCCACCTCATAGGGTCTTAGACCCCAGGCTCAAGTCCAAACGTCTATACTGCAATTCAACAGCCCCTTAGCCCGAGCCAGTTGGCATAGGCCAGCTGCAGGTTTTTAATCGTGGTGTAGACACACCCTCATTGGCCTGCCAAGTACCCAATGCCAGTAGCTTTAGCGGTGCTGATGGAGTCCTGTATGCAGAGATCGATTCAAGGGAAGGGCACTCCCTAACCATCGACTACCTCCTCCCACTCAGAGGTAAGATTCCAGACATGTGCCAGCAGGAGCGCCCTGCTTTCGGCCAAAGACTGATCACTATGCAGAGCACACGTCTGGATGATTTTTACTGCTAACGTCATTCTGGCCATTTCCAGAGTTTGCATGTACTTTTTTCTTTGAGGGGGGAAACCACAAGAACTCCCCTGGAAGAAAAGTTTCTGACCTTGTAAATGTTATTTATTTTCAACCTAACCCTTCTTATATCAGCACTTTCAGTGCGACACATCTTGAAATATAGGCGCTGTTTCACAAGAAGTTAGTAGTTTCAGATGCTGTTCCCAGATCCCCTTCTAGTTTGTGGTTTTTAGTCACATTTTCCTGTACGGTTAAGATGTTTCTCTCCCCTGTTGCTTTGTGAGAAGACCTACACAAATCGGGGAAACTGACCAACATGGCAGGGGGGGAGGGGATGGATTGTGAAACTGACACTACACAACACACTGTCAAACTCACAAATATTGACAAGAGAAAAAAATATTCTATTTGCCGCTAGTCACTGTTAGCTCTTGGGAGTTATTTGTAGGAATATTTCAAACACTAGTGTGATTTTTAAACTGTAAACATCCTCTAATTACACATGGCAACCTGATCAACACATAGGCTAGCCCAGGGATCAGCAACCTTTCAGAAGTGATATGCCAAGTCTTCATTTATTCACTCTAATTTAAGGTTTCGCGTGCCAGTAATACATTTTAACGTTTTTAGAAGGTCTCTTTCTATAAGTCTATAATAGATAACTAAACTATTGTTATATGTAAAGTAAATAAGGTTTTTAAAATGTTGAAGAAGCTTCATTTAAAATTAAATTAAAATGCAGAGCCCCCCCGGACTGGTGGCCAGGACCTGGGCAGTGTGAGTGCCACTGAAAATCAGCTCATGTGCCACCTTTGGCACGCGTGCCATGGGTTGCCTACCCCTGGGCTAGTCTGTACTGGCCCTACCCAATGCCCCGAAAGGAGCACTCCTCATCATCCCCTTTTAGATTATGCTGCAGGGGAGAGACGTGCAGGAATTCGACACCCAACCATAGCTCCCAGTAGCCAATAAAGGTGCAACACTTACTTAATTACACTCCCCTGGCGCCTCCTTATACAAAAAGAGTCAAGCCACTGATAGTTACAGGGGGATACTTTGGCCAAATCTTTAATAGATTTCTTAGACGCTATTTCCCCAAACAGTAAGCTTCCATTAATTTAGATCCAAGGTCACCTGACTACAGAGCCCACCAATGCCAACTATAACAAGCCCAAGTCATTCAATGCCTCATCTACATTGTACTTTCCAGATCCCCTTCTCTACTTCAACCGCCTCCTCCTTCCACCAGTCCAGCCTGCAGAAGCAGAGTTGGCTATTGTATAACTAGACTATCCCTTAGCTATTGCATTCAGCATCGCTCGCTAGTGAGAGAGACAGGGCTTATTTCTCCCCACCTCCACTCACCGTTGGGCAAGGGGGTTCCGAAGGCACCGAGAAGCTGCCTCACATGCTAGATCTGCCGCCGCTGCCAACAGAATGGATAAGCATTTCACTGCTTTTATTTTAGCAAAACACATTCAGCAAGCCAGCAATAATATCATTAGGTTTCAGAGTCAACACCTGGGCTGAATCACTAATACCCTGTGCCTCAAGTAGTCATTTATGTCAATGGAAACTAGCGTAACTCACTCTCAAGTAGTTTTACACTCACTCACCACTGACGTAAGTGGCTAGGCCACACAGGGTAACGCTGAATCAGACCCCGAGCGGCTGCAGATCCAAGCGAACCAGCGCTGCATTGAGTCAAATCCCGATGGCTTTAGCCACAAGGGATAGAATCTTATGTAGAATATTAAATTCTGCAGAACCGTAGTCTTCTATGAGGAGTCAGATGAAGACATCCAGCAGGCTGCTCTGGCTCCGAGAGAACGTGTTTAACAGTCTTCTTGGGAGGCAGCGTATGGACAGGCTATCATTTCAGATGTAGGCTACCAGATACTTCTGTTTTGGTGCTGCAGGCTGTAGTGCCATCCTATGGAAGAACCGCTGGATCCGGCAAACTTTTGCCAAATTCTTAGTTGAGAGAGGCACTGTCTGAGGGCCAGATTTTCCAAGGGCTCGGACAGCACAACCTGGACCAGAGTTTCAAGAGCTCCACTCCCATTTTAACAACAAGGAGTCTGGTGGCACCTTAAAGACCAAGATTTATTTGGGCATAAGCTTTCTTCAGATGCTTTAAGTAGTCTTTAAGGTGCCATTGGACTCCTTGCGGTTTTTGTGGATACAGACCAACACAGCTACCCCCTGATACTTGACTCCCATTTTAGGCACTTAATGGAAGTGGCCACATTGTCAAGAGCGCCGATCATCCACCATCTCCCATGCAGAGCTCTTTGGGAAAATCTGGCCCCAAGAGCCCTAAGCAGGCGTGTTAGCCTAAAACTCCGTTCTAATCAAATATTCCCTCTGCAGTCTTGAGCAGGTCACTGAACTGCTACTGTAAGAGGAGGTTGCACGTACTTTCCTACCTCAAAAAGATCAGAATACGTAACTGGCATTTGTCCAGCCTTTAAGATATAAAAGCGCTTTGTAAGTTGTGGGGTTTTGTTTTTAGATAGTGGGGCAACTGGTGGGACTCAAAATCAGCTCTATGGAGTTTCAGGTTTAGTCGACAACACTTTGTTTGTACAAAACCTGAGACAGAGAAGCTTGTGAATTGGTATCGGATTCCACAATCTGAGACACTGAGGTAGAGAGAACGTTGCTCTCCAGTGAGCCAGAACCAAATTGAAAACAAATACACGCTCTCGGTGTTTAAGTTCGGGCCGCAGCCAGAGAGATGTATAGATTTTAAGCAGCCTGATTCTTCTATTGTATTTGTTCAGCGAAGCAATTCAGTACTTTGCACATTTTTTATTTTTATTTTTAAGAGACAGCCCAAGTGTATCAGTGAGTGAGTCTGGCAGGAGAACCTGCTGCTAAGTTTCTCACAAGAATCAAATAGCTGAATGTTCGCTGAAGTCTTCCTGCCAGCTTTCCACACGCTCACCGGGGGCATAAAGATTCTGAAGAGGCTTTAAGTCTGTTCAAGGTGAGAGGCAAAGCAGAAAAGAGGACTCAACTAAGCACCTGTTTCTGTGCCCAATCCCCCGACCCCAGGTGTGGTTGGATTACACACTGAAGTAACTGGTTAGTATTCTGTCCTGCCCCCACCACTTCCTCTTCTCTCCGCCCAGTTTTCTTTTTAGTTGCAGTTGATCAGTTTCTCTTTTACCAGCTGGTATCACACCCTAAAGAGTAGGAAATGCAGAGCCTGGAAGGGTTTCTCCCTTAGATGAAGGATTGTGGGTGTCCCAAGCACAGTGCTATTGAGTCTTGCATGATACAATGCTCAGGACTAGACTGTTCTACAAATACTTACCGTATATACTCTTTCGTTAGCCCATTTGTTTATAAGCTGACCCCCCCCCCCCCCCCAAGATGGATAGGTAAAAATGGCAAAAACTATATGACCCTTTCATAAGCCGAGCCTATAGTTCAGGGCTTGGCAAACTTTGGCTCCCGGCCCAACAGGGTAAGCCGCTGGCAGGCCGGGACTTTAGTTTACCTGGAGTGTCCGCGGACATGGAGCCCCGCAGCTCCCACTGGCCACGGTTTGCCGTTCCCAGCCAATGGGAGCTGCGGGAAGCGGCACGGGCTGAGGGACATGCTGGTTGCCACTTCCCGCAGCTCCCATTGGCTGGGAACGGCAAACCGTGGCCAGTGGGAGCTGCGGGGCTCCACGTCTGCGAACGCTCCAGGTAAACTAAACGTCCTGGCCTGCCAGCGGCTTACCCTGATGGGAGCCAAAGTTTGCCGACCCCTGATCTACAATGACAGTGTATTAGATATTCAATTCAAAGAGCTTAAAATAGTCAACTTTTGATGTAGACCCGCTGATAAGCCGACCCCTGCTCTTTGATGCTTCACTTTTTTACCAAAAACATTCAGCTTATGAACGAGTATATACAGTACTTCTTGGCATGGCTGCAGTGTGTTATCTCCATATTTACAGATAGGGAAACTGAGGCACAGAACAGGTAAGTATCTTCATCAGACTTCAATGCAGACAGGGTCAAGTCAAACAGAAAAGCTAAAACCCCAACAGAGAGCCTTCGGCACTCGAATCAGTCCTATACTTTTTTTTTTTTTTTAAATGGAGATATCCTATCTCCTAGAGCTGGAAGGGACCTTGAAAGGTCATCAAGTCCAGCCCCCTGCCTTCAGTAGGGGGACCAAGTACTGATTTTTCCCCAGATCCCTAAGTGGCCCCCCTCAAGGATTGAACTCCCAACCCTGGGTTTAGCAGGCCAATGCTCAAACCACTGAGCTATCCCTCCCCCCTATCGACTGAACCATCTTTAATCAAGCTGAGCACCTCTGCAGACATCATGCTTTGACCAAGTAAACAGGTAAAGTAGGTTGCACGCAACCCTTATGCAGTTTGCGGATGCTCCTAGCTCAGGCCAAACACAAGCGGAAGCAGAACCCATCTGAGGTTTTACAAACACAAGTCTCATGGCAGCATTTGATTTTCCTGCAAGTTTCTTTCTAACAAAACAGTGTTAGGAGAAAGTGATTGACGGGCTGTTCAACCACTTGCAAGTCCCCGTGCAACTGCGTATGTCCCAGCTCTTGACCCACAAGAGCGAGGATGGGGGGAAGAGAGACAGATCTTGGATAAGAGCATTGAGAGTGCCTAAGTCTCATTTGAAAATGGTATTTAGGCTCCTAAGGGCTGGTCTACACTGGGCGGGGGGTGGGGGGAAGAGGGGAAATCGAGCTAAATTACACAACTTCAGCTGAAGTCGACATACTTAGATCTCGGTGCGTCGACGGGAGACGCTCTCCTGTTGATTCCCCTTGCGCATCTCGTTGAGGTGGAGTACCAGAGTCGACGCCAGAGCAATCGGCAGTCGATTTACCACGTCTATACTAGACACGATAAATCGACCCATGCTGGATTGATCACTACCTGTGGATCTGGCCGATAGTGTAGACAAGCCCTATGTCTTGGTGCTTCTGAACATTTTACCCATTGTCTTAGGGTACATCTTCACTTACCGGAGGGTCCGGCGGCAGGCAATCGATGTTCTGGGATCGATCCCGGAAGTGCTCGCCGTCGACGCCGGTACTCCAGCTTGGCGAGAGGAGTACGCGGCATCGACGGGGGAGCCTCCGTGCCACGTCTGGACCCGCGGTAAGTTCGGACTAAGGTACTCCGAATTCAGCTACATTATTAACGTAGCTGAATTTGCGTACCTTAGTCCGAAGTGGGGACTTAGTGGGGACCAGGCCTTAAGATGGTAAGCTCTATAGGAGATGCTCCCTGCTTTACTATATAGCATCTAGCACAATGCTCCCTGCTTTACTAGCTCTATGAACTACTGTAATACGAATATAGAAGAGTTCCTCCATAGATTTAAACTGTCTAGCTCTTCTGATAGCACAGGTAACCTTTACAATGGAAAACAATGCCCTGATGTCTGATTCTGCAAGGGAGTCAAAGTATAATGCAGAGTTGAGAATTTCGCCACTTGGCTTGAAGGGGGCAAAGTGATAATCTCACATTAAGACACAATTAGGGCCCAGTGGGAGCCACAGATTTAAAAAACCCAGAAACTCTGCAGACACTTCCCCAGCTCTCTCATCCCTGGTCATGAGTTTAATGCGTGTCAGAAGCCTCCAAAGTGGTTATTTCACTTCCAGCTGTGTTAAGGACACTTCAGACATGTGATCAATGGTTTTATTTTGTGTCATACCGTCCAATTTGAAATCTGCCTCTAGGAAGCTGGTCTTTTGAAAACGGGAACAGATACTTGGACCCAGAAACTTGCCTTCAGCTCATGAGACTAGCCCTGTAGTGTTTCCCACCCACATAACCATAGTTCAACTATTTCCCCAACTGACAAGCAGATGCAGAAGGTGCAGACAGATCCATGTCTATTTCCCTTAACTACCCAGTGGAAATGAGAGATCCAATGAAGGCAGCATGTTATGCTGGTGCGATTTAGAGAACTGAAGAATGCATCCCTCCCTCCTGCACTGCTGTACCACTCTGCTTTTGTGGGAGGTAGAGGTATGTCTCATCAATCACTGTAAGACTCAGCCAAAAATGAGCCCAGTTCTCATTTGGAGCTGTTATCACAGCAGCACTAGATGCTGGAGTTTTAACAACTATACACTCAAGCCAATAGCCAGAAACCCTTTCCACATCATAGGGTGGGAGTGGTTAGAGCAGAAACTGGACACCAGGGCTCCCAGGTTCTCTCTCTGCCTCTGACCTGGAGAAGTCACCTCAGTGCTTCAGTTTACCCATCTGTAAGCGCCACAATACTATATCTCACAAGGGCTTAATACTCATAAAATACTTTTATATCCTTGAACAAGAGGTGGAGGCAAATCATTCCGACCTCTGAGCTGTAATAAACCAAAAAGGCTGGTCTGGGATTGTACGTACACAATAACTTGAAAATAAAGTCTGGCATCTCCCTCTAACTATTTCATTTATTCCAAATACTACAAATCTGAACTTTGTCCCTCAGTTAATGCTAGGTTTCAGAGTAGCAGCCGTGTTAGTCTGTATCCACAAAAAGAACAGGAGTACTTGTGGCACCTTAGAGACTAAACAAATTTATTAGAGCATAAGCTTTCGTGGACTACAGTCCACTTCTTCGGATGCATACAGAGTGGAATAAATATTGAGGAGATATATACACACACACACACACATACAGAGAGCATAAACAGGTGGGAGTTGTCTTACCAACTCTGAGAGGCCAATTAAGTAAGAGGAAAAAAAAAAACTTTTGAAGTGATAATCAAGCTAGCCCAGTACAGACAGTTTGATAAGAAGTGTGAGAATACTTACAAGGGGAGATAGATTCAATGTTTGTAATGGCTCAGCCATTCCCAGTCCTTATTCAATCCTTTGTTGATTGTGTCTAGTTTGCATATCAATTCCAGCTCGGCAGTCTCTCGTTGGAGTCTGTTTTTGAAGTTTTTCTGTTGTAATATAGCCACCCGCAGGTCTGTCATTGAATGACCAGACAGGTTATTGAATGACCAGACACTTTAACCTGTCTGGTCATTCAATGACAGACCTGCAGGTGGCTATCTTACAACAGAAAAACTTAAAAAACAGACTCCAACGAGAGACTGCCGAGCTGGAATTGATATGCAAACTAGACACAATCAACAAAGGATTGAATAAGGACTGGGAATGGCTGAGCCATTACAAACATTGAATCTATCTCCCCTTGTAAGTATTCTCACACTTACTATCAAACTGTCTGTACTGGGCTAGCTTGATTATCACTTCAAAAGTTTTTTTTTTTCCCTCTTACTTAATTGGCCTCTCAGAGTTGGTAAGACAACTCCCACCTGTTTATGCTCTCTGTATGTGTGTATATAGATCTCCTCAATACTTATTCCACTCTCTATGCATCCGAAGAAGTGGGCTGTAGTCCACGAAAGCTTATGCTCTAATAAATTTGTTAGTCTCTAAGGTGCCACAAGTACTCCTGTTCTTTTTTCAGTTAATGCTGTTGCATTAGTTACCAATGTTTTTTACATGACACTAAAGCCATGATAAAGCAAACATATACACAAAGAAATATTGCATTGCTTGATGAACTGCCAGCTTAACTTGGTAACTCATAGTGTTATAAAGCAGCTACCAGACCCAATTTATTGTATCCATCGCTGCATTATCACCAAAGGTTAACAGCTTTAAAACTCACATCAGCCATATCTCCTCATCATTCTTTGCGAAACTCCATCTGTTATGGAGGTTAGAAAGTTAGCAAAATACTCTTTGCAAAACCGGATGCCACTCTCAGATCTTGTCTAAACAGAGTGAGACTTTGTTTGATGTTAAAAAGCTGCTTCTCTTTAAAATTAACCCTTGTGAAGGAAATCAGGCTTTGTATGAACCAAATTAAATCCCAGATTCTTACCCAAGACCTAGATTCCAGTTGAACAGACTGGAAAGCTTACACAAGAACTACTATTAAAGACTCATGCAGTAACTCACGGCTACGTGAAGCGATGTCCTTTAGGTAAGAATGGAGACTGGCCCTTTCCAGTCTGTTGATTAGTGACATCTCAGGTGCCTCTTAAGAAAATCTGAACACTGAAGCATGTGACTCTAGAAATTCCACCCTGCTGCAGCATTTAGGTTAGTTGTGGTTAATAACTGTTTAAGAGACTATCTTCAGGCTATCACCAGGGTCCCAAATGCATGGTGCCTGCCTTCCCCGCTCCCCCTCAAGAATTAACTAGTTTCAAAGCCAGTTCAGCTAAACTGGTTTCATAAACAGTTGGAGCCTTGGCCTAGAAGAGGCTTCCATGTGGTCTGAACAGTTTTCATGGAACCAATTACAAAATCATTCGCTGACCCAGTTCTTAGGCTGCGTCTACACTACAGATTTCTGCAGCTATAGCCATGTCAATGAGCCTTGACAGACACACCTGGACCAGCAAAAGCCCCTAGTGTTAGACACAGCTACACTAGTATAGCTGTGTGCACACTAGAAGTATGCTGCCAGTAGGATATACCAGCATCCCTATATCAGTGAAGCACTCCTCACGTAGATTTAGCTTTAAAAACTGATTGGCGTTTTTTGGCAAAGTTAGCCTGGAGCAGCCCAGTCTCATGAGTTCAACAGCACTTCAAGCCAAAGCTGTGCAATCGGGTCCCCATGTTCTGGATACACCAGTCCTAAAATATGCTGCATTACTGATTGGCTGTGCAGTCAGTTTGGGACTGTATGAGGCAGAGGAAGACAGTCTCTGCCCCAAGGATCCTTCTTAGCAGCTCCTATGTTAGACTGAATCACCTCTGAAATGCCTTCACAATCTAAAAACATACCACACATTCAGGGGTTAACGCTCCCTTTCCTCCGGCCTTGTCTACATTCGGGGATAGCTGGATTAGTGCTAACCTCTACTGCAGTGGGGTAGCCTGTGTGGTGCAACACATCTACATGCACTAGGAGGTTTGCACCAGGGTAACTACACCAGTGACTGAAGCCCTCATATGGACATGGCCTCAACTTATCCAGCCTTTTACAGCTGGATTCCACCTGAAAGGTGGGACCAACATCAGAAGCAGATAAACTGTACAAGGGCTACCCTTGGGCATGTCCCATTGGCTGCAGAAAGCTTGTGTCTAATCATTCTTAGGGTACATCTATACTTACCAGCTGGTTCGGTGGCAAGCGATCGATCTTCGGGGATCAATTTATTGAGTCTTGTCTAGATGCGATAAATCGATCCCAGAAGTGCTCGCCGTCGACGCCGGTAATCCTGCTCCGCGAGAGGAGTAGGCGGAGTCGACAGGGGAGCCTGCCTGCCGCGTGTGGACCCGCGGTAAGTACCTTTAAGTTCGAACTAAGATACTTCGACTTCAGCTACGTTATTCACGTAGCTGAAGTTGCGTATCTTAGTTCGAACTGGGGGCTTAGTGTGGACCAGCCCTTAAAGCATAAGGCAGCAGCCACTGTTTTCATCCTGTACCCCAGATGGGAGCAATGCAAAGGCTGTGAGCGTGTAAAGGTAATGAACCACAGGGGCGGGTGGGGGGGAAGCAGCTGTCCCTGTGTGATTTCTCTGCTAAGTGAAACTCTTCAAACCAAGGTGACAAAATATCCAGCATGAGATTAAAAACAGGCAAGTCAGAAAAGGTGAACAGCCAATGAGGAGAAAGAAGCTTCTCCAGGAGTGGCAGTCTCCAAATTGGGATCTGATTTTACTGCACCAGACTGGAAAGTGGACTTCAGACCTTCTTTACAACCAGCACTGATATTTAACAATGGGGGAGGCAGCCAATTCAATCAGGCAGGTAGATCTGGATAAGGGGCAAGGAGCACAAGATCAAGTGACCACAAACAAGAGGGGACTTTGGTCTGGAGCAGCACCCTCCTCAGCTAGCACAGAGCCCCACCATGCAGAACCAGGGCCCATGTTCAGCTGTCACAGGAATCACCTGACTCAGTAATCCTTACAAAAGGACAACCCTACATTTTAGCTCTAAAACCAATTGGTGGTATTTATAAGTAAGGAGTTTGGCCAGTGTCAACTGCTGGTGTCCACCATCTTGCTGCCAAAACACAATATTCAATGAGAGATGGCCCTAAATTAAGTCCATTTATTAAAAACACCACAGATTCTGCTCTTTGCAGTTCCTCTTCCTTTGGTTGCCTGTTCTGCAAACTTAGAGGGATCAGAACTTTTCCCTGCCACATCCAAAATTTATTCACATGGCCCTGGTCCCCCCCATCAGAGTGGCTTACAAACATTAGTTAACCTTCACAATTACCTTGTAAGCTAGGGAAGTATTATGCCCATTTTAGTGGTGGGTCACAGAGACGTGGAGGCTAAGATCCCAAAAAGGGTTTATGTTGAACTCAATGGCAGTTAGGTGCCTAAATACCTTTGAAGATGCTGGCCAGAGATTAAGGGCTTGATGTTCTGAGGTGCTCAACACCTTACGTTCCTACTGAACTCAATGAGAGCGGTAGCAGCTCAGTAATTCTGAAAAATCAGACTCAAAGTGACATGCCCACGGTCACACCAGATGCTCCCAGCAGAGAAAAGGATTAAACCCACATCTGCTGAATTCCAGTTCAGTACCTCAACCACAAGACCATCTTTCCTCCCTGTGTACTGACTGTTTATCCATGCACTACACCAGAGATATTACCAACAATACCACAGAGTGCAAACTTTCTGCAAAACCCCAGGATTAGCAGAGATCTTACTGCTGCCCAGAATTGTAGCTGCCTGGCACCTGTATGCGCCTCATCCCCTCCAGACAAGGATGAAGATACTTAAATTCTGCAGTTAGCTGGTCGAATCTACAGAATCTCTCTTTTTGCTGACAGCTGTACCTAAAAAAACAAACGAACCTGCAACAGGCCAACACAGAATTCACAAGGGGAATGACTTCCCCAGAAGCAAGATCACTCATTTGGGGCTCCCTAGAAGCCATGATTTGTTCACACATCCTCAGAGGGATCAAACCTGCTGCTAGAAAGTCATCTCCTGTAAACAACACAACAGACCTTGGTTATACTTCAGCACACAGAAGGCAGCTCAGTGCCAGCAAACGGAAATGGCTGTCAATGTCATCTGCAAGCTCCGGAGCAGAGCGGCTACCCCAGCTCTGCAGTCACTACCTGGGCTCCAGCAGGAATCTGGACTCTCAGCTCAGAAGCCGGAAGGGGAAGAGGCAGTAGCAGAGGCTGTGTGTTCATGGGGTACAATGTCCATTTGCTAATACAGACACCTCTGAGAGACTAGACCTATGCCTTGTGGGAAAGATTAAACAGGGCAAGAAAATCCCCTGCTTTACATTTCCTGGTACTCCAGGATGGTTGCATAATTTGAACCAACACTCCCCTAGTCTCCTTACTTCCCTTACCCACCCGGGAAGGGCAGCCAGGGACAGTCCCCTGCTCAGGGACAGGGGAAATCCCTTACCCATCCCCCTGCACCTTCCAGACATGCCCGCCCCCCTCCGCAGCTCCTCTCCCCTCCCAGCCCCCAACAGCTCTCTGTGGCATGGGACAACAGCCAACCATTGCCCCCCCCACACACACACACACATCCTCCAGCACCCCTCATCCTCCTGTCCTGCATACACGGCTGCCCAGCGACTTCCCCTCACCACCCAGAAATCCTATCCACAGACTGCATGGGAATCCCTGCAAACCCTCCCTCAACGAACTGCCCCAGCTGTTCCCCCCATGCCAAACTGCCCCTCCCCCATCCATCCTGCCCCAGATCGTCCCCCACAAACTGCCCCTCCCCCATCCATCCTGCCCCAGATCGTCCCCCACAAACTGCCCCTCCCCCATCCATCCTGCCCCAGATTATCTCCCCGTCCCCCACAAACTGCCCCTCCCCCATCCATCCTGCCCCAGATCATCCCCCCGTCCCCCACAAACTGCCCCTCCCCCATCCATCCTGCCCCAAATCATCCCCCCGTCCCCCACAAACTGCCCCTCCCCCATCCATCCTGCCCCAGATCGTCCCCCACAAACTGCCCCTCCCCCATCCATCCTGCCCCAGATTATCTTCCCGTCCCCCACAAACTGCCCCTCCCCCATCCATCCTGCCCCAGATCGTCCCCCACAAACTGCCCCTCCCCCATCCATCCTGCCCCAGATTATCTTCCCGTCCCCCACAAACTGCCCCTCCCCCATCCATCCTGCCCCAGATTATCTTCCCGTCCCCCACAAACTGCCCCTCCCCCATCCATCCTGCCCCAGATCATCCCCCCGTCCCCCACAAACTGCCCCTCCCCCATCCATCCTGCCCCAGATCATCCCCCCGTCCCCCACAAACTGCCCCTCCCCCATCCATCCTGCCCCAGATCGTCCCCCACAAACTGCCCCTCCCCCATCCATCCTGCCCCAGATTATCTTCCCGTCCCCCACAAACTGCCCCTCCCCCATCCATCCTGCCCCAGATCGTCCCCCACAAACTGCCCCTCCCCCATCCATCCTGCCCCAGATCATCCCCCCGTCCCCCACAAACTGCCCCTCCCCCATCCATCCTGCCCCAGATCATCCCCCCGTCCCCCACAAACTGTCCCTCCCCCATCCATCCTGCCCCAGATCATCCCCCCGTCCCCCACAAACTGCCCCTCCCCCATCCATCCTGCCCCAGATTATCTCCCCGTCCCCCACAAACTGCCCCTCCCCCATCCATCCTGCCCCAGATCGTCCCCCACAAACTGCCCCTCCCCCATCCATCCTGCCCCAGATTATCTCCCCCCTCACCTCTACAAACTGTCCCCGGCCCCAGCTCCCCTCCCCCACACAAACTGTCCCATCCGTCCTGCCCCAGCTCCGGACAAACTGCCCCGCCCCAGGGCACAGCCGCCGCCGCCGCCGCCCCGCACTTACCGGAGGAACCTCTCGCTCCACCGGCCCCTGCGTACAAACGCCGCAGCCCCGCGGCGCCTCCCCCCTTATCTGCAGGCGGCCCCCGCCCGGCGCTGACTCACCCCACGTGGCTCCCCCCAGGCAGCCCGCAACAGCAGCGCCTGACCCTGCTAACATGTCATGTGACTGCGCCCCCCCCCGCGTCATGTGACTGCTTTGGGCGGCCACCCCTATGGCGTCACTCCCCCTCCCCTCGCCCCGGCACACGCCGCCCTGGGACTGTCAAGCTGAGCTAGGCCTTTCCCAGGAGCACCACCGGCCTGGGCTCTCGGGGATCGTGCACCCCAGCTGGCAGCACAGCCCCAGCTCCCAGCGTCCCTTCTGGGGCCTGCAAAGCCACCCTCCCCCTTCCCCAGGCATTGCAAGCCACCCTCCCCCTTCCCCAGGCATTGCAAGGGGGCATCCCTGCAAAGCCACCCCGCCCCCCCCGGCCAGGCATTGCAAGGGGGCATCCCTGCAAAGCCCCTCCCGCCGGCCAGGCATTGCAAGGATGCATCACACGGAACCCCGTGACAGACAAAATGTACAGTCCCCTGCATAATGATTGCCAGCGTCACCATTATTAAATGATAAAGTATCCCAGCTATTACCCTCATTTTCCAGGCACAGCGCTTTCCCTAAGCTCCCAGAGCCAAGGCAGGTGTAGAATCTATGACCTCATGCTTCAGAGGACTGCTCAGGCCCCTAGACCAAATTCATTTGCTCTGCTGGGCAAAAGTCCCCGTTTATTTTTGCAGCCGTTGCTCCTAGCAACAGGCTATCTCCCATGCCCCCCAGAGCCCCGTCCTTCCGTTTATATGCCCCGAAATAACACTATAGAACATTCATGGAATCAACTCCCAAGTGGAAAAGACAGATCAGGTCGTTTGGTTTATTACCAAAGTGCACTATAGTAATGGGCCAGCCTTAGGGAAAATGACACCCTGGGCGAACTTGTATTTTGGTGCCCCTGGCTCCTGTGGGCACAGCGCCAACCCATTGCCCCTGCCCCTGTGGGTACTCCTCCATTGTCTCTGGCCCTGGTGGGCTCCCCAGGCTTCCCCCTCCCTTCATCCCTAACCCCTGCACTGTGCCCCATTTGCTCCTAACCCCTGTACTCCCCTCCTGCACCCCAGCCCCTGCTCTGTGTCCTCTTTGCCCCAACCCCTGCACTCCCCTCCTGTGCTCCAACCTCTGCCCCCTCCTGCGCCCCAACCCTGCACCCCCCTCCGGCACCCATGTGGGGAAACTGACCTGGATCCTAGAGGGCTGTGAGGCGGGGAGTGAGTGGCAACATCAGGGCTCCCTGCATCCAGGTCACTTCCCCACCTGGGCTGTGTAAGGGGAGGGCAGGCCTGGAGAGCAGCAGCTCCTGATGCTAACCTCACAACACAGCCCAGGTGGGGAAAGTGACCTGGATGCAGGGAGCCCTGGCATTGCTCCTTGCTCCCGCCTTCCCAGCCCCGTACGGGGACGTGGAGGAACATTGGGGGGCGGGGGGAAGCGAGCAATATCTATGCATCACTGCTCGTCCCTTGCCCCATGTTCCTCCGCCAGGAGGAAGCAGGGAGAAGTCTGGGCCCCCCACCACACGGTGCTGCCCTGGCAGCTGGGAGCAGTTTCTCACACGACCCCGGCAGCATATACCTCTGCACTGCTGCATGGTGCCCCCTGATCACGGCACCCTGGGCAGTCGCCCGGGTGGCCCACCCCTAAGGCCGCCCAATGTGTAGGATGCGGTATTAGGGGCTGGCTCAGATACTCAAATGGATTTAGGCACCTAAATACTTTGGAGGATCTGGGCCTGTGCTTGTCTCTTTCACCAACAGAAGCTGGGCCAATAAAAGATATTACCTCGCCCCCCTTGTCTCTCCAAGCATTGGCAAGGATGTCACTTTTGAAACTAACATTTTTAACTCAACTTTTTTTAGTTATTAAAAAAGGTAAATATGTGTCTAGATATGTGTATTAGAAACACCCAGAAAACAAAAGCTATCTATAGACGTAAAACAATCAAAGTCGGTCTTCTAAATGTAGATAACTCACTTCAAAATTCTACACACACCAGACAGAATGCAGGGTCTGATAGAGTGGGAGAAAAGGGGCCCACGAAGGAAACCATTTAGACAATTGCTTATCTGGTGTGGATAAAGCAACAGGAATCCTACCAGATACAAAAATCAGTAACAGTTGTTTGCTCATAACTGATATTTACCTCTTATGTTTGTTTTCCCTCACAGTCTTGTTTATAAGTATTTGTAATTGTGTTATATTAATGTTGTGGTATTTAAAGTATTATTATTATTATTAATTTTTGGCTTAGCAGGGAAGAGGTGGTAGTGGGGATTCTGCCTTTAAGCATGGAAAAATTGAGGGGCTGTGCGAGGCAAGGATGTATCAGCATATGTACATTATATGTAATTATACTGTAACCCTTCTGACCGTCAGAGTTGGCAGCAACAAGGGCCGGGTTCTGTATCTAGGGGTTCCGTTTCAATAACGCAATGCAAAACCAGCTCGAACCCCCACCCAGTGACATGGGACAATTACATACCATCCCGTGGGTGCCTCTAAGAGGCAATACTTCCCCTCTCGCAAGCACGGAGTCTGAGTGTAGCAAAAGCCTTTTAATAAAGGAGGGAAACAATGCGGCATTATATTGGGGAAACACCACAAACAGGATTCATAACACAAACCAGGAGCAAATGACCCACCCCCAAGTAAGTTTGGCAGAGTCCTTTTCCCCTCAGGGTCTTAAGTCCAGCAACCCAACGGTCACCCCACCTACAGTTTCTGACCTTGGTCAGTGCAGCCCCTAGAGTTCAGAAGTTCCTCTGCAGAGATTACCCCCCCAGCCTGGGTGGAAATTGAGGGAGGTATGGGGGGCAGCTTACATGCCCCGCCTCTCTGTGGGGTTCTGCTACAGTCTTCACTGAAAGCTGCTCCTCCCCGCTAGCTCTCCAGCTAGCCGTGCACCACTCCACTAGCCATCCTGCTAGGTGCTCACCACCCTGCAGGCTGCCCCACTCCCCACTTAACACAGCTCTCAGTGATTTCAGCTCATAGTAGGGAAGCCTCAGTGCAGGTGCACTATTAGCCCAAAGTAGGTCTAATGCTTAGACCTGGGTATCATGATTTCAGCTTTATAGCATGTAACAAGATGCCTAATGGAGTAAAAATTAGCTCTGTTATTATAGAGTGGGAAGAGAGAGAGAGAGGGTGGGGGGTCAAAGTCATGTTTAGGGCCCTCAGAAGGGGTACACATACCTGTCCCCAGCCTCTTGTCATTCACTGGGTTTTGGGACCCATGTCCCTTGCCTAGCAAGTGCTGCTTAGTTGAGGGTGAATCCCTCCATCATACAATGCCAAGTACAGTTCTACTATCCTTGATTCACATAACCAGGATAACAACACTTTATTACAATCTCCTGCCCCAATAACAAAGAGACTGGGGATCCCAAAGCAGCCAAGTGACCATTTGGGCAGGCAGTCCATCATGCTAGGCAGGGTGGGTGTGCCCATGCAAACGACATCAGCCCCTGAAGTCCTTTTCCACAGCTCATCACCAGATGTCAGGGTGGCGCTCATGCTGACTCTGCTTACATCTCATAACCTGCAAAGTTGGGGCTAAGGAGTGGAAGACATAATGGAGCATATAGACCTCAGAAAAGTTGGGGGGAAGTTAACTGCTCAGTAGCAAAATGATGTCCCTGCCTTTGAGGGCTGCGGGTCCCAGAGAGAGAGTCTGGGCAACATACTGTAAAGCTCTTGTTGCTATGCATAGCCAGTTAGAATCAGACATTGAATAAAGCTAGGGTGACCAGACAGCAAATGTGAAAAATCAGGACAGAGGGTGGGGGGTAATAGGTGCCTATATAAGAAAAAGACCCCAAAATTGGGACTGTCCTTATAAAATCGGGGCATCTGGTCACCCTAAATAAAGCAGAGCTCTTGCAAGCATCTTAAGCACTGTATAATCGCTGGACCACCACAGAGGTCACCGGTCTTGTAGGTCAAAACAACTAGGATCTCTTCCCAGCTCTGCCACTGAGCTGCTATATAATTGTGGACAAGTCATGTAGGTCAAAAGTAGGCATTGGTTCAAGATGCCTCAGTTTTGAGACCTCTTGGTTTGCTTTTAAAAACCACTGAACATCCCAATCTCCAGCTGAAGTCACTGGGAGCTGTGGGGGCTCTGCGCCTCTGAACCACAACCCCACATATTTTCAACTTGGACACCCACAGACAGTGACTCTTTTGAAGTGTTGGATTTTGGTGTCTAAACTGGGGCGTCCAAATTCAACAGAACCATGACATTTTGGCCTTAGCCTTTCTGTGCCTCAGTTACCCCTCTTTAAAGTTGGGACAGTAATACTCCCATACCTCACCAGGATCTTGCGAGGGTGAATTTCTTCATTCCATAGTAAAAACTGAAAAATGTTTCATGACCATTTTATTAGATTTAACTCATGTTTTAAAACCACACAAATTAAAGTTGGCTACTAAAGCCTTCTATGAAGCACTACGTCTACATCCTTCTTGGTTTCTTGTTATAATTTTGCACAACTCTGTTAATGAACTTCTCGAATGCAATGCGTTCATCTTCGGTGGCTTCTCATGTGTCCAGTACTTCCATTCCTTCAATTGATATGTTCATTAGTTCATTCACATGATCAGGCAGAAGGAGACTTCTTTCAGAACACAAAATTCTATTCAATGATGAAAAAGAATGCTCAACTGTAGCTGTTGTGATTGGGAGTAGCAAGAGATGAATTCCTACTTCTTTCATCCCAGGAAACATAGCACAAAGGTCCTGTCGAGCAACTATTGATGATAAAAAAGAAGTTGAAGACAAATCTTCATTCATTCATCATATGATATTCTACTCTGAGTTCAAACTCTCTATTCTGTTCTGAGCACATGGCAGCCCCATTGCTGGTAGTGCCTCACTCCACTCAACTGTCGGTGTTTTATAGGACAGGCATCTGTAAAAGCTATGTAGAGGTTGAGTAGAATCTAGAAGTCGCTGTTGTAGATTTTTAAGAATCAAGTCTGTGTACTTTTTCAGTTGTCTTAACGAACACTTCTTGTCCTCTTCACAGGATTCAATATAAATGCCTTCATTAGTCAACTTCTGGACTGAAATCTTTGCTTCTTCCAGTACTTTTTCAATGGATAGCTCTCTGATTGTTCCAAATGCAGCTTCTATTGCTGGACAAAGATCTACCACTGTTGTTGCAGATGCCTGGATGGAATTGTTTAATGACCCAAGTGGTTTCAACAGTAGACTTACGAGAGAGAGAATGGCAATAGTCTTCTCTCAATGTAGTAGCAAAAGTAATTCACCAGCCTCACTACTTAGATCCATCCCATCTTGGTAGATACTTTCCAAAACCAGTAATAACACCTGGAGTAATTTTAAGACAACAGCCAAGGATCGCTCATGAGAAAGCCAGCGGGTTTTCTCAGGTTGGACTAATTTGAACTTCAGTCCCAGTGTATCTTCTATATTTTCCAAGATACTCAGTCTTTTTGGACTCCTGCTGAAAAAAGAATATAACGAAGACATTACATTTATAGCTTTTTAATGTCTTTTGAAGATTCTGCAGTTTGTACTAGTGCTAGTTGGAGTAGATGGCCTCTGCAGTGTGTATAGGAGAGATTAGGGTTACACTTTTCTCTGAGCAAAGCTTGTACTCCAACATGTCTTCCAGAGAAGTTTGCAGCTCCATCAGATGCACAAGTAGCCACCTATTTGGGGTCCAATTGACAAGCATTTAACTCTTCTAAGATGTGGGTTGTCACAGATGCAGTCGATGTATTTTCTATAATTTGAACATCTAGAAATGCATCTACTGGCCTACCACTGACATCAAGATAAGGTAAACAATGACTTAATACTTGATGCCCATTTGCATCGGTGCATTCATCAGCCATGTATGCAAATTTTTTGAATGTGGTGAGAGAGTTCTTCACTTTTTCAGCTGTTGAGTGTTTCACTGTTGCACCGCATGCTTCTAGTATCAGAGGGGTAGCCGTGTTAGTCTGAATCTGTAAAAAGCAACAGAGGGTCCTGTGGCACCTTTAAGACTAACAGAAGTATTGGGAGCATAAGCTTTCGTGGGTAAGAACCTCACTTCTTCAGATGCAAGTTGAGTGTTTCACTGTTGCACCGCATGCTTCTAGCCAGTCAGTTGAGTTTCTTGCAAAAAGATAGTGAGCATTTGTTGGTCTTGTTTGGAACCAGTGTTCAACTTCAGGATGAACAAGTGACAATGCACTTAACATTGGCCTCCAGTTTGTAGTGTGTGGTATCTCTTGCTTAAATAGAAAGTATGATGCCACAGCCATGTTTTTTCTCATGAACTGTGTTGTGTCTCCAGCATTCTTAACAGCCTCATTAAGTACTTCTAAAATTGGCTTTGAAAGTGGGCTTATAAGGCTTTCTGCATGTTGATGCATGAATCCATGTTATGTGCACACCTTGAATACTGTGTGCAGATCTGGTCACCCCATCCCCCAAAAGATACAGTAACTCCTCGCTTAACGTTGTAGTTATGTTCCTGAAAAATGCTACTTTACGCGAAACGATGTTAAGTGAATCCAATTTCCCCATAAGAATTAATGTAAATTGGGGAGGGTTAGGTTCCAGAGAAAAAATTTTCTCCAGACAAAAGACATTATATACATATATAGTATAGTTTTAAATAATTTTCAACAAACAATGTGATACTGTACTCACCAATGGTGATTGAGAAGCTTGGTTGAGGCAGGGGCATAGTGGGGTTGGGACAAGGGGGCTTGTCTCGTTCCGCCCATCTGGCGCTCCTGCCAGAGAGTGGGGTCAGGGCATGGGGGCTTGCCCCGATCCGCCTGCCCAGCGCTCCTGCTGGGGAGCGGGGTCAGGTCGGAGCGGAGCGAGCCAAACAACCTTAAAAAGGAACATTGCGCAACTTTAAACGAGCATGTTCTCTAATAGATCAGCAACCTAATAACGAAACAATGTTAACCGGGACTACTTTAAGTGAGGAGTTACTGTGTATTGGAATTGGAAAAGGTACAGAGATGGGCAACTAAAATGATTAAGGGTATGAAACAGGAGGAGAGATTAAAATGACTGGGAATTTTCAGCGTAGAAAAGAGATGACTAAGGGGGGATTATGATAGGGGGTCTATAAAATCTTGACTGGTGTGAAGAAAGTGAAAAAGGAAATGTTATTTAATCCTTAACATAACACAAGAACTAGCAGTCACCCAATGAAATTAATAGGCAGCAGGTTTTAAAAAAAACAAAAGGAAGTACTTCTTCACACAACATAAAGTCAACCTGTGGAACTCTTTGCCAGGGGATGCTGTGAAGACCAAAACTATAACAGGATTAAAAAAAGAACTAGATACATTCCTGGAGAATAGGTCCATCAGTGGCTATTAGCCAGGATGGGAAGGGATGCAACACCATGCTCTGAGTGTCCCTAACCTGTTTGCCAGAAGCTGGGAATGGGCGACAGGGGATGGATCACTTGATTACATGTTTTGTTCATTCCCTCTGAAGCACCTGGCCTTGACCACTGTTGGAAGACAGGATACCGGGCTATATGGACCACTGGTCTGACCCAGTATGACCATTCTTATGTAAAAATTAATTATAATAATAAAAATGTTTAGTACAGAAACTCCCCAACATAATGACCTCTCAAGCTAGCAACGAGTTGAAATAACAATCTTGGCAAATAATGCATTTTAAAAATCTTGGCCTACTAGGAAACACATTTATATATGTTTCCATTCCCAGTCATAAATCTAGCATTCTGGAGCAAAGTCACTAAAATATAGTCCAACAAACAAATGTTTATTTAACGTGCCCCTCATTTTTCCCTCCACCACACCCCACTCACTGGTGTTGTCCTTGGTCAGTGGAGACTCAGAGTTCAGAGGTGCTTTCACGTGAGTTCACCTCCCAGGTGGGGGGCAAAAAGGCACCTTGCTCGTTCCTCCAGCTGCTCACTGTTCGCTTTGGCCACTGCTGTTCGTTGTGCCACCGTTCACTCCATCGCTCTGTTGCCAATGGCCCTGCGCAGTCACCTTCTGCTGCCACCTGCCACTGTGACCTCTGTGAGTTGGTCTCTTGAGGTTCCACCAGTTCTCAGTGATTTCAGCTGAGCTCTCAGTGGGGGAACCTCACTGCTAGTACAGTTTACACAAAAACGCTGTCCCCACAGGAACACTGTCCCCACAGCAGGACTAAGCACTTAGACCTGATTATCGGTGATTTCAGCTGCAGTGGTCACTTAACAAAACAAAATACTATCTATGGAGCCTAATCAGCTCTGTCTTTAAACAGTGGAGAGGGGCAGGTCAAAGATGATGTTAAAAAAAAATAGTGAACAGAGTTTGAGCATAGAAGTTTCTGGTTATCAGGGAATAACATACAGATTATTGAGGGTGCAAAGTTTGGTTTAAGATAAGGTGGCATGAGGAATACATAATCTGCAATATCCCCGATTGGGGGTAAAAGGTTGATGGGTCAAAGTACAGACATTGAGATATGAGGATATGAAGTTCATAAAGTGGCTATGTTCGGGTGTGGATAATAATGAGTGGATATGATGATGAGGATGGATTGACCTTCATTTGGTGAGATTTAATGTTCAGGGAGTTTATGGTTCCAGTTCATATGATCCAACGGAGAAGGTCACTTGGTCTCTTTCTCGTAGTGGGAGAACGATGTCACTCTGGCTCACGCTTCCTGGTACTGTCGGTGGCCAGTGATGCGCTCAATGTAGATGTCCCTGGACCATCGGATGGCGTCTGAGACCATGAGACGTGCGTAGCGTCGACCGATCCTGCAGGTCCGCAGCACATGCTTGTTGCAGGGGTCCCAGGTGCCCAGGGCTCCGACAATCACGGTGTCCTGAGTCACAAGTACTATTTGACCTGCCCCTCTCCTCTGTCTTTAAACAGTGGAGAGGGGCAGGTCAAATAGTACTTGTGACTCAGGCAGACCATCAAGCAAAACACCTGTCCCCTCGCTCTTTCTTGATGCCCTCAATCAGTACAGGTTAAGTACAGTTCTACTGCCCTTTACTCATACAATAAGAACAACAACATTTCATTATCCCCCCCCCCCCGCATTCAAGTGATTTGTAACCCAACCCCAGCCAAAATCTATCACTTGGGCAACACAGCTCTGTTTGCTGGACACCTAGGTAGATTAGGTGTGAATGTAAATGTAAATACACTCTGGTCCTGAAGCCTTTCCCCCCAGCTCATCACTAGTCAGGGAGAGCTCATCCTGACTTTGCTTACAAATCATAATTTGAAATTATTAGGTTGGCCAACATCACCGAAAGGAATGCACTGTCATTGTCATCAAAAACAACAGCTGTGTAAGGAAGCTAGTCTATGTTCCTACGTTTCAAGTCTATTCTCCTTTTTCAGATACACGTATCTTATCATACACTGCATATGCTTTTAAAGTGTGTGTTAATGGTTCAATTTCAATTCAAATTTCCAAACAATCACTAAGTTGGCATGTAACTAGTTCACAAAACTGGGGGGGGGGGGGGTTGGGGAAATTCAGGGGGGGTATACACTCCCATAGGGGAGTGTAGGGAAATCCCTGCTATCACTGTAGTAGACAGGTGCCAAGGGGGACCCCCCCCTTGGGGTAATTTGGGGACCCCTCCATAATTCAGGAAGCTGATCAGCTGCCTTTGTCCCCTTATTTGCTGCTCACAGGGAACTCTGGCTGGGCAGCTCTCTGGTGACACTCACATGATTCAGGGACGTTGACTATTTTACAAGAAGACGAATGAGGAATCGATGACCGAAGCAAGAATCTGTCCCCACAAGCATAGACTGGAAAAATGCAGCTAAGCGGTTGGCTCTGGCTTCAGTTCAGCAGAAGGGCAGGGAGGGCAGAGTCCCGGTGGTCAAAAATACTAGTCGTGGAGTTGTGACGTTGACAATGGCATCCCCAAGTGGGAAGGGGGCACAGGAGGAAAACGCTCAGTGACGCACTAACCTTGTCACTCCAGCGGCCTCTGTACCACATGGTCTCCTGGGATCTCCTCTTGGGGCCGCTCACAGCAGCAACTTCCCTGCAGCACCTCAGCCCAGAGCCCTCCTATATCCTCAGCAACACTTCACCCTCCACCAGCCGCTGGGCTCAGCCCAAGATCAGCCTGCATTCGCCACGCACTCCTTAGAGCCAGGGCCCCTTGTCTCTAATGGGCCTCCAGGCGAGGGCCGATCGTACCTATACAAGGGACTACTACCTAGGGCGGAAGGTGGCACAAGGTCCCCCTGCATTCTTCTGTTAGAAGGCAAGGTTTGCCCCCTGAAGGAAAAAGTGAGGATGTGGCCCACAAGCCCTGCAGATAGCCTGGGATATCCACAGGGATCCACAGGGCCAGCTGTGTGCAGGCTCTGTGCTTCCACAGTACCTCTGGCTTCCTTTGGCTCTGGTTCCAACCTTTGGCCCCCACTCTATTACCTCAAAGAGGGGCTCATCAGGAGATCTGAAAGTGCTTTACAAAGGAGGTCAGCTGCATTATTCCCATTTTACAGATGGGGAAACTGAGGCACAGAGCAGTGTTGTGACTCGCCCAACATCACCCAGCAGGCTAGTGGCCAAGCTGGGAATAGCACCAGGTCTCCTGAGTTCCAGGCCAATGTCCTATCCACTACCCCACACAGCCTCCCCTCAGTAGGTATAAGGGGGTGCTGGAAATGTATACAATACAGCCTCTGCAAACTGAGGCCCATTTCTAATTACTATTATAATTATCCTTATGCACGTCAGATAGTCTGTGCAGCTCTGAAATCACAGTCTCTCTTTTCCTACCAGCTCTTCCTGTGTGCCCAGGCAGCTTCCATTTTGTCCTTACAGTCACTGCAGCCGTCACAGAGGAGACACACCCCTCATGCCCTCTCCTGGAGCCTTTACTTTTGTTCTTTCTTTCCTTGCTGTTTTCCTGACTCTAAAATAAAAGGAAAACAAACTGAAAGCAGATGCTTTGCTCTGTGTGGGTGAAAAAACACAACAGTTGGCAATGCAAAGTCTTTACTGGAATACCATTCAAGGTCACACTCCTGCAGTCGGATCTGCTCAGATACACCGCTGCACCTGTGCGGAGCATCACCGAAGTCCAGGGGTTTCCGTGCAGGTACAAATGTGGATCGGTTGTGGAATCAGGGCCTCAGCTTGCTTCAGTCTGGCTCCTTTCCATCCATGATGGTATTTTCTGTCTTTTCCATAAAAGCTCTTTTTAGTACCTTTGCATCATTCATTGTACCAGATGGGGGATCTTTTTGGTCCATCCAATCTAATTTTCCTTGTGGGCTACTCCCCTTCTCTGGAGCATCTCAGACTTCGAGCCAATGCAATCAGCTACTCCGTGTCTGAGCTGTACAAAAGTCCACGAGCCAAATTCTCTTCTCAGCTCCGCTGGCGCAACCCCAAGGACAGTCAAAGGGCTGCGTCCGTGCAGCTGCGAGCACCATTTGGCCCCCTCTGGTTTGAAAAATAACTTTAAAGCCTCAACGTCCAAACGTTATTTTCTCCTCCGGGGCAGAAACCTTTCAGCCCTTTCTTGCTTTTGCAGTTTTGACAAGGACCATCTCCACAGCACTGTTCCAAGTTGCTCAACAGTTAGTGGTTCAACTTCACTCTGGAGCAGATGCCCAAGAAATAACTTAAGGGCAGATTTTGCCACCCTTCAGATGTAGTCTGTGCCTAATATGTATGTGTGTGTGTGTGTGTGTGTGTGTGCGCGCGCAGGGGGAGATGGTGTGTGTGTGTGGGGGGGAGCAGGGGGAGATGGTATGTGTGTGTGTGTGTGTGTGTGTGCGCGCGCGCGCGCAGGGGGAGATGGTGTGTGTGTGTGGGGGGGAGCAGGGGGAGATGGTATGTGTGTGTGTGTGTGTGTGTGTGTGTGTGCGCGCGCAGGGGGAGGTGTTACAAGGGGTCACACAGAATAATCAACTCAAGGCTACTCCGAACAGTCCTTATAGCAAGAATTCCACTGTCAGCATAAGAAAGGGAAAGCCAATGTGTTCTGCGACTGAATCAAATTAGACAGGCTAATGGTGCGGTCTTATTGTCACTGTTTGACATATTTAATCAGTCCATCCAAGACCTGGCTGATCCATAGCTGAAAGAACGGCCGGTGGCAAGCACTGAACCCACATTCTACTGTATATGAAACTCTGTTCCCTATCGGCACAGATTGGAAATAGCTTCTGGAAGGGAAATTCCCTCATTTCTCATTCCCTGGAAGATTAAAAGCGAAAAAAACTACGTTAAAAGTCTCTGCTCTCTCTATGCAGTCGTGTGTGTGAAACAGGTGGGTATTGGTTACGTGCATTCACACGCTTTACGGGCTGGCCGCACAGAGGAAGCTTCCTGTTCCAGGTCAGGTGCAGTGAGAGTCTCCACTAGCGCCATCCATGCCCTTATCTGAAAGGATCCTCTCCTGAAGACCTACGTGTGCTTGCTCAGGGCTGGATCCATCAATGGGAGCCTGTCATTGGATTTCAGTGGGCATTGGATCAGGCCTTCTGATACGGCACTGACAGCACAATGTAAATACACGGACAGGCAGCCAGATTAGCTGGATTCTCAGGGCTTGGCTTGGCTTGGTTTAGTGAGCATTGTGGCCAGCAGAGACTGGCTTCAAGTTACTTCTAAGTACAAGTTGCCTGAGCAATGGAACTGGCGTCCCTAAGCCAGGAAATGCAGCGCTCCATCTGTTTCCAAAGGGGGACGCCTTCTTTCTTCCAGTGCTACGAAGCGCAGTGAGCCAGGGAACATGTTGTCAGCTTAACAGACAGCACGTGTCTCAGGTGAAACAGGACAGGAGAGAACAGATCAGCTGAGCTTGGCCATGCACTCCAAAGGAGTGCCATATATTCTCAAAGGGGCTCCCCGGTCTTCTGTAGGGGACCTCGGCTTTTCAAAAGGACCCACAAATTATCCAGCGGGGACCCTGTGTCTTGAGACTCCATCAACGAGTGGGTGTGGGGCCCTGCAGATGTGGTCAGTCTGGACCACGCTCCGCTTTCCTTCCTCCCTGAGACCTGCTCTCCCTGGGGGGTTGGCGGCCTTCCTTCCACTGCTCGATGTGCTCTGAGCTCCCTTACAGTACTGTTTCTGCTCCCGCCTTCTCTTCGCGGACACAAGCTCTTGCCACAGTCACCAGTGATCTCCTCCTGGCCAAACTCTGGGGCTCGTTCTCCTAGGTCTCCCAACCATGTTCGGATGGCTCCTTCTTCCTCTGATCTCCCCTCGCCTGGAGCTTTCCTGGTTCTGTCTCTTTTCATTCTCCTTCCTCTCCAGCTGCTCCTTCAGTGGCTGCACACCCTCTTTTCTCCCACTGGCATCTCTCCTGGGCCGTCTTCTCTCTTTCCTCTACAGGTTACCTCATCTGTTCTCAGGCCTTCAGCTGTCATCTCCTCAGTGCGAATCCCAGATCCACCCCTCCAACTCCAGCCTGTTCCTTCTCCCACCTCTGACTGTCTCTGCGGCATCGAGCCATGGATGCCCTGCTGCCAACTTGAACTCAACGGGGCAAAGCCGGGACCCCTTCTCTGCCCTCCCCAGCCTTCCCATCTCCATCACTGCTCACAGCAGCTCTCCCTTCCCGCTCCCCCATCACCTGTCACTGGGGGCTCCTCTCGCTCTTTCTCCCTCCAGAGCAGGTTGGTGCCAAACCCTGCTGGCTTTTCCACGACAACCCCCCTATCTTCTGTCCTTCCCTCCCCATTGCCCTGGGTAAAAGTCCTGTCCCCAATGTGGTCATCTCACCCCCTGTGGAGTTGTCCATCCCCTCCACTCTGGCTTCCCAGACACCCACCTCACTCCCCTGTGGAGTGTCCAAAATGCTGCTGAAAGAAGAACAGGAGGACTTGTGGCACCTTAGAGACTAACAAATTTATTAGAGCATAAGCTTTCGTGGACTACAGCCCACTTCTTCGGATGCAAAATGCTGCTGCTGACTCCTTCATCCCCCTCACCACATCCCGCCCACCAGGAGCCCCTTCACTGGCTCCCCTTCTCTGCTCTCGGCCCTGCCTGCTCCCTCTCTTGGTCTCCTCATTCCATACGCTGCATTCCCACAACAGACGGGACCTCCGAGGCCTATGTGACTCAAGAAATGGTAGGGACTTGGCCTGAAATACGCCCCCCAACCAAGCCACCCTCTCCCCAGCCCCCTTTGTATCCTTCTCCTACTCCTGTCACATCTGTCCCCATGCTGCTGCTTACTCTGAGGACAATCCCCAACTCCTCCATCCAGGAGCTGCAGCGCCTCCCTCTCATGAAAGCACACTCCTTCCACAAAGCCGTCACCTTGCTCTGAGGTCCCCCGCAGCCTCGGTTCACAGCTCCACCCACGCTCCATTTGGCCCAGATCCTCAAAGGCATTGAAGCGCCTAACTCCCGTCAATGTCCCTGGGAGTTAGACGCCCAGCTACCTTTCAGGATCTCCCTTTCCGATGCCCATGAGAGTTAGATGCCTAAATACCTCTGGGGATCTGGGCCTCTGCATCTGGCATGTTTCTGTATGTCGGAGTTCGGCAGTACAATCCTTGGGGCAGAGACTCAGGGCCTGATATTAGTTCCACAAACACCAGCATTACGCCACTGACTTGTACTCCTGATTTACACCAGTGTAAGAGGAAAATCAGGCCCTGCGCCTTAGCAGAGAATAGTGATGATAATTTGCCGAGCCCGAGATGCAGCTCAATCAAATGCATCGTTCACCTTCTCTCTGGCCCCCACCTTCCCATTCATAGACCTTGTTCATTCAACTTCTAGTTGTGTAGTAGGTGCTGCAGCCTGAAATCTCTGTCTTTTTCTCTGCACTTGTGGTTAAAAGCTCTGAGTTGGCATCTTCTCCTCTTGCTCCATCGCAGTCAGCCCCTGCTCAGATGACAAGGTTGTGCAACAAAAACCGTGTGCTAAAATGAGAAAACAACACAAAAGGCCTAGCTGTGCAGAAAGGCAGCTGCTGTGGTTACAAATAAAACCTCAGGCCTGCGCTGGAGGAGAAAATCAAGTGAAGAGGAAACGAAAGACCGATGCAGCAACAAGGGTGGGGTAAGGACGTTCTCCCCTGTTCATGCTCTGAGTTAGGTGAATGATAAACAGAAACTAACTCCTGCTCCTGTCCCTTGATCCTTTCACTCTGCCAGGAATTGTTTGCCAAGTAATTTCCAATCCTAAAGCACTGTCCATCCAAGCATTAATTCTCTGTCTCTTTAAAAAGGTGGGCCAGGCTCCATCCTCTGTGGGATACCCCAGGCAGGCTTCATGGACTATCCAGAGGGCTATTTTTTGTAAGTGACATTGATAGAGGCGAAATGAATGAGAAATCTTCCGCAGGCAGAAAGAAAAACATCCAGGGACAGATTCTGCTCTGACAGACATCCACTGGAATACCACAGGGTAAAAGGGAAGGTAGCATGGTCTCGGACACTATCCGTTGGTCCCGGGACATCTACATCGAGCACATCACCGGCCACCGCCAATACCGAGAGTGAGCCGGGGAGACCTCGTGCACCCACCCACACCCCCTGCTGGCCTTTATCCCCTGAGCCCTGAACCCACCAAACCTAGCTGAATCCTGCCACGTGAGGGTCACCCCATCCCCATTACCCAGCCCGCTTACTTATACCCATGACTGTCTCTACTTCCAGTATGGGTGATAGACCTTCACCGCTTATCGACTGTTTCCTGATCCCGCCCACCGGTTACCCACCCCTCATTGGGGACATTACAGTCTGTATATACTATGTGTGCTGCCCAACTCCAAAACACCAACATACCCCTATACTCTGTATGTTACCCCCAATGACCAATAACTGACGCTTCAAATTTTCTGTATCGTTTATTTTTTAAATATTCTCTAATAAAATTTAAATCTGCCCTGGAAGCTTTACCTTGGTGCTGATTGCAGCAGGTGTCTCGCCAGTACTGCAGAAAAGAGCTCTCAGGTATTATATTGCTCTATTGCACCATCTGGTGGCCAGGCGGGGATTTCCGGTACTATGATGGAATGAATCTCTGTGGCCTGGATGGAAAACAAATCCCAATGAAACCTTAGTTTATGCTGCAGACCTCACTGGAGCAGATTCACCCCCCTCTCACACCAGTGACCGCCATGTAGTTACTCCTGATTGACACTGGGGTAAGTGGAATCGGAATCCAGCCCTGCTGGTTTGAAACCAGCTAGCCTGGCTTGTTGCCACGTGATGTTCTGAGGTGCCAGGATTTCACCCAGCGTGCTTGGGGAACCGTGCTGTAAGCACATGCCAGACGGAGTTAAAGCCCTCATTGTGAGTGTGGGGAAGAATGGAGTTTTGATTTAACCTAAGGTACTAATATGGCTCCTCTTAGAATATCAGGCTTGGAAGGGACCTCAGGAGGTCACCTAGTCCAACCCCCTGCTCAAAGCAGGACCAATCCCCAAGACAGATATTTACCCCAGTTCCCTAAATGGCCCCCTCAAGGATTGAACTCACAACTATGGGTTTAGCAGGCCAATGCTCAAACCCCTGAGCTATCCCTCCCCTCTCGTATCTGAGCATCTCACAATCTGTACTGGATTTGTCCTCACAACACCCCAGGGAGGTAGGGAAGTGTGACTATTCCCATTTTACTAAAGGGAAACTGAGGCACAGACCCTCAAAGGGATGACGGTGCCTAACTCCCACTGATTTCCTAATGACCTTTGACAATCTGGACCTAGGTGACTTGCCCGGCGGCACACAGGAATTCTGTGGCATAGTAGGGAGCTTTTCCTGCATCCCCTCAAGTCCCAGGCTAATGCTCTAAATATTGGACCATCCTCCCACTCACAGGATCAGCCACCCTCTGAGCATGGTGCCAGAGCTCGTGTATCTGAGGGAGTTCCTGCAGGGGTGCTGCACATGGTCATTACTTGGAGGTAGCAATGGTCCCAGGGAGTGTGGCGTGGGAGACCTAATTGCTTGCAAAGCCAGTTCGCTTTCCGTTATGGTGCGTAAGGCATCAGTAACAGACAAGTTGTGCTCCTGTTACCGGTCAGTCAATGAAATCAGGGTTTCCTGCTGAGAAAAGGTCTGTGTGGAGGTAGCAGAGAAACACCTGCAGCAAGAGGTCATCAGGTTACCTTCTCCCATAGGGTGGCTTCCTTCCATAGAAATATGTGTAATTAGTGATATATTTATTATGTAACTAACCTGTGGAACTCATTGCCACAGGAGGCAACTCGATTAAGCAGTTTCAAAAAAGTATCAGACCTTTAAATAAACGAGAATAACGTCTGAAATTTCATTAGCCAGGACTCCATTTACAAGGGCAATCCATTTCATTGTTTGGCTCAAGTTGGAGTCTTTCTGGGGTCAGGAACAAATTTCCCCTGTAGTCCAGTACTCCACAATTCAGAGCACTTGAGGATGGGATAGGGAGGAAGTATGACTTCGTCTTTACTACCTAGTGCTGGTCACTGTCAGAGATAGGGTGCTGGGCTAGAAGGACCACAGTTTCTATGGGTATGCCTACACTGCAAAGAACCTTCCGTGCTCCCCTCCCCCTGCAGCACTGAGTCTCAGCGCCCAGGGCAATTGACTTGGGCTTGCAGGGCTAAAAATAGCAGTGTAGATATTTTGGCTTGGGCTGGAGCCCGGGCTACAAGACTCTCCCCACTGCTGGGTTTCGGAGACCGGGTTCTAGCCAGAGCCTGAGCATCTACACTGCTATTCTTAGCCCTGCAGCCTGAGATCTGCAAACCTGAGTCAATTGACTTGGGCTCTCAGACTGGGTGCCGGGGGGTTTTCTTTGCAGTGTAGAGATATGTTCTTATGAGATCCCCTGCAAGTGCAACTGAAGGTGTGATGCCTGCATGTTTGTGCAGGGAAAGAACATCTAACTCTGACTTCTGCCCTGTGAGATGCCAGGAGCAACTGGATTCTATTCCACCAAGCAGAAAGAGTGGCACCAACTCAACCTGACGGGACTGGTTTCATTTGTAGGCCCTCAGTGCCAAGATATCTGCGGGCTTAATAGTGGAGCAGGTCACTTGCACAGAGAAAAATAGCCAATCCCAATCATGCAAATACTCCCATCCCCTTCCTAGGCGCCAAAAAACTAAACGTCCCCTGCAAAGTAAAAACGATTCATTCAATGAATAATTGTAAATGCGGACAACCAAAAACTCTGCTTCTGTGTTGAACTGGTTGGGAAGAAATAATGGCTGTCTGCAACAGCTAGATTTGGTCAGCAGAGGGAGCTGGTTCAAGATACTGTAGTTTCATGGGTTTGATTTTATGTAGTGGTTTCCCAACACAGCTGCTATCTGAAACCTTAAATACTCTGCAACTCTGTTAAGCATTAAATATTAGGATAAGGAAAGAGAAATTAAGAGGCGTTCAGCTGAGACTTGAAAAGAAAGGCTGAATGAGTCTCTGATTCAGCAAAGCACTCAAGCACGTGCTTAACTTTAAGCATGTGGGTACAAGGAGATCTGGGTGAATTTTTTTCAGCAATAGTACATTAGTTGACAAATGCATTTTTCAGGCTAACAAAACAATTTGCGAATTCGGGTTAAATTTGGTGAAAAGTTTCAGACAAAAAATGGATTTTTTCCCCTGAAAAAGTCAGAAAGGTTTGTTTCCACCCTTTTGAAATGAAATGTTTTGACTTTTCATTTCAGATTGATGATTTGTTTAGAAATTTAGCGATATTTCTTTAAAAAAAAATGAAAAACCCTAAAAGGTGAAACTGCCCAAAGACTAAATGAACAAAAACTGAAAAAAAAAATGTTTTGGTTTTTCATTTTGTGGGATTTTTTTTTTTTCAATGTGAAGTGAGACTTTTGTTTGTTTTTCATTTTGGCAAGAAAAAAAAATAAAAAATCGGTTTCAGGTAAAAATGAAATGATTTCCCTCCCGGATTTTTAAGTTTGGCCACTGAAATAAAAAAAATCAATTATCTGCTCAGCTTTCATGAGTAGACCCATTGATTTCAATGGGGGTGCCACATGGTTCAATTTAAGCATATATTTACAGCATAATATTTACTGTATTGACGGCTCAGTGAAGCATAGAGATTCAGGCGAAATGTAACATCTGGAGCTGGACAGCTTTATAGCCAGCTTGAGTGAGAGATATAAATGTATCTTGTTTAACTACAAGGTATGTAAGATACGTTTTCCAGATAGGGAAACTGAGTCAGAAAAACATTTAAGTGACATGGGCCCAGTTATATATCTAATCTTCTTGTGTTACCATTGTAAATTCCAAAATATGCCAAAAACATATTACCGTTCCTTATAGTAGGGATGGAGTTTGGAATGTGTTCAATACACACCCAAAAGCCTTTTGCTTGTGAAAATAGCAGGATCTTAATGATTCTGCAGAAGGGTGCTGGAAATCTCACAGGACAGACTTTCTAACAAGGTATCTGGCGTTTCTGCTTCCCAAACCAGCCAGAACTGGGAAGTTCAGAGGTATCTTTCCCCAGCTCCAGGACACACACAGCCCGTAACCCACTGACGTTGAGAAGAAAAGGTGTAGGGTCTTGTGGAAGGGAGGAGTGTGGTCTAGTGGTTAAACTGGGGACTGGAAGTTAGGACTCCTGGCTCTGTGAATGACACTGCCACTGGCTTGCTGCATGACCTTGGCCAAGTCACTTAAATCCATGTTTTATGTCTCAGTTTCCCTATTTGTAAAATGAATCTTGCCTACCTCCCAGGTGGAGTCAGATTAACTCCTAAGGCCCAGATTTCTGCTGCATCCCTCACTCCCACCAAGGAGTACCTTACTTCATACGTGGGCCCACTGATATGTATGGCAAAGTGCTAATTAGTGGGAGGGAAGGTTGCAGAATCTTAGCCCTTAGTGTTTGCAAAGTATTTTAGTAACATAGCTCCCTTTTGCATCTTTCCCCTGCTCCGTCCCACTGACCTTCCCGGCCAAAGGTGATTGCAGACTGCAAAACAATTCGAGACAACCAGACGAAGGCACTGGGACGTGCTGGGAAAGAAAGGCAAGTTGTTTATGCCAGAAAATGAATACACATCTGAAAGGATCAGCCCTGACCCTGCCCAACATGTTAGGATTTTTGCTGATCTCCGTATACATGTAGACCCAGTGTAGCCTCTCTTTGCGGAGATATTCTAGGACTCAAAAGCCTTTGACCTCCTCAGTCTTGGCTTCTGAGTGAGGTGGGTCACTTCTTCCTAGGGGGTCCGGTTGGTTGGCACTGGAGGGCCGGAGCTCTCCCTGAACGCCTGTCCTGAGATGCCGTTTGTAGCTATATCAGGGAAGCCATTTGTCCGAGGAGGAAGCATTTCGACAGCGGCCAATGGCGGAGCTGTCTGGGAGACCGGAGGGTGTCAGGTCATGCGGGAAAACAGGAAAATGGCAGGAGATAAGGGAAAGTGCCGGGAAGAGAATGTAGAAGAATAAAGGGGAAAAGGGGCAATGGAAATGCTGGCTTCTTGCACAGCAGACATCGTGCCGCTGGAGGAAGCAGCCAAGACAAAGACAGCTCCAAAACCGTCTTCCTTGGCGGGTCAGAACAACAAGCCCCAAACAACAAAGTGCTCAGGGCTCCACTTACATGGCAAGGGAGGGGGTCTGGGGATGCTGAGGCAGCCTGTCCCCCACCCCGGGTTGGGATCTTGTCAGCTCCCACGGTGCCTGGAGAAGAGACCTCAGAGAATAGCCTGGGGTGAAATGGTGGTCGTGAGTCTGTAGGTGGCGCCCTTCGCACCGAGCCATGGCCTCAGCACGGCATCGATCCATGGAGGTGCCATTGGGTGCGTGAGGCGTTGTGTAAACCCAAGGGCCTCGCTGCGTGTGCTAATTAAATATCCCAAGGCTCTTTATACAAGAGTAGGCAGGCGTTAGCCCTGGTGTCTCGGCCAGATTCCATCCTGGGTAATGCTACTCTGCCTTCCACAGTTCCTGCTGAAGTCCCCAGATTATTTTAATGACCTTCCTCCTTTCTCCATCACCGTGGGCAACACCAGCATCCTGCCTGTTGCTCAGACCTGTAAGCTGGGCGTCATTTTCAATCCGGACCTCTCTCTAGGTCTTCACAACCCAGTTCTCACTAAATCCTGCCAGTTCTTGCTGCATGACCTCTCTAAGATATGGCTTTTCCTGTCCATCCACAGAGCAAAAACTCTCGTCCAGGCCCTCATCAGCTTGCATCTCAGTTACTGCCATGTCCTTCTCTCTGGCCTCCACAAACGCAGGCTTGCCCTGCTCATCGCCTTTCAGAACAGTGCTGCCAAGATCGTGTTCCTAGCCCCTTGCTCTGACCATGTCACCCCTCTCTCTGCATCCCTCCACAGGCTCTCCCTTCTCTCTCACATCAAACCAGCGGTGGCTGTGGGGGATTTGAAGGGGCTATAGACACCCCAAAATTTGTCTTACCCACCTCCCCCCGCCTGCCCATAGCCACCCCATAGCAACTGCCACTCTCCAGCCACCCAGCTGTGAAGGCAGAATGGAGAGAGGCAGCTGCTGGCCGGATGCCCCGTTCCAGCAGCAGCAGAGAAATAAGACCAGGTGGGAGGCTGGGGGGCCTGAGAGTAGTCCCCGGCCCGTGTCCCCGTCCACCGGGGTGCCCTGCCCAGGGCAGGTGGAAGGTCCAGGGCTCCCCACAGCAGCCCGGACTGACCCGCTTTGGCCCAGGCTCCTGCACACCATCCCACACAATCACTGCTCCCTGAGGGCTCTGCCGTCCCCAGAGCCAGGTTCCTCCACCTAGACAGCTCTTACCAACGGAGAGCAGCCAGCACCCTGCACTACCCAGCTCTGGCTTCTGGCCTGGCCATGGAGGGAGTGGGGCCACCGAGGGGGCAGGGCCTCGTGCCCAGGGGGGAGCACAGCTCCCCCATTTTGCTGTCTGACCCACCTAAACCTCCCCGCCGGGAAGAAGCTGGCGTTGCCCCTGCATCAACTATAAGCTATTTATTGTCACTTTGAAGGCCCTTCACAGTCACTGCCCACCCTAGCTACCACCTCTCATTCACTAGCGAGATGTCGACGCCCACCTCCAACTGGCCCATGATGCCAACCTCCATCTTTATGCTTTCTCCCAGGCTACCCCTCATGCTTGGGGAACCTCCCCATAATCAGCCACCCCAAATCCCTCCTTAAAACTCTCCTTTGCCCAGACGCCTACGAAATCCTTGAGGACAGCTGGCGGTGTGCCGAGACCACAGCCTGATTCCATGTGCCGCCCCTGCCTGTCTGTATCCCTCTGTCGTCTCTTGTCGTAGCGTGTAAATTCTTTAGGGCAAGGGCCGTTTTTTTGTTCTGTTTGTACAGCGCCAAGCACAATGGGGTCCTGGCTCATGACCGGGGGATCCTAAGCACCGCGGTAATAAAAATAATAATAGTAATAAGCATAATCAATGATATTCTTCATCGCTGTCTTTCAGGATCTGTTGTGTAGGGATGCTGGGCCCTGAGAACCAGCTGCCACCCCAGCAGTGGAGGCAGCAATTCCTGTACACAGATGCTAGTTTGAAAGGTGCTTTGGTGTCTTTCTGGATGGGAAACACGGATAGAAGCCACCACACTCAATGGGTGTTTGGTAAATATGGATCAATGAACCCCAAATACCCACATCCTCCAAAATTCATATGAAAAATCAACACCTGGCTTTTACAGAGGTTTTGGAGGTTCCCCTGGGATGCTTGTAAAAGGCTCTCAAAGACGTCAGACCCAGAATCAAGCTTTACCTGTATGCAATTGTAAAGTACTAATACTAAATCCAAATCTTGGCTTAAGCAGTGGAGACTTGCCTGGCGCTCAAAGTTTGGCCCCAGCTTCGGGTCTGAACTTTCTCCAAATTGGGGTATTGCAATTCCAGATTTTGATAGGGGCCCATCCTGATTAATAAGTGTCCAAAAATTTAACCGAATCACACTGGAAGCTCCATGGGGTGAATGGACCTTGTTTCACCACCCAGCCACCATGACATTACTCTAGGCTTTCTGGAGAAGAGGAAGGATGGTGTCCTAGGACATGGCTGCCCCATAGCACCTCTTGCAGGCCAGGTGTGGCACAGGTGGCCCCCTGACTCAGTTTCCCTCCAGGAAGTTGGTCCCCCTCTGGCCAACTGATAAAAAAATGTAACCCCTTCCAGGGTAGAAAATGCCCAACTAAAACATCTAAAAAAAACCAGAGCAGTCCCTCTGCCCTTCAGAGCTTTTCTTCAGCCCATCCTTGGGGTCCTGTTCCTAGCCTGTGCTTGGTTACCTTTGAGTGCTGGTACCTAACCCTCCTTAGTCCTGCCCCATTAGGCTGGAAGCAGCTAATTAATAATGGCACAGGTATGGCTGGCCTTATCTCCCCCTTAAAGGGGCTAGTCACCCTGTGGCAGATGGTCTGGTGGTTAGGGTGCTGACCTAGGACTGGGAAACCCTGGGTTCAATTCCTAGCTCTATCAGCAACTTCCTTTGTGACCTCGGGCAAGCTACACAAGTTGGTCTGTTCCTCAGTTTCCCATGTATTTAAACTTAATTATAATTTATGAGGTGCTCAAACACTGTGCCAGTGGGGCCCCCATTATTACCTGAGTGGATTGTGATCACACCTAGTGCTGCCCAGTTTCATGATAGAGGGGATTGGGGTGGATGCAGACTCCCTGGCTCCACATAACATCCTGCAGGGATACTAAGGGCTTGATCCTGTGCACACACTGAAACACTAGCAACACGCCCATTGGCTGCAGAAGGGCAGGATCCCCACCTTAAGCACACTGCAGTATACACGACTCAGAACGAGAGGGCTGTCAGGAAGGATGGGTGCGCTTTAGTGAAGTTGTGTGCTCCAGGATCCACACAGTGATCTGTGAAACACCCTCTGAGCTGGCTGTCTAACTGTGACAGATTGGCAAGCTCAGTTTAAAAGCTTATTTCACCTTAATGATATAAAAAAAAAGTGACTGTGATTATAATGACAAATCGTTCCTAGCACGGGCCTGGCCAGACCAGTTCGGACCCGGGGTGTATCTCATCCAGTATCCCATCCCCAGCACCGGTGGCTTCAAAGGAAGGTGCAAGATGCCCCCTAGTGGGCAGTGTTGGGATAAACTGCCCCCAGGAAAGTTTACTGCTAAATGTAATGCCTTGAAGCAGGGGGGTTTCTATCCCTCCGCGTGGATGTAAGTAGTATATAGCCTTGTGCAAGCAGGCCCTCGGCAGAGGGGTGAATGTCACCCAGAGGCAGGAAATAACCAGCTCAGGCACCGTGCTGGGGTGTATCCCAGATGAAACATCCTGTTCACTAAAGCAGGTTGGCTTTCGTCCTCTCTCTTTCAATACGGCCTCTGCTTAATGTCACCAGACTCTAGTTGCCGCAGGGAAGGATTGCGAATGACAGGCTGGCTTTCCGGGAGAGCGTCTTAGCCCTTCGGAAAGCCACACGAGGCTGGGTGGCCTCATTGTTAGAGCAGGGGACCATGGAGTCTATGGTTCTCTTCCCAGCTTGGGGAAATTGCTGTGCCTCAGTTTCCCCATGTGACGATGAGCCTTCCCTGAAGGGGTGCCAAGGGTGGCTGTTCATGATGAAAAAAGGCTGGATCCTGCCTCACTGGAGTCAATGGTGAGGGTCGGCAGTGACATGCACATCACACAGCCAGCCGTGTTTTTCTTCAGGAGCTTGACAGACAGCTGGGATGAGTCAAACTCTGGTGTGAGCAGACCGGGGGTGGGGGAGGGCTGTTTTCTGAATGGACATTTGTCAGCGTGTTTCTGTCTGGGGCAGTTATCTGTGTTGCTATTTCAGTAAGTATGAGTGGAGCCTTCCCCGGGTCTGTGCCAGACACCGGAGAGGAGTTGGGGGGAATAAAGGGGAGGAGGGCTCTTTGTCGTCAGAAAACTTGAGCTCCTGCCAAGGTTTCAGCCGGTCACGGAGATAGCGCCGGTTCTCTGGAGACGGGCCTGACCTCGGGGTCGCATCTTGGTCATTGAGCAAAGTGGGATCAGTGACAAGCTGCACATTAGTGGTGATAAGGGCCGGATAACGGTAGCCAAACTCCCACGGCCTCTTCAGGCATCGCTCAGGCCCATTAGAGATGAGGGAGAGGAGAGGGGGCAAGCCAGGCAGCCAGTCTATGGGCGCTGTCATTACAGATCCTGTCCCAGACCGGTGTTGGCCTAATTCTTGTCTATCTATTTATCTTCCTAAGGGCTTCCATGCCTGGTGGGGAGGGGAGGTACCTCCTTGTTAGGGCTGCTTAGAAAATGGGTATTTATTCCACTGGCAAATGTTGCTGTAAACGAATATTCGATTTTCATTAACATTTTCAGTAGCAAATGAAAACTCAACTCCCTCCTCTCTTTTTTTTTTTTTGCCATGAAAACCGAAAATTTTTGACTTTAGGCCAGAAGCTGTTAAATTTTCAGCCAACATTTTTTTTCTTCCAGTTTTTAGTTTTCTGACGCAAGCAGAGACTTCTGTTTGGTTGAAAGCCCAGTTTTCTGTAACAAAATCTTTTGACAGCACATTTTTCGACCAGCCTAATTCCTCGTATCGAGGTAGATCAGGCCAAACTCCTGTTGAGCGCAAATAATAAAAACACTTGGCATTTTTGTTGCACCTTCCATCAGAGGATCTTAAAGCTTTCCCCAGACATTCATGAATTTAGCTTTGCCTCATCTCTGTATAGAATGGAAGCTCAGAAACCTTGGCTTAGAGATGGGCGAGCGGAATCACAGAGTAATTAGGTGGCTTGCCAAAGCTCACGCGGCAGGTCAGTGACTTGGAAGAGAGTCACTCCTGGCCTTGTGCTTTAAGAACATCTTTACTCCCCCAGCTAGCAAATAATTCTGAATACGTGTCGTATATTTAAAAAAAAGTTGCCCAGGCTGTTTGATCCTTTACCGTTGCTATCACACAGCCGGATTGTCCTGTTGTGTTCCTGTCAGGGCCGGCTCCAGGCACCAGCTTAACAAGCAGGTGCTTGGGGCGGCCAAGGGAGAGGGGCGGCATGTGCGGCAATTCGGGGGTGGCAGGTCCCTCACTCCCTCTAGGAGCGAAGGACCTGCTGCCGAACTGCCGCCGCCGATCGCGGCTTTTTTTTTTTTCCCCAATTGCCGCCGCCGGTCGCGATTTCGATCGCGGCTTTTTTTTTTTTTTTTTTTTCTTTGCTTGGGGCGGCAGAAATGCTGGAGACGGCCCTGGTTCCTGTTACGCACAGTCCACTCAGACAGGCTCAGCCCAGGCATGAATGAACTGAGCAAACCTGCCTCTAGTGTTAGGATCGTTTTCTGGGCCACACGCATTACACTGGGGTATTCCTGGTCAGCTCATGCAGTAAAGTCACCCATTGTGTTCCCAAAGCTGAAAGGCCTATGTATAAAGCACATATTATCCACAGCTAGTTTGCACTAGGGTTGAATGAATGGATGGGACTATTTTCAAAGGGATGTGTTTGTGATTAAGGCCTGGGATTTGGGCAATCCGGATTCGATTCTCAGCTAGGATGCACACTCCCTGTAGGTATTTAGGCACCTAACTCCTATTGATTTCAGTGGGAGTCAGGTGCCCAAATATTTGTGATGATCTGGGCCCTAACCGCTCAGTTTTCCCCTAGTAAAGAGGGGATAATACTTCCTTTCTCCCACCCTTTATCTATCCTATTTAGATTGTGAGGGGCAGGGCATGTCTCTAGGGCTGGATCTCATCCGGGGCCTCTAGGTGCTACTCCATGCGCTCCTGCCCCCTCCCCAACATGCCATAAAAACTCCAGGGCGGTTGAAAATATTTACCAGAGCTCTGCTCTGGACAGCTCCAGCTGAATTTAAGCCCTGATTATAATGAATAATACTGTTCTGGGACACAGGAGGACAATTTTGCTGCTCCAAGGAGTCTGCTGGATAAAGAGAGACCCCACCTTCTTCACATCTATGCGGCACGAGAATACAACATACCTAAAGGGCATCTCCTGTCATTCATGCTAGAAACATTAGGGGAGACACCGGTCACAGTTCCATAGCTAGTGTCGAGTTCCACTTTGGAACCCCACCAGGAATCCAACCTCTTTGTTATGCATGAAAAATACAGGGTCCCCTGCCCAAGCTTCCAGCACGTACTCTCTGAGAACAGAATGCATTTTCTGAAAATGTACAAATAAATCTGTTACTTAGCTCATGCGCTCATATTAGTGGGTCCTTTCATGATATTAACGGGTCCTAGGGTGACCAGACAGCAAGTGTGAAAAATCGGGAGGGGGGTCGAGGGTAATAGGAGCCTATATAAGAAAAAGATCCAAAAATTGGGACTGTCCCTATAAAATCTGGACATCTGGTCACCCTAACGGGTCCTTTAAGAAATTGAGCATCTGTGTCAGCCATTTCATTGTCCAGAATGATCTCAATAACGGAATAACACAAACTCTTCAGATTTTTTCACATAGCAAAAAGTAACTGAAATCTTGTGCGCAGACTACATTTGAAAAAATACAGTTGCAATTAAGTTATTGTTGTATCTAATTATTTTAATTGTCTTAAACAGGCTATAGAGAGGGTCATGTCAACAGCTCAGGTAACTCTTAAGTGAGGCAATTCTGATATGAGAGGCAACTCAGCCAATCACCACACCTCCTGTACAACTAATTTGCATGCAATGATATTATTGGCTGTGATGAGTCAGTGAGATGAGGGGGACTGGACACATGTCATGAGTTCTCACTGGTAGATGACTTGACCCAGCTGTCACTGTGTTTAGACGTTCTGTGTGTGCTTGCTATCTTGGGCATCAGTTCTTGAAAGACTCCTTGGGGCACTCTGCTATTGTTCCAAAACCCGCCAAATCAGCATTGCTAGGGGAACTGAGACAAGAGCACAGGGGAAGCCCTGAAAGCTCAGAGGGGAAAAAGTATGTAAAAAGGTCCTTCAAAATCAGTGAAATCTAATCTAAGACCAAACACTAGAATGCCATAATCCAAAATGTATGGTCATTGCATAGTATCATGACAGGGCAGAGTTAAGGTTGTTTGGATGCCTTATCTCTGCATTTCCATCCCTTAATATGTTTTGATTTCATTTAAGTGTAACCTTAGCTGTGAATTCCCTGGCTTTGTAATGCTTGGTTTTGTGATAATAATTGGTTTTCGGATGATTTTTATCTTTAAGTCACTGATACACACTCTCAATCTTAATTCCACTTTAACATAATTTTCTGTGTTGGAACAGAAGCATGAGGTGGGAAAGACCTTTTAGCTCATCCATTCCATTGTCCTGTGGGCAGTCCAGACTTCTCTCCCCACAGCACGTCTCTAGTGCATTTGTAACATCCCAGACAAGATGGATTATCAGATATGAACCTGAGATCTTTAGTACTGCAGCATCGATCCTTATTCTGGCACAAAAGGAATAATTTTGTTAGCTACAAGCAGGAGTAGGCTGTTATCCTCTAGAAGCCAAACCACTGAAGAGGGATGCAACAAACACTTTCCAGTGAATTTCATATGATCCAGGACTTCTGGAAAATGGCTCAAAACATGGGGTCCGCAGGTTCACCACCTTTTTCTCACTCGGTGTTTCCCTAACGTAGATGTCACGTTATGGCTCAGCGGCTCCTTTGTGTTGAAGAGAATTTTATCCCAGCTTGTACATCACATCCTGGAAACTCTCTAAACTAGGGCCATGTAACTCTATAGCATCTCTGTCACGGGCGGCAGGTATCATAGGCTGGGGGAGGCTGTGCCTCCCCAAACAGCCAGGTGTGGTCACGTCCACACTCCATCCACAGCACCCCCCCGCTTCCGCTTGGTGTGGCTCCAGTGTCCCGGGGTGGTCCTGGCTTGGGCCGCGCTGCCTGTTCTCCCGGGTGCTCCGGGGCTGGGGAGGCTGTGGCCGCACTGCCCATTCTAGGCCTGGGAGGGGAGGCTAGGGACGCTCCAGGGCGGCTGAGGTGGGGCGGGCTCTGGGATCCAATGGTGGGGTCAGAGGGCATGGAAGGGGTGGAGCCTCGGGTGAAAGGGGTGTGGCTCCCCCAGCCGCCAGTTCCCGGAGCACCCATGGAGTCGGCGCCTATGGAACAGGGTAATAAATAATAGCCAACATGGATTTGTCAAGAACAAATCATGACAGACCAACCTAATTTCCTTCTTTGACAGGGTTACTGGCCTTGTGGAGAGGGGCGAAGCAGTAGACGTGCTATATCTTGATTTTAATCAGGCTTTTGACACAGTCCCACATGACAGTCTCATGACTAAACCAGGGAACTGTGGTCTAGAGGAAATCACTATAAGACGGGCACACGACTGCTTGAAAGACTGTACTCAAAGAGCAGTTCCCAATGGGTCACTGTCAAACTGGGAGGGCAGATCTAGTGGGGTCCCGCAGGGATCAGTCCTGGCTTTGGTACTATTCAATATTTTCATTAATGACTTGGCTAATGGAGTGGAGAGTATGTGTATAAAATGTGAGGATGACCCCAAGCTGGGAGGGGTTGCTAGTTGGAAGATAAGATTAAAATTCAAAATGACCTTGACAAATTGGAGAATCGGTCTGAAATTGACACAATGAAAGTCAATAAAGACAAGTGTTAAGTACTTTGCTAAAGGAAAAATCAAATATACAGTTATGAAATGGGGAATAACTGGACAGGTCTTAGTGGATCACAAATGGAATATGAGCCAACAATGCGATGCAGTTGTGAAAAAGGCTAATATCATTTTGCGGTATATTAACAGGAGTGCGGTATGACGACACGCAAGGTAACTGTCCTGCTGTACTCGGCACTGGGGGAGCCTCAGCTGGAGTATTGTGTCCAATTCTGGATGCCGCACTTTTGGGGAAATGTGGACAGGGCCTCCCAGGGGAGGGGCAAGTGGGGCAATTTACCCCGGGGCCCTGCGAGCCCTGGCCGAGAATCCCTTCCTTGGCTACTCACCCAGCAGCGGTTCGGGTCTTCGGTGGCATTTCGGCGGCGGGGGGCCCTTCAGTCGCTCCGGGTCTTTGGCAGCATTTCGGCAGTGGGTCCTTCAGTGCTGCCGGAGATGCAGAGCGAGTGAAGGACCCGCCGCCGCCGCAGACTCAGCGTGCCGCCCGGTGAGTACAAGCACCACAGTGGGTGGCGCCTTTTTTTATGTCCACTCTCCTGCTTTGCCCCAGGCCCCTTGAATCCTCTGGGCGGCCCTGAATGTGGACAAACTGGAGAGAGTTCAGAGGAGAGCAACATAAGGGATACCAGGTTTAGAAAACATGACCTATGAGGAAAGGTTAAAAAAACTGGGCATGTTTAGTCTTGAGAAAAGGAGACTGACGGGGGACCAGAAAACACTCATCAAATATGTTAAGGGCTCTTACAAGTGTTCTCCAAGTCTAGGACAAGAAGTATTGGCTTAATCTGAAACAAGGGAGATTTCAGTTAGCCAACTTTCGAACTGTAAGGATAGTTAAGTACTGGACTAAGTTACCAAGGGCGGTTGTGGGATCCCTGTCATTGGAGATTTTAAAGAACGGGTTGGACAAACACCCCTCAGGGATGGTCTAAGTTTACTTGGTCTTGCCTCGGCATGGGGGGTCTGTACTAGATAACTTCTCAATGTCCCTTTCAGTCCTAAATTTGTATGATTCCGTGATTTGTAATAATATTAGAGTGCTTTGCACTGCTAGACTTGGTGCCTTTTGTCTGATGATCTTAGCTATTAGAGCTCAAATCTGGCCTGTCAATCAGCCCCCCCCCCAATGGCATTCCTTTAGATTAAATGGGGACTCTTTACCCATTACACTGCCTATACTTGTGGTACCAGCTAAGCAGTGTATGATTTCCATAGGCCTAGCCCAGCTTGCAGGCTCTTTTTCTTACCTTCACTCTCAAAGCGTGGCACACAACACACACAAATACATGCACATCCGCATGCAGTCCTATGGCCTGTGCTGTGCAGGAGGTCAGACTAGATGATCAAAATGGTCCCTTCTGGTCTTAGAATCTCTATCACACACGGGTGCATACCTAGCCCACTGGTCAGTGTGTGTTACAGGTCCCCCCTTCTGTGCCTGATCCACAGAAGAGATGAGTCTTGTAGACCTGCAGGGGCGCCTGCAGCCCTATGCAGGTCATGCACACTGCATACCACTGGTATTGGCCAGTGCCCGGGGGCCCCTGTTTGAGAGGGACCCCCACCTAATGGAATTGCAGTCTGGTATGCCTGGTCACAGCCCCACACACTGAAATTTGGCCTGGTCGATGGGCCAACATGATGGAGGAGTTGGCAGGCCAAGCCTGAGTGGTGCCAAGCTAAGTAAAAGTGAGAGTGGTTCATAAGAACGTAAGAATGGCCATACTGGGTCAGACCAAAGGGCCATCGAGCCCCGTATCCTGTCTTCGAACAGTGGCCAATGCCAGGTGCCCCAGAGAGAATGAACAGAACATGTGATCATCAAGTGATCCATCCCGTGTCGCCCATTCCCAGCTTCTGGCAAACAGCTGGGTGTAGCATGTGGAAAACTTCAAGGGGAGCCCCTGGCACCCACACCAGTATGAAGTGTTAGCTCAAGCTGTAACTTCGCATGCTTTTAGCTCTGAAGGTCCCCAGTGCAAGCCCCACAGTGTCAGCCAAGCTGGTGGCCACCACATGAAGATACCCACATGCATACACATTTCCCTGCCTTTTGTCTTACGTGTGAAATGGGCCCCTGTTCTAACCTTAATCTATGTCAGGTGATTAACTACCACTGTACAGCTGCACTCAACCCTCAGGCAGGCAGTCACCCGCAGGAGACACTGTTAATGAACTGTGCCTGAAGTCCATCAGCTCCCAGCAGATAGCAGGGGCCCGGGCGCTGCCCCTGTGCAGGGTGACTGCTGGAGCAGCGTTGCGGCGTGTGGGGCAAACCACCCATCCATCACCGAAGCACAGACGTGACCTTGCCGCCTTCCCCAGTCATTCGCCCTCCCCACACTCGCCACTAGAAATAACCAAGTCATCCTATTGGCCTGCACGAAGAACCTCCCCTCCCATGTGCTCCGTGCGAGGAGATGTCTGCCGCTCAGGTTCAGATGCCCTTTGACTGTGGGTAATATGTGAGAGATTGCCTTGTCATACAGCCCAGCCTGCACCCCCCACCCACCAGCACATGCCCATGTCCTTACAAACACAGCAGGCACCATTCATACCGTCTCCAGCTAGCCCCCTTCAGGATTCCCGGGGCAGCATATTCATAACTGTCCTCCTGGGGGAGATAAGCCTCTTAACATTCCAGCAGGGAGCATCTCAGCTCTCCCCTCGGCTCTCAAAGAGGTTATTTATTTCTGTGATTCCCTCACAAATTACCCCGAGATAGTGCAGCCGAACCGCCTGCTTTGAAGTAAACCAGAGAGGGCTTCCTCTCTATCTTTCCCGGTGAGAAGCAGCCTCTGGGGCTGGGATTTCTGCTTTATTTAGAAACCATCGCTTGCTTGAAGGGGGCTGTGTTATAGCCACCTCAAACGCTCCTGTCAGTCACCTGGCGCTCTTGCCCGCCTCACTCTGAAGGGGAGGGGAGAGATGTCGGAAAATGCCCCCAAACCTTCACTATATGGCTGCATATACCCAGCAGTGTAGGGAACCCATCCGAAGGTGTCCTCTGCAGCATGGTCTTGTGGCTAGAGCTTTTTGTGTGTGGGTCAGGAGATTGTTCTATTCCTGGCTCTGCGGCGTGACCCTGGGCAAGTCACTTCACGCTCTCTGTGCCTCTGTTTCCCCTCCAAGCTTTGTCTGTCTGGTCTGTTTAAATGAAAAGCTGCTCAGGGCAGGGATTGTGTGTGTGTTCAGTGCCAGTCACTAGGGATGTGGCTGGAGCCTCGAGGTGCGACGATAAAAACAACTCCCACCTCTTAACCCCCGCTCCACGATTTGCAAGGAAACTAGGTTCACACGCCGGAGGCTACATTTTCTATTTAGGCACCAAAAATGCAGCAGAAGGGCAAACCTTTCCTACTGTGAGCTGTCGATCTTCTGTCATAATTATTATTCATTATAATAATAATGATGATTTCATTCTTTTTAAGCTAGTCTCATGGTTTTTGGGGGCCTAACTCGTGATAGGTGAACACTCAGGGTTGGCAATACTGCACAAGACCCATGATATGACTGACTTCTCTTTCGAGAGACCAGGTGGGTGAGGTAATAGCATTTATTGGACCAACTTTTGCTGGTGAGAGAGACAAACTTTCGAGTCACACAGAGCTCCTTCTTCAGGTCTGTGTAAGCTCGAAAGCTCGTCTTTCTCACCCACAGAAGTTGATCCAATAAATAAAATTACCTCACCCACCTTGTCTCTCTAATATCCTGCGACCGGCCCGGGCTACAGTAAGACTGTACACAACAATGGATGACTTCTCTTTGCCAGGCAGCAGACTTAAAATTATTGAGTCCAGCCTGCAGCCGATGTTCAATTGGTAATCGGGAGAAGTGTGACACCTATTGGTGGCTGGAGGTTAGTGCATCAGGCACTTCACACATGAAGGACTTAAGGCTAGGCTTGACCGGAGTCTTCTTCTGTGTTCTATGTACACTCAAATGACGTCATGACTGGTGTAGATGACTAGATTTATTCAGAGAAAGACAAGCAGAACCAACTTAACCTCTGTGCTTCTGATCCTCATCCGCAAAATGGGGATAACAACACTTGTCTACCTCTCAGGGGTGTGGAGAAAGGACTTATGGACAGTTGCAAGATGCTCATAAGAACGTAAGAACAGCCATATTGGGTCAGACCAATGGTCCATTTAGCCCAGTGTCCTGTCTTTCAACAGTGGCCAATGCCAGGTGCTTCAGAGGGAATGAACAGAACAGGCAACCATCAGATGATCCATCCCCTGTCGTCCAGTCCCAACTTCTGGCAGTCAGAGGCTTGGGAGACCCAGAGCATGGGGTTGCATCCCTGACCATCTTGGCTAATAGCCATTGATGGTCCTGTTATAATTTTGGCCTTCACAACTTCCCCTGGCAAGGAGTTCCACAGGTTGCGTTGTGTGAACCTGCTGCCTATGAATTTCATTGGGTGACCCCTTGTTCAGATCCTACCATGCTAAGCGTGGGGCAGAATATAAATTGCTAGACAGGCAGGACCACTTTAACAACAGCAAATGGCTGTGCACTGTGTCTGTGTGCATGCTATTGCTTTCTGGCCATTGATTTGGTGGGTTTTGTTGCTATTGCCGCCTTTTCTCCCTCAATCCTGCAGAGGTTTTCTTCCTCCCGCTGCAATGACAAGAACTTTCTTCCTGACCCCGGCAGGTGTTAGCTTGCTGCCCCAAAGCTTGAGGGTTGATCAACCTTGTAATTTTAGCCCAGCCAGTGTGGCTGCAGAGGCTGTCCTCATTTACATGGGCTCCTGATTGGTTTTTAGAAGCTCATTAAGTCACTTAGCAGTTGTCTGCCTTAGCCAGCAAGTCAGCTGTCCGAGCTAACTCACTAAATGACCATGGGATTACTCTGATCCCATATCCGTTTTCTTTGGCAGGGTAGGGGATGTCAGAGCAGGTGAGGGGAAGTGATGGGTGCGCATCTGTGCCCCTGCTTCCTTCCCACCTGAAAAACGTGCCCCTCTCTAGCCCCTTCTCTTCTTCACAGCGATAAGTCAGCCCATGGAAAAAATGCTGTCACGCTTATCTCATTTCCAGTGTGTGTGAGTCGCTGATAAGGCGGGGGAGGATGCAGATCTGGATAATAAAGCCTCATGACAGCTTTTGCGTCAGCCCCAGACACAGGGATCCGGGGCCGCGTGTAAGTGGCCCGACATAGGATCAAAGCACCCAAGGTGCTGAGCAGGTACTTGAGGAAGGCTCCTGCTAAGAAGCACCCTGGGGTGAACTTGAAAGGGCTATAAAAGTGCTGATTGACAGGATTGTCCCTTCTCAGACCTGGGCTTGCTCAGTGCAATACAGTGACCTGGTCTGGTCTCAACAACAGGAAAAGCAAGCAGGTAGTTGGGACACCTTGCTCTTCATGGGGACTCCAATGTCCTAAGCAATTTGTAAATCTCAGAGAGTGGCCTTGTCTCTCTCCTACAGTGGAGCTGGAAGTCAGGGAGGGGCACAAAATCTATTACCGTCTGACTCCTCACCTGCAAACCCCACCCCGTATTGCTGAATACAGAATTTTGTTCTCTGGGGCCCTCAGGACCGACTGCTACCAGAATGAAATCCCCTTCCTTAAGAATGTAACGTGTTAATGATCAGTGTTTAAAATTAAGTTGAATGATCACCAGTGAGTGCCACTCCAGTTCTGCAGACATCTCCTGGAACGTTTCTGTGTCCGGTTTCCAACGGGTTTGCAATGGATGCTTCCCACACACAGTGGTTATTACAGGAGACACGGGCCTTCTCCTCTACATTTTTGTTATTAGTCCATTTAGTGTTCACGGAAGAGTTCAGAGTCATTTATTTATGCATAGAATTGGTGCTGCACGGTGCAGCATTCCTGCCATTCTCCTCACAGCGACCTACCAAGGGGACTTCTCTCTGACCTGGACTGATGCTCTTAAGTTGGGGAGAGGTTAGTTCTGTCTCCAGGGCCACTTCTTTCCTTGGTTTCTCTGCTGAGATTGCCAAGCAGGATACTTACTGCTTGATGCAGACGCTAAGTCTTGTTTGCTCTCGATGCTCACCTCCGATTGGCCCATGAGGCCAGTCTCTACTGTCCACTTGTTACATTTTCCATCAAGCACCTTCATGCTCCCTCCCAGGCTGCCCCTATTTCTCGGGCAGAGCTTCCCAAAACATCCACAAGCCAACGTCCCTGATTGTCTTCGAATTCCTCCTCAAAATTGTCCTGTGCCGAGATGCCTATGAAAAACTTGACAATGGTCAGGCTGCAGGTGAGCAGAGACAGCTGCCTATCATGCTGACAGGTATTGTATCTCTGTTTCCTTCCACTCCCCCAGCTGTTATTTCTTGTCCAATACTTAGATTGTAAGCTCCTGTGTTCAGTGCTAGCACCATAGGGTCCTGGCCCATGACTACGGCTTGTGGATGCTGTGGTAATATATCAGAGGGGTAGCCGTGTTAGTCTGAATCTGTAAAAAGCAACAGAGGGTCCTGTGGCACCTTTGAGACGGACAGAAGTATTGGGAGCATAAGCTTTCGTGGGTAAGAACCTCACTTCTTCAGATGCAAGACGTCTGATGTGGTAATATAACTATTTATTATTATTATTTATAACAACTCTCCCTGCGAACTGGGCTCAGAGCACATCTAATTCCACAGGATGCTAAGCTTGCCTGAACTTTTCTGAGTGTTTGAACCCTGAACCCGAATTCAGATTCAGTTGGGTCCAGTGTCTTTCCTGTAGTATCGCTTTTCAATGATCTACAACAAAAAGACGAGACACCATATTTTGAAGCGTGTCACCAGCCGTGTACAACCTTGTTCTTGCAAACCAACAAAAATCCTTAGTGGTTCCAAGTGTTGCATCCGTTTCAATGATCTCTGTGCTTTTACCCAGCTGCATCAAACCATTTCCCATAGCACTTAAGGGCAGAGGTAAGGTGGTAGGCAGCTTCTCCAGACTAGGAAGGGAAGCAAACACCACACCCAAACTCTTTAGAGGCCCTTGTTTCAGGGCCTATGGTCTGAAAACAAAGGGCATAAATAATACAGAATAAGAAACAGCTCAACTGACCAACACTGGCTACAGTCTCCAGCATAGAGCTGGATTTTTTTTCTTTCACCCTGGGGAAAATTTTCAAGTTTTCAGTAAAAATTCAAAAATCAAAGTTTTTCATCTGAAAACTGAAATACTTCCATTCTGATATGTGTCCAGGGTGCCTCATGGGAGTTGTAGTTCTGATGCCTCATGTTCCCATTCTCCTCTATGGGCTGGACTCCCTGGTCAGACTACATCTCCCATGGTTCACCATGGTCTGTCCTCTTAGTGAGGGGAGACCGTGCCCCATGTTAGTTGTATATCCATGGTGCATTCTGGGAGATGAAATCTGGTTCATTTCTGGTTTTGGCCAAAATATTTCAGTTTTCAGCCAAAACCTGATTTTTTTTTTGTTTTTTGAATGTTCAGTTTTTTGCTAGGGGGAAAAAAAAAGTCTACATTTTCCATGGAAAGCAGACACTTTTCACCAAAAATTTAATTTAATCAAAACCCCATTTTTTAATCTAAAAACAGCGTTGTCTGAACATTTCCAACCAGCATGCATTTACATAAGAACGTAAGAACAGCCATACCGCATCAGACCAATGGTCCGTCTCGCCCACTATCCTGTCTTCCAGCACTGGCCAATGCCAGATGCTTCAGAGGGAATGAACTGAACGGGGCAATTATCGCGTGGTCCATCCACTATCATCCAGTCCCAGCTTCTGCCAGTCAGAGGCTTAGGGACACATGGTACATGGAGTTGCATCCCTGATCATCTTGGTTAACAGCTGTTGATGGACCTATCCTCCAGGAACTTATCTAATTGTTTTTTGAACCCAGTTATACTTTTGGCCTTCACAATATCCCCTGGCAATGAGTTCCACAGGTTCCACATCCCTGCCCCACAGACTTTTTCTTTATCCCCAGCAGCCAGCAGTAGGAGGAAAGAGAGAGAGACTGGGACATGACACATCCCTCCCCTCTGCTCCTAGGCCTAGGCCCCTCCTCCTGCCATGCTCTGTCCAGCCATCCCTAACCCTTTCCAGGCTGTTGTTTCATCTTGTCATGGTGATGTTAACAGTGAAATTCCCCTAGATGTAAATGTGTAATGCCCGGTGGCCAAGGCGTGCTGGAGGCAGTCCAGAGCAGTGCTCAAGCGTGCGCCGGTGTTGGGGTAGCCAAGACGTCAATTGGGATCAGAGGCAGTCCGAGGCAATGGTCAGAGTTCTCACAGGGGTCAGTAGCTGAAAGAGCCAATCTAGGGGGCCAAGTCAGCGGTTCAGTGCCCAAGGTCGGGCGGGGCAGCCACCAGCAGGCAATGGCCTGTTGCTCGGACAGCTTCCTCTGCCTGTTGGGGTTTTTATATAGTCCAGGTACCCAATGAGAAAGCTGCTGTCCAGCCAATCAGGGGCCTGGGGCGTGGCTGCTGTGGGGCTGCAGGCCTTTAGCACTAAGGCGGTAGGTCAGGGCTGGTGACTCAGCATGCAGTGGTGGTACTGAGTCTCCGGGGTTCGGTAGCAGGGTGCTGACGCCATGGGAACAGAGCTAGGCCAATGCTCTTTAGCACACCCCAGTCTTACACACATTGATTTCCCTTTTGCTGTGGTGCACATACAGCTTCCCCTTCACTCTGGCAGACGTCTGGCTTTATCCGGCTGGACGAGATTCCCCATTCTGTTCTGTGCCAGGAATGAGCCTCAGCGAATGCGTGTGTGTTTTTCACAAGGATCACATTCATGGGTTCCCAGCATCAGCCTCCATCCCAGGCAGCCTTCCCCCCTCATCCCGGCCGTTCTCAGCTGCGCAGTGTGCCCAAAGATGTCATCTCCACCGTGATAAGGTACAGAAGGGGCTGTGAGAGGAAGGCTCGCAGTTGTTCCCGGCGCCGGACTGGGTAGAGGCGGACGTGTCTAACCCGGGCCTTCTCCTCCACAGCACCAAAAATAGATGACATCATCTGTGTGACCCAACACCCGTATCAGCCCCGCACAGAGGTGCGTGCTGAGTGGAGCCGGAGGAAGAGGGGAGGGGATGAGGGAAGCAAAAACCCTGGGCTGGAGGTTGGTTACTTTGGCAAAAATACAAAGTTCTGCAAAACGTCACCAGCCAGACTTCAAAAAGGTGGAAAACTGAAGGCTCTTTCTGCCAGCTCCTGTTATCCAGGGGCAGCTTATCTGGTGATCCGAATGAGCCCCAGGGGCTGCCGGCCCCTGGCTAGCTTCCCTGGACCCCCAAAGAATATACCAGCCCATCAAAAGAGAAGAGCATCACCAAGTAGAAGAGACTGCGACTGTGAGAATGAGCTTTGCCTACAGCTACGAGGAGAAGCACGGGCTGAAATTTACACAACGGACGAGGGGACGTAACCTCGCGACTCCCAGTGAAATTAATGGGGTTGTGCAGATAAGTCCCCTGTTTGGCTTTGAAAGTTGCAAGCATAGACTCTAGAGAGACAGGACGAGATCTTCAGCGGGTATAAATCAGTATAGCTCTGTCCCTGGAGCTATGCCCATGTCCTTCTCAGTGGGTGCAAACCCCATTGAAGCCAGTTTATATTAACTGAGGATCTGGTCCATAAAATCCCCCCTTGCCAGTACAGGATTACTCCCCATGGTACATGTTATAGTGCTTTGTTCAAACTGGTTTTAAAAGTCCCCAGCAATGGAGTTTCCGCTGTCACATGCATTCACAGCCAAATGCATCGCCCAGTCAGGAAGTTTTCACTGTTATTCAATCTAAATTTCATCCCATTACTCTTAGTTATGTTTCTATGTGTTGGAGCAGGCAATTCCTCTCACTTCTTGGGGCTAGATTCTGCCCCCCCCCCTTACTCCCAGGGCGTAACACTCTGCTCTGCAATTAGCTACAATGCTATGCAAAGTAATTACACGCATAGGCTCTCTTTACAGAGGAAAATGCTACTCATCATGCACCCATGCAAATTTGAAGTGTGACAATAAAGGTGCAAAGATTCTTCCTGACCCACACAGTGATCAGTTTTTACCCTGAAGCATGAGATTTGATTGCTTTATTTTAGGATATATAATTACAAGTGTCACTAGTGGCAAGAAGAGTGACATGTTCTCAATGTACCCTAACCTTAGGGGAAACTTACTGGGTTTTGTTGTGAACTTGAACATTTTGTTCAGGTTTCCTGGAAAGATCATTCCCCTGGGAAAACTGGAAGGTATTGCCCAATTTCCACCCCTACTTTTATCCCCGGGCTAGATAATTTGATGAGGCTGAATTTTAAAGCATATTTAACACTGGCACTCTTTTCATGTACAGTTCTGGATCCATAAATAATTGTTTGTGGGTACAAATAAGGACAGGTAGAGTTGACATCTAACTCAGTCAACTGGGTAGCTGCCCTCATGTAACCATACCCACAGATTCCAGAAAGTCATGACAGGCATATGCTTCTCCTGCATGGGGGTAGCTTTTAGGGAGTTCTCTTCTGCACACATAGTTCAGGCTGCCTTTCAGCTACAAGCTGGGGTCAGACTCTTAGCTGTCACAAATCAGCCCAGCGCTGTTGAAATCCCTGTGGTTACATTGACTTACAGCTGAAGATCTGCCCCCAAATTTCCTTTTAACTCGAATCTCCCCTGAAGAAAAATATGACTTCCAGTCAGAGCGGGAAAATGGTCACAAACTCCTGCTAGGTGTGCGAACCCAGCAAGCAATGCTGCCAACTCTCATAATTATATCACAAGTCTTGTGATAGTTAGTTTTTTTTAAAGCCCCATGTCCTGGAGTCCTGTTATTCTATGAAAATCTCAGCTTTCAGTTAAATAAATAAATAAAAAAAGATTCTGTCTCTTGTGGCTGCAGGGAAAATCTTGAAAATGTGCCCTGAGTGCCCCCTAAAGGCTCAGAAACCAGAGACAAATTAAAAATATATTATTTTTAATATCCTGATTTTTGAGTGCTTGGGGTTAGCCGTGCTGAGTTTCCAGCCTTCTGTCTCATTTCATGTCACCCATCCTTAACAAGCAGTCAATGTCTGTGCAGTGCTTTGAAAATGCAAACAGCTCCCTAAGCACTAAGGACCAGATTAAAAACCTGGCCCCATGTGTAAAGACAGTTGAATAACATAGGATTTAAAGAAATATTAGTGGCTTTCAAGCCTGATATTCCCTCATATTGGCTTGCAGCTTTAGTGAGGTAGGAGAAGTGGGCTAAGATCGCCATCTGCTGTTGGGAAACTGTACATTAGCAACATTGAGAAGCCTGTTCCAGGTCCCCTTGAATTCAATAGAAAGACTCTCCGGCCTGACGTCTTTAGGAGCTAGATTAGATGAATAGAGTGTAAAGCCAGAAGGGACCAGAAAACCATCTAGTCCAACCCCCGTGTAACACAGGCCATTACATTTCACCCATTTATCCCTGGATTGAGCCCAATAACTTGTGTGTTGGCTAAAGCATAACTTCCAGAAAGGCCTCAGCCCTATGGCAGCATATTAACTGTTCTTTTCCCCTCTCTGAGCCCACTTTCATCCTCTTCCCCGTTTTAAGAATGTCATTACATTTTTAAAGCAAATTCCATTGTGTTTCTTGACTGATTTGGATTTATACAAAACAGATGCTAGCCCCTTACAAGTCATAGGAACACAGGCCGGGAAGGGGCCTCTTGGGTCAGCCGGTCCAGTCCCCAGGTATCTTGGGCAACTCTGTCATGCAATCCTGTTCATGGACTCCTCAAGCTCCATTTTAAAACTAGTGAGGTTGTTTACGCCCAGTACTCTAGAGGGAGGCTGTTTCAGATCATCAACACGGCTGCTACTCTGAAACCTGCCATCTTCTCTGATGGTTAGAAACCTTTTTCTAATTTCCAATCTCAATGTATCCCTGGCCAGTTTATTCCCATTTGTTCTTGTCCCAGCATTCTCCTTTAGCTTAAATCTTTCTTCTCCCTCCCTGATGTATTTCTAGCTGTGGTCTTCACAACAGACCTAAGATCACATTAGACTGCCCGAATCCTGTGCTTGTGCCCTCACATGCGTAAGCACTTCCAGCCTCAAAACATGATTATCCCCTGTGGAGAAATAACGCTGTTGCCAACCCTCAAGATCTTATCACACGTCTCACGGCTTTTAGTGTTTTTCTTAACGCCTCACCTGCATTTGAAAAGTCAATGGGATTGCTACTTTGATTGTAAGCTGTCTGAGTTGGGGACTGTCTTTTTGTTCTGTGTTTGTACAGCACCTAACACCGTGGAGTCCCGGTTCATGATTATGTCTCCTAGGCGCTACAAATGAAAATAGTCACAGGCTTTGCTGGATCAGGGCCTAAAGCCTCAGCCACCAATAAATTCCATATGATTAAGTCACTTATTCAGCTCTCACTGGGAGCCACTTGTCAAATGGGTAGTGATGGCCTTGGGAAGCTATATGACCTCTCCCCCCATTACAGTCACAATCATTGGCCTATTGAGCCTCACAAAAGCCCTTGGAGGTAGGGCAGTGCTATTAGCCCCACTTCACAGACACTGAAGCACAGAGAGACTACATAACTTGCCCAAGGTCAGTCATAGAGTTTGTGGCCCTGCTGGAGAATTGAACTCAGATTTTGCAGTACCTAGGCTAGGGGCCTAATCACTGGACCAGCCTTTATCACTAGTGCCTGTAACGCCTTGCATTGCTCACTACTGAGAGTAGTCTTGTGTCACTGGTACATAGGGTGACCAGACAGCAAGTGTGAAAAATCGGGATGGGGGTGGGGGGGCAATAGGAGCTTATATAAGAAAAAGACCCAAAAATTGGGACTGTCCCTATAAAATCGGGACATCTGATCACCCTACTGGTACAACTCACCACACTACGCCTTAGACCCAGTAGGAAATGTTATCTGGATTGGGTCCTTGGGCTGGATTATGTTTTTTAAACTTGGTTTTGTTTGTTAAAATTGGGAGTTTTTGAAAGTGGAGTTATTTGCCAAAGGAAATCAAATCAATGATTGCATTCAATTTTTGAACATGCCACCCTGTGGCTCAGATGACCAATCAACTCCAGCAACACAAACACCTAATACATAGAACTGAAAGCAAAGCCCCACGGAGCAGAACAGCTAAAATAGTTGTTTCTAGTGTCTGATAAAATATTGATCTTTTATCCAACACGTTTGTCCACTGGGGACTGGACTGAAACTCATTTTCCACCGGCCACTGAGCAGCCTTGGCTGAGATGTCTACAAATCCATTGACAGAGGCAGTCAGGGCTTGCTCCAAAGCCAATTGAAGTTAGTGAGATTCTTTCCATGGACACCAATGAGCTTTGGTTTTGGCCCTTGGAGGGCTATGGCTTTTACTGGATGTGCTGTTAACTTTAAACTGATCAGATTTTTTTCCCCACTGTCTACCTTGTCTCTCCTCCATTTATTTGTTTTTCCACGTCTTGTCTCATACATACAGTGTAAGCTCTTTGAGGCAGGTCCTGTCTTGTGGTGAAGATCTGTGCAGTGCCTATCACAATGAGGCCCTGGTCCTTGAATGGGCCTTGTAGATGCTATCATAATACATTACTGCAGACCCTGGCCAGATTCAAACGGAAGACCTAGAAGCAAAAGGGTGCTTATTCCTTTCCTAAGCCGATCAATAAGGGGCAGTCCCAAAATGTAAAATTTGTGGCAGAATTTTCCATCTTCCCATATCCCTAAGAAAAGTGTGGTTGAAATACAGACCCAGAGGAGTATATCAAAACAAGAATTTTATTTGCAATGGAAAAAACCATGAGTTTGGTGTCGCTGGTGTCCAGCATGGGAGTTACACGTGTTCTCTGTGCTGTTATTGGAAAGTCTTGTTCGGTTTCCTTCCGCCTTTGGGTCCAGAGCGTTCTTCATCCCAGCCTTGTCTCTCACTTGCAGCAGCGCAGGTGACCATTGGTGCAGGTGCCAACCTGATGTTCCATGTGGAAGCAAAGCCGCCGGCAGTGGCCATGGTTGCTCAGGCACTGCAAGGTGTCGTAAGTGCCGCCTCTTGCTGCTACAAGGAAAGGAAACGTGAGATAGTTGCAGTGAGAAGGGTGGAGCCCTGCAGAGCCCCATTAAAGTCAATGGTGATTGCCTGCCTAATGGAGCACTTGGAAAATTGTGTAGACTATATATCATGATTCTTGCACTTTAATGGAAACAAAAACATACCGTTGCCTTTTTTTCCATTTTATGAGTGCATAAAGGCCAGTGAAAGGGTTGCTTTGAGGGACTTGGTTTGGTTTGGTGGTGATTTTAAATGGGCGGGGGGGGGGGGGGAGGCATAAAAGGGCAGTTTTGCTTGGTTTACTCTCTAAATGGGGCGGTAGGGAGAGATAGCTCAGTGTTTTGAGCATTGGCCTGCTAAACCCAGGGGCGTGAGTTCAATCCTTGAGGGGGCCACTTAGGGATCTGGGGCAAAATCGGTACTTAGTCCTGCTAGTGAAGGCAGGGGCTGGACTCAATGATTTTTCAAGGTCCCTTCCGGTTCTAGGAGATAGGATATCTCCATTAATTTAATTTATAAATATCAGGAATCCCAAGTCTTCTTGTGCTGGAGGACTCATTGGAAGACCAGAAAACTGGAGTGGGAGCTTTCTCAGCCTTCAGTGAAAGGGGCAAGAATATTGACCTTCACTTCACAAAAGATGTTCTTTCTCCCTCTGTCAGGCATTTGAATTAAATAGTTATTAAAAATAAATTAGTATAAAAGTCTGAGTAAACAGCCTTCCCCTTCTCGTTATTCAGGTTTCACTTCCTTGTTTGCCGTGATGTTAAAATCCTAACACTTCTCCAGTCAGCCCTAAAATCTCCAGAAACAAACAAACAAACAAACACAAAGAACTAGGATAGATGAGACCTGAATTTCTAAAGTATTTTTTTCTAGTTTAAGGAAAAGGACACCATTTTCTCTTTTGCAATTTACCTTGAGTTTATCTTTTCATTGATTGGGGAGTTTAAATAACGTAGCTGGGACACTGCTTGTTCAAACTGTTTTTTGTGCTAAATATCAGCCAGGCTAGTGAGGTCAGTCAACGCTTTTCTGGCCTGAACTCAACTTTCCGTTCAGTTTTGCAGTACACTAACAAACACTGCTCCTAGCCCGCATTCAGCTCCCCTGACAGCCTGGATGTGGCCGGGTGCATAAGCAAGAGAATAATCAGAAAACAGCCATGGTCTTTGGCAGTGTGGGTGCTAATGTGAAATACTTAAAACCAATGTAACCGCAATGACACTTCGCGTCTATGCTACACTTTCCAGCTGAACACTTTACAAGATTATGGATCTGATCCAAACCCCCTTGAAAGATTCCCATTGTCTTCAATGGACTTTGGATTAGACCCCTTATTGCTATGCTTCACAACACCCTTGGTTTTATTGTCCCCATTTTACAGATGGGGAAAGTGAGACTCACATGAAGTGACTTGCTTGAGGTTGCAAAATGTCTCCTGACTCCTAACCTACTAGTAGATGACAGTGTCTTTGAATGGGTCTGAATTTATCCTGAAACTGAGGAACCCTCTCTTCATGCCTAAGTCCTGCCTCCAGAGGCACAATAAGGACATAACAACGGCCATACTGGGTCAGACCAAAAGTCCATTTATCCCAATATCCTGTCTTCTGACAGTGGCCAATGCCAAGTGTTTCAGAGGGAATGAACAGAACAGGCATCGAGTGATCCATCCCGTCATTGACTCCCAACTTCTGGCAGTCAGAAGCTAGGGGTGCCCAGGGTATGTGGTTGCATCCCTGACCATCTTGGCTAATAGCCATTGATGGATCTCTCCTCCATGAACTTATCTAATTCTTTTCTGAACCCAGTTATATTTTTGGTCTTCACAACATCCCCTGAAAACGAGTTCCATGGAATGACTGTGCGTTGTGTGAAGCAGTACTTTCTTTTGTTTGTTTTAAACCTATTAATTTAATCAGGTGACCTCTGGTTCTTGTGTTATGTGAAGGAGTAACTAACAGTTCCTTATGCACCTTCTCCACGCCAATTATGGTTTTATAGACCTCTATCATAACCTACCTTAGTCACCAAGCTGAAAAGTCCCAGTCTTTTTCATCTCCCCTCATGTGGAATGGAAGCTGTTCCGTACCCCTAATCATTTTTGTTGCCCTTCTCTGAACCCTTTCCACTTCTAATATATCTTTTTTGAGATGGGGCAACCAGAACTGCAGGCAGTATTCAAGGTGTGGGCATACCATGGATTTATATAGTGGCATTATGATATTTTCTGTGTTATTATCTATTCTTGTCCTAACATTGTTCGCTTTTTTGACGGCCACTGGACATTGAGCAGATGTCTCCAGAGAATGATCTACAATGATGCCAAGATTCTTCTTGAGTGGTCACAGTTAATTTAGATTTCATCATTGTGTATGTAGAGTTGGGATTATGTTTTCCAATGTGTATTGCATTGCATTTATCAACACAGAATTTCATTTGACATTTTGTTGCCCAGTCACCCAGTTTTGTGAGATCCCTTTCATAGATTCATAGATTCTAAGACTGGAAGGGACCTCAAGAGGTCAGCGAGTCCAGTCCCCTGCCCTCATGGCAGGACGAAATACTGTTTACGCTTTGTAACTCTTTGCAGTCAGCTCCACATTTAACTAATAGTGCAATATTTAATTTATATAGTAATTTTTTGCCTGGATGATTTAATCTGCCCTGACTTTACCTATCAGAGAGGTAGCCGTGTTAGTCTGGATCTGTAAAAAGCAACAGAGAGTCCTGTGGCACCTTTAAGACTAACAGATGTATTATTATATACCTGCCCCTGGAAATTTCCATTACATGCATCCGACGAAGTGGGCATTCACCCACGAAAGCTTATGCTCCAATACATCTGTTATTGGTGCCACAGGACTCTCTGTGACACCATCTTCAAGGTGCCACAGGACTCTCTGTGACTTTACCTAGTCCTTCACAACAAGAACATTTCTTTCCCCTCTCCATACATCCTATAAAAGCCCTCCAGATATTTTCACCTCACCTGAAGCAGCCTGGAGGAAGAAGATGACAACAGCAAAGAACAGGTAAAGGATCCTCATGGGTGAATGTCAGCTTGGGATCTCGGAGTCACACCAGAGAAGAAGCAGGAGATTGAAGCTGATGTTTGCTGACAGGTGAAGACAAAGGCTCCCTGGATTTATAGCCCCTCCCCCCCACTGGGGATTGTGAAATATTCCTGGTGATGAGGAAAGCTTGATAAGCAGAGGTGCATTTCAGCACTCCAGCAAACAGTGCCCTTTGTGATAGGCTCAGTATCAGATACGCCCATTGTGGGAAGATAAGCAAGGCTTTTGGCAACAAAACAATAACCAGGGGCCAAATTGTAGCCACTCCAGGTTGGGTCTGCCATAGGACAGAGGGGGCACAATGGGGCTGCTTGTGGGTGCAAGTGTTTGAAAGAGCAAGGCTTTAAATTTCCAACGTTCGCTCTCTGGTTACTTGCTGTCACAGTATTGCTGATTCCAAGCATTCAAGAACCAGTCAAGCCCCTCTCCCCATCCAAAAACCAAAACCAAACACGAGATTTGATTTTTTGTTTAAAACCAACGATTAAAAAAAATTCCAATTTGAATTCTTCTGGATTTTGACTCTCACTTTTTCTTGCTTTTCTTTGCAACCACAGGGCTGGAAACTTCATTTTAAGAACAGTAAAGTGGAGATTCTCCCATAACAAATATCATGAGCTGGGGCTTTTGGAAAGATTCCCAGTTTCACAAGAGTTGGCAGCACTCATGGCCTGATTCTTCCAAAGTTCTCCAGTTGGATTCAAGGGGCAGGGGGGAAATCAAGATAGATGAGACCTCAAGATAAAAATCAAGGCAACAAAACTTTCCCCCAGGCTCTCTTTATACAGCCAGAGAAAAGCACCAAAGGGTGCAAACAAACATTTATTTTTTCCCTTCGTGGCTCACCTTGATGGCCTTTTATTGCAAGCTGGATGCCATCCAGTGCTGAAAAATGTAAGCCACCAGATCTTCAGACAAGCCAGGTGGAACAAGCCTCAAACAGTGTGGATAAGCCCTTTTACCATCTGGATTTAAACAGAGTCTTGTTCAAACAGGCCCCAGATTGAGCCAGGCCTTGTGGGGAACAACTTGGAGGAAACAAACAAACAAAAACAAAAGAACATTTTGGGTGGCTTCCTTCAAGCTTTGAAGGTTGTTTTCAGGAATGTGTGTAGACCTGAGTTTTACTAGGGTTACCATATTTTGAGTGTCCAAAAAGAGGACACTCCACGGGGCCCCGCCCCGCCCCCAGCCCCGCCCATGCCCCCGCCCCAACTCCACCCTTCCCCAAAGTCCCCGCCCCAACTCCGCCCCCTCCCCTGCTTCCCGCGAACATTTGATTTGCGGGAAGCCTGAAGCAGGCAGCAGGTAAGCTGGGGGGTGGGGGGAGGAGGCGTGGCCCAGTCTGCCCCCCCCTCCAACCGAGCGGCTCCCTCTGGCGGCCGGCCCCGGCCCCAGCCCCAGCCCCCGGCCGAGCACCCCCGGCCCCGGCCCAGCACCGCCGGCCGCTGGCCCAGCACCGCCAGCCCCGCACCCCCGGGCCAGCCCCCGGCCGAGCACCGCCGGCCCCGCACCGCCGGCCCCGCACCCCCGGGCCAGCCCCCGGCCGAGCACCCCCGGCACCGCACCCCTGGCCCGGCCCCCGGCCCAGCACCGCCAGGCCCGGCAACCGGCCCCGCACCCCTGGGCCAGCCCCCGGCCCAGCACCCCCGGCCCCGCACCGCCGGCCCCGCACCCCCGGGCCAGCCCCCAGCCGAGCACCCCCGGCCCAGCACCGCCGGCCCCGGCCCAGCACGTCCCTATTTTCCCGGACATGTTCGGCTTTTTGGGATTTCCCCCCGGATGGGGATTTGAGGCCCAAAAAGCCGGACATGTCCGGGAAAATCCGGACATATGGTAACCCTAGTTTTACTCTGTTATTTTCACAGTATCATATCTATGCTCGGCTAGTAAAGAACTATAGCCCAGATTTCAATGGGAGTTAGGCACTTAAATACCTTTAAGGATCTGGGCCTGTGGTCTTATGTGCCTGTGTAGCTAGATGACCGTGTTCTAGAGTGTGTGCACATAGCAAAGCTAGGTGTATAGCCACTGCGTTTCTGTCGACTGAAGCCAGAAAGCGGCGCAAAACTGCTCGTCAAAGTGAGTCCGCTTTTGAAACAGCCACAACAATTGCCCACAGGAGGCCAGACTGGGTCCAAGCAGTTAATTAATGAACAGTGCAACTTCCATAGTGGCAGAGCAAGCGGAGATCAACGCATCTACCCATGCAGATGTTGTGCATCTACGTTGCACCTGGCAAGCTAAAGTGGAGGCCTTGAAAAAGATGGGCTAGTGTCCATGTGGCAAGACTAGCCCTTTTGTTAAAGTGAGCACAGGAGAAATCAGGTACAGGAAGGGCCAGCCCTGCATGTGACTGTTCTGATGGCAGATCGTGGCACTTCACCTCAGCCTGGTTCAGAAGCTGTTTAGACGTCTGGACCCTTGGCAGGGAGCTGCCGTCACATGAAGTATCAGATCAGCCACATCCCCTCTGCCTGAATCAGTGCAGCTGCAGGGTTTTCTGAGCACACAGTTTACAGACCCCAGCCTATGTTTGGTGACTTACACTTAGGTAGATCAACGAAATAATTAGGGAGCAGTCTGGAGTGCGAGACGTGGTTGTTGAAAGCAGGCTCAGCAAAATGCAGTGGGCGGGACATGTGGCCCGACTCAGTGACAACAGATTGACTGTAATCCGAGTGGTATCCACGAGAACAGAAACGGCCACGCAGTTGGCCTCCAGAGAGGTGGGATGATTTCCTAACAAGGAGATATGGACAAGCATGGCGAAGGATGGCCAGAGCTAGAGAAGATTGGAAGACGTGTTGTGATCGGCTCAGTTTCAACTGATGAAGGACCGACAGTCTATACAGTCTATGCAGATAGGTCAAACTTTTCGAAGTCAGGGGCCACACTTAGGCACCTAAATCCATGTTGAGGCACTTAGCTAAGACCCTGATCCATTAACTTCAATGGCCTTTGGATCAGGCCTAAAGGGGCATGAATTTGTGAGACGATTGATTCAGTGGGAGCTGCTGGGTGCGCAGCACCTCTGAAAAACCAGACCACTCCTTTAGCGGCCTACGTGTGGCTCAACACGCCTAACTCTAGACCCCTATTTTTGGAAATGGTGGCCTACCAGATTTGTCCAAGATCACAAATTGACTCTACAGTGTGCTCAGGGCACGTGAAAGTCAGTGGGGCACTCAGGAGTCGAACTGAGACCACCTGCCCTCTTCATCTCATGGCCAGTCTCTGGAGTGCGCTGCAGCTTGACGAAAACAGTCCTTGGGCTTGGTTTCCTGGGTGATCCAGCATGCACTGAAGTAATTGGAAAGACTCCCATTGAATCCAGTGGGCTTGGGATCGGCTTCTGGGTGAGGCACGACACTTATTATCTCCTCTACAGAATTCAGTGTGCATTGTGAAGAGTGCAAACCCCACATTCTTGGGATAGATCTGATTGCTACATCCAGCCTAGGACTTGGAGATAGTTGCGTTGTTTCCACAGGAGCACAGAAGGAGCCTACTCTTAGTCCCTACAGAGGAATTGGCAGCCTGGATCAGACTTGTGCTCCATCTAGTGCCGTATCCCGTCTCTGACAGTAGCCAGCATCAGCTGCTTCCCTGGAAGGCACAAAAACCCTACAGTAGTGAGATGTAGGGTAATCTGCCCCCACGAAGGTCTCAGCCTGATCCTTAATATTCAGAGACAGGTTCAAGCTGTGACACATAAGCATTCTATATTTTTTTAGTCCCTTCAAAAAAATCTGTTACCGTTAACTGGTATGATGCTGACTGTTCTAGTTCTCCATGAAACCCTCCAATCCACCTTGGAATCTTAATAAGTTCTTAGCCTCAGACATGTGGCAGTGAGTTCCACAGGCTAATTGCATGTTGTGTGGAAAATTATTTCCTTTTCTCAGATTTGATTTTTCTACCTTGGAGTTCCATCGACTGTTCCTTGTGTGGTGAGACAAGGAGAACGTATGTTTTTTAATCTGATGATACCCCTTTCACCTGAATATGAACAGTTTCCCTTCAGCTGGTATAAAAAACCCTGGCCCTTCATGTTAATTAAACACAGACTTTGGTAGCTGGAGAGTGATAATAATCAATCTCTGCTTGGGAAATGTATGTTTCTGTCCACATCTGTTCCAGCCGCTATGCACTGCTTTGGGGATGGAAAGCAGCTGCAAACCCATCTTAACTGGCCAGCAAAGCAGACGGACTTGGCTGGTGCATTTGGCCTCAGAAATGCAGGATCAGTGATTTCTGAGATGTAGGAATAATTTATTAACCCCCAATTGCACCACCACCATCATCATCACCGCAGAGGAGACCACAAGACCAAAGTTAGCATGTTAGCAGCAATGTGGAGTAGAGAAGTATGGTTCCCATTGTGTAGAATGGGGGTAAACTGAGGAAAAGAGAGGCAAGGGACCAGAGTGTGAATGCTTTTCTCATTTGGGTGAGCATCTACTCAGACAAATAATCCCACTGAAATCAATCGTGAGCAATTACTCACTCACGAAAGTGAGCAAAGTCTTCACAAGATGGCTCTAAAGGACTGGCCCCCAAAGCGTGTGGAACAGCCTGGAACTAAGCCCAGTTCTGCTGATAGCCAACTCTGAGCCTTACCCCTCTAGGCCATCATTGTGGGCATGGCTCTGCAGTACGGTTATTATGCCAGCCAACAAAGGGCTTCATTTGGGCCCTGTTGTGATAATTGGGCCTACAAGTTTACCCTAATTGTGAGCTCTTGTAAAAAGAGAGGCAAAGTTCATGGAGTCAAGTATCAGAGGGGTAGCCGTGTTAGTCTGAATCTGTAAAAAGCAACAGAGGGTCCTGTGGCACCTTTAAGACTAACAGAAGTATTGGGAGCATAACCTTTCATGGGTAAGAACCTCACATCTTCTCCTTGCATCTGAAGAAGTGAGGTTCTTACCCACAAAAGCTTATGCTCCCAATACTTCTGTTAGTCTTAAAGGTGCCACAGGACCCTCTGTTGCTTTTTAAAGTTCATGGAATGTCCCAATAACCTGTAACAACAAACATTGATGGGAAAAGGTGCAAAAGTGAGACAGACTGAATTAGTCCAAACAAAAAGGCCTCCTGATATAACGCAAGGACTGTGTTAAGGTCATGCCTGGTAAACAAGAGGTGTAGGGGACCGGAAATCAGTGAACTCAAATTAGTGTGTCAGAAACTAGGCCTAACTGGTGGACAAAATAATGAGGGGATGAGCTATTCCACCCACCATTCCCTTTTGTGGGTCCTTACAGAAAGAGGCTTGAGGAGAAAAATTGGCTACTGGAGTGAGCTTCACTATCCGGGCTGTTACCCCCACCATCTTCTGGGACCTCAGACCTTCTTCATCCTAATCCTGAGACATGTCCTTACTGGACCAGGCCAGAGAGAGGGAGCCGGATGGCATCGCCACCTCCACCAGCATCAGCTAGATTCCAACCATCACCTAGAAAGTGAGACTTTGTCCCCTCCCCCCCAGTGTCTTTTTTCTTCTATACCATATTTTGTCTCTTTTCTATTCCTTTCCCCTCCCCACACACCCACAGTTTAATGAGAGTTTGGCTTAGCTGACCAAGACAGTATATTTTGTAACACTGCTGTAAGCCTGTGATCAAAAAGGCAGCTCAATGCAATACCCTAAAAACAGCCTGAGGCTGGTACAGTTTCACCTGGTCTTGGAGCAGCTGGTCAGACCGAGTGCTGTGCCTGTTTTTTCAGCAGTGAAGTTGCAAGTGAGAGTCAACACCAAAGGCAGAAGCTGTATTTTCTCTTTGCTGGTCTTTTCTCTCCCCTTGTGTGTGTGTTTGTCTGAAAGGAAACAGGATCTGATTATAACAGCAGCTCCGGCCATCTCAACTAACTTCTTCTCTTTTCCTCAAGAGGATAGTTGTCACCATCTTTGATACCACCTAAAAGACTGTCAGACAAAGGCTTTTTCCTTCTAAAAAAACTCCTTCCAGCTGCAGGGAAAGGGAACAAAGGAGGTTATTAAAATGAAAGCCTTACTCAATACTTATTTTTTCCCTTCTTTTCTTTATTTCTAATAGAAGGTTAAAAGGATTTTTAATGGTGTGTTTGCCATGGTCTGAAGCAGGCTGAGGTCTCTGCACACCAAGTCCTGAACCTTGTTCGACACTGTTCGATGTTGGACAAGGAGCGGGTTACGTTAACACCTTTAGCCCATCTAACTTAGTACAACCGCTCTCACTATCTCTGCCAAACAGACATTGGACTGCCACCTGGGAACAGCAAACAAGCTTCACCACGGGGTACATCCAGGTCTTGTTATGATAAAGTAGTGCCCAGTAACCAAACAGGCAGACCAGTGATACTTGGGATGACCTCTGTGGTGAGGATGGGTGGCAGCCACCACCAGGGGCCTAACGCTAGAGCTGGCTGCATATGGATCCAGAGACACACTGGACAATATGTGACTGTGGTTCCCAGGGCAATGGGTCTGGGCCAGTTGGTCTGGCAACTAGGAGACAGATTTTTTTTCTTTTTAATTGGAATCATACCACCTCAGGTTGTTGTAACAGGGCAGGCCACCCCCCAAGCAACCCCTGATAGCTAGGGATGTCTCTGCCACCCCTGCCTCAGTTTCCCCTCTAAACCACCTCAATAACTCACAAAAGGCTTTCATGAGTCCTCATAACAAAAGCTCCCCTTGGGGTTTGGCTTATTAGTGTAAAGTTCAAAATAATTCAAACGGTCCTCAAAGTCCCAAAATACAGCAAACAGCCACTCCTAGGCCTCTCCTGCCTGGAGTTCTTTCACAGACCTCGGCCCGTCTTAGCCAAAGTTCTGTGAGATCAGCAGATAAAACCCCCTCTGCTATTCCCCTTGTTTTGTAAACTCCCTGCAGGAACTGCCTGTTCTCTGTAGTTTCTACCACAACTTCCTGTCTCCGTTTTTTGTTCCCCTCTCTTTAGAGAGGCCAGCTGCCCTCTCTCAGGCCCTATCACAAGGCTGTTAATGAGGTACAGTTAGGCTGGACTGGTTTCCTCTTAAAGGGACCTGGTTCATCTTCTGACAGCAGCCAGGGCCTCTGGTCAGCTCTCCCAAGTTAATAGGGCTCCCATACATCTCACAAGAAGGCTCTCTCCAAACCCCATGGACTGATGTCATGGAGAGTGGGGGGACACAAGGCCCTGCACCCCCGGCTTCCTACGATTCACTGTGATTCTCAGCCAGCCAGTAAAGCAGAAGGTTTATTTAGATGACAGGAATACAGTCCAAGACAGGTCTTGCAGGCACAGACAACAGGACCCCCTCAGTTAGGTCCATCTTGGGGTCCCAGGGCACCCTAGCCCCCTTGGGAGGTCAGAGCCCCGTCTGCCTCCCAGCCATGTCACCAGCCAGCCCTGAACTCTTCCTCTAGCCTTTGTTCAGTTTCCCGGGCAAAGGTGTCACCTGGCCTCTAACCCCTTCCTGGGTTCTCATGTTACATGCTCAGGTATTCTCCCTCGGCCAGTCTCCCATCCCCCAATGCAGACCATCCTAGCCACACTCCCCTGGCAGCATTCAAAGACCACAGTAAGAACAGTCCCAGTTCATCACATCTGGCAACGCTAAATCCCAATAAACCCTGAGGTAAATTCTCCACAACCTGAGGGAGTTGTAGGCTCCAGCTTTTTATGTGGAAGAGGCTTCAAGGTGTTCTCCTATTCTGGCTTCCCTCTTGTCTTGCCTGAATGGTCCCTGTCAAGCAGCTTTCCCTGTGTATCCATGTCTACGTACACAGAATGGGCCAGGTTCTGGACTCAGATATAATTTGGAGGCATTTTACTGACTTCATTGCATTTATACTGGTGTAAATGAGATCGGGAACTGGCCAGTTAGTGATATTTGTCACTGGTGAAACTCCATTGGCTTTGGTGGAGTCACACTGGAGATAAATTTGGCCCAATGCACCGATCAGGAACATTGTGTCCTTTGGAATCGAATGGGGGGAAATGGTGTGTGGGTTGCTTATGTAATCAGGGTCAGCATGAATGCTTCCCTGACAGCTAGCTCGGAGGGGGAGACACTTGGGTGTAGAAAGTTTATGCTCAAATAAATTTGTTAGTCTCTAAGGTGCCACAAGTACTCCTTGTACTTTATGTAAATACAGTTTGCTCCTGTTCTGATTACATATTCTGCAACAAGTGATCAACTTTGGCTGGTGTTGGGTACAAATCACTTTAGTACTGAATGCAGGGGTAGTGAAATATGGTTACTAATGTTGTAATTATTGTAGGAATACAGGAAAGCAGGACTGTCCTTAATCTGTCCCAAATGAATGTGCTTAACTTGTCACCCTCAGTTGAAAGAGCCTCGTTAAGCCAGGGGCTCGAATGTCAGAGCCCTGTGAAAGTAAGAGAGGTGGAGACTGATATTCCCAGCTAGGAAGGTGTATCGCCTCAAGGGTTCTTGTTAGGCTAACTTAAGCCATTTCTTCCCACTGTTCAAAGAATAGTGCTAAGTAGGCTTTATTAGGAGTCTCCTTGTTATGCTAAATGCCTAATCAGAGCTGAAATCAGTTGTGGTAGGAGCGTGTTTCTACCTTGCCTGCTAAGAGCTAAAAATCCCTGAGAGTTGATATTACTTGAGATGGGGCAGCCTCCAAACTGCTGAAAATTATAAAGAGACTGATGTGCAGACGTTGAGGCATGTGGCAGCAGGAGGTGACTGACAGTCAGCTGGTGAACGAGTGGCTGGTGTGGTGGAGAGATGCGATGAGCAGCCAGCTAGCAGGGTGGCTGGTCAAGAGACGCAGCGATAGCCATGTGCAGGCAGCCAGCGGAAGCAACAAGCAGGCGGTGGGTGTGAGTGGCCGGCAGAGAGGCGTGGTGAGCGAGTGCCCGAGCAGCGGCGCAAGTAAGATATCTCTTTACCCCATCCAGGGAGGGAGGTGAACTCTGCAGCTGCACCTCTGAACTCTGGGTCTGCACTGACCAAGGACAGCAAATGTGAGTGGGGTGCAGAGAAGTGTCGGACACGTGAAAGGGACTTTTGGGTTGCTGGAGTTAAGACCCTGAGGGGAAAAGGACACTGCCCAAAAGGGTAGGTCTTTTGCTCATGGTTTATGTTTATGAACCCTGTTTGCAGTGTTTTCCCAAATTAACGCCGAGTTACTTCCCTCCTTTAATTAAAAGCTTCTTTTCTACACTCAGACTCTGTGCTAGCGAGTGGGGAAGTATTGCCTCTCAGAGGCACCCAGGGATGGTGTGTAAATTTCCCAGGTGACTGGATGGGAGCTTGAGCTGGTTCTGTGTTGTATCAATGGAAAGGAAACCCTGGATATTGAACCCGGCCCTGGTTGCTGCCGGTGCCACCTGGCAGACGGATTACATTTGAAAGATTGTGTGAATGGGGCAACACCTGAAGTTAAAACACTTGGGCAAATGGGTCCATGTAGAGGAGAATAAATCATTTACAGTCCGTCACAGACATTCAGCACTTCTTTCTTATTAAGGCGACATGATGTAACAGTTTGTATTTAGTTAAATGTGTCCGGCCCCAATTTCTCCTGATGCTCAGAGTCTTTGGCTGGGTTTGCTCTGCCTGTAGGTAAGCAGCGTCCCTGATCATGTTGTCTTGCAGCATTTCCTATTGCTCCTTAGGCAGCTCCCGATCTCCGTTTCATCCAGGTAGCAATTGTCAGTACGACAGGAACCGCCTCTGATTAAGCAGCCCAGAATGACAAACTGGCCATTCCCTGAATGCAAAGAAAGGTTTCATCTTATACAAATGCAGGATGAAAACTGGTGGGCTCACTGAATGAGGAGTGTAGATCTAATTATAACTGTGTCAAAGACACCACCGGGACAAGAGAATAACTGTGAGCAGTTTCTTAAAGGAGAAAACTTCAGAAATTTGTCCAAGGAAATGGACTGAAATCTTGCTGTAAGGCCCCTGGCCAATAACAAAATAGATGTGACGACATAGGGTAATATGTTCAAAAGTGCCTCAGGGCCAGATTTTTAAAGTTATTTAGGTGCCTAAAAATGCAGAGAGGTGCCTAACTAACCGCTGGAAGACAATGGGAGTTAGGCACCTAGGTGCTTTTGAACATCCCAGTAAGACCCTACCTGCATCTTTAAGCCCCTAAATACCTTTAACAATCTGGGCCTAAGTAACTTAGAAGCCCAATACTCATTGACTTTCAATGGAAATCCTCAGTGCCTAAACTACTTTAGAAAATGGGAGTTAGGCTCCAAGTCATTTAAAAGCTCTTGAAAATTTTATCCTTAAATACTATAGGCCAGATTCCCCAGTACGCTATGATTGTTTTGTGCTGCTATGGAGATGCAAAGAAGGCATAAACATAGCTCTGCCAGCCAGTTATACTGAGTTTATCACCTCTTTGCATTGCCAGAACAATGTATGGCAGTAAGAGCACACTGGTGAACCTGGCCCTAACATTCGTTTGAAAGGAAAGAGCCGGGTTCTTAGCAGATGTACACGCGGTGCATAGCTGAGGATCTGGCACAAAGAATCTTTTTTTCTTCACTTCCCTGCCAAACCCTGAGCTTTGTTGGCAGAAGGAAATGATGGAATCCGTTGGGTCATATCATATGCCTGATGCAGTCAGTTGTTCCTGTACCAAGTGAGTGAGCTACTGAGTGAGTGGGCTACTACTAAGTGAGTGGGCTACTATTTTGCAGTCACATTGCCCAGGCATCAGTGACTGCACCAGACAGTGGAGAATCAAGTCCAGCGCAAAAAGGTTCAGCTAAGGGGTTAGATACCAGCAATGGCGGCTGGGACTAAATACGGACTTGGGTTTTTAATTGTAAAAATAATCATTGTTTCATGCCCTGAGCTGCCACAACTCGGATTGCGATGAGACACCAAAAAAGACGGAGGTTAAAAATCTAGATGAGAGACTCGAATCGGAAACATTGTCTACCAAGGTGAGAGATAAATGGTTCGAGTTGGAAAATGTCAGTCATTTAAGAACGTGTGTTTGGTGTATTTCCTACAGGAAACGAGTGTGAACTGAAGGCCATTAGGAACTTTGGCGAAGTCTGGCCTCCGGACTCACCTTTCCAATCTGTTTGAAACTAAATTCCCAGTCCAACAATCAGATCCACGCGGACAGATCCCTGCATCCATGTGGAGTTCCACTGACTTCTCTCACACGGATCCAGTTGCAGGATTGGGGCCTGCATTTGTTCTAACAGGACATGAAGTAAATGACGGTGTAACTGATGGACAACTTCTGTTTAAAAAGGTTTAAAGAAGCAGTGAGATCTCGGTCTGAGACTCAAGGCATTGAAACTGAATTGTGGTTAAAGCTCTTACATGTGATGAGGGAAATCCTGGCCCCATTGAAGTCAATGGCAGTTTTGTTATTGATTCAAGGGGATTTCACCCACTATTGCTGATATTTCACTGGTTCTGAGCAGTGCGTGAGCAACTGGGTTCACTTTCTCACTAGATCATTGTGTTCTCTCTCTTACAAGCAATTTACTGTCTCAGACAGAAGAATTTTACCTGGATTGGGCAGGGAGACCAAGAAGAGACCAGCAAAAAGAAGATAAAAGATCTTCATGCTTGACGGTCAACTGGGGTCTCAGGGAATCTGGAGGGGAGAGAAATAACGAGATTGGAAGTGAAGCTTTTTAAATGACGAAGGTGAAAAGCCCGTTTATATATACTGAGGTGTCTAAAAGGCAGCCGGAGCATGGGATCTACACTAATTGATCTCTAATTGGACTGAGCTCATTGCTTTTTAATTGAATTTGACTCAGTGGCTCTTAAAAATGTCCTCCGCTCTTAAGAAGAAAAGGAGTAGCAGCTGGAAGCCTGGCTTTACCAATGATAGAACAAACGGTTAATAACAACAATAGGGTCCACTTTTTCCACTCCAAATCCTTTTAAAAAACACCCTGGACTGTTCTCAAGGAGGATTTGTGTGTAAATTATTCACATTGCGTCACAGAAGAATAATAAAGTTCTATGGCACAACATACTTATGAAGAAGAGGACAACCAGTGACAGCCTGCAAGCGTTCATGGCACATGGAGTTTCACTTATTATCGATTCTGAGTTCCCTCCGGGTCACAATAATAGAGAGCACTGAGTCAAGATTCCAGCCTCAGTTCTGTTGCCCACTGAAGTGAATGGGAGCCTTTTCACTAGGGATGGTTGGGGACTGGTTTTCCTGGCCCGTGAGCATTTTAAAGATTTCAAAAATTGTCTCCCATCCTGATAAAAAGTCAAAATCTTGAAAATGTTCATGAACCCCAAATCCCCAAAACATTTTGGGTTGGGCCAGTAAAACGTTTCATTTTGATCATTTCAAAATGTTTAATTTTTATTTCAATCTTAAATTATTTAGTGTTACATTTGTTTACTGTAAAATAACATAAATGTGAAATGACAAGTGGTTTTGAACTGAAAGACAGCACTCCCCCCCCCCCAAAGTTTCAAAACATTCCATTTTGATAATTTTGAAACATTTTTTTTCAATTTTTTTTGAAACGTGAAATTCATCAAAACTGACCCTTTCCCAAAGACAGTTTTGGTTTCAACAAACCTGCATTTTCCAATGAAAAAATGTTTCATTGAAAAATTCCCAGCCTGCTCTATTTTCCACTGACTTCAAGGTGCATTGGATCAGGCTCTGTGACAGCTAAATTAAGCTATATGCAAATATCATTGCACAGGTGTGTCCTGGGAAGGGTACACACAGAGCACCCATAGAAGTCAATGAGAGCCTTTCCATTGATTTCAGTGGGCTTCAGATCAGGCCCCATAACAGTGCAGAGTGCAGATGTGGAACATCTGTCTGTCTCCTGAACAGGAGCACTCTGGCTATCTTCAGCAAGGAATCCACCCACCATAATTGCCCCTGAAACAGGGATGGCTTCTGAGAGCCCTTATTCATCCTGGTAAACACTCATATGAATTGACCCATTGGCTTCAATGGGACTACTTGCATAAGAGCTTATCTGTGTATCTCAGGGTTGCACAATCCATCCCAGAACAATTATCCTGTCTCTTGTCCCGGGGGTGGGATGCTGGCAGTAGGCTAGAACCGAGCTTAGCTGGGGGTGATCTGGCTGTGGGACCAGCGTATTCCACAACGGAGATCAGGGGATCTCTTTTTAAGTTTTCCTCACCGTCTTCCCTAGGCATTGTTCCCTCTGCTTTTCTTTGCCTACTGCCTTGTTTGTCTTGCTCTCTCTCCACATGGTCTACTCACAGGAGGGAGGAGCAGAAGCTACTAGAGCAGTCACTGTCCATGCACACTGTGAGGTTACAGTCTATATGATTTTATAAAAATATGCTAATGAGTGAATATAATGTAACTGGAATATGCTTCATGCAAAAGGTCTCTTGTAAGGTATCATTACAAAGCTTATAATCTACTGAGTGTGATCATCGTATTTGTATACAGGTAGCACTCTTCTATCTAAAACTAGAAATATAAAGTATAACTCTGAGGGCCTATTGTAATTATGCAAAGGGTGGGCCATTAATGGTGGTTTGGAATCTTGATGACTCCCATTAACCAGGACAATTGACTGATTGGCTCTGTTTGCAGGCAGGCCTTCCCGTGAGTCAGGCTGGGAGGAATGAAGGCTTGGGGTCTTACAGTGACATGTGAGCATGTCACGTGAACTGGAATCCATCTTTAACCTGGTGTTTTTCCATTGAGAAGAAGGGGGTGGGAACCCAGAGGGACAAAGGATTCCTGCCTTATGCAAAAGATATATATAAGTGGGTGGAACAGAGAAAGAGAAGAGCCATCATGAAGAATCCCCTAGCTATCACCTGAGCTGGAACAAGAGCTGTACCAGGGGAAAGAATTGTGCCCAGGCCTGGAAGGTGTCCAGTCTGAGAAAATAAACTTACTGAAGCATCTCTGAGGGTGAGATTATCTGTATTCAGTCTAATTAGACATAGATTTGCGCATTTTATTTTATTTTGCTTGGTAACCTACTTTGTTCTGTCTGTTACTACTTGGAACCACTTAAATCCTACTGTCTGTATTTAATAAAATCACTTTTTACTTATTAATTAACTCAGAGTATGTATTAATACCCGAGGGAGCAAACAGCTGTGCATATCTCTCTATCAGTGTTAGAGAGGGCGAACAATTTATAAGTTTACCCTTTATAAGCTTTATACAGGGTAAAACGGATTTATTTGGGTTTAGACCCCATTGGGAGTCAGGCATCTGAGTGTTAAAGACAGGAACACTTCTGTTAACTGCTTTCAGGTAAACCTGCAGCTTTGGGGGCAAGTAATTCAGACCCTAGGTCTTTGTTGAAGCAGACGGGAATGTCTGGCTTAGCAAGACAGGGTGCTGGGTTCCCAAGCTGGCAGGGAAAGCAGGAGCAGAGATAGCCTTGGCACATCAGTTGGCAGCTCCCAAGGGGGTTTCTGTGATCCAACCCATCACACACACCACTTTGGGTATTGGCATATGAGGGCTGAGTCTCTCTGTCTCTTTAATTGTACTGTCGCAGCAGGAGGTTAGCTCTTCTTTAAGCTATGCTCAGTGCTCACCCTGGTCCACCCCAGAAAAGGGAAGGGGACATACGGTATACACACTTGCCTGCCTACAAGGGTAACTCTTGGATCTGTGTCATACCATCAGCAGATGGAAGCTGGAGGCTAACCCTAGAATGGGGTGGAGACTTGAGCTCCACTGGGACTGTTCTCCCTGTGAATGGTGATTGTGTAATAGAGGTTTGATTCTCCCCCAACAGATTGCTTGTGTGGTCTAGTGGTTAGAGCACCTGAGTGGCTATCAGCAGATGTTGGTTCTGGTCTTGACTCTACCCTTGATTTTTGATGAGACTGTAAACAAGTCACGTGGAGCCCCACTCAGGAAATCCACACCAAATGACAATGACCATTCTGTGAAGTTTCAGTTTTATTCCTTTCAAGACAGAAGAAATGATACTTAAAGTGGGTGTGTAGCAGATAATTACCAGATGTCAATGGTTACAATGCTTATACCACACATTAGGATTGAATAATTCCTAGTCTAGTTACAATGTTTCCTAGGAAGCGGCAGTAAAAGCAAAAAGCACAAAATGATCCCACGGCACCCACAAATCAGGTATTCTGGTAGATAAAAAATAGAGCTGTCAAGAGATTAAAAAAATTAATCACCACTAATCATGTGATTAAAAAAATTAATCACAATTAATTGTGTGATTAATCGCACTGTTAAACAATAATATAATACCATCTATTTAAATATTTTTGGAAATTTTCTGCATTTTCACATATATTGATTTCAATTACAAAACAGAATACAAAATGTATAGTGCTCACTTTCTATTTATTTTCTATTTATTTTTTAATACAAATATTTGCACTGTAAAAAACAAAAGAAATAGTATATTTCAATTCACCTGAAACAAGTACTGTAGTGCAATCTCTTTATCATGAGAGTTGAACTTACAAATGTCAAATTATGTACAAAAAAACTGCATTCAAAAATAAAACAATGTAAAACTTTAGAACCCACAAGTCCACTCAGTCCTACTTTTTTTTTTTTTTTTTTTTTTTATTAGTGGAGATATCCTATCTCCTAGAACTGGAAGGGACCTTGAAAGGTCATCAAGTCCAGCCCCCTGCCTTCATTAGCAGGACCAAGTACTGATTTTTGCCCCAGATCTCTAAGTGGCCCCCTCAAGGATTGAACTCACAACCCTGGGTTTAGCAGGCCAATGCTCAAACCACTGAGCTATCCTCCCCCAACTTACTTCAGACAATCATTCAGACAAACAAGTTTGATTACATTTACAGGGGATAATGGTGCCCACTTCTTGTTTACAATGTCACCTGACAGTGAGAACAGGCGTTCGCATGGCACTGTTGTAACCGGCGTCGCAAGATATTTATGTGCCAGATGCGCTAAAGATCCATATGTCCATGCTTCAACCACCATTCCAGAGGACATGCGTCCATGCTGATGATGGGTTTTGCTTGATAACAATCCAAAGCAGAGTGGACCGATGTATGTTCATTTTCATCATCTGAGTCAGATGCCACCAGCAGAAGGTTGATTTTCTTTTTTGGTGGTTCGGGTTCTGTAGTTTCCTCATCAGTGCTGCTCTTTTAAGACTTCTGAAAGTATTCTCCACACCTCGTCCCTCTCAGATTTTGGACGGCACTTCAGATTCATACAATTCTCCCTCAAGGAGTTCAGTCACAAATTTAATTAATGCACTATTTTTTTAACAAACATCATCAGCATGGAAGCCTGTCCTCTGGAATGGTGGCTGAAGCATGAAGGGGCATACGAATGTTTAGCATATCTGGCACGTAAATACCTTGCAATGCTGGCTACAAAAGTGCCATGCGAATGCCTGTTCTCACTTTCAGGTGACATTGTAAATCAGAAGCGGGCAGCATTATCTCCTGGACACGTAAACAAACTTGTTTTGTCTTAGTGATTGGCTGAACAAGAAGTAGGACTGAGTGAACTTGTAGGTTCTAATATTTTTGAGTGCAGTTATGTGACAAAAAAAAATCTACATTTGTAAGTTACACTTTCACGATAGAGATTGCACTACAGTACTTGAATGAGGTGAATTGAAAAATACTATTTCTTTTGTTTATAATTTTTACAGTGCAAATATTTGTAATAAAAAAAATATAAAGTGAGCACTGTACACTTTGTATTCTGTGTTGTAATAGAAATCAATATATTTGAAAATGTAGAAAAACATCCAAAATATTTAATAAATTTCAATTGGTATTCTATTGTTTAACAGTGCAATTAATTGCGATTAATTTTTTTAAGCGCAGGTACTTTTTTTGAGTTAATCGCATGAGTTAACTGTGATTAATCGACAGCCCTAATAAAACAATATGAATTGTGGCAGCAAAACTACCCACACATTTTCCAAATTGGCTCCCAAAACCAAGCCTTCCATTTACAGCCATGGTTTTGGAAGCAGCCGGTCAGGTTGTTACTCAGATCCACAGAGTGATAACGAAGTGAGTGTAACCGGCTGTATAGAACCTAGCCGTAGACACAGTCCCTGCCCCGGGAGCATGCAGGCCAACTGGGAAGTATTATTGTTGTTTTTCCATGTGGCTGTGATGAGCAAGTCATCTACAGGACTGGTGAAATGTTGGCTGACACCCGACTGATCACAGATAGATCTCTGTAGCCAAAACCCAAGAGAACAGCCCTCACCAAAAGACACAATATTTTCCTTTCCAAGGGACATGATTCAACAACAGCTTGTTCCCGACTCAAGGAGAATGGTGGCGATTTCTCCTCTTGCGGCAGGCTGCCTTCTTCGAAATTCTTCTGCCCGTTAGGTGCTTACTGGCAAACGTTTACAGCACAGAATGACAGGAGTGAGGCAGTACTCAACGTGGTGTTCGGCCTGAGTGCACTTGCTCACTAGGCAAAGGCCGCCTGTACGTCTACAGGATGCTTCTGAGCCCTGGGCATTTCCTGCACAAGGAAAAAGTGTGTTGCTATGTACACATCTGCAGGAGCCTCTGAATTGTGGTGCCCAGCCTGGTGACCCTACACAAATCCAGACAGGCCTGATAGCAACTCACAAGCAGAGCCTTTTTGGTTGGAGCCTTTTCTTAAAGGACAGCATCAAAGTTTTTCAGTTGTTCACTTTAAACATCCCAAATCAATAGCAGGATATGAGCCCAATCCTGCGGGTTTCAACGGCAGCTCTGCCCAGTTCATTCCCTTTTCCCACTCCTGTTTCCATGCATTTTTTCCTTGATGCCTCCTATGGACAGACTGATCCTAGATTGCTACCCCCTCCACTCCCTTCTCATTCAAACATCTTCCAAGAACACTCCTCTTCGGCGTTGCTCGGAAGAAGTCTGTTATAGTCAGGACATTAGAAGACATTGTGAGCTACCCCAACTTCTGGATTCTCCAGTGTCTCCTCCCTTCTGCTGCCTGTATCCCTGGCAGTGCTAGAGTTCTTCACAGGCCCTGGAAAGTGGGTTTAGTCTCTCCTTGGATTGTTACATTATCATTCCCAAACATCCCAGTTTACAGTCCTAGGCATTTTTGCTCTCACCTGGAGCAGCCAGGGATATGAAGATGAGAACAAACCAAAGGATCCTCATTGCTGCAGGCTGGCTGGAGTGGAGTGGGGCTCAAAGCAAGGTTTTTAGAAAGGTGAAGTGGCTCAGTGTTTATATAGACCTGCTTGCTAGAGTCCTGGGTACAGAGAGGGAGTGGGCATGAATTAAGTATATGCTGGTTCCATGGGGACGCTTTCCCGCTTAGCACTCTGTTTAATGTCATTCTGACCCAGTGGTGTTGGTCAAAACAATACTGTCACGCTCTGATGCGCCCCAGAAGAGCAATCCCCAAACACAAGGAAACCGAAGCAAGACATGCAGGGAGGCGGTCAATCAAAACATGTAAGAACCATGAACCAGTCAGGTCAGCAACAAACTGAACAAAACATAAGAACAGTCCAAGTGGCGGGTGTATAGCAGCCGGTTCTGCATAACTTACACACGCAACGCGATGGACACATACACTCAAGACAGGAGCTGAAACACGGAGTTCAGAGAGCAGGAAACAAACAGGGAGCAGGAGGCAATAAGTGGAAAGTCATCACGAATACAAAAACAACAAGGAGTCTGGTGGCACCTTAAAGACTAACAGATGTTAGTCTGTTAGTCTTTAAGGTGCCACCGGACTCCTTGTTGTTTTTGTAGATACAGACTAACACGGCTACCCCCTGATACTTGATCACGAATACAGACTTTTTACTTGCTCTGCCATCACTGATCATTGGCTTTCCCATATCCCTGACGTGGTGGCTGATCGTTTCAATTGCCAGACTTCCCAATGTGTCGGCAGCCAGCTGCACAGAAGGAATTTCCTCCACTTCAGACGTGACAGTTGCAGTCCAGAGGGATCTGATCTGATGAACTGCAAGTTAGAGAGACAAAGTGGGTGAGGTAATATCTTTTACTGGACCAACTTCTGTTGGTGAGAGAGACGAGCTTTCGAGCTACCCAGAGCTCTTCTAAAAAACTTTGAGTTTGTTTCCCAGACCTGAAGAAGAGCTCTGAGTAGCTCAGACACTTGTCTCTCTCTCCAACAGAAGTTTGTCCAATAAAAGCTATGACCTCACCCACCTTGCATCTCTAATATCCTGAGACCAACACGACCACAGCAAGATTGCCCATCACATATGGTGTACCCTGTTGTTACATTATATTTATATTAATCTCATGTTTAATATAATTACTGTGTTAAATATATTGTATGTGTTTGTGTTATTTCTTGGAAGACTCCAGCTGGCTGGCAAGTAAGTTACCCCGTGCTAGAATTTTCCTGCCAGGCTGCCCTGGTGACCCTGCGAGGAAGGAGGAAGGGGGGTAGAGGCACCTCCAAATAAATTCATATGGGAAGAAAAAGAAGTTACACCCTGCTGAGTGGGTGGCGGGATCCAGAAGAACCCAGGCCTGTCCATCAAAACCCATAAGGAGATTGGTGCTAAAGGAGGTAACCAAGTGGATAGGGGGCACTACATGGGTGAAATCAGAAAATCATTATGCTCTGGATTGGAATGAACTCACACAGGAATATGATAAAAGATAAAAACACCAGATCACCTGTGAGTGAGCACTTTTCACAAAGCGATCGCTTTATATCTGACCTCTCAGTCCTCCTCCTCAAACGAAACCTACACAACACTTTCAAAAGACAAGCTGGGAGCATAAATTTCTAACTTTGCTAAAAACTAAAAATCATGGTTTTAATAAAGACACTGGATTTATGGCTTGTTCCCACAATCTGTAACCCACTAGCCCCCGCTTTTTGTGCTATGACTGTAGATGTGTTTGTGATGGGTTGGATCACAGAATCCCCCTTGGGAGCTGCCATCCGATGTACCAAGACTATTTCTGCCCCAGCTTTCCCTGCCAGCTCAGGACTCCAGCCCCCTGTCTTGCTGAGCCAGACACTCCCGTCAGTCCAACAAAGACCCAGGGTCTGAATTACTTGCCCCAAAGCTGCAGGTTTACCTGAAAGCAGCTCACAGAAGTGTTCTTGTCTTTAACACTCAGATGCCCAACTCCCAGTGGGGTCTAAACCCAAATAAATTCGTTTTACCCTGTATAAAGCTTATGCAGGGTAAACTCATAAATTGTTCGCCCTCTATAACACTGATAGAGAGATATGCACGGCTGTTTGCTCCCCCAGGTATTAATACAGACTCTGGGTCCATTAATAAGTAAAAGTGATTTTATTAAATACAGAAAGTAGGATTTAAGTGGTTCCAAGTAGTAACAGACAGAACAAAGTAAGTCAGCAAGCAAAATAAACTAAAACACACAAATCTATGTCTAATCAAACAATACAGATAAGATCCTCACCAGTTCCAGAATGCTCCCCTTTACAGACTAATCTCCTTTTAGCCTGGGCTCAGCAATCACTCACACCCCTTGCAGTCACTGCCCTTTGTTCCAGTTTCTTCCAAGTATCTGGGGGGTGGGAAGGCTCTCTCTTTAGCCAGCTGAAGACCACCATGGAGGGGTCTCCCATGGGCTTAAATAGACTTTCTTTTTGTGGGTGGAGACCCCCTCCCCTCTCCTATGCAAAGTCCAGCTCCAAAATGGAGTTTAGGAGTCACCTGGGCATGTCACATGTCCATGCATGACTCACAGTTTTTACAGGTAGCATCCATTGTTTACATGCTACCTTGAACGTCCTCAAGTAGACTTCTTATGTGGATTGGAGCATTCCAAGATCCATTGTCCTTTAAGTGTTTCTTGATTAGGTACTTAATTTCAACATTCCTTTCTCCAGGAACTGACCAAATGCTCTACTAAGGTTATTTAGAAATCCAGCCAACATTCATAACATTCATAACTTTGAATACAAAAATGATACATGCACACAAATAGAATTAATACATTCAGTAGATCATAACCTTTACAGAGATATGTTACCTGGTATATGTAGCATAAAACACATTCTAAGCATATTTCCATAAAGCCTTATGGGAGGTACCATCACAGTTTTAATGGGCTACTTCACCTTGAATGGTCCCTGAGAATATGTGCTAACTACTTATGCTAAACCATGAAGCTGGATGGGCATATTGAATGGGGTCCCGAAGGGACCAGTTCTGGGTCCGGTTCTGTTCAGTGATTTAGATATTGGCATACAGAGTGTTGTAAGCAAGACACGAGAAGTAATTCTTCCGCTCTACTCCGCTCTGATTAGGCCTCAACTGGAGTATTTGTGTCTACTTCTGGGTGCCACATTTCAGGAAAGATGTGGACAAATTGAAGAAAGTCCAGCGAAGAGCAACAAAACTGATTAACGTCTAGAAAACATGATTTCTGAGGGAAGATTGAAAAAAAATGGGTTTGAAAAGAGATGGGTCTGGGAAAGAGAAGACTCAGGGGGGACATGATAACAGTTTTCAAGTACATAAAAGATTGTTACAAGGAGGAGGGAGAAAAGTTGTTCTCTGTAACCTCTGAAGATAGAACAAGAAGCAATGGGCTTAAACTGAAGCAAGGGCCGTTTAAACTGGACATTAGGAAAAACTTCCCAACTGTCAGAGTGGTTAAGCATTGGAATAAATTGCCTAAGGAGGTTGTGGAATCTCTGTCATTGGAGATTTTTAAGAGCAGGTTAGACAAACACCTTTAGATAATACTTAGCCTGCCATGAGTGCAGGAGACTGGACTAGATGCCCTCTCGAGGTCCCTTCCAGTCCTACTAAGCTATGATTCTATAATCTGTTTGACCTTCTATTTAGCTGTGACGCTCTGAGGACCTTTCCCAGACCTGAGGAAGAGCTCTGTGTAGCTTGAAAGCTTGTCTCTCGCACCAACAGAAGTTGGTCCAATAAAATATATAATCTCACCCACCTTGTATCTCTAATATCCTGGGACCAAGAGGGCTACAACAACACTGCATACAACAATGAATTACAAGTTGGCAGCCGTTCAAAAGCCTTCTTGGGAGCTCTCGGGCTCAGAGCTGCATAAGTGAAAATTATCAGAGGGGTAGCCATGTTAGTCTGGATCGGTCAAGTATCAGAGGGGTAGCCGTGTTAGTCTGGGTCTGTCAAGTATCAGAGGGGTAGCCATGTTAGTCTGGATCGGTCAAGTATCAGAGGGGTAGCCGTGTTAGTCTGGATCTGTCAAGTATCAGAGGGGTAGCCATGTTAGTCTGGATCGGTCAAGTATCAGAGGGGTAGCCGTGTTAGTCTGGGTCTGTCAAGTATCAGAGGGGTAGCCGTGTTAGTCTGGATCTGTCAAGTATCAGAGGGGTAGCCATGTTAGTCTGGATCGGTCAAGTATCAGAGGGGTAGCCGTGTTAGTCTGGATCTGTCACGTATCAGAGGGGTAGCCGTGTTAGTCTGGATCTGTCAAGTATCAGAGGGGTAAGTGAAAATGTGAGCTCCAGGGCTCATGAGTTGGAATCTGGAGACTTCACCTCAAGTGTCACTTTGAGCGTTAGGCTCAAAGGAACTCCAAAAGCCTAATTCATCACCTGCTCATTTGCTGAACAGCGGGAGAAGGCCTGTCCATAAGCAGAGGGAAGGGATGGTCTCCTGGTTAAGACACTGGCGTGGGACTCAGAAGAGCTGAATTTAAGTGACTAGTGATTTGGGGTGTCCTGATTTTTTCAGTGCCCAGCTTGAGGGGCCGGATTTTCAGAAGACGAGTGTTCAGAACTTTCTGAAAATCAAGTCCTTGTAAAGGGTCTCATGTTGGGCACCCAAAAATGAATTACTTGAAAATGTAGGGGTCTGTCTTTATGGTCCCAACTATTCATTAGGGGCCATGACAACATGCCCACACCTGTTGGTCAAAAAAGCCCACTTCAGAGGTGGGGTGGGGGGGCAAAGCATCTGGGTTTGTCACAGAGTCGAGCAAGTATGTCTTGAATAGAACAGCTCATGTGTCTGGGTTAGTGGCCTATTATATTTAAAAGCATCTACTATCCTGACCAGTCAGGGGGCTGTATCTGCTGTGGCGATTGACCCCTTCCTCACGTTCCCGTCTCAGATATTCATTTCAGTGGAGTTATTGGGTACATTTCTTTACCATTATTGCTACAGGTGGGAGGAGAGGAAGAGCTGGTAGACAAGTGCCAGCCTGAGCCTGATTGAAAAGAATTTAGTGGTGTGTCAAAGCTTTGGTTTGCAGGTATGGTGTCAGAAACCAGTATGTGGTGGGCAAGCCTAGTGGTTGGAGCGGTGGCAGTCAGGCCTAGTAGTGAGTGTGGTTGCAACTGGATCTGCAGTCAGGAGTCAAGTACAGGTGTGGAAGAAAGCAAGAGTAGGGCTGGGTGCTAGGCTGGAGCAAGGGCAGGGCTGGTGAAAGACTGGGAACAAGGCTGGAGGCAGAGCAAGGCTGGAGATGGAGCAGGACTGGGAACAAGGCTGGAGTCAGAGCAGGGCTGGTGAAAGACTGGGAACAAGGCTGGAGGCAGATCCAGGCTGGAGCAGGGGCAGGACTGGGAACAAGGATGGAGTCAGATGCAAGCTAGGGCTGAAGCAGGATGGGGAACAAGGATGGAGTCGGAGCAGGGCTGGAGCAAGGGCACAGGAATGACTCATCACCACATGAGGCTTAATCCGGCTCTCGTTCAGGGATGATGCATCACCTCAAACACGGTAAATTTGACTGTGAATAGGAGGCTATTCCCTGCCTACAGACTTCATTGATGCAGAGTTAAGCAGAGCCAAGTACCCTTCCCGAGTACACCAATATACTCCAACCAGGAAATGCAGCGTGAACACCTACCAACCCTGCCCCACAACTTGAACTCTGCTGCCCGGGGCAGGCAAGGACCACTGGGGATATACTGTATGTTTAATCCTGGCCTGCCCTGTGATAAGCAGAGGTGAGGAACGACTATGTAACTGTGCCCATCATAGGTGTGGCCACCCCATAATGCCCCCTTGTGCTCCAGTATCACACTGCTCGCACCCCCTGCCTCAGTTTCTCCTTGCCTCAGGACTCCTTAAGAACTCCACACAGTGCAAAGACCTAAGATAAAATGCCTCTGCTGGGGTTTTACCCTATTAAGTCCAGATACACTTGAAAGGAAGTCTTTCTTCCACTCAGACTCCAAGCCACTCTGGCCTGTAGTCTCTCCCCTCAGGTTCAGGGCTGAACAACCCTCTTTCTTGGGGACTATGTTTCTGAGTCGTGGCCTCCCTGGCTTGTAGAGTCTTCAGAAGCTGGGAATGGGCGACAGGGGATGGATCACTTGATGATTACCTGTTCTGTTCATTCCCTCTGGGGCATCTGGCATTGGCCACTGTGGGAAGACAGGATACTGGGCTAGATGGACCTTTGGTCTAGCCCAGTATGGCCATTCTTATGTTCTCTTGGAGTCAGCATTGCTCAGCTCTCCATTCTTTGGCCTGTCTTTCTGGGCTTTCAGCAATTCCTTCAGGCACCCTTTTGGCAGCTCTCTATGTAATTCTTTCCCTTTGTTCCCTGACCTGACAAAAGTCCATGGGTAACAGTCCTTCCCCTGCTGCTGTCCAGAGCAGTGGCCTTCAGGTTCCTCTGGCTTAACAGACAATCCATGCACGGACAATCCAGGAAGTTTTTGAAGAATTCTGGGGACAACTTCCTGGTACAAAGTGCTGGAGGAACCGACTAGGGGCCGTGCTCCTCTTGACCTGCTGCTCCCAAACAGGGAAGAATTGGTAGGGGAAGTAGAAGTGGGTGGCAATCTAGGCGGCAGTGACCATGAGATGGTCGAGTTCAGGATCCTGACAAAAGGAAGAAAGGAGAGCAGCAGAATACGGACCCTGGACTTCAGAAAAGCAGACTTTGACTCCCTCAGGGAACAGATGGGCAGGATCCCCTGGGAAGCTAATATGAGGGGGCAAGGAGTCCAGGAAAGCTGGCTGTATTTTAAAGAAGCCTTATTGAGGGCGCAGGAACAAACCATTCTGAAATTCAGAAAGAATAGCAAATATGGCAGGCGATCAGCTTGGCTTAACAGTGAAATCTCCGGTGAGCTTAAACACAAAAAGGAAGCTTACAAGAAGTAGAAATTTGGACGAATGACTAAGGAGTGTATAAAAATATTGCTAGAGCATGCAGGGGTGTAGTTAGGAAGGCCAAGGCACAATTGGAGTTGCAGGTAGCAAGGGGTGTGAAGGGTAACAAGAAGGGTTTCTACAGGTATGTTAGCAACAACAAGAAGGTCAGGGAAAGTGTGGGACCCTTACTGAATGGGGAAGGCAACCTAGTGACAGATGATGTGGAAAAAGCTGAAGTACTCAATGCTTTTATTGCCTCGATCTTCACAGACAAGGTCAGCTCCCAGATGGCTGCATTGGGCAATACAGTATGGAGAGGAGGTGAGCAGCCCTCAGTGGTGAAAGAACAGGTTAAGGACTATTTAGAAAAGCTGGACGTGCACAAGTCCCTGGGTCCAAATCTAATGCATCCAAGGGTGCTGAGGGAGTTGGCTGATTTGATTGCAGAACCATTGGCCATTATTTTGAAAATTCGTGGTGATCAAGGGAGGTCCCGGACGATTGGAACAAGGCAAATATCGTGCCCATATTTTAAAAAGGGAAGAAAGAGAACCCGGGGAACTACAGACCTGTCAGCCTCACTTCAGTCCCCGGCAATATCATGGAGCAGGTCCTCAAGGAATCCATTTTGAAGCACTTGGAGGAGAGGAAGGTGATCAGGAACAGTCAACATGGATTCACGAAGGGCAAATCTGGGTAACCAGGCTGGTCCACCTTTCTCCTAGCTCTCTCTGAAGCAGGGATTCCCTACCAAGGCAGGTTGGGATAGCTGCCCAGGATGCACTGGTACAAACCCAGTCAGGCAGCATGGTAGGTGCAGACACAGAAACATGACTGTGTTGTGAAAACAGCTGCTGTGTGGACCATGTTTGTTGTCAGATGAGAGTATCACAAATGAGGTATTAGATACCTGGCTGTATTTGTATTAGTTTGCTGGTATGAGGGACGAAGACTTGTCCAGTGGCTGGAGTGCTAACCTGGGACAGCAAAGGCTGGTGTTCAAGTCCCCGCACCACCACAGACTTTCTGTGTCACTCAGGGAATGTCTCCAGTGTGACTGGAGCATGTGTCGACCCACCTGAGCTAGCTTGGGTACCAACAGCAGTGAAACTGCAGTTGCATGGGCTAGCCACACAAGTACAAGCCTCCAGGGAACCTGGGTATGCAATTCAGAGGCAAGCCCATGCTTCCATAGCTTCATTGCTACCGTTATTCGAGCTCGTCTTTCCCGAACCAGTGTTGATATGTCTACATAAGCTACAATCACATTACATTTCTGTGCCTTGACTTTCCAGGATCCCAGCAGCGGGTCTTCTGCAGCTTCTAGGGCCCCGGGCTGGGACGCAGTGGAGTGGGAGGGCCTGCATCCCCCGCCACCCAACTCGTGGGTGACCGTCTCCCCCTCTCCTCAGGCCCTTCGGAGCCAGGGTCTGGCTTAGTGCTTCATTGTTTGCTCAGCCCCTGTCTGAGGGCCTGAGCCACAAACTCTGTACTGCCCCGCCCTGTCCCAGGGCCTGGGCTTCCCTGGACTTATTTGTTTGCTCAGCCTCTGCCTGAGGGCCTGAGCCACAGAATCTGTATTGCCCCGCCTTGACCAGGGCCTGGTCTCCTGAACGTACTTGTTTCCTCAGCCCTGCCTGCGAGCCTGAGCCACGGACTCTTTGCTGCCCGCCCTAACCCAGAGCCTGAGCTTATTGCCTGACGGTTTGCTCCGTCCCTGTCTAAAGACCAGAGTGTAGGACTCGCTACTGCCCGCCAGCCGGGCGTGAGTAACTGTTGTTTTGCCTCTACCGCTGCCGTGGCGGGAGACCCCGCGGCCAGACTAGTTCCCCGAAGTATCCAGAAGGATGTAGCAAGGCAGTGTGGTTCCCCACCGCCCTGGAGAGGGACGAGCTCCGGCCGAAGCCTTCTACAGGGCCTGACTCTCATTTGCACTAAGACCACTGTACACCGCTCTACCAGCGAAAAGAGTCTCCAACGTAGGAGTCAAACATATTTCCACCTACACTAAAGCCACTTCACAAGCCCAGAATGAAATCTATGATCTCTATGAAGAATAAGAGAGAAACATTCATGCCCCTGTAGGAATGCAATATTTATTAAATACTATTATTATTAGTATTTATTATTATTAAGGAAATGTAATGTAACAGTATATGGTTAATTAAAGAAGAAGAGCAGAGGTTTCGGTGGCTGTTCAAACGGGATTCCTTCATCACAGCATCATCTCTTAATCCCGGCAGCATACCATGGTATGATGGTAGCAGGTGCCGATCTGCACTTCACCATCATCGCAGTCATCGTATCGGCATGTCCCGCCTCTCTGTAGGCAGTGGTTGAGATATCGAGTCACCCGCTGGCCATTTGCTGCACAAAGAAGAGAGCTGTGTTTGCAGTTGCAAATGCAGGGCAATATCAGTTGTGACGTGTGGTCAAAAGCGCACTGATGGCGGGGAAAGACTTAATCCGATGTGCTAGAAAGACTCACCAGCCCAGACCAATGTCCATTGAACTCTTCTCAGTGACTTCAAGGGGCTCTGGAGCAGACCACAAGTCAGATCTTTCATAAAGACCATCAGACCAGACCAGGAGAAATTTAAACCAGAGGGAAGATTCTCCCAGTAGGGCACTAGATTAGGAGTCAGGAGACTTGGGGTCTATTCCCAGCACTGCCATTGACCTTCTGCACATGTGCCTAAATATTTTGCCTAAATTTTGGGGAAGCTCAGACCCTAATGCAGACTTTGCACTTGGACAGACCCGTCTCTAGTTCTAGGTCAGCCAGGGATTGATTTTCAAGTGAATTCCCTCCCTGCCTCCCTCTCCAAAGCTTCTGGGAGGAAGTTGTGGCTCTGGGTTGAAGTCACGTGACACTGAGTGATTATCACTCAAACCCACAGTGAGCACTGAGGGTGAATCCTGGTTCCAGTGACGTCAAAAGGAATTTTGTAATTGACTTCAATGGGGCCAGGATTTCACCCCCTGAGTTTCACTTTAATTCTCCCTTGGAACCTGAAATTCAAAGTGAAAATCAGGGGGACTGATCTCCTGCAAAGCTAACCCTCATTTGGGAACTGACACAACAAAGTTTGGCACGGCTCCAATATTTACATCTTACCTGAAGTGGCCAGGGAGATCCCTAAGAGAATAACAAGCAGGAGGTAGAGAATCCTCATGGTCTGTGGTCAGCTGGAATCACAGGGAAACTGGAGAGAGGAGACAGAAAGACAAAACCGACTCTCAGGTACATATCCACAGGTGCAGTATAAACAGCCCGACAGAAAGAGAGATACAGAGACAGATAAGTGATGAATGGATAGAAAATGAAGCTGAGGTTCCTTGAAAGATGATCACAGATCTCCAAATTGACACAATTTTCCCAGTAAACCATAATGGATCCTGGTCCAGGACTTGGTCTCCTGGGAGCTATAGTAATACAAATAATAATAATAAGAATCTTCTTCTCATTTAAATATCTCTTGTTTCCGCCTTGATGCCCACAACAACAGTCAACAATTGTCATGGTCTAATATCTGCATGTTTCCCACTTTCATATAAAGGCCACCCCCTTCCCCATCTTCCACCCACAGCACCACCCAGGCATTCACGTGCCCAAATTTGTTGCATCACCTGTTCTGTCCCCAGGTTGGTTGTAAGCTCCTGGGATCAGGTGTCCTTAGCACATCTGTGGGTGCTCTCAAATCACACCAATAGGGGAAGCAGATACAAATGAATGAAATGAATTGAGCTTGAGTTACCTGGTACTTACAGCTCAACACCCCTCAGACTTGCTTCAAACCAAAGGCTCAGTTGGCAACAACAGATCCACTCCCAGCTGCTGTGGCTGGCTAGGGGTCAGCTGCTCCCCCCCAATAACTGCAGAGAAGAGAAATGAGAGAGCTACTGATACTGGGTTCCTTAAAAGATAAAGACAAAGAGCCCTTGAGTTCAGACAGAGTTTTCCTACAAAAGCTCATGGCATTAGGGGGAGAGGGCATAGAGCCATTGAATTACCTGGAGCCTACCATACAGCACTGCTCTCACCCCGTGGCTGTGCCCACAGCAGTGCCCACAGTGCCTCTGCCAACCACTTGTTTGGAACCTTATTATTACAAAGAAGAATAAAATCCTGTCTTGTGATTGGCTGAAAAGATTCATGTGAAAATTCTAGAATCCCTCTCCATTGTTTGTTTACAATAGGCCCAGCTACCTGCTGGAGTATTATTAGCCAATCAGATTGCATATATAAATATCTCCATCCTGAGTGGCTGCAACAGAGTTTAGCGCTATTCATCACTTATTAGCTTCTCGGAGGCACAAACACATTTCTGCTTTCTGGCTGGCTTATCATAAGTAACTATTTTTTCCCTGGAGTTATAGATTCATAGATTCTTAGGCCATAAGGGATCATTGTGATCATCTAGTCTGACCTCCTGTCCAGGGCCGGCTCCAGGCACCAGCTTAACAAGCAGGTGCTTGGGGCGGCCAAGGGAGAGGGGCGGCACCTGTGGCAATTCGGGGCGGCAGATCCCTCACTCCCTCTAGGAGCGAAGGACCTGCCGCTGAACGGCTGCCGCCGATCGCGTTTTTTTTTTTTTTTTGCGTGGGGCAGCAGAAATGCTGGAACCGGCCCCGTTCCTATCTAAGGCCTGGTCTACACTAACCCCCCAATTTGAACTAAGGTACGCAACTTCAGCTACGTGAATAACGTAGCTGAAGTCAACGTACCTTAGTTCGAACTTACCGCGGTCCAGACGCGGCAGGCAGGCTCCCCCGTCGACTCTGTGTACTCCTCGCGCCGAGCAGGATTACCGGAGTCGACGGCGAGCACTTCTGGGTTTGATTTATCGTGTCCAGACAAGACGCGATAAATCGAACCCAGAAGTTCGATTGCCTGCCGCCGAACCAGCGTGGTAAGTATAGACAAGCCCTAACACAGGCCAGAGAACCGGCATGAAATAACTCCTGTTTGAACTGGAGCACATCTTTAAAAGAAAAACCCAGTCTTGATTTAAAAATTGCCAGTGATGGAGATTCTATCACAACTCTTGCAAATTGTTCCAGTGATTACTAACCCTTATTTAATTACCATGACTTCTAACTGCAAGTCCTTTTTAGAGTATTAGTTTTCAAGAAAAAACAGTTGTGTTTAAGAAATGGGTAGCCAGGATTTAGTGATCTCCAGAGGTTCCCATTTAAAAAACCCAACACATAAAGAATGTACAGCTGCAATCCTTATGCTTATTTCAATGAACATCCTGATTCTCCTCTGACTTACAACAGCACCTAGAGTCATGTAATTATGTCAAGAATCTCAGCTTTCATCTTAAAAAAGTAACTCTCTAGACGTCATGGCTGTGAAGAAAAACTTAAAAACGTGGCCTGAGTGTAACTGATGTGGTGATGTCTGCCTGAGTCTGCAGAGAGCCTGAAACAGCAGCTTTGGGAGATGTGAACTACACAATGCTTTTCAATGTAGCATTAATGTCAAGATTCACTTCTCAGGGGGGTTGGGAGGAAAGGGGAGGGGACAGCTAAAACCAGTCCACTACACCAGGGGTTCTCAACCTTTTTCTTTCTGAGCCCTCCACCCCCAACATGCTATAAAAACTCCACGGCCCGTCTGTGCCACAACAACTGTATTTCTGCATATAAAAGCCAGGGCTGGTGTTAAGAGGTAGGAAGCAAGGCAGTTGTCTGGGGCCCATGCCACAGGGGGCCCTGTGAAGCTATGTTGCTCAGGCTTCGGCTTCAGCCCCGGGTGATGGGGCTCAGGGCCCCGGGCTGCAGTCCCACGTGGCGGGATTTCGGCTTTCTGCCCTGGGCCCCAGCAAGTCTAATGCCGGCCCTGCTTGATGGACCCCCTGAAACCTGCTCGTGGCCCTCCAGGGGGCCCCAGGCCGTGGTTGAGCACAACTGCACTAGACCATGCAGCCTCCTGGGCAGCGTGAGGCCTGTACCCAGCATTCTGCCTTCCACAAATACCTACTGAGAGGGCATCTGCCTAGTGCAGGGGGACTGCCTTTGCTTCCAACGCACACTAGTCAGACTCAGCAGGCTGGTCCTCCTGCCCCCAGACCTACTCCCCCACTTCTCTTATGAGACCCTTGCTGGTCCCAACCCCCCCAAGGTTGTGTGCAATCAGCCCCAGGCACCCCGGCAGGTGGCAGTGACAGATGTGTACCCTGGTGATGCAATGTGGCACAGAGGTACTTATGCCACCTGGTGAGGCAATTCCACTGGGCTGTTTCCTGGGAATTCTTCCCCCCACCCCTGGGCACCAGGAGGCATCCTAGGCCGTGGCTGGATAGCCTGGCCACTCCGTCTGCCTGAAGTGTTGCCAGACTGGGGCCAAGGCTGCTGCTGCAGGATCCCCTCCTTCAACACTGCAGGATGGTCCTAACGTCATCACCTGCTCCTCTGCCCGCATCTCTTTGTGCCAGTAAAGAACCCACACAAAGTTCTCCCTAGAAGGACCACACAAAGAGCTCTGTGCCAGCAACATTTGAGGCACCAGAATACTCTGTATGCACGATAACCCTTCCCCATGTTATCTCGTGAGCTTCCCGCCACAGAAAGAAAATTTCAACAACACGGGAAAGCCCATGAATAATAAGCGGTTATTTATCAGCTGGGTTTGAGCTGAAAAATCATTAGTGACACCAGCAAAATAATTATGGGCCTGGAGGGACAATGAATCTGGACATTAATTGAATTATGAAGTCAATATATTGTGAAGTCAAAAGTGCCTATGTGCCTAAAGCCCATTGACTTCAGCGGGAGTTAGGTGTGTCAGCACTTTTCAGACCCCCAATAAATATCTAGCTACATACTTAGGTGTCTAAATACCTTTAAAAATCTGGCCCCATATCCTCAGTTGCAAACTGACCTAGCTCCATGAAGTTGGCCCCATGCATTGTTCCATATTCTCTTATTTCCTTCACTGTTACCTCCACTGTGGCCAGACATTTCCGACATGTAACTTTTTATTTGAAATGACTCCAATTAGCTGGAGCAGGAGTTCTGGGAAGGCCGGCAGAGCAGCGGCATTGGGCAGATATGATCATTAGCCAGCGCCCAATGAGGTAGATCAAGGAAATGTCTTGACATGTCACATGATTTTTTTCAGCCAATCGTGAGGCAGGTTTCCTTCTTATACATAACAATAGGTGCTGAATAAGTGGAAGGCTTATAGTATGAGCAGAGTAATGGGGTCAGAGAGACATTAAGGGGTTTTGTGCAGTATCCAGCAAGGTAATCAGAGATTCACTCAGTTATGCTCTTCCCCTGATCTCATGATCTCTACCAGGCAACTCTAATGAACTTGGACTCTGGTCCCGTTCCTGCTCCCATTAAAGTCAAGGAGAGCTTTGCCATTTAATTTGCCGGGAGCAGGACCTAGCCCACTATGTTAATCATTAGTAGCGATATTTTCAAAGGTGCTTAAGGGGTTTAGAAGCACAAATTCTAGTGAAATCCACTTTCAGAAATCCCATCTTTAAGAAACTTTATTAACCATCTTGTCTTCTCTCCCCATACAGGAGATACCAACCAGCCATGAGCATCCTGCATGTCCTCTTTCCTGTTCTCTTGTTGCTGCTACTGGCAGCTCCAGGTGGGATATAAACATTGGTGTATGATTAAGCCAACATGGGAGTAGTGCTTAGCTATTAGGTGCATTGAAGTCAACGAGAGTCTATGCTCTGATTCTGGGTCCGTCCCATGTAGCACTTTTCCTCCACAAATCTCAAAGTGCTTGACAAAGGACTCCCCTTTTTACAGATGCGGGAACTGAGACCGCAGACAGGGCTTGTGCAAAGGCCACACCGCAGGGCATGGCTGGGACACAGGCTGGGTCCTAGCCCAGTGCTCTTGCCACTGCTCCCATCTCCCCAGGCCGTGTTAATGACCAGGGAAATGCCGGCAGGGATTGCAAGTAGAAATGGGGGGTCGTTTTCTGACGGAGCATCCCATTGGAAAATGCTGCTGCGACAGAACCGAAACGTTCCGCGAGATCACATCGATTCCGTCAAAGCTTCTGACAATTTCCTGCTTGGTTTTTTGCCAGACAATCAGTTTGTGAGCAGACTCCCTAGGGTCCACTCCTCTCAGGCTGTGTGTGCCTGGCTGGCTGCTGGACTCCCAGGCTGCCCAGTTGCTGACTTGGAGAGCTGCCAGGCTCCCTGGTCTTCCCAGCTCTCCGGCTTCCTGCCTGGTGGGTTGGCATGGAGTTCGGCAGCCCACCTGGCGGGGAGTGTGGGCTTCCAGGCTCTGTGACTCCCCAAGAAGCTGCCTCTCTGGATTCCCTGACTCTCTTTGAGGCAGGGCCTGTGTCTCACTCTGTGTTTGCACAGCGCCTAGCACAATGACACCCCAACGTTGGCTAAGGCTGTAAGTGCTGCTGTAATGGAAATGATTGATATTAGCGTAAATATGTAGTGTGTCCTGTATGAATTAACGAACTGAGGATACTCAGTCCAGTAGCTCACTCTCTGCTTTGTTCTTAAATAAACAACCTGCTCTGTGTAATTTAATTTGAATTACTCTGGAGATAGGCTTCTAGTGAAGTCACTGCGGGTTTGTTCACACACAGAAGTTGCACTGGTTTAACTTAAATACATCTCTACCCCGATATAGCGCTGTCCTCAGGAGCCAAAAAATCTTACCGCGTTATAGGTGAAACCGCGTTATATCGAACTTGCTTTGATCTGCCGGAGTGCGCAGCCCCGCCCCCCTGGAGCACTGCTTTACCGCGTTATATCCAAATTCATGTTAAATCGGGTTGCGTTATATCGGGGTAGAGGTGTAGATACAAAGCCCAATTTGGGTAAACGTCTGTGTGGACACACTTATCCTGGTTCCACACTGGCTATATTGACTGAACTTGCCCCTGTAAAAGCAAAAAACGAAACTGATGTAAACCAGGATTAAACTGATATAAGGATCCACACATAAAGTTGCCCCAGGTTAAGAAAGTGATTCGAAATCATGCCTTTAGCCAAGCCAGTACAAATCTGTGTGTAGCCCAGGCCTTAGACCTGTGGGATCGCACGGTTCATTCCTCCTTTCAGCAATTCTGCACTGATTTCAAGCCTCTTGGTGGTATTGTAGATGCACCTTATTTAGTCCACGTAGAAAAGTTGAGATGTTGCTAACTTTGCATGTAACTGATCTATGCAACCTTGTGTTTCCCTTGTGCCCCCTCCCATTTCCTCTCTGCTGCCTGCTACAATCACCTGGTCCATCTTAGCCTGGGCCCCTATCCTGCAACTGGATCTAGGCAGACCCTGCACTCATCCAAAGTCTGTTGACTTTGATTGGGGCTCCACAGGGATTCAGAGGTCTGGCAGCTCTCCAGGTCAGCAGCTGGGGAGCCTGCCTGAGAAATTCACATCCACATTTTTCTCCAAGTGGCCATTTCCCCACTCAATAACTACACTGAAGTCTTGATGCAGAGTCACTGACTTCCATTCTTGCCAACATTAATAGGGGAGATGTTCCCTTCTGGATGGCTGTTGGCCAATCATCCCAACTCCCATCACCTCGCGCCTGTGAATAAAAACAAACCTCTTCTCTTTGCAGGAGATGGGACCCTTTTACATCTGATAGACTCATTGGCTTGCAAGGGGAAGCATGGCAGATGCAGGAAAGCTTTCTGCTTTCTGAACGAGAGGCGGATTGGGATGTGCACCTTTAGTAGACGGTTCTGCTGCAGAAGGAAGAAATAAAGAGCCTGCAGACCTGATCGCTAAGAAAGAGCCAGTGGCGATTTGGAGTCTCTAGGGAGAAGGACGTATAAGAGAAGGGCTGGTGGCAGCAAGAGGAATAATTGCTGATCTCTGTTAGATACAAGCTATTGCTGCTTCTTCTTCCTTTAATTTCAAACAAAACTCAGGGCCGTGAGTGTGTCGTACATTTTCCTCTGCTACTGTTGTAATTATCGTCTAGATACTGTCGTCCCAAATTCTGGCTCCCCAGGAAATTTAGGAGCCTGTGGCACCTGACTCTGGATCCAGAGATGTATTTTGCAAATGGCCTCATGTGTATAATGTGTATAAAATCTCTTCAATCAGAAATCCAGATCTGGACTTTTTGAGTTGCTGCCATCTCTGGTCGTAATCAGGTTGGAAGTTGAAGTAGGGGGACAACCAAGTATGCAAATTGCTATCTATCTATCTATCTATCTATCCCCATCCACCGCCTCTCTCTCTAATCTCCATACACCTCCTCTATCTAATCTATCTATCCCCATCCACCGCCTCTCTCTCTCTCTAATCTCCATACACTTCCTCTATCTAATCTATCTATCTATCCCCATCCACCGCCTCTCTCTCTCTCTAATCTCCATACACCTCCTCTATCTAATCTATCTATCTATCCCCATCCACCGCCTCTCTCTCTAATCTCCATATACCCCCTCTATCTATCTATCCCCCATTACCACAGTATCTGAGCGCCTCACTTGCCAATATATTTATTCTAAAATGACATCCCCATGAGGCAGGGCGTGCTGTTACTCTCATTGTATAGATGGGTATCTGAGCTAGAGAGGTATGTCTACACTGCACCCCCTCCTCCCCCCACCCTATGCCAGCAAACCTCAGAGCCCAGGTCAGCTGACTTGGGCTCATGGGGCTCACTCTATGGGGCTCAAAAGAGCAGCATAGACGTTTCCACTTGGGCTGGAGCTCACACTCTGAACACCCAGCAGGGTCGGGGGGGGGGGGCGGTCTCACAGCCTGAATTTTTTTTGGTGGAAAATGCCTCTCTCTCAAAATGGGAATTTCCATAGGAAATGTTCATTATTGGCAAAAAAAAAAAAAAAAAAAAAAAAAAAAGGCAAGTGTTTATTGAAAAAAACTGAAAATCTTGTGGTTTTGGCTGAAATATTTCACTTTTCACTTGTCGTTTTTGCTCGTTTGCCAAACCCCCTCAAACATGCGTTGTTTGGCTTGCACCCAGTTTGCTAAGCAATCCAGTGATGGTTTTATGTTTTCTTCCATGTCATTGATAAAATGTTAAGTAGAGTAGGGCCAAGAACCAAATGCTGAGGGACCCCACTGGAAACACACCCTCCAATTACCCATTTATAATTATATTTTGAGACTTTAGTTAGCCAGTTTGTAATCCATTTAATGTGTGTGTGACGGCGCTCTCCACTCACCGCTAGTCTGGCGCCTCCTCCTGGCTGTTCTGGGGATTAGCTCTGTGAGATTGACACCCCTTCATGCTGTTGAAGGCTGTCACTCCATCCCTCTCTCTGGTCTGCAGCCCCACTCTTGCTCCAGGAATCTCAGATTTCAACTTGTTCCCTGTTGTTCATCTCCGCTAGCCTTCCTGCTCCAGAGCTTAGACTTCCAGACCCATTCGAATGTACGGGCAAAGCAAAAAGGATCACATTCTCCAGTAGTTGTGGCAGGTATGGCACTTCCTCCTGGGCATTCTGGGGAATAGCTCACCAAGCTGATGGCCTTTTCCATGGTTGTATGCTGTCGCTCAGTCTCTTTCTCTGCTCTGCAGCCCCTTTCTTGCCCCAGGAGTTGCTGCGTCCTCTTCGTGACTCAGCCCTCCAGCCAGGTCACTCAATGTTCCCCCATTTCGGGGCCTGGTCCTTCAAAGTCTCTGTCACAGCCACAGTGACCCAGGCTGTCTTCCCATTCACTGCCCTACCAATGCCACTTCCCTGGGCCCATGCTCTACTCTGAGTTTTAGCCCAGGGTCCCTACAACATGCAGCCAAGGTCTGCACAGTCCCCAACCTTGCTGCTTAATCCCTGGGCTGCTTCCTACCCCCGCACTCCTCCCTCTCTTTGCCAGCCTCATGCCTTCCTCCTCCCAGGGAGTAACTATGAGCTACTTCTCTCTATAGTCCCCAAACACACCGCCCTTCCCCCAGGGAGTGACTGCAGACTACCTTCCTGCCGCTCCCGAGCTTTATAGTAGCCCTGCCTGTTCCCACACAGATGAGCTTCCCCTAATTAGGGCTTTCTTCTCAGCCGTCAGCCTAATAGGTTAATTGGCCCATCTGGCCTCCATTAACCCTTTCAGGGCGAGTGTGGGGTGGACACGCCATCACAGTGTGGCACGTTAATTTTATATAGAGTTTTTTTAATCAAAATGTTGTGTGGTACCAAGTCAAACACCGTACAGAAGACTAAGTCGAAGTATGTTATATGTAGTACATCATCATCAAGAGAAAGTCCCTGTTAGCTGAGCAGCATGGCCTGAAACCCCATCACAATGGAAAAAGCAACAGAGGGTCCTGTGGCACCTTTAAGACTAACAGAAGTATTGGGAGCATAAGCTTTCGTGGGTAAGAACCTCACTTCTTCAGATGCAAGTAATGGAAATCTCCAGAGGCAGGTATAAATCAGTATGGAGATAACGAGGTTAGTTCAATCAGGGAGGGTGAGGTGCTTTGCTAGCAGTAGAGGTGTGAACACCAAGGGAGGAGAAACTGCTTCTGTAGTTGGCTAGCCATTCACAGTCTTTGTTTAATCCTGATCTGATGGTGTCAAATTTGCAAATGAACTGGAGCTCAGCAATTTCTCTTTGGAGTCTGGTCCTGAAGATTTTTGCTGTAAGATGGCTACCTTTACATCTGCTATTGTGTGGCCAGGGAGGTTGAAGTGTTCTTCTACAGGTTTTTGTATATTGCCATTCCTGATATCTGACTTGTGTCCATTTATCCTCTTGCATAGAGAGAGGCTACCCCTCTGATACATCACAATGGAACTGACCCTGGGATACTTATCTAGCAAGTGCTCACAAGATTCTTTTAGTTACTTTTACTGGGCACTGGCTTGCAGGTTGCAAAATTCCCTCTTACCCTAGCAGCTGGATATAAACCCTCCACACACATCTGGCTACAGCGGCTGTGGGATTTCAGCAATCTCCAAATACCAGCCAGGTGTGGAAGTGGCCAATGGGCAATAAATAATGAGCGTGTGAAAAGGTTCATTGTGGGGAACAGAGCGCCGGGGTCAAAGTGACAGTAAGAGGCATAAAGCGTAAACCCCAAATGTTGAATTTCAAGTAATTTAGACCCAGGGTTCCCTCAAATCCTGGTTTTGAACAGGCAAACCTGTATAAGTAAAACAGAATATATGCATCATTTAAATGCTCTCTTCCACTCTGTCCAACTGCCTCATCTCTCCAGCAACGCTGAGCTCCAAGCTGATCTTCCACCATGAAATCTTCCACCATCTGTTTGTTCTTCTCTCTGTGGTTTTCCTGGCTGCTCCAGGTAAGATGTACATTGGAAAGGATTTAATGCCCAGTGAAATATGAAGCATTACGGCCAGAAAACGTCCAACCTTGGCTTCCAGGGGAGTTGTGTGTGCTCAGATCACTTTACCAGTGATTTTGCTGGGCTTTTGATCAGGCTCTTATTTATATGCCTAAATATAGGTTTGGGTGCCTCATTGCAGGTACCCAAGTTTGAAAATATTGTCCTCGGTCAAAGCTAAGCAGGACTTCTGGAGCCCTGTCCTTATAGCTCCCAAAAAGACAGGCCTGTGATGGGGTATACTAGACTCTCTGAGGCCCCGTGCTGGAGGCCTCGTGGCCCTGCCACACCTCACCCCAAAAAAGGGCAGTGGAGAGGATCCTCCAAGCTGCCTAGAGTGGCTGTGTGGGACACAGCCAATCAGGGCCCAGCAGTCTCTATAAGAAGAGCTGCAGGGCCAGAGGGAATTCAGTTCCTTGCTGGAGTTGTAGGAGTGTGGATGGTGTGTGGCTGGCTGATGGAGCTACCGAACCCTGGACAGGGCAGTGCTACCAGAAGCCGGGGAAAGTGAGAAGGAGCCTGAGTTAGTTGTGGGACTCCATCAGGACAAGGCCCTGAGGTAAGGGTAAAGACAGCACAGGGCTGTGGGAAAGTGGCCCCGGGAATTAGAGCAGCAATGTGCCTTAGATAAAGGGACACAGCAAATGGCTGCTATCCTTGGGCTGGGACCTGGAGTAGTGGGCAGGTCTGGGTCCTCCCCCACCCACCATTAGCCACTGGGGGAAGTGGAGGAGGGGGGGAACTGAACTATAGTGGCCCAGCTGGAGAGCTGTAGCCAGGAAGCCCCAAGAGCGTGAAGACATTGTCTCCAGGGAGGGAGCCCTGGGGTGCAGTTCTATCCCAGAGGAGGGACAATCAGAGAGAGAGTGTGCAGGTGCTCGCACTTGGCCAAGGGGGTGCTCATGAGAGGTGTATGCACCCCGTTACAAGGCCACTCTCACTTAAGCTAAGGAAGATCACTGTGAGCTGCAAGCTATAGAAGAACCATTATGTTATTTTTAATTTGCCACAGAAGACCATACGAACCCCCACTGGGAGTACCCATTTCTGCCCAGTTATGTTTCATGACATAAGAATGGCCCTACTGGGTCGGACCAAAGGTCCATCTAGCCCAGTATCCTGTCTTCTGACAGTGACCTGTGCCAGGTGCCCCAGAGGGAATGAACAGAACAGATAATCATCAAATGACTCATCACCTGTCAATCATTCCCAGCTTCTGGCAAACAGAGGCCAGGGACACCATCCCTGCCCATCCTGGCTAATAGCCATTGATCACCGATCCTCCATGAATTTATCTAGTTCTTTTTTGAACCCTGTTATGGTCTTGGCCTTCACAACATCCTCTGGCAAGGAGTTCCACAGCTTGACTGTGTGTTGTGTGAAGAAATACTTCCTTTTATTTGTTTTAAACCTGCTGCCTATTAATTTCATTTGGTGACCCCTTGTTCTTGTGTTATGAGAAGGAGTAACAACACTTCCTTATCTATTTTCTCTACACCAGTCATGAGTTTATAGACCTCAACCATATCTTCCCTAACCCCTCTCTTTTCTAGGCTGAAAAGTCTCTCCTCATATGGAAGCCATTCCATATCCCTAATCATTTTTGTTGCCCTTTTCTGAACCTTTTCAAATTCCAATATATCCTTTTTGAGATGAGGCGACCACATCTACACACAGTATTCAAGATGAGGGCATACCATGGATTTATATAGAGGCAACATGATATTTTCTGTTCTATTATCTATCCCTTTCTTAATTATTCCCAACATTCTGTTCACATTTTTGACTGCCGCTGCACATTGAGTGGATGTTTTCAGAGAACTATCCACAGTGACTCCAAGATCTCTTTCTTGAGTGGTAACAGCTAATTTAGACCCCATCATTTTATATGTATAGTTGAGATTATGCTTTCCAATGTGCACTATTTTGCATTTATCAACATTAAATTTCATCTGACATTTTGTTGCCCAAACAGAGAAGTTAGATAAAATCTTCTGCAAGAAGGTGGCAAGGTAACACGACTTTATTACTTGGAATTCAGAATAAACCCCTCAAAACAGAGAGAGACAAAGCAGGCTTCTCCCTAAAACAGAGAGGCACAACTCAGCCTACGTTACTCTAGGCTGACTGGCTGCAGATTGGCTATGAGCAAACGCTTCCCGAGAGAGTCCCCAAGCATGTGAGCAGGACCAGGAACTCCCTGAGCATTTGTGGTGGTTGCTGACAATTTTAATATTGTTTTTTTTCTGTACACAACATGCCCCCACTGAAATCAGTCACTAATACACCCATCAGCCACTCTGTCCAGAACTCCCATTCAAATCAATGGAAACAAGACTGGGCCTCAATAATATACACAGCACAAAAACAATGAATAACTTTTGCTCAGCGACAACCTTATGTCCTTCAGTTAGAACCAACATATGGGCTTGCTGAGCAGCTGAACTAGGGGGAGACAAACCATCTTCAAATAAGAGTCAGCATTTCAGACCAGGGTGGTTTTGTAATGCTCTGCAACTCAAAAACAGTTTGATAACCGCCCTCCTTTTCCATCGGGGTAAATGTGTCAGCCAAACAATTTTCAAATCAAACCAATCGGGGTGCTGAGAAAATCCAGTGGTTTTAATGAAGCTGGTTGTAACCTTAACTACGAAGAGGCGATCTCTTGTCCAGAGGACGCGGATACTGAACCAGAGCTTCAGCTGCTGTGTAGCGTCAGAGCTCAGCTGAAGTCAATGGGGTTCCACCCATTTACACCATCTGAGAATTGGCTTAAATGGAGCTACGGCAAGATACACCAGCTGAAGATTTGACCCTCTGACTTCACGTGAGATAAACGCCAACATTTATTGTCCGGAAAGATTCATGTTAACCAAGACCAAGAACCAAAAACGTAATGTTCATTGAACCAAAAGGCAGCTGGTGGATTATTCCATACTCTGAAAAGTTTCATCAGAAGTATCTGGAAACCGCTCCAGCTTGCCCAAGAATTTCTGAAGTGTATCAGTTTCTTTAGAACTAACATTTTCTAAGGGACAAGAAGTTGGAAGTCCAGAAAAATAAATAGTATTTGCCTCAGATGAACCAATCGGGAAGGAGCTGTTTATATTGCTGTGATGATCTGGGAATCTGGCTGTATAATTTATTAATTCTGAGTGAGATGATGATATGTAGGTATCTTTATCAAATTGCAAACTCAATTTTGAATATGCTTCTTGGTAGCCTTATCCGTTGTCCTTTGCCTCCCTGTTGGGCTGAAGTCCCAATATCTAGAGATATAGGGCTGTTGACAAAGGGAAGATGACTTTAGGTACCCAACCACTGGAAATCTAGTCACTGCAGACCAAAGACTGGTCTCTGCCCAGAAGAACTGGTTTAGCATGAAGGAGGTTGCCTTTGCAACAAAGTCACCTGGCCAGAGGCTGAACCAAGGACTTAACTGACAAGGGGCTGAAGATTTAGAAAGGACAGAAAATGCTCTGCTAATGGGCCATTTTCTCCAGTCCATAAGGGAGAAAGAACCCAGCATGTACAACCCTGGGCATGGTCCCTGCTGGCAACACAAGGAAAGGGGGAACTAGTGACGGACATTGTGGTTCGGGATGGTTTATTGTTTTGTATGGTGTATCCTCTCCTGTGCTTTACATGATTGAGTAAAAGAGGAGTAAGGTGTTGGACTGTGTGCAAAATGTCTCCCCGTGTGTGTTAAATGCTTCACAACTACTGCGTGTCTCCGGCTGTAGTTAGACTGTAAACCAGAAGCTTCACAGCTTTTGGGGAGGAGTTCTGGGAAAGCGACGTGTTTAAGTAACTGGGTATCTCAGGGGTCAAGGCTGGTTCTGGGGGCTAAAGCAGGTGGGCATTTCCAGGGAGGAGTAGCAGGCTGAGAGTCAGGGCCCAGGAAACATACCAGAGGGGCCCAGGGAGGACACAGTGCTGCGGTCTGCTGAGACCCAGTGAGCTTCAAACACCCAGCGATCCAGAGAGCCGGAGGCTTGGCTCACCATCACAGGGGTCTGGTGGGTGGCCAGAAGGGAATGCCCAGCCAGAGTCTTGATAGCCGTGTGCTGAATGATTGGTTAAAAATTGCATATGTAAAAGCATAAATCCTGATTGGCTGCAGATGAGAGTCAGCAAAGAGGATTTATCCTTGGACATAGACAACAGCATTGGCTAACCTTGCTCCAGAATTCAGTATTGTTGACCTCTGAGGAAATAAACAATGGGAAAATTCCAGGCTTAGCACGTGACTGATTTGAGCCAATCATAAGAGAGGATTTTCTTCTTGTATATGACAACAGCTACTGCATGCGTTGGATGTATCTGGTGTGACGGGCAACAGGTTCCGAGCGTCGTTAAAAAGGTGCTGGCCAGGTAAATAAAGTTCGTGATTTCTTAGGCCCTCATATCCTGGTGTGACATTTTGGGGTTCAACCCAGACCAGTAAGAGATCGTGTCACTGCCCACTCTGCAACTTGGATACCTTAAATGCTCTGCTTCTGTGGCTCACAGCCCAGACACCAACAGCCCTCAGACAACCGTGCAGGTCACAGCCTGGCTTCCACTGCCCAGTTACTGTTTGCAGAGTGACCCCAACAACTCCCAGTCCTGAATTTCCCCCAGACTGGCTCCCTGCAGTGCACTGCCCTCTCACATTTACAGCAGTTGTCACGTTGGCTGCTCCTAAAGAGACAGAAACAGCAGCTGGTTATCTTGACTGGAGTTACCAATCGTTTCAGGTCAATCAAAGCACTGAGTTGATTTAGAGAAAAAGTAAAACAAGGTCATTCAGTTAAACAGTTTTTAATTAAAGAGGCTTTAAGTGAGTTCAAGTACAAGAGATACAAATGGAAAGAGTTACAAACCAGCTAAAGTAAAAAGATGCTTTCGACTGCCTAAGACCTAAGTTAACAAGCTACCGTCTTTGTTCAAGGGAGTTTGCGCACCAATCTTCCTTTGCCAGCCATGGAATATGTGAACGTATTCCCAAATAAAGCTCCTTTTTCCCGCTGCCTGTGGACACCATGCTGTCTGGTGTAGACTCCAGGCTCTCTTTTCCACCCTGCTGATGATTTTTGCAATGCAAATGATTTCTTCCTGCAATCAATGTACATATGAATAGCCCACTGAATTTGGCCATGCCTGGTTTCAGGGGTTGGCCTCTTTCCTGTGTCTGGAGAAAACCTGTTTATCAACTCCCCCTGACATGCCTGGCTTAAACACACTTTAGTCACATAATTTCAGCACCTCTGAATAATCCTTTATGGTTGACTGTATATGCATCCTGCAAGAATATTAATGATCAATGAGTTATTAGCTTGCCAATGACCTATTACACGACATCTCAGAGATACAGATTATAACAATAGCGAGCTGGGGTACACTGAGTCGGTCAGGCCAGCTGAAACTCACTGCTAGATACCAGGGGGGCCCTTGCCTTTTGGCATAGGGATGCTCTTAGGGTCACACCTGGGCTGTACTGGGCAACTCTTCTTTACCTTAATATCACTCTGTCTCCTCATCTGTGCCTTCCAGTTACTCTAAGATCCCAACTGACCTTCAGCTATGAGGTTCTTTTACCATCTGTTTGCTGTTCTCCTTTGGATTGTCCTGGCCACTCCAGGTAAGATGTAAATGTAACAATGCTCATGGATGGGCTATTTAGAATATCAGGGTCGGAAGGGACCTCAGGAGATCATCTAGTCCAACCCCCTGCTCAAAGCAGGACCAATCCCCAGACAGTTTTTTTTACCCCAGTTCCCTAAATGGCCCCCTCAAGGATTGAACTCACAACGCTGGATTTAGCAGGCCAATGCTCAAACTCGGGATCTATAAAAGCGTGAGTCTCTACTGCCTGAGCTAAACAGGCAATTCTATGTGCTTGGAACAGTAGTAGAGCCACTAGAAGGGGATCAAGAGCCAAACTGGGTTAGTGCTGATTAGACAAATGTTAGAGCCACACAGCAGTTTCAATCCATATGGGCTTCAACAAATATTCTATTTATATTTGCATACAACACTCATAATCCCAGAGTGTTTTTGAGGCTGTCAAACACTGAACTCTAATCTGACGGCCTTGCTGCCTGTGCAGTGATTCAGGTGCCCCTTGTGGCTTGCATAACCTTGAAAATGGTTTTTGATTAGCAAGGCCCGTTTCTGTTGGATTAGACAGTTTATAGGTTATGAAACCTTGTGGAATAGTCGATTGCTATCAGGATTTTTTTCACATGCTTCATTAGTGTGTCTTTGAGCTGGAGGACATTTTTGGTAGCTGCAATTTAGTAATATTCTCTGCAGTAAATGGCTGGTAACAGGTAACAATGACATTTTCCCTGAAGTAATTCTTTTTTCCCTACTTGACAAGATGAATAACGGAAAATGATTATTCAGAAACATTTTGGCAATTTCTAAAGAATGTTTAGTTTGCTTGTGTTTGCTCTGCTTTGGATTTTTAGTGGTTGGTAAGGGCATAAGGGTTGGAGATTGTCACAGTCACGTAGAGGCAAGAAAAAAATTAATGTTATACATATTTTCAAACATACACCAGCCCACCCTTCTGTTTCTCCTACCACTAATGATGTAGGTTGGTTTAGGTGTTTGCAGTGTCATCATCAGCTGTGACTGGAGGGATGTGGAATCAGAAACTCTAAAAGGAAGAGCAAGAAGAGAAGGACAAGAAGAGAGAAATGAAGTTCTAACCTGCTTCTGGACAGAGACAGAGAAGCAAAATTGTGGTCTGAGACCACTCACATAGATGAATGGATTTTATAAGGCACTAAACGTCAGACTTTTAAAGGTGTTCTGTTGCCTAAACCTGCAGATCGGAGTCTAGGGGAATTTCCAGAAACACCTGGGTACCTAATTCCCATTGAAAGGAAAGAGAGTAGGCACTTTGGAAAATCTAGCTAGGCTCCTATCTGCATCTTTAGGTGCCTGAACACCTTAAAAATCTGCCCCTAAGATCCTTATGTGATAGGTGGGGTATACATTTAGATAGATTAGATACCTGGGATGCTACTAGTAAGTGAGAAAGGTCCTGATTTTCACATCTTGTGTTTTTGTAATATTTGGGTCTCTACTTTTCATCCATTTCTGATCTGGGCTCTCAGACAGTTTTTAAAAATTGCAAACATTTTGCTTTATTTCATAAATGTCTCAGATGTATTCTATTTCTCTGTTTATCTGTCTTCTTCTTCGTGTATCTTGATGCTTTACAAGAACTTTAGACATTTAAGGTCTTAATTACAGAAAGAGATGAAAGAAATGGACAATGGGCCACAGCGTCGGTTCAGGGCCCGTCCACGGGTAAACCTGTCTTTACTCCATCACACCTTCAAACTCTTTGTAAACTAGACTCTAGCAAAGACGGTTGCCAACAGATCCACTCCAGAGATATGATTGTTATGCTGCTCAAGATTTACAACCATACTAATGTTGTTTCCAAACTAGGAGTAAACCCAGCATAGATGCTGACAAATCAATCTCCTCTGTGTGCAGGCAAAGGCGTGAATCGTGATGCTGTCAGCTGCAGAAACAGAGACGGGGTGTGCCGGTTTGACAGCTGCTATTACAACGAAATTGAGATTGCCACCTGCTATCACCACACAATGAAATGCTGCAGAGAGAGGGATTAGAACGTGTCAAGGACTCTGGCAGCTGGAGAGCTGACCTGAGACCTCAGCCTGGTGATGAACTGCACCATTCTACTGGCATTAAAATCGGAAATTAAGTTTAATTATCTTAATTAAAATTAAGATGAATCTGCACCCTTCTACTTGCATTAAAAACAAACTGGTGCTAAATCACACCTCTGTAATAAAAACATATGAATCCTTACACGGGTGTGCATGGCATGTTTTTCTCTTCTTCCTTTCGCTATAAAGACCCTGTTACAATGTGGAGATTCAAATCAGTTTTCAGGAAGCATTTCTTTAATAACCTACTGATCACAGCTCAGCCTAGCTAGTACCCTTAAGTACTTACATGGCCCCATTAACCCAGTATCTGAGCAGTGCAGAATTTTAAACATATTTATCCTCACATCACTCCAGGAGGCAGGGCAGTGTGATCACCCCATTGCACAGATGGGAAACTGAGGCACAGAGAGATTTTTCTTCCCTGCAGCAGTAAGTTTGGTTAGGACACTCCGGCTAGCCTTGTCAAATGAGAGCAGCCACCTGGCAGAACAACACTCAAGCGACACAGAGCGATTGGATTTGCGGCTGATGAGTTGCTGTAACTCAAGTTGCTGCACCCCCACTGCGTTACTAGACCGGGCATCAGCAGTACATGAACTTCACCCCTCCACACCACATCAGAGCAGCCAATTTAAGCTCCTTTTACCTGAATTAGAGATTTGTATGTGTGGATGAAAGTCAGGGTAGGAGCAAAGCTGAAGCCAACAATGCAGCGAAGACAAGCCCAGAGCAACTTGCCCAAGGTTACACAAGGAGCAGAACAGGGCACTGAATCTAGGTTTCCCCAGAACCAGGCTTGTGCTTTAGCCATGGGAACATCTTGCTGTGATGCTGTATGGAATATGGGTGACCACTGAATCGTACCAGATATGCCATGTAAGGTATCTGTGAAAATGTGATTGGCCACGTATGATGTGTATATGTTTGTATCACCTTTAGATATGAATGGCATATTTGTATTTCCAAACTTGTGCTGTGTTTCTGGGTGACATTCCCAGACAGATTGACTAGCCCGTGTGATGGCCCATCAAGGGTCATCAGCTGTACAATTGACCCATTGAAAGAAGGCAGGGGCTACACCTTATGAGTCAGCAAGACATATACGGACATGCCTGTGGACAGGGAACTCTAAGGGTATGGCTACACTTGCAGCTGTACAGCGCTGTGAGTTAAACCCACCTTCGTACAGCTGAGTAGGGAAAGCGCTGCAGTCTGTCCACACTGACAGCTGCCAGCGCACCGGTGTGGTCACATTTGCAGCGTTTGCAGCTGCATTGGGAGCGGTGCATTATGGGCAGCTATCCCAGCATTCATGTGGCTGCAACATGCTTTTCAAAAGGGTGGGGTGGAGTGTGACAAGGAGTGTGGGGGGAGAGAGAGTGGGTTTTGGGGTGCTGAGAGTGTGTCAGCATGTTGCCTTGCAAGTTCCGACCCCCCTGCCCTCCCTGCTTCTCATTCCTTCACTGAAGCAAACAGCAAAATGTTTGCTTTTTCTCTCTGGTACGGAGCTTTGAAACGCAGGGCTGGCTCCTGGGTTTTTGCCGCCCCAAACCCCCCAAAAACAAAAAAAACGTGACCATGATCATGATCTGCGGCGACAATTCGGCGGGAGGTCCTTCGCTCCGAGCAGGAGTGAGGGACCATCCGCCGAATTGCCGCAGAATAGCTGGACGTGCCGCCCCTCTCCAGAGTGGCCGCCCCAAGCACCTGCTTGGCAAGCTGATGCCTGGAGCCGGCCCTGTTGAAACGGCACTTCCGCATTCCTGGAGCCAATCACAACTATGAGAAAAGTGGCCACTTGATAAGGGGATTATCACAGCGCAGCAAGTTAACTCCTCGTTCACACTGACACCCAGGAGTTGTAGCCACTACGCTGCATCTCTTATTCCTCTCGGGGAGGTGGAGTACCTGCAGCACTGTAGCCGCGGAGACACAGTGCTGTAAGTGCCTTGCCAGCGTGGACGGGGAGTGAGGTGCAGCGCTGGGGGCGGCTTTATTGTGCTGTATCTCGCAAGTGTAGCCAAGGCCTAAGGCTTTTCTATGCCAGATACTGTGAAGCTTGTGTTTGGGACAAAGGAAGTACCAGCCACATGGCAAAAGAATATAAAAGGCAGCTGCATCATCTCCATTTTGTCGTCAATCCTGCTTCCTACCTCTGGAGCAACTTTTCTGGAAACTGAAGCTCTGAACAAAGGACTGAATGACCCATCTAAGCTGTAGATGTGTTCTAGAAGGTCTTTCAAGCTAGCAGACTCACCAACATTGCTAAGGACCTGACATATAGACTTCGTAGTCTTGTGTATGTATCTGATTGCTTGACCATTTAACAATTCTCTTCTTGTTCTTTTCTTTTCTAATAAACCTTTAGTTTTAGACACTAAAGGATTGGTTGGCAGCATGGTATATTGGGTAAGATCCAAACTATTATTGACCTGGTAATGTGGCTGGCCCTTTGGGGTCAAAAGAACGTTTTGTATAGTGAGCAGAGTTTTTAAATAACTTCTCACTGTACGGGACCTATGTGCTGATTGAGAGCCAGAGAACTGGAATGCAACAAAGGGGGCTGTGTGATTTCTTTTCTCAGCTTCTGGATCACCAGTGTGGGGGATCAGAAGCACAGTTTGTGAATGGTTGGTGACTTTAACTTCAGTGTGAACCACCAGTTTTGGGAGAATCTGCTCCTCTTTTGCAGCCTGCCCTGCCCTGGGCATTTTCAGTGAGGGCTGCCCCAGGCACCCTGGGTCACCCCTTCCTCTGAGTAAACACTATGAGTAGCAGTTACAGCTCACTTAGAAAGATCTGCCCTGTGCCTGTTTTTCAGCAGGCCCTGATGTAGGAAGTTGTTAAAGGGACAGTCCTGTGTCTCAGCATGGGGAATTTCTGTTGGCAGCTGAGACATCCAGTGATGGTGCTTTGATTAGGCATCACACCGCAGTCTGTATAAGGAAAGCACTTGCAACTCCTTTCATTAGGTGCACAAAGGGCCAAGTTCCTATAACCTGTTCCTGTAACCCTGTCTGGCTTCTTCACTGTTGTACCTGAAAGGCTGGGTGTGGGTGTTTCCAGAGTAAGCACATTTGAAATACAGCTACATAGTCAATAGTCATAACTTCAGATACAAAACCGATACATGCATACACATAGCGTAATCATATTCAGCAAATCATTACTTTTCCAATGACACCATACATGGACTCGTCTTGTACAAATCACACCATAATTATGTCATAATCATACAACTATGAAGAATATGGGGTGCAGTGTCACACCGTGAACCCACCGATCTTGGAGTGATGATGGCTGGTGAGCCCTTCTCCCTTCTCAGACAGGCAGGACCAGCAGCACAGGGTCCCCTGTTGTATTAATTTAGATGGAATATACAGGCCCAAAGAGAACATCAGAACATAAGAATGGCCCTACTGGGTCAGACCAAGGGTCCATCTAGCCCAGTATCCTGTCTTCTGACAGTGGCCAGTGCCAGGTGCCCCAGAGGGAGTGAACAGAGCAGGTAATCATCAAGTGATACATCCCCTGTTGCTCAGTCCCAGCTTCTGGCAAACAGAGGCTAGGGACACCATCGCTGCCCATCCTGGCTAGTAGCCATTGATGGACCTATCCTCCATGAATTTATCTAGTTAAAGTCAAACCAGTCACTGTCCAGCATTAAACAGTTTTAAACCTGGTTCGATTAATCCAGAGACTGTAAAGGAAAGCTAATCTGTATAATACAGCAACAGAGAGTCCTGTGGCACCTTTAAGACTAACAGATGTATTGGAGCATAGGCTCGCATGCGTCTGACGAAGTGGGTATTCACCCACGAAAGCTTATTCTCCAATACATCTGTTAGTCTTAAAGGTGCCACAGGACTCTCTGTTGCTGTATTATACTGTTCAGCCACTAGGTGGCGCTGTGTGTCGTATACCTCATTTAAAGGAACCTCAGCCGTACCTGGCAGAGCATTGAAGGATCTCATGATGGACACATCTGGGGTGCATAAGCCAGCTCTGTGACCAGTCCAGATGTGACACAGAAGAACATGACAAGGCATCAGGAGTAAACTAAGCATAGAAACAAGGAAAGTGGCAACAAAGGTTGCAGACAGAAGGGACAGCCACCAAGGTTGCAGGCGCGCAGAGTCAATGCCATGCCACTCTTCAATGCCCCAGCAGCCAGACCCCCCAGAACCGAGGCACCCACAGTAGGTAGGCAGCTCTGACAATCTTGGCGGTGGGGCTGCAGGGGGGTTGCTGTCGTTTTACTATTTGCCCTTTACTGCCACTGAGTGTCGCACACTGCATGTGCCAGCTGAGCCAGCTCCTTTGCTACATAGGACGAGTCAGCTGCGTGCACAGCTCAGTAGCAAAGAGACTGGAAACGCCCAGCCGCTCCTTCTTTGGAAGCTGTAGATATCTTGTTCCTTTCGCTTTGCGGCTCGGCCCACCACTGGCGCTGAGCTGAAGGGCCCGATCCAAAACCCATTCAAGTGAATGGGAATCTTTCCACTGACTTCAGGGGCTTTGGATCAGGCTCCAGATGAGCTACACATGCTGGGAAATGATACCAACCCAGCCCAGCCTACTTCAACTCCTGGGAAGTTCAGATGAGGCACACGGCCAAAATGGACAAGTGCCCCAAGCCAGACCCCATAGTCTGGTGCCGCTGAGATCCTTCTATGATAGTGTGAGGCTCTAAGGAGAATTCTTGAAAGCCCCCAGGTACCTGGCTGAATCCTCAGGGCACAACAATTCCTTATTTTCGGCTCCAGTGGGCATGGAAGTATTTCCCAGTCTTTGTGCATGCAGGCTGCAGAGGGGGAGTGGCTTTCCTGCTAGCAGATTTTGCTGGTGAGTCAGACACTGACAGGGCCAACCCCGTGATACCTTCTGTGGGAGCTGGGATCCAACCAGACCACAACCCCAGTGGTCCACTCTAACCTTATAGATTCATAGATTCATAGATTCTAGGACTGGAAGGGACCTCGAGAGGTCATCGAGTCCAGTCCCCTGCCCGCATGGCAGGACCAAATATTGTCAGGACCATCCCTGATAGACATTTATCTAACCTACTCTTAAATATCTCCAGAGATGGAGATTCCACAACCTCCCTAGGCAATTTATTCCAGTGTTTAACCACCCTGACAGTTAGGAACTTTTTCCTAATGTCCAACCTAGACCTCCCTTGCTGCAGTTTAAACCCATTGCTTCTTGTTCTATCCTTAGAGGCTAAGGTGAACAAGTTTTCTCCCTCCTCCTTATGGCACCCTTTTAAATACCTGAAAACTGCTATCAAGTCCCCTCTCAGTCTTCTCTTTTCCAAACTAAACAAACCCAGTTCTTTCAGCCTTCCTTCATAGGTCATGTTCTCAAGACCTTTAATCATTCTTGTTGCTCTTCTCTGGACCCTTTCCAATTTCTCCACATCTTTTTTAAAATGCGGTGCCCAGAACTGGACACAATACTCCAGTTGAGGCCTAACCAGAGCAGAGTAGAGTGGAAGAATGACTTCTTGTGTCTTGCTCACAACACACCTGTTAATACATCCCAGAATCATGTTTGCTTTTTTTGCAACAGCATCACACTGTTGACTCATATTTAGCTTGTGGTCCACTATAACCCCTAGATCCCTTTCTGCCGTACTCCTTCCTAGACAGTCTCTTCCCATTCTGTATGTGTGAAACTGATTTTTCCTTCCTAAGTGGAGCACTTTGCATTTGTCTTTGTTAAACTTCATCCTGTTTAACTCAGACCATTTCTCCAATTTGTCCAGATCATTTTGAATTATGACCCTGTCCTCCAAAGCAGTTGCAATTCCTCCCAGTTTGGTATCATCCGCAAACTTAATAAGCATACCTTCTCATGGTGCAACTTAGGTATCCCAATGGGTAGCAAATAGGAGGGTGCTGACTAGACCTGAGGTGGCTGGCAGTCTGGGTGCTTACTTAACAGGGTGCAAATTCAAGTATTTCTTGGTGGGACAGCAAAATCCAGTCCCTGCCCTCCATCCCAGCAGGTATCTTGTTCCACTCCCTGCTGGTGTCCCCTCCTCTCCGCAGGGACCCCGGTCTCCCTCAGCTGGGGGGTCTCCCCTGTCTCTTACCCACACTGCACAGGAGCTGGTGTCACCAGGAGTCATGTTCTCAGCAGACTCCACCCCACTCTGCAATACAGGAACAGACTCCCGATGTGCCAAATTGCAGCACCATTTGGCCTGGCTGCCCCTGCATCTGAATGGAGGAGCGGCCAGGCTGAATTTCAGTGATGTTGTGATCACACAGCCAGAGCATGCACAGATACAGCTTCTATGAGGACAGAGGACAGATCTATGGCAGCATTAACTATTCCACACTCCTTCCCCATTTCAGCCTTCCCGGGGTATGGCCACCCAAAAGCAATAAAGATGGATGATCATTGAAATAAGCATAAGGATTGCCACTGGACACGCCTTCTTAAAGTGTTGGATTTTTCAATGGGAATGTCTGGGTATCACTAAATCCTGGTACAAATTTGTTAAGCATCACTATTTTTTCTTGAAAACTAATACTCTAAAAGGGGCTTGCAGTTAGAAGTGATGATAATTAAGTGAGGGTAATTAATCACTGGAACAATTTCCCGAGGTTTGTGGTGGATTCTCTGTCACTGGCAATTTTTAAATCAAGACTGGACTTTTAAAAAAGATGCACTCTAATTCAAACAGGAGTTATTTCAGGGAAGTTCTCTGGCCTGTGTTATACAGGGAGTCAGACTCGATGATCACAGTGGTTCCTTCTGGCCTTGGAATCTATGAAATCTATAAGTCCAGAGGGAAAATAGTTATTTCTGATAAACCATCCAGGGAGCAGAAATATGTATGTGCCTCTGAGAAGCAGATTGGCTAATACTGCTCCAGAATGTAGCAGGATGTAGTGTAGACAAACAATGAGAAAAAAATTCTAGACTTGTCCCATGACTCTTTTCAGCCAATCACAAGACAGGGTTTATTCTTCTCTGTAACAATAAGGTTCCAAACAAGTGGTTGGCAGAGGCACTGTGGGCACTGCTGTGGGCACAGCCACGGTGTGAGAGCAGTGCTGTACGGTAGGCTCCAGGTAATTCAATGGCTCTATGCCCTCTCCCCCTAATGCCATAAGCTTTGCTAGGAAAACTCTGTCTGAATTCAAGGGCTCTTTGTCTTTATCTCTTAAGGAACCCAGTATCAGTAAATCTCTCGTTTCTCTTCTCTGCAGTTTTTGGGGGGAGCAGCTGACCCCTAGCCAGCCACAGCAGCTGGGAGTGGATCTGTTGTTACCAACTGAGCCTTTGGTTTGAAGCAAGTCTGAGGGGTGTTGAGCTGTAAGTACCAGGTAACTCAAGCTCAATTCATTTCATTCATTTGTATCTGCTTCCCCTATTGGTGTGATTTGAGAGCACCCACGGATGTGCTAAGGACACCTGATCCCAGGAGCTTACAACCAACCTGGGGACAATAAATTTGGGCACGTGGAAGCCTGGGTGGTGCTGTGGGTGGGAGATGTGGGAGGGGGTGGCCTTTATATGAAAGTGGGAAACATGCAGATATTAGACCATGACAATTGTTGACTGTTGTGGGAATCAAGGAGGAAACATGAGAGATTTAAATGAGGAGAAGATTATTGTTTGTATTATCATAACACCATTATGGCTCATGGGACCATTCAGAGATTTCCTAACATCCTCCTCTTTATTGGGCAAACTGTGTCAAATTGAGATCTGTGTTCATCTTTCAAAGAACTTCATCTTCATCTTCTAGCCATTCATCATCTATCTGTCTCTGTCTGTTTATACTGCACCTGTGGATATGTACCTGAGAGTCAGTTTTGTCTTTATGTTTCCTTTCTCCAGTTTCCCTGTGCTTCCAGCTGACCACAAACAATGAGGATTCTCTACTTTCTGCTTGTTGTTCTCTTAGGGATCTCCCTGGCCACTTCAGGTAAGATGTAAATATTGGAGCCGTGCCAAACTTGGTTGCGTTGGTTCCCAAATGGTTCTACTGGCGGGTTAGGGTGGAGGGGGAAAGTGGATTAGCTTTGCAGGAGGTTGGTCCCCCTGATTTTCACTTTGAATTTCTGGTTTCAATCGAGAATTAAAGTGAATCGTATTGAAAACTCAGGGGGTGAAACCCTGGCCCCATTGAAGTCAATTACAAAATCCCCTTTGACGTCACTGGAGCCAGGATGCACCCTCAGTGCTCACTGTGGGTTTGAGTGATAATCACTCAGTGTCGCATGATTTCAACCCAGAGCCACAATTTCCTCCCAAAAGTTTTGGAGAGGGAGAGAACTCGCTTGAAAATCAATCCCTGGCTGACCCAGAACCAGAAACGGGTCTGTCCAGGTGCAAAGTCTGCATTAGGGTCTGAGCTTCCCCAAAATCTAGGGAAAATATTTAGGCATATGAGCAGTCCTGTTAAGTTCAGGGCCCAAGGTCTCCTGACTCCAAGTCTAGAGCCCTATCTACTGGGCGAATCTTGCCAATGGAGGTTTCAGTTGCCTCTATTCTGATGCTTATTTGGGATCTGAACACTCAGTCTTACTTAATTGGCCTCTCAGAGTTGGTAAGACAACTCCCACCTGTTTGTGTTCTCTGTATGTGTGTATATATATCTCCTCAATATATGTTCCATTCTATGCATCCGAAGAAGTGGGCTGTAGCCCACGAAAGCTTATGCTCAAAGAAATGTGTTAGTCTCTAAGGTGCCACAAGTACTCCTGTTCTTTTTGCGGATACAGACTAACACGGCTGCTACTCTGAAACCAGTCAGCGTGATGTTGTTTTTCTGACTTGTGGTTATCTCCAAAGCCTCTTGAAGTCAATGGGAAGAGTTCAGTGGGCATTGGATTGGGCTGTTAGACATCTCTCCCTGCGAATTTCTCTAGCATACGTCTGATTAAGACTTTCCCTGACATCCATGGGCCATTTCCTCTTGTCCTTTGACCTGATGTCACAGTTGATATTGTCCTGCATTTGCAACTGCAAACACAACTCTTTTTCTTTGCATAGCAAATGGCCAGCGTATGACTCGAGATCTCAGCTACTGCCCAGAGAGAGGAGGAATATGCCGATACAATGACTGCTATGATGGTGAAGTGCAGATCGGCACCTGCTACCATCATACCATGGTTTGCTGCCGGGATTAGGAGGCGATGCTGTCCCAGAGGCATCCCATTTCGAGATGTCCAACAGCCACCGAAACCTCCCCTCTTCTTTTTTAATTAAAAATAAACTGTTGTGAAGTTACGTTTCCTTAATAATAATTTAAAAAATGCATTCACACCATGAGCACCTGGCTGGACCTGTGAGAGTCACGTGCTGAATGTTGCTTACATATTGTGTATGTAAAAGGATAAATCCTGATTGGCTGCTAATGAGAGTTGGCAAACAGGAATTATCTTTTGATATAGATGACATCATTGGCTAACCTTGCTCCAGAATTTAGTTTTGTTTTCCTCTGAGGAAGCAGACTATAGAAAATTCCGGCTTATCACATGACTCTTTTCAGCAAATCACAAGAGGGGATTTTGTTTCTGTATACAACAACTACTGAATGCGCTGGATCAGTGGTTCTCAAACTTTTTTTCCGCAGACCTCTTGAAAATTGCTGAGGGTCTCGGCGGACCACTTCATGATCTTGCCAAATGATGTTTTTACCCTTAGCTAACTATTATAAAGCCCTTTGGATAAAAGCGCTATATATAAAAAAACCTTAATAAACGTTTTTTTGTTCTACCAATAAAAGCACACAACTCATATTTTAATATCAGTAGTCTTACCTTTCTAATGCGATGGATGTGCCCTCTCTCCTCAGCCACGGCAACCCCCGAGCTGAGGCTGGGAAGGAGGGCCGTCTCTCCCCGGCAGCTACAGCCCTAGAGCTGGGGAAAGTCGCCTCTTTCTCGGGCTGTCGCAGCCCTGCATGTTCCAAATTCCCCTCACCCCCTCTTCTCAGCCCACTGCTACCTCCCACTACCCCCTATTCTCCCCAAGGCCACCACCTCACCTTCCATGTGAATCTTAGGGTCCAGGCACCTAATTAGTGGCTGGCCCTTCATTCTTTTGTGTGTGGCCGCCCAGGCACGCACCTTAGAGGGAACTATCCACAGACCACCTGAATGGAGATTGCGGACCGCTGGTGGTCCATGGACCACAGTTTGAGAACCTCTGCGCTGGATGTATCTGTTGCCAGCACAACCACAGTTTCAGAGCATGCTTGAAGGGTGCTTGTAGAGGGGTTTGGCCGGGGCTCGTCCCTCTCCGGGCGGCGGGAAACCACACCGCCTCACTACTTCCTTTCAGTTGTGACGGGGAATTAGCCTGGCCGCGGGAGTCTCTCGCCGCGACAGCAGTAGAGGCAAAACACGGTTATTCACGCCTGGTCGGCGGGCAGTAGTGAGTCAAGGGCTCACGTCCTCAGACAGGAGCTGGGCAACTGTTATATAATGAGCAGGCCCCGGCCCTGGGTCAGGGCAGGACAACAGAGTGTCAATGGCTCAGGCCCTCAGGCAGGTAAACAGCAAGTCCAGACTCCTGGCTCCGAAGGGCCTGGAAGAAGGGGAGACTGCCACCCACAAGCTGGGTGGCAGGGGGGACGCAGGGCCACCCACTCCACTGCATCCCAGCCCGGGGCTCTAGCAGCGGCAGAAGGGCCGCTGCTGCATCAGTGGGGATCCTGGCTGCAACACACTGACATAGGCCCTGGCAGTGCTGCAGCCAGACTAGAGTCTGCTGCCCCCGGGCTACTTCCAGACTCCCCCTCTGGAGGTACCTGGGTTCGGGCGGTGTCCTCCGGGGGGTGAAGCACCATCGGCTACTCAGGGTACCTGGCGAGGGGTAGGCTTGACAGCTCCGCTGGGCTCTGTTCAGTGTCAGGCGTCAGCAGGTGAGGCCAGTCTCCAGGTCTGCCGCCAATTGCCGGGGTCTCCCAACCAGGAGCTAGGCTGCAGGCGTCTGGCCTCTCCGGCGGCTGTCCCCCTAGTGAGCTCTGGGGTTGGGCTTTTATACTTCCTGTCCTGCACCTTGACTTCTGGGTGGCAGGCACAGGATTCACTGGCTCCGCCCACTTTGGTATGCGGAGAGGCTCCTCCCACTCCTCCAGGGCAGTGGGGAACCACAGCGCCTCGCTACAGTGCTACTCAGGTCAATGGAGTGCCATATTCACTTACGCTAGTAGGGAGAAAAGAATTACTTCAGGGAAAATGTCATTGTTACCTGTTACCAGCCATTTATTGAAGAGAATGCTAATAAATTGTGCCATCAAAAATGTTAATTGGGCCTCCAGAATATTAGTAAATATTAGTTGCTGTAACTCCCTTGCCCTTATATCTTGTCTCTACTGGGCACCTCTTCTTCATCCTCTAAAGAACCTTAATATCGGTCTGTCCACATCTGTTCCTTCCAGTTACTCTGAGATATTCCACTCTCTTCCTCCAGTTTTTACAATGTGGTGCAGGTTGACGGATTTAGGACTGCCAGTGTATACAAGCCGCCAAGTGTGCATTGGGACCAGCAGGTCCTCCAAATCCTTGGTCATCCAGCAATCTTCGTTGGAGTTTTCAACAGTCACTCTGAGTGGGGGTACGCTGATTTGGATGGTGATAGTGAGGTGTTGATGGACTGGGTGATTAACAATGACTTCATATTGATTCACAATGCAAAACGTGGCACATTTCTCTCAGCCAGACAGTCGAAAGCGTACTCTCCTGATCTTTGCTGGGTCAGTTCACTAGACGGCCATCCAACAAAGATCAGGAGAGTAATCTTTTGACTGTCTGGCTGAGAAAAATGCCCCACGTTGGGTGGTCAAAGTAGTAGAGCTCTTCCTCCAAAATAGGCGGTTCAGAGTACACATGGGCGACCGTTGCAATTCCCGGAAGTGCCAGATTAATGGTCTTCCTCAAGGTTCATTTCTTTCACCAATACTATTCAATATGTACATCAATGACTTGCCAGCTACACTCTCGCGCAAATTTATCTATGCCAACAACATCTGATGCAGCAGTTGAGCTCAGTCCTCAGAAATTGACAAGGTCCTGAAGTTTATGGCAAACTACTGGATTTGATGATGCCTGCAGCCAAGCTTTTCCAAGACAGTTTCTAGCATATTTCATTTGCCTAATGCAAGCGCAAGTCATGAGTTAAATATCTTCTTAAACGGCCCATGCCTGCAGCACGACCCAAACCCAGTTTAACTCAGTGTGACATCGGATAGGTTGTTGATGTACCGCAACCACTTGAAGAAGACAGGAGTCAAAGTCAGCACGCGGAACAACTTGCTCAGAAAACTGGTTGGCTCAACCTTGGGTGTGAGTGCATGGACACTTAGAATATCAGCCCTTGCCCTTGCTCTCCTCTGGGTTGTCCTGGCTGTTCCAGGTAAGATGTAAATATAATGATGCTCATGGATGGGTTATCTGCAGGAACGCAACATGGCAACTTATGGATTTAAAACCATACTGCTGCCTGAGCTGAACTGGCAATTCTGAGAGCTTGGGGGCAGTCATGGAGCCATATGTGTTGTAAGTGGTAGAGCCACTAGAGGGGGACAAAGAGCCAAACGGGGGTAGTGATGCTTAGACAAATGTTAGAGCCACCAGCAGTTTCAATTCATATGGGTTTCAAGGAAAAAACCACTATCGTTATTTGTGTGTCACTCGCAATCTCTGAGTGTCCTTTAGAGTTTCGTGTTTGACAGACGCAAGCTGACAGCCTTGCTGCATGTGCAGTCATTCAGGTGCACTTGTGGCTAGCTTAACCTCGGAAATGGCCTTTGTCTAGCAATGCCTGTTTCTATGGGATCAGAGACTGCTCACAAGTTATGAAACCTTGTGGAATACCATTGCTACGAGGATGTAGCCACTCACCTATAAAACTTATGACATGCTACCTTACTGTGTCTTTGTGCTGGAGAACATTTTTGGTAGCTGCAATTTACTAATATTCTGCAGGGTCGATTTACTTTTTTTGTGTCTCTGATGTTCCCCTCTGGTGTTATCTGTACCGGTGATCTACTAGGCCTCTCCAATCCTTGACTCTGGGAGCCAGCCTTACCCTGCGCTGCTGTGAGAACCCCCACCCCTGGGCTGTTCACACATAGCCTCTGGCATGTAAACTGCTCCCAACTACCTGAAACTGAATGACACTAGCCAATATGGCTGGTCCCAGAAACAACCCTAGGAACCTCCATCCTGCAGTGTCCCGTTATGCCCACTGGATGCTGCAAGATTATATGAGTTTCTCAATTTAACAAAGAAATAGATATGTACCAGGCTTGTTATCCCAAGGGGAGTCTCTGACACACTTCAAACCAAACACACGGCTTCAGGTAGAATAAACAAACAGGTTTATTAATTATAAAGATAGATTTTAAGTGATTATAAGTCAAAGCACAACAAGTTAGAGATGGTCAAATGAAATAAAAGCAAAACACATTCTAAGCTGATCTTAACACTTTCAATGTCTTTAAAAATTTAGATGCTTCTCACCACAGGCTGGCTGCTACTTTTCAGTCAGGCTCTCCCCTTTGATCAGCGCCTCAGTTGCTTGGTGGTGATGGTGTCTGTAGATGTAGGTGGAAGAGGGAGAATATGGCAAAATGTATCTCCCTTTTATCGTGTCCTTTCTGTCCTCTTCGCTTTGCCCTTCCCCTCTCCCCTGGAGTGGCTCTAGCTTTTTTGCCGCCCCAAGCACGGCAGGCAGGCTGCCTTTGGCGGCACGTCTGCGGGAGGTCCACTGGTCCTACGGCTTTGGCGTACCTGCCGCCAAATTGCCGCTGAATCCGCGGGACCGGCGGACCTCCCACAGGCATGCCGCTGAAGGCTGCCTGACTGCTGCCCTCACAGGGACCGGCAGGGCGCCCCCCACAGCTTGGAGCGCTGGTGCCTGGAGCCGCCGCTGCCCCCCCTTCGGAGTCAGGTGAGCATTACCTCATCGCAGCCCAAACGGCCCAAAGGAAGGGGGTGACTCCCTCGAGGGTCTAACAGATTCTTTTGTTGCAGTCTAGGCCAGTGTCCATTGTTCCTGTGAGGCTGGGCTGGGTTTGTCCCATCCATGCCCTGACAAGGTGTGAACTGCCTCTCTGTTCTTGGAAAGTTTTTGCCTGGGCTTTCTTTAAGCCATGAGGATACATTTTCAGCCTCATAACTATATATATGAAATTATAACCTATAACCTCACTATAACCTCACTATAACAACCATGCTCTGTGCATTATGAGCCTTCGGAAGACACCCAACATGACAAACTTTGCATTGGATACCACACAACCATTTTATAAAGATGAACATGGGGGTGTAGGGTGTTCCCTCGAGGTACAGAGTGTCACAGTGATGCAATTTACTAATATTCTTTTCAGCAAATGGCTGTAACAGGTAACAATTACACTTTCCCTGAAGTAATTCTTTTATCTCTACCAGAGTAGGTGAATAACGGAAAACAATTATTCAGAAACATTTTGGCAATTTCTAAAGAATATTTGATTGTTTTGTGTTTTCTCTCCTTTGGATTTTCAGTGGTTTGGAAGGGCATAAGGACTGGCGATTGTCACAGTTATACAGAGGCGAGCCTAGCAAAATACATGATATTATAAAAAACTTCAAACATACTCCAGCTCAAACTTCTGTTTCCTGTGTAGCCAATGACCTGGGCTAGTTTACATGTTTCTTGTGCCATCATTAGCTGTGTCATCATCACCTCTGGCTGGAGGAATATGGAATCTGAAATACTGAAAGGAAGAGCAAGAAGACAAGGATAAGAAGAAAGAAAGGAACCGTTTCTGGGCAGGGAGAGAGAAGCAGAAATGTTATCTGTGTGTAGGCCACTCACAGGGCCGGCACAATCCATTATGCGACCTAGGTGGTCGCCTAGGGCGCTACAATTTGGGGAGCGGCGACCGCGGCGGTATTTCGGCGGCGGGACCTTCTGCTGCCTCTGTGGGGGGGCAGCATTTTGGGGCGGGACCTTCCGCCGCCTAGGGCGGCAGAAAAGCTGGCGGCGCTCCTGGCCATTCACATAGGATATTTGATTTCATAAGGCAGTTATAAGGGCCAGACGAATAGAGAGGGGTGTGTGCCGGTTTGACAGCTGCTATTACAATGAAATCGAAATTGCCACCTGCTATCATCACACAATGAAATGCTGCAGAGAGGGATTAGAACGTGTCAAGGACTCTGACAGCTGGAGAGCTGACCTGAGACCTCAGCCTGGTGATGCAGCGAGAGTGGCACCCTTCTACCTACATTAAAAACAAACTGGTGCAAAATCACACCACTATAATAAAAACATATGAATCCTTACACGGGTGTGCACGGCATGTTTTTCTCTTCTTCCTTTCGCTATAAAGACCCTGGTGCAATGTGGAAATTCAAGTGAGTCTCCAGGAAGCATTTCTTTAATAACCTACTGATCACAGCCCAGCCTAGCTAGCTCCCTAACCCAGTATCTGAGCACTGCAGAATTTTAAACATGGGGGAGAGATAGCTCAGTGGTTTGAGCATTGGCCTGCTAAACCTTAATCCTTGAGGGGGCCACTTGGGGATCTGGGGCAAAATCAGTACTTGGTCCTGTTAGTGAAGGCAGGGGGCTGGACTTGATGACCTTTCAAGGTCCCTTCCAGTTCTAGGAGATAGGATATCTCCATTAATTAAAAAAAAAATGTCGGGACAGGTGCTTCTGTCTTCTCCAAGGCCAGTTCAAAGCAATCTGGGGCCTCTGCTTGCATGCCGTGAACCCACCCATCTTGGAGTGGTGATGTCTGGTGGGCCATTTTCCCCTCCCAGACAGGCAGGACCAGCAGCACTGGCTCCCCTGTTGTATTAATTTAGATGGAATATACAGGCCCAAAGAGTCAAAGGTGTTAACATAAACCAGTCACTGTCCAGCATTAAACAGTTTAAACCCGGTTTGGGGATTGGTATAAAGGAACCTCAGCCGTACCTGGCTAGGGTGACCAGATGTCCCATTTTATAGGGACAGTCCTGATTTTTGGGTCTTTTTCTTATATAGGCTCCTATTACCCTCCACCTCCATCCCAATTTTTCACACTGGCTGTCTGGTCACCCTATACCTGGCAGAGTACTGAAGGATCTCATGATGGACACATCTGGGGTGTATAAGCCAGCTCTGTGACCAGTCCAGATGTGACCCAGAAGAACATGACATGGTGTCAGGAGTAAACTAAGTACAGAAACAAGGAAAACAGCAACAAAGGTTGCAGGAGCGCAGAGTCATTGACATGCCACTCTTCAATGCCCCAGCAGCCAGGCCCCCCCAGAACCGAGGCACCCACAGTAATTAGGCAACTCTGAAAATCTTGGCGGTGGGGCTGCAGGGGGGTTGCTGTCGTTTTACTATTTGCCCTTTACTGCCACTGCAGTAAGAAAAGTGCTGCTGTCTAAGCCAGCTCCTTTGCCATCCCGCAGTGGGTGCACAAGCTGAGTCAGCTGCGTGCACAGCTCAGTAGCAAAGAAACTGGAAACTCCCAGCGGCTCATTCTTTGGAAGCTGTAGATACCTTGTTCCTTTCGCTTTGTGGCTCGGCCCACATCGGGCGCTGAGCTGAAGGGCCCGATCCAAAACCCATTCAAGTGAATGGGAATCTTTCCACTGACTTCAGGGGCTTTGGATCAGGCCCCAGGTGAGCTACACATGATGGGAAATGACACCGACCCAGTCCTGCCTACTTCAACTCCCGGGACGTTCAGATGAGGCACGCGGCCAAAATGGACAGATTCAGGTGCCCCAGACCAGACCCCATAATCCATATCTAGATACCAGCTTTGTTATCAGAGATGCTGAGCACCCCACTAAGTTCACCGGGAGTTACAGGTACTCAGCACCTTTGAGAATCGGGTTCTTGTTACCTAGGTGCCCAAGGACGGATCCGGGAATCCAACACCAGCCAGTGCAGTTTGAAGATTGTGTGTTAATGTAAGGGGACTGTTGCCCCCTTACTAACAGTCAGTGGGGGTGTTTCGGTTGGCTAGCTCCCAGCATTAAAAGAATGGGGAGAGGCCAATGCTCCAGGACAGCCGCAGCCTCTGATCCTGATTGACAGGCCGGGCAGGCTAATCAGGGAGTCAGGAGGCCAGGGTGGGTCCCGTCCTCCTTGTGAGCTGGAATTGCCTGGGTCAGACAGTGGGGCCGAGCGAAGGAGAGAGCAGGGGCCCACACTGGGCTGGGGAGCAGAGCCGGGCCAGATCCAGAGGGCCAGAAAAGCAGCTCAGGGAGCAGGTCAGAGTTGGGAGCAGAGCCAGGGACAGCCCAGGGAGAGTAGATCCCGTGCGGGGAGCAGAGCTGCAGCCACGGAGCCAGGTGTGGTGAGCAATTGGGGCTAGCCAAGGGGGGACCTTGGGCAAAGGGCCCAGCGCAGAAAGACACCCCCAGCCAGGGGTCCTTGCAGGCCAGACTGGGAGGGGGATCTTAACCCGACAGGGGGCTGACGCTGGGAAGAAGGGTCCCACCACCCAAAGCTCGGAGGTGTGTGGCCACCACCATTGCAAGTATCCAACCTGCAGCATCCCTGCAGCACAGACAGGGCCTGAGAAGGAGGCCTGGGACCTACAAGGACCAGACTGTGAACTGCCCTGACATTCCAGAGACACTGTTTGCAATGTTCCCTGCCACAGAGCGGCGTGACGTGTTTTCCTTTAACCTTTCCCAGTTTTCCTTATTCTTTTTTTAAATTAATTGTTAATTAAACAACTTGTATTTGCTTTAAATTGTATGAAATGATCAGTGGGTCAGGGAGGTGCCCAGTGCAGAGAAAGCACCCTGGAATGGGGACACTCTAGCCCCTGTCCTAGGTGACCACAGCAGGGTTGGGGGTCGAGCCCCCAGGAATCCTGGGCCCAGCCTTGTTGGGGTTACGAGGACTCTGCCACACAGGAGAGTGGAAGGGGAACCCTCGAGGGCAGGGAGGCCTCTGGGTAAAGGGAGTGGGAGTGAGGACTCAGATCCTTTCGCTAGCCCACTTCACCGGGGTAGTGCAGAAGCCAGGAAAGTTCCCCACAATAGCGGGACCATTCCCCCGCTTACATTAAAGAGAAAAGGCCCAGAGCTCACAGTGCTGCTGGGACCGTTCTCTGATAGCCCTGAGGCTCTGATGAGCATTCATGAAAGCCCCTAGGTACCTGGCTGAATGCTCAGGGCACAACAATTCCTTATTTACAGCTCCAGCAGCAGGCATGGAAATATTTCCCTGCCTTTGTGCATACAGGCTGCAGAGGGGGAGTGGATTTCCTGCTAGCAGATTTTGCGGATGGGTCAGACACTCACAGGGCCAACCCCATGTTACCTTCCGTGGGAGCCGGGATCCAATCAGACCAGAACCCCGGTGTTCCACTCTAACCTTCTCATGGTGCAAACCAGGTACCCCAATGGGTAGCAAATAGGAAGGTGCTGCCTAGACTTCAGGTGGCTGGCAGGCTGGGTACTTACTTAACAGGGTGCAAATTCAGTTTGGGACAGCAAATTCCAGTCCCTGCCCCCCACCCCAGCAAGTACCCTGTTCCACTCCCTGCTGGTGTCCCCCCTTCTCTGCAGGGACCCCAAGTTTCCCTTGGCTGGGGAGTCTCCCCTCTCTCTTACCCACACAGCGCAGGAGCTGGTGCCACCAGGAGTCGTGCCAGGTTGCTGCACCTTTTGGCCTGGCTGCCTCTGCAGCTTCATGGAGGAGCGGCTGGGCCAAATTTCAGTGGCATTGCGACCACACAGCCAGAGCGACGTGCCAGACCACTCCAGCAGCAGCTGTACTGATTTAGTATGGGAACACTGCCATGGGCCCTGCCCCTAACTCTGTGACCAATGGAACTCAGAGCAACTGCCAAAACTTTGAGGGGGGGGGAGGATGTTTGCTCCCACCCCCTATATGGTGCCACTTTTACTTACACCAAAACACTGACAAAATGGACAAGAATCTGCTCATAACCTTGGCCTAACATGTCCTGGGCATTGGAGAAAGGAGAGGATGATGATGATTATTTGTGCATGCACAGATACAGCTTCTGCAGCAGAGGAAGGACAGATGCAGGGCACCATTAACTATTCCCCACCCCTACCCCACCCCAGCCTTCCCAGGGGTGTGGCCACCCAAAAGCAAGAAATCTGGATGATCATTGAAATAAGCATAAGGATTGTTGCTGTACAAGCCTACTCAGTGTGTTGGGTGTTTAAATGGGAATGTCTGCAGATCACTAAATCCTGGCATGAATTCCTTAAGCCTCGCTAATTTTTCTTTAAAACTAATATTCTAAAAGCGACTTGCAGTAGAAGTAATGATAGTAATGAAGGGAGGGTAATTAATCAATTTCCCAAGGGTTATAATGAATCAATTCTCCATCACTGGCAATTTTTAAATCAAGACTGGATTTTTTAGAAAGATATTTGTTAGTTCAAACAGGAGTTATTTCAGGGAAGTTCTCTGGCTTGTGTTTTACAGGGAGTCAGACTCAATGATCACACTGGTCCTCCCTGGCCTTGGAATCTATGAATCTATAGCTCCAGGGGGAAAAAATATTTCTCATAACCCATCCAAGGAGCAGAAATAAGTATGTGCCTCTATGAAGCTAATGAGTGATGAATAGCACTGAATTCCATTGCAGCCAGTCAGGATGGAGATATTTACATATACAGTCTGATTGGCTAATACTGCTCCAGAATGTAGTGGGACGTAGTGTAGACAATGAGAAAAAAATTCTAGACTCTTTTCAGCCAATCACAAGACAGGATTTTATTCTTCTTTGTAATAATAAGGTTCCAAACAAGCGGTTGGCAGAGGCACTGTGGGCACTGCTGTGGGCACAGCTACGGGGTGAGAGCAGTGCTGTACGGTAGGCTCCAGGTAATTCAATGGCTCTATGCCCTCTCCCCCTAATGCCATGAGCTTTTGTAGGAAAACTCTGTCTGAATTCAAGGGCTCTTTGTCTTTCTCTCTTAAGGAACCCAGTATCAGTAGCTCTCTCGTTTCTCTTCTCTGCAGTTTTTGGGGGGAGCAGCTGACCCCTAGCCAGCCACAGCAGCTGGGAGTGGATCTGTTGTTACCAACTGAACCTTTGGTTTGAAGCAAGTCTGAGGGGTGTTGAGCTGTAAGTACCAGGTAACTCAAGCTCAATTCATTTCATTCATTTGTATCTGCTTCCCCTATTGGTGTGATTTGAGAGCACCCACGGATGTGCTAAGGACACCTGATCCCAGGAGCTTGCAACCAACCTGGGGACAGAACAGGTGATGCAACAAATTTGGGCACATGAATGCCTGGATGGTGCCGTGAGTCGGAGATGGGGGAGGGGTCGGCCTTCATATGAAAGTGGGAAACATGCAGATATTAGATCATGACAATTGTTGCCTGTTGTGGGCATCAAGGCAGAAACAAGAGAGATTTAAATGAGAAGATTCTTATTCTTATTATTTGTATTACTATAGCTCCCAGGAGACCAAGTCCTGGACCAGGATCCATTATGGTTTACTGGGAAAATTGTGTCCATTTGGAGATCTATGATCATCTTTCAAGGAACCTCAGCTTCATTTTCTATCCATTCATCACTTATCTGTCTCTGTATCTCTCTTTCTGTCGGGCTGTTTATACTGCACCTGTGGATATGTACCTGAGAGTCCATTTTGTCTTTATGTCTCCTCTCTCCAGTTTCCCTGTGATTCCAGTTGACCACAAACCATGAGGATTTTCTACCTCCTGCTTGTTATTCTCTTAGGGATCTCCCTGGCCACTGCAGGTAAGATGTAAATATTGGAGCTGTGCCAAACTTGGTTGCATTGGTTCCCAAATGGTTCAAATGTGGGGTTAGGGTGGAGGGGGAAAGAGGGTTAGCTTTGCAGGAGATCAGTCCTCCTGATTTTCACTTTGAATTTCAGGTTCCAATGGAGAATTAAAGTGAATCACAGTCAAAAGTCAGGGGTTGAAATCCTGGTCCCATTCAAGTAAATTACAAAATTCCCATTGACTTCAATGGAGCCAGGATTCACCCTGAGAGCTCACACTGGATTTGAGTGATAATCACTCAGTGTTGCATGGTTTGAACCAAGCATAACAATTGCCTCCCAAAAGCTTTGGAGAAGAAGGCATGGAGGGAAATCACTTGAAAATTAATCCCTGGTTTACCTAGAACCAGAAACGGGTCTGTCCAGGTCCAAAGTCTCTATTAGGGTCTGAACTTCCCCAAAATTTCAGGAAAATATTTAGGCATATGTACAATCCTGTTAAGTTCAGGGCCCAAGGTCTCCTGACTCCTACTCTAGAGCCCTATCTACTGGGTGAATCTTACCTCTTGTTTCAGTCTCCTCCTTTATTCTGATGCCTATTAGGGATCTGAACAGTCAGCGTGATGTTGTTTTTCTGACTTGTGGTCATCTCCAAAGCCTCTTGAAGTCAATGGAAAGAGTTCAATGGGCATTGGATTGGGTTGTTAGACTTCTCTCCCTGTGAGTTTCTCTAGCATATGTCTGATTAAGACTTTCTCTGACATCAGTGGGCCATTTCCTCTTGTTCTTTGACCTGATGTCACAGTTCATATCGGCCTGCATTTGCAACTGCAAACACGACTCTTTTTCTTTCCACAGCAAATGGCCAGCGCATGACTCGAGATCTCAGCCACTGCCTAGAGAGAGGCGGGACATGCCGATACAATGACTGCGATGATGGTGAAGTGGAGATTGGCACCTGCTACCATCATACCATGTTATGCTGCCGGGATTAGGAGGTGATGCTGTCCCAGAGGCATCCCATTTTGAGATGTACAACAGCCACCAAAACCTCCCTTCTTTTTTAATTAAAAATAAACTGTTGTTTAATTATGTTTCATAGAATCATAGAATATCAGGGTTGGAAGGGACCTCAAGAGGTCATCTAGTCCAACCCCCTGCTCAAAGCAGGACTAACACCAACTAAAACATCCCAGTCAGGGCTTTGTCAAGCCTGACCTTAAAAACCTCTAAGGAAGGAGATTGATTCCACCACCTCCTAGGTAACCCATTCCAGTGCTTCACCACCCTCCTAGTGAAAAAGTTTTTCCTAATATCCAACCTGGACCTCCCCCACTGCAACTTGAGACCATTGCTCCTTGTTCTGTCATCTGCCACCACTGAGAACAGCCGAGCTCCATCCTCTTTGGAACCCCCCTTCAGGTAGTTGAAAGCAGCTATCAAATCCCCCCTCATTCTTCTCTTCTGGAGACTAAACAATCCCAGTTCCCTCAGCTTCTCCTCATAAGTCATGTGCTCCAGACCCCTAATCATTTTTGTTGCCCTCCGCTGGACTCTTTCCAATTTTTCCACATCCTTCTTGTAGTGTGGGGCCCAAAACTGGACACAGTACTCCAGATGAGGCCTCACCAATGTCGAATAAAGGGGAACGATCACGTCCCTCGATCTGCTGGCAATGCCCCTACTTATACAGCCCAAAATGCCATTAGCCTTCTTGGCAACAAAAGCACACTGTTGACTCATATCCAGCTTCTCGTCCACTGTGACCCCTAGGTCCTTTTCTGCAGAACTGCTACCTAGCCATTCGGTCCCTAGTCTGTAGCAGTGCAGGGGATTCTTCCGTCCTAAGTGCAAGACTCTGCACTTGTCCTTGTTGAACCTCATCAGGTTTTTTTTGGCCCAATCCTCTAATTTGTCTAGGTCCCTCTGTATCCGATCCCTACCCTCTAGTGTATCTACCACACCTCCTAGTTTAGTGTCATCTGCAAACTTGCTGAGAGTGCAGTCCACACCATCCTCCAGATCATTAATAAAGATATTAAACAAAACCAGCCCCAGGACCGACCCTTGGGGCACTCCACTTGAAACCGGCTGCCAACTAGACATGGAGCCATTGATCACTACCCGTTGAGCCCGACGATCTAGCCAGCTTTCTATCCACCTTACAGTCCATTCATCCAGCCCATACTTCTTTAACTTGGTGGCAAGAATACTGTGGGAGACTGTATCAAAAGCTTTGCTAAAGTCAAGGAATAACACATCCACTGCTTTCCCCTCATCCACAGAGCCAGTTATCTCATCATAGAAGGCAATTAGGTTAGTCAGGCACGACTTCCCCTTCGTGAATCCATGCTGACTGTTCCTGATCACTTTCCTCTCCTCTAAATGTTTCGTAATTGATTCCTTGAGGACCTGCTCCATGATTTTTCCAGGGACTGAGGTGAGGCTGACTGGCCTGTAGTTCCTCAGATCCTCCTTCTTCCCTTTTTTAAAGATGGGCACTACATTAGCCTTTTTCCAGTCATCTGGGACCTCCCCCGATCGCCATGAGTTTTCAAAAATAATGGCTAATGGCTCTGCAATCTCACCCGCCAACTCCTTTAGCACCCTCGGATGCAGCGCATCCGGCCCCATGGACTTGTGCACGTCCAGTTTTTCTAAATAGTCCCAAACCACTTCTTTCTCCACAGAGGGCTGGTCACCTTCACCCCATACTGTACTGCCCAGTGCAGCAATCTGGGAGCTGACCTTGTTCATGAAGACAGAGGCAAAAAAATCATTGAGTACATTAGCTTTTTCCACATCCTCGGTCACTAGGTTGCCTCCCTCATTCAGTAAGGGGCCCACACTTTCCTTGATTTTCTTCTTGTTGCTAACATACCTGAAGAAACCCTTCTTGTTACTCTTAACATCTCTTGCTAACTGCAACTCCAAGTGTGATTTGGCCTTCCTGATTTCACTCCTGCATGCCTGAGCAATATTTTTATACTCCTCCCTGGTCATTTGTCCAGCAATCTTCGTTGGAGAGTTCAACAGTCATCGCTCTGATTGGGGGTACGCTGATTCAGATGATAACAGGGAGCTGTTGATGGACTGGATGATTAACAACAACTTTATGTTGATTCATGATGCAAAACATGGCACATTTCTCTCAGCCAGAGGGTCGAAAGAGTACTTTCCTGATCTTTGTTGGGTCAGTTCAATAGCTGGCCATCCACAACCAGAAAGTCATCTTGTACTTGATAACTTCCCTCACAGCCAACATAGACCATCACTCATTCACAGCTACCCATCATTCAAAGTTCAATCAAATGTCAGCGGAATTTCGTAAAGTAGGGAAAAGTTCTGTAATGCACTGGAATGTAGTGTGGTTACCATTCCATTGCATTGTATCCCAGCCGATGAAGCCTACCAAGGAGCTGATTCCAAGAAGCCATTTACAAAGCCGCATGTTCAGCTGTACCATGGGGTTGTTGACCAATTTACACTCCCTGCCTGAGTCCCCGGTCCACATCCCCACCTGGCTCTTGGCCCCGGCTCTCAGGGGATGGGCACAGTTAGGGGTAAGAAGGGGTGTGACCCTGAAAAGTTTGGGGACCACTGTTCTAGGACCTGGTCACCCGCCAAGCGGAAAAGCAGGTTTGCTGTCAGACGAGAGCTGATTCTCTAGCTGGCGGGTTACATGTAAATTACATTGTGTGTGTTTCACAAGGGGTCTCCTCTCACCAGTCTGAATCCAATGGTAATGGAGGATTGTGAAACACTTCAAAGAGAGAGATGTAACGGAAAGCCACAAACAATGGGGACGGAGAGTGGGGGAGACCCCTAGCTGGAGGCAGAGATCAAAGGTTTGCTCTAGTGTACTTGAGACACAAAGAAGACACTCTGGCATCCTCCCCTAGGTCATGAAAGAGGGGTCTCACACAGGCTTGATTGAAAATCCTGGAGAGACCTTTGGGTGAGAGAAGTTTCTTTATACAATAGCGTAATGTGTTAGTTAAGTTTCCTTGCTATAAAGCACCTTACGATTGTCTTTTGTTTCCAGTGTTCTTGCTCACTGGCATTTGAATCTCTGGTTGTTGATAATAAACGTAGTCTTGTTTTCACTGTACGTATATCTCAGTGCTGGGTTGTTAAGCAAAGTGGCAACCCTGAGATCTGCCAAGCTGGTGGGTACTGTTCCTTTGGGAAGAGCAGGCTTGGTCATTCTGTGAGTGTCCAGGGGATAAGGGGGCTTGACACTGCAGGGACTACTCCAAGGACTCCGGGGCTGGTGTGCGCCTGTCACAGGGTCCACTCACCGCTAGTGGTGCCTTCTTCTGGCCGCTCTCGGGATTAGCTTCTTCCAGGTGCTGCGCCTTTCTCTGATGGTCTCTCCACCCATCGCCCTCTCTCACCCTGCAGCTCCTCTTGCTCTAAAAGTTGCAGCTTCCTCTTCATGATGTGGCCTTCCAGCCAGGTCACTAGGGGTATCAAAGTCTTTCGGGGCAAAACGTCCCAGGCAAGCCGCTCTCCACTGCCTGGTCTGTGCCACTTCTCCAGTGGCTGGCAGGGGAATCGGGGCCCACCCTTTACTCCAGGTTCCAGCTCAGGGCCCTTCTCTTGAGCCGCCAAGGTCTGCACTATCCTAGGCCTTGCTGCTTCCCCCTGAGTCTTTCCTACCTTTCTAGTTCTCCCACTCTCCGGGTTTGCCAGCCACATAACTCCCTCCTCCCAGGGGGTAACCACAGACTACTTGCATGTATATCCCCAAGCATGGCTCCCTTCGCCCAGGAAGTGACTGCAGCCTTCTTCTGTGCTCAGTTCCTGGGCTTTATACAGGCTCCGCCTGTTCCTGTCCAGCTGAACCTTGTCTAATAAATCCCTGCTCCCTAGCTCCTCCTCCAGGTGCAGCCTGGGCATTTAACCGTCCTATCTGGCTGCCTCAATCCATTCAGGTCTTGTGTGTGCCTATCGCTAATCTGTACGGACAAGACAGAACCAGGCCTGCACAGGTCTGGAAGGCAGGGCTTGTGTTTCAGGGAGATGATCCAACCGCAGGCCCAGACAAGACTCCTTCACAACAAGGGCATGTGGTGATAAGGTGTCTCCAACCCGGGGGAGCATCAACAGCTCTGTTTGTCTTTAAGCCACCAAACTGCTGAGTGGCTTGAGACAGGCAGGTTAATGAAAATCAAGAATGTTGTCATGCTCCTGCATCCGATACAGACTGGTCATGGAGCTTCCTTCTGAGCAAGATACACATCAGACAGGAATGATCATCACAACATCCTTCAATCCTCTGCTAGGTATGGCTCAAAGTACTCCTGTTCTTATTGTGGATACAGACTAACACAGCTGCTACTCTGAAACCTGTTAAAAAGGTATGTTACACACAATGCCACCTAGTGGCTACACTGTATAATACAGTTCAGCATTCCATTACAAATGTAACATTCATCGTAATGCATGTTCCCCTCATTTACTATGGTCAATTTATGTTTCCACTCCAGGGATGTGTGTTTAATAGGAGCAAAATCAAGACGCACAAAGAATATGTTGTCGCTCATACTGAAATAACATTAAGAAAGCACTATCTACTTTACATTTAGAAATGAAACATTTGCTAGTAAGGAAATACACGGATTGCAAGGCTTCTGAAAAGCTTTAATAAAATGTATGCACCTTTTTTAGCGAATTCACTTCCATCCAGCAGGTGACCTTTCAGCGTTTGCTTTGCATGAACGTTGCTGTAGCTGAGTTTCACTGGCCAAAATATTCACACAAAGTGAATTTCAAGGCACATGCGCAAATATTCATAGAAACTGAATTTTAAATCCACAGAAGCAAACCGTTATTCTGGAAACACTAACACTCTCATCCAATCAGGAAAGAGAAACAATACCATGTGACTCTTCCGACCTTATCGAGATGGCTTAGATTTGGAATATTCACTCCTAGTCACTATAGTCCTCTGTAGAGTTAAAAATAATATTCATTGAATCATGGATAATATTCAAGGAAATCACAGTTCTCGTTTACTCAAGTTCTTGGACCTTGTCCATCAGCTAGTACTGGAGCACGTGCTCATGGCTATTCCATGAAGTTCAAGACACTTTCTTGACACAGCATCTGACACAGTAGGGCTCAGGTCTTTAGGCACAGCCATAATACATCATCAGACGTAAGCTCCCCATGGACATTGATGATATTTTCATCCCACGGACAGATAACCTTTCTCCGTCACAGAGTTCCACCACAACTTCAACAACCACCACCCATCCTTTGAACTGTCTCTAGAACACTCCTACTCTGGCATCAGCGTCAGAAACACCACGTTCAGCTTCAACAATGGAACCCTACAGACAACTATATACAAGAAACCCGTGGATCACCACACTTATCTTCACAGATCCAGTAACCACTCAGACACACCAAGAAATCTGCCATCTACAGCCGGGCACGCAGGTACCACAGAATATGCTCTGCGGAAAAAGTCCAGGATACGGACCTTAACACACTTAAAACTGCCTTTGCCAAACAAGGACACTCCACTTGAGAACTAAATCACATCATGGAATGGACCATGCACATACCCTGAGAGACCCTGCTTCAATATGGAAAAAAATATCCCTCCGACTGCACATCCCTAGTTGTCACTTACCACCCCCACACTGGAATATATATGAGGTATTATTAAACAATTACAGCCCTCACTCAATGGAGACTCCATCCTGAAAGAAATTTTCCCATGCCCCCCTGTATAGCCTTCAAACAACTTCCCAACCTCACCAAGCTCATCATCAGAAGCAAGCTCTACACAGACCAGGACTCACCAACTCAAAGTGGTACCAGACCCTGTTACAACAACAGATGCAAAATCTGCAGCCATATCCCCACTGCTATGACGGTCAACACCTCCACAACACAACTTTCAAGAACCATGGGTCCTACACATGCTTATCACAACATGAACCTCATCCAGTGCATTAAATGCCACAACAACAGCATTGTGGATGAAACTAAACAATCACTACGCTCTCAAATGAACTTACACAAAAAATGATAAAAACACCGTATCACCCATAGTTGAACATTTTCATGATCACTCCATACCTGACCTCTCAGTCCTTGTCCTCAAAGGAAACCTGCACAACACCTTCAAACGATGAGTCTGGGAGCTTAAATTCATAACTTTTGTTATTTAATAAAGACACTGAATGTATAGCTTATTACAACCATTTGTAACTCACCAACCCTCCTTTGTCCTATACCTGTAGCGGTGTTAATTGCCCACTCCACCTTGAATGGTCTTGTGATGGGTTCCCCCCTGCGTGCCACCTGGAACTTGGGTATCACTTGAGCTCTCTGACCAGCAGTCTGAGCTCCCACTCTCACTGTGCTGCTGTGGCAAGCTGCAGACCCCCTCCCGGTCCTACCCTTCCACCAGCAGACACACAGGTTGGGACACACCCAGCTGCAGTTACATGCAGGCTCTCTGACCAGCCACTGCATGTGAACCAACAGTAGAGAGGCTACAGCCAAAATAACCCCCAGATTTCCAGCCTAGGACCCAGAGTGGTACCATCCTGCCCTGGTCCAAACCCCAACCAGTATGAATTTATTATCCAGTTTGCCTCCCGCTCAATGTGGCGAGGAATATGCAAGAGCCCCCATCCCTTGAGCTAAGATTTCCAGGCACTTCACTCCAAACTTGCTGGTTTAAATTAAAACATAAAATAAATGTATTAACTACAAAAGATAGATTTTAAGTGATTATAAGTGATAGCAAACAGATCAAAGCAGATTACCTAGTAAATAACCAAAAACCCAAATTAAGCTTAACGTACTAGAAAGATCAGATTTGAATTAACAATCTCTCACCCTACTGATGATACAAATGGGCTGCAGATTTTTAAGGCACAAGCTTGTTACCAGATTTGCCCCGTTACTTTGGGGTATGCTCATTTATTCGGGTTACTCTTCTGGGGGGGTGGGGGGTTCTGTAATTCTATCAATGTACTGCTTGTGTCACTTGTGTTTTCCTATGGAGCTCTACTTCTCCCTTCTGCAAGTCCCCTCCCAGTGGAGCTATCCTGCAGGACCTAAGTTCCCTAGGGCTGGGTTCCTCCAGCCCCAGAACTGGATGAACACACCCACACCTACACATACATTAACAGAGCAAGTCTGAGCGGACCGGGTCAATCAGCACTGTCAAGCCGACCCCTTATATGTCTCTGGACTCACTGGGCTGGATGAAGCAGCACTTTCAAGCTGCCCCCCCTTATATGCCCCTGAGCTCCATGGACTGGATCAAGCAGCACTTTCAAGCTGTTACCCTTATGCATCCCAGAAACAGCACGTCCCTATCCCCACTCTCACATCACAATTGTACTGGTAGTAACCTACTTGATGAACAAACCCCACAGTATTTTTGGGCGCTGCAGGGATCTTTAGCTTAGGTAAAAGAAGTGTTGCTGTAGAGTAAATGGGGGAAGCTAAAAACACAAAAGAGTAAAGTTCGGCAAGAGAGAGAGAAGCAACCAACTTAACAATAAAAGTTATTTATTGAATAATAGTGATAACTACACAAGGAAGGCTAAACCAACATAACATATATTATTAAAGGTTAATACCTAAGGTAGAAAGGAAAACAGAGAGAGAGAGAAAGAGGGTGATCTCACCCACTCCATGAGGTTTGAACTGGTCGGGGTTCCCAAGTGATGGTGGTAGCTCAGGGTCCTGAGTGCTGGAGACAGGCAGAGCCCCCAGCACGATCAGTCAGGAGAAGATGGAGTTCCAGTGGAACTGATGCATAGTTTGGATCTAAGCATCAGAACACTTACTGGAGGGTGAGTAGGGATTTTTGTAGAGAAAATACAATGGGTCAAGGGAGAACACTAGATTTGTTTATAGGTAAACTGATGACTCAAGGGTTTTCTTTAGGCTAGACAATAGGAGCTGATCGCTCTTGTCTCTTCCAGGGAGCTCACAATGCAACTAGGCTGCTTCAGTATTTTGGATATCAATCAAGGATTCATTACTAGAATTGGTCTGATAACTGCTGAGCTGGGTGTGGGCAGGCATAGGTTCATTAACATCTGGAGCAGAGATTCCCATGATGCAGTGTGTCCCTGCTTTTCTGGTCCCAGAGTTCAGTGCGGTTCTCTGTTCTCCATTCTGTATGCAAATTGAGATGTCTCCCTGTCCCATCTTTCATGCAGATGAGGCTAGGAGAGTTGTCTCTCCTCTCCATTCTGTATGCTAATGGAGATGTCTTAATCTTGTCACCCTTGTCAGGAAGGTGTGTCTCCCAACACCCTTTACTGCACTCTGCAAGTTTTTTCCTCAGATGGGTTTTGGTTTAAGCAGAGGCTGGGGTGGGGAGGTGTCTTTCATGAGTCAGGCTGAATACTGCACCCTGGTTCCCCAAGAACACAGAGCTGACTGGTATCAAGCTACACTTGCTTTGCAGCTTGGAATCCCCAAGTCTTTCATACACAGGCTAGAAATCCCTTTAGCTTGGGTCCAGCACTTCCCCCAGTTCAGTCTTTGCTCCTCAGGTGTTTCCAGGAGTCTTCTTGAGTGGGGAGTGAGGAACAACAGATGATGTCACTCCCTGCCTTATATAGTTTTAGCATATGGCGCGGATCCTTTGTTTCAAAAGTTGGTTCCCAGACCGGTTTGTGGAAAAATACTGACATCCCAAGATGGAGTCCAGAGATATGTGGTCTGGTCACATGACCTTGCATACCTTGCGGAGTCATAGCAGCCATTACTTACAGGCTGTCTGGAACATTCACAGGAAGGTTAAGGTCTTCCAGGATCCATTGTCTTTGGTGATGGGCCATCAGCACTGTCTGGCTTCTTCACTGTTGTACCAGAAAGGCTAGTTGTGGGTTTCACCCAGAGTAAGCATGATTGAAATACAGATACATAGTCAATATTCATAACTTCAGATACAAAAATGATACATGCATACAAATAGGATAATCATATTCAGCAAATAACTTTTCCAATGACGTCTCACATGACTTATCATGTACAAAATGCATCATAATTATGCCATAATCATATCACAATAATATTACAATGACAAATATGGGGTAAAGTGTCAAAGGTCTCTTGCAACATGTGTTAACTCCTTATCTGTTCCAGCCTTGTATTTACCTGTGACACTCTGAGTACCTTTCCCAGACCTGAGGAAGAGTTCTGTATAAATTCGAAAGCTTGTCTTTCACCAATAGAAGTTGATCTAATAAAACATATTTTCTCACCTATTTTGTCTCTCTAATATCCTGGGACCAACATAGCTATAACAACATTGCACAGAAACTATCAATGTTAGTTAGAGTATTGCCACCTGGACCCTGGTGAGCTCCATGATTGGAGATTTACAGGACTTAGAGAAGCCACAGTCAACTCCCAGAACACCTTAGACTGTAATGAGACATGACATAACAAGTGTCGTGATACACAATATATGTAAAAAAAAGACAGAGGGAGCAGTTAGGGGAAGATGGGTGAGAGTCAGAATAACAAGACCATGTACTTGGTAAGGTCTGGTCTACACTACAGAGTTAGGTTGATGCAAGGCAGCTTATGTTGACCTAACTATGGGAAGTGTCTACACGTACATTTCCTTCCTGCTGACTTAACAGATCCACCTTCCTGAGTGGCATAGAGACAAGGTCGATGCAGTTAGGTCAACACGGTGTCAGTGTAGACAATGTGTTGCTTACATTAACTGTTACTGGCTTTCAGGAGCTGTCCCACAATGCCCCACATTGACAGTACAATCAATACAAGCAAGGATGCACACCGCCAACAAAAGGAGCAAAATGTAGACACGCACAAGTGATGTAATTACTGCGGCGGGTGTATGCTGATATAAGTTAGGTCGACTTAATTTTGTGGCATAGACATGGCCTAAGACAGTTATGTCTATATTTCAGTGGATCACTGGGTTAGATAGATAGAGAGAGAGAAATTCACTTTCTCCCTTTATTTATATATTTGATTTTTTTTTGCTTTATTTAGTATTAATTGTTTTAATTTTACAGATGGAGACGCATGTCTCTCCAGATAAATCATATTTTTAATAAGAAAGTTAAACAGCTACTCTATATGAAAAGGAAAGTAACATGCATTTCCTAATGTTTTCAGGCATCCCTTTTGGATTTGTGCAGTGCTGTGAGATCTTTATGGGATTAGTTTACAGCATTTCCACATTCCGCGCGAGCAGGCTCCAGAGAGGTCTTGGGGACAGTCTGCGTTCGGGGGTATGCAGTCACCCCCATTATCTGCACAGGAAGGGGAGCCTGGAGAAATACCTGCACAAAGCAAAAGAGGCTGTAAGGTTCTGTTTGTATCCACAATGGGAGCAACATACCAATTGCAATTTCAGGCGGAGGGACACCATAGAAACTGGCCATTCACTGAGTGGTGAGCACAGGCTGTGCTAATCATGGCCAGCATAAATGATCTCGTCATGAGTGAAATTTGCCTCTTGTAACTTTTCAACAATTCAGATACCAGAGAAGGACCCAAGTGGTAAATTTTAGGGCTGGATCTAAATGTCCCCAACGTTTGGGAGTTCTCAGTTCCAGGGATTTGGAATTGGGGCCCATCTTTAACCCAAACATTATTAGCGTAATAGTTCCTAGCTGTAATAGAGCCGTTTCCGTCAGAAGGTGCTAAGGGGGTGCACAAACATTGATTAATTTTTCTCACCACACCCCTGGGAGATAACAATAAAACTTCCAAAGGATCACAGTGAGACTGTTTCATTATTGGGATTAGAATCCAGCTCTGCAGAGTCCTTCTCATTTGCTCAAACCACTGAACAATATCGTGTCCCCTCTTGTTTTATAGTTCAATCAAAAGACTGATGAGTAGACGTTTCAAGAGATCAGGAGTGTTCTTGGTCATTTCTAGGAAGGGTATGATCAATAGATACAGGGGTAAGCAAATTCCAGACAGGATCGACCTATCCAGAACTTTTAACAGGGAGCAGGGCCGAAACTCAGATATGGATCTCCATCTCTAGTGGCTATTGGTAGGCCTAAACTTCCCTAGTACATCCAGACTTCCAATTTGATTAGAAAACTGAACCAAAAAAAGGGAATCATAACCAGGGTATATGATCCTCCCCCAGATTTCATCCATCAACACCCCCGCCACCCCCCAAAAAAACCCCTCCCAGCTGTACAGATGCAGCAAGTAGGGATGTAAGTAAGGTTTAAAAATAATAACCATTTAACCTATGAAAATTCTATCGGTTAAACCGTTAACCGTTAAGGAGTTCACATAGGCGGGGAACTAGGGATGTGGGGGTTGCTGCAGCATTCCCACGTTTTATTTGGGGCTCTGCTGCTGCCCATGCCTGGCATCCCCGCTGACACCCCATGCCTGGAACTCAGCTGCTGGCCCCGCGCCCGGGATCCCGCCTGCTGTCCCCATGCCCGGGGTCTCAGCTGCCAGCCCAGTACCCCGGACTCTGCTGCCGGCTCCGTGCCCGGGATCCCGGCTGTCGGCCCCACGCCCGGGGTCCTGGCTGCCGGTCCTGTGCCCAGGACTCCGCTGCAGGCCCGGCAGCTGGGATGCTGAGTGCAGGGACTCATATAGTTTAATTGTTAACCGAAACCGATAAGACTGATGCTTATTTGTTAACCGGTGAAACTTTTACGTCCCTAGCAGCAAGATCTATCTTTTTCACAAAGAAGGAGGATTTAAGAAGTTTGGAGAAAAAGAGAGCAACAAATTTGTCTCCTGATGCTACAATGTTCCCCCTGCAGATTGCATCAGCTCCAAGCAGGATCCTCACCACCTACCTTTACAGCAGGTCGCACGACCGTGCGAGCAGGTTCCAAATTCGAACAGTGTTCCAGGGCAGAGTGTTTGGTGGCAGAGGCCATTGTTGCTGATACATCTCAGGGTGTCTGCAGGCAGGCTGAGCCCTGCAGAGGGAACGGGGAGTCCGAGAAGTGCTGCGATATCGGTCCTGCTCTGTCACTTACAGAGAAACGTCAGACTGACTTCGGGGCCAGCTTTGCAAATGCAACACGAATCACTGAGCTGGGGGCTTTGGAAACCGTAGAAGCCCCTCATTAGGGGCCTGCCACAGACCCACTGCAATCAACGGGAGTCTTTCCAGTGACCTTGAGGGACTTTGGAGGATGTCCAAGAAGGGGCCTTGTCTAGGAATAAAGGTTGTGGCTGATTTTGTGTTAGCTGACATGGCCCTGCCTTTTCTCGGCACTGCACCCAGGGGTGGAGCAGGCTCTATGCTTCCCTGGCTGTGGGAGATGTGGCAGCCTGGCCCTTATGCATGTCCTGTAGCATGGCTGTGAGGAAGGGTCTATATGTTCTCCCTTATGGGACCTCGGGATGGGCCAGGCAGCATGTAGCCTCTGGAGCAGGTCCATTAAACAATTATCTCGGCCAATGCAACAAAGGGACCGTGAGACCCCGCCCCACGCGTCTAAACTGGGGCAGCACAGGCGGGGTCAACTTGCCAGCCCTCGCTTTGCCACAAGGCTGCTGCCCACCCCTCCTGGGGTGGTGGTGGAAAGAAGCAGGACATGGGGCTAGAGAGATGGGCTCCGGGTCTACGGCGCCCCCTTCAAATAACACCCTGCTGCTGCGGCCCGAAGGAAAGCGGGCAGGGAGACGCGGGGTAGGAGCCGGCTATAGTGTGTGGCTCCCAGTGCCGCCTGTGCTGGGGAGCTGGTGTGTTGGATTGAGCGAAGCGCCATACATCTCAGGCCCGGCATTGTCAGACTTTTTAAAAAAATTCCAGAGAATGTATGTTTTTATTCAAAAATGTTTAAAGAAGGGTGAAAGTCGGTGAAAACCCCAAACGAAGGGCAGCGGGCAGGAAGAAGGAGGGGTGCCCAGGGCCGTCCGGGGGGGAGGGGGCAAGTGAGGCAATTTGCCCCAGACCCCCACGAGAGTTTTTCAGGGCCCCTGGAGCGGGGTCCTTCACTCGCTCCGGGGGCCCCAGAAAACTCTCGCGGGGCTCAGGCCCCTGGAGCTTCTTCCACTCTGGGTCTTCGGCGGCAGTTCGGTGGCGGGGGGTCCTTCTGCTCCGGGACCCACCGCTGGAGTGCCCTGAAGACCCACGGCGGGGGGTCCTTCCGCCCTGGGACCCACCACTGAAGTGCCGGGTCTTCGGCGGCAATTCGGTGGTGGGGGCCCCCTGCTTCCGAAGACCCAGGGCCCCCTGAATCCTCTGGGTGGCCCTGGGGGTGCCCAATCCCCACAGGGTGCAATGGGTGGGGGAAGGGGTGCGTAACATCCACAGGGTGCAGTTGGTGGGGGGAGGGTTGCCTAAATCCCACAGGGTGCAGCGGATGGGGGGAGGGGTGCCCAACCCCCACAGGGTACAATGGGTGTGGGGGAGGGCTGCCCAACCCCCACAGAGTACAATGGGTGTGGGGGAGGGGTGCCCAACCTCCATGGGGTACAATGGGTGTGGGGGAGGGGTGCCCAACCCCAACCTAGTACAGCGGGGGGATGGTTACTCATGATGTAGCTCTGAAGGGCTGGGGTCAGCAGGGGCTCTATCTGGCATGGAGGCCAGTACTTACAGGGTGCAGCTCTCTGCACCCCTCTTGACCATGCCCCTTTAGCATGGTCCCGTCTGTTTCCCCTACTACTGCGGAGATCACTCGACCGCTGCAGTGATGACAGGCCCACGATTAGTGAGTAGAGCCCCCTTCTGACCCCGGCCCTTAAGGAGACGCAGCTGGGGCTCTGTGCCCAGGGGCCGTGCTGCAGGGCTGACTAGTTTCCCAGGTTTTGAAAGACTGGATGTTTTCCTAGAAGAGCTGCGCTAGGAAGTTTTTTGGGGAAGTTCTCTGGCTTGTGCTGTATGGGAGGTTAGACGAGATCACCACGGTGGACCCGTCTGGCTGTGGAATCTATGAAAAAGCCAAAATTTGGGTGAAAATCGGTAAAACCCAAATATTGGCTTTTTCACAACCTGGGGATTTTTTGGAGAAAATCAGTAGCTACCAATAATGAAGGGCTTTGTGTATAGCTTGAATCTTCTCCTGCTCTGGACTGAGAAACAGGGAACAGCTTTAATGTAAGGAACTGAAAAGCAGTGAAATATGTTGTCCGCACTGTTGTAACATCTCCTCATGCGATTACCCACAATCATCCCTCTCCTCTGGTTTACGCCTTACCTGGAGTTGCCTGGAGGAGGAAGAGGAGAACAGCAAAGATCAGGTAAAGGATCTTCATGGTGGAAGGTCGGCCGAGAACTCAGCATCACTGGCGTGAAGAGACACCAAGACAGAGAGGAGACGGAGAGTCCTTGTATTTATAGGACATTGGGGATGTTGTATGCTGAGGCACGCTGACCTTGTCAGGAAAGCTAACATCTGAGCAATGAGCATGTTTCCACCGCCACACGCTGTTGAACCCAAACAATGGCAAAGCGTCACGAGTCTAACCAGCAAGGTAATATGTACAGCAACTGGGAGGCAAATCTTGGAACTGCATCGAATGCAGGTCTCCTGATTATAACATATGCTCCTCCGGCACAGTGGAACTCTCCGTGAGAAGGGTAAAGCTCATCTGTGCAGGATACCAAACTTCCCCGGCGTCTGAGAGTGTGGAATGAACTTGCCAGGGAACTAAGGACTATCAGAAACCTCCCCACCGTCCACTCCAAGTGCCAGGTGCATGTCTTTGACCTGCCATCTCTCATATAAACACACGTGTTCCTCTGTGTTTAGATAAAAAAGAAAAAACCCTCCAAACAAGACACCCCACAGTACATGCTTCTTTCCTGGTGAGCAGATGAGAGAACAAACAGTATGGGACAGATGTGTCGTCATGACGCTTAATGCACCACTGCAAGGCATTCATACTATGGTGATGAGAGCGGTATAAGAAGCTATATAGAATAGAAAGAACACAGGCTTTGGTAAGTCAGAGGGAATCCAAAGCAGGATGGCAAAGATGACGGATGGACTGAAGATTAAGACAGCCTAGCAAAGGCTTGATACCACTCTCGTATGTATTTTTCCACTGTGTGAATTTCCCCCTTGTACTTGGGAGACCACCTGGCCTGTAGTGGGAGCCCTATTGCTTGTGACATTCAAAACTCAGTTGTACAAAACATTACTGTGAACTGTGGGAAGCAAACCTGCATTGGTTTTGGGTGGGGAGAAGGGGCTGAAGAATGCCAGCCCCTAAGAGATATCTATAATGGTCAGATTATTAATTATTATTAATTATTATTGCTATTGTTGTTGTCCGTCCAGCTTGCTTACTAGCTGGACATCTGGAAAAGCCAATGCAGTCTTGCAAAGGGTGGAATTTAGAACCAGCTCTCTGATTTCACAGATCCATCATCCATAAATGCTGGCTGGCCAACATTAAGAACAGAGCTTCCAGTTGTAATCAGAGGCAGCTAGGCAGGTGAATGGGCCATACTGGTAGGATTCTGCCTCTGCAATGTTGGGTACTGTCAGAGGTGATTGTGGGCCTGGTGGCGTTGCGGGGAACATAGAGTTCCAGTGTCTTGTTGTTTACGGTGTCCACTCAGGCTGCTGCTGTGAATTCTCCTGAGTAGCCCAAAGACAGGTAGGGTGACCAGACGTCCCGATAAAATGGGGACTGTCCCAATATTTAGGCGTTTGTCCCGAGTCCCAACCGATGTTTGGTCGGGACGCAATTTGTCCCGATATTTTGAATTCTTTTTTTTTTTTGCTCCACCAGCGATACCCCCCCGTGTGTCCCGATATTTTCTTCATCCCATCTGGTCACCCTAAAGACAGGGGTCGGTTGCAGACACATTAGATTTACGGTAGCTGAGCCAGAACAGCAGAGATAGACATGAGCTATGCCTCAGCCATTAAGTCACAGTCCACGTTCCAGTCATCACTGGCCTCTACGCATCCCCTACCCTCTTGAGTTACGGTGCGTGCTGCTCTGCGGGTCTATTAGCAGATAGATCCACGGGGAAAATGTTAAATGGCTTGATTGTGTATTTAATCAATAAACTTTCAACTTGAATGAATGCTTTGGGGGTGTTTGTCAAGTAACTGAGCAATACCAGGGCATTTGTAGAAAATAACCCCAACGTAGCCCTGTCTTATGTCAGAGACTGGAAGAGTTTATAATCACCTTTAACTCTTCATGCCTTCAAGATCAATATCCATACGACGGGATGTAAACACCTTTTGAGGATCTGGGACTTGTTGTCTATTGTGCAAGGCGGCTGCCCTGTCAGAGGGAGACAGTTGGGGCTCATCATGTCAAAGGGTAGAGAGTGGAAAAACAAAACTGGTGCTCTCCGAAATTACACAATCCCTGTGACAAAGTTAGCTCGCAGCCTTCGGCCATTCTTACCGATGAGAACAGAGATACAGACGGGAGACAGGTTCTGGCCTTTGGCAGTCAGGTTTCGACACAGCTGTTATATTTTACCATATACCTCATGTGTCCAGGCCCAGTGACGTATTTTTAGATTAAGGGAAAATTAATAAAACAAAATCAGAAACAGAAATTTGAGCCTCTCTTCTGTAACGTGCTGCCAGTTTGAATGTAAGCGGTCTTACAAAATGGAGGGTCCTACAACAGACAGGTGGGAGAACTCCTTAGAAAGTGAATGATGCAGGACCCAGAAGTCATAGTGATAAATCATACACTGCAGTAACACCCTCATTCCTGAATAAAGCTGGTGAGGCCTAACAATGGGTGCCCAGGAGTGAACTCTATCGGGGGCTGCTTTTCCTCACCAGCCATCTGAGCACAGCACCTTAAGCACAGCCTGTGGGATGTATGTGAAAGGAAATGTTTTCATTGCCATCAGCGTCTCTGAACCTATATGGGAATAGCCGTCTCGACTGGAGAAAGGGGATATCATCTGTGGTACTGCACTTGTATTCATGGCTGTGAGTTTGCTGCAATTCACTGTTAACAATGGGACTTTGCACTTGGATAGCACATTTCATCTCAGGAATCCAGGGTGCTTTACAAAGGTGGGGATCATTCCCAACCAGCTCAATGCTCATTCATCTCCCCTAGGAACGCCTTCACTCATACACCCATTTGGGCTGCCTCTGCCAGCCAACCCCTCCATGCCTAACTCCTGCACAGAGATTGTTATTGCTCAGTGCTGATATTACAAATGGTGCCCTGAATGTTCAGTCAGGATCAGGGCCCCATTGTGCTAGGCTCAGTACTTAAAACCCAGGGCCTGTCCCAAACAGCTGACAAGCTAAACGAAGACAAGTCAGAGCAAGTTTGTGCAACAGAAAACTGGGGAACAAGGTTAGCAGTGAGAGATACACACTATTGTATAGACTAGTTATGTGAGTATAGGTTTTATACACACACACACACACTCCTCTCCCGATCCATACATGCATTCCCTACCCACACAGACCCAAACAGATATTCTTGACACGCACCGAGTCTCACACACACACACACACACACACACACACACACACACACACACACACACACACACAAACACACACAGATCCATATATACAGCGAGAGATTTTGAAATGAAAGAAGTGTGATGTAAAGGCAGCTGGGCCCTATTAAAAGGAAAGAGACACCTGCTTCTCTCAAAGCTACCGCAAGGCTCCCCCTTGTGGGTCTCAGCAGTTTTTTTAGACAAACATTTTCTTACAGAAACAACGAGGAGCTGTTTACGGATACAGACTAACACGGCTACCCCCTGATACTTGATTTTCTTACAGCATTTCCATCACTCGCCGCCAGAGATCCCAGGCAGGTGTTCATGCAAGATGTATACCCTGAGTGGCAGCACGCAGTATCCCCTGTTGGCTCTGACAGGAGAGGAAGCTTGAAGGATCTCCCAGCCAGACAGAGAGAGAATCTCTGCTTTTAATCTCTATCATGGGGAACATATGAACAGTGGTTCTGATACCTGCCCACCCTCCCCAGGTATCACCCATTCAGTGAATGACGAGCACAGGTTGCAGTGGGCTTGTCAGCTTGTCTGCGTTAGGACTACATCCCTGCATAAGGCAGTGAGTGGGAATAAGAACCCCTTTCCCTGCTGCATTAGACCCTACATCCGGGCATGCAGGAGTAAGCGGGTTCACTCAGCTGTTTAATCCTTCCCCAGAGCAGGAGGGCAGGGCGTGGGTGGGGAATGTGCAAAGCCAGGGCTCCACCCCAGCCTTGCTGGCCAGCACCACTAAGCAGGCGATTCACTGATGGTAAAGGCAAGCAGGTTCTTTGCCATTTACCTGCAGCAGCTCTGAAAACCATTAAAGCAGAAATCCCTTCTCATTTGTTAGGGCAGGGCAGGCCCTGAGTGGCGGGCACCTTTCTCACTGTAACACTTAAAGAAGTTCTCAGAGTCTCCAGACCTTGCACAGAAGAAGGGGTCACTTGCTGGAGGATTCTCTGCTACTTGAAGTCTTTAAACCACAGGATTTGGGGACTTCAACAGCAGAGTCAAGGGAAAGGGGTTGGGACGGCTTTTGTGGCCTGCATCATGCGGGAGGTCAGACTAGATGATCATAATGGTCCCTTCTGACCTTAAAGTCTATGAGTCTATGAGAAAGGAGCCTCCAAAATGCTTTCCCATTCAGTCATACATTCTGGGGTGCAATTTGGACCAGTGAGGGGTTGTGTCACTGCCTGTCCTGTAACCCTGGGTGCCTCACTATGCTTTTCTGCTATAGCTCCCATAGAATATCAGGGTTGGAAGGGACCTCAGGAGGTATCTAGTCCATCCCTCTGCTCAAAGCAGGACCAATCCCCAACTAAATCATCCCAGCCAGAGCTTTGTCAAGCCTGACCTTAAAAACCCATCTTGGGTCTCTCTCACAACCAGCGTACCAGCATGTAGGTCACATCCTGTGTGTCTGTGTACTAGACAGCCCTGGTTCAACAGCTCTGACCCCAGCAGCCTGGCTATATCCTCACTTTGACTTCCACCAGTCTTGGTTAAAACCAGCAAGGTGACCCCAGCACACTCCCGGTCTCTAAGTTTCCCAAAACCTTGTACCCAGAAGTGTTCAGCCCTCACTCGGACAGTTCAGAGAAATAATATGGTTTGTTTGTTCCTCTAAAGACCCAAAACACATTACAGTTTATTAACTTGCCTGGGGTGAATACACCCTTCCCTTTAAACACCACATTGACTTGGTTTATAGTAAAATAAAACAAATTGATTAACAATAGGACATAGGTTAAGTGATGCTAAGTAAAAGGAATAAAACCAGAAAGGATTACAAGCAAATAAAAATGAAAACACACATATAAAAGGCTAAAACTTAATCTACAAAGATACAAGCTTTGTTCAAGATGGTTTCTCTCACCTCTTGGTTTTCTTCCCAGCCAGGGCTGACTTTCATTCAGTCAGGACCTTCCACAAGAGTACAAGCTGCTGGCTTCCTTTGTCTTCCCAGGTGAAAGATCTTTGCCTAAGCAGGTTTCTCACCTGTATTCAATTCCAGAGACGTCAACCCCCCCTTGGTTGAAGGACCCATCTTTCTTACCTTGCAAGAGCTTGTATCTGTCTAGTGATGAATGCCAAAGATGGCTTTTGTCCTTACTTACATGTACCAAAGTTCAATGAACTTGTTTCAAGAGGCAGGATGACCTCATACTGTTGTTCCTGTCCTGTGGCCTTCCCACTCCCCTGTATGATTTCTATGTAAATGGGGCTTCCATTGTTTTTGATTCCACCATGCTTAATTTACATAGGAGGCAGGTAGATGGCAGTGCTATTCCCTCCTGTCTGGGCAGACTGTGCTGCCTAATATCCCCCCAGCCCTCTCTCAATGCAGCAGCCTGGGCTCAGAGGACAGCACCTCTCCTCAGTCGCAGCAGCTCTGGGCCTGCTCCCCGTCACAGTAGCCCCGGGACTGGGGCTGCAGGAGAGGCACCTCTCCCCACTGTGGCAGCCCCAGGGCTGGGGCTAAGGGAGAGGCACCTCTCCCCACCAGCCCTGTATGCCCCCTACCTTTCTCCTCTCCAGTCCAGGCCCTGTGGCTGCGCACCTGTGCGGCCCTTGATAGCCTGCTGCATGGCCATGCAGCTTACAGGGAACTTAGAATATGGGATATTTTAATTTTCCCCATACATCATCAATGAATGAGGGCTATACCACTGGTTAATGCTGACTGTGTTTCTTCCATAACCCTTCTCCCTCCTTCCAGTCCAGAGAACTACTGAGTGAAAAGGAAACTTGAACCTGATTTCATGTTATGAAACAAGGGACCATGGGAACTAGTTGGGTGGGCTGCCTTGGCACAGAGTGAGTCAGTGGAGGAACCCAAACCTGTTTCTGATGCAGATTAGCACTTACACTAAAATAGAAACTTTGCCCTGAGGTCTCTTTATTTAATGTCACCCTTCCAGAACTTTACCTGATCAGCTGACTGACTTGTTGGCTCATACACAGCAAATGCAACTCAAGTTAGGGTGAGAGGCATTTCCTATTCATAACTTAACTCATTGCCAGAAATGCCTGGTGTGCCAGGAGGCAGAACGACTGACGAGGGCCCAGTGGCACTTGGAGACAGTGGTAAAGTGAGTTCCCGGGAACTTCAGTGTTAGCACCTGCTGTGCTTATCCTTGGGCCACATAGTGTCCCAGATGAACAGAAGAGCCTTCTAATGAGTTTACTCAGAAACCATTAAGGGTGAAAAATCTGTTATTTCTGATCCTCAAAAGCCCTTTCCCTTAGACCCCATCACCCCCAAACACACCCACCCAAGCAGGGGGGACTCAGGTTTTACCTATGCTTCCTCCAGAGTTCACAGCAAAGTCCTGGTGTAAGTTACTGTGGAGAGTGGGTCTAGATTAGAAGCATGTGAGTAGCTTGCAGCCAGCATCCCCTCCCTGCCCACCTCTCCTGGCATGCCACACCTGAGGATGTCACGTGAGTGCTGAGTTTAGTGTTGGAATCCCTTATAGAACTCACCGAGGTTCCGCTCCCAGAGCTGAGGAACTAAAAAACCCATTCATTAGTTTTTAAGTTCACCTTCTTCAGCCATTTACACCCAGGCAGAGTGTGTGTGTGCAAGGGGATGTGTCCACAGCAGATCCCTCTAAGCCAACCTGCAGAAGGTTGGCAGAGGGAAGGGTAGGGTCCTAAACAACCGACGCTACTGACTAATGAAGCTCCATTTTCTGCTCCCACAAATGGCTGAGTTTGTCAAATGATGAAAAGCAGCATTAAAAACAAATTGACCGTAACTGTGCTAAAAACCTTCTGTGAAGTTTAAAATATTTTGGGGGAGAGGGGAAGCTTTTAGCAGAGAAATTCTCTGGTTGAAACTCAATTCCTATTTGGCTTTTCTGCAGAGTTTTGTCTGTGGGAAATGTTTCATTTCAACATCTTGCTGAAGAGACACTTCTTAAAATGTTAAGACCTGAAGGAGAGCTGTGTGGAACTCCGAAGCTTGTCTCTTTCACCAACAGAAGTTGGTCCAGTAAAAGATATTACCTCAGTTACCTTGTTTCTCACATTTAAAAATAGTCAGTTTAAAGTTAACTTTAAGATGATGGCCCATTTCTAGACCCTTGTGTGAAATGCAGGTTTTCGTACCGCAGGTGTTCTGTTCTTAACATGACCTGCTAGACTGGCAACTTTCCTAGCAACTCCTTGGGTTACTGCGAGAAAAGGTCTGTGATGGGCCCTTTGGAGACAATGGTACAGTGGGTTCCTTGGGGAAGTGAATGTTAGCACAGTGCAGTCACTGATATTCCCCTGAAGCTGGGAGTGCACACACCGGGGCTGGCAGTCTCTGGGGAGAAGGAGCCAACCGGGAACATCGGGGATCCCAAAATGCCAGGCTACAGAATGGGGAGCCATGTTAGGCTCAGAGGAAGCAAGGGAAGTGTGAGGGGCCTAGGAAAGAGGAAACATGAGGGGTAGGAGAAAAGGGTGAGAGATGGTCACATCTCATCCTCTGAGTTTGGGTGGTGGGTAAAGTACACTGCCCCACCCTGGCTCCATGATGCCAGAGGATCTCAGTCCCGCTGGGTTGAAATCTCTCTCGCCCTCACTGCCCATCTGGGCCTGGCTGTGCAGTTAGGCATGTGTGGATGTGCATATCACTCATCTGTGGGAGGTGGGAGTGTTTGTGGGTCAGCGTGGATCAGGCCAAGTACCTGTTTTCCTGTGGCAGCACATTCTTGGCCTTACTCTTTTAACTGTTGTTTGGGCTAGCATATATTCATTCCTTTACCAGGATACACAAACACATAAATAGGTGCTGTGCTCTGGGTCCCCTTACATAATTCAGTTTTATATATACACACACACACACACACACACACAGATGTCATGACACAAGAGGCTGCTCTTCCCACCCTGGCAATTAAACACACAGCACAACATGAAAGCATCTTCTGAAATATTAAGTCCCTTAGCTCCATCACCTTCCCCATCATAAAGACTTGGGAGTAAAACAGGCTTTTCAGAACAGGTTTACCGGCTCTGAGGAGCCGGCAAGTGTGTAGAGCAAATGTTAATATTGGGGAGTCCCTGCCAGCAGACCCTTTCTTTTTAAACTGAAGGGCTCCAACCTGACCTCCTCTGCTGATCTCAACCGCAGCAGCACTGGCTTGGGGGAGAGAGACAATGTCTGATGTAACTCAAACCATTCAAGCTTTCTAGGTTAAAACTAGAGCTGGTCAGGAATTTTCCAGTCAAAATGTTTTTTCAACCAAATATGTGGTTTCCACAAAATCAGTATTTTTCACTGGAAAATGTCAGTTTTGCCAACATATTTTTTCTATTTTTTTTATCAGGAAAAGCAAATGAAGTATTATGTTTTGAGTAGGGTCAAAATTTATCTGTGTCCACTGGAACCACCGCAGTGCCTTGTGGGAGTTGTAGTTCAGGTGCCTCATACCCACATTTTCCCCTGGGGACCAGGTTCACCAGCTGGACTACAACTCGGATGTATGTAAGAATGTCTGAGCTTTCAGGCTTACAGACCTACTAACTTTGGGGCTTGTGCCATGGCTTGTGGTTGAAATAATGGTTTGTTATCCATTAGGGTTGCCAGTTCTCCAGGATTGTCCGGGAGTGTCCAGGAATTAAAGATTAATCTTTAATTAAAGATTATGTCATGTGATGACACCTCCAGGAATACGTCTAACCAAAATTGGCAACCCTATTATCCATTGCCTGCTCAGTCTCACTACTGGCATGTTTTTGGGTGTTTGCCAAGAAGTTAAAGTAACTCTCCTCTTGCCCAATTGCATTCTCTGTGTTTGTCCATTGCTTGTTCAGTTCATTCTCCAGAACAGGAGGGTGGACATTACAAACCTGACGAGTTGTGTTTTATCCAAATCGCCAACATCGACGTTCTCCGCCATCTGATCAGAGTTGACAAAATCAGTAGTTTCAAACAGGTCTTTGGAGGCACCATAGTGCATCCAGATGCTTTTGGGTAGCTGTCCACTTAAATCAACTCATGCAGATGTCCACAGAGTGTGGTGAACTCTTCTTAATCAGATTTTAAGATCATTATCTGATTAGTTTCAGAGTAGCAGCCGTGTTAGTCTGTATCCACAAAAAGAACAGGAGTACTTGTGGCACCTTAGAGACTAACGAATTTATTAGAGCATAAGCTTTCGTGGACTACAGCCCACTTCTTCGGATGCATATAGAATTCTATATGCATCCGAAGAAGTGGGCTGTAGTCCACGAAAGCTTATGCTCTAATAAATTCGTTAGTCTCTAAGGTGCCACAAGTACTCCTGTTCTTTTTGCATTATCTGATTAGTTTCAAGTCACTATTTTTGTGAATTTCTCCAAAGTTACTTTTAAGGGCACGGAGGGAGGGAAGGTTAAAACCTTTAGATGTATTTAAAATATATGTTGTTCATGGGAACGGCATCACTCCCATATTTTGGAATGTGTATTAAATTCATAACCTAACTCCAGTAATAACTGGATGAGCCCTTCAGTGAAACCAAGCAGGTCTGTCCCTCCCTGTCACACCCTATTAGAAATGAGTCTTCATAGATAAGAATGAAGGAAAGACTCAATTCCCCCCACACTCACCCTTCCTGCTCATACACGGACACAAGCACACACTCAAACACACACGCAAATGGATGCACACCAAAAACACAGGAGCAATGTCCTTATTAAAAACGGACAATTTAACAGCCTGTCTTTTTAAAAAAGATTGTGAATATTGCTTGCCATGAGCTGAGCTCCTCCCTCCAGGATTTCAGCAGCAGGTTCTTTATTTTTTGCAGCATCTCATAATGAAATCAGCGCAGATTCCAAGCAGGTATTCACCTGAGGGACACATCTTGAAAGCCTCCACGCAGTAGCCGTCGACAGAAACACAGGCAGGGATTTCTTTCATTTGACCATACCCTGCACAAGGGAGAAATGTTCGGAAGTTGTTTTATTATAGTAAATGGAACTGGGTGAGATTTTTCAGATGAAGAATTTATTCAATTAAAAAAGCCATTTTGGTCAATCCCAAATTATTCATAAAACGTTTCGGCCAGTCACAAAGTGGTTGAAGTTGAGTTGCTGCTGTGGTTAGCCCCGTGATTCACGCAGTCAGCTAGCACGCAGCAGACCCAGATTAAAATCTCCACTCTAGAGCAAGCCCCAAACAGCCTCTTTCAGTTCTTCTGAAAAATTCAGATTCGGTTCAACCTGAACTTAACATTTTTTTCTTTTGATTTTTTGGAACTGGCAGCAAACAGAAAATAATATCCATTATTTGCCCAGCTCTGTATGTAAGTGCTTTTGCTTTCTTTTTATAGATGGGGAAATACAAAGAATAAAGCGAAACTGTTCAAATTTGAATGCTTAAAAATAGACCCCTAAATCCATAATTAGGCTGCTAAGTAAGCAGCACAGTTTGCAGATGCGTCTCCGCCATGTATTTGGGTGGATTAAGGGGCCAGATCTGAAAAGTCATCTGCTTGCCGGAGATTGCACAAGTCAATATCAGAGCCAGGAATTCCTGCCTGTTAGGCCTGTTCTCAGACCAACAGAGCAGCCTCTCACACACACACACACACACACACACACACACACACACACACACACACACACACACCTTCTAGAATGCCTGCAGTTATTTTCTCTCTCACCTGGAGCAAGCTGGAAGAGGAGGACACCAACCGCAAAAAGCAGGTACATGCTCCTCATAGCTGAGGATCGGCTGCGGTCTCAGTATCACTCCCTACCTCCAGGGAAGACACACCAGGCAGAGTGAGTTGGAGAGTCTGGGCCAGATGAAGACAGAGTCCCAGTATTTATAGCGCTCTGGGGCTGTGAAAGGCTGAAGTGAAGGATTCTTGCTCTGATGACTCTGATGTAACCTGTAACCAGAAATTCCAGTAAATGCCTCGAACAATCAGGTAATTGGTATGGCCATCTAAATCCAGAGAGGTGATAATTCTTCTCTATACAGTCACCCAGGCTGCTCTGGGTGAGCATTAAGGGGCCTCATTAAAGTCAGAATCTAGCCCTTTGTTATTTCTACTCACCTTTCTGTCTCCTCTAGGTCCCTTCATGTTACTGCTCTGTCCTCACTGGTGTTTTCCATACTGCCCAGATTAGGGCTAAATTGTGCCTCTTGGCAGAGCCCTCAGTAACAACTGGTCTTTGAATCCTTGTGGACAGCACATTTACAGCCTGGGGGAGCCCAGCGACAAAACCGAAGCGGTGATTAATTACCTCTGTCATTTTCAGCTAGGCTGGGATCAGTGGTTTCTATCACAGTTCAGTAACTTCTTCATTGACGGAGGGCTGGTCTACATGAGAAACTTCCATGAATATAGTGATGTCTCTTGGGGGGGGGGAGGGGTGCATGTGTGAAAAATCCACACCCCTGAGAGCTGTAGTTAAACCGAACTAACCCCTGGTGCAGACAGCACTAGAGTGACGAAAGAATTCTTCCGTCGACCTAGCTTCTGCCTCTCAGGGAGGTGGATTACCGACACCAATGGGAGAACCCCTCCCCCTCCTCCTCCTGTAGTTGTGGGTAGCGTCTACACTGAAGCACTACAGTAGTGCCCCGAGTGAAATGCCAAGAGAGTTAAAAGTAGGGCTGTGAAACGCCCCTCTCCTCCCTTCCTCCACTGCCATACTCACACAGTGTTGGAAACAGCCAACCTTTCCTCCCCCTCGCACATCCCTGCCCTCCCTGCACACACAACACACCTAGCCACCTGGACACGTTCATACACACACCCAAAGGTAGAGGCACAAGCGCACACAGAGAGGAGGATTCAGTGACTGTGATGTAACAATGTGAAGAGGGGAACAAATCTCTCTCAGGTTGCCCTCTGGATTTTTGCAGCCCAGCAGCTTCTCTGACTTCAGCAGCGGCTCTTCCCAACATCACAAATTCCAGCACAGAGGGGCAGGTCTCCCTTCCTTGACCTTTTCAGGAGCCTTCCCCAATCTGGACAAAAGGTCTGTCCCCTTGGTCGGAGCCCCCAGCAGTAGCCATCATTCTTCCCGGGACAGGATGCTGACCAGATCTATTAAAATGAAGAAGGCAAGGGCAGCCTCACCCAAGTCTCTGCTGAGGGGTAACTACTAGCGTAGTTTGTACTCAGCATATCAGCTCTTCAGCACCACAGCAACCCCACTGCTCCTTAGGTGCTGGGTCCTGAGCTGGCCAAGTTGTCCTCTGCCAGCAGTTGGGAAGCTGCAGATTGCAGTTCAATAGTGTTGACCCACCAAAGGGACACAAGCTCCTTCCCAGTGTAAAGATCAAGCCCAGTCTGGGCCAGTGTTGAACTGCATGTGAGAGAGATAATGGCACCTCCCGTCTAACTTTGCTGCTACTGAGCAGGCCTATTGGAGCATGGCGCCCCCTACTGGGGATGTTGCTGCTGATAACCGTGCCAGGGGGAGAGGCATGTGACTTCTTTCTGGCACCTGCAGAAAGACAGTCCATACAAGACAGGTCGGTGGTGACGGTACTCACACTACATCAACCTGAGTAGGTCAACCATGGCTTTAAGCCATTCAGGGAGGTTGTTTTACTGTGTTGCCATAATGGGGCTCTTATGTTGGCCAGAGACAAATTTGAGTGTAGATACACACACAAGTAAGTCTCCCTAACTTTGTAGTGTAGGCCAGGTGTGAGAGAGGGAGTGACTCGGACAATGTCTTCACTGCAGACTTATCTCAAGTTAAAGCCTCCTGAGTTAGTCTAGTTCTAGTCAGAGTGGCCACACCACAAAACAATACGTGTGCTACACAGAATGAATGGATAACTGCACAGATTGATTGTACAAGCAGTAAAGCGTGTTTGGGTTAGTAGCTGGCGAGTGGTGCTAACTCTACTTGTAACCTACACCCCATGACTGATCAGTCAACTTGAGTTAAAAAGCCCCATCAGAAGTGAGTTAACATTTTTTGAATGTGGCTGGGACTGAAGTTACAACTCAAGTAAACTCTGCAGTGAAGAGAAGCCCTTAGATTCTAATGACATCTCACAGCCCAAGTAAGGGTATGTCTACATTGCAAATCATCCACTGTGTAACTCCCTTGACTTCCCTGGAATTACTCCAGATTCAAACCGGTGTAAGTGAGCAGACAATAAGGACCTCAATTTTTTAACATTATAGTTTTGTGCATGATGGATCAGCTAGTATTGAGGTTGGTTAAAAGCCAGGTTGCAATCTCTGACATTCATACATCATGTTGGCAGGACCAGAAATTGTGGGTTTGTTTTTTTCACAAGGTTGCTGGTAGCAGCAACAGACTCATAAATGCCAAGTGTAATTAAGAGAGAGAAGACGGGGAGGTAATATATTTTATTGGGCCAACTTCTGTTGATGAAAGATTCAAGCTTTTGAGCTCCACAGAGTTCTTCTTCGGGTCTGGGAAAGGTAATCAGCATGAACAGCTAAATACAAGGTTGAGCAGATTATGAGGCATAAGGAACATATGTTGAAAGAAGCCATTAAAAATGAAGTGGGCAATTAATACCTTTGCAGTTATAGGACAAAGGAGAGTTAGTGGATTACAGATTGTTGTAATAAGACATAAACCAGTGGCTCTACTGAGTTCATGATTTTTGGTGTCTAGCAGAATTATGAATGTAAGGTCTCAGGCTTGTCTTTTGAAGAAGGTGTTGTGCAAGTTTCCTTTGAGGATGAGGACTGAGAGATCAGATATGGAGTGATCATTTTGTGAAAACTGTTTGCCCACAGGTGACAGAGTGTTTTTGTCTTTTACCATTTTTCTGTGTGAGTTCATTCAAGAACATAGTGGTTGTCCAGTTGCACCCACCTAGTTGGTGTTGGGGCATTTGATGCACTGGATGAGGTACACCACATGTGATAGGCATGCATAGGACCCATGGATTTGGAAGGTGTGTTGTGGAGGGTATTGATTATCACAGCAGTGGAGATATGGCTGTAGGGTTTTCATCTGTTGTTCTGGCAGGGTCAAGTGCCACTTTTAGTTGGTGTGTCCTGGTTTATGGGTAGCTTCCTTCTGATGATGAGTTCCACAAGATCAACATCCTACCTCAAAACACCACAGTTGCCATCATGGATGTCACCTCCCTATACACCAACATCCCTCACCATGAAGGCAACACTCCCTGCCTCAAATATCTTCCAGAAAACGGACAACTCTCAGATATCCACCATGAACACATTGCCAAACTCATCCATTTCATCCTCACCCATAACAGCTTTACATTCAGCAACAAACACTATGTCCAAACCATGAAAAACAGCCAGGGGCAGTAGGATGGCTCCTCAATATGCCAACCTCTTCATGGGTCACCTCAAGGAAGAATTTCTGGAAAAATGCAAAACAAAACTGATGATATACCTGAGATACATTGATGATATTTTCATCTTCTGGGCAGATGACCTAAACTCCCTCGTAGATTTCCACAACCACCACCACACGTCCATTAAACTCTCTGGAACACTCCCACGCCAGCATCAACTTCCCGGACATCACAATGAGCTTCAACAGTGGAATTCTACAGACAACTATGTACAAGAAATCCCTGGATCACCACACCTACCTTCATAGATCCAGTAACCATCCCAAACACACCAAGAAATCTGTTATCTGCAGCCAGGCACTCAGATATCACAGAATATGCTCTGAGAGGAAAGTCCATGATATATTCCTTAACACACTTAAAACCATCTTCACTAAACAAAGACACTCCACCAAAGAACTAAATCTCATTATGGAATGGTCCACACTAATACCCTGAGAGAACCTGCTTCAATATAGAAAAAGAAACCCACTGACCACACACCCCTAGTTGTCACCACACACTGTAAGCCCTATGTGGTATGATCAAACACTTACAACCCATGCTTGATGGGGACCACATCTTGACAGAAATGTTTCCCCAACCCCCTCTTCTGGCCTTCAGACAACCCCCAACCTCACCAAGCTTATCATCAGAAGCACGCTCCTCACAGATCAGGACACATGAACTCAAAGGGGCACCAGACCATGCCATAACAACAGATGCAAAGCCTGTAGCCATATCTCCACTGCTATGATAATCAATACCCTCTACAACCCACATTTCAGGATCCATGGGCCCTACACATGCCTATCACAAAAGGTGGTGGACCTCCTCCAGTGCATCAAGTGCCCCCCCCCCAACAACTATGTGGGTAAAATTAGATAATCACTGTGCCCTTGAATGAACTCACCCAGAAAAATGACATAAGGGCTTAGCTCCTTGGGAATATATACCTCAGCAATTAGGCGCATTGTTCCATGAAGTCAGAGGGGCTGCTCATGGAGTAAGGTATTATTAAATCAAAGCAAAGGTATCAGAGGCTGGTCCTTTCAAACATCTATTGGTTTAAGGGCAGGATTCAGTCGCCTCTTAGATCATTTATTTTATCTTCCTCATAGCTAGATGGGTTTTAGAATAATACACACCTATGTCTCTTCTCCTAAACTTCCACACTCACTCCTAGGAAATGTTTCTGAGCAGAGAAGAATGACGAGAACGTTTACTCTTTTCCTTCACTGCCCCGCTCCCAAACAGATTCCAGTCATTTAAAAATGTGATGGGACATATTTTATTCAAAGAAGGGGTACAAATCTCTCTCACGATGCTGCGAGGCGTCCCCTTGTACATTACTTCGGCTCAGCATATTTGTCAATTTTTACAGCAGGGCATTCCACCCAAGCATAGTACACCTGCTACTGTACCAAGAGGGCATATTCTCAAGTTCACTAAGCAGAAACCCAGTCCGCCTCCACAGGAAAGAATCGGTATGCCATCTCCTGCACAAGAGAAAAAGAAATGATTGGTTGGTAACCAGAGCTGCAAATAGAGGATGAACAGTGGGCTAGGTATTCTCCCTGGCCTCTCACTTGGTTGCTTAAATGGTCAAACATGTGGTGCCTGAACGTACACTCCTAAGTCCTGACATAGGGACCAAAAGAAAAGTGGTCTGGCTTTTCAAGGGTTCAGCTATCTACCATTGCCACCGACTCCACTTTTGGGTGCTCAGCACATCTCTGAAGTTCACTTTAAAGTTCCTAAACAGGAAGGAAGGTGCCTACGTTTAGGATGGTAACATGAAGCCCAGGCTGCAGACGCTGGACGCGGGGAGCGCTCTACTGGCAAGGAAATCTGCACATAAAAAGGAACAGGGTTGCACATGCATTCACTTGGCACCAACGGAAAATACTTCAAATTGTAAAATCTATTGCAAGATTGAGAGTCCCAAACTGTTTAGCAAGCAATAACGAGTGCAGGGAGAGACAGCACCCCAGTCCCTAGTTCATATACTTAGACTCCTGTCTGCACACTCGATCTTAGGGCTTGTCTACACTTGAAACGCTGCAGTGGCATAGCTGCAGCTGAGCCATCGGATGCTTCAGTATAGAGACTGCCTATGCTGACCGGAGGGGTCTCCCAGTGGCGTAGCTAATCCACCTCTCCAGGAGCCTGTAGTAAGGTCGATAGAAGAAGTGCTGTCTACACTAGGGGCTAGGTTGGCTTAACTACATCACTCAGACGGGATGAATGGAAATTGAACAGCTTCAGGACGAGGCCACCGAAAATGACACTCTGGGCCAGCTGCGAGGCACCCCGAGACTCATGTGTGAGCATGTGTTTAGGAATCAAACATAAGTATTTATTACTTTGTTTTTTTTCAAATATCGAGGACAACAGGGTGCCTGACGCCCACTGCACGGGTGGCTGGAGTCTGCTCTGTTGTGTTAGAACAATCTGTGAATGTGGAAGAAATTCTTAGGTGGTTGCTGGGGGCTACTGATGTTATTGAGTTCACCAAAGCAGCCATACGTATTTAAATGGATCACAGAACAAAGCAGAGAGGGAAATTCTGTGCAGAAGTTTCATGACGATGCTTTTGTTCTTGATATTTTGCATGAGCTGCTAAAGACAGGAAACTCCCCAAAAGCAGTGCCCTTTGAGAGAACCTGCAACACTTTTCTAACACCCAGGTTTTCTCTCTCTCCCCCAGGCAGCCCTGTTGCGAATCCACAGTATGCTTTAGCCTTAAAATGGGCCAAATTCTGCTCTACATCTCACTGGGGCGCTGCCGCTGAAGTCAGCGAAATAGCAGCAGTGTTGGAGAGCACAATACGCTTCATTCGTTAGCAGGGCCGGCTCTAGGCACCAGCAAAGCAAGCAGGTGCTTGGGGCGGCAAATTTGCAGGGGCGCAAGAATTCAGCATGGGAGCTAAGAACCAACAGGACGCCCTGGGAGCTGTAGTTCCTTGGTTAGCTCCCTGCCTATAGAGCCAGCCCTGGAGCAGGGAAATAACTACATTTCCCAGCATTCCCTTGGCTGCAATTAACAGGAAAGGGAGGGGGAAGGAGTGTGGAACTGAAACCTCATGTTGCAGCTTGCTGTAAATGGTAGGAACAGAGCCAGCTCTAGGTTTTTTGCCGCCCCCCACCCCAGCCCTGGGCTCCCCCCACACCCCTGTGTTGCCCCAGCCCTGGACTCTCCCCCGCCCACACTCCCTGCTGCCCCAGCCCTGGGCTCTCCCCTCACCTGCATCTCCTGTCACCCCAGCCGTGGCCCCCACCCGCACCCCCTGCCGCCCCAGCCCTGGGCTCTCCCCCACCTGCACCTCTTGCTGCCCCAGCCCTGGGCTCTTCTCCCCCCCCTGCACCCGCACTCCCTGCCGCCCCAGCCCTGGGCTCTTCTCCCCCCCCCCCGCACCCGCGCTCCCTGCTGCCCCAGCTCTGGCCCCCACCTGCACCTCCTGCCGCCCCAGCCTGGGCTGTCCCCCAAAGAAAGAATTGGGTGGACTAAATGGACATTGCACCTCTCTATCTGAAGCCTAGCAAGGCAGGTACGTGGATCCCACTAGAATTTAAAATGAAAAGTAAGGGAGGGGAGCCTCTACTAGACTGGGCAGCTTTAGATACAGTACCAGGCACGTAGGAGGATTTACGCTTCTGAGCCATGGAAGCAGAAATTGACTTTTCTTTTCCAGATTTAGCTAATATTCAGAAAGGGAATCTAGCACCTGCCTTCCAGATTTGAACACCTCAAAATTCAGGAGTGCTCAAGCTCAATTTGGGCAGCTGTTACTTCATTAGGCCTCAGCTGGAGTATTGTGTCCAGTTCTGGGCGCCGCATTTTAAAAAAGATGTGGAGAAATTGGAAAGGGTCCAAAGAAGAGCAACAAGAATGATTAAAGGTCTTGAGAACATGACCTGTGAAGGAAGGCTGAAAGAACTGGGTTTGTTTAGTTTGGAGAAGAGAAGACTGAGAGGGGACATGATAGCAGTTTTCAGGTATCTAAAAGGGTGTCATGAGGAGGAGGGAGAGAACTTGTTCACCTTAGCCTCTAAGGATAGAACCAGAAACAATGGGTTTAAACTGCAGCAAGGGAGGTCTAGGTTGGACATTAGGAAAAAGTTCCTAACTGTCAGGGTGGTTAAACACTGGAATAAATTGCCTAGGGAGGTTGTGGAATCTCCGTCTCTGGAGATATTTAAGAGTAGGTTAGATAAATGTCTATCAGGGATGGTCTAGACAGTATTTGGTCCTGCCATGCGGGCAGGGGACTGGACTCGATGACCTCTCGAGGTCCCTTCCAGTCCTATAATCTATGATCTATGATCTATGATCTATGATTTCTCCCAAATCAAATATACTGATCCACTGTAACTTGCTGTAGAAAAAGTAGAATAAATTGAGCAAGAAATGCTTCCCAGTGGTTATTAGGACTGGAATTGCTATTTTCAACAGCCATTGCTTTTTTATTATTAATTATTATTATTATTTTAAGTTTTAGTTTTATTTGTTTAAAAGGAAGACAGTGATATTGCATTGGCAAATTCCCCATAGAAACAAAGAATGGAACAAAAGAATAATAAAGGCACCTCAACGTTTCCTCATTTATGTAGGACAGTCTTATAATATGCATCCAGATATCCTCCAATCACACAAGCTGAAAATTGTTCCACTTTACTGCAGTTCTGTAACCATATGGGAACCAATCCTGTCTGTGTTCTGTGCACATCCAAAATTCCTGCTGAATGACCCGCCCTGGGAGCGAGTTACCAGTGACCCAGGGCTGGGGTGACAGGAGGGTGTAGTGGGGGGGCAGCCAAAATTTTTTTTGCTTTGGGCAGCAAAAAACCTAGAGCCGGCCCTGTTCGTTAGAGCCTATGCTGATGCTTTTTCGTTTTACTAGGTGCTAGCTTGTCACGTATGAAATTGGCAAGGGGAGGCCCCTATAGCCAGAGGGGAAGGAGAGAATGCCTGTATATGAGCCATTCTGCTGGGACAGAAGGACTTCTGCCAATTTCCAGTGGAAAAACCTAAGAAAGGGTTAAGGCAGGCAGTGAACAATGTGCATTGTACATAGCAGTGTCAAGGCCGCTGGGCCAGAACAACACTAAAGCGTGTTGAGAAGCGGAAACACCATGAGCCGTCAGGAATAGATCATTTCCTATAGTACATCTTCCTCATAGCTAGATGGGTTTTAGAATAATACACACCTATGTCTCTTCTCCTAAACCTCCACACTCACTCCTAGGAAATGTTTCTGAGCAGAGAAGAATTACAAGAACATTTACTCTTTTCCTTCACTGCCCCACTCCCAAACAGATTCCAGTCATTTAAAAATGTGATGGGACATATTTTATTCAAAAGAGGGGTACAAATCTCTCTCGCGATGCTGCGAGCCGTCCCCTTGTACATTACTTCGGCTCAGCATACTTGACAACTTTTACAGCAGGGTGTTCCACCCAAGCATAGTACACCCGCTACTGTACCAAGAGGGCATATGCTCAAGTTCACTAAGCAGAAACCCAGTCCGCCTCCACAGGGAATAATCGGTGTGCCATCTCCTGCACAAGAGAAAAAGAAATGATTGGTTGGTAGCCAGAGCTGCAAATAGAGGATGAACAGTGGGCTAGGTACTCTCCCTGGCCTCTCACTTGGTTGCTTAAATGGTCAAACATGTGGTGCCTGAACGTACACTCCTAAGTCCTGACGTAGGGACCAAAAGAAAAGTGGTCTGGCTTTCCGAGGGGTCAGCTGTCTACCACTGCCATTGACTCCACTTTTGGGTGCTCAGCACATCTCTGAACTTCACTTTAAAGTTCCTAAACAGGGAGGAAGGTGCCTACGTTTAGGATGGGAACATGAAGCCCAGGCTGCAGATGCTGGACGCGGGGAGCGCTCTACTGGCAAGGAAATCTGCACATAAAAAGGAACAGGGTTGCACATGTGTTCACTTGGCACCAAGGGAAAATGCTTCAAATTATAAATACTATTGCAAGACTGAGAATCCCAAACCGTGTAGCAAGCAAGAACGAGTGCAGGGAGAGACAGCACCCCCAGGACCTCGTTAATACAATTAGGCTCCTGTCTGCACACTCAATCTTAGGGCTTGTCTACACTTGAAACGCTGCAGTAGCATAGCTGCAGCTGAGCCACTGGTTGCTTCAGTATAGAGACTGCCTATGCCGACCGGAGAGTTCTCCCAGTGGCGTAGCTAATCCATCTCTCCAAGAGCCTGTAGTGAGGTTGACGGAAGAATTCTTCCACCGACCTAGTGCTGTCTACACTAGGGGTTAGGTTGAATTAACTACATCACTTAGGGGCATGAATTCCTCACCCCCCTGAGTGATGAAGCTGGGTCAACCTAACTATTTTAGTGTAGACTGGGCCCGAGGCAATGTATTGCATTTGCTTGTGTGCAAAAAACCAGACTGATTTAAAAGCCCCCATCCTGTATTTTCTATATGAGAGTGCGGAATCATTTAGAAAGGGGGGTTTCTTTCTTATTTTAACATTTTATTTTGTATTAAAACTTTGCAATGTTTAACAGACATTCACAGAAAAACCTAGTCAACTCTGACAGCCGAACACTGTAGCAACAGAACAAATTCAAGACAGCATAGAACCGTGTACTTTAGATCTTATCTTACAAATATATTAGGTAAGTTCCTCAGGTGGAGTAACCTGGTGTAGCTCCAAGAGTTCAAAGACCGTTCAACACGAGCTGAGGATCGGGTCCTAAATGTCAGCCCATGAAGCTTAAAGCAGCTTGTGAGTAAGTTAAGGACACAATTGTTCCCAGAACTGGGGACTAAAAGTACCTGGGGATTAGTTTTGAGACTGGCTTAGGCTCTGTCCTGGTAATGCCAGAGATGAGTCTCTCTTTTTCAGCAAGACAGGTGTTCATTCGGAGCAATGAATTCACCAAAGCCACATGCAACCGCAACCTTCATTTTCCAACACACACAATGCTGAGAAAGCTGTGATCAGTGGGAATTCAGGGCTGAGACACTGGGTGGAGTTTTCCTTTAATCCAAACTAAAGGAATTGAATGTCTTTGTTGCAGCTTCTTGGTGCTACTGCAACATGAAACCTACATAGTAATAATAATCCCTACAGGTTATTTTATCTCTCACCTGGACCAGCATGGAAGAGGAGGAGGGCAACAACACAGAGCAGGTAGAGGCCCTTCATGGCTGAAGGTCGGCTGGGATCTCAGTGTCACTGCAGAGAAGTTGCACCAGGCAGAGCGAGATGGAGGAAGAGACAGAGTGTCCCAGTATTTATAGGGTTCTGTGGACTGTGACGTGTTGACCCATGGGATCCTAGGTGCACCTGATGCAATCTGTAGCCAGAAATCCCTGTAAAGAGCTGCATGCATCACTTGTTCTAAACAATCACCCAGAGTTTCACACGTCAGAGCAGGCGTTAACAATTCCTCTCTATCCAAGCAGTGTGGCTGCCGGGCCTTAAAACCCTCTAAGGATGGACATTCCGCCACCTCTCTAGGTAACCCATTCCAGTGCTTCACCACCCTCCTAGTGAAATAGTGTTTCCTAATATCCAACCTAGACCTCTCCCCCACTGCAACTTGAGACCATTGCTCCTTGTTCTGACATCTGCCACCACTGAGAACAGCCGAGCTCCATCCTCTTTGGAGCCCCCTATGGCAGGGCAGGGGTAAAACCCCCTTTAAAGCCCTGCCAAAATTCTGGCTGCGGTCTGCTCTCTGGTCAGGAGCGCAGGGTAGAGACATAGGTATTCAGCAGGGAGTCCAGCTGCAAGCCCTAATCAGGGCTGGCTCAGAGGAACATGCCGAGCTATGTGCTGACAGCTAAGCTGAGGCACGGGAGGGCTATAAAAACCCTGAACAAACCTCAGGGGAGGTGAGACTGGGAGGAGACAGGAGGGTAGTATCGTTGTCCCCTTACCAAAGGGGGAAGCTTCAGGGACAGGAGACCCTGGGGAGGGCCTGGGAGGAGCGCTAGCTGTGGGGAGACCAGGGAACTGCATGAACGTTGTAAATAAAGACACTTGGGTGATCCAGCTAAAGAAGGTGTGGAAGGCTCTTTATTATACCAGCCTTAACACAAGGTGCAGGCATAAAAGTGGGAGAGCCAGCAACGAACTTTGTGACGCCCCCTCCCCCCTTCAGGTAGTTGAAGGCTGCCATCAAATCCCCCCTCACTCTTCTCTTCTGAAGACTAAATAAGCCCAGTTCCCTCAGCCTCTCCTCGTAAGTCATGTGCCCCAGCCCCCTAATCATTTTCGTTGCCCTCTGCTGGACTCTTTCCAATGTGTCCACATTCTTTCTGTAGAGGGGAGGCCCCCAAACTGGATGCAATACTCCAGATGTGCCCTATAGCTCCTAGCCAGGGGTGACCTTATCTAGCAAAATGACAGAGTCTTGTCTAGTTTAGAAGGTGCTAATGTACATGTGTGTTTACTGGTATGAATGGGCTTATACTACAATAGCTTACTCCCGTACAGAAGGGGAATAGGATATATCATTATAAGCCCATTGAGAGCAGTATGTCTGTGTTTACATTAGGGATAACATCAGTAACAAATCACCCCCCTTATGAACATTGTTATACCGTGACAAAAATGTATGTAGACTGACCCCTATTCCAGACAAGGCCTTAAAAAGATCTCTGGTCCTTAGCACACCTTTTGCATGGTCATCACCGCATTTCCTAGAATGTTTTCTCACTATTCTTGTCACACTCTTGACTTGTCTCCTGGTAACATTTCTCGTTGGTTTCACAAGACGCAAAGAAAAGTTAATATTTGTCCCTTCTGCAGTGGGTCCTTCTCCCAGCACAGCCTGAGAGGTGGTTGGAGTCCCACTCTGCCACTGATGCCCTGAGCAGATCTTGTTTCCACATTCAAGAGGAGCTGCGCTGGCCTTTTTATGTCCAGTGGGGAAAATATTTCATGTAGGGCAAGGTCATGAGAGCTTGAAGGAAGCAAAGCAAGAAAAGAAATCTCCTCAGTTTTCTTCTCTCCGCCTGTTTCTGTGATGCTGCTCCCCTCACTCCCCTGCTCAGAGTAGATCACATTTCCATCATTATGTCCACTGAATTTTTTTTCAGAATCGGAATATTCCCAAATAACGGGATCCCTGAACCGGATCGTCCCAATCCATATCAGCTACATGCATCCCATCCTCGCTGGGTCTGTGTGCTCAGTGTTGGGCTCATGTGTGTAGCTCACCTTTGAGGCCGGGATCCTCAGACATACCATAGGGATGAATGGAAATTGAACAGCTTCAGGATGAGGCCAGCAAAAATGACACTCTGGGCCAGCCGTGAGGCACCCCGAGACTCATGTGTGAGCTGTGTGTGTTTAGGAATCAAAAATAAATATTGATTCCTTTGGGTTTTTTCAAATATCAAGGACAACAGGGTGCCTGACACCCACTGCACAGGTGGCTGGAGTCTGCTCTGTTGTGTTAGAACAATCTGTGAATGTGGAAGAAATTCTTAGGTGGTTGCTCGGGGCTACCGATGTTATTGAGTTCACCTAAACAGCTCGGGGCTACCGATGTTATTGAGTTCACCTTATTTAAATGGATCACAGAACAAAGCAGAGAGGGAAATTCTGTGCAGAAGCTTCATGGTGATGCTTTTGTTCTTCATATTTTGCATGATCCGCAAAAGACTGGAAACTCACCCAAAGGAGTGCCCTTTGAGAGAACCTGCAACACTTTTCTAACACCCAGGTTTTCTCTCTCTCTCTCAGGCAGCCCTGTTTCAAATCCACAGTATGCTTTAGCCTTAAAATGGGCCAAATTCTGCTGTACATCTCACTGGGGCACTGCCGCTGAAGTCCAGGGCCGCCCAGAGGGGGGGGGCAAGTGGGAGAATTTGCTCCAGGCCCCGGGCTCCGCAGGGGCCCCCACAAGAATGGCTGAGGCTCCCTCCCCGGCCCCAGCCTGACCCCACCTCCACCCCTCTCCCAAGCCTCAGTGCATCCAGGAGCATCCCTGACTCCGGCGGGGCCTGAGCTCCTCCCTGCTCAGAGCCGCGTTGTAAGGGGGTGGAGCTGCGAGCTCCGGGCCGAACGACGGGAGCTCAGGCCCCGCTGGAGCTCGCAGCCCTGCCCCCTTACCATACGGCTCTGAGCAGGGAGGAGCTCAGGCCCCACCAGAGCCACGCTGCAGCCCTGTCCAGGGACGCTCCTGGATGTGGCACGCTGAGGCTCCGGGTGAGGGGAGAGCTGGGGGTAAGGGGTCGGGGCCGTGGGATTGGGTAAGGAGCAGGGAGGGGGCAATGGTTGTGGGGAGGCGGTCAGGGGACAGGGAATGAGGAGGGGTTGGATCGTGGCCATTCCGGGGGTCTGTCAGGACTTGGCGGGGGTGGAGGGGTGGATAGGGGTCGGGGCAGTCAGGGGACAGGGAGCAGGGGTGGGATCCTGGGGTGGTGGTTGGGGGGGTGTCTCTGGGGGACAGTGAGGGGACAAGGAGCAGGATGGGTCGGGGATTCTGAGGGGGGCAGGCAGTCGCGGGGCAGGAAGTGGGTTGGGGTCGGATAGGGGGCAGTGCCAGGCTGTTTGGGAGGTACAGCCTTCCCTACCCTAAAGCTCATTCAGCATTTTGAGGCTTGCAGAAGAGCCAAGCTGTTAGCTTTTCCGTTAGCGCTGCCGTCCCTTTCACTTCTCAAATGCCAAATTATAGTCTATATTTAATTTCAGTGCCATAGGGAGATTCATGTCAGTGGAGGGTAGCTTCTTTTAAAATTAACCACTGGGGGAGGGATCACATGAGAAGAGCAATATCCTACACCACCTACCTCCTTCCCAACCCTACCAAGGGAGACCTCCCTCCTGCATTCCCTGAGGCTTCAGAGGGGTTAATTCAGTGGTTCTCAAACTTTTGTACTGGTGACCCCTTTCACATAGCAAACCTCTGAGTGCGCCCCCCCACCCCCCTATAAATTAAAAACACTTTTTTATATATTTAACACTATTAGAAATGCTGGAGGCAAAGCGGGGTTTGAGGTGGAGGCTGGCAGCTCGCGACCCCCAGTAATAACTTTGTGACCCCCTGAGGGGTCCCGACCCCCTGTTTGAGAACCCCTGGGTTAATTTAATTTTAGCACCCTGTTTCCATTCACATGCATGTGCTATTTTGAGCATTTCAGTTTTCACAACATAGGCTCATCCCACATTCTGGAACAAGCTCAAATGCTCAGTTCATGGACTATGTACATAAGCTATACTAAAGACAAACCCACAGTAACCATCTCCAGTTTGTGAGGGACCCCATGAAGCCAGTCTCTAGGAAACAGATAAATGCATGGAGGTTAAGTCCATTAATGGCTATTAGCCAGAATGGGTAAGGAATGGTGTCCGTAGCCTCTGTTTGTCAGAGGGTGGAGATGGATGGCAGGAGGGAGATCACTTGATCATTACCTGTTAGGTTCACTCCCTCTGGGGCACCTGGCATTGGCCACTGTCGGTAGACAGGATACTGGGCTGGATGGACCTTTGGTCTGACCCAGTACGGCCGTTCTTATGTTCTAACCTAAATGAACCCAAAGTTATGGAGACAGATATGAGCCAAGGAAGCCAGCAGAGTATCAGAAACCTGGAAAAATCTCTGACTGGATGGGCTCAGGCGTTTGGTCACAAGCTGAGGCGGTTCAAAAGTTTGGGTTTTTTTTTAGCAGATTTTTTTTTATTGTTTCTTTAAACAATCAAACACAGTAAGCAGCAAATATTTGGCCACACACTTCTGAAACCCCAAACCATATTCTGGTTTTGGCAGACTAATTTCAGCTTTTCAATTAAAAAAACCACAACAAATTTTGAAGGAAAGCAGACATTGTCCGTGATTTTTTCTGCTTTTTAAAAACCCCTAGTTTTTGATCCAAAAAAAGTTTTGACGGAAAATATTTGTCCAAAATGAGCTTTAGTGCCTTTTAGCACTAGCTGATGCTGAGAACCAGTGACACCTTGTAAAAAAGTTTTCTCAAAACTGGGTTTGTGCCGAGATGCGGAAAGTTTAATTTTCCCGGGGGGGGGGGGGGGGAACAAGTGGGGCAATTTTCCCTGGGCCCCACAGGGGCTCCCACGAGAATATAGTATTGTATAGTATTGCAATTTTTTTTTATGGAAGGGGCCCCCGAAATTGCTTTGCCCCAGGCCCCCTGAATCCTCTGGGAGGCCCTGGAACAACTACAACAATGGGGGACATAATGCTTTCTTCAAGGACAGATGATTGTTAAGGGACATAGTGAAAATAATTCAAGGTTGTTGGTGATGTTCACTGAGCAGTTGTAGATAGTCGAGCATCGGTGGAATGGGTTGCCTAGGGAGGTGGTAGAATCTCCATCCTTAGAGGTTTTTAAGGCCCTGCTTGACAGAGCCCTGTCTGGGATAATTTAGTTGGGGTTGGTCCTGCTCTGAGCAGGGAGTTGGACTAGATGACCTCCTGAGGTCTTTTCCAACCCTAGTCTTCTATGATCACTTCTGGGCCCAAGAAGCAAGCACTGACTGGTAGGATTCCATTGTAATGCAGGCTTGGGATGATGTGCAGTGGCTGCAGAACTTTTGGATGCAAAAGGCCACATTCCTGGATCTGTGTGCCGAGCTCACCCCAGCCCTCCAGTGCAGGGACACCAGAATGAGAGCTGCATTGACCGCTGAGAAGTGAGTGGTGTTCACACTCTGGAAGGTTGCAATGCTGGATTGTTACCAGTCAATGGGAAATCATTATTGGAGTTGGAAAAATCCAGTGGAGGCCATTGTCAAGCAAGTGTGTAGGGCCATTAATTGTTTCCTGCTATGCAGGACTGTGACTCTTGGCAATGTGCAGGACAAATGGATGGATTTGCAGCAAGGGGGTTCCCAAACTGCAGTGGGGTGATGGACAGCACAGACATCTCTACTTTGGCACCACCCTGGCTTGCCACAGTGTACGTCAACAGAAAGGGCTACTTTTCTCTGGTGATGCAAGCATTGGTGGATCACAGTGGGCACTTCACCAATATCAATATGAGCTGGACAGGGATGGTGCATGACACTCACATCTTTAAGAACACAGAACTACTCAGAAAGTTGCAGTCAGGGAAATTCTTTCCCAACTGGTGGGTTACAACTGGTGATCTGGGAATGCCAGTAGTGAGTATGAAGGTGCACGCTGGCCACCTGGAGAGCGCCAACAAAATGTTCAGCTATCGGCTCACCAGGTGCAGAATGACAGTTGGTGAACATTTATAAATGTTACACTGTGTCTTTTACTGGACCTATGAATTATGGGGTGCTTGCTGTATATTTATAATTATTACACTGCATCTTTTACTAAGCCTTTGAATTGTGCGGTGCTTGCTATACCAGACATGGGTGTTTTCTTGAACCTGTGAGTTCTGCGGTGCTGTAAATTTATACGTACTAGGTGCTCTGAGTACCACTGTGCAGCCTGCAGTATGTGTTGTGAACTAACAAAAGTTCATTTCCAAAAAAGTGACATTTATTAAGTGACAAAAAGAGTGCCAAAAATGTGTAAATAAAAAAGACAATACAGTACAAACTAGCATAAATGAATGTAACGTCATTTTAAAATCAGAAAGACAGCATACATTTTCTTGTCCATGTTGGTGCACAAATACAGTCCATTCTGGCTACACATGCAGCAACCGTGGCTCTCCCGGGTCAGTATATGTGAAGATGTGGTTGCCCTTACTGACCACCAGTGTGGAGTGGTAGGGGTAGGGAGTTGATGCAACTTAGTTTTGAAATTTAAGTTAATTTAGAGTAAAAAAAAATCTTTACATTCACTTTCCTGTTTTACAATGAAGTCCATCTAGACGTGTCTAAACTCCAGAATCCTTCTCTTCTCTGGCTGGCCTGAAATCCATTGCAGATATAATCAGGGGATCTTCAGAAGGCTGATAAATGCCTTACCATATCTTTATAGTAGGCTCTTCTTCTACAAAGTAACTCTTGCAAAGGTCTGATCAGGTTATGATCTAGTGCCTATAGGACCTGGGCCAACGCTCATTGGGAGTCTCTGTCAACCTCATTGACTTCACTGGGTTTTGAATCAGATTCATGAAAGAGGAACCATTTGATCTTCTATTGAAATGCAGCTACCTCTGGGGTGGAAGGGAACATGTTGAAAAACTGTTGAGGACAGGTATTTAAGAAAGCATACAATATTCAAAGGCGGTTGGGTAGGCAGATTGTAGCGTCTTACATTGGCATCTGGTCAGAAGACTGGGACTAGGATTTTTGAGTATCAGAGTGGTCAGTAGCATCGTTTTCCATCTCTTCTAAAATGTCCAGCAGCACCCTACTGGGACATTGATTCCAAACTGACTCAAACAGAATGCTTCCTACTCAAACATCTACAGTACTCCCAACAGCACATTGTTTTCTTTAGAGATCACTTATCCAAGCACCAACCAACCCTGACGCTGCTTATCTTGTGAAATATTACAACAGCACGCTACTCTGTGGATGCAGACCACATGTAATTGCTTTTCTAGTGCTAAATATATGCACCCTTCTCTGAGGCTGTTCATTAATAAAAATAAACAGCGCTATAATCAGTGTGTATCTGCTGGTAACACCCGGTCTCCCCTTGCTGTCTTTATATAACTCTGCCTGCTTCTACCCTGTATTACTGCAAATTGCTGGTACTTCGCTAGAAGAGAGAGGGAGGGAGGAGGTAGGAAAGGAGGCAAGATAAAGCACACGCTGAGAGGAGGAAAAAGGCTAATTCGGTGTTATGGATTAGGAGCCAATACTGGATAAATAAACTTCCCTGAACAGAATGTGTTTGTAAGTATTGCTTTATTAGCCAACTGAAAGTGAATGGTAGAAAATGACCAGAGTTATCTTACTAGCAGCAGAAAAATGTTCAGAGATTTCAAGGTCGGAAAGGACCATATGTCCATCTAGTCTGACCTCCTGTAAAACACGGGCCGTAAAATATCACCAAGTGGTTCCTGCATCAAATCCAGACCATGTGACTGAGCCAGAGTACGTCTTTTGGAAGGTCATCAACATGCACTAGAGCCAGATGGCTAATAGATTTTTTTTTTTCTGTAGTGATGTGGAGTTAAGGGACCCGGAGAAGAAGAAAACCTCTAGCTGGGCTGAGTTAGAGCAGAGAGACCAGGATAATCAGAGCTAGGGTCCAAGACTGGCAATCAGAAGACCTGCCGTTTTCTATTCCTGGCTTTGTGACCATGAGCAAGTCTCTTCACCTCTGTGTGCCTCTGTTCCCCCAACTATAAAATAGAGATAATCAAGATTTCATTTATTATCCCCATTTTACAGGGTGGAAGACTGAGACACAGTTGGGGCCAGTCTACACTACATGACTGTAGTGCATTTGCAAGATGCTGCCCCCCACATGTTCAGAGCCTAGGGATAACACAGCTCCTAAGCACGTGTTTGTTCTGTGCTTAGCCCCTACGTAACACGAGGGCTGGATGGCTTTTTCCCCGCTGTGCTGTAGGCAGCAGGTACTTGGTACTAGGGATCTGAAGAGGCTCTCAAGAACTAATTTTTTTAAAATAATTTTTATCAGTGAACTGGAATAAAACATAAAATCACTGCTGACAACATTGGTGGGTGACAAAATACTGGCAGAGCGGTAAATGATGATGAGGCCAGGGCAGTCATAGAATCATAGAATCATAGAATATCAGGGTTGGAAGGGACCTCAGGAGGTCATCTAGTCCAATCCCCTGCTCAAAGCAGGACCAATTCCCAACTAAATCATCCCAGCCAGGGCTTTGTCAAGCCGGGCCTTAAAAACCTCCAAGGAAGGAGATTCCACCACCTCCCTAGGTAATGCATTCCAGTGCTTCACCACCCTCCTAGTGAAATAGTGTTTCCTAATATCCAACCTAGACCTCCCCCACTGCAACTTGAGACCATTGCTCCTTGTTCTGTCATCTGCCACCACTGAGAACAGCTGAGCTCCATCCTCTTTGGAACCCCCCCTCAGGTAGTTGAAAGCAGCTATCAAATCCCCCCTCATTCTTCTCTTCTGGAGACTAAACAATCCCAGTTCCCTCAGCCTCTCCTCATAAGTCATGTGCTCCAAACCCCTAATCATTTTTGTTGCCCTCCGCTGAAATTAATGGAGATATCCTATTGCCTAGAACTGGAAGGGACCTTGAAAGGTCATCAAGTCCATCCCCCTGCCTTCACTAGCAGGACCAAGTACTGATTTTGCCCCAGATCCCTAAGTGGCCCCCTCAAGGATTGAACTCACAACCCTGAGTTTAGTAGGCCAATGCTCAGTCATACAGAGAGATCTGGAGCACTTGGTAAGCTGGACCCATTCAAACAAAACAAGTTTTAAAAGAGCCAAATGAAAGGTCATATCCCTAGCAACAAAGTACGCAGGCCACACCTACGGAATGGGGAACTGTATCCAGGAAAGCACTGACTCTGACAAGGATTTAGGGGTCATACTGGGCAAGTTGCTCCACATGAGATCCCAGTGCGATGCTGCAGTGAACAGGGCTAAAGCCATCCTTAGACATATGAGCAGAGGAGTGAGCAGGGTAGGGAGATGACACAGCAGCAGTGAGACTGAGATTGGAATACTGCGGCCACTTTTGGCGTCCACATTTTACAATGTTGAAAAATTGGAGATGGGGCAGCAAAGGGCCATAACATATTTTGCGGGCTGGAGAAAAATGCCTTCTTGTGAGCTATTGAAGGAGCTCAATCTGTTTAGTTTATAAAAAAGAAGGCCAAGAGGTGACTTCACTGATGTGTCTAAGTGCCTTCATGGAGAGAAAATATTGGGCATTAAAAGGCTGTTTAATCTCACAGAGAAAGGCATAAGAAGACCCAGTGGCTGGAAGGTGAAAACAGACAAATTCTTATTAGAAATAAGGCACCAATATTTAACAGTGAGGATGATTAGCCATTGGAACAAACTACCAAAGTAATGAAGTCTTGCAGTGACATGTGATCATGTCACCTGAACTGGAATCCATCTTTAACCTGGTGCTTTTCCAGTGATGGGGGTGGAAACCCAGAGGGACAAAGGGTTCCCGCCTTATGCAAAAGATATATAAAGGGGTGGAAGAGAACAAGGGAGGAGAGGAGCCATCATGAAGAATCCCCTAGCTATCACCTGAGCTGGAACAAGAGCTGTATCAGGGGAAAGAATTGTGCCCAGGCCTGGAAGGTGTCCAGTCTGAGAAAAAACTTACTGAAGCATCTCTGAGGGTGAGATTATCTGTATTCAGTTTGATTAGGCATAGATTTGCGCATTTTATTTTATTTTGCTTGGTGACTTACTTTGTTCTGTCTGTTACTACTTGGAACCACTTAAATCCTACTGTCTGTATTTAATAAAATCACTTTTTATTTAGTAATTTACCCAGAGTATGTATTAATACCTGGGGGAGCAAACAACTGTGCATATCTCTCTATCAGTGTAATAGACGGCGAACAATTTATGAGTTTGCCCTGCATAAGCTTTATGCAGGGTAAAACAGATTTATCTGGGTTTAGACCCCATTGGGAGTTGGGCATCTGAGTGCTAAAGACAAGCACACTTCTGTGAGCTCTTTTCAGGTAAACTTGCAGCTTTGGGACAATTGAATCAGACCCTGGGTCTGTGTTTGGAGCCAGATGGGAGTGTCTGGCTCAGCAAGACAGGGTGCTGGAGTCCTGAGCTGGCAGGGAAAACAGGAGCAGGGGTAGTCTTTGCACATCGGGTGGCAGCTCCCAATGAGGTTTCTGTGATCCAACCCGTCACATGCACCAACTCAGGTATTCCTGGTGAGTACGTACAGTGCCGGGGCAAGCAGCCGAGTATGCGATATACTTCTGCGTCTGTATGCTGATGTAACCTGCATCCCTCAAGTCAGGGACAACAGCTGGGTTATAACTTGATTTACCTCTGCATTGTAAACAAGTCCTTGTGCATTAACTTTCCGGCTGCAAAAAACGTAGCGGAGACAAGGCACTTTAGTTGTATGGCAACGTCAGCTCAGCGAGGACAACCTGGCTCGGGGTAGAGTGCTGGCGTCAAGCAGCTATCTAGAAGTGCCTTGCCTCCACTAGTGTTTTACAGAGAGATAACTGTGACATTGGTAAGCCAAGTGTCAGCTCTGGCCAAGGCCTAGGCACCAGACCAGCTCACTTGTGTGTTAGTGGGGACATGGCTTAGTCTCCGGAGCACGGAGGGACAGAAGTATATCCGGAGCTACCCTGTTTATCCATAACCCCAATATGGCAGGGATTCTAAATAAATAAACGGAGATATACCTATCTCATAGAACTAGAAGGGACCCTGAAAGGTCATTGAGTCCAGTTCCCTGCCTTCACTAGCAGGACCAAGTACTGATTTTGCCCCAGATCTCTAAGTGGCCCCCTCAAGGGCTGAGCTTATAACCTTGGGTTTAGCAGGCCGATGCACAAACCACTGAGATATCCCTCCCCCTTCTAGCATAGAGGTGGCTCCTTATTTGACAAGCAGAGTCCCATTAGCTCTATAAGCGAGGGTTCATTGGAGAACAAAGTGTGGGAATGTCTCTGCTGAGACATTACACCAGCCTAATTAAGCTAACAACCAGATCAGTTCTGTGCAGCCTCACGTACATGCCCCTTCCCGCAGTTCAGACCAGTGTTTGCTCAGTGAACGGTTCACAGGGCTTTTCAAGCACCTTTCACCAGATGATCTATTCCTACCCCCATTGCCCTGGCTTCCCTTGGGGCTTAGCAAGATACGGGGTTAGTCGTTTGCTTTCTGATCACAGATGATTGTCCTCTCCTAGCTTGTACATTAGAACGTAAAAGGCTGTCCTGGACAAAGACTCCTGCACTCCCAGGGGAGGAGCAGAGATAAAGAGGGGACAGACCCTCTATATTTTTTTTGTAGGGCTGCGGGTGGGGGTAAGGAACAGTTTTTATAACCTCTACCCTGTAAGTGTTGTAGGGATGGCGGGATTTATGGGCACTGACAGCCAAATTCACCAGAACTCGGTAGGAAGTTATGAACATAATATGCTTAGGGGTGGAAATTTCCCATCTTTGGGGTGGGGCAGACACAAAAGGGTCTCCACAGCCAAAAGTCTAACAGTATGAAGGAAGTTTACCCTAATGTAACCACATAAGTGTGCAAACCCCTAACTAAAGTGCATCAACAACTTTTTATTTCAGAAGGTTGAAAAAGCTACTAGGGGGAAGCTGTTCTAGACTTGATTTTAACAAATAGTGAGGAACTTGTTGAGAATTTGAAAGTAAAGGCAGCTTGGGTGAAAGTGATCATGAAATCATAGCATTTGCAATTCTAAGGAAGGGTAGAAGGGAGAACAGCAAAATAGAGACAATGGATTTCAGGAAGGCGGATTTTGGGAAGCTCAGAGAGCTGATAGGTAAGGTCCCATGGGAATCAAGACTGAGGGGAAAAACAACTGAGGAGAGTTGGCAGTTTTTCAAAGGGACACTATTAAGGGCCCAAAAGCAAGCTATTCTGCTGGTTAGGAAAGATAGAAAATGTGTCAAAAGACCACCTTGGCTTAACTACGAGATCTTGCATGATCTAAAAAATAAAAAGGAGTCATATAAAAATGGATACTAGGACAGATTACAAAGGATGAATATAGGCAAACAACACAGGAATGCAGGGGCAAGATTAGAAAGGCAAAGGCACAAAATGAGCTGAAACTAGCTAGGGGAATAAAGGGAAACAAGAAGACTTTTTATCAATACATTAGAAGCAAGAGGAAGACCAAAGACAGGGTAGGCCCACTGCTCAGTGAAGAGGGAGAAATAGTAACAGGAAACTTGGAAATGGCAGAGATGCTTAATGACTTCTTTGTTTCGGTCTTATCCGAGAAGTCTGAAGGAATGCCTAACATAGTGAATGCTAATGGGAAGGTGGTAGGTTTAGCAGATAAAATAAAAAAAGAACAAGTTAAAAATCACTTAGAAAAATTAGATGCCTGCAAGTCACCAGGGCCTGATGAAATGCATCCCAGAATACTCAAGGAGCTAATAGAGGAGGTATCTGAGCCTCTAGCTATTATCTTTGGAAAATCATGGGAGACGGGAGAGATTCCAGAAGACTGGAAAAGGGCAAATATAGTGCCCATCTATAAAAAGGGAAATAAAAACAACCCAGGAAACTACAGACCAGTTAGTTTAACTTCTGTGTCAGGGAAGATAATGGAGCAAGTAATTCTCCAGGAAATCAGCTGCAAACACTTGGAAGGTGGTAAGGTGATAGGGAATAGCCAGCATGGATTTGTAAAGAACAAATCATGTCAAACCAATCTGATAGCTTTCTTTGATAGGATAACAAGTCTTGTGGCTAAGGGAGAAGCTGTGGATGTGGTATACCTGGACTTTAGTAAGGCATTTGATATGGTATCGCATGATATTCTTATCGATAAACTAGGCAAATACAATTTAGATGGGGCTACTATAAGGTGGGTGCATAACTGGCTGGATAACCATACTCAGAGAGTTGTTATTAATGGTTCCCAATCCTGCTGGAAAGGCATAACAAGTACGGTTCTGCAGGGGTCTGTTTTGGGACTGGCTCTGTTCAATATCTTCATTAACGACCTAGATATTGGCATAGAAAGTAGCTTATTAAGTTTGGAGATGATACCAAACTGGGAGGGATTGCAACTGCTTTGGAGGACAGGGTCAGATTCAAAATGATCTGGACAAATTGGAGTAATGGTCTGAGGTAAACAGGATGAAGTTTAACAAAGACAAATGCAAAGTGCTCCACTTAGGAAGGAAAAATCAGTTTCACACATACAGAATGGGAAAAGACTGTCTAGGAAGGAGTATGGCAGAAAGGGATCTAGGGGTTATAGTGGACCACAAGCTAAATATGAATCAATGGTGTGATGCTTTTGCAAAAAAAGCAAACATGATTCTGGGATGTATTAACAGGTGTGTTGTGAGCAAGACACGAGAAGTCATTCTTCCGCTCTACTCTGCGCTGATTAGGCCTCAACTGGAGTATTGTGTCCAGTTCTGGGCACCGCATTTCAAGAAAGATGTGGAGAAATTGGAGAGGGTCCAGAGAAGAGCAACAAGAATGATTAAAGGTCTTGAGAACATGACCTATGAAAGAAGGCTGAAAGAATTGGGTTTGTTTAGTTTGGAAAAGAGAAGACTGAGAGGGGACATGATAGCAGTTTTCAGGTATCTAAAAGGGTGTCATAAGGAGGAGGGAGAAAACTTGTTCACCTTAGTTTCTAAGGATAGAAGAAGAAGCAATGGGCTTAAACTGCAGCAAGGGAGGTTTAGGTTGAACATTAGGAAAAAGTTCCTAACTGTCAGGGTGGTTAAACACTGGAATAAATTGCCTAGGGAGGTTGTGGAATCTCCATCTCTGGAGATATTTAAGAGTAGGTTAGATAAATGTCTACCCGGGATGGTCTAGACAGTATTTGGTCCTGCCATGAGAGCAGGGGACTGGACTTGAAGACCTCTCGAGGTCCCTTCCAGTCCTAGAATCTATGAATCAGTCTGAAGCAGGGCTTGAACCCATCACACGGCTGTAGAAAAGAACCTTGAGTATATTTCATAGAATTGTAGGACTGGAAGGGACCTCGAGAGGTCATCTAGTCCAGTCCCCTACACTCAAGGCAGGACTCAATATTATCTAGACCATCCCTGACAGGTGTTTGTCTAACCTGCTCTTAAAACTCTCCAATGATGGAGATTCCACAACCTCCCTAGGCAATTTATTCCAGTGCTTAACCACCCTGACAGTTAGGAAGTTTTTCCTAATGTCCAACCTAAACCTCCCTTGCTGCAATTTAAGCCCATTGCTTCTTCTCCTATCCACAGAGGTTAAGAAGAACAATTTATGTCCCTCCTCCTTGTAACAACCTTTTATGTACTTGAAAACTGTTATGTCCCCTCTCAGTCTTCTCTTCTCCAGACTAAACAAACCCAATGTTTTCAATCTTCCCTCACAGATCATTTTTTTTGAGACCTTTGATCATTTTTGTTGCTCTTCTCTGGACTTTTTCTAATTTGTCCACATCCTTCCTGAAACGTGGTGCCCAGTATATTCAACTCCTTTAAATTTAATTAAAGGAAAGCTCCACCCAGCATCTCAGCCCTGAGTTCCTACTGATTACAGCCTTCTCAGCAGTACATGCTTTGGAAAATAAAGGATGCAGCTGCACATGGGACTGGCAACTTGGAGGGGACATGGACACAGTTACCATGCTGTAAAATATCACTTGAAGCAAGGCACGTCTAGTGTTTACTGCAAGATAGTTGGGCAAGATCAGAACTCTACCCCCACCCAGGGTTGTCCTGAGCTGATGTAGCAGTAAAACTAAAGTGTCTTGTCTCTATTATGTTTTTTACAGCCAGATAATGCACAAGGACTTGTCTTCATTGCAGAGTTATATGGAGGGGAAATGAACACTCCTCAGTAAGCGTTTAATTATATCATTCTTGCTGACCACCTCTCAGAGGGATAAAGTCACCGGCAGCATGAACAACAGACATACTAGCTAATGCCCATGATCTGACATTTCTATTTTCTCTTGCAAAAGTGCCCGTTTCTGCATTGCATAGGTTTAGGCTGCAGGCACTGGGGATTAGGGAGAGATCATAAGCATGGGGAATGCTCCTTAGAAAGGGGCTCTGTACCAGGAGCAAGAACCAAGCCAGGGAGCTTCAGGCCCAGGCCCAGATCAGGGTGATCAACCCAGCCACCCCACTGCCCTGTAGAAGCAGTGGTGGGCCCAGGGTAAGAAGCAACTAGACTTGCACAGCAAAGCAGGGTCACCGGGTAAAATCCTCCCCACAGGTAGGGCAGTGGACTGGGCTCACTCCCAGAGGAGTGTTTGGCTGGGGTGAAGCCAGCCAAGGGCATATCTAACAGCTGCTGCCACCACCAATTCAAGTCCCGCAGGGCAGTGAGCAGCCCCACATGGGCACGGCCCACAGCCCGAGGCAGGCAGGATTCCCAACCAGGGCTCTGTACAGGCCATGGGGTTCAGCCCTGTGCTCTGTAGGAATTCTTAACCCCCACCGCCCTAGTGCCCCGAGCCCCAGAGGGCCCAAGGGGGAGGGGAGGTATCTCTTACCTTGGCCCAGGACCCGGCCCCTGAGGAGTTCCATATAGGGCACCATAAAGGGAATCGCTCTGAGGTGAAGCCATCTGGGCATGGTCCTGCTGGCTTGCAAAGTTGCTGGCTGAATGCAGCAGCAGAAGGAAGCAGAGCCCAGAGATTGGCCCTGAGCACGTGGCTCTTAGCACGGCTCCCATTCTGGTGCCAAATCACATGAGAATTTATGGCTCCAAATCATCGGCCTAATCCTGCAACACCTCAGGCCTACCCTGGAATTCCTGTGGGGGCTGAAAATCATCCAAACATGCCCCAAGCCTGGAGTCAATGGGTTGGGGCATGAAATGCACCTCCCTTATCCTGAACCTCCACATTCACTCTGAGGAAATGGGCATGAACAGGGAAAACTGAAGGGAACCGTCACCCTTTACACACACACACACACACACACACACACACACACACACACACACACACACACACACACACACACACACACACAGAGCCATATTCATGTCATCTAAAAATGTGATTTCACATGTTGCCTTTATTATAAGAAGGGGTGCAAATCTCTCTGTCAATGTAGTGAGGTGCCCCACTGTGCATTTCCTCAGCTCGGCGTGTTTGCTATCTTTTATAGCAAAAAGGTGATGAACCAAGGCATAATGCATCCTAGGATAAACCAGAGGGACATAGGTCCAGAGACAGGATGCAGGAGCCTTAGAGTTACAGAGAGCAGAAGCAACAAAGAGTCTGGTGGCACCTTAAAGACTAACAGATTTATTTGGGCATAAGCTTTCGTGAGTAAAAACCTCACTTCTTCGGATGCATAGAGTGAAAGTTACAGATGCAGGCGTTATATACTGACACATGGAGAGCAGGGAGTTACTTCGCAAGTGGAGAACCAGTGTTGACAGGGCCAATTCAGTCAGGGTGGATGTAGTCCACTCCCAATAATACATGAGGAGGTGTCAATTCCAGGAGAGGAAAAGCTGCTTCTGTAATGAGCCAGCCACTCCCAGTCCCTATTCAAGCCCAGATTAATGGTGTTGAATTTGCAAATGAATTTTAGTTCTGCTGTTTCTCTTTGAAGTCTGTTTCTGAAGTTTTTTTGTTCAATGATAGTGACTTTTAAATCTGTAATAGAGAGCAGAAGGTATGTGTAGGCCATCCCTGCCGAAAGAGAAAAAGAAAAGATTTGTTGATCACCATAGCTGCACAGAAAGTTTGAGCAGTGGTCAACGTTTTCAAACATGGGGGGCCAAAGTTAAGCCCCTAAATCTTGATTTAAGGATCTAAACAGAAGTGACCTGGGTTTCCGAAAGGTCACATAAATTACCAGTGCCACTGACTCCACTTCTGGGTGCTCAGCGCGGTTTTTAAGTTCACATTTAAGTTCCTAAATGGGGAGGTAGGTGCCTACGTTTAGGATGAGAACATGAAGCTTGCGCTGAAGTTAGTGGGAGCTCAGCTGGGAAGAAAATCAGCTTGTGTGCACCTAAAGAGGAGCAGGGGTCCACACAAATTCACTTGGCAACCAGGGATAATGTTTGAGATCATAAAAACTATAGCAAGCTTGGGAATCCCCAAAATTATTTATCACCCAAATGAGAGTCCTGGGAGGGAGAGCACCCCCAGGACCTAGTCAGCATCGCTAGGCAACTGAATGCATGCCCAGTCTGCAACAATATATTGTATTTACTTGTGTACAAAAACCAGACTGATTTAAAAGCACTCATCCTGCATTTCCTATATCTGAGCATAAATCATTTAGAAAGGGGGAATTAAAAAAAAAGTCATTTGTATTAACACTTTTCAAATTTAACAGGCATCTGCAGAAACACCCAGTCAAGTCTGAGATCTAAATACTGTGACAGCAGAGCAAATTTAATACAGCAGTGTGCTTTACATGTTATAGTATAAACATAGGGTCAGATCCTCAGCTAGTGTAAGTCCACTGAGTTCAATGCAAGTTTACAACAGCAGCGGATCTGGTCCTAAATGTCGGTACTTGATGATTAAATTGGCTTGTGAGTAAATTAAGGACACACAATTGTTTGCAGGATTGGCTAGAAACTAGCTTTGCGATTCTGGCTTTGGGCTCTCTCCTGGGTAATGCCAGAAATGGAGTCACTCTTTTACAGCAAGGTGGATGTTATCTCAGAGCAATCAAGTTGCCGACCCCACCTGCAACTGAATCCTTTATTTTCCAAAGCATGTGATGCTGAGAAGGTTGTGAACAGTGGGAACTCAGGGCTGAGGGGCTGGGTGGAGCTTTCCTTTAATTAACTCTAAAGGAGTTGGAATATTTTGGGCAGAACGTCAGTTGAGGTAAATTGGCGGAGCTCCATTGACGTCAAGATTTTAATATAGTCTCCAAAATCTAAGCTTTTCATTGTTGTTTTGTTGCACCTGCAACAGACAGACCAGAAACAATGGCACCGACAGAACTGTGCCTGTACACCTTCCACTGATGTCAGTGCAATGATAACTATCACTTGCTATCTTATCAGAGACCTCTCCCTAACGTGCTTATCCTGTGAAGCTGGAGGTATCAGTCATGTTCCTGGATGCATCTGTTGATTTCAGTGGAGCTGCACTGATCTACACCAACAGAGATCACTGATCTGCACCATACATTTGGATTGTGTGCTTTTTGGGGAAGGGACATCTCTTGTATGAGGTGTGCGTCATGCCTGGCACAACGGGGTCCTGATTCCTGGTTGAAGCCTCTCGGTGCCATCACAACACAAAACCTAAATAGTAAAATAACCTGGAGGGATTATTATCTCTTACCTGGAGCAGCCTGGAGGAGGAGGACGACGGAAGTAAAGAGCAGGTAGAGGCCCCTCATGGCTGAAGGTCGGCTGGGATCTCAGCATGACTGCAGAAAAGAGGCACCAGGCAGAGCGAGTCGTAGGTTGTTTAACAGATGGAGACAGAGAGCCCCAGTATTTATAGGGCTCTGTGGGCTGTGAAGTGTTGACTTATGGGATCCTTGGTGCACCTGATGCAATCTGTAGCCAGAAATCCCCATAAGCAGCTGCAGACATTAGTTGCCCTGAGCAAACGCCCAGAGTATCATGTTTAAAACCAGGAGGTAACAATTCCTCTCTATCCAGGCAGAGCGGGTGCACTAGGAGTGCTGGGTGTGCTCCAGGGGTCCTCGTGATGGAAGTGTTGGCTATTTTAGAGAGAAGCCAACAAGAGGCAACAAATAAAACAATTGAAGGACACAGTGTCATAGGAATAAAACATTTTAGCAAATATTGGAGGCTTGAAAGCATTGCCCTCTGAATAGCAGCATTCCCTGTTTGCACGTTTAAATCTTTAGTTCCCTTTATACTGCAGGTCACTCTTCCTGGCTCCCAATTATGCTGGTGTACCTGTCTCTCCTTCCCCCCACCTCTGGGGTAGTACCTTGATTGTCTGCCTCTCCCTTTCGGAGGGGAACGGCCTCTCTGTTAATTCTTGTGACTTGGCCACACTCCCACCTCCTGACCCACTCCCTCACCTCCCATTCAATATGGCCGCCGCGCCAACCGACGCTGAACCCAAATGTACATGTTGTACTCTTTAGAACATGGAAACTGAGAGTTGACTCCTCTTATGAAAAAAAGGAACATTATCAGATAGAAACAACTGGATGAATTATTACAGCATCTGGACATCCATGAAGCCACCTCGCTAAATAGTAACTTCCCGACCTGCTCTATCTTGGGATCCTTCTTTGTGCTCGCCTGCCACTGGTTCAAAGCTTAGGCCTTGTGTAGACTAGGATTTAAAGTCATGCTGTTCAATTGAGTTATCTAACTTGATCTAATTGATACCTTCTTAAAACCAAGACAAAGCAATTGTACCTGAACAACTGCTAAGAAAGGTGTGTTTTTACAGCAATCCAACTAACCCTAGTTAGCTGCAGGAAAGGCAATAAGCTACACTGGCCTAAGCACATTGATACTGATATAACGTTTCTACATGAGAGATTCCACCAGAATAACTATACCAGCAACAAATCACACTTCTAACCAATATAGTTATACTGGTATGTGAACAGGACCCTATTCTAGAGAAGCCCTTAGACAAGGTTTCAGCCATAGGCACCAACCGTGTGGGTGCTCCAAGGATGGGGCTGGAGCACCCACAGAAAAGAAATGGTGGGTGCTGAGCATCTACCAGCAGCCCCCCCACATCATAGACTCATAGACTCTAAGGTCAGAAGGGACCATTATGATCATCTAGTCTGACCTCCCGCATGACGCAGGCCACAAAAGCTGACCCACCCACTCCTGGAATAACTCTCTCCCTTGACTCAGCTGTTGAAGTCCCCAAATCATGATTTAAAGACTTCAAGTCGCAGAGAATCCTCCAGCAAGCGACCCCTGCCCAGCAAGCAACCCCTGCCCCACGCTGCGGAGGAAGGCGAAAAACCTCCAGGGCCTCTGCCAATCTACCCTGGAGGAAAATTCCTTCCCGACCCCAAATATGGCGATCAGCTGAACCCCGAGCATGCGGGCAAGATTCTCTAGCCAGACCCTCCAGAAAAAGTTCTCTGGAGTAATTTTTAATATCCCATCATTGACCATTGTTACTAATTACCAGCGATGGCACGTTATTGACCTATTGACTAAAATCACGTTATCCCATCAAACCATCCCCTCCATAAACTTATCAAGCTTAATCTTAAAGCCAGAGAGGTCTTTCGCCCCCACTGTTTCCCTCGGAAGGCTGTTCCAGACCTTCACCCCTCTGATGGTTAGAAACCTTCGTCTAATTACAAGCCTAAACTTCCCCACGGCCAGTTTATATCCATTTGTTCTCGTGTCCACATTAGTACTGAGCTGAAATAATTCCTCTCCCTCTCTGGTATTTATCCCTCTGATATATTTAAAGAGAGCAATCATATTCCCCCTCAGCCTTCTTTTGGTTAAGGTAAACAAACCGAGCTCCTCAAGTCTCCTTTCATACGACAGGTTTTCCATTCCTCGGATCATCCAAGTGGCCCTTCTTTATACCCGTTCCAGTTTGAATTAATCCTTTTTAAACATGGGAGACCAGAACTGCACACACTACTCCAAATGAGGTCTCACCAGTGCCTTGTATAACGGAACCAGCACCTCCTTAACCCTACTAGAAATACCTCACCTAATGCATCCCAAGACCGCATTAGCTTTTTTCACGGCCACGTCACATTGCCGACTCATAGTCATCCTGCGATCAACCAGGACTCCGAGGTCCTTCTCCTCTTCCGTTACTTCCAACCGATGTGTCCCCAGCTTATAACTAAAATTCTTGCTAGTCATCCCTAAATGCATAACCTTGCACTTCTCACTATTAAATTTCATCCTATTACTATTACTCCCCTTCCCCCCAGCGCCTCCCGCCCGCCACGATCAGCTGTTCCACAGCATGCAGGAGGTGCTGAGGGGGAAGACTGAGGGTGGGGTGTGCTCGGGGGCAGAATACAGCCGGAAGAGGCAGGGCGGGGGTGGGGCCTTGGGAGAAGGGGTGGAGTGGAGGCAAGGCCTGAGGCACAGCCAGGGGGGGAACGCCCCCCAGCACATTAGAAAGTTGACATCTATGGTTTCAGATCCTGACAGAATTCTCTTCTCTAGACTAAACATGCTCAGTTCATATAACCTTTCCGCATTGGTCAGATTTTCTAAACCTCTTATTTTAGTGGCTCTCCTCTGGACTCTCCAATTTGTCCACATCTTTCTTAAAGTGCAGCACCCAGAACTAAACCCATTATTGCAGCTACGGCCTCACCAGTGCTGAGTAGAGCACAAATATTACTCCCTGTGTCTTACATACAACTCTCCCGTTAACACAACCACAGCATGACAATTGCCTTTTTCACAACAGCGCTACACTGTTGTCTTATATTCAGTTTGTGGGCCACTATACCCCTCGGGTCCTTTTCTGCCAAAGCAGTTATTCCCCATTTTGGGTTTGTGCATGATTCTTCCCTCATATATGTAGTTCTGTGAACTTGTCTTTAGTGAATGCTCCAATTTGTCAAGATCATTGCGAATTCATAATTCATTAGACTCTATGCTGATGCTTTTTTGATTTGCTAGGCACTAGTTTGTCAGGTATCAAAATTCTGTTGCTGACCCAATCAGAGGAGAAGGAGAGAATGCCTGCACGGGAACATGAACCATTCTGCTGGGACAGACGGACTTCTGCCAATTTCCAATGGAAAAAAAAATCAAAGAAAAGGTTAAGGCGGACAATGAACAATGTGCATTGTACAAGGGCCAGGTGTACATTGCTGTGATCAAGCCGTTGGCTCAGAACAACATTAAAAGCTGTTAAAGCGTGAATACCACACACAGTCAGGAATGGGTCAGGTCATACATTAATCAACTGGGGAGGTCACTGGGGCGTCTTGTTTGAATAACTGCTCACTGGTGTGGATAATGGGTGCACAGACTAGCTCTTAGTACTGCCCTAGGGCAGTGCTCCAGCCATACTCTGGCTTCGATGAAACTTAAAGGACTCCAGTCTCTTGTACGCTGTGATGCACTGACCTTAATCATGGCTTTGGGGCAAGAATAAATCCTACATTCAATAACTAAAGCAATAATGTCGCACAGACCCCCCCAATGCCTTTTCCCATGCACACCCTCTATGCACAGTACAGCCACCCTGGGCTTGTATAACGGAACCAGCACCTCCTTATCCCTACTAGAAATACCATCCCCTCCATAAAGTATTCAGATACTTTCCATACTTCAGTCCCTCTTCAAGACCCACTTCTGCCACCCTGTCTACACCGAAACAAATGGACCTGTATATAATTTGCCTAGTGTGATTCCATTCCCTCTCAACACTGTCTGTCTATATTGTGAGTCTCTTGGAACTGGGCCTGGGATTCTTGCATGTTTGGGAGGTACCTAGCACGGTGTGAGCCCCGACGTAAATAAAGAATCACGGTCGTTAGAATTCTAGCCCTTTTAGGATTCGCACAGCAACTGCAAACATTAGCTAACTCCGCGTGGTTTCTTTTCATTTGCATTCTGGTTTTCAGGCCGTTAGAGTGCACTTGGGTCACTTTTTCAACATTTGCTCCATGATAGTGCAGGCTAGAAACTCATTTTTTCCCCCTTGAAATGAAAACTGGGATTCTCACCTAATCAGATTTCTCCCAGAACTGGGGCTTTAAAAATACCCCCAATTTTTCCAGACTCACAATAAAATCGTGCCAGCTAGCAACAGTGTAAATCCATAATAATGCCTTCTACCTAGGTGGTGCTATTCTGGATTTAAAGTGATGTACGTGAGGACAAAGTCTGGACCTATAACTTTCCTAGATTTAGGTGATTTTCCAAGGCTCGCTCGGTTTTGCTGATGGGAACAAGCATTGCCCCGGCCAGGAATGACCATGCTGTGGTTAGCGTCTTATTTCATAGTTTTGTATGGTTTCCTGCTTCTAAAAGCACTGGTTAATTTATATTATCATCATCTCTAATAAGAAGTGGATTTTTGATGTACACCTGAAACAACCAGCTCTAGCGATTCCCATTTCCTGTTGGACAGGCGGACGGGCTAACATTTCCTGACACTGTAGATCACACAGAGAGTAGAAGCAGCTCGGAGTGGCTTGAAAGGCTATAGGATTTTTTCTGCAATTGCACTGAATTACACCCTTCCTGCCGGTTGGCTAGCACAATTAGCCCCAGATATAAGGGATTTACAATGAGTGGGATTCAGCAGCTTTTGGCCACCAGTGAGTCAGAGTACAACCGCTGGGACACGTGTTAGAATAGTGCGCTGTGCAGTTTGGGCCTGTAGGTGATACTGCCCTGCATCAGCCCAGGCCAAGGGGCAAACAGTGTGCTGTATGTAGGATTAATCTTCCCCTCAGGTTCTTGGGAGAGACCCAGAGCACAATCTCATGAAATTCAGAACTTGACTCAAGTAATAACTGTACGGGGCTTTGAATGAAACACAGCGGCTCTGTCCTGTCCCTCCTTGTCACACGCTATTAGAATGAGTGTGCATAGGTAAGAATGAAGGAAACGCTCCACTTTTCGCCACACAGGCCTGCTCATACGTGTACACACACACACATAAACACACACACACGTGCAGAGGGTCACAACCACACACAAAACCAAGACTGATCTCCTTACCAAAAATGGATGATTTAACAACACCTCTTTATTAAAGGAGGGTGAGAGGGACAAATATTTCTTTCCGTGGGTCGAGGGTTTCCCTCCAGGATTTCAGCAGATTGGACAGTCTCTATTTTTTGCAGCACCGCGTTATGAAGTTGGGGCAGGCTCCACGTAGGTATTCATCTGAGAGACATATCTCTAAAGCCTCCACGCAGTAACCTCCTATGGAAGCACAGGGAGGCATTTGGATCCTTTGACCATACCCTGCACAAAGGAAAGAAGTTATTTGTCATCAGAAGCGGAGTGGGCAAAGTTTTCAAACTGGAGTGTCTAAAGTTAGGGACCTAAATCCACATTGAGAGACTTCAAGAAAAGGGGCCTGATTTTCAGAAGCACTGGGGACCCATTGACTTCCATGGGAGTTTATCATGCTCCGCACTTCCAAATGACTTACATGTGGGTGTAGGGAGTCACTCCTAGGCTCATGGAAGTCCATGGCAATCCCATTGACTTGAATGGAGAAGTATCAGGATAGGTGCCTAATTTAAGCCGAACACAGGGCTGCCAATTTAGTCCCTTGCATCTGAAGAAGTGAGGTTCTTACCCACGAAAGCTTATGCTCCCAATACTTCTGTTAGTCTTAAAGGTGCCACAGGACCCTCTGTTGCTTTTTACAGATTCAGACTAACATGGCTACCACTCTGATAATTTAGTCCCTGTAAGTTCTCAGCCCTGCAGAAAATGCACTTAGGTGCCTCTGACCTGGAAGAGGCAGACAATTACACTTGCATGGTCTTTGCAACAGAGGAAAATGCTTAAGGTCATAAATGTTGTGACCCAAAGAAGAGCTGTGTGTAGCTCAGAAGTTTGTCTCTTCCACCAACAGAAGATGGTCCAGTAAAAGATATTGCCTTACCCGCCTCGCCTCTCTAAAGTCATAAAAGAAAGCTATTGCAGAACCAGCAGAGACCCTCAAAACTATGGATCATCTAAGTGATATTCCTGGACGGGGAGCTAGGGTTCCGACTGCACACCCAGTCTTAGACAAATTAGTGTCTTTGCTTGGCTAAAGAAACACAACTTGGTCTGCATGAACTTCTTCCCCGTGTAAAACAAACCAAATGGTGGAGGGATGCAGCTGAGTCTGAGACAGTTGAGAAATGGCGGAGGGGGGGGGGACGGGACTTCTGTCTTAGTTTGATCATAAAGTCTTCGAGGTCGGGATTGTCTACTACCCTGTGCTTGTACGGTGCCTTAACATAATGAATCCCTGTTTTTGGCTGGTCCTTAGGAACTACTGTACTGAGCACAATAATAATAACAACAACAATAATACATTAAAATATATTTTGTTTTAGCATTTCGCGAAGTTTAAAAGGTCCCCAGACAAGTATCACAGCTACATGCCACTAAAAAAAGAACAATGTAAAGGCCGAATACAACCTCGTGCTTTCAATCTCCTCTCACAACCAGAGTGGGCCTTATTCTCATTTATACCACGGCCCCTTTAGCCCACTCTGGTAAAGGGCCTCAGCGCCAATGAGAACCTGCCCCACTGTAGTTAAAATAAGTACATGGGAACAGATTCTCCATTGCCCAGAGACTTGTGTATTTATTTACTTTGGAACAAAGTTGGTGCGTGTAGGTACCGCTCTGATGTACCGGTGTTAACACCCATTTTGCACTGGTCTATGAAACCTCCACATGGGCTTTACCAACTCCTGGAGCTCTTGGATGAGCCTCTGGGGGCCCTACCAGAAGGACTACAACTAGGTGGCTACCACAGGCCTCTGATCTCATTCCCAGCAGGCTTGGAATCAGAGGCGGGCACTGAAGAAACAAGGAATCCCACTGAAGCAAAGCAGGCAGGTTTCTGCACAGGGTGATGTGGACGAGCAGTCCATTGGGTCAATGACAAGCCAGGGCTGCATGGCCTCTAGCAAGATAGCTGGGGAAGGGGCAGCCTGACTTTACAGAAACAGAGTTGAAGTTTGGAAGCTGGGCGAGAGACCGAGTAGCTCAGGAAATCCCTGCTAACTTGCCCCTTCCCCGAAAGGGAGTTTGCACTGCTCTAAGAGTCTGGATGCATTGGTCAGGCAGTTCCAGCACTGCAAGGAGCAGCATCTGCAGAGAGAGATCCAACCTGCACTGGCTACTGAGAGCCAGCCCAGGCGGATTCCAGACCAGGGAACCAGCGAGCTCGGTTGGAGTCAGAAGGGGACTCTTCCGCATTTAGGAGTGAAGAAAAACCAAGGTGACTTTTGTCATGCCACAGCACTGCAACGCTCCATACCAAGGCATGCACCTTTGGCCTACAATCCACCTTGAGAGAGTGCCAGGGTGGGGAGGGAGGAATTTGTGAGTCCTAGGAGGTGGAAAATTGGCTTATCTATCAATGTTTATTATGTACTAATTACTCTTAATCCTTTCCTTCCCCAGACCCTATTTTCCTGTTGTGAGTAGAGTCCTTGCTGTGTTATACTGTTATTACTGGTGGCTCGTTCCTTTGCTGGTGTTTGTTTTATTTACTTTATTGCCCACTGTGCACTGGGCTTTACACTCCTCTGCTTGTAGCATTGTCACTGATTTCTCAAGGGACAGCCCCTCTGCGTATCTGGTCCAGTGAGAAGTCACTTGAGTGGAGGAGCCAGGCACCAAGAAAAGGAACCCAGGATCCAACCCACAAGAGGAGAGCGCAGAAGCTGCTCCAAATATTGGTGACTGCAAGCACCTGGGAGAGGTTTAAGCGACAGCCCCGGGGAAAGGGCTACAGATAAGTGACTGCACACAGTGCAGGGCAATGGAGAATCTATCCCACCCTAGCTGGGTAATTATAGCCTTCCTAATAACAATTGCTCCTGCTGATGATAAAGGGAGGTGTGTCCTAGTGCTCAAAGTACAGAGCTAGGAGCCCACAACTCCTGCATTCTACTCCGGAATCTGCCACTGATTCACTGTGTGGCTTTGGGTGAGTTATTTAGGGCCTGACAAGCCTTTAGGCACTGAGCAAGGTGAAACATGTAGCCCTGCCACCCCAGGGACAGGCCAGGGGAGGGATCATAGTGCTGGGAGTCCCAGGGCAAGATTTTCGAGGCTGACTAGTGATTTTGGGCTTCTACCTTGAGACGACTGGAAGGGGTCTGGCTTTCATAGGGTGGGCGCTTGGCATGTTCTGAAAATCACATCCCTGTAAGGTGTTTAAGGTTGGAGATACCCAGAACCACTCGTCACTTTGAAAATACTGGCGATGACTCCCTTCCCGTTGTCCCCTTGCCCCGGGGAGATATTTGTCTGAGCCATTCCCTTGCTGGGCAAGTGGCAGGTCTCTCACTGCTGCGGATTCACCAACCTCTCTTCAAACACAGATCATGCTGAGAAGAGGCTCTCTCCATAGGATACAGCAATGGGGTGGATTGCTCTTTAAATGATGGAGGTGCTGGTCACTGTTCTGAAGTTCAGGTTGAGTTGAGTTTTGGACGTTAGCAGGATTTTGACCTCTTTGTTATGAAGGAAAAATACAGCGTGTCCTGCCCGAAATGACAGCACTGGCTATCTGACTAAAGAATGAATGCAATCTGTTAAAGATACTGACCACAGGGCTGGAGAGGCAGGATTCCAACGGACATAAGTAAAAGAAGAATGCTTTGAGTTCTATGCCCTTTCACATTCTCAAAGCACCTTGTAGACTGTAATTGGCCAGCCTTCACAAAACTCTCGTGAGCCAAGTGCATAAGTGCTGTTGCTTCCCTTTTACAGGAGGGGAAAGTGTAACCCGAAGGAGAGGGAGTGCTTCAAAACAGGACCCTAAATCCATAGTTAGGCACCTAGGTAAGTGGCACAGTTTGCAGATGTGTCTCCAGATGAAATTCAGGCCATGGATTACAATGCCAAAATGTGGATTTAGGGGACAGATTTTAGGCATTCAAGTTTGAAGTGTTACCTACTTGCCTGATGTCACAGAGTGAGTCAATGTCAGAGCCAGGAGTTCCCGCCTGTCAGGTCTATTCTCAAATCACATGCACCCTCCACCTCTCAGACACACAGCTGTCCCTTCTATCATCCCCACCTCCCCCGGAGCACCAGTGGAAGAGTTGTCATCAGAACGCATTAGAACTGCGTCGCTTCACAGGTTTCTCTCTCACCTGGAGCAGGCTGGAAGAGTAGGGGAACCACAGCAATGAGCAGGTACAGGCTCTTCATGGCTGAGGGTCAGCTGGGATCTCAGCGTCACTGCAGAGAAGAGGCACCAAGGCAGAGTGAGACAGCGGTTCTGTGCCAGATGAATCCCAGTATTTATAGGGCTCTGGGGTCTGTGAAAGGCTGAAGTGCAGGATTCTTGCTTTGATGTGCCTGATGCAACCTGTAGCCAGAAATTCCAGTAACTATCTCAAGCTATCACCTAACCGGCATGGTCAGCAAGATATCATACCTGAGTGTACAGAGGTAATAATTCCTCTCTACCCTGTCAGCATGGCTGCACTAGGAGAGCTTTAAAGGTTCTCTTTAAAGTCAGAATCTAGCCCTTTGTTATTTTGACTCACCTTTCTGTGTCCTAGGGCCAGATTGTACCTCTAGGTAGAGCCCTCAGCAAGGGCTGGTATTTGAATGGTTGTTTGCAGCATGTTTACAACCTCAGGGTGCACAGAGACAAAACCGACGTCATTTTGAACTGTTCTGGGATCAGCGGTTTCTAGCACAGGGCAGTACATACTTTGCTGACAGAGAGTGCAATGCCAAGATAGTTAGAAATCAGGCCCTGTATGAAACACCCCTCCCCTCCCCAAAGCCCAGGCTCACAGAGTGTTGGAAACAAGTCTCCATGGAGAAGAATAAAACAGCCACCTCCACCTTTCCTCCACCTCACACACTTGCCCTGCCTCCACACTCACTACACTCTAGACACACGGCTACGTACATAGACACAAAGGCAGCCGCACATGCACACACAAAAAAGGAAGTTGCATGCCCTTGCTGAGTAGCTGTGATTTAAGAGCTTGTTGTTATTAAAAACAAGGGAACAAATCTCTGTTTGGGTGCTCTCAGGTCACCCTTCTGGATTTCTGCAGCCCAGCTGCTTCTCTACCACCATCACGAATTCCATCACAGGTCACCCCCAGGGGCAGTTATCTCTTCCTTATCCCTCGTCAGGATCCTTCTCCGACTTTGTTAATAGATTGAGCTCTTTGAGTCTATCACTATAATGCAGGTTTTCTAATCTTCTAACCATTCTCATGACTCTTCTCTGAATGCTCTCCCATTTATCAACAGCCTTCTTGAAGTGTGGGTACCAGAACTGGACACAGTATTCCAGCAGTGGTCACAACAGTGCCAAATATAGAGATAAACTGGCCTCTCTACTCCTGCTCAAGATTCCCCTGTGTATGCATACCAGGATTGTATTAGCCCTTTTGGCCACAGCATCACACTGGGAGTTCATGTTAGCTGATTCTACACTCTTCCACCCACCAAGTCATTTTTAGAATTGCTGCTTCCCATCCTGCAAGTATGGCTACATTCTTAGTTCCTAGACGTATACATTTACATTTAGCTGTATTAAAACACATATTTTTTGCTTGTGCCAAGCATACCAAGCAATCCAAATCGCTCTGTATCCATGCCCCATCCTCTTCATGATTTGCCACTCTCCCAATTTTTGCGTCATTTGAAATTTTTATCAGTGATGATTTGATGTTTTTTTCCAAGTCACTGACAAAAATGTTAAATAGCATAGGGACAGGGACCAAATGGTGTGGAATCCCACTAGAAATACATTTGCTCAGTGATGATTCCTGTTTGCAATTACATTTTGAGATGTTTCAGTTAGTCAGTTTTTAATCCATTTAATATGTGCCATGTTAATTGTATATCGTTCTAGTTTTTTAATTAATGTGTTGTGTAGTACCAAGTCAAATCTCTTACAGAAGTCTAAGTGGATTACATCAACACTATTACCTTTATGAACCAAATACTGGCACAACATCAGCTTTCTTCCAGTCTTCTGGAACTTCCCCAGTGTTCCAAGACTTATTGAACAACAACAGTAATTATCCAGAGAGCTTCTCAAAGTGTTCTTTTAAAACACTTACATGCAAGTTATTTGGATCTGCTGATTGAAAAATGTCTAAGTTTAGTAGCTACTATTTAAAATCCTGCTGAGCTATTAAAGGAATGAAAGGAGTGTTGTGATATGATATGATTACATCCTCTGTTTTTATTCCAAATACAGAACAGAAATGTTTATTGAACAGTTGATAAATCTACCATTTCCATTTATTAATGTACCAATGCCATTGTCAGGATTCTTTTTGTTCCTACTATACTTTAAAAACTTCTTTTTATCCTTAACTCTGCTGGCCACAGATTTCTCACTGTGTCCCTTTGCTTCCTTTATCAATTTTCTACAATTGCTAGCTGCTGATTTATGTTCATTGACTACTGAAATAGTCGCGGATTCACACCGGGCTGTGTCATGGGGTAATTATTAGCATAGTTTGTTTTGAAAATGCCAAATGTTCAGCACTACAAAGCAACCCTATTGTTCCTGATGTAAGCATTGTGGCCCAAAGCCCTAGAGAATAGGGAGCTCATTATTGACACTAAATTTACATAGTTAAACATACAGTAGAACCCTGTTTATCCTAGCCTCCATTTATCCGGCTCTCTGTATTAACTGAACCACCAGCTGCCCAGGGCTGACAGCGGCCCAGGCAGTTAGTGGTTTGGTTAATATGGAGAGCTGGATAATGGAGGCATGGATAAACAGGATTCTACTGTACTTTGTAGCTAGGGAAACTAAAGTTCAGCATTTCATTTTAATTGTGGAAAACCACAGATTTGTATGGTTTTTGATTGGAGAATTTTGTTCTTTTTATCACAGAAAACTAGGACCTCTGGTGATCAGTTCTTGGCCCTACAGTATTTAACATTGTTACTGGTGAACTGGAAGAAAATAAAAAATCATCACTGATAAAGTTTGAAAATGACACAAAATCTGGGGGAGTGGGAAATAACGAAGAGAACAGATTGCTGATACAGAGTGATCTGGATTGGCTGGTAAGCTGGGTGCAAACAAACGATATGTGTTTTAATATGGCCAAATGTAAATGTGCACATTTAGGAACAAAGAACCTGCACCCTACTTACAGGATTGGGGACTCTATCCTGGGAAGCAGTGACTCTGAAAAAGACTGAGGCAGGCCTGGTTCCAGGTTTTCTGCCACCCCAAGCGGCGGGGGAAAAAAAAGCCAATCGGTGGCACTTCGGCGGCAGCTCAATCGCGCCGCTCCATTCTTCGGCGGCAGTTTGGCGGCGGGTCCTTCACTCCCTCTTCCTCTTTGGCGGCACTTCGGCGGCAGCTCAAAAAAGAAAAGAGGGACTGAGGGACCCCCCACCGAAGACCCGGACGTGCCGCCCCTTTGTTTTGGCCGCCCCAAGCACCTGCTTCCTTCGCTGGTGCCTGGATCCGGCCCTGGACTGAGGGGTCATGGTGGATAAACAGCGGAACACTTTGGATCTAGACCACAGGCTCCCGATCTTGTTGGAAGCTGAGGAGACGGTTGACTATTGACTCGGTCTGGGACTAGAATTGCTACTGAATGGGATGACCTGTGTTTGCTGAGGACATTCTGAGGCGTTTAGAGGGGAACTCTGGGGCTGCCGCTCTCTTATGGCTCTGAGGCATCCAGATGTCACACATGCAGATTTGATGCCATGTTGCAGAGACTGAAAAGCCATCTCTGCGAAACGATCATAGAATCATAGAATATCAGGGTTGGAAGAGACCTCAGGCCCTGCTCAAAGCAGGACCAACCCCAACTAAATCATCAAAGGGGAGCACCTCTGTGTGTGTGTGTACTTGTGTCTGTGTGCACACACTAAGGTATCTCTTTTACTGAGCTTGTGCAACAGCAACAAAGTGGGGAAATCTGTGTGGGAAACAGCAATAGTTACTGCATAATCACTGCTTAAAAAGAGTTTTCATGATTATTCCCTATGCAGGTTGCAACGTTCATTGCTACAAGCATGTGGGTTACCTGTGTAAATTGCCACTTAGCATATTCAAATGGCCCCTTTTGCTATTGACATGAGGACAGTAAGGACGGAGTCACACAGGGCTGTGCTATGGGTAATTGTTAGCTTAGATTGAACTGAAAACGCCAAATGAGCACCGCAAACAAACCCCGTTGCCCCTTAGGTGCCCAGCCCTGAGCTGTCAAAGCGGTACTCTGGCAGCATTGTGGGAGATGCCAACTACAGTCCAGCAGTGTTGGGCAGAGCCTGGGCAGCAGGCTGGGCCAGGAATAAACTGTGTGTGACAGAGCTCATGGCATCTCCAGCCTGGCTTTGCTGCTACGGAGCCAGTCCATTGCAGCCCGGCACCCCTTATTGACTATGTTGCTGCTGATAAGGGTGGCAGAGGGAGAGGTGTGCATCTTATTTCTCGCAGGGGTGGCTATTCCTTGAGTTCCTCGTAAAATCATGCTCCTGGGAGTACTCACTCCACATGTTCATTAGTACCCTGGCATGCTTCTCAGCTAGCAGAACTCTCGGTGTAGAGCCTATTCAGCACTGCACTGCATTCTCCAGAGCTTGGAGGAGTCCAAGGAAGGGTACATGGGCCTGCAGGTAGGTTCCAGTGCGTTGGGGCGAGTGGGAAGCGAGTTGGCAGAAGGGCCCGGAGATACAGGTACAGGAACTTGTGGGAATAGCAATGGAGAACTAGCTAGGCTCAAACCCAGGTACCTGCACCTTTGCTACCACTACACTGCACAGTGGGTGGGGTGGTGGGGGGTCGCAGCCCAACCCGCACACCTTCCCACACCCTCCAGACAAGCATGACGGCTCAGGATCTACTTGCTTGAAGGGTGCGTTTAAGAGCTTTGAGTGTGGAGAATAGGTGGGTGGGCCACCTCTATGCACCTCAGCACCTGAAGAGCCTGCAATATGGACAAAGCCTGTGTGTATGGATGGCAGGTGAGTTAGAGGGATCACTGGAATTATAACTACAGACAAGCCATTAGGCTTTGTCTTCACTCCCCGGAGAGGTATGTTTTTACCACAGAACAGCTCAACGGTGTTAGCTCTTCCACTGTAATAGCATAGTGGAGACAAGGCACTTCACATTTTTTGCAAGGTAAAATAGGCAAGGTCAGCCCTGGCAGGGGGTAGAGCGCTGATCTGACCTAGCAAGCCCAATCTTTTATCTTCCTCATACTAATGAGATGGGTCTTGTTCTGAACCACACCTCCCTTGTTCTGAACGTCCACGCTCACCTTAGAAATGGATCTGGACAAAGAAGAATGAAGGGAGCTGTTAGGGTTTCCTCCCCACTCTGAACTCTAGGGTACAGACATGGGGACCCACATGAAAGACCCCTTAAGCTTATTTCTACCAGCTTAGGTTAAAAACTCCCCAAGGCACAAATTCTCCCTTGTACCTTGGATTAGGTAAACGCTGCCACCACAAAGTGATTAGACAAAACTCAGGGAAAGGACCACTTGGAAAGGACCTACTCCCCTTCTAATATCCCCCCAAACCCTATACCCCCTTTCCTGGGGAGGCTTGAGAATAAACAAGATGAGCACAGACCAACCTTGGGTTTTTTTAGGACACTACAAAAAGCAATCAGATTCTAAAAAAACAGAACTTTATTAGAAAGAAAAAAGGTAAAAGAAGGACCTCTGTAAAATTAAAATGGAAGATAATCTCGCAGGGCAATCAGATTCAAAACACAGAGGATTTCCCTCTGGGCAAAACTTTAAAGTTACAAAAAGAAAACCAGGAATACACCTCCCTCTCAGCACAGAGAAAATCACAAGCCAAAATAAAAGTAAGCTAACACATTTCCTTGCTAGTACTTACTAATTCTAATGGAGTTGGATTGCTTGCTTTCTTGATCTGTCTCCAGCAAGCATGCAGCACAGACAGACAAAGCCTCCCCCACCCCAGATTTGAAAGTATCTTATCCCCTTATTGGTCCTTTGGGTCAGGTGCCAGCCAGGTACTTGAGCTTCTTAACCCTTTAGAGGTAAGAGGATTTTGTGCCTCTGGCCAGGAGGGACTTTATAGAAAGGTGGTTACCTTTCCCTTTATATTTATGACAGGAGCGCACAAACTCCCCCAGGCACGTGCCCAAAGAGCAAGATTCACTTCATTTAAACAATGTGATTTAACACAACCTTTGTACACACACACACACACACACACACACACACAGAGCCAGATTCTTGTCATTTAAACAATGTGATTTTAGCACAGACTTTATACACAGCCCCCAAGCATGAGTCATGTTATTTAAACAATGTGATTTAACAAATTGCCTTTATTGAGAGAAGAGGTGCAAATCTGTCTTTCGATGCCGGGAGGTTCCCCCTGGTGCATTTCTGCAGCTCAGCATGTTCTCTACGTTTGGCAGCATATAAGTGGAGCAGGGCAAACTCCACGTAGCAGCTGTATACCAGGGGAACAGAGGCCTAAACGCGGTAGACAGAGCCCACCCTTGAGTAGACAGGGAAGAAGTGGTATGCGTAGGCCAGCTCCTGCACAAACAGAAAAAGAAATGATTTGCAGGTTGCCGTAGCTGCACAGAAGATATGAGCTGTGGTCAAAATGTTCAAACATGGAGCCTAAAGGAAAGCTCCGAAATCCTGATTCAGGGACTGAAACAAGAGTGGCCTGGCTTTCAGAGGGGTGTCGCTCACTGCCACTGACTCCACTTCTGGGTGCGCAGCATATCTTTTAAGTGCTTAAAGAATGATGGAGGCACCTAACTTTGGGATGAGAGAACACAAAGCCCTACTTAAAATTCTTCTTTGCTAATAGGCCTACAGAAAACTTGGCAACAACTGTGGGTGTGCTGAGACCACTGCCTAGCAGGCTGACCAATATGGTCTCACTCTTTCCTTATATTGTCTGCTTGGATTCATCTATTCTCTCCTGTTTTATATTTAGATTGTAAATGCTCTGGGGCAGGGACTGTCTTTTGTTCTGTGTCTGGACAGTGCTTAGCCCAGTGGGCCCTTGGTCCACAGTTAGGTCCACGGTTCCTGAGTCCCCTGGTCCACGGTTAGGGTTCTTGAGAGCTACTATGATACAAATAATAAATATTATTATTATTAAATGCAGGGGAAGCTGGCGTTGCTCAGACAGCTTGAAAATCAGCTTGTGTGCACCTACAGAGGAGCAGGGCTCCTCATGCATTCACTTGGTAACAAGAGAAATGATTTAAGACCATAAGAAATGAAGTATAAATTCTTAACGGTAACCATTGGAACAATGTACTAAGGCTTGTGGTGGATTTTCCATCAGAGACAATCTTGAAATCAAGATTGGATGTTTTATTAAAAGCTCTGCTCTAGGAATTAGGGAAGTTCTCTGGCCTGTGCTAGACAGGAGGTCAGACCTGATGATCCCCTCTGGCCTCGGAATCACTGAACCTACAAAAAATGAAAGATTAAGACTCCCCAAACTATCCCGCACCCAAATGAGAGCCCTGGGAGAGAGAGCACCCCAACTACAGTCAGGTTTCTGCTGGCACAGCCGCTCTTAGACTGTGTTGTATTTGCTTGTGTCTGGAAAGCAGATTATTTTAAAAGCACTCCCCCTGCATTTCCTATAGGTGAGAGAAAACCACAGAGAAAGGGGCTTTCTTTATTTCAAAATATCCTTTGTATTGAAATTTGGCAAAGTTTAACAGACATCCACAGAAACACCTGGTCAACTCTGTCAGCTAAATACTGCTACAGCAGAGGAAATGGAATACTGCCCAGAACAGTCCACTTATAAACACATGGGGTCAGGTCCTCAGCTGGTGCGAGTCAGCGTAGCTCCACTGAGTTCAACGCCAGCTGAGGCGCTGGTCCTAAATTTCCATACAAGATGCTTCAGATCAGATGGTGAGTAAAGATGCATAAGTATTTGCAAGACTGGGGACTACAGGTGATGAGACACTATCTTTGAGACTCTGCTTTGGGCTCTGTCTGGTAATGCCAGAAATGGAGTCACCCTTTTTCAGGAAGGCGGATATTCACTCAGAGCAATGAAATCACCGGTGCCGGGTGCAATACAAATGTTTATTTTCCAATACACTTCATTCTGAGAAGGCTGAAATCTATGGGAACTCAGAGCTGCGACACTGGGAGGAGCTTTCCTTTAATTAAAGCTATTATATTGGACACATCCTCAGTTGATGTAAATTGGCGGAGCTCCGTTGACGTCAAGATTTTAATATAGTCTCCAAAATCTAAGCTTGTCACTTGCTTTGTTGCTTCTGCAGCCAGACAGACCAGAAATGATGGCACCAAGAAAACGGTGTCCTTACACCTTCCACTGATATCAATGCAATGTTAACTCTTTCCTGCATTCTGTCTTATCAGAAACATAGAAATCGAGGGCTGGAAGGGACGTAAAGAAGTCATCAAGTCCAGCCCCCTGCGTTGAGGCAGGATCAGTTAAACCTAAACCATACCTGACTGGCGTCTATACAACCTGTTCTTAAAACCCTCCAATATCTAGCTCATTTTGTGCCTTGGCCTTTCTGTCTTTAGATGCTTGTGCTATTCTTTTGTACTTCTCCTTGGCAATTTGTCCACATTTCCACTTTTTGTGGAATTCCTTTTTGATTTTCAGATCAGTAAGCGCTCCCAATGGAGCCATATTGCCCTCTTACTATTCTTCCTAGCTTTCCTTCGGATTGGATTAGTTTGCAGTTGTGCTTTTAATATTGCCTCCTTGAGAAACTGCCAGCTCTCCTGAACTCCTTATCCCTTCAATTTTCTTCCCATGGGACCTGCAGTTCTCTGAGTGTGTTGAAGGCTGCTATTTTGAAGTCTCTAATATGTTTGTCCTGTGAGGCTGGATGTACATGTGATGTACCTAGAGTTACCGGTTGACTTCAATGGAGCTATACTGAGTTACACCAGATAAGTTCAGCTGATCTGCACGATGATGGTGACTCAGATCCTGTCCCTCAAGCCTTATTCAAGTTTGATGCATTGTGGTGGGATCTGGCTCATCATATACGTCAAAGCACCAACCTCGAGAATGGCTTGAGTGTCTGCGTTCAATTGTTATTTTATTTCTTTTCCCAAAGCAGAAGTGTGGTGATTTGGTGAACCTATGTACCACTGATGGGTTCTGGTTGACATTATGAAGTTATTATGAAGTTGTTACTATGAAAATTGCTGTATCATTGAACGCCCCTTTGTAACTGTGGAATGCACCATTAGCCGGCATGTTTCTGCCTAGCTAGGTACTATGGTGGGTCATTAGAACTCAGTCACCACTTATTCAGGGTGAAGCACAATGGGCTAGCTGGAGCTGGGGGTTTGGAGATGGAAGTTCCCCAGGCAGGAAAAAGAGACAGAGCTGACAAAGCAGGGGGTTATAAAAGGAACCATAGATTCATAGATTCTAGGACTGGAAGGGACCTTGAGAGGTCATCGAGTCCAGGCCCTGCCCTCATGGCAGGACCAAATACTGTCTAGACCTTCCCTGATGGACATTTATCTAACCTACTCTTAAATATCTCCAGAGATGGAGATTCCACAACCTCCTTAGGCAATTTATTCCAGTGTTTAACCACCCTGACAGTTAGGAACTTTTTCCTAATGTTCAGCCTAAACCTCCCTGGCTGCAGTTTAAGCCCATTGCTTCTTGTTCTATCCTGGAATGGTGAGGAAACTGAGGCAGGGAACTGCATTTAGGGTTTATTACTTTGTACAGATCTGTGTATTTCTCATGCTATTAAAGAAAGAGCAATAGCGCTGTAGAATCATGTGCAAAGTGTCAGAGCATTTCATGTGTTACACCTACTATGTGCCCCATTGAAGAGGTAAACCAGAAGGCTCACTCTTTGGGAGCAGTTCTGGGAGGGGCTGTGTTTAAGCTTTATGTGTGTGTGTGTGGGGGGGGGGAGCGGATGGGGAAGTTTGAGGACTCCGCACTGGTTCCAGGGACTGGGCAATATGCCACTTGGTTGCAGCTCTCAGTAGGGGGTGCCAGATAGAACATATGCTCCTCACAACTGTGGTCTGAGACCTTCAAATAGGGACATTGCCTGGGCTCCATTCAGACGCTGGAAGTTTAAAGCACATTGGATCCAGCAGCTGGATCCCCTCACAGCAGTCTGGTCAGTGGCCAAGAGGGGGCGCTTGACTGGACCTGTGACAAAATAGTAACGGCCCTTAGAGTTTTAGAGATCTTTGCATCTTCCCAGCATAGCGTGGATACCGACTGGTGAAGCCTCACAGGACTGCTGTGATATAGGTGAGCAGTTGTGGCTTCCTCTTCTGCCAGGTGGGGAAAGTGAGGTACAGAGGTGACAGCTAAAGCGTTCAAACCTGGCCGCTTTAAATGGGCACCTACGTAAATGGAGCGTTTTGTAGCTGTGGCACTAGTTAAAAATTAGGTGACTTATCTGGGTGCCTAAATTTAATCTAACTTTAAAATATATGCCCGAGACCTAGTCGGAGATCACACAGTTAGTCGGTTTCTGAACTTTCAGGCTTGTTCTCAAGCCACTGGAATCTCAGATACGCAATTATCCTTGAAAAAAGAACAGGAGTACTTGTGGCACCTTGGAGACTAACACATTTATTTGTTAGTATCTAAGGTGCCACAAGTACTCCTGTTCTTTTTGCGAATACAGACTAACAGGGCTGCTACTCTGAAACTATCCTTGGTTATCATCTCGCTGTTCCCTTGTGCCCCCCACATCTGTTTGCTGTGTGCACCTCTTGTCTCTCACCCTACGTTTAGCCCCTGAGCTCTTTGGGACAAGGATCATCTTTATGACATGTGTGCCGGGCCTTGGACAATTGGGGGCCTCTCACTGCCACCATAACACAAAACCTACATAGTACTGTAATAATAATCCCTACAGGTTATTTTATCTCTCACCTGGAGCAGCATGGAAGAGGAGGAAGGCAACAACACAGAGCAGGTAGAGGCCCCTCATGGCTGAAGGTCGGCTGGGATCTCAGTGTCACTGCAGAGAAGAGGCACCAGGCAGAGCGAGATGGAGGTTGTTTACCAGATGGAGACAGAGTGTCCCAGTATTTATAGAGCTCTGTGAGGTGTTGACCCATGGGACCCTAGGTGCACCTGATGCAATCTGTAGCCAGAAATCCCTACAAGCAACTGCACACATCACTTGCCCTGAACAATCACCCAGAGTTTCACATGTATGAACAGGAGGTGACAATTCCTCTCTATCCAGGCAGTGAGGCTTTACTAGGAGTGCTGGCTGAGTGTGTTCCAGGGGTTCGTAAGATGAAACAGTTGGCTACTCTAGAGAGAAAAGCAAAGAGTACATTTAGAATGGGGGCGACACTCAGGTGTGGAACACATCTGGAGCGTGGAATAGGAGTCAGTTCCAGCTTCAGATGCTGTCTTGCATCTGAAGAAGTGAAGTTCTTACCCACGAAAGCTTATGCTCCCAATACTTCTGTTAGTCTTAAAGGTGCCACAGGACCCTCCGTTGCTTTTTACAGATTCAGACTAACACGGCTACCCCTCTGATACTTCCAGCTGCAGGTCACTCGTAGGCCTCCAGTCCCACATGCCACCAGGAGTACAAAGACACCTGTGTGAATTCTAGGGAAAGCGTGTTGTGTAACGAGGCCCCATATGCACATATGCCTTTGTGATTTGGGTAACTGCGGCTGGGAATGAGGCAGGACCCACCATTTTTTCACCATTTATTCCACATGAGGAGAGCTCGTTCCTCAGAGTTGAGAGCTGCGCCCCAGTTTGCAAACTGCAGCCACTGGCGCTGAGATGAAACTCTGAGGGGCAGGATATTTTGGGAAGGCCAGGAAAGGAGTTAGTGCTGGCTGCAGGCTGCTTGTCAGCTTCTAACATGGCACTGCAACAGAGATTTACACCACCGCATTTGTGTGAATTGTGGAGAACACATAGCTGAATCCTGCCCCTCCCCCCCAGCTCAGATGTGTATATCTTTATGTTTGTTTTGGCATGATTGGGGTTGAGGGAATGTGCTTTTTCAGGACAGAAATAACAGTATTTTTTCCACACTTTATGGTCAGTGAGGGAATTTAGAATCCAACTTTAGGTGTAAGATCCTATTATGAGTAACTGGGGACACCAAGAAGCAGTGATTAGCACCACATGTGCTAACATTCAAGCCTGTAGTGTTAGAAAGAAGTCTCTATAGAAACGGATGATACCCACGTCTGTCCTTTCCCTTTCCCTCTCCCTCACACCCCCATTCTCCCTACCCCCCACTCCCAAGGAAGAGTCATGTCCTCAAGCAGCTATGATTTAACAGCTTGTCTTTATTGAAAAGAGGGGAGCAAACATCTTTTTGGACGATCCGAGGCCCCCCATGTGCAGCTCAGCATGGTCTCTATCTTTTGCAGCATCTCTCTCTCGGACCACATGATCCATTCAGAAACTGTCCTGAGGGACAGTGCTGCCTAGGCCTTATGCAGTAACCTCCCAAGGACCTACAGGAAGGGATCCTTGCCCCTTTACCGGACCCTGCACAAAGAAAAAAGAGCATAAAGTTGTTTGTTCGGATCTATACACTCCAGTCAAATATGAGCTGTGATTTTAGATCACAAGGCGTGACAACCACTCCCCATTTCCTGAAAGATGAACACGGGCATGCTCAGCTTGACCCATCAGCGCCATCATCTCTCAGTGAATGCACGTTGTCCACTGTCTATTTATTCGACAGCATTTTGGTATCGCAGGAAGGATTGCAGTTACAGTTGCACTCAGAAGCAGTCCCCAAGAAGAGAACAGGTGGAGGTAATTAAATAGGTATTAAACATAAAGTCTCAGGCCAGGAGGGACCATCATGATCATCTAGTCTGACCTCCTGCACATTGCAGGCCACAGAACCTCGCCCACCCACTCCTGTAATAGACCCCTAACCCTTTGGCTGAGTTACTGAAGTCCTCAAATCTTGATGTAAAGTCTTCAAGTTACAGAGAATCCACCATTTACTCCAGTTTAAACATTCAAGAGACCCATGCCCCATGCTGCAGAGAAAGGTGAAAAACCCTCAGGGTCTCTGCCGATCTGACAGGGGGAAAATTCCTTCTCAACTGCTAATATGGCGATCAGTTAAAAACTGAGCACGTTGGCAAGACCCGGCAGCCAGACACCTGGAAATGAATTCTCTGTAGTAACTCAGAACCCTCCCTATCTAGTGTCCCATCTCAGACCATTGGAGATAGCAGTCACGGATGGGCTGTATGCCACTGTATACAACCTCATCCTACCATCTCCTCCGTAAACTTACCAAGCTCATTTTCCCCAAAGATAAGGTTGAATTACATGCATGAATCTAATGTGTGGTGCAGATTCTCTCCTCACTTAAACCAGTTTTACAGCAGTGTGGCTCCATTGATTTTAAAGGAGTTACCCCAATTTATTTCTTAGGTTATCAGCTCCTCAGGGCAGGAGTTATTTTCATCTTACTTTCTGTTTGTCCAATGGGGCCCTCAGCCTGATCGGGCTCTCAGAGTGCTACAGCTGTATAAATATTGACCAATACTACAAAATATAATGTAAGTGAGAAGAGGATTGTGTGCTGTGTATCTACCCGGGCATGCACTGCACTTGCATTTACTTTTCCACTGTGGATAACTAACTGAGCCCCCACACCGGGGAGCAGCTCATATACCCAAATAGAGATTTAGTATAGCCAGGCACCTGGTGACATGCCTAGTTTTAGGCAATGTGTTTTCTGTTCTAGCGTAATTCAATAGGACTGAAGTCTAGAGCCCTTTGCATTTTCACAGAACTGGACAGATAGTAGCTAATTAACCCTCACAAAGCGTGCGTGGGCTAGGTGATATTATTTCCCCATTGCACATAGGGAACTGAGCATAAACAGTGTAAAAGACGTGTCCGAGAACCCACCCCATGTAGCGTGGCAGTGGAAGAGCTGGCGTTAAAACTCATTAGAAAAGCCTCTCTTCACAGTTTTCAATCTCACCTGGAGCAGCTTGGAAGAGGAGAAGGACAACAGCAAAGAGCAGGTACAGGATCTTCATGGCTGAAGGTCGGCTGCGATCTCAGTGTCACTGCAGAGAAGAGGCACCAGGCAGAGCGAGATGGAGGTTGTTTACCTGATGGAGACAGAGTGTCCCAGTATTTATAGAGCTCTGTGAGGTGTTAACCGATGGGACCCTAGGTGCACCTGATGCAATCTGTAGCCAGAAATCCCTGCAAGCAACTGCATGCATCACTTGCCCTGAACAATCACCCAGAGTTTCACATGTATGAACAGGAGGTGACAATTCCATTCTATCCAGGCAGTGAGGCTGTACTAGGAGTGCTGGCTGAGTGTGTTCCAGGGGTTCGTATTGTAAGCAGAGTCAGGACGAGCTGTGCCCTGACATCTGGTGGTGAATTATGGCGAGTGTGGAAAAGAACTCCAGGGGCTGATCTTGTTTGCATAGGCACACCCACTCGCCTGGCATGAAACAACAGCAACTGAAAGTGGTTACTTTGGCTGGTGTGGGATCCACAGTTTCTCTGTAATTGGGGCAGGAAGAATAAAGTTTTGTTACCCTGATTCTGTGAATCAAGGCCAGTGGAACTGTTGTATGACAGAAGGACTAAGTGAGTCCTTCACCATTACCTAAGTAGCACTTGCTTGACAAGGGGCATGGGTTACAAAACCCAGTGAATTGAGAGAGGTTGGGGACCGGTATTTGTATGTGAGGGGATGGCTGCTCCTTGTTCTCTGAGGGTCTGTAACACCAATTGCACCATCTCCTCTCTCCACTGTTGAATGTCAGAGCTAACTTTGATTCTATTAGGAGTCTAGTTACAGACTGCTGAGCTGAATTCACTTTGGCCCAATAGTGCACTAGCAGTGGGGCTCCCCTACTATGAGCTGAAATTGTTAAGAGTTGCAATCACAAAAAAGCTAAAGTTACTAAGAGCTGAGATCACTGTGTGCTGTGTTAACTAGTGGGGGAGCCTGAAGCTATATTGCTAAGCAGCTGGTAGAGCAGCGAGCGGCGCAGAGCCTTGCGGGAACGGTTGGAGCGGCCCAAGGAATGGCAAGCGGAGCTGTTTGCGGGGATGGCTGGAGCGGCTCGTAGAGCGGAGCAGTTTGTGGGACAGCAGGAAGTGGACTGGCTTGTGGTGAAGGCTGTGGTGGAATGCCACGGAGAGATGGCCGGCTGGCCTTGGATCACGTAAGATGCCCCTTAACACCCTGTGTGCTCCCCGTTTACTCTGGGGCTGCACTGACCAGGGACAGAGACTTTGGGGTTTGTTGGACTTTTGGGACTTTGGGTGGTTGCTGGACCCAAGAGATTTTGGGGCTGTTGGACTTTAGGGACTCTGGGTGATTTTTGGGTTGCTGGATTCAAGAGCCAAAAGGGAAAGGACACAGCCCAATTTGCTGGGGTGCGTTTTTTTGCTCATGGTTTGTGTTATGAATCCTGTTTGTGGTGTTTTTCCAATTTAATGCTGATGTCGTTTACCTCATGTTATTAAACATTTTCTGTTACACTCAGACTCCGTGCTTGCGAGAGGGGAAGTATTGCCTCTTAGAGGCACCAGGGGGTGGTATGTAATTGTCCCAGGTCACTGGGTGGGGGCTCGAGCCGGTTTTCCATTGCGTTATTGAAACGGAAGCCCTAGATACAGAACCCGGCCCTTGTTGCTGCCAACTTAGATGGGCAGAAGGGTTACAGTATGAGGAAACAGTTGGCTACTCTAGAGAGAAAAGCAAAGAGTATATTTAGAATGGGGGCAACACTCAGGTGTGGAACACATTTGGAGGGTGGAATAGGAGTCACTTCCAGCTGCAGGTCACTCGTAGGCCTCCAGTCCCACTTGCCACTAGGAGTACAAAGACACCTGTGTGAATTCTAGGGAAAGCGTGTTGTGTAACGAGGCCCCATCTGCACATATGCCTTTGTGATCTGGGTAACTGCGGCTGGGAATGAGTCAGGACACTCCATTTTTTCACCATTTATTCCACAAGAGGAGAGCTCGTTCCTCAGAGTTGAGAGCTGCGCCCCAGTTTGCAAACTGCAGCCACTGGCGCTGAGGTGAAACTCTGAGGGGCGGGATATTTTGGAAAGGCCGGGAAAGGAGTTAGTGCTGGCTGCAGGCTGCTTGTCAGCTTCTAACATGGCACTGCAACAGAGATCTACACCACCGCATTTGTGTGAATTGTGAAGAACACATATCTGAATCCTGCCCCTCCCCCCCAGCTCAGATGTGTATATCTTTATGTTTGTTTTGGCATGATTGGGGTTGAGGGAATGTGCTTTTTCAGGACAGAAATAACAGTATTTTTTCCACACTTTATGGTCAGTGAGGGAATTTAGAATCCAACTTTTGGTGTAAGATCCTATTATGAGTAACTGGGGACACCCAGAAGCAGTGATTAGCACCACATGTGCTAACATTCAAGCCTGTAGTGTTAGAAAGAAGTCTCTATAGAAACGGATGATACCCACGTCTGTCCTTTCCCTTTCCCTCTCCCTCACACCCCCATTCTCCCTACCCCCCACTCCCAAGGAAGAGTCATGTCCTCAAGCAGCTATGATTTAACAGCTTGTCTTTATTGAAAAGAGGGGAGCAAACATCTTTTTGGACGATCCGAGGCCCCCCATGTGCAGCTCAGCATGGTCTCTATCTTTTGCAGCATCTCTCTCTGAAACCACATGGTCCATTCAGAAACCGTCCTGAGGGACAGCGCTGCCTAGGCCTTATGCAGTAACCTCCCAGGAACCTACAGGAAGGGATCCTTGCCTCTTCACCAGACCCTGCACAAAGAAAAAAGCATAAAGTCGTTTGTTTGGATCTATACACTCCAGTCAAATATGAGCTGTGATTTTAGATCACAAGGCGTGACAACCATTCCCCATTTCCTGAAAGATGAACACGGGCATGCTCAGCTTGACCATCATCTCTCAGTGAATGCACGTTGTCCACTATCTATTTATTCGACAGCATTTTGGTATCGCAGGAAGGATTGCAGTTACAGTTGCACTCACAAGCAGTCCCCAAGAAGAGAACAGGCGAAGGTAATTAAACAGGTATTAAACATAAAGTCTCAAGCCAGGAGGGACCATCATGATCATCTAGTCTGACCTCCTGCACATTGCAGGCCACAGAACCTCGTCCACCCACTCCTGTAATAGACCCCTAACCCTTTGGCTGAGTTATTGAAGTCCTCAAATCTTGATGTAAAGTCTTCATGTTACAGAGAATCCACCATTTACTCTAGTTTAAACATGCAAGGGACCCATGCCCCATGCTGCAGAGAAAGGTGAAAAATCCTCAGGGTCTCTGCCGATCTGACCAGGGGGAAAATTCCTTCTCACCTGTTAATATGGCGATCAGTTAAAGACTGAGCACGTTGGCAAGACCCGGCAGCCAGACACCTGGAAATGAATTCTCTGTAGTAACTCAGAACCCTCCCTATCTAGTGTCCCATCTCAGACCATTGGAGATAGCAGTCACGGATGGGCTGTATGCCACTGTATAGAACCTCATCCTACCATCCCCTCCGTAAACTTACCAAGCTCATTTTCCCCAAAGATAAGGTTGAGTTACATGCATGAATCTAATGTGTGGTGCAGATTCTCTCCTCACTTAAACCGGTTTTACAGCAGCGTGACTCCATTGATTTTAAAGGAGTTACCCCAATTTATTTCTTAGGTTATCAGCTCCTCAGGGCAGGAGTTATTTTCATCTTACTTTCTGTTTGTCCAATGGGGCCCTCAGCCTGATCGGGCTCTCAGAGTGCTACAGCTGTATAAATATTGACCAATACTACAAAATATAATGTAAGTGAGAAGAGGATTGTGTGCTGTGTATCTACCCGGGCATGCACTGCACTTGCATTTACTTTTCCACTGTGGATAACTAACTGAGCCCCCACACCGGGGAGCAGCTCATATACCCAAATAGAGATTTAGTATAGCCAGGCACCTGGTGACATGCCTAGTTTTAGGCAATGTGTTTTCTGTTCTAGTGTAATTCAATAGAACTGAAGTCTAGAGCCCTTTGCATTTTCATAGAACTGGACAGATAGTAACTAATTAACCCTCACAAAGCGTGCGTGGGCTAGGTGATATTGTTTCCCCATTGCACACAGGGAACTGAGCATAAACAGTGTAAAAGACGTGTCCGAGAACCCACCCCATCTAGCGTGGCAGTGGAAGAGCTGGCGTTAAAACTCATTAGAAAAGCCTCTCTTCACAGTTTTCAATCTCACCTGGAGCAGCTTGGAAGAGGAGAAGGACAACAGCAAAGAGCAGGTACAGGATCTTCATGGCTGAAGGTCGGCTGCGATCTCAGTGTCACTGCAGAGAAGAGGCACCAGACGGAGTGAGAGGAAAGAGCTGTGCCAGATGGAGTCAGAGTCCCTGTGTTTATAGGGCTGTGGGGTCTGTAAAATGCTGTTGTGCAGGATTCTAACTTGGAGTGTTTGATACAATCTCGACCCAAACATTCTAGTAGATATCTCTAACCACCACTTAGTCTGGAGGTCACTGAGAGTACCATGTGTCCGCCCAGGTAGGTGAGAGTTCCTTTCCATACGGTTAGTAAGGCTGCCTTCGGGGTGCTGTGTTTGCTTTAGGGCTCCTTATTATGAACATGGCTGCTATGGTAGAGATAAACCAAAGAATAGTATCTTATTAGCATTTTCTATCATATTTAAATCTCTCCCTCTGACAGTGTCCATGTAGTCTGGAGGGGCTACAAGTAATCACAGGAACTTGAATGACTGGCAATTGCTGGCCCTCACTACCTCTTTCTGCCACGTTAGGAGTGAAATTTTAAAAAAATTCACCTGCAACCATAGAGTTGAGCAGATTGGTTGGAAGCATTTTTACAAAAAATGATGTCTTTGGGACTTGTTACTTAAGTGTTGTAAAAATACCCCCCCCCCTCCAGGCGATTAAATATGGACTTAGGAGCATAACTTTTGGTATCTGTTTTTGAGAATTTTGAGCTCTGTGTCTTCTGGTGCATTCATTTCTTTCCCCCTTGCCTACTCTTCCAACACGTGGGGTGTTCAAACCAATGGAATTTTTCCCCATGGAAATTTTTGACAAAAAACAAAATATGTAATTTCATTGAAATTTGACAAAGAAAAATCCCCCAAAATAAACATTTGCAGTCAGCCGATTTTCAGTTTTTTGGAAAAAAACTTTTCAGTTTTTATGTGTTTCCAGTTTTTCAATGAAAAATTGAAAGTTGCCATGGAAAGCAGAAAGCTATTGTGCACATTTTGTATTCAAGGAAACCCCAATTTTCCATCAGAAAACAATTTAAAGAGAACATTTTTGACCATCCCTAGTGGAGTAAGCTGATGTGTTGACTAATTAACCCCAATCATTTTCTCTTGGGCTGTGGTTTATATCACAGTTGGGGAGATGCTTTCCTGATGGAATGAACCATTAAAGAATGTAAGAAATGGGATGCTGAATGAAACACAGCACTCCTCTCCACAAGTGAAGCTCTTACTGTTGTATGCAGTGTGGCCTAGTGGACAGTGCAGTGCAGTGCAGTAAGACTCAGAAGGTCTGGGTTCTGAGCCCAGTTCTGCCCATGACTTACGTGGGCAAGTCACGTGCCTCAGTTTACCTGTCTAAAAATGGGGGTAATGATGCTGACCTCCTTTGTAAAGTGCTTTTGAGATCCCCTAATGAAAAGTGCTATATAAGAGCTGGGTATTATTAGGAATCTCCCTAGAGAAGAATGAAAGTGCTATCTAATCTTTTCCCCATTCATGCCCCTACACATACACCGGAGACAATTCATGCCTTTATTGAAAGAAGGGGAATAAACATGTCTCCTGTTACTTGTGGATTTCCGCAGCTCAGATGGGTCACTAGCATGTTATGTAACATCATCTTCTAAAGACACATAATGCTTTATGGTACTTTACCCAAGTGACATCTCTCATAAAGCCACCTGCTGTAGTCTCCGTGAATTATAGGAAGGGATTTGTTCCCCTTGGCTGAACCGCGTACAAAGTCAAAAGGTTCTAATATTATTTGTTCACACCCATAAGCTCAATTAAACGATCCCCGAGATTTTAGATTAATGTCTATTTCACATTCACTGAGAGGTGAGTGCAAATATATCCAGCCAACTCCAGCACAATTATCTCCCAATGAATTCACGTTTCCTGCTACATAGTTTTTTTTTTTTTTCCCCTGGAGGATTTTAATTAGAGCTTGTCAAACTATTTTGTAAGTCAGACATTTTTTGACAAAAGAAAGGGACACGTTTTTCATGCAAGTTTTCATGATTTGCCCCCAATTTTCAACCACCCACTAATTTGAATATTACTGAGATGATTCATGGATTCCAAGGCCAGACGGGACAATTGTGGTCATCTAGTCTGATCTCCTGTATAACACAGGCCAGAGAACTTCCACAAAATAATTCTTAGAGCAGATCTAGAACAGCTGATTATAGTTATAGTCACGTTCACTTGCTGATGCCAAGGTGAGAATAAAAATATTTAAATGGGGTATTGGCTACTTGACTGAAAAGCTAAGCCTGAAGACTGAGGTCTCGCCCACCAATCAGCACCCCGACCTACCATATAGTATGCAGAAAGAGACCTTTATAAGCTCCCCTGCAGACTAACTTCACTGGTGAAGGTTATCGGGGTGTTTGACTCATTCCCAGAAACATCAGCTTCCAAAAGCAAAGTTAAGGGCGAACATCATGAATGCTGAGTGAACAGCACCAGACCACAATTCCTAGAAACACCATCATCTAGAAGAGGTATTATCCACTTGGAAATGACATCAAAATTCTCCGTTGCCATGACACCTACAACAAGCTTGACAATGGTTAGGCTGTTTGTGTGCAGAGATCACTGCCTATCACGCTGATCAAATTTGTCTCATCGTTCCTTTGGACTCATCTGTCTGTCTCCATCTATTGTCTCTTGTCTGGTACTTAGGGTGTAAGCTCCTTGGGGCAGAGACCATCCTTGTGTTGTGTTTTGTACAGCACTTAGCACAATGGGGTCCTGGTCCATGAGTAGGCCTCCTAGGGACTACGGTAATAGAAATAATTAGTAAGAATACAAACACAGAATCATAGAAATGTAGGGCTGGAAAGGACCTCAAGCAATCATCAAGTCCAGGCCCCTGTGCTGAGGCAGGATGAAACAGAGGGGGATAAGGGTGCACTTGTCAGCTGTGGGTAGATTTGCGGTTACCACAAGTTAAAAATATTCCAAAGTACTGATGGGAACGAAGCCCTTCTAGCTAAATCTCCCCAAATATGTATCTGTTTCACCCACCTGAAATTAGTAACTGTGATCCTGATTCTCCCATTATTGAAACCAGTTGAGTGGGTCTCTACTGATTTCAGAGCAGGTACTCCTGATTTACTACTGTTTTTATGATGGTTGCGCCTCAGGGCTGCAAACAGGAACCAAGGCCTCTTTGTGCTAGTTCGCTATAGAAACACTTATTGAAAGGACAATCCCTGCCCCGAATAATTTACAATTAAGGATTTTTAGATTGTAAACTCTCCAGGACAGGCCCCTGCACTGTGAATCGTTAATATAATAAACACATAGGGCCTAACTTGCAACTCCCATTGACATCAATGAGATTTGCCTTTGTGTAAGGATGCCTTGGTATGGACAGAGCCTACCTGGTCAGGAGTTAACCTCAAACATTTTCACTTGGACTCTGAGCAGCGATTCAGATCTCAGTTTGGGAGCTAACTTTCCTAAGCGACTGAAATATTCAGTGGTGTAAGAATGGCCCTATTCCCTTCCCACACTTCAATCACACATGAATCTCCATAGAGAAGAACAAACAGAACATTCCTCCTTTATAACTTTCTCACACACACTTACTCTCCCTCCGCACACTTGGAGGATTCATATTCTTATTAGCAAATATTGGGGTTAACAGCCTGTCTTTTGTCAAAGAGGCAGAAAAAAACCCTGCTCCTCCAGTGATACAAGGTTTTCTCACCGGGATTTCTGCTGTTCACCTAGTTCTCTGGATCTTGCAGCATCTCTGTCTGAGAAGGAGAGGTGCAATAAGTCATTATTGACCTGATGGAGAGCTCTCATGAGGTCCTTGTAGTTCTGTCCCTTCAAATTACTGAAAGGGATTCTTGCCCCTTTGGCCAGAACCTGCATAAATACAAAAAAAGCTTCTTTACTCAATGAGGGAGGAAAACAATAACAGAAAATGTGGAAATGGCAGAGGTGCTTAATGACTTATTTGTTTTGGTCTTCACCAAGAAGGTTGGTGGTGATTGGACGACTAACATAGTGAATGCCAGTGAAAATGAGGTAGAAGCAGAGGCTAAAATAGGGAAAGAACAAGTTAAAAATTACTTAGACAAGTTAGATGTCTTCAAGTCACGAGGGCCTGATGAAATGCATCCTGGAATACTCAAGGAGCTGACTGGGGAGTGATCTGAGTCATTAGCAATTATCTTTGAAAAGTCATGGAAGGTGGGAGAGATTCTAGAAGACTGGAAAAGGGCAAATATAGTGCCAATCTATAAAATGGGAAATAAGGACAACCTGGGGAATTACAGACCAGTCAGCTTAAGTTCAGTACCTGGAAAGATAATGGAGCAAATAATTAAGCAATCAATTTGCAAACATCTAGAAGATGATAAGTAACAGTCAGCATGGATTTGTCAAGAACAAATCATGTCAAATCAACCTGATAGCTTTCTTTGACAGGGTAACTAGCCTTGTGGATGGGGGGAACTGGTATACATTGTATATCTTGACTTTAGTAAAGCTTTTGATACTGTCTCACATGACCTTCTCATAAACAAACTAGGGAAATGCAACCTAGATGGAGCTACTATAAGGTGGGTGCATAACTGGTTGTGGAAAACCATTCCCAGAGAGTAGTTATCAGTGGTTGACAGTCAGGCTGGAAGGGCATAACGAGTGAGGTTCCGCAATGATCAGTTCTGGGTCCATCAATGATTTAGATAATGGCATAGAGCGTACACTTATACAGTTTGCAGATGATACCAAGCTTGGAGGGGTTGCAAGTGCTTTGGAGGATAGGATTAAAATTCAAAATGATTTAGACAAACTGAAGAAATAGTCTGAAGTAAATAGGATGAAATTCAATAAGGACAAATGCAAAGTACACCACTTAGGAAGCAATAATCAGTTTCACACATACAAAATAGGAAATGGCTGCCTAGGAAGGACAAACACCTGTCAGGGATGATCTAGAATGATAATACTTAGTGCTGCCATGAGTGCAGGGGACTGGACTGGATGACCTCTTGAGATCCCTTCCAGTTCTATGATTCTATGAAATGTTTTGTTCAGACCAATATATTAACAGTGACAATACCGAGTTAGATATGGGCTGTGATTTTAACACAAAAGGCATAATCAGTCTTTCCAGTATGTACAGATACACCTGTCCAGGAGCAGAATGAGTGAAAGCACGCTCAACTAATGAAACATAGTGGAGAAGTGCTGCTTATATCCTTGGAAAAACTCCCCAGGAATGATCAGGGATAGGGGCCAGGACTCTGTGACAGAGCAACGTTTTGTGGATGTCCAATAGCCTGCACGTGCCAGAAGATGAATTGTGCAGTGAAGGGCCTGTGCAGCATGGCGGTAGATATATGATAAATGGGGAACAAGTACCTGGTGTGGGTAGTGTGTGACAGCCATGAGGGTTTAGTTTTTAAGGATCCCATTAAGAATCCAGCCCATTTTTAGTAACTTCCTACAATTCTCAGAGTCCTGCGTGGATCAACATTATGTCCCCGAGCTCATCATATGCTCTCGGGTGGCCCTCAAAACCACCTTAACTTCTTCTCTTTCCCTAGCCTTCCTAAATATAATAATGGCTCTGGAGCAATACTGCCCCTTCTCTGAGTGTGTCTAATTAATACTGGGTTTTGCAGCATCTGCTAATTCAACTTTAACCAACATATGGAGAGTAGGGTGACCAGAAAGCAAGTGTGAAAAATCGGGACAGAGGGTGGGGGGTAATAGGAGCCTATAGAAGAAAAAGCCCTAAATATTGGGACTGTCCCTATAAAATCGGGACATCTGGTCACCCTAATGGAGAGTGACGTTAACAACTAAGGGACACATGCTGTGAGCCTTGCTCTCACCGAGCAGAACTTAGCAACGCGAATTGTCCCAGCATCCCACTGAAATGCTTTGGGCGCAATATTAGGGAGAGCAAAGGTGAGAGGTTAAACAGTCAACTGTGCCAACTCTGCACAGCCACTTAGATAAGCAGAGCCGTTTGGCATCATAAACATTGCAAGCAACAATCATAGCAATGCACTCCATTGGTTACTGCAGAGGGGTGTGAGGGGATGGAGGAAGAGGTTACTCTGAAAGCTCACTGCAATCTACAGAGGCTCCCTTCAGTTTTCAAAAGGCTGCTGCTGGTCATTGATCTGTCTGGTAGCAAGCGCTGGGCGGAAAAACGGATTTTTTGGTTCGCTGGCAGTTTTGAGATATTGGGGGAAAAACTGGGTCTGGCTGGGGTCCAAACTGAAAATGTTCAAAATTTCTGATGAATTGAAAAATAAAAATCCTCTTGGGATGAATGAAATGCCTGGGCATGACAGAAATCAGAATATTCCCACTTTCTTCTGAGCTTCTAGAAATGAATTTTTGAAAAAGAAAATGAAAGGGCATCTTAAAATGAAATGTCACTTCAAACTGGCAAATAGAAACATTCCGCTTAGAAAAAATTGACACTGGCTGTCCTGATTCTTTTGGAATTTTAATTCCCCCTCCCCCGCAAAATGAACAGTTTGGTAAAATGGACATAAATTTGCAAAATGTTTCAGAGTTGCTAAATCTACATTTTTTTCACTGAAAAAGAGTTGTGTGTGAAAATTTTTCTACCTGAGGCCTCCTCCCATGCTCCATTGTGGGCCTCCAACCCTTCCCTATTCTCAGTGGGCAGCCTGAACGACCGACTCGGAGCAGCTGTATTGCTGGTGAAAACATGGGCCAACTCCTGCCTGAAGGGACCAGCCTTGCCCCCTTCTCCAGCGATGGGGAGAAGCCCCAGATGGTGCAGTTAAGCTGCATGATGGGAGAGGAGGAGGGATCTGAGGAGTGAGTGTGAAGGTGCATGGACACCAGTTCCACACAAAGGGCTTTGGGGTCTCTGGGAGAGGGGAGGGTAGAGGAACGAATGGATATAAACTGGCCATGGGGAAGTTCAGGCTTGAAATTAGACGAAGGTTTCTGACCGTCAGAGGGGTGAAATATTGGAACGGCCTTCCGAGGGAAACGGTGGGGGCGAGGGACCTGTCTGGTTTTAAGATTAAGTTAGATAAGTTTATGGAGGGAATGGTTTAATGGTAAAACATAGTAGTCAAGAAAACCAAGCAATGGTAGGTAAATAGCATAATGGCTAACAGGGATCAGGATGGAGACTCTTGCCTATATGCTCGGGGTCTTACTGATCGCCATATTTGGGGTCGGGAAGGAATTTTCCTCCAGGGCAGATTGGCTGAGCCTCTGGAGGTTTTTCGCCTTCCTCCGCAGCATGGGGCAGGGATCTCTAGCAGGAGGGTCTCTGCCGATTGAAGTCACTAGTAACAGGATTGGGGACTTCAGCAGCAGAGTCCAGGGAAGGGGTAGGGACGGTTTTATGGCCTGCAGCATGCAGGGGGTCAGACCAGATGATCATAATGGTCCCTTCTGACCTTAAAGTCTATGAGTCTATGAGTCTATGAACTATGAGTTTTGAACCTCCAGTCCTACCCCGGTGAAAAGGGACCTTAGGGCCATGGAGACAAATGAATGGAAGCCGCCCTCCCCTCCCCATGGGGAGGCTTCACTGTTGCTCTGCAGCCTGAGGGGATAATTTCCTCACATCATCTCCCCCAACCAACACGAATCTCCAGCTGGGATGCTGGGGTGGGTTGGGCCCTGGGGACACTGGTGCAAGCCTATTGACTGCACTGGGGTTGCACCGGTGTCAGGGACAGCAGATTTGGCCCCACGCCACTAGACAACAAAAGGCTTTTTCTCAGAGTCCCGATCCAAGCTGTGGGCTCCACGTTTCCAGGGGGGTCTCTGGGGCCTCACCATTGCATTCCATCTGGCGTCAGATAGGTGATAGTTACACCCTGCATGGAAATATGTGTTCTGCTTGTTCTATCTTATGACGCTGGGCCAGCCCTGGGGCTCGTGTCATGACAGCCTGGGGTGGTTCACATGCTACTGTGCTTGTTGGGAATTCCCCATTTCATCCGTTTCCTGGTTGCTGATCTCACCATCTGTGGATGGTTTTGACACTTGTAGACAGGCCTTGTTCTGTCTGCCCTGATCAGCCTGGATTAGACAGGTCTGGATTTTCCATGCTGGCCATGGGGAGTGAGAGCCAGCGCCTCCTGAGTTTCAGTCTGGGCCCTGAGACTGACGCTTTTGGGCATCACTTTTGTGCCACAGTTTCCCCTTAAAAAGAAATTGTAAGGGATTAAAGCTGACGCTTTATTTTTGTGACCAAAACATTTCACTCTTATGGTGCCGCTGCCAACGTACATGCTCAGACCCTGATTTCTTTGCCTGTGCCCACTTTTTTTGATAAGCAAAGATGCCCAAAGCAAAGGGCTCCATCTTGAGTTCTTTAACATATGTCTATGAGGGGGCTGCAGGGTCTGTCCCTTAAGGGTAGTAGGGCCTAAGACTCATCCTACCCTGTCATGTGGCCCCTTTAAGGTTTGGAACCCAATGGTGAAAATAGTTTTTATTTTGTGTAATGACCCATCCACTCCCAGGCTTTATTCAGGCCTAATTTGATGGTGTCCAGTTTGCAAATTAATTCCAGTTCTGCAGTTTCTCTTTGGAGTCTGTTTTTGAAGGTTTTTTTGTTGAAGAATTGCCACTTTTAGGTCTGTAATTGAGTGTCCAGGGAGGTTGAAGTGTTCGCCGACTGGCTTTTGAATGATATAATTCTTGACGTCTGATTTGTGTCCATTTATTCTTTTGTGTAGAGACTGTCTGGTTTGGCCAATGTACATGGCAGAGGGGCATTGCTGGCACATGATGGCATATTTAAAAACGATTTCCCCATGCTAATTTTCCCCCCTACTGTTACTCACACCTTCTTGTCAACTGTTTGAAATGGGCCATCCTGATTACCACTACAAAAGTGATTTTTCCTCCTGCTTATAATAGCCCACTTTAATTGATTTGTCTCATTAGAGTTGGTACGGCAACCCCCATCTTTTCAAGTTCTCTGTATATATATCTTCCTACTGTATTTTCCACTGCATGCATCTGATGAAGTGGGGTTTAGCCCACGAAAGCTTATGCCCAAATAAATTTGTTAGTCTCTAAGGGGCCACAAGGACTCCTCGTTCTTTTTGCTGATACAGACTAACACGGCTGCTATTTTGAAACCTGAACCCCAGTAGAGGCCAGTGTGCCTGCTGGGCCTTGCTGGACCACAAGGGGGTGCTCAGGGATGGTGCCCTGCAACAATGTCCCAATGTGGGCCATCCTCAATGCAACTGAGATTTGCAGGAACTCAGCAGCTCACAGGCCCAGATCCTTATATAGCTCCGTAAGAAATGCACGTGGTTCTGTAGGGTGGAAGAACAGAGGGCTTGTTTAAATGAACACTTAGTTTGTGGCAAGCTTGCGTGTAAATCTAACTTGCAGTTACCTGCTGCGCTCTGTGTCTGTGTGGACCCTGCTGCTGTGCACTGAAAGTTCCCTAGTGTGCTTTAATCTACCTGCTTTGAAATGGGACTGGATTAACGTGCACCAGGGAATGTTTAGTGAACATCAGTGGGGGCCACATGGACACTTAGTGCACAGTGGGTAGCGTTACACCTTAGCGTCCCACGAACTAAGTGTTTGTGTAGACAAGCCCAGAGCCACAAAGATACAATGTCGCTGCACTGAAGAGTTGACTGTGGCAAAGACAAGTTAAGTCTGTTAATGGCTATTAGCCAGGATGGGTAAGGAATGGTGTCCCTAGCCTCTGTTTGTCAGAGGGTGGAGATGGATGGCAGGAGAGAGATCACTTGATCATTACCTGTTAGGTTCACTCCCTCTGGGGCATCTGGCGTTGGCCACTGTCAGTAGACAGGATATTGGGCTAGATGGACCTTTGGTCTGACCAGTACGGCCAGTAGCTTCTTAGCTTAAGTAGCTTCTTAAAGGTGGAGAGATGGAGGGAAGTTGACGTGTATAACAGGCCCTGTTTTGGCAAAGCACATGCTTAGCTTTAAGCACATTCTTAAGTTCCACTGAAGTCAAGTGAGGTTCTTCAGGCGTGTGGAAAAAAGTATAAATGCATGGAAGCCGAGGTCTGAAATGTAAACCATGCCGACATGGTATGGCACTCTGTCCCCCTCTAGTGGTGGCTAGACCAGGTAGCGCTTGGTGAGCCTGCTCCAGAGGTAGCTAAGAAAAATGCATCTTTTAGCTCAGGCAGTAAAGGCTCATGCATTAAGCTCCAGAGGTTCCCAAGTTTGATCCCAGGTGCCTGGGGTCTGTAGGCATTACACATGGGTCACTGAAAGGCTTTAATCCTTACCGAAGAAACATAGTTTAAGAGCTTGGGACGGATTCTCCATTACCTTGTGCCTTTTCAAACCATTTCCACCCGTGCACAGTGGGTGTAAAACGCTACCCTTCCGGCGGGGTATCAGTCTACGCCCACGTTGCACAGATGTAAAGGACTCCACACAGTGCAGCCTGTGGAGAATCAGGCCCGTTGCTTTCAAATAAACTAATTCATCTCAAATCTATGGCCTGTCTAGTGAGCCCATCACCATAGCATCTAGGCACCAATACAAGACACACATTTATTATTTGATTATTTTATTTATTGTTTGAGTGCCCCAAGCAGGCTTGGTACAGTGCCCAGAGGTCCCTGCCACCTGGAGCGTACAATCTATGTTGCTGTTGATGTTACTAGTCTCCATTCTGGGGACATTCAACTCAGCACAGCGAGTTCTTTAGTGCATTGGGTGGCAGCAGGCCATTAACCCAGCCAAGCATGTTCCAGTCCTTTTCTCACCAATTTTGCAGCCCCACAGTCGGCACCGGCCACCCATATGATACCAGTTGCTTTTACATTTCCGAGTGTCTTTAAATGAAAAGCTTCCTGTAAAATAAAACTAAAAGTCACTGTGGTTTCATGAAAAAAGACACTGCCAGCTATTCAGTACTGGAGAGTGAGACATCTAGTTCAGAGACTGGTACATCTACATTCCAGTGAATTCATTTCCACTAGGGCAAAATATTGTTGCAATAAAAGCATTCAAGCTAAAGAAAATGTTAATGATCATGTACACTGTCAACTACAAATGGCACACACTAGAGTTATTGCCTTCAGGACATGGACGATATAATTTAAAGCACAAGAATTCTACAATACCGCCTTGTGATCTCCTGATATCTACTGAACTGTGTGGTCCAGTAGGAGCTGAACGGCTTACTTTACTTAGGAACAGCACCAGAACAAAGACATTGAGAGGCAACATGGTGACCACAGGAATGGGGTTTCAGATCTCCCAAGATGCAATCTGGACTCTGGCTTTGAGCAAGCTACTACTGTGGCACAGTTTCCCCACAAAATAGAGAAAATGATAAGATATAGCGTTTGTCATCTGTAGATCTCAAGGGCAGGTAACATTCATGATCATTTTAATAGATGGGGAAACAGGCTGAGGGAGTGTAAATGAATTTCCAAAGGTCACACCGAGGATCAGTAGCAGAGCTGAGAATGGAACCCAGGATTCTAGACTGCAACTTCTTGCTGTGGCCACTGGACCATGTGACCCTAAAGGCACGTTTTGAGGATTCACTGGCTAAGGTTTGACGATGCTAAGTGGGTATCAGTTTTCACCATCCCATCCCTGTGTGCGCCTTACCTTGGGCTGCCTGGAGGCCCAGGAAGAGAACAAGAAGCAGAAGGTAAAGGATCCTCATGGCTGGAGATTGGGCTGGGATCTCAGTTGTCTGAAGAGGAAAGCAGAGAAGCAGATCAGGACTAAAGCTTCTTAATAAATGGTGTGGGAGCTCCCTGGGCCACATTCTGTGTTGTGCCTCTCAGGGAGCACAGCCCAAGGGGGGAGGGAGGGCAGGAAGTGTCGCTACATGCCAGTGTTGTGCCTCGCTAACGCTGGGCTGCTCCACACTCTTGCATGGCAGCCCAGAACTGCCAGAGCATAAAGCACTCTGACCATTCCCTCTCCCAGCTTGCTCCTTCCGGGACCCAGCCAGGGTCTCCACAGGAGGGCAGTGTAGGGCAAGGGCAGAATCAAGCCCAATGAGCAAAAGAGCACATCCCATAGATGCTCTCCTAGTTCAGTTGGAGGCAGGCAGTTCTCTAGGAGGCTTGCCCTGAACAGCTCCCACACCAAAGCAGCTAAGATTCATTCCCTTCTCCAGTCCATAAGAGCAGTTCCAGCTTTCACTTTTCTAGGGATTTGAAATCCCTCCTGAAGGGAGATTATATCTGCTCTAAGATTGTGGATACTTTACCTTTCCTGAAGTCTGGTGCAGACAAGACAGGCTGAAGCACAAAGGAAAATGGGGCTTCCCGTTCGCTGTCTCCTAAAAGTGGCAAAGGCAGCACAAGCTGCTTAATAAAATAGGCCTTAAATGTGCAGGCTCAGCATTTATCTACATTGCAGAATGGAAGCTCATTGGCTGGACACCAGGCAGAGCAGAGAGCAAATGTAAATGAAAAGATGTTCTTTGCCCATGGAAACCCCCATCTTTCCCCAGAAGTGTCAAACTTAGGACTATGCTCTTCACTTAAATGCAAAACACCCAACTGTAAACTGGAAAAAAACCATGGCTACCTGAAACTGTTTTAACAGTATTCGGGGGGGTTTCCTGACACCAGGAGGGACTTTCAAAAATGCTGAAGTGATACAGGAGACAGACGGACAGATGGGCAACTGGTTAAATGATCAATTAAAGTCAATGGCGCTATTCCAGTTTACATCAGCTGAGCATTAGTCCCTAAGTCTTTCAAAGAAAATTAGGTTCCTAAATTACGAGGAGGAGTATTGTCAACCCCAACCATTCAAATATCATGAGTCAGGCCCCCAAATATCATGAGATTGGCTTAAACAATGTGAGATTTTTTTTAAAAATAGGCTGGGTTCTTTTTATTTGTCTTCTGTTGTCCTAGCCTTTGGGGTTCATGTTTTCAAGTTTTTCTCTGTGAACAGGAGGGCTGGAACACACTTTTTTTAAAAAAAGAGAGAGCTGAAATTTTCAGGTGATCAACTGACTCCAGGAGCTGGGGCTTTATGAGAAGCACCAAATATCACAAAACTTGCAATGAAACTATGTGAATTGTCAATGCTGTACGTGTTTGTGAAAATCCCATCCGCCGCAGCATTTCCTATCAACATTTTAGACTCCAGAAATAAAGTCCTGAGATTCGTGACGGATGCTAAAGAGAAGTCCCAAGTGAGGAGGAGCCCACCACTCCCTCAGAGATTGGTCCATGGGATAATAATGCATCTCACCCTGTAATCTGGGAAATTGGAATTTCCAAACAAATGTTGATTCATTCAGTTTCTGTTCATAGCCACAGAGGCAGACTCTGAACTAGTGGAAATTGACATTGCTCCATTGAAGTCAATGGAGCTCTGTTTTTTTACACCAGCTGAGGTTCTGGTCCCGGCATGTTCATTCTGAGAGCACTTTCCATTTCAGCTATTCAAGGGCAGGCCATAAAACAGGATTCACCACTGAGTTACTTCATTGTTATGCTGGGATAACTTCAGTGAAGCCAAAGGAATTACGCTGGGGTAAAACTAGAGTGGGCGGCATAGTCGGGAAGTTTACTCTGGAAGTTTACTCTGGAGTAACACAAATATATGATGATCGTGCAATGTTTTATTGAGATCCACATTTTCATTACCTTTTACTGATAGATAGTAGATTTACTTACAGCTGGTATCCCTGGTTCTAAGTCAGGGGTACGCAGAACTGGGCAAAAGAATATCCAGCAATAGTTACAGTGGGTCTGATTCTGATCTCACGTACACTGCTGTAAATCAGGAGTCACTCCACTGCGGTTGGTGTAAAGCAGTGTAAATGAGATCAGCCCAGCTCTGAAGGCAGCACCACTACCAGCAGCAGCGCAAAAGTAATGGGATAGGTGGGTTGTCACTTTTTTGAGAGGGAAGCAGGGCCAGTCTTACAGGTGGGCAACATGGGAAACCATCCAGGGTACCAGGGTTGGGGGGACACTGTGGTCACCCCCCCCCAACAAAGCCAAGGCCCCTTTAACCAGGGCCGGCTCTAGCTTTTTTGCTGCCCCAAGCAGCAAAAAAAAAGCGCCCCCCCCCGCCGAGCGCCGCCCCCCCCAGCCGAGCGCCGCCCCCCCCGCCGAGCGCCGCGCGCCGGAGCCCACCCCTCCCCCTGTGCCGAGCGGCGTCGAAACCCCTCCCCCGAGCGCCGAGCGCCGCCCCCCCCGCCGAGCGCCGTGCCGCCGGAGCCCGCCCCCGCCTGCTGCCAAGCGCCGCCAGAACCCCCCTCCAGCGCCGCGCCCGCGCTGCACCCCCACCAAGCGCCGCGCGCCGGAACCCCCCCAGCGCCGAGCCCCGAGCTGCCCCCCCGCTGAGCGCCGCACCGCCAGAGCCCGCCCCCCCGCCAAGCACCGCCGGAACCCCCTTCCAGCGCCGCGCCCGTGCCGCGCCCTCGCCGAGCCCCGCGCAACCGGAGCCCGCCCCCCCAGTGCCGCGCAGCCGGAGCGCCCCCCCGCGGAATGCCGCGCTGCGCTCCCCCCGCCGCCCCTTACCAGGTGCCGCCCCAAGCATGTGCTTGGGTGCCTGGTGCCTGGAGCCGGCCCTGTATTTAACCCCTGAGCACTGGGCCTGGAGCCGAGGATGATCAGGGCAGAGCTGGGGGCATCCCGCCCAAGGGCTCCTACTATGCACTGGGCTCCAGCTGCTAGTCCTGGCCAGGTTGGGGAGGTCTGGGACTTTCTCTTCCCCTGCACAGGCTGTTCCTGGAGCCAAGTCAGACCTACCTCTGGGAACTTCCCCCAGCTGCAGGAAGCTCTGCAGCCACTGACTGGGAGCCCAGCTCTGAAGGCAGCGTCGCCAGCAGCAGCAGCGCTGAAGTAAGGGTGGCAATACTGTGACACTCTAAAATAGCCTTGAACCCCCCCCCCAAAAAAAAACCAACAACAACCACCGCCCATGGTTACAACACCGTGAAATTTCAGTTTTAAATATCTGAAACCATGAAATTTAAGATTTTTTAAAAGCGATGACCATGACATTTACAAAAATGGACCACAAATTTGGTCCTGTAGCTATAAGGGCCTGCAGGACACAGGCCTGGCCCCAACACACCTTGTTGTCCAAATGTTGGCAGAGTACCTTTCCTAGATCTGAAGAATCATAGAGTCATTGAACCATAGGGTTAGAAGGGACTGCAAGGATCAAAGAAGAGCTCTGTGTAGCTTGAAAGCTTGTCTCTCTCACCAACAGAAGTTGGTCCAATGAAATATATTAATTCACCCATCTTGTCTCACACCTAGAGTGGGATCCAGATGGATAAATGCTCAAAGGAGACCCCAACGTTTTTAAATATCCTGAATCGGACCCCCCTGGTCTGATTGGCTTAAAATAATGAGATTTTTTTTTAAATGGCTTATTTTTATTTGCTTTCTGGTTTGGGTGTCTTTAGGGCGTAATTTTCAAGTTTTTCTCCACAATCATGAAGGCAAGAAACTCAACCCACTTTATTTTCTTTCTTTCTTTTAACGAAAGCTGGGATTCCCATCTAATCACATTTTCCCCAGAACCAGGGCTTTCAAAAATACACTATTTCTTGCCAGAATAAAATCACAAGTGTTTGTAACAGTGTAAATCCACAATCCATTGACTTCATGGTCCTTTTCCAGATGCAGAATTTGGGCCTATAACTTTATAGAGGTAGTTTCCCAGCATGGAAAAGGTGTGATTTTCCAGGGCTCTCTTAGTTCTTCTAACAGCAACAAAGCACTGACTCAACCTGGAACAATCATGTTGTGGCTTATCTTATTTCACTGTTTTCTGTGGGTTTCTACTCCCACAAGCTCTGGTTAGTTTAGATCTTCATCTTCTCCAATAAGAAATTGATTTTATATTAACAGATGAAACAATTATATCCCTGGTTTTTATAGATGTTTTCCAACCAGCTCGAGTTAGTCCCATTTTCTGTTGGACAGGCGTAGTTACTAGTAGCCAATGAGGTTAATCCGAGGCGCGATTATTGCTAATTGAAAACTTTTCCCTAGCCCTGCAGATCACACAGAAAGCAGAAGCAGCTCACAGTGGTTAGAAAGGCCATAGGAGTTTTTCTGCTATCACACTGAATTACATCCTCCCAGCTTGTCATTAGTAAAAGGAAGGGAACAAATCTCTGGATGCTCTCGGGTCCCCCCTCTGTAGGGTGACCAGATGTCCCGTTTTAAAAGGGACAGTCCCTTTTTGGGGACTTTTTCTTATATAGGCGCCTATTAACCCCCGCCCCCTGTCCCGTTTTTTCACAGTTGCTATCTGGTCACCCTCCTGCTCTGGATTTCTGCAGCCCAGCAGTTTCTCTATTGCAGCTCTCTTCCCAGCATCACAAATTACATCACGGATCACCCTGAAGGGCAGTTCTCCCTTGCTTGCTCCCTGACTACTGATTTTGGGTACCCAACCATCAAGGAGTTTGATTTTCAGAAAGTGTGTTAGGGCTTCCCTTTGTCCTCCCTCAGTGCTTGTCTCGCAGACAGAAAGCAGAAGGCCAGAGTCCAAAGTGCAGGCAATGTGATGTTTTTTGGGGTTACCAAGCAAGCAACATCCACAGCTCTGTACACCAGTAGAGCTTTTCCTTCCCCCCCATCCCCTTTCTTAGCAGGCTTAATTATACCTGTAGTATATGCCTCTGGTACCACCCCTTACAATTTTATGGTCATGTTCTGTTTTGGAGCGTTGTGAATCTGGGGGCTTCAGTACCACCTCTTTTGTATCCCATGGGTGGGGTAGGGAGTGACGTTGTGTTTTGGCCGGGGTCATCGTTTCTTTGGATTTATGAAACCTATCTTTGGATTTAGTGTTTCTTATACCTCTCCCCTCCAGCCCCCTCGCCCCTCCCGACTGGTTGCTTGACCTTGGCTTGGGAGAGGAGTCAGGCAGTCTTCAAGTGTACACTCGTCTATTAAACTCCCACTATACCCAGCCACGCTTTAACTCTATTCCTTCTCTTTCCTCACTGTGCTATAAGCCCCATCTGGCTGTGGGCAGATGCAACACACAGTATCTTTGTTCTTTGTTCACACATGGTAGTAAGGATATAAGAATATCACAATTCAAACGGAGAAACAAAACCCCAAATTCTATCTCAGGCCTAAATACTATATTACCATCACTGAGAATCGACCCTCTGGGAATCAGGACTGTTTAAGATGTCTCCAGCAGGGCACCCCAAAATCGATGCACCCAAAGTCATCAGTCACTTGTTAAAATTTTAGCCTGTATTTCTTCACCTGTGAACTCCATGTCAGTTTTGATCAGGTTCCAACCTTGGGGGCTCGTCTAATACTAGTGTACAGCCAGCTAGTGCACTGCAGATTTACGGCCCAACTTATGCACTTACTGCCTGTGTAGACAAGCCCATATTTAACCATGCAACCTTAATGAGGTGCATTCAGATCAGGGTGTAGTGAAAGGCTGCTGACACGCACATTGTCTTGTACAGACTGCCCCTGACGAGAACTTTGCCCTGTGGTTTTATTGTCACCAGCTGTATTTCCACTTTCAAACGGGCGGTGATCTTTGCCTTACTTCCTCATTTGAAGGAGACAATGGGTCTTTCTGACGTGGCACCTGCAGAATTGCATGTAAATAGCAACACAGAGGAGCAGCTGGCTAGACGAGAGTCAGCAAGTCTAAACTCGATGCAGTCGGAAAAACATGCGGCAGAGAGATCAGAGCCACATCAAATGGCGTTTGCGACAATTTCCTATCACCAGTCTCAGCTCTAAAATACCTAACTTGCATTCTCCCAGACGATTGAGAAAAAGCATCATTAATGCAGAGTTCAGGTTGTCCGGTGGTGTCTTGTGCCCTGTCAGAACATGGGGTTCAGTGACACTTAAACCTCTGAAAACCAGGAAATGAAGGGTTAAGGTACACACCAGTGCAACCTTAGCACGGCCCTCTTTATGTGATGTCCCAATACACCCATACGCCTGCTCTGCCTTTGTAGATAGTGCACGTCACTCAGGGAACAGTGCATAGGACAACTGTAGCACAGTCAAGTGCCTTCTCTTTGCTCAGGCAACACTCGTGTTTAGGTGAACTGCACTCAACAGGAGCTACACCTGCTCTGCACTCCAACCTGAGCCTACAGCCTACAAACAGCCGCACACTTGCTAAATGTTACAACCTAACCTCTTCGCTCTAACCCACAGGATTCCATCTAACACTATGCTTCCACTTACCAGCATTACAGATTAGGGGGCTGGAGCACATGACTTATGAGGAGAGGCTGAGGGAACTGGGATTGTTTAGTCTGCAGAAGAGAAGAATGAGGGCGGATTTGATAGCTGCTTTCAACTACCTGAAAGGGGGTTCCAAAGAGGATGGATCTAGACTGTTCTCAGTGGTACCTGATGACAGAACAAGGAGCAATGGTCTCAAGTTGCAGCGAGGGAGGTTTAGGTTGGATATTAGGAAACACTTTTTCACTCGGAGGGTGGTGAAGCACTGGAATGGGTGGTGGTGGAATCTCCTTCCTTAGAGGTTTTTAAGGTCAGTCTTGACAAAGCCCTGGCTGGGATGATTTAGTTGGGAATTGGTCCTGCTTTGAGCAGGGGGTTGGACTAGATGACCTCCTAAGGTCCCTTCCAACCCTGATATTCTATGATTCTATGATTCTATAGGCCATTCTCATAGCTGACTTCCCTGTTAACAAGCCTATGGCGAGAAGACCCCTGTGCCTCGCTACTGACACAACGTACACAGCTCAGTACAGGAACCCGCACGGTGTACCTGCCCCTCTTGCCTTTGATCACACATCTGAAGGGTAGGGAGGGCTCAGACTTAACCAGAAGGGCAGGGCTCCCTCCACACCCCATATCACAGTCGCAGCTCAGCGACATTCCTCAGACTAATCCCCGCACCATTGAATACAGCTACACCTGACAGAGTGAGTGCAGCCGATAATTCCCAGGGGCCATTGCCAGCTCCAGGTGCAGAATTAAGGTTGTGTTGGTGTGTTCCTTAACACTTCATTTCCTGTTTTTCCCCAGAGATCTGAGTGTCACTGAACTCAACGTTCTGGTAGGGCACGAGATACCTACCGGCAACCTTAACTCCCTGGTAACTACGGTTGTTGTCAGTGAAGAAATACTGTGACACACCAGTCACAATGTTTAATGTGCCTCAGTGCTGATCAATTTCTGGTACCTCTTATATCCAGCAAGATTGAGATCCCAGGTCAGCCTCAGCCCCAAGAAAGCCCTAACCCAGGGGTTCTCAAACTGGGGGTCAGGACCCCTCAGGGGGTCACGGGGTTATTACATGGGGGGTCGTGAGCTGTCAGCCTCCAGCCTAAACCCCACTTTGCCTCCAGCATTTATAATGGTGTTAAATATATTAAAAAGTGTTTTTAATTTATAAGGGGGGGTCGCACTCAGAGGCTTGCTATGTGAAAGGGGTCACCAGTAAAAAAGTTTGAGAGTCACTGCCCTAACCCTACTGAACAGGAGTGTGCACCTTGCACATTTCACAGGTCAAGTGAATCAACAGGACAAAACCCATTTCAAGGCCAGAAGATGAGCCAATCTAGCTGAGAGGTGAAGCTAGGGGTGAAGCTATTCAAGGTGTTGCGTTGTGGTGGCACAGAATGGCCCCAGCCAGAAATCAGGGCTCCATTGTGCCAGGTGTGGCACTCACATCATAAAAGACGGTCCCTGGCCAAAAGAGCTCACAGCCTAAACGCATGAGGAGAATCAACAGTGCTAGGAGCGGTAGTGACGATAATGTAGGATTCAGGCCTGTATATTTGCCTGAGATAGAATTTTGGGTCTTGTTTGCCCATTTGACTTTTGCTATTTTTATATTCTTACTAAATATGTGTGAACAAGACACCGGGTGTTGCACCTGCCCACAAGCAGACGGGAGGAAAAGAGATAAGAGCTATATGACTTAAGAGGAAAGGCTGAGGAAACTGGGCTTGTTTAGTCTGCAGAAGAGAAGAATGAGGTGGGATTTGATAGCGCTTTCAACTACCTGAAAGGGGGTTCCAAAGAGGATGGAGCTCGGCTGTTCTCAGTGTCTCTCTGGTCTCTCTGTGCCCCCGTTTTCTCCCACAAATTTTATTTCTTTTCTTTCTTCTTGAGGAGTTGCTGAAAGAAAGTGGGTGTTGGGAAGAACTCAGGGTACAAGAGGAGGGTCAGTTGCTTACAGGGTATTACTTCATTTCCTCAGTGACTTTAAGATCAGTGGAGTTTGCCATTACTACCTAAAGATAGATAGATAGATAGATAGATAGATAGATAGATAGATAGATAGATAGATAGATAGATAGATAGATAGATAGATAGATAGATAGATGAGCCTAAAGTCAGGCTCCTAAAGCCATATTTAGGCACCATAAATACATGGGCTGAGTCCACATGGACACTTTGTGCACAGCAGGTTAGTGAGAGAGATATTTACACCCCAGCTTGCCACAAACTAAGGGTATGTCTACACTGGCAAGTTTCTGCACCACAAGTTCTACCACTTTTATTAAAATGCTGGAATTAAACCTCTGTTGCATGCCCACACTGTGCTCCTTGTGATGCTGGAGCGCATCCACATTAGTGGCTCTTGCAACAGCAAAGACAGCAGTGCATTGAGGTAGCTATCCCACTGTGCAGCTGGCCGCAGGGTGCTTTGGGGAGGGTTTGCAGTGCCTCATGGGGCAGGCACAGCGTCACATGATGCAGGTTTCCCAATCCCATTGTTCCATGGGCATCCTACTACATTGCCAGCTGCTTTGCAACGGAAGTCGGGGGAGGAGGGGAGAGTGTGTGACAGGGAGTGCATGTGTGTATGGAGGGGGGGAGAGAGACAGTGTGTTTTGCGGGACAGAGAGTGTGTCAGCATGCTGTCTTGTAAGTTCAAACAGCGGCAGGAAGCAACCATTCCTAAGGCAGGGGGAGGGGGCAACCCCGACATCAGCGCTTGCCTCCAGTGTTTTCCCCAGGAATTGAAATTGTGGGGGGTGTCAGGGCTGATGAGGGGTGAGACTGTGAGGGTGACGGTGGGCTATATGGCACCATAGTAAAAACTGGAAAATGTTTCATGACCATTTTATTAGATTTAATTCATGTTTTAAAATCATCATACAAATTAAAGTTGGCTACTCAAGCCTTCTATGAAGCACTACGTCTACATCCTTCTTGGTTTCTTGTTATAATTTTGCACAACTCTGTTAATGAACTTCTTGAATGCAATGCATTCATCTTTGGTGGCTTCTCGTGTGTCCAGTACTTCCATTCCTTCAGTTGATATGCTCATTAGTTCATTCACATGATCAGGCAGAAGGTGACTTCTTTCAGAACACAAAATTCTATTCAATGATGAAAAAGAACGCTCAACTGTAGCTGTTGTGATTGGGAGTAGCAAGAGATGAATTCCTACTTCTTTCATCCCAGGAAAGATAGCACAAAGATCCTGTCAAGCAACTAGTGATGATAAAAAAGAAGTTGAAGTCAAATCTTCATTCATTCGGCGTATGATATTCCACTCTGTGTTCAAATTCTCTAGTCTGTCCTGAGCACATGGCAGCCCCATTGCTGGTAGTGCCTCACTCCATTCAACTGTCGGTGTTTTATAGGACAGGGATCTGTAAAAGCTACGTAAAGGCTGAGTAGAATCTAGAAGTTGCTGTTGTAGATTTTTAAGAATCAAGTCTGTGTACTTTTTCAGTTGTCTTAACGAACACTTCTTGTCCTCTTCACAGGATTCAATATAAATGCCTTCATTAGTCAGCTTCTGGACTGAAGTCTTTGCTTCTTCCAGTACTTTTTCAATGGATAGCTCTTTGATTGTTCCAAATGTAGCTTCTATTACTGGACAAAGATCTACTACTGTTGCACCAGATGCCTGGATGACATTGTTTAATGACCCAAGTGGTTTCAACAGTAGACTTACAAGAGGGAGAATGGCAATAATCTTCTCTGAACGTAGTAGCAAAAGTAATCCACCAGCCTCACTACTTAGATCCATCCCAGCTTGGTAGATACTTTCCAAAGCCAGTAATAATGGCTGGAGTAATTTTAAGACAACAGCCAAGGATCGCTCATGAGAAAGCCAGAGGGTTTTCCCAGGTTGGACTAATTTGAACTTCAGTCCCAGTGTATCTTCTATATTTTCCAAGATATTCAGTCTTTTTGGACTCTTGCATTCATCAGTCATGTATGCAAATTTTTTGAATGTGGTGAGAGAGTTCTTCACTTTTTCAACTGTTCTGTCTTTCACTGTTTCACCACATGCTCTTAGCCAGTCAGTTGAGTTTCTTGCAGAAAGATAGTGAGCATTTGCTGGTCTTGTTTGGAACCAGTGTTCAACTGCAGGATGAACAAGTGACAATGCACTTAACATTAGCCTCCAGTTTGTAGTGTGTGGTATCTCTTGCTTAAATAGAAAGTATGATGCCACAGCGATGTTTGTTCTCATGAACTGTGTTGTGTCTCCAGCATTCTTAACAGCCTCATTAACACTCACCGGTGTTGTCCTTGGTCAGTGGAGACTCAGAGTTCAGAGGTGTTTTCACATGAGTTCACCTCCCAGGTGAGGGGCAAGAAGGCACCTTGCTTGTTCCTCCAGCTGCTCACTGTTCACTCTGGCCACTGTTGTTCGTTGTGCCACCGTTCACTCCATCACTCTGTTGCCAATGGCCCTGCGCTGTCACCTTCTGCTGCCACTGTGACCTCTGCGAGTTGGTCTCTTGAGGTTCCACTCAGCTCTCAGTGATTTCAGCTGAGGTCTCAGTGGAGGAACCTCACTTCTAGTGCAGGCTGGGCCATCTCTTCCACAGAAACACTATCCCACAACAGGTCTAAGCACTTAGACCTGATTATCGGTGATTTCAGCTGTAGTGGTCACTTAACAAAACAAAAGACTATCTATGGAGCCTAATCATCTCTATTGTCTTTAAACAGTGGAGAGGGGCAGGTCAAATAGTACTTGTGACTCAGGCAGACCATCAAGCAAAACACCTGTCCCCACCCTCTCTCCTGATGCCCTCAATCAGCACAAATTTACTCATACAATAAGAATAAAAACATTTCATTAGCCTCACCCCCCGAACCCCAGGCAAAATCTATCACTCGGGCAACACAGCTCTGTTTGCTGGATACCTAGGTAGATTAGGTGTGAATGTAAATACAATCTGGTCCTGAAGCCTTTCCCCCAGCCCCCAGCCCATCACTAGCTGTCAGGGAGAGCTCATTTAGACTTTACTTACGAAACATAATTTGAAATTATTAGGTTGGCCAACATCACCGAAAGGAATGCACTGACATTGTCATAAAAAACAACAGCTGTATAAGGAAGCTAGTCTATGTCCATACTTTTCAAATCTATTCTACTTTTTCAGATACACGTATTTTATCATACACTTTATATGCTTTTAAAGTGTGTGTTAATGTTTCAATTTCAATTCAAATTTCCAAACAATCACTAAATTGGCAACACTGCATGGAACTAGTTCACAAAACTGGGGGGAGGGGGGAGAAATTCAGGGAGGGGGTGTAGGAAAATCCCTGCCTGCCTCCTGCCCTGGGCTCTCTGCACAGCAATCTCTCTCTCACACATACAGACAGACACCTGCCTCTGTGTTCAACAGCACGAGCATTCCACATTCATAGTTTGCTTTGTGTCCCGGAGCAGATCAGCACCAGCACACAATGGCTGTCAGAAATGATGCTTTGAAAGGGGAGGGGTGCATGTCTCTAGGGCAGCCGAATGCAAAACAATGAGCAGAGCGGTCACTTGAGGCATTATGGGACAGCTCCGGAGGCCAATTACAGCGCAGAACGCAATCAAGTGTCTGCACTGGCAATAGAGCGCTGGAGCCTCTGCACATGTGATTTTTTTGCAGCGCTGCTACTGAGGAGTTTCAGTGCACAAAGCGGCTTGGCAGTGTGGACATGTCTGCAGTTTGAGCGCAAAAAGCTGCTTTACTGCGCAGAAACTTGCCAGTGTAGACAAGGCGTCAGTGTTCATATAATACAAACACGTAGTTCAAAGCCGAAAGACAAGCCCAATGTGTTAGTCAGGAGACAAGAGCAGTGGCTGGAAACTACTCTGAGGGTATGGCTACACTTGCAGCTGTACAGCGCTGTGAGTTAAACCTGCCTTCGTACAGCTGAGTAGGGAAAGCGCTGCAGTCTGTCCACACTGACAGCTGCCAGCGCACTGGCGTGGCCACATTTGCAGCATTTGCAGAGGCATTGGGAGCGGTGCATTCTGGGCAGCTATCCCAGCGTTCAAGTGGCTGCAATGTGCTTTTCAAAAGGGGGGGTGGGGTGGAGTGTGACAGGGAGCGTGGGGGGAGAGAGAGTGGGTTTTGGAGTGCTGACACTGTGTCAGCACCCTGCCTTGCAAGTTCCAAACCCGCCCCCCCCTCTCACTCACTGAACGCAAACAGTAGCTGTTTGTTTTTTTTCTCACAGACCAGATAAGCAGCTGCTCGCCGAAACGGACCCCCCCCCCACGCGCCGCCTCTCTCTTCAAGCAAACATTAGCTGTGGGCGTTCCAAAGGGAGCCCCCCTGCCTGCCTCTACTCATTCACAGCAAACAGTAGCTGTGTTTGTTTTTTTGATAAGCAGCTCTCAGAGCATCTGGAGTTCACAACAAAACAAAGAGAGGAACAAGAGAGGAACCTTCACTTAAAAGGATGATGGGGAGTTTCCGGAGGTCAATCACTGCGTAATAAGGTTACTCCCTGTTTACACTGGAGCACCAGCATCTCAGCCACTCCGCACCAGCTGTTAATCCTCTCGGGGAGGTGGAGTACCTGCAGCGCTGTAGCCACGGAGATACAGCACTGTACGTGCCTTGCCAGTGTGGATGGGGAGTGAGTTACAGCGCTGTGGGTGGCTTTACTGCGCTGTAACTCTCAAGTGTAGCCAAGGCCTCAGTTAAAGTGGTGCTGGACCAACTTTATTGACCTGAGAGAAAACAGGAGAGTTGGACTGTGGAAAGGAACTGGCTTGGGGAGAAGAAACAGTGGCAGTAGAGTTTCTTGCTGTACAGGATTGGTAAAGCAGCAATGAGTTCCATTGGTTCCTCCTCTATACGTGAGGATGTCATATTTCTGCCTTGGTTAAACCCAACTGGATACCTGCCATTTATCTGGGTTTCCTTGAAACCCCAACCATCCAGGCTTATAAATTAGTGACCTTAGGGAAGAAGTAAATAAATACGCTCAGAGTCATAGCCATACAAAGATTTTTTAAAATTAAAGAAGCAGGATTTGAGAACAGCTTAATCTTAATGCACATGCAGAACTGATAGAAAAACTCACCCAGTCTGTACACACACCTAAACACACCCACCCACACACACAAAGAACAATTTTAGCAGAAAATGTCAGGACATCTTTGCATAAATGTTTATGAAATATTTCAGCCAGAACAATTCATATGGCTCAGCAAATATTTTCTCTGGACACCGAACATCCCCTTTCTGGAGCTCTCCGGTCTCAGCCAAGCACCTCTCTTCAATCTCTCTTTACGCAGCAAGGTTTCCGGTAAGCGCAGTTTCCAGTTTTGTTTTCCAACTGCTTGCTGCAGCGCATGGACCGGCACACACCACCTCTGAAGCTATACATAATGTGGCTTTGCTGCTTGTCAGGACCTGCAGAAAGGAAAAAAATTTCTAAGACCCTTTATATTAATAAAATCAAGAGAGTAGATATTGTGGTTGCAGGTTAAGAGAGATGGAAGAAATTCTCTAATTATTCAATGATTAATGTAATAGTCAATGATGAACATAATAAATAAGCTACAATCTAATGCAATCACTCTGTTCAGTCCTATATGTGTTCTTACATTGCTGCCAGCGAATTCATTATCCCTACAACAGTATAACAATTTTAAACTCTGGAACATTTGTAATTATAAACCTGGACAGTTGCTGGCTGTAACTAATGGGTGCACTCATGGTAACTTCTAAAGGCCAAGGCCACTAAACACACCACACACCTTGCATGCTTCTATTCACCTTGTAAGCTCCCTGTGTGCCACCCTCCCATCCCCATCTATTTCAGGGACCCCCTGCAACTCCCCACACTCTCCCTCATACCAGAGGTTTTGTATGTTCCCCATTCCCCACTTGCCCCCATGTCAGGATCTTTCTGTCATCCCCCCTTTGCCAATTTTTATTTCTTTTCTTTCTGTCTGGACATAAGTCATTCAGGGTGTTAAACTCTATTGGGAGGATGGGCAGAGTTGACGTGGTGGGGACTGCTTTGCTGGAAATTATTAATGGCGGCCATAAACCAATTCTTTGATCTATATTCTATAGAAAATTACAGAGCTGGTTGAAGCTGCTGGTTCTGCTAACCAGATGATAGGGTTACATCCAAACAGAGAAATGCCATCAAGTTGAGCATGAGACCTCGCTTTGCTCACCTAATTAAAGGCTCATTTAAGTGACACACATGTTGACGAGTACCTCATTCCATAGGTGGCACCACTGAAATGAATATGAGTAAGGGAACTAGAATCAAGCCCCAAACAGAGATAGTCCAACCATTTTGGATTAAATGATCAAACTAACATGAAAAAAGGTCCAGCTAAATTCCACTTCTCTTCAGTGAAATTTCTCCTATGCACTTACAGAGAGGAAGAATGGTCCAGTGGTTAGGCTGCTAGCCTGAGACACCAATTCCCAGCTGTGTCACAATTCGACCTGTGTGTCCTTGGGCAAGTCACTTATTCTCTCAGTGTCTTGGTTCTCCATCTTTAAAATGGGGACAATAGCATCTCCCTACCTCACAGGGCTGTTGTGAGGATACGTACATTGAAGATGGTGAGATGCTCAGATACTGTGGTGATGTGGGCCATAGAAGTACCACAAGCTTCCCACCTTTGAGCCCTGGTAGCAAATTTGTACAGAATTCAATAGGGATTTAGGCCTGAATTCAGCACAGCATGCAAACTTGTACTTAATTTTAAGCACCTGACTAACACAGAGCACTTAAGCACATGCTTAATTTTCAACAGAGCACTTAAGCACATGCTTAATTTTATGTGCACAAGTTCTTCCCACTGAAGACAGTGGGACTAGTCACATGCTTACTGAAGGAATTTGAAATACTAGGGGAAATATTTTGAGATAGTTTCTTTACAATCTCCTATTTTGAATTTCTTTTAAAAGCAAGATGCCCTTTACCAGTCTGAATAACTGTGCTTTCCCTGCCCAGATTCCTCAACTGGACGTGGGATTATTGATTTATTTAGGCTGATCAAAGCAGAGGTAAGAGCAATGTAGGGCGTAGCTCTGGAGGCCGTGAAATTGCTGCAAATTCTCTCTGATGTAGCCATGATCTGGCCGCTCTGCCCTCAACAACTCCTGTCTATTTACTCTGGACTTGCACAGATAATACCCTCTGCTCCCCAGCTGTGTGGCTGTTCACCGGCTGTGGCTGCCTATTGTTCAGATGCCACATTTGCAGTAGATGGGGTATAACTGGGAGTAGTGGGTTCCCTCTAGATACTTTGTATTTACTTCATTATGGTATCCGAGCACCTAAAGCAGTGAAAATGTAGCTCAAATAATCATATAAACTATTTGACTGTGATAGGGTATGTCAACACTGCAATTAAAAACCAACACCAAGCTGACTCGGAGTTGCAGGACTCAGACTAAGGGGCTGTTTAATTGTGGTGTAGACGGATGGGCTCATGCTTCAGCCTGAGCTCTGGGATCCTCCAACCTCACATGGTCTTAGATCTCTTGGGTTATCAAGCCCAGGCCACTCTGCCATATAATCGTATTCATACACGTCACAAGTTCCATCTAATAACCACTGAGTTTGTTTGCCCCACTACTCCTATTGGGAGCCTGTTCCGGAACCTCAGCCCTCTGATGGTTAGAAGACTCTTCTATTTTCTAGCCTAAATGCATTCATGGCCGGTTTATCCCCATTGCATCATGTGGAAACATTGTCCCTTATTTTCAATAGCTCTTCTCCTTCCTGGTGTTTATCCCCTTGATGTATTCATAGAATGAAATCCAGGCCCTTCTTTCAAGTTACTCCTGATCACGTTCTCACTCCCCAAATCTTAGTTAGCTCCTCAGGCACCTGTTATTATTACTATTATTTGTATGCCAGCAACCCCTAGGCACCCTGGCCATGGGCCAGAGCCCCATTCCGTTAGGTGCTGTACAAACACAGAACAAAAGGACAGTCCCTGCCTCAAAGACATGGCAATCAAAGGACAAGATATTTACATAATTTGTCCCTTATGTTATATGATTAGCTGTTGGATGTCTGTGTGTGTCTACATTATTGTTACTGGCACAATCTAGGGCGTGCCACCTATACTCCCTGAGAGCTCAAGGTGTGACCCACTCAATTTAGGGCACCCTGCCTATACCCCATTGAGGGTTCAAAGCATGACCCAGTCAATTTAGGCTTCCCCCTTTCCATACTGAGGGTTCAGGGTGTAAGGCACCTACCCATTCCCCCGGGGCTCAGGGAGAAACCTGGTCAATTTACATACCCGCCCTTTCCCATGGGGCTTTGGGCTCTATGGGTCTGTGCAACCTTTTCCCAGTGAAAGAGCCTTACACAGCTGTGCTCTAACCATCTATTTATTAGCCACACACACAGAATAAATATACCAAGCAAATCTCTTATGCTCACCACTCCCAATATACAGACAAATTTCACCCAATGGCCAGTCAGGATCCCCTGATCACGGTTGTGCAGACGGGTCAGAGTTCCAGCCGCTTGACGTTGAACTGCAATCCGGAAATGGTTCCCAAAGAGCACTATTTTTCATTTACATTATAGAGGTAAAACTAGCTCCCTCCTTCAAATTTACTAACCCTATCACATTATCCCACACTCCGAAATAACAAACATCTTAACCAATTCCACACTGGCACCTGTGTGTCCTCCTTCCTGCCCAAGTTTTTTATATTTTATCTTTCATGCCCAAATTGTAGCTTAGTTGTGACCTTCTCTGTTTATGCCGACGGTCAGCATAAAAACGCTGGTCAGAGCTTATTTTACCATTTGTTGAGTGTCTTTCTGTATCCTCCCTAGTTTCCCAGCGCTGGGTGTCTCGACTTTATAACCGTGGTGGTTATAACTCCCGTTAGGGATATTCCTGAAGTGGGGGTGGCTTTATCAGCAGCAGAACATTCTTTATTCAATTTTGGTGGTGAACTCCCCGAGTTTCACAGAAGGCTGGTTTAATATGGGGGTAGGGGGAGTGTTTGGTCAGGCTAAGGCCTACAGAGTAGCCTAGGGGGCTGCACTGAGCTTTCACCCATGCTCCGATATCAGTTTATTGCTATCCTATCCCAGTGTACATTTCACTATGAATTGCCTGGAAGTCCAAGAAGAGAACAACAAGCAGAAGGTAAAAGACCCCGGATGCCTGAAGGAGGACCAGGATTTCAGCCTAGCCGAGGCCACAGATTGTCCCTAAAGCACTCAGCCTGCTGGTGCAAGCGATGAGACTGATTCTGTCCCCCTGTTTCAGTCCCCTTACACTGCTCCAGTGGGTTAAAGGGGTGCAATGTCCCCCTAAGGAACTCCCCTGGCACAGGAAGGCTCCCTTGGTGGCACATTGGAAGTGCAGGTGGTCCTTATGTCACACTCCTTCACAGCCCCCATCTTAGGGACATGACTGAAGGGCGGAAAGTGGTATATTGGGTTATGGCAGAGGCATGGCCTGTTTGCTCTGCCTTCAAGATATTCTGGGCTGCAGAGGGGCCCCAGACAATCATGCAAGACTGATATAACTTAGAACAACCCGGAGGGCCGAACTGAGTTTTTCTGGGACTGAAGCAGGTCCTCAGCCAAGCCAGCATTCACAATGCCCTGAGCTGTCACAAAGCCACTTTTGCCACCCCCAGTCCGGGCAGTGCCTGCTGTACTGCACCTCCAGGAAGGAAAGCTCAGAATCTGGGCCTGTATTTTCTATTTTCAGAAGAGGAGGAAATGGAAAATATTTTTCTTTTTCCGGAAGCTTAAGGAGGTGACGGCTCCCTCAGATGTGACATCTGCACAGGTGCCATTTAATAATGAAACAGATGGGGAGCTGGGTGGGCGAATGACAGTAAATCCAGAGTCAATAGAAAGGACGTGCTGAGGGGATTGCCCTCAGATCAAAGCAACATCATAGAACGTGGAGCAGCTTAATTGCACTAGAACTTGATATATCTATAGAGAAAGAGTTATATTTATCTATATCAGGGGTGGGCAAACTTTTTGGCCCGAGGGCCACATCTGGGTATGGAAATTGTATGGTGGGCCATGAATGCTCAAAAAATTGGGGTTTGGGGTGAGGTAGGGGGTGAGGGTTCCGGCTAGGGGTGCGGGCTCTGGGGTGAGGCCAGAAAAGAGGAGTTGCAGGAGGGGAAGAGGGTTGGGATGTGGGAGAGGGTGAGGACTCTGGCTGGAGGTGCGGGCTCTGGTATGGGGCGAAGGATGAGGGGTTTGGGGTGCAGAAGGGGGCTGTGGGCTGTGGGTGGAGAAGAGGGGTTTGGAGTATGGGAGGGCTCCGAGCTCTGGGCTGGGGGGTGCAGGTTCCAAGGTGGGGCCAGAAATGAGGGGTTCATGGTGTGGGAGGTGGCTCTGGGCTGGGGCAGGGGGTTGGGGTGCGGGGGGGGGTGAGGGCTCCAGCTGGAGGTGCGGGCTCTGGGGTGGGGCTGGGGATTAGGGGTTTGGGGTGCAGAAGGATGCTCTGGGCTGGGACCGAGGGGTTAGGAGGGTGGGAGGGGGATGAGGGCTGCAGCAGGGGGTTGGGGCAAGGGAGGAGGTCAGGGGTGCAGGCTCCAGGCAGCGCTTACCTTAAGCAGCTCCCAGAAGCAACGGCATGTCCCCCCTCTGGCTCCTATGTGGAGGCGCAGCGCCGTCCAGCCGGCTCTGTGCGCTGCCCCGTCTGCAGGCGCAGCCCCGGCAGCTCCCATTGGCCATGTTTCCCAGCCAATGGGAGCAGCAGAGCCGGTGCTTGGGGTGGGGGCAGTGTGCCGAGCCCCCTGGCTTCCCCTACATGTAGGAGCTGGAGTGGGGACATGCCACAGCTTCCAGGAGTCACGTGGAGCTACGGCACATGCGGAGCAGGGCAAGCCCCCGACCCCGCTCCCCGGCGGGAGCTCGAGGGCCGAATTAAAAGGTCTGATGGGCCGGACATGGCCCGCGGGCCATAGTTTGCCCACTCCTGATCTATATACTCTCTCTATATAATTCATATGATCCCACTCATAAATTTAGCAAGTCATGTAGGTTGTTTGCCCCCACTACTCCTATGGGAAAGCTGTACCGAAACCTCCGTTCTCCAATGGTGAGAAACTTTCTTCTATTTTCCAGCCTAAATTTATTCATGGCCCATTTGTTCTTGTGTCAAAATGTTCTCTTATTTAAAATGGCTCTTTTCTCTCTTACCCACACATCCCTTATATATTTACAGAGAGTAATCCTATCCCCTCTCAGCCTTTGTTTTTCTAGCTAAGACAAGACAAGCTGTTTTAGTCTCCTCTCTCTAGATCAGCTCTCCATTCCCCTGACCATCCTAGTCGCCCTTCCCCCTACCTGTTCCAGTCTGAAGTCAAGACACTTGTTGTGCATTGTCTGTTTAGACTCTAAGCTCTTCAGGAAATGTCTTTTATTTTATCGCTCTACCTGTGTCTAGTACAGTGGGGTCTCAATCCTGATTGGGGCCTCCATGTGACATCTGCACAGCCGCAATTTGATAATGAAACAGACGGGGAGCTGACTGCGTGAACAACACTAAATCCAGAGTCAACAGAAAGGACATACTGCTCAGGGGACAGCCATCAGATCAAAGCAACATCAAAGGGAGAGTGGAGCAGCTTAATTGACCCAGAACTCCACCCAACAGAGTCCAAAATCCCCCACCCTATCTTTCCCTCTGACTGGTGACTTGTTATAAATACAGGGACTCCATCCCCTTTCCCTTAAAGAACCTCACTCTGTCTTTGGTTCTCTCGTCTCTGTGGGTACACTGAGATCCTCGCCAAACTTTGGCCATGAAGATCCTTTTCCTTCTCTTTGCTGTTGTCTTCTTGGTCTTCCAGACCCAGTGTGAGGCCGCGGCTGTGGCAAACAATGAGGCTGAGGCACAAGCTCCAGACCAGGTAGAAGCGGAAGCTCCGGATGAGATCATGGCAGAAGATGATGATGCTGAAATCTCATCTCCAGGTAAGATACAACAAAAGATATGAATGTAATGTATTAATGGAAGAGAGATTCTCATCCCGGGGCCATACTCAGAGCCAATCAATATTAAACATGATAATACAAGACAAGATTATACTTGATGCCCAGAAAACTCCAGTGTGATTTGTAGGACAATAAAGAAGGCACACAGATATTATGGAGATAGACAGCAACGTAAAGCCCTCAGTGAGATAGAATAAAGGAAAACTGCTTTAACATACCTTTGACACTAGCCATATTAAAACTGATATAGTGACTAAGTAGGGAGAACAGCTGGACAAACTGTGCCAAAAGAGGTGACTTCATGCATATATGGGGCACATGTCCAATTATTATAGATTATCAGGATGTGACTTGTAACCAAATATGACCAGTTGTCGAATTTGTATTGCTGAATGATCCTTTAGCAAGTTCTCCTGTGTCTTCCCATGGAAATGGTCACATGCAAAGACATGACGAATTAATCTCTCACTTGCCAGTAGCTGCTAGCTAGGTTATTCGAAGTCTCTCACAGGAAGAGCAGCCCAAAATTAGAGGAGAGGTTAAAAATAAAAGGATATAGCTGTTGACAAATGATTGTATCAGGTATGTAGCTATAAAAATAGCTAGTGGACAAAGAGACTTGATTGTTTGGTTACCACATATTACATCATGACTGTTTACCTGAAACTAGTCTTCCTGTCTGATTGCCTATTTTTTTAATGTCAGAAAATGAGCTCTGATAATCTTTCCTTTATGCAGGCCTCAGAGGACGGGGAGGAACAGAAGCTTGTCAAGATCGTCGGGGTGTTTGCCGAAAATTCTGCTTGTTGAATGAGCATCCATCTGGGCGGTGTTTCACTGGGAGGAAGTGCTGCAATAAAAGGAATTAAAGAAGCCACAGTCTGAGAGCTGAAGCAATCTGGGATCCAGAAATATTTTGTGGTATCCAAAGAGCTGTAATTCCTAGTTTAAATGTAAAACCCTTGCATTGATATTAGTGTGTCGGTTGTTGCTATTATTATTATTATTATTCATTCATTCGTATGCCAGTAATCCCTAGGCACCGCTGCCATGGGCCAGGGCCCCATTCCAATAGGCGTTGTACAAACACAGACCAAAGAGATGACAATCCATGCATAGGACAAGATCTTTTTTTATAATTCATCCCTTACTAGATTATCTGTTGGCTGTCTCAGTGTGTGTCTCTACTGCAACTGGAGATGTAGTTTGCAGCTTGGGTACATGTAGGCTGGCCAGTTTAGATTGCCCTAGAATGCTGAACTGATTCAGCCCAGGCTAGCTGCCTGAGTACAGTCCTATCCAAGACCCTAGGTAGGTACCTAGATGGATAGCCCATCCCACCGCCCATCCTGCTGCTGCCACACTATTTTTATCATTCAAATGTGATCAAATCTAGCGCACATATGTCTACCTGAGCTGGAAATTACACCTCCAGCTGCAGTGTAGCCATAGCCTAAGAACCTGGAAAGAAATTTTGTGCTGAATGATCCTTTAGCAAGTTAATTAATACAAAATGATTTACTCTGGGTAGTGAAGGGCTAACCTGTTTGAATCACATCTTTACAGGCTCGAACAACAGTATCCCAGTGACTCTGAATTGAATGTCTATTTTTTATGAGGGTCTCATCAGTTCACACAGGCATTTATTTTATGTTGGGCTGCTCCAGTTGCTCCACCATGCAGGCTATTAGTCATGTATGAACGCACAGTGAAAGGTAATTAGATCTGTGGGCCTGTTCTTTGGATGAAAATCAGGCATAAGGCTGGGTGAATTACTGATTTATTAGTTCTGAGAAACAAAAACCAAAAATTCCGTTTGGGTGGAAGTGAATCCGAAAATGCTGAACATTTGGCAAATTGAAAGAGGTAAGAAAAAGACCATTTCAGACTGAACAAAACATGTTGTTTCTGGGCATTTTTAAAGGGCTAGTATCACAAAACAGAAAGGAGGGAGGTGATGGGGCCCCACGTTATACATTTTAGCCCAGTGGTTATATCACTCATGTAGGATGTGGAAGACCCAGGTTTCAATCCTTCCTCTGGAACAATATCCTACCCCTCAGCCTATACGGACTATTCTGGGGTAGATATCACTTCTGTGGAAGCTGTTCCACTTTGAATCAAATCCTTGAATCATCACTGGGCCTGAGAAAGAATGAGGAAATAAATGGCTTTTGAGTCTGGTGGCTAGTACACTCACTTGGGAGCACCAGGTGCTTGTGCCAGTGAATACTGAATTACTTTTTCACCCTGGTTCAAACTACTTAATATTGCTCATGGCCCCCAAGTAAGGTATCCACTGCCTCCCAGGTATGTATAATTACAAGCTGTATACAAGACGTAACTTCACCTTTCAAATAATATAATAAAAAACAACCCCCCTCTCACAATATATTTACATCCTCTCAAAATTATAGGGATGAGCAACACCTAGAGACATTTCTGTAAACCCACAAACTGCAGGGTACCCTGATCTGAATCACACCTAGTTTGGGTTTTGAAAAACCATAATGTGGCCAGGAAATTTTCCACGACACATGATCGCCTGTGGATTGACTCATCGTGACTGCAATAGATACACAATACAAACGGGTAGGAGGCGGAAAGGTGGTTGGCAGGTGATGGAGGAGAACGAGCCATGCTGGCTGTTCTTCACCTGCTTCTCTGCTGGACATTTAGGATCTGACTGTTCCATGCCCCACAGCTTCTTTATACCAGCAAGGCAGCGTGAAGGAACCTCAATGCAATTGTGGGGCCCCCTCAGCAATGAGTTTTGCTGTTGTGGTGTGAGTCCCTGCCAGGCATTGAGTCAGCCTAGCCAGCTCTATGCCACCTGCTGCACAAGCTTTGGGTGCAGGAAACATAGAGCGGGGGTGGGAGTTCCCTGAACAGGGTAGGCGTAGTTGGCGCATTCCTATGCCATTGCCGTTATTAGCTTCTGCAATGACCCATGGGGCAGTGGGCACATGTTGGCTCAGCTCCTTGGGCTGTTCTAAACTGTCCCATGGACCAAACTGGCTACTTCCTAGCTCGGAATAAGGGAAGTATGAAGCTGATTGAAAGCCGCCTGTCCTCTCCTCTCCCCATCCCTGTCCCCACTGCAAGGGCTGAATTGGGTCCTGAGAGCCTCACGGAGGCTGTAGGATAGACTCTGGGACCATCTAGAGAAGGAAGTGCCTAACACATGATGGCTCCCATCCTCCAACTGCGTTCTGCTGGCAGAATGGGGAATTAAGGGAGTTTCTGGGGTATCACACACTCACCTGTAGCCCTGAAAAGAGCCTGCAGATAAGCTGGAGAGTGATGTAGGAGGACAGGGTCAATTTGCTGAATTAGGGAGGCAGCACAAGTTCAATTTGCTGAGGGCAGGAAGGTGCAAAGCTACTAGATTAGTTTGCTGGGAGGGAGGAATGGGGGGGGCAGGGAATGAATTTGCTGGAGGGGGGAATAGGGGAAGAATGCAGAGGATGGAAAGATGTGTGTGGAATCCTCTTTTCAGTTTAGAGGTCGGGGGAGTCTGACCCAAGAACCCCTTAATGCCAGTTGGCATGGAGGGTACAGGAATATCCTGATTCTGGTGTATACATTCTCGTTCACCAAAGAATGTCATATGGGGTCTTAAATGAAACCGTTGTCACATCGGTTATTCATGTCATTGTAAAATGTGTGTTCAGATACTATGTAAGGAGTTATGTAGAGGTACTGACATTGTTCTTAGAGTCTATATGATGGAATTAGTCACCAGCAGAGGTGACAAATAAGTTTTCTGTCAGACAAGAAATGTTTATTCACTTCTCTCTGTCCGGCTGTAAATCAAGCATCTTAAGTTAACACAATGGATGCCCATTTACACAGGAAGTCAGATGTTAATAGTCACATGTAAAATCAGCAGGAAGGGAGCATAAAGGAAAACAGAAAAGCCATGGATTTTACTTTGTCTAAGAGTACAGACAATGAATTTGGGGGGGGGGGAACGACACACCTAGATGGCATAGAAGACACCCCTTCATTCTGCACCTAGGCAGGCCATTTGCCCAATTTGAAGCCAGACAGTCTTGTTTCTGGCTGTCCGGTACCAGATGTGGTTTTGTCCTGTATCATCCTCACATCGCACAAAGGACACCATTTTTCAGAGCCTGCTGCTCTGCCCCTGCTCATGTGACACAAAGCAATAGCTTCGAGAGGGGGGAATTTCTCCATTCATCTCTATGAAGTGTTAATTATGATGCCCAATGGAGGTCTGTACAGATCTGAAGCACTAATTCTGGGGCTCTTCTTTTCCCAAATAAAAGAAGATAACATCTGTTGCATACTTCTTCATGATTGTTTCTCCGATATCGCAATTGGTATTGCTTGAAACACAAATAATATGTGAGGTCGTATATTCTAGGTGTCCCTGGACCACACCTTTTCAAGAGACAGTGGGGCTGATTCTCTACCATGTTACTCCAATTTTACCTCCACTGAAGTCAAGGAACCAGATTCTCGGTCGGTGTGAATCGCTGTAGCTCCATTGACATCAATGGAGCTAAGCCAATTAACACCAGCTGAGGAATTGGTCCAATGAAGCTCCACCACCACAGAAGTGGTGTAACACAGTGTGGAGTCAGGACCAATATATTTACTCTGTGATTAGCTGTCTCTTCTGTTCTGTGTAAGCAATGAAGTATAATTGGCTTCATTTAATTGGCTCATGTGACTATGATAAAAAGAGTCCTACAAAAAGTGGAAACTCGGTCAAATTACAAAGGATGAATATAAACAAATAACACAAGTATGTAGTGACAAAATTAGAAAGGCCATGGCACAAAATGAGATCAAACTAGCTAGAGACATAAAGGGTAACAAGAAAACATTCTACAAATACATTAGAAGCAAGAGGAAGACCAAGGACAGGGTAGGCCAGTTACTCAATGAGAGGGGAAAAATAATAACAGAAAATGTGGAAATGGCAGAGGTGCTTAATGACTTCTTTGTTTCAGTTTTCACCAAGAAAGTTGGTGGTGATTGGACATCTAACGTAGTGAATGCCAGTGAAAATTAGGTAGGATCAGAAGAGGCTAAAATAGGGAAAGAACAAGATAAAAATTACTTGGATAAATTAGATGTCTTCAAGTCACCAGGGCCTGATGAAATGCATCCTAGAATACTCAAGGAGCTGACTGAGGAGATATCTGAGCCATTAGCAATTATCTTTGAGAAGTCATGGAAGACAGGAGAGATCCTAGAAGACTGGAAAAGGGCAAATATAGTGCCCATATATAAAAAGGGAAATAAGGACAACCCAGGGAACTACAGTCCAGTCAGCTTAACTTCTGTACCCAGAAAGATAATGGAGCAAATAATTAAGCAATCATTTTGCAAACATCTAGAAGATAATAAGGGGATAAGTAACAGTCAGCATGGATTTGTCAAAAACAAATTGTGTCAAACCAACCTGATAGTTTTCTTTGACAGGGTAACAAGCCTTGTGGATAGGGGGGAAGCAGTAGACTTAGTGTATCTTGACTTTAGTAAAGCTTTTGATACTATACGGTGGGTGCAAAACTGGTCAGAAAACAGGTCCCAGAGAGTAGTTATCAGTGGTTCACAGTCATGCTGAAAGGGCATAACGAGTGGGGTCCCGCAGGGATCAGTTCTGGTTCTGGTTCTGTTCACTATCTTCATCAATGATTTAGATAATGGCATAGAGAGTACACTTATAAAGTTTGCGGACGATACCAAGCTGGGAGGGGTTGCAAGTGCTTTGGAGGATAGGATTAAAATTCAAAATGATCTGGACAAACTGGAGAAATGGTCTGTCAAGGCAGATTCCTCACTCTGGCACTTCGAGTGCAGAAGGTAGGGGCCCGCAAGGATTCAAAAAATTAATACTGGCCACTCCCGGCTTGTATTAAACTCCCAAGGTTACAGCTTTTCTCTGACCTTGGATTGGTAAACGCTGCCACCACCCAAATGCGAAATCCCTTTTTGGAACCCAGGAAGGCACACTTGGGAATTCCTTCCTGTGGGGTACCCTCAAGCCCTTTCACCCCTCCCTCCGGGGAAGAGCTGAGAAAGAAAACAAAGGAAATTAGCTGTTGCACCAGCTAATTAAACAACATGCACAAACCTCTTAGGACACCAAAAATCCAATCCTGTTCTTAAAAAAGGTAAATTTTATTAAAAACAAAAAAGAAAGGAAATACATTTGGAACTTAGGCTTTTTGCTAGATCTTAACAAAAAACATTACAAAAATTAAGCATCAAGATAGCTCTCTTGAGGTTCAGCTTAGAGGTTATAAGCAAAACAAAAGCATCTGGGGTTAGCACAGAGGAGTCCACAAGCCAATAAGAAATACAAGAAATAACCTAATCGCGTCTTCCTAGACATTCCCTGATTACTTACATATTTGGGGTTTCAGATAAGTAGGGTTGAGGTATGATTCGATGCTTTTTCATACCTGGTTTTAAAGCTTTTTACAGCATAACTCCAGCCCTGTCCTGTTCTGTCCCCTCTCTCCGGTGAACAACAACAACAGACAAAGGGAAGTTTTTTTTTCACAATTTAAAAAGTTCTAGCCTTCCCATTGGCTTTTTTGGTCAGGTGCCCACACCCCTTCCTTTACCTGGGGGACTTTTTTAACCCTTTACAGGTAAACCAAGCAGAGAACAGCCACTAAGAGGGACTTTATAGCTAACTGGGTGTCAATAAAAGGGAGCTACCACCCCCTTCATATATCAGGAGTGTTGCAAGCAAAACACGAGAAGTAATTCTTCCACACTACTCAGGCCTCAACTGGAGTATTGTGTCCAGTTCTGGGCGCCACATTTCAGGAATGATGTGGACAAATTGGAGAGAGTCCAGAGAAGAGCAACAAAAATGATTAAAGGTCTAGAAAACATGACCTATGAGGGAAGATTGAAAAAATTGGGTTTGTTTAGTCTGGAAAAGAGAAGACTGAGGGGGGACATGATAACAGTTTTCAAGTATGTGTAAGTGGGAGAATGGTCCCGCTATTGTGGGGAACTTTCCTGGCTTCTGCACTACCCCGGTGAAATGGGCTAGCGAAAGGATCTGAGTCCTCGCTCCCACTTCCTTTACCCAGAGGCCTCCCTGACTTCGAGGGCTCCCCTTCCACTCTCCTGCGTGGCAGAGTCCTCGTAAACCCAACAAGGCTGGGCCCAGGATTCCTGGGGGGCTCGACCCCCAACCTTGCTGTGGTCACGTAGGTCAGGGGCTAGGGTGTCCCCACTCTGGGGTACCCTCTCTGCATTGGATGCTTTCCTGACCTACTGATCATTACATACGATTTAAAGCAAATACAGTTTATTTAATCAGCAATTAGTTTAAAAAGGAATAAGGAAAAATGGGAAAGGTTAAAGGAAAACACATCACCCTGCTCTGTGGCAGGGAACATCCCAAACAGTGTCTCTGGAACGTCAGGGCAGTTCAGTCTGTTCCTCGTAGGTCCCAGGCTCCTTCTCAGGCCCTGGCCATGCTGCAGAGACGCTGCGGGTTGGACACTTGCTCTGGCGGTGGCCACACGCTCTCAGGCTCTAGGTGGCAGGACCCTTTTTCCCAGCGTCGCCCCCGCCCAGTTGGGGTTATGATCCCCCTGCAAGTCTGGCCTGCAGAGCCTCTTGGCTGAGGCGTTTCCCTGTGCTGGGCCCACTGCTCAGGGTCTCCCTCCTCTCCCCAGCTGCTCATCGCACCCAGCTCCAGACTGCTCCAGCCCCGGCTCCAGCTCCACTCGGCCTCAGCACGGCTGCTGCTGCTGCTCTGCCTTCAGCTCCCTGGGCTGCTTCTCTGGCCCCTCTGGCTCTGGTTGCTACAGCTCTGCTCCCAGGGCAGCTCTGGGCTTTTTTCTGGCCCCTCTGGATCTGGCCCGGCTCTGCTCCCCAGCTCAGCTCGGGCCCCTGCTCTCTCCTTAGCTCGGCCCCACTGTCTGACCCAGGCAATTCCAGCTCACACAGAGGACGGGACCCCCCTGGCCTCCTGATTCCTTGATTAGCTGCCCGCCCTGTCAATCAGGCTGACCTGGAGCATTGGCCTCTCCCCATTGCCCCTGGGGACTGTCAGTCTCAGGCTCCTGATTTCTCATTGACCCTTCCCCTTTCTTTTAGTACTGGGAGCTTGCCTACCAATATGCTCCCACTGAATGTTAGTAAGGGGACAACAGTCCCCTTACATATGTAAAAGGCTGTTAAAAGGAGGAGGGAGAAACACTGTTTTTCTTACCCTCTAAGGATAGAACAAGAAGCAATGGGCTTAAATTGCAGCAAGGAGGTTTAGGTTGGACATTAGGAAAAACTTCCTAACTGTCAGGGTGGTTAAGCCCTGGAATAAATTGCCTGGGGAGTTTGTGGAATCTCCGTCATTGGAGATGTTTAAGAGCAGGTTGGACAAACACCTGTCAGGGATGGTCTAGATAATACTTAGCCCTGCCACGAGTGCAGGGGACTGGACTAGATGACCTCTCGAGGTCCTTTCCAGTCCTACGATTCTATGATTCTGTGATTATGGTTGGAATCAATATTTGTCCATCTAATTAACCCAAGCCCAAGAGACCCAGTAGAGCCCAGAAGAGCACACACTGTGCTATTCTGAGTGACTACACAATCTATTGGGAGTGCGATTTGGCTTTTAGATGAAACTGGGGAAAGTACCGCCAGTGATTTCCTTTCTTTAACAATTTGACGCTGCAGGCTTGGAGGGAGACCAGCTCACATTGAGGGGTGGAGGAGAGGTTACACTGTGAAAATGCATTGTGTGAGAAACCGTGTTAGCCACCACTTAGTACTGCATGAAGACAAGGGCTGTCATGATTAACAATGTTTTAACAGATCAAGGGCTGTAGGGTGAATATGCATGTATCCACAAATGTCCTTGTCTGTGCTGTTTGCTTTATAGCTTGATAATTATTATAATGACACCGACTGTGAGATCTACCACTTCTCATCCATGGATCTCAAAGAACATTACAAAGGAAGTTAATATCATTATCCCCATTTTACAGTTGGGTAAACTGAGGCAGAATGGTGACATGGCCTCTCTGTACCTGTTCCAATGAGACTGCTAGGAACAAACTTGCACCGGCCTAAGGGAGATGGGCTAGATGACCTAATTGTTGTTTTCAAGGTATCATTTTCATGATTCGATGACGTTGTGAAGACACCATGAAGCACAGGGGCCAGCCTGGATAATGCAAATAGTCTTTTCTGACCCAACACCATTGTACTGGCAGGGGATTAGAAACATGAAACAGCTCCAGTTTCCCTTTGATGTTATTGTGATCTGCTGCCTTTCCTCCGAGAGAGAGCTGTAGCCTTTCAGTTTATCGGGATTTCCTGGGAACATCCCTCCTGCTTGCCACCTGTTTCAGTGTTTGCTCAGCTGAGCAGATACTGTACAGCATCATCCGAGGGAGCCTTCATTTTCAGAGCATGAGCAAAGACAATTATCCCTTCACATTCAGGACATCAATAAGTAGGCTTTTCGTTGGCTGTTTTCCTTCCAAGTAAACATCAAACTACAAAGTAGAGATCCTTAAATCAGAAGCAACATTTTTCTTTCTGTGCCTCTGGAAAACCTGTCGTATGAAAGGAGACTCGAGGAGTTCGGGTTGTTTAGCCTGACCAAACGAAGGCTGAGGGGGGATATGATTGCTCTCTTTAAATATATCAGAGGGATAAATACCAGGGAGGGAGAGGAATTATTCCAGCTCAGTACTAATGTGGACACGAGAACGAATGGATATAAACTGTCCGTGGGGAAGTTTAGGCTTGAAATTAGACGAAGGTTTCTGACCGTCAGAGGGGTGAAATATTGGAACAGCCTTCCGAGGGAAACAGTGGGGGCAAAGGACCTGTCTGGTTTTAAGATTAAGCTAGATAAGTTTATGGAGGGAATGGTTTAATGGGATAACATGATTTTAGTCAAAGGAACAGCCTGCCATGGCAGGTAAATAGTATAATGGCTAATGAGGGTCAGGCTGGAGACTCTTGCCTACGTGCTCGGGGTTCAGCTGATCGCCATATTTGGGGTCGGGAAGGAATTTTCCTCCAGGGTAGATTGGCAGAGGCCCTGGAGGTTTTTCGCCTTCCTCCGCAGCATGGGGCAGGGATCGCTTGCTGGAGGATTCTCTGCTAATTGAAGTCTCTAAACCACAGGATTTGGGGACTTCAACAGCAGAGTCAAGGGAAAGGGGTTGGGACGGCTTTGTGGCCTGCATCATGCGGGAGGTCAGACCAGATGATCATAATGGTCCCTTCTGACCTTAAAGTCTATGAGTCTATGATTCTTGATGATGGAAATATTTTTTCATTGGTTTGTATGTGTACAGTGAAAGCACCGTTTATCGTCATTTACCAATAAAAATCTAATCTTTCCAACCCTCATTGTTATTGATGGAAAATTTTTAGTGAGATTTTCTGTGGAGTGACAACAACATTTACCAACATATAGGGAAAATAATCTAATCTTTCCAAGACTAATTATTGTCGATGAATAAGGTTACAAATCTGTCACAGCGCAGAGGTCACTGATTTTGTGATTTTATGAGACCTCTGTGACTTGAAAATTCCAATAATTGAGCCCCTGGCGGTGGGGCTCCAGCTTCGGCTTCAGCCACAAGCCAAAGCCAAAACCTGAGTCACGCCCCCCTGGGCCGAAGCCCAAGCCCATCTGCCCAAGCCCGGTGCCTGTAACTTAGTTTCGGAGGGCTTCCTGTGGGTGTGGGGCCCCAGGCAATTGCCCTGCTCTTACCCTCTAACATTAGCCCTATGTACATTTCCATGATTTATTGTTTATTTCCCATGTCCTGTCCGTGACTTTCAATAAAATTACCCATTCCAAAGTCATAGCCTTATTAATTAACTCTTTTTTTCCCCCATGGATTTGTGTGTGTTTGTGGTGGAGCTGAGGTTTACCAGCATTTACTGAGAGAAAGCTAATCCTTCCAAACCTATTTATATGACATTATTATTATTATTTTAACTGTAGCGCCCTTGTGGGAAGATGGAGTCCACTCTGCAGGCAGCTCTGGCCAAGAAAAAGTGCGAGCAGGAACGCAGCAAGGAAACTCGCCTTCCATCTCAGCGGCACCTGCTCCAAACCCCCGGAGTGTGTATGCGCACACACACACACACACACACACACACACACACACACTGGAAATATTTATTTACAGAGATATGAATGGAGAAAAATAGCAGGGCGAAAGTTGGAGGGGAGTGGTAAAACAGAGTTACATTCAACACAAGGATCCACGGGCCCAGGTGTACCACAATATGAAAGGGCAGACACTGAGCAATGCATCTACACTGAGAGTTCAGGAGGCCCAGGCAGAATTCCAGTCTGGCAGTGAGTCTAGGGAATTCCTGGTCATCTTCAGCGCCAGTGAACTTTCCCCAACAAGCCCCTCCGATGCCCTCTTCTGCCGCTCTTTGCAAACCCCCACAAAGCGATCACCTCCCCACTTAGCTAGCTACAGCCTCCCTCCTTATTCCCAATGCAAAGTCACAAGCCCCAGGACTCACAGCCCCATGCAGCTCTGGGCAACAGTGATACTAGGTCCGGCTCTAGTTAGTCCTTCCCAGATGATTCAGCCTGGCATGGTGCTTCTCTGGTCTCCCGTCTTGGGGCATTCCTGGTTGGCCTCTCTGCCCGTCCTGGGCTTTGGGCGGATTCACAGCTGCTTCATTACATGAGGACCAGCTCACTGTAGGACCTCTCATCTGGAGTTATAGACATACACACCCTGTTGCTTTCCCTCTCTCCACTCCCCAGGAACAACCAGCACTTCTTTTGCCTCATGACAAGGTTTCAAAGGGACCATGCTCTCTAAATGAAAAGGGGGGGTTACATTAATTTATTATTAATTATTATTATTAGTAGTGTGAGCATAGCACTTAGAGGCCATAGCCAATATCAGTGCCCCATTGGGCTAGGCACTGTGCAAGGACATAGCAAGAAACTCTCCCCACTCCAAAGTCTTTACACACTAAGCGGACAAAGTGTGGCAGGGAAAAAAGATGCACAGGGAGATGCAGTGGCTTGACCATGGTAACACAGCAAGTCAGTGGTGGAACCAGGAATAGAACCCAGGTTGGGTGACTAGAGCCAGGCAAAACTTTTCAGACAAATAGCTTATTTAACAAAAAATGCAGTTTCAGTCACTTATTTGGCATGAATAGTTTGGGGCATTGACAAAACAGCTGGAGCCAGAGGAAGTGGTGGCTCTGCTACTACTATCTCCCCTTAAAACCTTTTGCCCAGTGGTTGCAGCACTCCCCTGGTGTGTGAGAGAGACATGATCACATCTCAGCTCTGGAACAGACCCCCAAAATATTTCTTTGGTTCACCAAAAATTCCAAAACAATTCCAATTACCGGTATGTTTAATCTGAACCAATTTGTTTTTCTTGATTTATTGGACCTGCCACTGAACCAAAACATGACACATTTGACAAGTGCTACTCCTGTCTCCAGGTTCAATCCAATGGGATAATTTTATCTCTCCGAAGTTTACCACATATTTCATACAGCACTGAATGCTGGGAGATGCAATCCGTCCAACGAGCAGGGCCGATACGGGAGAATGGGAACATGAGGAATCCAGTAGTACAACTCCCAGGATGGACTGTGAACGCACAGGCAGACACAAACAGTCATATTCAACCAAAAATAACTTATTTTTATTCTATTTTTCCCAATGGAACATTCCACAGAAATCAATCTTTTTCTACGGAAAATTGAAATGTTGACAAAACCCCAGTTTCTGACAGGAAAAGGTTCAGTTTGAAATCTTTCAATGAGCCCTAATAGTTCTTTCATTCTCTTGTCCACAATATTCCACCAAATACAGCCATTCCTTAGGGCACTGAGTTCTTTCACCCATGCTCCGATATCAGTTTATTGCTATCCTATCCCAGTGTACATTTCACTATGAATTGCCTGGAAGTCCAAGAAGAGAACAACAAGCAGAAGGTAAAAGACCCCGGATGCCTGAAGGAGGACCAGGATTTCAGCCTAGCCGAGGCCACAGATTGTCCCTAAAGCACTCAGCCTGCTGGTGCAAGCGATGAGACTGATTCTGTCCCCCTGTTTCAGTCCCCTTACACTGCTCCAGTGGGTTAAAGGGGTGCGATGTCCCCCTAAGGAACTCCCCTGGCACAGGAAGGCTCCCTTGGTGACACATTGGAAGTGCAGGTGGTCCTTATGTCACACTCCTTCACAGCCCCCATCTTAGGGACATGACTGAAGGGCGGAAAGTGGTATATTGGGTTATGGCAGAGGCATGGCCTGTTTGCTCTGCCTTCAAGATATTCTGGGCTGCAGAGGGGTCCCAGACAATCATGCAAGACTGATATAACTTAGAGCAACCCGGAGGGCCGAACTGAGTTTTTCTGGGGCTCAAGCAGGTCCTCAGCCAAGCCAGCATTCACAATGCCCTGAGCTATCACAAAGCCACTTTTGCCACCCCCAGCCTGGGCAGTGCCTGCTGTACTGCACCTCCAGGAAGGAAAGCTCAGAATCTAGGCCTGTATTTTCTATTTTCAGAAGAGGAGGAAATGGAAAATATTTTTCTTTTTCCGGAAGCTTAAGGAGGTGACGGCTCCCTCAGATGTGACATCTGTACAGGTGCCATTTAATAATGAAACAGATGGGGAGCTGGGTGGGTGAATGACAGTAAATCCAGAGTCAATAGAAAGGACCTACTCAGGGGGTTGCCCTCAGATCAAAGCAACATCATAGAACTTGGAGCTGCTTAATTGCACTAGAACTTGATATATCTATAGAGAAAGAGTTGTATTTATCTATATCAGGGGTGAGCAAACTTTTTGGCCCGAGGGCCACATCTGGGTATGGAAATTGTATGGTGGGCCATAAATGCTCAAAAAATTGGGGTTTGGGGTGAGGCCAGAAAAGAGGAGTTCAGGGTGCAGGAGGGGCACAGGGTTGGGATGTGGGAGAGGGTGAGGACTCTGGCTGGAGGTGCGGGCTCTGGTATGGGGCGAAGGATGAGGGGTTTGGGGTGCAGAAGGGGGCTGTGGGCTATGGGTGGAGAAGAGGGGTTTGGAGTATGGGAGGGCTCCGAGCTCTGGGCTGGGGGGTGCAGGTTCCAAGGTGGGGCCAGAAATGAGGGGTTCACGGTGTGGGAGGTGGCTCCGGGCTGGGGCAGGGGGTTGGGGTGCAGGGGGGGGTGAGGGCTCCAGCTGGAGGTGCGAGCTCTGGGGTGGGGCTGGGGATTAGGGGTTTGGGGTGCAGAAGGATGCTCTGGGCTGGGACCGAGGGGTTAGGAGGGTGGGAGGGGGATCAGGGCTGCAGCAGAGGGTTGGGGCAAGGGAGGAGGTCAAGGGTGCAGGCTCCAGGCAGCGCTTACCTCAAGCAGCTCCTGAAAGCAGCGGCATGTCCCGCCTCTGGCTCCTATGTGGAGGCGCAGCGCCGTCCAGCCGGCTCTGTGCGCTGCCCCGTCTGCAGGTGCAGCCCCGGCAGCTCTCATTGGCCGTGTTTCCCAGCCAATGGGAGCTGCAGAGCCGGTGCTTGGGGTGGGGGCAGTGTGCCGAGCCCCCTGGCTTCCCCTACATGTAGGAGCTGGAGAGGGGACATGCCACAGCTTCCAGGAGCCACGTGGAGCTACGGCACATGCAGAGCAGGGCAAGCCCCCGACCCCGCTCCCCGGCGGGAGGTCGAGGGCCGAATTAAAAGGTCTGATGGGCCGGACATGGCCCGCGGGCCATAGTTTGCCCACTCCTGATCTATAAACTCTCTCTATATAATTCATATGCTCCCACTCATAAATTTAGCAAGTCATGTAGGTTGTTTGCCCCCACTACTCCTATGGGAAAGCTGTACCGAAACCTCCGTTCTCCAATGGTGAGAAACTTTCTTCTATTTTCCAGCCTAAATTTATTCATGGCCCATTTGTTCTTGTGTCAAAATGTTCTCTTATTTAAAATGGCTCTTTTCTCTCTCACCCTCCCACATCCCTTATATATTTACAGAGAGTAATCCTATCCCCTCTCAGCCTTTGTTTTTCTAGCTAACACAAGACAAGCTGTTTTAGTCTCCTCTCTCTAGATCAGCTCTCCATTCCCCTGACCATCCTAGTCGCCCTTCCCCCTACCTGTTCCAGTCTGAAGTCAAGACACTTGTTGTGCATTGTCTGTTTAGACCAGAGGTTCCCAAACTTATTTGGCCTACCGCCCCCTTTTCAGAAAAAAAATTACTCAGCGCCCCCCTTTTCAGAAAAAAAATTACTCAGCGCCCCACTGGAAATCTACCTTATTTAAGCGAACAAACAGAAAGATGCAGTGACAAATTTGTGTTCTTTTATGTATCTATATTTCTACCTACGTCCTACAATATAGTAAAGAAAGATGTGTTGTTAGAATATCGCCCACGACATCAGGTATACAGTGGTTTTTGCGTAAGATGGCAAAAGACAACCAAACTAAAATACTAATGAAACTAATAAACTGGGTTTTGTTCTTTGCTCAGCATTAGATATATGTATTTGATATTAAACTGTCAAATATCAAACTAAATTTATCAAGAAATAATTAATTAAAAAATAATCAATATGCAATTAAAAATCAGTTAATAGTTTTAATTTAGTTTGCCCTTATTTAAATAATTGTTCCTTATTAACACACGCCTTATTTACCAATTAACACAGATGATTCGATAGATATAAATAAATGTTAATAGTTAACAGTTTTTTTACGATTTCATTCCCGTTTTCGTTAATATTGTAATAAAAAATATGACAAATATATTGACTGTACACTTCAAATAGTACTGTACCGACACAAGCCTGCTACGATTTTATTATTAGTAAGCACTAGAGACACAGAAACGTACGGTAGATATGTAAGAAAATGTATAAAAATACTCATGTGTAAATTGCTGTTTTATTGAAACAACAATAATACAATTTGCTTTGTATGTGATCCGTAATCCGTAAAGATCGAAGGTATTGAATATGAATAAAAAAATTTAAATACTTATTGCACTATTGTTAACTGCTTTTTACACAATTAAGAAACAATCCAAATTAGATTTCATACATGTCGCCTATTTATAGTATCGTATTGTAAACAAGTCATTACACGCACATATTCCTGCCGATGCATGCTGGACTTCCCGACAATGCGCGACACGCTCGCCTGCCAACACTTGCTTGTTAAGAGCTGTTGGCGGACTTGACACCTGATCGGTTATAATTTGTGAATTTATTTGGAAAATAAAGTAATCACTACAACTTTAACTCTATGTTACACAACAGATGAAACATGTACGAACGGTTTTTCAAAATTTTCTTATATTCTTTCTTTATGCTTCCACCGCCCCCTTATTTTTATTCAACGCCCCCCAATTGCACCCGAGGCTACTACTGCCCCCCTGGATCGTTCCAGCGCCCCCCAGGGGGCGGTATCGCCCACTTTGGGAACCTCTGGTTTAGACTCTAAGCTCTTCAGGAAATGTCTTTTATTTTATGTCTCTACCTGTGTCTAGTACAGTGGGGTCTCAATCCTGATTGGGGCCTCCATGTGACATCTGCACAGCTGCAATTTGATAATGAAACAGACGGGGAGCTGACTGCGTGAACAACACTAAATCCAGAGTCAACAGAAAGGACATACTGCTCAGGGGACAGCCATCAGATCAAAGCAACATCAAAGGGAGAGTGGAGCAGCTTAATTGACCCAGAACTCCACCCAACAGAGTCCAAAATCCCCCACCCTATCTTTCCCTCTGACTGGTGACTTGTTATAAATACAGGGACTCCATCCCCTTTCCCTTAAAGAACCTCACTCTGTCTTTGGTTCTCTCCTCTCTGCAGGTACACTGAGATCCTCGCCAAACTTTGGCCATGAAGATCCTTTTCCTTCTCTTTGCTGTTGTCTTCTTGGTCTTCCAGACCCAGTGTGAGGCCGCGGCTGTGGCAAACAATGAGGCTGAGACACAAGCTTCAGACCAGGTAGATGAGGAAGCCGAGGATGGGGTCATTCCAGAAGATGTTTCTGCTGAAATCACATCAGGTAAGATGCAGCAATAGATACTAACATAGCGTATTAATGGAAGAGAGATTCTCATCCCTGGGCCATACTCAGTGCCCAGGGCCGGCTCCAGGCACCAGCCCAGGAAGCAGGTGCTTGGGGGGGGGGCAAGGGGAAAGGGTGGCACGTTGGGCTGTTCGGTGGCAATCCGGCGGTGGGCCCCTCTCGGAGGGAAGCACCTGCCGCCGAATTCCCTCAGAAGAAGAAAGCGGCGCGGTGGAGCTGCCGCCGGAGTGCCGCCGATCGCAATTGCGATCACGGCTTTTTTTTTTTTTTTTCCGCCACTTGGGGCAGCAAAAACCCTGGAGCCGGTCCTGTCAGAGCCAATCAATATTAAACATGATAATACAAGATTATACTTGATGCTCAGACAACGAAAGACAACAAAAACAATTTCTTTAAGATACCATTGTCACTAGCCATGTTAAAACTGATATAGTGACTAAGTAGCGAGAACAACCGGACAAACTGTGCCAAAAGAGGTGACTTCATGCATATGTGGGGGACATTTCCAATTATTATAGATTATCAGGATGTGAATTGTAACCAAATATTACCAATTGTTGAATATTTATTGCTGAATGGCCCTTTAGCAAGTTCTCCTGTGTCTTCCTCATGGAAATGGTCAAATGCAAAGATATGAAGAATTAATCTCGCAGTTGCTAGTAGCTGCTCGCTAGACTCTTGAGAGCCTCTAATGGGAAGAGCAGCCCAAAATTAGAGGAGAGGTTAAAAATAAAAGGAGGATATAGTTGCTGAAAAATTATTGTATCAGGTATGTAGCTAGCAAAATAGCTTGAGGACAAAAAGACTTGGTTATTTGGTTACCACTCATTCAATACTCAGAAAGAGTACAGTCGCCCACAAAAAAAACCCAAAAAACATCTGAACTATTAATGAGCTTGATAGACAGGCCTGAGTAGCTAGATAACAGTTTCAGTTTAAGAAAATCCCCAGAAGCTATATTTCCTGGGTGGTGCAAGGAGGTTTGCTCTGTAAGCAGGTCCGGCTCTAGGATTTTTGCCGCCCCAAGCAAAAAAATTTTGGCTGCCCCCCACCCCAGCGCTGGGCTCTCCCCCGCACCCGCACCCCCTGCTGCCCCAACCCTGGGCTCTCCCCCCGACCCCACCCCACCCGCACTCCCTGCCATCCCAACTCTGGGCTGTCCCCCCCACCCCACCTGCACTCCCTGCTGCCCCAGCCCTGGGCTCCCCCCCCACCAGTGCTGCTCCCCTCTCGCCTCCAGTCAGTCTGGCGCTGTCAGGATCGGGGTAAGCAGTGGGGCTCCTGGGCCACGCCTCAGCTCAGGGTCCCTCCAGCCAGGGCTCCCGCCTCCAGGACCAGCCGGGACCGAGGAGGACAGAGCCGGGGGACCGCCCCGGCAGGGGACTGAGGAGCCGGGGCAGGGTGGCCCCAGAGAGAGCGGAGCCCTGGAGAGCGGGACATGGGCCCCGCACGACAGCGCCCCGCCCTCTATGGCCCTGCTGCTGCTGCTCCTGGCTGCCCTGCCACAGTCCCTGGATGGCTCGGGCTGCTTCGCCCAGCCCCGGCTGCAACGCTGGGGGCAGCCGCTCTGCGGCACCTACAGGAGGCTCTGTATGCCCCAAGGGGCGGCCCCCAGCCCGAGTGTCCTGCGCTTGGAGCCCGCCCGGCCATAAGGTGCGGGCGCTGCTTCCCGACACAAACCGCAGCGGCCCCAGGGCGGCCCCGGTGCAGGACGCGCTGCTGCTGCCAGGGCCGGCTCTAGGCTTTTGCCGCCCAAGTACCAAAAAAAAAAAAAGAGGCTGGCTGGAATGCCGCCCTTTAAAATGTGCTGCCCCAAGCACCTGCTTGGTTCGCTGGTGCCTGGAGCCGGCCCTGTCTGTAAGGAACATGGGGATTCCTTGAATAGAAAAGTTGCTGAATAAAGCACCGCACAATGGTTCTCTAAATAGGAAGTTTCTAGTAATGACCTGAGAACTTCCTAAAGCTTCCTACGCAAACAGCAGTGGGCTTTGGTTAAGAAATACAATAGAAATGGGCAGAGGTTTATTTTTTAAAAGTGTAAATGTAGTGTGGAGCATTGTTAGATTGATAACCCATCACGGTCAGTCTCCTCCATCTTTCCCATTCCTTTCTTTTCTTAGTCACACTCATTTAGGAACATAGGAATATAGTGGACCAGACAGAAAGGGATCTCCTGGGTCATCTAGTCCACGTCCCTGCTGTTGCATGCAAGCCTGTTATATAATCCCATTCATAAATTTACCAATCTATGTAGATAGTTTGCCCCCACTACTCCTATAGGAAAGCTTTTATTCTATGTTTCTACCTGTGTCTAGTACAGTGGCAGCTCAGTTCTGAATGGGGCCTCCATGGGCCACATCTTCCTCTTAATGCAACAAAACAATATGAAGAAATCAGACAGGCTGAGCGGGTCCTATCTAGCTGTCTTACTAAATATCCATAAACCTGCGAGGTCTGGCTACATACACACTGCTGCTCTGGCTGGTTGCTGGCAGCTTCTAAAGCATAGAACCCAGTAAGTGCCACTGGAGGGTTCACAAAATGTTTAAAGGGACAGTTCACTGACATCATTGGGGATACCACAGATTTACACTGGTGCAATTGAGAGCAGAATGTGTCTCACATACTGATGTGTTCACATATCCATGCTCTTTACTACATAGCTGGGGCAACTTGAATCATGGCTGTTTTCCTGAAATAAGACTACCTGTCTCTTTGCCTATTTTCTGAATGTAAGTAAATGAGCTCTGCTAATCTTTCCTTTGTGCAGACCGTGGAAGATTCATAAAACCAAAATTATGTGAAATTGGAGGGGGTGTTTGTCGAAAACGATGCCCCAATTCTGAGTACCCATCTGGGTGGTGTTTCACTGGCACGTATTGCTGCAAAAGAAAGTGAAGAAGTCACAGTCCGAGAGCTGAAGCAATCTGGGACCCAGAAATATTTCGTGGTATCCAAAGATTTGTAATCCCTAGTTTAAATGTAAATCCCTTGCATTGATATTAGTGTGTCTGTTGTAATTTTTTGTTATTATTATTTATTCATTTATATGACAATAGTCCCTAGACACCCCAGTCATGACCAGGGTCCCATTCCACTAGAAGCTGTACAAATACATAACAAAAAGACAGCCCCTGCCTCAATGAGATGACAATGCAAATATAGGACAAGATCTTTTTATATAATTCGCCCCTTACATGTGTAACCCTTCTGCCGGGTGGAGCCAGCAGCAACCAGGGCCGGGTTCAATATCTAGGGGTTCCTTTCCATCGATACAACACAGAACCGGCTTGAACCCCCACCCAGTAACCTGGGAACTTTACACACCATCCCTGGGCGCCTCTGAGAGGCAATACTTCCCCACTTGCAAGCACAGAGTCTGAGTGTAGAAAAGAAACTTTTAATGAAAGGAGGGATGTCACCTGACATTAATTAGGGAAAATACCACAAGCAGGATTGATAATCATAAAACTGTGAGCAGGACGCCCACCCCACAGTGCGTGGGGCAGTGCCTTCCGCCTCATGTTCTTGAGTTCTACAGCCAAAAGTTCCTTTTCTGTGCCCCCCTCTGCTCCCTCACCACACCACACTCACGGTGGCTGTCCTTGGTCAGTGAGGACCCAGAGTTCAGAGGCACATCTGTGTGAGTGCACCTCCCACCTGGGGAAGAAGGCACCTTGCTTTGGCTGGCCACCCTGCCAGCTGCCGCTCCTCACTGCCTGGCTGCCCTGCCAGCCACAGTCCCTTACTGCCCTCGCCAGCTGCTTGTTCTGCTAACTGCCTCACCAGCCACTTGTTTGCTGACTATCAGTCACCTTCTGCTGCCACCTGCCTCTCTGCTGTGACTGCAGCACATCAGTCTCTTAATCATTTTCAGCTCTTCACAGGCTGAGCAGAAGCACTGCCCCATCTCAAGTGATTTCAGCTCTCAGAGATTTTTAGTTCTTAGCAGGCTGGGCAGAAACACAGACCCACCACAACTGATTTCAGCTCTGATTAAGTATTTAAAATAACAAAGAGGCTCCAAATGAAGCCTATTTAGCTCTTTCTTTGAACAGTGGGGAGGAACAGGTTAAACCAGTCCAGGGAGGACCCTTGGGAAAAGTCCACACCTCCTGCCTGGGACACCTGTCCCCACCCCTCTTACTTTCACAGGGCTCTGGCATTCGAGCCCCTGGCTTAACGATGACCTTTCAGCTGAGGGTGACCCCCTCATTTGGGACAGGTTAAGCACAGTCCTGCTTCCCTGTATTCATAGAATCATAGAATCATAGAATATCAGGGTTGGAAGGGACCTCCGGAGGTCATCTAGTCCAACCCCCTGCTCAAAGCAGGACCAATCCCCAACTAAATCCTCCCAGCCAGAGCTCTGTCAAGCATGACCTTAAAAACCTCTAAGGAAGGAGATTCCACCACCTCCCTAGGTAACCCATTCCAGTGCTTCACCACCCTCCTAGTGAAATAGTGTTTCCTAATATTCAACCTAGACCTCTCCCACTGCAACTTGAGACCATTCATTGCTCCTTGTTCTGTCATCTGCTAGCACTGAGAACAGTCTAGATCCATCCTCTTTGGAATCCCCTTTCAGGTAGTTGAAAGCAGCTATCAAATCCCCTCTCATTCTTCTCTTCTGCAGACTAAACAATCCCAGTTCCCTCAGCCTCTCCTCTAGGTCATGTGCTCCAGCCCCCTAATCATTTTTGTTGCCCTCCGCTGGCCTCTTCCAATTTTTCCACATCCTTCTTGTAGTGTGGGCCCAAACTAGACACAGTACTCCAGATGAGGCCTCACCAATGCTGAATAGAGGGGAACGATTACGTCCCTTGATCTGCTGGCAATGCTCCTAACTATACAGCCCAAAATGCTGTTAGCCTTCTTGGCAACAAGGGCACACTGTTGACTCATGTCCAGCTTCTCATCTACTGTAACCCCTAGGTCCTTTTCTGCAGAACTGCTGCCTAGCTACTCGGTCCCTAGTCTGTAGCAGTGCATGGGATTCTTCTGTCCTAAGTGCAGGACTCTGTACTTGTCCTTGTTGAACCTCATCAGATTTCTTTTGGCCCAATCCTCTAATTTGTCTAGGTCCCTCTGTATCCTATCCCTACCCTGCAGCATATCTACCACTCCTCCCAGTTTAGTGTCATCTGCAAACTTTCTGAGGGTGCAATCCACGCCATCCTCCAGATCAGGGGTCAGCAACCTTTCAGAAGTGGTGTGCCGGGTCTTCATTTATTCACTCTAATTTAAGGTTTCGCGAGCCAGTAATACATTTTAATGTTTTTAGAAAGTCTCTTTCTATAAGTCTATAATATATAACTAAACTATTGTTGTATGTAAAGTAAATAAGGTTTTAAAAATGTTTAAGAAGCTTCATTTAAAATTAAATTAAAATGCAGAGCCCCCAGGAGCAGTGACCAGGACCCGGGCAGTGTGAGTGCCTCTGAAAATCAGCTTGTGTGCCGCCTTCGGCACACGTGCCATAGGTTGCCTACCCCTGCTCCAGATCATTAATGAAGATATTGAACAAAACTGGCCCCAGGACTGACCCTTGGGGCACTCCGCTTGATACCGGCTGCCAACTAGACATGGGGCCATTGATCACTACCTGTTGAGCCCAATGATCTAGCCAGCTTTCTATCCACCTTATAGTCCATTCATCCAGCCCATACTTCTTTAACTTGCTGGCAAGAATACTGTGGGAGACCGTACCAAAAGCTTTGCTAAAGTCAAGGAATAACATGTCCACTGCTTTCCCCTCATCCACAGAGCCAGTTATCTCGTCATCAAAGCCAATTAGGTTAGTCAGACATGACTTGCCCTTGGTGAATCCATGCTGACTGTTCCCGATCACTTTCCTCTCCTCGAAGTGCTTCAAAATTGATTCCTTGAGGACTTGCTCCATGCTCCATTATTATTCATACAATAATGCCAACAACACTGATAACAGCATTTCACTACCCCTGCATTCAGTAGTAAAGGGATTTGTAACCCAACACCAGCCAAAGTTGATTATTTTGAGCAACACCGCTTGATCTGCTGGATATCTAAGCAGAGTAGGTGTGTTCATGTAAATACAGTTTGCTCGTGAAGTTTCTCCCACTCCCAGCTGGCTGTTAGGGGAGAGTTCATTCTGTTCATTTAGACTCTGCTTACACTTGATCAGTCATTGGCAGTCAGAGTGCGTCTGCACTGCAGCTAGAGGTGTGATTTTCAACTCAGGTACATGTAGCTGGGATAGCTTTAATTGCCCTAGAATGCTGAACTGATGTAGCACAGGTTAGCTGCCTGAGTACAATCCCACCTGAGATCCCAGGTACGTATTCAGAGAAATAGCCCATCCCACCACCCATGCTGCTGCTGCCTCACGGCTATTTTTATCATTTGAATGTGATCAAAGAGAGTGCACTTACGTCTACCTGAGCTGGAAATTACACCCCTAGCTTCAGTGTACCCATAGCCTAAGAGCCTGGCAAAAACATTTGTGCAGACCCATTGATACAAAGTGATTTACTCTGGGTAGTGATAGGCTAACTTTTTTTGAACAGCAATATTCCAGTGACTCTGAGCATAATCTCTATTTCTTATGAGGGTCTCATCATAGAATCATAAAAGATTAGGGTTGGAAGAGACCCAGGGCCGGCCCACAACATTTTGGCACCTGAGACGGGCAGCTCAAATGACGCCCCCATGCTCCCTTGCTTGGGTCAAAACTTTGAAAGGTCTCAGTTCTGCCTTCTTCCTGTTCTACTCCTCTCATGGTACTGCTCTGCTCCCTACCCCAATAAAGGAGAACTAACAACTTAAAATGCCTTGTTCAAAAATTTTAAGTAACACTTAACTTTCAAACGCCTGAACAGCAAATGTAACTTTTCTTGTCTGCATAGTAAACACTGCCATTTTTATCTGTTTGAATAATCAAAGTGGTGCTTTCCGTGCCGTCTTGGTTGCAAAGATTTGAACTGCTTTCTGAGGGTCCACAGTCTGGGCCAGCTCATGCTCTATTGAGATGGTTGCAAGGCCGACCAGCCTCTCCTGTGTCATTGTGGAGCGTAGATGTGTTTTTATTAACTTCAGCTTGGAGCAGCTGCGTTCTCCACTGGCAACTGTTACACGAAGTGTTAGAAGTATGCGCAGAGCAACAAAAGCATTTGGAAAGAGGGTGGTCATCTTATTTGTGCACATATATTCCAGAACAGCCTTTGGAGTTGATCCTGATGAAATGTATCTTTCAGTTCATCCCCTAAATCACTCACATCAGTATCGCGCATGTCATCATGTGTCAACACTGTCTCTAGTGCCCTGCATTGCTGGTGTAGATCTTCTTCAGGTATAGTGAGGAGTTTTGAATATCATACAACATTCCAAATATACTGCTGTGTTCCTTGAGTGGCACGAAACATTCTTCAGCTGACTATATTGCACAATCTAGCACCTGGTTAAAGAATTCAACTTTGAATTGTTGTTTGGGGTCTCTTATGGGATTATCCCGTGCCTCGTAATCAAAATGTCTTTCTCTTCGGTGACTCTTGTATTCTTGAATGGGTGGGAAAATAGCTTCAGTGTGAAGTTCCTCTGCCAACTTCTGTGCACTCTTCAGAACATTTTGAAATCCCTCATCTGACCGGTAAGACTGTAGGTATGACTTTGCTTTGTCCAGTTGTTCCATTGCTCCAGATATATCAAGGTCAACACCTTGGAGTATCTTGCTTACAACATTTATTTCAAACAGTATATCATGCCACAACACTAAGCCACACAGAAATTTGGAGTTATGTATGTTTCTGGTGATTCCATTTCCCTCTGCCACTGTTCTCCCACGAACAGTTCCTGTCATAGCATTATCCTCCATATGGCCTATGGCATCATCTATCTTTCCAATTTGGTGTTTGGTAGGCTTTATCGCCTCCACTTGACTTTCCCATTGTGTGGCACTCAGTGGTTTCAGTGTCAGAGAGCTTCCCAGATGTTGCTTCAAAATTCGCCATTGATGAGTTGATGCAGAGAAAAATACATAGATGCTTTGAATTACATTAAAAAATTCAGCAGCCTCACTAGAAGCTGATGCTGCATCACTGACCACCAAGTTCAATGAATGAGAACTGCATGGGACAAAAAAAGCTTGAGGGTTTAACTCTCGGATCCGTGTCTGCACTCCTCTGTTCTTTCCTCTCATGTTGGCACCATTATCGTAGCCCTGACCTCTCATGTCAGCTATCGCAATTCCCGTATCTTCCAGCTTTTTAAGAAGCTCATTTGTCATACCAGCTCCTGTAGTATCATGAATGTCAATAAATTCTAGAAAATGCTCTCTGACAGTCACCATTGCAGGGACATTTTCACTAGGTTCTGTTGTTACAAATGCACCATTAAAGTCATTTATTGCACATGGCTGATGTCAGGTGTGCAGTCCAGAATAACAGAGTAATATCTTGCTGACTTCAGATCTGCCACAATCTTCTGTTTGACTTTTGTTGCCAGTAATTGTATGATCTTATTTTGAATTGTTTTTCCAATGTAATGGTGTGTGTACATTTTTTGGGTGGTGACTCTTCTTAGATGCTCCTGGAGTACAGCATCAAACTCAGCCATCAGCTCCACAATTGTAAGGAAGTTTCCATTGTTTGGCACATACAGCTGATCGGAAGTGCCACACAGTGCTAGGTTTTGTGTAGCAAGCATTCTTACAATGGCAATGAGCCTTTTCAAAACATTTTGAAGAGACTCTGATGCAATCTTCTCTTGATGCTGGTCATCTATGGTGGCCTTTAACCTTAGTCTCATCTCAAGCTCTTTCCACCTATGGAATGCTCTCTGGTGATTTGCTGCCTTCTCATGGCATGCCAGATTTCTCATCCAGATTTTTACAGTCCTTTGTTCCTGTAGAACCCAATGTGGCTAGAACATTAGACTGGAAGAGTTTGCAACAAAAACAGTATGCAGCATTCTACGTTTTTGAGTACATAAGCCATGGCCTCTCCACTTTGTCAGCATTGGGGATTTCACGCCAGTAATGTGTTGGATGGAAACTTCTATTTTCATTGTCTTTGGGGAACATGAAGTTTTTCACTTGCTGTGGCCCATGCAGTACAAGGAAGTCCCTCAGGCTATTGCTCAAGTGGGTCCAGAGTCCTGGATCATCTAGACCAGTGGTTCTCAAAGTAGGGCCGCCGCTTGTTCAGGGAAAGCCCCTGGCGGGCCAGGCCGGTTTGTTTACCTGCTGCATCCGCAGGTTCAGCCAATCGCAGCTTCCAGTGGCCACGATTCGCCGCTCCAGGCCAATCGGGGCTCCAGGAAGTGGCGGCCAGTACGTCCCTCAGCCTGCGCCGCTTCCCGCAGCCCCCATTGGCTTGGAGCGGCGAACCATGACCACTGGGAGCTGTGATCGGCCGAACCTGTGGGTGCGGCAGGTAAACAGACCGGCCCGGCCCACCAGGTGCTTTCCCTGAACAAGCGGCGGCCCTACTTTGAGAACCACTGATCTAGACTTAAGGAACTAAACTCAGCAGCAGCTGTTTCTTGTGTCTCCACCACACTCTTCTCTGATGTCCACTTTTCTTCAGGACTGTGCCTGGTTACATCCATTTGAGATGGAGATATGGATGCTGCAGTAGCTGCCAGGTCACCTGCACTCTGACTAGCTGGAAGATCAGGCATCTCCTCACCACTCACATCCTCACTGGGGCTGGAAGGCTCACCGTGAACATTTGTGTCTGTGTATCTCAGGAGAGCTCCTTCCTGCTTAGATAGAAAAGCTTCCTTTGCTTGCTTTCTTTTTCTAAATGCTGCCCCAGAGGGGCATTTTCTTCTTTCACTCATGACTGCTGTTCTGTGCCAGCTGTAGTGGCTCTCAACACTCAATTGAAGGGGACAAATAAGCAGGCTGGTAACAGGGCCTGAGTGAGGGAAGATATCAGCATCTTAAGGGCCTAACTGGCTCCTACTACTTCAGTTGACTTCCTGTTCTCCTCAAGTGCGTTCAGGGAAGCAGCAGGAAACAGGAAGCTCCCTGAGAAGCAGGTGTTAATCAGTCCAGGCTCCTGGGGGTGCTAGAGAGGTACATAAGAGGCTCCTCCTCCTTTCTCTCCCTGCAGCTCCTGCTGCTTTCTGTTATTCCCTCTCACTTTTTCTCCTCCCTACCTGTTATGTCTCTTGTGTCCTCCTTCCTCCAGCCCAGCACTCCACCATCTCTGTGCATCTAGAGCAGAGAGAATACATATGCACCAGCAGCAGACACAATTTTCTACACTCTGGGTCCTAGTGGCGCCCCTCCCCCCCAGCCTGGCACCTGAGGCGGCTGCCTCAGTTCGCCTCATAGTACGGCCAGCCCTGTCCCTAGTCTTCTTCTTTCTCCTCCTCAACAGGGTCAGGCATTCTGCGGGTGTGGAGGGAGCACCCCTCAAGGCCACAACGGCATCAGCTGTTGATAAAAACAGACAGAGGTATCATTGCAGACCCAGCAGAAAGGGGAAGATGAGTTTCAAAACTCCCTTGTCTTGTTATAACAACGTTCCATAAGACATGCTTACTGACACTTCAGCTTTGGAGCACCTCAGCGCACCACTCTCCAGCCCCAGCCATAGTGAGTCTGGCTCTCCGGGCACAAGGTGGGTGAAGAAATTTCGGTTGCATGAAACAATAAAAATTTGGTTCCTTTTCTGCGTGTAATAGTATAGGGCAATAGCACTGAGTATTAGCACTATTTTCCACAGGCGGTGGTGGTTTTAGCTGATAGCTCACTCCTGAAGGTAACTGTGATGGGGCAGAGCGGCCCCACACTGGTACCGCAGGGGTTAACCGTTCCTTCCTAGCCACACCCCTAGGCTCTGCTGGGCATGCTTCCTCTGGAGAACAAGTTTAAAAGCCTGCAAAGCTGACCATTGGAGGGGAAGGAGGCACGCCGCCAACTCCTGAGGAGGGACAGCCTGTGCTCCAGGATCTGGAGGCCAGCCAAGCTGGGACACACCCTGATGCCCAGGCGGAGTACGTCACAGGAGGGGAACAGTCCAGAGGAACCCCCAAAGCAGAGAACCTGGAGGTTATGGTAGGAAGTGACCCGGGGAACTTTACAGGAAAACGGCGTTAGAGCTGCACAGAGGCTTGGCGTGTTTCGGGTGGATTCCTGCTGAGCCGGTGGCAAGGGGAACTTGCCACTACCAGGGCCCTGGGTCGGGACCCGGTGGAGGGGACGGGCCTGGGTCCCCGTACACCCCCCCCCATGGGAATCATACAGACTCTGGCCGCTAGGCCACGCTACCCTGTCTGAGAGGGGTGAATATATGGACTCTGGCCATGGGGCTGCACTGCTCCAATGCTGGGAGCGATTTATATGGACCCTGGCCATTGGGCCACACTGCCCTGACACTTGGGGAGAGTCACATGGACCCCGGCCACTAGACCGCACTACCCCGCCTGCGAGGTGGGAGTTATATGGACTTTGGCCATTGGGCCGCACTGCTCTGATGCTGGGAGTGAGTTATGTGGACTCTGGCCGTTAGGGAACACTACCCTGACCAAGGGGTGACTGCGTGGAGGGAGGCCATTAGGCCGCACCAGTCCGCCCACAGAGAGGCGAGCACGCGAACGTGGGAGTGGCGAGGTTCGAAACCCCATCCCACCCCTGCCACAAAGGGGCGGTGCGGTGCCAGGCCCGCCACAGTAACAAAGGCACAGAAAACACAGCTGCGACTGGTGTCCTGAAGCCGCCCAGGTCTGTGTGCCACTAGCCTGTGTACTGCATCGGTACCAGCTGAACTAAGCATGGGGTGGCATGGGATAGTGTCCAAACATGGAGAAAGAAATAAGGCTGCCATCTTTAGAAACCTTGGGCAGAGGACTGGAAAGTATCTCCATGAAAGTTTCATCAAGATCTCTCAGGAGGATACAAGGGACATCCCTATGTAGCTAAACAAACTGCTCCACGTGGCCCTCCCTGTCTAGCCCTATAGGGGCTTGAAGAGCACATGCCAACTCTACCTCTGTTTGTTGTAGCGCTACCTCTTCTCGTATGAACAAAAGAATGAAAAGTCCATACCTGTGTCTTGTTAAATTGGGGTTGGGCTGGGTGCCATCTTTACATTTAAACATTGTAAGGCAACATGCATGCACACACTCACCTGAGGTCCCTTCCCCTGCATTGGGCTTGCCTGTGCTCAGCTGGCAGGAGTGGCTTGACCATGGTGGAGTCTCAGACAGGTCCCGGTTTGTGGCATGGTCAGAGCTCCCCAACATGTCTCCCCCTCCTCCTCCTGCTCCTCTTCCTTCTCGCTGTTCACAGCAGGGGTCACTGTCTCAGGTTCCTCTGAGACGTCCACAGCGGTGTGCAGGGTGTTGGTAGGGTCTCCACCAAGTATGGCATGCAGCTTGTGCTAAAAGCAGCAGGTCTGTGGCTCAGCCCTAGGTCAATTGTTGCACTCCCAGGCCACAGGATACACCTGGCACGGTACCTTCGCTTTCATACAGCCCTGCTACTGATCCCCGCCGCCCCCTTTGGCCAGCAGCCCCGATGCAATCTGCTCATAGCTGTCCACATTTCTACAGCTGGTCCATAGCGGTGCACAACTTCTCCCCATGGGCCCAGAAGATCTAATAATTCGTGTCTGCTCCAGGCAGGACCGTGCCTAGTGTGTGGATCCAGCGCGGTCGTCTGAGCAGTTGGACACAGCCAGGGAGAGCTGCTAGGTTTGCTCGCCAAGCTGGACAATCAGAAAGGGCCTTTCAAAAATGTGTGGGTGATGTGATGGATGGCGTTTCTGGTGGTGTCATCTAATGGTTAGGGGGATAGTTCGCCATGCCTCCCTCTTTCCCCCGGGCCACCTTTACACCTGGTGGCGATCTGTCTTTTATGGGTTTTGACTCGTCCCTCTGCTCAGGTCACCCCTCAGTCTTATCAACCCCCAGTGGCACAGGGTTCCTAGGAAGATATGAGGTTCGGCTATTGACCCCCAAGCTTGTCCAATCCCTGCCAGGGATTTCAAACAGTATTTATCCTTTCCCTCCCTTTCCCAGAGGAGGACTCCAGAAGGTGATGGTTTCGTGCCCTTCTTCATGTGGGGAGGGGGTTGGTAGGGGAGCCCGGGCCATCTCATTCCACCAAGCTCCACCCCAGGGCCCTATAAGGGTTACCAAATGACCAGCACCCAGGCGAGCCTTAAAGCTGGCTCCCTCGGCTGTTTCCTATTGCCCACTCTCTTGCCAAAGTCTTGCAGTTGGTCTCAAAGCAATAAGAGAAAATATGCTAGTTGAACGGTCAGCCCCTCTAGGAGCAGCAGGCAGGCTCTCCCTCTCCAGGAGAAGGGTTCTGCAATGACCTTACTCAGGAGCTGTCAGGTAGGTTCCTCTCCCTGCCTTGTCATGCTCCTTCTGAGCTGTCTGTCTCTCTTTTAAGTGCCATCTCTATCTGGAATGTGCTCGGCAGGTGTGCTTGGATGAGGTCATCTGGGCCCAGAGTTTCTCCTTAACCACTTCAGTTCTAGTTTATACACCCATCACAAGGGGATTTTAAGGGAGGAGGAGGAAGGTGGCTTCCCATCTCTGTGACCCCTCGCAGTGGAGTTCACAATTGTGACCAGAGTGGACATGGTTCCAGGGAATGCGGCATTGTGGGAGAGCTGCTAGAGGATGTCAGGGTCGATGCAGGTCATGCAGTGTCTACACTCGTACAGCATCAACCTGAGTAGGTCAACCATGGCTTTAAGCCATTCAGGGAGGTTGTTTTACTCTGTTGCCATAATGGGACTCTTATGTTGGCCAGAGACAAATCTGAATGTAGATACACACACAAGTCTCCCTAACTTTGTAGTGTAGACCAGGTGTGAGAGAGGGAGTGACTCGGACAATGTCTTCACTTCAGACTTATCTCAAGTTAAAGCCTCCTGAGTTAGTCTAGTTCTAGTCAGAGTGGCCACACCACAAAACAACACATGTGCTACACAGAATGAATGGATAATTGCACAGGTTGATTGTACAACCAGTAAAGAGTGTTGGGTTAGTAGCTGGTGAGTGGTGCCAACTCTACTTGTAACCTACACCCCATGATGGATCAGTCGACAAGTTAAAAAGCCCCATCAGAAATGACTTAACATTTTTTGAGTGTGGCTGGGACTGAACTTACAACTCAAGTAAACTCTGCAGAGAAGCCCTTAGATTCTAATGACATCTCACAGCCCAAGTAAGGGTATGTCTACACTGCAAATCATCCAAAGTGTAACTCCCTTGACTTCCCTGAAATTACTCCAGATTCAAACCAGTGTAAGCGGGAAGACAATAAGGACCTCAATTTTTTAACGTATAGTTTTGTGCATGATGGATCAACTAGTATTGAGGTTGGTTAAAAGCCAGGTTGCAATCTCTGACATTCATACATCATGCTGCAGGGCCAGAAATTGTGGGTTTGTTTTTTTCACAAGGTTGCTGCTGCCAGCAATGGACTCATAAATGCCAAGTGTAATTAAGAGAGAGAAGACGGAGAGGTAATATCCTTTATTGGGCCAACTTCTGTTGATGAAAGATTCAAGCTTTTGAGCTCCACAGAGCTCTTCTTCAGTCTGGGAAAGGTAATCCGCATGAACAGCTAAATACAAGGTTGAGCAGATTATTAGGCATAAGAAACATATATTGAAAGAAGCCATTAAAAATGAAGTGGGCAATTAACACCTCTGCAGTTATAGGACAAAGGAGAGTTGGTGGATTACAGATTGTTGTAATTAACCAGTGGCTCTACTCAGTCCACGATTTTTGGTGTCTAGAAGAATTATGAATGTAAGCTCTCAGGCTTGTCTTTTGAAGCAGGTGTTATGCAGGTTTTGTTTGAGGATGAGGATTGAGAGGTCAGATATGGAGTGATCATTTTGTGAAAAGTGTTTCCCCACAGGTGACAGAGTATTTTTGTTTTTTACCATTTTTCTGTGTGAGTTCATTCAAGAACGTAGTGGTTGTCCTGTTGCACCCATAAAGTTGGTGTTGGGGCATTTGATGCATTGGATGAGGTACACCACATGTGATAGGCGTGCGTAGGACCTGTGGATTTGAAAGGTGTGCTGTGGGGGGTATTGATTATAATCACCACTGGTTGGCCAGACCCAAAGAATTATCTCCACAGAATCAAATGCCAGGTCCCCATCTAGCAATTACCACGCTCTGTGGAATGTCCTGGCAACCACCACAGACCCCTCATTGTGCTTCTCCAATATAAGGACAGGAAGGATGGTCCCGGAGCTAGGGACCAGCCTGAGACTTGAGGACCTGGCTTCAATTCCAGGTTTCACCACAGACTTCTGGTGTGAAGCTGGGCAAGTCATTTAGGCCCAGTCCCTTAAAGTTTCTTAGGCATCTAAGGCCATCCTTTAGGTGCCACTGTCATTTTCAAAGCTGCTGCTCAGCTGCCACCTAACTCCACAGGCACCTAAATCCCCTTGGCCGACCCCACAGCTAATGGCTTTTTCACAGCCCTCACTCAAGCCCAAACTCTGGAGGTATGTAGTGGGATTTTTCAACTCAACAGGAGAATGCCTATTTTTGATAGGGACCTAATCTTATAGGTGGGCTCTGAGCATGCCTAAGACCTGTTACCCCAACATCAGGAAGGCCAGAGACAGGCTATGGTTAGGTGGGGAGGGGGTAGCAGACCATCATCAGAAAGGACGGCCCAGAGCTCAGGGAAACATAGGGTGAGCGTGAGAAAGATATTGAGGAGCAGACTGAAAGAGAGTGAGTCTTGGCTTCTATGGCATGGGCTACCTAAGCGACTGACCCTGCTTAGAAGCCTAACTCCAGGAGAGAGTTTGTGACTGGGGATCCCAAGCAGAAGGAGGCACCTATCTCTGGCCCATCATTGTCCTCCATGCAGCGTTACATTGTAAGTTTGGTGAGTGAGAGATCACGCTGTGCAAAGGACACCATTTTGTAGAGTAGTTCTTCTGGGATGGCAAACGTATTCAGGGGCCAGACGAAATCATCCCCATGGGCTGGTTTTCCCTGTCGGCTGTTACTCAAAATTGGGCCAGCTAGTAAGCGTAGGGAGGACTAATGACCCACCAGAGTTAGGCAGAAAGCAGCGTGTTTATTTACTGATAGCTAATATGGGGTGGGTGTCACACTCACACTCGCATACTCACGCTCTCAGGACAGGCACGGCACTGGAGATGTCAGGATCCTTCAAGGTAAGTGTCCCATAGCGCAGTGATGGACGGTGTGATGAAGGTAAGTCTTCCCGTGGCACGATGGAATGCAATGCAGCGAACCACTGGCCAGGCGGTCCGGGCGATGGGCTGTTTAACCAGCCCATTCATCCCACAAGCATTCCAGGAGGAGGGGGAGGGCGAAAGCCACTTCACAGATATTCAGAGAGGGAGAGGAGACAAAAGGGAGGGGAAAGTATAACAGACCTTTTGAGCATACAGGTTATATATAGCATAGTCATACAGATCACTTCTGCTCCTACAACATAGGCCACCAGTTGAAGCGCGATGAGCCAGGTGCACCAGGTCACCTGCTTAGGCCTGCCTAAGCCCCTCTCTCCTCCCCACTGCTCTCCTCAGCTTTTCACTCCTGACTAGATTAGCCAGCTCCCCACTCAGCTGGCCTGCTTGTGCAAATCCCACTGGGCGGCAGGGCTCTAATGGTTAGGCACAGGGCCGGCTCCGGCTTTTTTTGCCGCCCCAGGCAAAAAAGCCTCCCGCCGCGCCCCACCCCCACCCTGAGCGCAGCAGGGGAGGGCGGCGAGCCCGGCCGGGGCTCTGCTCTCCCCGGCGGCCAGAGCGTTGGGGGGAGGGCGGCGAGCCCGCCACGGCTCCGATCTCCCCGGCGGCCAGAGCTGGAGTGCCGCGCCGCCCCCCTCCAGGTGCCGCCCCAAGCATTGCACGAGTCAGTAACACAACGCTTAAGTACCTTTAAGGATCTGGACTTAGTCTCTCTCTGTGCCTCCGTTCCCCATCCTTAAAATAGGGGTAACAGCACTTCCCTCCCTCACCAGGGTGTTGAGAGGAGAAATACATTAATGATTGTGAGACGCTCAGAAGCGACAGTAACAGGGGACAGATAAGTACCTTAGCTAGCATACCAGAGGATCTGCTTTCTTCTCGTTCCACACACAGGATTGCAATACTTGTTAGCTTGAAAATGGCACAGGAATCAAATGAGTTCTAGGGAAGAGAGGAAATAAGGAAGCCAGCCACAGTCCATTGTGAAAACTGCCCAGAAGGCTTTGAGGCTGGAAAAAGTGCAAAGGACCCTGGGAGATACTTACCCACAATGCAATGCCATTCAATGTATGTGAGCAGAATGCGATGTAGACACAAGCCTCGCACTGCGATATGGCTTGTGATAGTGTGAATGCACAAAACCAATTTAATGCAATGGTTTAGCTACATTGGTAGAAGATAAAATAGTGCAACATTTGTGTGTAGACAAGCAATAGGAGTAATGGGGACTCACAATCAACCGTATAGAGACCCCAGTGCCCTAGTAGCTGAGCACCTAAACCAGTGTAAATTCAGACTGGCAATCAGTAAATAATCCCCACCATAAGCACTGTGGAGGAAAAAGTTTGCTAGGGCCTAAACTTTAGTTGGCTCGGGCCTGAACTTTGGTTCAGACCTGAACATTAGTTAAGTCTATTGTAGGTGAAAGGTTTTTAGAGGCAGAATAGAGGAAAAGTATAAAAGCAGAACTATCTATAATTATAAGACCTGTGATTCATAGTGCTGCATTGACAGTTTTGGGGAAGTCTGGAAATCGCAGTAGGACAGACTGTGAAAAACAGGAAAGCTTAGAAACCGCAATAAGGCAGACTGTGAAAAACAGGAAAGCTTGTTAAGCTATATTCCTTTTATGGAGAGTGTATTCCAAATATGGCAATAATGCTGATAAGACAGTATGTATTATGTAATTGTGGTTTTATGCTATATAAGCTGTGCAAGATTCTGTAATCAGGGGGATTGCTAGTTTACTGGTACCCCCCATGCATGCATGAAAATAAAAAGGCCTCAGGCGATTCTGATTCAAACACAACGCGTGGTCATTTTTCCACAACAGCACCATTAGACAGTGTTAGCACATCGTAAAGGAAGAGGTGAAAGCCACATTGCTTGGGACATTTTCCACTAGACTGCACAGGACACAAGGCAATGGACTGCTAAAATCAATCTGGCACTGGTCCCGAAGGGCAGACTAGATGACCTACCTACCTGTTCTTTCCTGACGTCTGATTTTCACGAGTCAATGATTTCTATGTTGTGAACACTCCTGCGAAGCACAGGGGCCTGCCTGGATAACACAGTCGTCTTTTCTGGCCCTACGTCATCTGTATAGGTGGAGGATTAGAGGAATGAAAAGACGTGTTGCTCTGATGTGTTGGCTCTGCCCTGAGAGCCGTAGCCTTTCAGTTTATTCTGGAGTTGCTGGGGAACCTCCCTCCTCCTCACCACCTGTTTCACTGTTTATTCAGTGGGGCAGACACTGTACAGCAGCAAGGGGACCCTTGACTTTTACAGCAGGTACAAAGATAATTATCTTTTCAAATCAGGGAGTAGATAACACACAAAAACATCAAGGAGGAGTCCTTTCAATTGGGCTGGTTTCTTTCCCAAGTTACTCCTGATGATTTCCTCACTCCTCAAGGCTTTCAGCTTGCTCTTCATGCCCGTGCTTTTCCATGGGCCTCTATCTCTCTTCTGCCCAGGAGCCTGCAGGGTTCCATGTTCCTATACCCACCTTTAATGATTCCTGGTGGAGTCCTGCTGCCGCCTTTGGGTTTATTCTCATGACCAGCAGGAATTGTTCAGATGCAGGATGCATCGCTCACCAGCACACAGGAGAATTTAAACCAAACAACCAGTTAACCAGCAAATCCCCAATCCCCACTTATAAAGAAATAACACAGCTGGATTGTTAGATACCTATCTGTGTCACTTTTCTGAGCATAAATGTATATTAACATACTGTGGCCAAGATTTTCCAAAGCAGCAAGTGATTTTAAAGGCCTCACTTTGGGGGCACTCAAACTGGCACACCTTCAAGGGGCCTGTTTTTTTCCCAAAAGAACTGGCCACCTGTCCTCTGACACTCAAGACCTTTCGAAGGTTTCTGAAGTTGTGCACCCAAAAATCACTGATCACTTTTGAAAACCTTGGCCCTAGGCTATTGCTTTGTTTATTTTCTATTTGTAATTCACGCTGTATGATTTGTAGGGCTAGTTTTAAAAAAGGGGGGAATTGTCTTCTAGGAAAATTTTTTGACAAAATGAATTTTGTTTTATTTTGTTGGAAATTTTTCACTGAATTTTCTGATTTTTTTTTTAACAAAACTGTTCAATACAAATATTTTATTGTGATTTGAATCAAATGGGGTAGAAATTTTGTCGGGTTTGTGGTCTTACCCACCACCAATGGATAAAAGGGGGAATGAGGGAGGGAATGAAGGGTTTATTGGGGCAGGGACTGTTTGTACAGCGCCTAGCACAACTGGGTTCTAGTCCAAGACTGCGGCTCCTAGATACTACCACAAAACAAATAACAATAACTAATAATAATTATTTCTTTCCAGTGAGATAGAATTGGAAAATGTTCAAACCATTCCACAATTTTTGATTTTTTGATGAAATGTTTTGAAATGAACAATTTTTGTTTTGATTTTAATCAAACGGAACAAATGAAAAATGGTTCAGTTTTCATTTTTATGGTCTTTCCCCCTTTTTTCCCCCTCTCTTTTCTCCTTAGAAGGAGAAAAAAAAATATTTGTCTTTCTCCCAAAACTGTAGGGGGCGATAGCTCCCACAGATGTGACATCTGCACAGCTACTATTTAATACTGAAATAGATCAAGAGGTGGATGGATGATTGACAGAGTCAATAGAAAAGACATGCTCCTCAGGGGACAACCATCAGATCATAAGAACATAAGAAAGGCCATACTGGGTCAGACCAAAGGTCCATCTAGCCCAGTATCCTGTCTACCGACAGTGGCCAATGCCAGGTGCCCCAGAGGGAGTGAACCTAACAGGCAATGATCAAGTGATCTCTCTCCTGCCATCCATCTCCACCCTCTGACAGACAGAGGCTAGGGACACCATTCCTTACCCATCCTGGCTAATAGCCATTAATGGACTTAACCACCATGAATTTATCCAGTTCTCTTTTAAACTCTGCTATAGTCCTAGCCTTCACAACCTCCTCAGGTAAGGAGTTCCACAAGTTGACTGTGCGCTGCGTGAAGAAGAACTTCCTTTTATGTGTTTTAAACCTGCTGCCTATTAATTTCATTTGATGACCCCTAGTTCTTGTATTATGGGAATAAGTAAATAACTTTTCCTTATCCACTTTCTCCACATTACTCATGATTTTATATACCTCTATCATATCCCCCCTCAGTCTCCTCTTTTCCCAGCTGAAGAGTCCAAGCCTCTTTAATCTCTTCTCGTATGCAGTTCCAAACCCTTAATCATTTTAGTTGCCCTTTTCTGAACCTTTTCTAGTGCCAGTATATCTTTTTTGAGATGAGGAGACCACATCTGTACGCAGTATTCAAGATGAGGGCGTACCATCGATTTATATAAGGGCAATAATATATTCTCAGTCTTATTCTCTATCCCCTTTTTAATGATTCCTAACATCCTGTTTGCTTTTTTGACCGCCTCTGCACACTGCGTGGACATTTTCAGAGAACTATCCATGATGACTCCAAGATCTTTTTCCTGACTTGTTGTAGCTAAATTAGCCCCCATCGTATTGTATGTATAGTTGGGGTTATTTTTTCCAACGTGCATTACTTTACATTTATCCACATTAAATTTCATTTGCCATTTTGTTGCCCAATCACTTAGTTTTCTGAGATCTTTTTGAAGTTCTTCACAGTCTGCTTTGGACTTAACTATCTTTAGCAGTTTAGTATCATCTGCAAACTTTGCCACCTCACTGTTTACCCCTTTCTCCAGATCATTTATGAATAAGTTGATCGGTCCGAGGATCAAAGCAACATCAAAGGGAGCATGGAGCGGCTTAACTGCCTCCGAACTATATCTGAAACAGTCCAAAATCCCCTGCACGATCCTGCATCTGATTGATGACTCATAAATATACGGAATCTCCATCCCCTTAAAAATCCTTACTCTGCCGTTGGCTCTCTTGTCTCCGCAGGTTCACTGGGATCCCACCCAAAGTTTGGCCATGATGATCCTTTATTTTCTGTTAGCTTTTGTCTTCTTGGGTTTTCCAGACCCAGAATGAGGCCATGGCCATGGCAAAGAATGAGTTCCAGGCACAAGCTCTAGACTAGATAGTAGGAGAGGCCCAAGATGAGGTCACGGCAGAGGATGCTGCTGCTGCTAATGTGTCATCTCCAGGTAAGATGCACACTAGATATGAACATAATGTATTAATGGAAAAGATATTCCTTGGTCCTGGGCAATAGTTAGAAGGAATACAATATTGGATCTGATAATACGATACAAAGTTATACCTGATGCCCAGACAACTCTGGTGTGTTTGTAGCACAACAAAGAAGGCACCCAGATACTATGGTGATGGTCAATAGTGTAAAACCCTCCGGGAGGTAGACAGAATAAAAGAAAATCCCTTTAAGATAGCATTTACACTAAAAATGATATAGAAACAGAATAGGGAGAACTGTTGGAGAAATTGTGGTGAAAGAGGTGACTTCTTTCATATACAGGGGACACGTCTGGCTTTTAAAGAGTATCAGGCCGTGATTTGTAACCATATATTACCAATTGTTAAATTTTTATTGCTGAATGGTCATTTGGCAAGTTGTCCTAGGGCTTCCCAGTGGAAATGGTCACGTGCAAAGACCTGAAGAATGAATCTCTCATTTGCTAGTAGCTGCTATCGAGACTATTGGACGTCTCTCACTGGAAGAGCAGCCCCAAATTGGAGGAATGGTTAAAAAATGAGAGCTGACAGCTTTGGAAAAATTATTGTATCAGGTACGTAGCTAGCAAAATAACTAGAGGACAAGGAGGTACTTGGTTATTGGTTACATTGATTCAATAGTCAGACAGATCACACTCACTCACAAAAAACATTGCATCTGAACATATTTTTGACTATTAATAAGCTTGACAGAAAGCTCTAAGTAAACAGAATTTTTTTTTCCAGCAACATTCTCAGAAAATCCCCAGAGGCAACGTTTCCTGGGTGCTGCAATGGAGTTTGTCCTGTAACAGACATGGCTATTCCTTAGCAAATAGAAAAATAGGCTGAATATAGCACTGCACGATGGTTCTCTAAACAGAGAGTCTATAGTAATGACCTGTACATTTCCTAAAACTTCCTGCACAAACAACAGTGAGCTTTGATTATTAAATCCAATAGAAATAGCCAGAGGTTTATTTTTTAAAGGTTATAATTTAGTGTGGAGCATTGTTAGTTTTGTGCGCTTCACACAAGAAAACTATCTGAAGAAACCACAGGGCACAGTGGGGTCCCATCTAACCATCTTTGCTAAATATACACAAACATGTGTGGCCTCGCTACATACATACTGCTGCTCTGGGTGGTTGCTGGCAGCTTCTAAAGCACAGACGTCAGTGAGCGTCACTAGAAGATTCACAAACTATTTAAAGGGTTACTTCACTGACATCATTGGGGATACTCCAGGTTTACATTGGCACAACTGATAGAAGAATTTGGCCATTATATTTACGTGTTCACATGGTCATGCCATTAACGAAATAGCTGTGGCAATTTTCATCATGACTGTTTACCTGAAATATGACTGGGTCTCTTTGCCTTTATTTTTTTTCAATTGTAATTAAATGAGTGTTCATAATCTTTCCTTTGTGCAAATCTGATACCACTAGGAGAACCAAGACTTTGTAGAAGGGCACTGGGTGTTTTCCAAATCTGTGGCTGCTCCTGGAAGGAGACCACAATTGGGTGGTGTTCCAGAGGGGTGTCTTGCTGCAGAAAAAGGTCTTAAAGACACCACAGCATGAGAACTGAAGAAATCCAGAATCCAGAAAGTAGTTTGTAGTAGCCGAAGAGTTGTAATTCATAGTTCAAATGTCAATCATTTTCAGTGATATCAGTGTGTGTGCTGTTTTTATTAGTATATTATTATCCCCCAGTGTTGCATCATGGGGATTTTTTCAGATAGCCTTCACAATGTGCAAGATCTTTAAGCATAAAAAGGGGAAAGCTACTGTCTAAAATTCCCACGAGTCGCCAATAAATCGTGACCATGAACTGACTCCATAGATTTGGATAGTCAGGAGTTTTGTTAAAGCTGCTGCAGAATTCCTGAATCTTAGGTGCTCTAATGAACTCATTCTCCTTTGACTTTCCTTACAATTCTCTCAGTGCCTAAAAGCGCTATCTTCTGGAGGTCACTGATCATGATGTCTTGCAGTCCTCACATGTTCTTGGGTGTCCCTAGCCTCTGTTTGCCAGAAGCTGGGAATGAGCGACAGGGGATGGATCACTTGGGGATTACCTGTTCTGTTCTGTTCATTCCCTCTGGGGCACTGGGCATTGGCCCATGTCGGAAGACAGGATACTGGGCTAGATGGACCTTTGGTCTGACCCAGTAGGGCCATTCTTATGTTCTTATGGGTTGCTCATTCATACCCTTAGGAATATTATTATTATCATAGCACCTAGGAGCCCCACTCAAGGACCAGGGCCCCATTGTGCTAGGTGCTGCACAAAGACAGAACAAAAAGACAGTCCATGTCTCAAAGAGTTGACAATCTAAGTATAAGACAAGATAACTACATGTGGTTTGTCCCTTTTGTGGTTAGTTGTTGGATGTCTGCGGGTATATCCACCCAAAAGCTAGAGGTGTAATTTCCAGCTGTACATACACATAGTAGCTGTGATTGATATAATGCTCTAAAAATAGCAGTGTAGCTACTGTTGTCAGTCATTGGCTGCAAGTATGTTCTCTCTCCGTGCTGCACTGACTCTGGCCAGATGGCCAGTTCAGTCAAAGTCTGCTGTACAGGCTAAGAAGACCACAGACTCAGTTCAGTAGTGATGGAGATTGGCCAGGTTTATTGCCAACAAAGCACAGTAATAGTACCCCATAGACTGTACAGGGATACTAAGACATGTATGCCCATGACAATGGACCAGCTCAATGAATGGTGGGATTTTCCATTCTCCCCTCGGCCATACAAAGACATCCCCTCTGAATGGTTGGCAGATAACTGATTGTACTGGGGAGTGTGAAGCATGAAATGGGCAGGAGGATAGCTGGATGGCTGTGGCTGGAGGGTGCCAAGGATGGACTGGGGACACAGGATGGAGTGATGGGGCTGGGGAAGAATAGCAAAGAAACAGAGGGAGAAGGGAGGAGTGAGAAGGGAACGCCAAGGGCAGAAGGTTTCTGGGGATGTTTTTGGAGAGAGAATAGAATATGGGGCTTGGGTGAGAGCAGGAAGAGAGAGTATGGGATGATCAGAACATGGGAGAGGGAACAGAGCAGAAGAGGGGGAGCAAAGGGAAAGATGCAGCATGTTGCGGAAGGGGGGATAAAAGGGAGCTGGAAGAGAGGACCAGTCCTAAGAGTTGAGTGGGGTGAGGACAGGAATGAAGAAGATTTCAATGGGAATAGACAGGTAAAGAGAAAACTGGGAAGGCAGAGCCTGAAGGAAGAGATTTTACTGTCATAACCAACATGGCAAGCCCAAAGGTGCCAGGGCTCAGCCTTGGCAATCCCTGTCACAAATTAAACACCGTATTTACTCCATGATTAAATCTCTCTTCTGTTTAAGCAAGGGAGTGTAGTTGGTTACATTTAATTAGCCCAACTGTGGTTCATGTGATTATGATTGGAACCAATTATGGGGAACCAATGATTGCTCATCTAATTAGCCCACGCCCAAGATGCCCAGAAGAGCATACAACGACCTATTCTGAATGACTGCACAATCGATTGAGAGTGAAACTTTGTTTTGGGATGAAGCTTGGAGAAGAATGTCCACTTTTTTGTTTTCTTTAACAATAGGACCCGGGAGTCCTGGAGGGAAACCAGTCCATAGGGGGAGGGGTGTCCTACATTGGGAAAGTAAGAAACCACCTTTTCTGACACTTAGCACTCCATGAAGACAAATGCTGTCGTGATTAAAAATGTGACAGGAGGTGAAGCACCATAGGCTAAATCTGAATTTAAACACAAACGTTCCTGTCTATACTTGTTAGTTCAAATAATGCCTAACTGTTACATCTAGCAGTTTTTATCAGTAGACCCCAAGCACTTTTCAAAGGAGGTCAGTATCATTATCCCCATTTTACAGATGGGGAAACTGAGGCAGAGACAGGTGCTGTGACTTACTTAAGGTCACCTAACAGGCTAGAGCCAGAAATAGACCCCAGGTCTCCTATAGTCCAGTCCAGTGCTCTAGCCACTAGGCGGCACTGACTTCTCTGTTCAGACATTAACACCTCTTCTAACACAACACTTTTTCCTGTAAAGACCAGTCCCTCTAGAGATGGTTCTTCCAGAGGTCACGGTAAAGGGCTGTGAGGGAGAGGTGGGAGCAAGCAGGAGTATATGGGTCGAGAAAAGCAGCTAGTTTGAGGAGAAAAGCTGGAGGTAACAATAGTTTGCTGTTGTACAGAAATGGGAAAGCAGCTGTGAGCTCCATTGTTTCTCCCTCTCCATGGGAGGACCCCATGTGTCTGCCTCAGTTACACCCAGAGTTGCAAATCTATTCAGGTTTCCATATATCCCAAATACCCAGGCTGATAAGTTACCCTTGGGGAAATACACACACACACACACACACGGTAATACTGGTGCAAGAATTGTTTATAATTATAGACCATGATTTCAGAATCGCTTGATGTTAATTTATATGGACAGATTTTGTCTGGATGCTCTGAATCCCCTGTCTGAAGTTCTTCAATCTCCACTCAGTGCATTCTTTACTTTTATTTTGAACAACAAGGTACCCTACGAAAACACATTCCTATGTTTCCTTCATTCCTACGGCACCGAAGCGGTCGGCAAATACCACGAGCCTGCAGGCACTGAAAGGGGCTGTCAGGAACATCGGAATCTGCAGAAAGAAAAAGAACCTTTGTGACTTTTGTATTCATAAATTTGAGATCTGGGAATTTCAGAACAAGAGAGACAGTCCATTTAGCAGGTGTTGAGCACAGGTAAGTCAGCTACAAATGGTCTGAAAGCATTATCCTTACAGCCAGACTATCAGTCATAATTATAAACCCATACAACTGCTACCAGTAACACCACGGAGACAGACAAACCATTCTGGATTAAACAATCAAACCAAATAACTTCCTATGTTAACACATACAAAATAACTACAGCCTCTTTTCAATGAAATCCTTTCCCTTCTCCCGTGCCCTTCCCCCCACACAGAGGCTTTCTTCCATGGCTACCTTATGGATAAGCCAACATACGGGTTCATAGGGACCCTCTCTTTACAGTGGGTCAAACCAAAATCCTAGATATTATGAGACTTGAGTGTAAAGAGAGGGGCCACTTGCAAAATTGAGATGAAGATTTGGGGGCAGATTTGGAAAATCTTCAGTGTTCACCTGGGTTCACATTTGGAGGGGTAGGAGAGGCCCACCCTTAGTTCTTCTTCTTTTCCGTCACATGTTTAAAACAATCTAGAGCGTCACCAATGACTTTAAAATCAACCCCTAACATTGTGTAAGCCAATCAGACTCTCTCTCAAGAAAACTGCCCAAAATGGGGAACAGAAAGTCGGGCAACAGCGGAGGTGAAGATTGATGGCATAGCAACTGCCGAGCAGTGACAGAGCCAGTTTAAATATAACCCAGTGATAGTTTGGGCCTGGAATCTCTGAGGAGCTCAGGGGTGGACTGTCAATGCTCAGCACCCTCAATTCAGGCTGTTTAGCCAGCAGCCAGCAGGTCCCCACGGTAAATTTCAAAAGAGCCCATGCTCCTCACTAAATTCTTTTGAAATATCTGGCCACTTTGTATCCTCCAACGCACCAGATCTGTGTGTATGTGTGTATCAGGCACACTTTGTTGTATGTTATTGCTTACACACACACACTCACAGACATACATACATATACACACTTATACATAGCTATCTACAACAGTCTCTCCACAGAACATGGATATTGTTCTCTCACGTAATCAGATATTCCACTGGCAAACATATTTTTCTCCATCTTACCTTCGGCAACATCAACATCTTCCACTCCTATCCCATCATCCTCCGCAGCATCTAGGTTTTTGGGCTCATCTTGTGGCACATCCCCGGGAACGGGCGTGGGACTGGCCTGGACATGGAAAACCAAGCAAGCAACAGCAAGGAGAAGGTAAAGGGTCTTCATGGCTGAAGATTGGCTGGATCACAGAGTCACTGCAGAGAAGAGGCACGGAGAGACAGTGAGACTGATGCTCCTCTGAAGAATGAGGAGGGAGAGTCCTTGCATTTATCCAGTTTCATCAGGAGGAAAGAAGATTAATTTACCATGTGGGGATTTTTAGGGTGCAGCTCTGGCGTCCATGAAATTGCTCCAAACCCCCTTTGATGTTGCTCTTATCTGGCCACTCTGCCCTCAGTATGTCATCTTTTCTATTGACAATCACTCCCTGGAGATAGGCCCTCCTGCTCCTCAGCTGTGTGACTATCTATTGGCTGTTGTACAGCTGTCACTTCTGAAGGATCCATTTTTTTCTCCCTTTTACCAGATAGCATCATGTTTAATTCATTCATTTAATCATAAACAAACACACGGAGCTGCTCCTAACTCAGTCGCTAGGCACCTTTGGCCATCGGTTACAAACCATCACAGACAGCACAGCCCTCCCAACATACAATATCCCGCCAGGATCCTCAACTAATCCCCATCACCCCCAGCCATCTCCAGCCTCCCAATATTCCTTAATGAAACCCCAGCCCCAGCTCTCTGCTCCTTCCCTGAGTGCCTGCTGAGGAAACTGGGCTTTTCAGCATGCCCAGATGGCTTGTAGATTCATGCTGTTGCAGATGGAGGTGGGTAGTGCATTCCAAAGCTGCAAAAGCCTTGGCAACACTTCACTCCCTAGTATACCAGGGAGCAGCAGCTCGAGTGGCCATGCTGACTGGAGCAGCAATGGCACGGGGGGGGGGGGGGGGGGGCGTGGTGGTCTTCCATGTAGGATCATCCAGGCAGTGTTGGGATTTATAGGCCAGAACCTACCCCTTCTGCTCCACCTGGATGCCGGCTGGAACGGTATTTTATATAGGTTGGAAGCTCTTTGGCTTAAAGTTTCCTTCTTTTTCTTCTGTTTCCGCAGCGCGTAGCACAACGGAGGCTTGGTCCCTGACTGGGGCTCTGCAGTGCTACCGCAATACAATAATAACAACACATATTTCTATTGCTTTGCTTCCAGAAATGGAGAGCCCAGGGATAGACCAGGCCACGTTCTTGCAAGTGTGAAGGTGCAAGAACCGTCCCCTTCTTGGGCCCCTGACACAATGAGTAGAGATAATCAGCCTCCTCACCCTGGAGCGTGTGTGTGTAACTCACTGGTCCGTGTATGTTACAGGTCCCCCTCAGTGCCCAACTTGCAAAGGAAGTGAGACATTACAGCCTCAACTGGAGAGTCTTGGCTGTTTAACTCAAGCTATAACAGCTCCTGCTGTTAGCTCTGCAGCTCTTCGGTTCAATCGCGGGTGTATCAGCCAAGATGGCGGCTGTCACACATTTATTGCTGTCTCCTAGCATTCCAGGGGTGCAAACCACCTCAAAGTGGGAGGGATGAGAAGAAGATAGGGTAATTTATCCTCTCCTCATTGGCCAGCAGCGCTGTCTGGGCCCAGAATGTCCCTCAGGGCAATGTGCAGGCCTCCCCTACACAAAGGGAGACACAGTGATAACCCACACTGTGCAATTTCACTTATCTCTGTTAATGAGGCAAAAGTACCTGCAGCTGCACATTCAGGTCACCAGGGTGTGTCTTGCGGAGAAATTTCAGTGGGATAAGCCTGGCTCTTGTCAGGGGAGGGGCTTTGTGGAAGGACCTGCTTGGCCCTCCTCACTCCACATTGCTTCCCCTCCCAAAGACCCTGTCTCTGTCATGGCCAATGCCTGTATGAACTTTGCTGATACTGCCACACGACTTGCGACTATCTTACATAGAACCATAGAACCCATGTGCCACTGTCAGCAAAGTTCATACAGGCCTTGTCCAGCATAGAGACGGGATCTTCAGGAGGGGATGCAATACAGGGAGCAGAGGGCCAGGTAGGTCCTTCCACAGTTACCAGGCTCTGTGGAATATCCTGGCAACCACCACAGACCCCTCATTGTGCTTCTCCAATATAAGGACAGGAAGGATGGTCCTGGAGCTAGGGACCAGCCTGAGACTTGAGGACCTGGCTTCAATTCCAGGTTTCACCACAGACTTCTGGTGTGAAGCTGGTCAAGTCATTTAGGCCCAGTCCCTTAAAGTTTCTTAGGCATCTAAGTCCATCCTTTAGGTGCCACTGTCATTTTCAAAGCTGCCGCTCAGCTGCCACCTAACTCCACAGGCACCTAAATCCCCTTGGCCAACCCCACAGCTAATGGCTTTTTCACAGCCCTCACTCAAACCCAAACTCTGGAGGTATGTAGTGGGATTTTTCAACTCAACAGGAGAATGCCTATTTTTGATAGGGACCTAATCTTATAGGCGGGCTCTGAGCATGCCTAAGACCTGTTACCCCAACACCAGGAAGGCCAAAGACAGGCTATGGTTAGGTGGGGAGGGGGCAGCAGACCATCATCAGAAAGGACGCCCCAGAGCTCAGGGAAACATAGGGTGAGCGTGAGAAAGATATTGAGCAGCAGACTGAAAGAGAGTGAGTCTTGGCTTCTATGGCATGGGCTACCTAAGCGACTGACCCTGCTTAGAAGCCTAACTCCAGGAGAGAGTTTGTGACTGCAGATCCCAAGCAGAAGGAGGCACCTATCTCTGGCCCATCATTGTCCTCCATGCAGCGTTACATTGTAAGTTTGGTGAGTGAGAGGTCATGATGTGCAAAGGACACCATTTTGTAGAGTAGTTCTTCTGGGATGGCGAACATATTCAGGGGCCAGACGAAATCATCCCCATGGGCTGGTTTTCTCCCTGTAGGCCACCAGTTGAAGCACCATGAGCTAGGTGCACCAGGTCACCAGTTTAGGCACCTAAGCCCCTCTCTTCTCCCCACCCGTCTCCTCAGCATTTCGCTCCTGACTAGATTAGCCAGTTCCCCACTCAGCTGGCCTGCTTGTGAAAATCCCACTGGGCTCTAATGGTTAGGCATTGCACGAGTCAGTAACGCAACGCTTAAGTACCTTTAAGGATCTGGACTTAGTCTCTCTCTGTGCCTCCATTCCCCATCCTTAAAATAGAGGTAACAGCACTTCCCTCCCTCATCAGGGTGTTGAGAGGAGATGATTGTGAGGCACTCAGAAGCGACAGTAACAGATACGTACCTTAGCTAGCATACCAGAGGATCTGATTTCTTCTCATTCCACACACAGGATTGCAATACTCGTCAGCTTGAAAATGGCACAGGAATCAAATGAGTTCTAGGAAAGAGAGGAAATAAGGAGGCCACCCACGGTCCATTGTGATAACTGTCCAGAAGGCTTTGCGGCTGGAAACAGTGCAAAGGACCCTGGGAGATAATTACCCACAATGCAATGCCATTCAAACTATGTGAGCAGAATGCTGTGTAGACACAAGCCTCGCACTGCGATATGGCTTGTGACAGTGTGAATGTACAAAACCAATTTAATGCAATGGATTAGCTACATTGGTAGAAGATAAAATAGTGCAACATTTGTGTGTAGACAAGGAATAGGAGTAATGGGGACTCTCAATCAACCGTATAGAGACCCCAGTGCCCTAGTAGCTGAGCACCTAAACCAGTGTAAATTCAGACTGGCAATCAGTAAATAATCCCCACCATAAGCACCATTAGACAGTGTTAGCACATCGCAAAGGAAGAGGTGGAAGCCGCATTGCTTGGGACATTTTCCACTAGACTGCACAGGACACAAGGCAGTGGACTGCTAAAATCAATCTGGCACTGGTCCCGAAGGGCAGACTAGATGACCTACCTGTTCTTTCCTGTTTGATTTTCACGAGTCAATGATTTCTATGTTGTGAACACTCCTGCGAAGCACAGGGGCTTGCCTGGATAACACAGTCGTCTTTTCTGGCCCTACGTCATCTGTATAGGTGGAGAATTAGAGGAATGAAAAGGCCTGTTGCTCTGATCTGGTGGCTCTGCCCTGAGAGCCGTAGCCTTTCAGTTTATTCTGGAGTTGCTGCGGAACCTCCCTCCTCCTCACCACCTGTTTCACTGTTTATTCAGTGGGGCAGACACTGTACAGCAGCAAGGGGACCCTTGACTTTTACAGCAGGTACAAAGATAATTATCCTTTCAAATCAGGGAGTAGATAACACACAAAAACATCAAGGAGGAGTCCTTTCAATTGGGCTGGTTTCTTTCCCAAGTTACTCCTGATGATTTCCTCACTCCTCAAGGCTTTCAGCTTGCTCTTCATGCCCGTGCTTTCCCATGGGCCTCTATCTCTCTTCTGCCCAGGAGCCTGCAGGGTTCCATGTTCCTATACCCACCTTTAATGATTCCTGGTGGAGTCCTGCTGCCGCCTTTGGGTTTATTCTCATGACCAGCAGGAATTGTTCAGATGCAGGCTGCATTGCTCACCAGCACACAGGAGAATTTAAACCGAACAACCAGTTAACCAGCGAATCCCCAATCCCCACTTATAAACAAATAACACAGCTGGATTTTTAGATGCCTATCTGTGTCACTTTTCTGAGCATAAATGTATATTAAAATACTGGTTACAAAGTAGCAGCCGTGTTAGTCTGTATCCGCAAAAAGAACAGGAGTACTTGTGGCACCTTAGAGACTAACAAATTTATTAGAGCATAAGTTTTCGTGGACTACAGAAGTGGGCTGTAGTCCACGAAAGCTTATGCTCTAATAAATTTGTTAGTCTCTAAGGTGCCACAAATACTCCTGTTCTTTTTGCAGTCTAAGAGAGACTTCTGAACTCGAATTAATATGCAAATTAGACACAATTAACTTAGGCCTAAACAGAGACTGGGAATGGTTGGGTCATTACACTAATTGCATTTTTTCCCCCCATGTTAAGTTCTCCTCACACCTTCTATGGGTCATCTCGATTATCACTTCAAAGTTTTTTCTTCTGCTGCTACTGATAGCTCATCTCAATTGATTGGCCTCTTACAGTTGGTATTGGTACTTCCACCTTTTCATGTTCTCTGTATGTATAAATATCTTCTGTCTGTGTGTTCCACTCTATGCATCTGAAGAAGTGGGCTGTAGCCCACGAAAGCTTATGCTGAAATAAATTTGTTAGTCTCTAAGGTGCCATAAGTACTCCTGTTCTTTTTATTAAAATACTGTGGCCAAGATTTTCCTAAGCAGCAAGTGATTTTAAGGGCCTCACTTTGGGGGTACTCAAACTGGCACACCTTCTGGGACCTGTTTTTCCCCCCAAAGAACTGAGCACCTGTCCTCTGACACTTAAGACCTTTCGAAGGTTTCTGAAGTTGAGCACCCAAAAATCACTGATCACTTTTGAAAACCTTGGCCCTAGTCTATTGCTTTGTTTATTTTCTATTTGTAATTCACGCTGTATGATTTGTAGGGCTAGCTTAAAAAAGGGGGGGGGGGGGGCGGGAATTCTCTTCTAGGAAAAGTTTTTGACAAAATGAATTTTGTTTTATTTTGTTGGAAATTTTTCACTGAATTTTCTTATTTTTCAACAAAATGGTTCGGTACAAAAATTGTATTGTGATTTGAATAAAACGGGGTTGAAATTTTGTGGGGTTTGAGGTCTCACCCCCCACCAGTGGATAAAAAGGGGGAACGAGTGAGGGACTGAAGGGTTTATTGGGGCAGGGATGGTGTTTGTACAGCACCTAGCACAATGGGGTCCTAGGCCAAGACTGGGGCTCCTAAATACTACCACAAAACAAATAACAATAATTAATAATAATTCTTTCTTTCCAATGAGATGAAATTGGAAAAAATGTTCAAACCATTCAAAGATTTTTGATTTCTTGACAAAATGTTTTGAAATGAACAATTTTTGTTTTGATTTGAATCAAATGGAACAAATGAAAAATGGTTCAGTTTTCATTTTTTACGGACTTTCCCCCTTTTTTCCACTCTCTCTTTTCCCCTTAGAAAGAGAAAAAAGTGCAACTGCTCCTGCACCCCCCAAAATGAAAATGTTTGGATTTGTTTCCACGTGATTCAAATCAAAACAAAAATTGTTCATTTCAAAACATTTAATCAAAAAATAAAAGCATTTCTAATAGTACCAAGATATATTTTTTAATTCTACTTCAACTGCAGGAAAGAATGGATCCCCCAGGAGAACAGTCAAACAGCTGGAAAGCAGGAGAGATTATCAACTCCAAATCTAGAATAAACAGAAAGAATTGCAGGTGGAGTGCAGAGACAGCAGACTAGAGCAACTTGGAAAGAAGTGGGAGGTAATTTTGCAATAACCTATCTGTATGATGGATGACTTCACTGATCCCATTCTTAGAGAAACTTACCAGCTGATTTCAATGCAAATTATTAGTAGCAGTCTTCTTTCAGATAGGCTCACTCATAGTTACATAGTAAGTGGAGATTTTCTAATTTATCCCGCAGGGAGTCCCTTATATTTAGCAAGCATGTCTTTCAGTCATAGGTTCATAGGCCCTCTGTAGATAGACTATTTCACTTTGCACAACCAAGGAGAGAAGAGGTCAGACATCTCATTGGTAGAGCCTGGGGAGGAAACTCTGTATAAAACACTGGAATCTACGATCCATTGAACTGTAGCAGTGTCCAAAATGCCCTGGCTGACCATTTGCCAAAAGTCAATGATGTGAGGAAACTCCCATCATATGTTCAGAATGGAGCAACCTATGCCAGAGTAGAGGAGATCTAGCGGTGATGTGTTGAACTTTACTGCTCACGATCCACTCTATATGCATCCGAAGAAGTGGGCTGTAGTCCATGAAAGCTTATGCTCTAATAAATTTGTTAGTCTCTAAGGTGCCACAAGTACTCCTGTTCTTTTTGCGGATACAGACTAACACGGCTGCTACTCTGAAATTTGTAGCTGAGTTTCCCTTGCTAAGTCATAGAGACATTTTACCAGTTGTTGCCAATTTTTGACAACTGGGCACTGAATAAATGTAGTGTCTAGGTCTCCCTGTCAGCCAGGTGTTTGTCTATCTGTTGCCCTACTAATTGCATCCCCTATGTGTAGTTCCCTGATTATTTTACATTTTAGCTGGAGACTGATTCTCACGCGCATTAAGGCTCCTGTCGTATGGCAGTATGCAAGGGGCTCATTCCTACTTTTAAGGCTTTATATTGTTTTTAGTCTGTCCAAGCAGCTTCAGCATCATGCATTCATACACCTATCTTTACTAGGGGAACAAAGAGAGCCGGGGGAATTTAAGACCAGTCAGCCAAACTTCGATACTTGGCGAGATACTGAAAGAAATTATTAAACAATCAATTTGTAAGCACCTGGAGAATAGCAGGATTATAAGGAATAGCCAGCATGGATTTGTGAAGAAAAAAATCATGCCAAATAAGCCTAATTTCCTTCTTTGAAAGGATTATTGGCCTAATGGATGGGGGAAACTGTAGACGAAATAGAGCTTGATTTTAACAAGGCTTTTGACAAACTCCCACGTGACATTTCCATAAGCAAACTAAGGAGATGTAGTCTACAGCAGTGAGACTCAGACCTCAGTGGTTCACGAGCCAAATTAGTGATCGATATTACTTAAAAGAGCCACAGTTGTACAAATTCATTGTTTCATTTACAACAGTACTATTCATATTTAAACAGTATGGCAGTGGAAATATTTAATCTATCTATCTATCTATCTATCTATCTATCTAATTCTTACAGCAAATAAGTTAATAACTTAGAGCAAGTAGATAAGTTAAATGGTTAATCACAAAGTAAAAGCATCCTGACTGGTTAATAGATTGGACTGGTTAATAATTAAATCACAGTGTTTTAATATCATGTGCTTAAAAGTGCCACAGGAGACACATAAAGAACCACTTGTGAGCCGCAATCTGAGTATCACTGGTCTAGAGGAAAGTCATAGAATCATAGAATATCAGGGTTGGAAGAGACATCAGGAGGTCATCTAGTCCAACCCCCTGCTCAAAGCAGGACCAACACCAACTAAATCATCCAAGCCAGGGCTTTGTCAAGCCAGGCCTTAAAAACCTCTAAGGATGGAGATTCCACCACCTCCCTAGGTAACCCATTCCAGTGCTTCACCACCCTCCTAGTGAAATAATGTTTCCTAATATCCAACCTAGACCCCCCCCCACTGCAACTTGAGACCATTACTCCTTGTTCTGTCATCTGCCACCACTGAGAACAGCCGAGCTCCATCCTCTTTGGAACCCCCCTTCAGGTAGTTGAAAGCTGCTAGCAAATCCCCCCTCACTCTTCTTTTCTGCAGACTAAACAAGCCCAATTCCCTCAGCTTCTCCTCATAAGTCATGTGCCCCAGCCTCCTGATCATTTTCGTTGCCGTCCACTGGACTCTCTCCAATTTGTCCACTTCCCTTCTGTAGTGGGAGGCCCAAAAATGGATGCAATACTCTAGATGTAGCCTCACCAGTGCTGAATAGAGGGGAATAATCAATCCATCTGCTGGAAGTGCTCCTACTAATGCAGCCCAATATACCGTTAGCCTTCTTGGCAACAAGGACACACTGCTGACTCATATCCAGCTTCTCATCCACTGTAATCCCCAGGTCCTTTTCTGCAGAACTGCTGCTTAGCCAGTCGATCCCTGACCTGTAGCAGTGCATGGGATTCTTCCATCCTAAGTGCAGGACTCTGCACTTGGAAACTTGAGTTCAATTCTATGTTCTGCTACAAACTTCTTGTGTGGACTTGGACAAGGCTGTGTGCCTCAGTTTCCCCTCTTTACATGGAAGATAGCGCTGCCCTGCCTCAGAGGAAGGTTGAGAGGATAAATGTTAACCTTCATGAGGTGCTCAGATACTGCAGCAATGGGGACTGACTAAGTACCTAAGGCCTTGGCTACACTGGCGCTGTACAGCGCTGCAACTTGCTGCGCTCAGGGGTATGAAAATGCCCCCCCCCCTCGAGTGCAGCGCTGTAAAGCACCAGTGTAATCAGTGCCTGCAGCCCTGCACGCTCGCTCGCAGCGCTGCAAGCTACTCCCCTCGAAGAGGCGGAGTACTTACAGCGCTGCGAGAGAGCGCTGAATTGCCAAGTGTAGCCAAGGCCTTAGATAGGTGATTCCAAAAGACAAGGGTGGTTTCCTAGTGAAGACCAGGCCTGTGAGGGGAGAGGTCAAGTATAATATTGGCATGTGATCTCAAATAGTTCTCACTGTTAGCTGGTATTTATCTTTCTCTCTGATCAGAAGGAGATGACAGACCCCTCAGGTGCTTTGTTTGCCTATCTCCAAACAGATGGGAAGCAGGAGGGATTATCATCAGCAAGGCTAAAGTAAATAGATTGGATGTGCAGCTGAGGGCAGAGCCCTAATCAGAGTAACATCAAAGGGAATTTGGAGGAATTTCATTTACACACGCACACACACGATGTCCTGTCCTCTGCTTTATAAACCCACATTAAAACCGGGACTCTAGCCTCTTTTACCTTTTAAAGCAGCGTAGTCTCAACCTGTCTCTGAGTGTTTTCTCTGCAGGGACACTAAGATCCCAGCCGAGCATCAGCCATGCGGGCTCTTTACCTTCTCTTTGCTCTTCTCTTCTTGGTTTTCCAGGACCAGGCCCGGTCTGAGGACCAGGATGAACCCCAGGAACCTGTCTTGCTGGACAAGATAGAAGGAGCCATGGAAGCCCCAGGTAAGATGCCAGTTTGCATAGGCTTGTAAATGGGATGTCTCTATCAGTGCGAGGGAAATACACCAATATCAGCTGATTGCAGGTCCCCAGGCTAGATTACTGTTGAGCTATATTTAAGATGCCCACTCTTGTTACTATTAATTATTTTTCAAGCACTCTCCAGTCAGCATGGGGGTGTGAAGGTCTGGAGCTTCAGGTGAGGATGAATCTCAAAGGGAAGCTCGGCCCAAACCTCAGGGCTCCAGCTGTCTTTGGGCTGGAACCATGTGAGCTCGGGGGTTTTGGGTTAGAAACATGTGAGCTCAGGGATTTTGTATAATGCCAACTCACAAATCAAGCCAGGTTTGTCTGAGACTGGGACAGGCTCCCGTGGGAGACCTATTGAACCTGATCAAATGTATCTCACAAGACCTGAACCTCACAAAAACTGCCTTTGCCCTGAAAGTGTAAATAACGGTTGCAGTCTATCTACAGTTGGTGCTAATACTCAGGAAATACTCCAACTTCCAGAGAAGACTCTGCGGAGGCAGGGCATGTAATAGCATAGACCAGTAGGACACTGGAGTGAGACTTGGGGCTCCTGAGTTCTGTTCCGAACGCTATCTAGATTAGGTACTTTGATGGCCCCCATTATCATAGTAGCTCACAGGCTTTAACACATTTCTCTTCCCACCAGCCCTGGGAGGTAGGGAAGTGCTATTATCTCTCTTGTACAGGTAGGGAACTGAGTCCTAGAAAGTCTAAGTGACTGGAACAAGCATTCAGGGACTGTCTCTGGCTGTGTGCTCGTACAGTGGGGCCTCGAACTCAATGGACACTGCTTGATTCCACCGTAAATAACGAATAGTAAGAAAGAGATTATTTTGCTGGGCAGATGGCCAGCTCTCTGACAGTTGCCCTAGGCTGTAGCTGTTGTACGAGTGCCCATCATTAAGTTAACTGGCAATTCCCATGGTTTGTATCAATCTAAACTCACAGTCCCGGTTTCTCTGTCTTTTGTGAACGGCAATTTGTCTTTCCTTTTTGCAGAAATACGTAGCTCCTGTTTTGCCAGTGGGGGTCAATGCCGACATGGGCTCTGTCCTTGGAAGGAAATGAAGATTGCATCCTGCGGTTTTGCAAGACCCTGCTGTAAAAAAGTGATATAAAGAACCTGCTGGAATCTGAAGAAATCCACACAGGGGATTCTCCGCAGCCAGAGAGGAGGAAAGCCATGTTCATTCTGTTTTTCTGAACAACTGTCTGATTTGAACTCATGTTCCTTTAATAAAGATGATTCTTGCATTGCTACAGCAGCAGAGGGCAGGTGTCTTTTCTACTTCATCCTTCTGAACTGACTGATACTAAATGGGGGTAGAATAATCAACTGCCCTGATTGGCTAATAGGAGACACCCGGCACAGATTCAAACTTGTCAGTAGAGAGGGTTGGAGCATTTTTGATTAATTGAAACGCTGTCCAAACCAAAACGTTTCAACAAAGATTAGGGGATTGTGTGGAAAGGGAGCTCTGGACTCCCCAAACCTTCCCAAGTTGAAAGGATTTGTTTTCATTCCCAAGCAGAATGAACACAGCACTGGCCTGGGGCAGCCAGTCCAGTACTACAGCACTGCAGTATCTGAGAGTGTCTACACTGCAGTTAAAAACCTGGGACTGGCCCGTGCCACCTGACTTGGGCTAAAGGGCTGTTTAACTGCAGTGCGGTGCAGAATTTGCACTTGGGCTGCAGCCTGAGCGGTGGGACCTTCCCGCCTTGCAGGCTCCAGCCCAAGTCAGAACGTCTTATACCACAATTAAACAGTCCATTGTGCGCAGCTGTGCAGTGTAAGAGAGGCTCTTTGCAGCTGTGCAGGAATGCACACAATGAGAGAAACGGCACCCACCAGATCTGCCCCCATGGCCCTTTGGACGGGCGAGACCTGCTTTGACAACTTCACACAAACGTGTGGGTGTGACATTTTTTACACGGGCCATTCGCAAAATGCAGCTGTGACTGCTCCAGGCCAATCCTGCTTTTCTAAAGGTCAGTAGCTGTTCCTGTTGATATTATTTGGGATGCGGCTCATTAAATCCAAGGAATGCCAGCCTGTGGTCTTATACTAGGGCATGGCCCCTGTTATTAACTGTACAGAAGTCAGAGTTTCTCAAGGATGCTGGGCAATGAGCCGTAAGCCCTACATGCGACTCACAGGGTTCTGCGTAGACCTTTGGGCAGGCCATGCGTGAGCTCTCGGTTGCCATGGTTACAGGGCTTGGCTCCAAAGGGGCTTCAGTCGGGGGCCTTTAGAGTTTAGTTAACTTCAGTTTCTCAGCAACTGAAAGTCACATAAAGCATAAAATCCACCAGCACCTCTCTGAACCCGAGTCTCCGGCCCTCTCCAGAAATCAACAGCTCAGTGGCTTCCCTCTCATTTGAGCCAGTGCTTTAGGGAGCTGGTATGCCGGGGGAGCTGGTAATAACACAGCTGCCCTGCAGCCATGATTAAAACACAGCTCCATCTTGCACTGTAGACAAGACCTACCTGCGTTCTCCAGTGCAACAGCCTTGGCCAGAGCAGAGCAGCAAAGTTGATGGGAAGGAGGAGCAGAGAGGGGAGCAACTGGATAAAGAAGCTTGTGAGGGAGGCGAAGATCAGCCTTACTCTATGGTGGCCTCGGATATCTTGTACGTGCTTATACCCCTCCCACCCAACAAGCTATAAAGGAGGAAAGAATGGCTGGAACATGAGTAACTGTCCAATAGGGACCATCCTGTTCTGTCGGGGTGGGGCAGATGGTGTGGTACATCTTTCCCGTCTCTATCATCTATGAGGTAGCAGGGTCAGCTGATTAGCACATAATACAAAGGATCTGTCTCCAGTGCCAAAGGAGGTGTGTTTTCCCAGTAAGATAGTTAACATGAGTTAGCTGTTGTGCTGTAAGGGCCTAGTGGAGACAAGCCTCTGCCGTTTTTACCTCATTGTAGCTAGTCCGAGGTAGACCCCAAGTGGGTGGATACAGTGTTGTCTTGATTGGCTACAGTGAGGTAAAAGCTACCTCTGCCTTGTCACCACTAGGATTTCACCGTGAGCGAGCTATTCTGAGTTACTGATCTCGGTATCGAAACACAGCCTGTTTGGCAGGGAAGACACAGCCAAAGAATCTCTGACCCCAGCTCAGCCACTGCCTCTCTTTTCTTACAATCCCCATGTCCTCTATGGATACACAGCATCAGGCTGTATCAGACACAAACACGCCCAGTGCCGTGGCCCCAGTTCAGGTTCTGTAATCTATAGAACCACTCACTGGCAATTCGCCCTGTGGATTGCAACCTACAGCCTTGTAGCCAGGATGCTGACAACAACGGGGGTGAGCATAACTCACCTGCTTCCCAAAGGTCTAGAAATGCTTCTTTACCGAGCAATATACCAAACCTCAGCATTGCCCGACCATCCCAGAGCTCTGTAAATATAGAGAGCATCTCATTTCAGCAGAGAAAATCTGTGTTGGTGCCTACTCTCTGCAGTGATGCTAGGCTCAGCAGACATGCAGCACGGAACAGCCTTTACTGTCTCTTAAAATAGGTCATTAGCATTCCCCTCTATAGCTCCTTTCCACTGCCCAGATCCCCCCAGCAACTTGCTCCTTCTCCAAATAACCCTCCCCCTTCTCATTGCCCAGCAAGCTCCCCCAGGGTATGAATGATTTGGAATCAAGGGGAGTGTCAGTCCCTACTTTCACATAGAGCAGTACCCTCCCTCCAAAACCCAGGCTTTGCTTTTAGTGGTAGGGATTTCTGCCCATCCATGGCTGGACACCACATGGAGCCAGGAGTTCACACATAGATCTTTAGAAACAAGCGTGACTATCCCAGATTCCCGGCCAAATCCTGCAGCTCTTGCTCGGGCCCTTCTTAGATACAAATCTCTTCAGTGTAAATGGGCAGTATGCCTGAGTAAGGACTGCAGGATGTGGCCCTTCTTCATCAACAATAAATCAAAGGACACAAGCTCCCTGTGGAGAAGATTTTTAAAAAAAAGCAAAATCCAGCTGTTCCTTGGTATCATTCACTGGCAGCTTGTTTTATAGGGCGGCGAAGGGATGCTAAGAACACATCCCCAGACAACCATCATCCCTGTGCCCTGCTAACCAGCCGGGGTAGAACCGCAGAGGTTCTTGGCCAGCATTACTGGGAAGACCCATGGGGCCAAATACATCCCTGGTGTAACTACAGTGAAGTCAGTGCAGCTACACCAGGGATTGGTTTGGGCCATTGGCAATAGGCAGGGGATTCTGTGAGGGGAAGGGCATACAACCCCCCAGGGAAGGCATCATTCCTATACCACGTCCTCTTGGGATGGGGCTGAAGTAGGTCACAATGTAGCTCAGAGAGGCTGGTGGGTGCTGAACACCCCCTATTTTTTTCTGTGGGTGTTTGAGCCCTGGGCACCCATGGAGTTGGCACCTATGCCTCATATTACCATGCCCCATTGATTATCATAGTTCCACCAACTTTCTGTGGTGCCTGCCTATTACACCTCTACCCGATATAACGCTGTCCTCGGGAGCCAAAAAATCTTACTGCGTTATAGGTGAAAGCGCTTTATACAGGTCTGTCTCATCTTACGCTGGGGTTACGTTCCACGGTCAGCGCGTAAAGCGAAAACTGCGTATAGTCAAAATTACATTGAGTGTAATGGTGGGTGGAATCACCCGCACTAAGGGAACAGTATTTAAATTGTTATTTTTCTCTTTTGTTTTTGTTTTTGCCGACCGCGTAAAGCTGAATTCGCGCATGTTAAATGCGCATAAGATGCAATAGACCTGTATGAACTTGCTTTCATTTGCCGGAGTGTGCAGCCCTGCCCCCCCCGGAGCTCTGCTTTACCGTGTTATATCCGAATTTGTGTTATATTGGGTCGTGTTATATCGGGGTAGAGGTGTATATCAGTACCTTTTTACCCAGAGTAATAATTAGATTTCTAGCATTTGTATACAAGCACTTATAAAATTTGTCAATATTTAGTTGTCTGCCTTCATGTGATGTAATTGAATGGGGCTTTTTTTCATGTGAGTGTTTCTCCTCAGTTCTTACCAGTACTTTATCAACTTCTGTCCTCTCTTCTTTACTAGGATATAGAGAATCCCCTTTCATAAATTCTCCTGTAAGGGATGTGATTTTCCGAACTGGATGTTTTTCTGGCTTTCCCCTAGCCCTTGGTTTAAAAACTCGTTTATGTCCTCTTTAACTTTCCATGTCATCAGTCTGGTTCCATTTTGGTTTAGGTGGAGCCCATCCTTTCTGTACAGGATCCTCCTTTCCCAAAAGGTTTCCCAGTTCATAATAAACCTAAATCCCTTATCTCAACACCATTGTCTCATCCACATATTGAAACCCTGAAGTTCCTCCTGTCTAAGTGGTCCTGCCCTTGAAACTAGAAGCATTTCAGAGATTGCTACGAAGGAGGTCCTGGACTTTAATCTCTTACCTAGCAGCTTAAATTTGGCCTCCAGGACATCTCTCCTACCTTTCCCTAAGTCATTGGTACAGCAAGTACCACAACCACCAGCTTCTGCCCAGCACTGCACAAAAGTCTATCTAGATGTCTCAAGAGTTCCAAACAGGATCTATTTAATTATAGAGATCATAGGCGCTGACTCCACGGGTGCTCCACCCCAGAGCACCCATATAAAAAAAATAGTGGGTGCTCAGCACCCACTGGTAGACCTGCTGATCAGCTCCTCCCCCTCTCTCCCAGTGCCTCCCACCTGCCGCAAACAGCTGTTCAGCAGCGTGCAGGAGGTGCTAGGGAGAAGTGAGGGTCGGGAAGAGGCAGGGGGTGGGGTGGAGTGGGAAGAAGCAGGGATTGTGGTTTGGGGTAAGGAGTGGAGTGGGAGTGGGGCCTGGGGCAGAGCGGGGGTTGAACACCCCCTGGGAACTGAGGAAGTCAGCGCCTATGATAGAGATGACATGGATTGGAACACTCACGTTTATGGTGAATGTAAAACAGCATTGTTTCCAGACTATATAGCAAGGACTAGAGGTTCAAGGTGGGTGAGGTAATATCTTTTATTTGATCAACTTCTCTTGGTGAGAGAGACAATCTTTTGTGCTACGCAAAAGCTCTTCTTCAGGTCTGGGAAAGGTATTAAGAGCGTAAGCTAAATGCAAGATTGACCCGCTAGTTCAGCATAAACAGTTAGTACATATTCTAAGAGACCATTCAAGGTGAAGAGGCCAATCAACACTCCTGTAACATAAGACAAAAAGGGGAATTAGTGGGTTACAGGTTGTTGTAATAAACCATAAATGCAGTGTCTGCGTTAAGACCATGATTTTTAGTGTCTAGCAAAGCTATGAATGAGCAAAGCTCCCAGGCTCGGCTTTTGAAAGCGTTGTGTAGGTTTCTTTTGAGGATGAGGACTGATGGATCAGATACAGAGTGCTCAGTGATAGGTGATACGGTGTTTTTGTCTTTTATCATTATCCTGCGCGAGTTCATTTGAGAGCGTAGTGATTGTCTGGTTTCACCCACATAGGCATTGGGGCAGTTAGTACAGTGGATGAAGTTCTAGAGGTGAGATATGAAGACTAGAGGTGAAATATTAGTGGTTCCCAATGCTTGTGAGTGAACTTGAGTCCAGTTGCTGGGCCGTAGATGTTGGGTGCATTACAGAGATGAATATGTGGTATTTAAGTTGCAGGCATAAGTGCAGGAATGGTAGCTTAGTGTGTGGCAGGATAGGAAGAGATGGGAATTCTCTTCTTGGTCTTTACTTTGGGTCATGACCTCTAGAGTTGTATGTTTGTTGACGGACATTGTGTATACTGATGGGTATTGTGTATGTTTATTGAAGGGCATTTGATATAGGTGAGTGTCTTGTAGAACCTTCATTATGAATGTGTAGATCTTCGGATGTTGGTTTTATTTAAATCGTCTTGCCCAAATCCATCATATCTTTAGACAGCCCCATTAGTTAATTTTCAAATGTTGGAAGGGACTGTGAAAGTGAAATGAATTATATTAAAGAAATAGAATGAATTAAAGAATGCTGTATGTACCTTTAAGTAGAAATGAGAAATGCTGCAAGCCAGGGGGCAGGAAAGCAGACATTAACTGCTTAATGAATTACCCCGCTTAGGGCAATTGGTGAAGCATTAGCCTTAAATCGATAAGAGTTAATAAGGAAGCAGGATATGCATATTGTGCCCTATGCAAATTTTACAATTTTGCTCTCCCTGTCCCTTTGTTTAGTTCGCACCCTTTTATCTGTATAAATAAGACTGTTTGAATCTTGCATGGGGGCTCACATTATCTGAATATATTAGCAGAGCGCTGTGCTAATAAAACAGAGTGGTCTGACAAACTATGAGTCCTGAGTCTAACTTTGACAGGACCATTATATTTTCTAACTCTGATATTCACATTCAGCAGGCTGCTGTTTATATGACTTCACTTATCATGTATAAGTGCAAGTAAATGGCATTTTTGCTCTGGTAATGATTAATACGATTCAACTGTTGATGTGTTTAATTTTTAGTTGATTCCACTTGCAATACAGGAAGCTTGAGCAGTTGGGAAAGTAGCAGAAAGGTGAGTTACCTCAGTGCTTACGGAGTGCTTACGGAGGAGATCACCGTATGATAAACTTTAATTTCTTCTGCCCAGTCTCCAGGTCCTTCCTAATCTTCACTCTTTCCCCCAGTTTATAGCCTCGTTCACAGCAATGTCCCACACTCTTGCAACCACCTTCCCACTTCTTGTGGCTCTATTAGAGAGCTTGCTGTTTTGTCATGCCAGGCCCTTCTTCTTTCAAAAGGCTGAGGAATGATGTCTCTAGGATGGCTTCAGCCATTATTGGCGACAGACAGACCCAGATTCACAGAAAACACCTGCCCTGGGATGTGAATATGAAGAAACCAGGAAGAAACCTCTGGTTTTTCTACAGAGGAAAATCAATTAAAATTGCCCTAATTAAACAGCTTGTGTTTTTTCCCTCATAAGAACGGCCATACTGGGTCAGACCAAAGGTCCATCTAGCCCAGTATCCTGTTTACCGACAGTGGCCAATGCCAGGTGCCCCAGAGGGAGTGAACCTAACAGGTAATAATCAAGTGATCTCTCTCCTGCCATCCATCTCCGCCCTTTGACAAACAGAGGCTAGGGACACCATTTCTTACCCATCCTGGCTAATAGTCATTAATGGACTTAACCTCCATGCAATCTTAGATGTAGCAGTTCAGCAGGGGAAACATTTTTGGACAGAAGGGTGATGGTTTTTTTTTTTTAAAGTGTACAGTGTCCCTTTAAGAAGCTTCTATATGGGAGAAGCTAATCAGAGCCACAAATAAAACAGAGATTGACCCATTGGAAGGCTAGCAGCTGCCCTCTGCACTTGTCGGTAGAAGTCAAACAAGAGCCATTGGATACCTGGGTCTGAGTTCTCTCTTCCACCCATGGCAGACCATGAGTATCTCCCATTGAAGTCAATGGTTCAGATCCTCCACTCGTGTAAATTGGTGTAGAAGAAGACAAAAAACTTTGCGATTTGCACATTCCGATATGAACTCTGGAGTGGGAGCAGCATTTCAATTTGCATAAGCAATTGTACATTGAAAAGTCGCTTTTAGAGCAATAGGAAAATTCCATGACTCTGGTTCTTTAAAAAAAACAAAGACCATAGAAAACTGGTTGTTTAAAACTGGGCCAAACCAGTACAAACTGTATGAAAAGTAAAACCATTTACCCAGCAATGTCCTGAGGGGGGACATGTAATGGGGCTGTGCACAGAAAAATGCCCACTTGCAATTCAGACTCATGAACGCTGGTGACCTGCAGATCTCTCGTTAAGGAGAAGATTCTGATCTCTGATTCAAATTAGGAGGAACTTCCTTGAGGGGGATTAAATTTGTGAGTTCTCAGCACCTCTGCAAATCCAATCACTTGCTTAGCTTTCTAAATGTGGATTTAGGCTTGGTCTACATGTAAAATTTAGATTGCCATGGCTATGTCGCTCAGGGATGTGGAAAAAATCACACTCATGGGCACCATAGCTATGCTGACCAAACCCCTTTGTAATGCAGCCAGGTCAATGGAAGAATGAATCCACTGACTGAGGTACCATCGTTCAGGGAGTTGGTTACCTATGGTGACAGAAACACCCTTCCATCACTGTAGGAACTGTCTACACTACAGCAGCATACCTGTAGCACCATAGCTGTGCCGCTGTAGCACCAGTAGTGTAGACAAGCCCTTAAATGCCTAACTTTAGGCTCCTCAGTCTGAAAACTTTGGCCTATGGCCCAAATCCTCAAAGGCATTTAGACTTCTAGTGTTGATGGCCTAGTGACAGCATCTGTATCATAGCAACCATTTCACAACTCATTGTCTCTTTGCTCCCTTACCTATTCTCTGTGGCCCAGATCCACAAAGGTGTTGAGGCTCCTCATTTCCATTGTGTGGCTTGAGGCCTATGTCCCTATGTGGCCTTGTGTACCCAGTATTCTGCAGTCCTGCAGCTGCTGAATGTGCCACAGAATCCACACCTGGCTTCAGAATCATGATCCAGAATCTAAACTTTCCTTTAAAACCATATATTTCTAGGTCCTCAGAGTTATGACTGATGGAGTCTTGTCTGCCTGAGTCTACAGCCAGCCTGAACCCATAGCTCTAAGAGGAGTCAGTTGCATGAATAAGGTGGTGACTCAGGAACCCACAGATGACAAATTATTTGCCAAGATTGCTAACTATTTCACTGACGATTATTTTAGTATAAACACCTACTTAGTGTGTTTATCCCACAGTCCCTGACTGTCTCCAAAGACTCACAGACCAAAAGATCCAGCTACCAAAAAAATCAATTTCTCCCTGACAACTTCTATTCTGAGATTGCATGTTGTCAATATAAAAATCTATGGCACATCAGTGGCTAATGATTAAGGGTCTGGAGCACATGACTTATGAGGAGAGGCTGAGGGAACTGGGATTGTTTAGTCTCCAGAAGAGAAGAATGAGGGGGGATTTGATAGCAGCCTTCAACTACCTGAAGGGGGGTTCCAAAGAGGATGGAGCTCGGCTGTTCTCAGTGGTGGCAGATGACAGAACAAGGAGCAATGGTCTCAAGTTGCAGTGCGGGAGGTCCAGGTTGGATATTAGGAAACACTTTTTCACTAGGAGGGTGGTGAAGCACTGGAATGCGTTACCTAGGGAGGTGGTGGAATCTCCTTCCTTGGAGATTTTTAAGGCCCGGCTTGACAAAGCCCTGGCTGGGATGATTTAGTTGGGAATTGGTCCTGCTTTGAGCAGGGGCTTGGACTAGATGACCTCTTGAGGTCCCTTCCAACCCTGATATTCTATGATTCTATGATTGATTCTAATGAACTGTTAAATTGAACTTTGCCTTACTCTTTGTGGGGCTCCAAATCCTGATACAGAAACCCATGTCCCTAGATTCCTGACTGACTGTGTTGTGTGAAGAAGTACCTCCTTATGTTTGTTTCAAATCGACTGCCTATTAAGGCCATGAGCCAGAATTTCATCTGGTGTACATCAGTCCAGCTCCTTTGATGCATGGAATGTAAAGGGGCAGCAGAATCTTTTATTCTAGTCACTCCAAGACTGCAGCAGTCCAGATTCACATGGTCCCTAGGCAGAGCAGGTTAGAAATAAAATTAATGGAGATATCCTATCTCCTAGAACTGGAAGGGACCTTGAAAGGTCATCAAGTCCAGCCCCCTGCCTTCACTAGCAGGACTAAGTACTGATTTTGCTCTAGATCCCCAAGTGGCCCCCTTGAGAATTGAACTCACAACCCTGGGTTTAGCAGGCCAATGCTCAAACCACTGAGCTATCCCTCCCCCCATCATAACCCCCAGGTTGTGATACTGCTTCCTGCTCTGCCCCACTGTAGGGCACCTCATGTAAGTAGGGGATTTGTCCTACCACAGTAGGAGAAGTTCTCTATGTACACAATACCCCAGCTGACCCAAGTGGAGTCCTCCTCCACACACACCCCAATTCACTTCACCCTGGTATCTGCCTGCCTTTACTTTCCCTCCCAGTCTGTGTGAACAGGACTCACATCACACAGGGAGGACTGAGTCCAGAGGTTCCTGGGTGTTTTTACCCCAGTCTCTCTAGGGGCAACTCTGGGCAGCAACAAGGATGCCCTTAGTCCAGGATATGCCTAACTTAATTGTAACCCTCTTAACCCACACTCACTGCAATTCACTTAAACATATATACAATTGATTTACACCGGAACCGTTTCTTGGGGATTAAAGAATAATTTGCAGTGTAAACATTGTGAGGTAATGGCCTACATAAAGTTCAGTGCAGCAGTCGGTAAAGTGCAATAAACTTTATAGTAAGAATTAATCTACGAGTCCAGTTTCTTGTTCCTGGACCTGGATATGTTGCTGTGACACTGCTGGTGTGACACTCCCCCAGGGTGGGTTAAGACTCTGTGCGATGGAATCCTTTCTGCACCTATAGTTATGGCCTCCTGTCAGGCCACGTCCCCTCTGGGTCTGACACTGGATTCCCTCATGATCAGCCATGTCCCCTACTGGGTCTAGCACCTGATGACCTCTCGACAGCCATATTCCCTCTGTGTCTGACACTTGATGCCCTCTCAGCCAGCTACATCCCCCTCTGGGTCTGTCACTTGATGCCCTCTCTGGGTGCTTTGGGAAGGGGTCCCTCTCTCTCTCGACCAGTGCACACATCCATGCAGCAGAGATGGAGACTTGCCCCACCATTATCGTTCCAACACTTCTCCGGCCCCGAGTGTTGCACCGCTGCCTCTCACCCAGGCCTCCAGTCCTCTGATCAGTGCTTGGTAGCCCTGTTCCCCGTGTGGAATCCTCCCGACATCCCCCTATACAGCTTCACTCCGTGGGGCAGATAGGCTGTCCACTGGGGGAGGTGTTGGGCTGTACCACTCAGCTGGGGGGCTGTGGCAGCTGGCTAGGCCGTTGGGACTGTGACACTGGCAGATCAGGCGCCAGCTGAGGCCAAAGCTCCTAGGCCCCCACTGAACACTGACAAATGCATAGCTGGAAACCGGTCCGGCTCACCTCTGTATTAGCATTGTTAAAATAGGTACTAGATTCATAAAAAGGTGGTCAGTGCTTAGACTTTATGAAATGCTTGTAGGATGCTTACTTAACCTCTGTACCCCATGTTATATTAAGGGCTTACGTGTAAACTTCTGTAGCTGTGTAACTCCCTGTCATAACTATAAAGGGAAGGGTGTAACAGCTCTCCTGTGTACAGTACTATAAAATCCCTCCTGGCTAGAGACTCCAAAATCCTTTTCCCTGTAAAGGGTTAAGAAGCTCAGGTAACCTGGCTGGCATCTGACCCAAAGGACCAATAAGGGGACAAGATACTTTCAAATCTTGGGGGGGGGGAAGGCTTTTGTTTGTGTTCTTTGTTTGGGAGTGCGTTCGTTCTCGGGACTGAGAGGGACCAGACATCAATCCAGGTTCTCCACATCTTTCTAAACAAGTCTCTCCTATTTCAAACTTGTAAGTAAATAGCCAGCAAGGCGTGTTAGTTTTTATCTTTGTTTTCTCAACTTGTAAATGTACCTTTTACTACAGTGTTTATCTCTGTTTGCTGTACTTTGAACCTGAGGCTAGAGGGGGTCCTCTGAGCTCTTTAAGTTTGATTACCCTGTAAAGTTATTTTCCATACTGATTTTACAGAGATGATTTTTACCTTTTTTCTTTAATTAAAAGTCTTCTTTTTAAGAACCTGATTGATTTTTTCCTTGTTTTTAGATCCAAGGGGGTTGGATCTGTAGTCACCGGGAGTTGGTGGAAGGAAGGAGCGGGGATGGTTCATTTGTCCCTGCTTTAAGATCCAAGGGGTTTGGATCTGTATTCACCAGGGAATTGGTGAAGAGTTTCTCAAGGCTTCCCAGGGAAGGGAATCCACTTGGGAATGGTGGCAGCGGACCAGATCTAAGCTGGTAGTTAAGCTTAGAAGTTTTCATGCAGGCCCCCACATTTGTACCCTAAAGTTCAGAGTGGGGAAGCAGCCTTGACACTCCCCAAGCAGGAAAGAAACGTTCATTAATGGAAAGGCTGGCTTCCTGCAGAAGGGGTTAGGTTCTGCACACAAGAAGGCCCATTGAAACTAAATGAGCCCTGTGAAACATCAGCGACTTTGTTAATTGCTCCCCACACCCCCAGTAAAAGGAAATAAGCAGGTGAACTCATCCCGTCAGCTTGAACTCTGGGGGCAGGGAATAAAAATCCCTGAGGGCTAGTCTACACTACCCTCCCGGATCGGCGGGTAGAAATCGATCTCTCGGGGATCGATTTATCGCGTCTCATCTAGACGGATAAATCGATCCCCGAATCGACGCGCGTACTCCCACCTCGTCAGGAGGAGTAAGCGCTGTCGATGGGGGAGCCGCGGCGGTCGATTTGCCGCCGTCCTCACAGCGGGGTAAGTCGAATAGGATACGTCGAATTCAGCTACACTATTTGCGTAGCTGAATTCGCGTATCTTAAATCGACCCCTCACCCCCCATAGTGTAGACCTAGCCTATGAAGAAGAAACTGGAGAGACAAGGTGCGGGAGGTAATATCATTTATTGGACCAACTTTTGTTGGTGAGAGAGACAAGCAGGGGCCCTGTATTTGGTATCATGAGGGGAATAAAGTTGCACAGGCTGCTGAATGGCTCTGTCAACATTTCTGGCATACAGTCACATCTGGTTATGGGGAATACTTGAGAGACTAGCCTCATCAAAGGGAGGAGCACTGCTTTCTGGACATCTTCTGGGGATCTAGGCCCCAGTGGTTTGGTTTGATGTGAGCTTTTTTACAGCTTCTTTCTATGTTGTACAGTCCTTTATACAAAGTGTAATGGGATTCCCCTTCCCAGTAGTTCAGCTGGGGTGTGGTGCCATCTGTAGCCAGCTCTAGGGCAGATTGGCACCTCTGTGGGAGGTCTATTAATGGACTGTTGGGTTTCAATTGCTGCATGCAGCATAGCTGTAGCTGTGTCAGTCCCAGGATATTAGAGAGACAAGGTGAGTGAGGCAATATCTTTTATTGGACCAACTCCTGTTGGTGAGAGAGACAAGCTCGAAAATTTGTCTCTCTCACCAACAGAAGTTAGTTCAATAAAAGATATTACCTCACCCATCTTATTGGATTTCAAGGCAGACACATTCCAATTCCCCGGGTGCTGCAGTTTCTTTATAAGTTGGAGTCATTGTATTGGTGGGGGTGGAGGTGTTTTTTAATTACACAGCAAGCACCCGTTTCTGGAACGGTTATTGTGACCCCACGGCTGTGACCTTTTTAGTAGCTGATATTTCCACCTTCACAAGCACATTCATCCTCCCGTTCCCCTTCACCCACTCGCAGCCTCCCACCCCACAGGTGTAAAATGAATTCTCACAAACCGCAGTTGGATTTCACAACAGCTTGTTTTTATTGAAGGGAGACATTTCCTCTTGATGCTGCTGCTCACTCAGGCCTTGTGGATTTCTGCAGATCAGGGGGTTGTTGTCCGTTTGCAGCAGTTGATCTTTCCATTGATGCAGGTTCCAATGAGTGTGGTGGATATGGGGCAGTCTCCCGAGTGGCAGAAGCCAAAGTTACTTCTGCAGTTGATATTATCCAGGAAATCAGCGTTCCCTGAGCAAAGAGAGAGCGTCGGTTAGAGTCTGAACTTTTATTCATAAATAGAGGGAAACCATGAGCAGAAACCATTATATATAGATCCATAAATTGTGAGGTCAGAAGGGACCATTAGGATCATCTAGTCCAGTGTTTCTCGGCCTTTTTGATACCAGGGAATGGCTTGCTAGCTTCCTAAACTGTTTCAGGGAGATCTTAGGGACTGGTGCCGGTCCACGGACTGGTCATTAAGAAACATTGATCTAGTCTGACTTCCTGTATAACACAGGCCAGAGAATTTCACCCAGGGATTCCTGCATAAAGCCCATAACTTCTAGTTGATCTAGGGCACATCTTTTAGAAATTCCTTAAATAACTCCCCCGCCTCCTCCAAAAATAGAATTAGATGTATCATTATCAGAGGTTGACCCCAAGATTTCCAGCCCAAGTGTGATCTTCTATAGCTTGAGCTAACAGACAAAACCTCTTAGCTCCACGGGCCCTGAAGGTTCCTATAGCATTATTTTCAGTGAATCTGTTGCCTGTTGTAAAATTCTGGTCACAGAATGTGACTATTGAAGACAGCATTATAACTATGTGCAAATTCAGATGCAGTCTCCACAGTCAGGAGAGACAAAAGGATTCCAACCGCTGTGCAGGTTACCTGGTTGAAGAGTCAGGTGCTGCATCTTTGAACCTGCCTTTATCACTCAACACTCCCCCCCCCCCCGTCCCCACCTTTACACTATAAACTCTTTGGGGCTGAGACTATCTGCTTCTCTGTATTTGTACAGCCCCTGGCCAAATGGGGCTCCAGTTTTGGTTGGTCCTTTGGCATTTCCAGTAATCAGCATAATTGCACCCCCCTTTTACACTAGTGCAATTGAAATGATTTCAGCAGAATTACTCTTGATTGATGCCAGTGTGAGACGAGAATCAGACCCACCACATCTCTGCCTGGGAATGTGCAGATGAAGATGACCTAAGGCCTGATTCTCCACTACGCTTTGCTCTGTTTTGCACAGGTGTAAACAATAACACAGGGTGCAGGGCAATGGCCAATCCAGCCCATTGGTTGATTTTGATCTGTGAAGGCCTTTTGTAGGTTAGCTCAGGATGTAACTGGTCATTCATCATCCTGACAGCTGGAATACTCTTGCAGGGGTTTGTCTAGCTTGGGGAAATTTGCATTGTTGTAACTACATCAGTGGAACTACACTACTGCAAACCCCTAAGGAAGATATGCTGCCCCTGGGCAAAGAATTGCAGTAGTGTTACTTACTATATGAATAGAGTTTGATACCCCACTTTGGATTGGGTGTAGATGACTGACCAAGGTTCAAGGCAGAGGACAATCAGGACTATTGTCCAATCTATTGCACCAGCCCTGACTGCAGCTTGAGGATCAGGAAATGATCCTGCATGAGCTCATTATTTTAGCATCCGCATCCTCTCCTACAAATATCCCATTTTATTTATCCCCCCTATAATGACTTGGATCCATCTCACCTGGAGCACCCTGGAAGAGGAAGAAGAGAACAGCAAAGAGCAAATAAAGGATCCTCATGGCTGAAGGTCTGCGGGGGTCTGTCCGTCACTGCAGAGGCAAGAGGCTGTGGGAGGTGGAGGTGAAGGTCCCTTCAGGATGGAGAGCCCCTGTATTTATAAAGGTTTGGGGATTGTGGAATGCTGAGGTTTTGGAATCTGGTCAATAATTAAGCCATTTATAGCGCGGTTACCTTTGCTATGGCTGAGCGGTTACCCCAGCTATCGGTGAACTTAGTCAAGTGCGTCCGTTATCCTGCAATCTGCAGAGTGAACTAACAGCAAACAGCCGTGTACGTTACATCTCCTAAATCACAGCTTAATCATTTATTGGACCTAAGATTTCTTCAAGCTGATGGCTATTCCCATGGACAAGTGTGACGGAGAGCAATGTTGTCTAGTGGTCTGAGCAGAGGACTGGGAGACCGTGTCCAGTGTCTAACGTTCACTCCCTCTCTGGCCTCAGGCTAGTCAGTTTCCCCATATATAAAATGGGGTTAATAGCAATGAATTGCAGTACCGTCCTCATAAGGATTGAGGATTTCTGTGTGGACAGTCCTTTCTGCAATAAAACAAAGGCTATCATTCTTGGAATTGTTACGCAAAGTAATTTTAAATCAATTAAAATGCCTGAATTATTTTTTTCCATTAGCCAGAGACATGTTCTTAATGGAATTTATATGACCAAGTATGACCGAGGATGGCAATTTCTATGTTTCTCTCAGTGAGATTTCTATCAAATCCAGCATCTTCAACAACAAATTTCAGAGTAACAGCCGTGTTAGTCTGTATCCGCAAAAAGAAGAACAGGAGTACTTGTGGCACCTTAGAGACTAACAAATTTATTAGAGCATAAGCTTTCGTGGACTACAGCCCACTTCTTCGGATGCATTAGCATCCGAAGAAGTGGGCTGTAGTCCACGAAAGCTTATGCTCTAATAAATTTGTTAGTCTCTAAGGTGCCACAAGTACTCCTGTTCTTCTTCTTTCAACAACAAAATAGCCTCTACTAGTGGAGTCAGTTTAGCTGCATTGAAGCAGGAGGCTGTTTAAGTTACAGCCTTTAGAAATATGATCACACAAACTAAGCCGGATATTATGTCCCCATTCTTGTTGCCTTGCTAATAAAGAGCCTGATCCTGTAGTCCTCACTCTGGCAAAGCTACCGGTGACTCCAATGCAAGTCTTGCCTGAGTCAGGGCTGCAGACTTGCACCCAATGTCCACACTAGCGTGTTTAATATTCTCAGTCTGAGGATCTGCACCCAGGGCCGGCTCCCGGGTTTGGGCTGCCCCAAGCAACCAAACAAAAAACAAAAAGCCGCGATCACGATCTGCGTCGGCAATTCGGCGGGAGGTCCTTCGCTTCGAGCAGGAGAGAGGGACCATGCGTCGAATTGCCGCCGAACAGCTGGACGTGCCGCCCCTCTCCGAAGTGGCCGCCCCAAGCACCTGCTTGGTAAGCTGGTGCCTGGAGCCAGCCCTGTCTGCACCAATATATATTAAATCACATTCATCCCTGGGATATATATGGTGACTCTAATTGAGTTACGCTGGGGTTAAATTGGGCCTCTGGGTCAAATTCAGAGCCAGTGTAGGCAGGTAAAACTCTACTAACTCCCTATTCCTTCCATTATAAAACCCCATTGGGAATCCCAACCTCCTTTCCCTTTAACCACTCAGGGGCTGCTGTGGTGCGATGTCCGGTGCAGAAGCTTCCTTTATTCATATGAATAGATCCTTTTTTTCTGACAATGGTTTGGTTTCTTCTCTCTTTCCCATATGAAGCCCCGAAAGCATTTATTAACATCAGCACAGCACTTGAGAGGAACTTTTATTAGCAGAGCATTTAGCTTATAAAGGATCTGGGGAAGCACATTCATATGGGTAAGCCCCGTGAATGTCCAGACAGAGCAGTGATTGGTCAGGGAAAAGATTCCTCCTATGTAGGTTGAGTGTAAATATTTGCATGGTGCACTTTGCTGAAAAAAAAAAAAAAATTCGCTCATGTCTTGCCCCTTTAAGACCTCACATATAAACACTACAGACAAGGCTTCCCTCAACCATAGTTCAACCTAATTTGGCCAGGCCGCCAATCAGCTGTTTGGCAACTGGTGGGAGGTGCTTGAGGGAGGGCGGACAGCAGCAAGTGGCAGGCAGGCGGGGGCCTCAGGTGAAAGGTGGAGCAGGGGCAGGAAGAGGCGGAGCAAGGGCGGGGCCTCAGGGGAAGGGACAGAGTGGGGGCAGGGCCTCAGGGTGAAGTGGGGGTGGAGCACCGATGGGTAAAAATAAAAGTCAGCTCCTATGATACTAGGGTACAAAATATGTAAGGATGAGAGAGTAGGTCGCGCTGGGGAGGGTGTGACACTATATGTGAAAGAAAGAATAGAGACAAATATAGCAAAAATCTTAAATGAATCAAACTGTACCACAGAATCTCTATGGATAGACCTTCCATGCTTGAATAAGAGGACTAAGCAGAAAGAATATAATACTGACCACCTGGCCAGGATGGTGACGGTGATTGTGAAATGCTCAGGGATATTAGAGATGCTTCAAAGGCCGAAAACACAGTAATAATGGTAGATTTCAACTATTCTCATATTGACTGGGTACATGTCACCTCAGGAAGGAATGCTGAGGTGAAATTTCTAGAAACCATTAATGACTGCTTCTTGGAGTAGCTAGTTCTGGAACTCACAAGGGAAGACACAATTCTTGATTTAGTCCTAAGTAGAACACAGGATCTGGGCTAAGAGGTGAATATAGATGAACTTCTCAGTCATAGCAACCACAATGTAATTACATGGGTGTGGGGGGATGCCAAAGAAACCCATCATAGTAGCATTTAACTTCAAAAAGGGGAACTACACAAAAATGAGGAAGCTAGTTAAATGGAAATTAAAAGGAACAGTCATAAAAGTGAAATGTCTGCAAGCTGCATGGAAACTTTAAAAACACCATAACAGAAGCTCAAACTAAATGTATACCCCAAATAATAATAATAAAAAAAAAACAGTAAGAGGACAAATAAAAGTCACCATAGATAAACAGCAGAATGCAAGAGGTGATTAGAGGCAAAAAGGCATCCCTTACAAATTGAAAGGCACATCCTAGTAAGGAAAATAGAAAGGAGCATAAACTCTGGCAAGTCAAATGTTAAAGTATAATTAGTCAGGCTGTGACAGGTTTCCCCCCTTTAAGGTGCCACCTGATGTACTGGGATACCACTGAGCCCGCCTGTTCTGCCAGCCTGGGACCCCTTTTACCCCATCTTGCTGAGCCAGGCTCTTCTGCCTCCACTAGCACACACCCAGGCAGGGACACACCCAGGTGCAGAAAGACACAGACACTGAGATCAGCTCTGGGAAGACTCATCTTAATGGACTTGACCCAGCACTCAGGTGCCCACCTCCCTTGGAGTGCAGACCCAAAGGTATATTGTGAAATCTGCCCCCTCCCTCATTGTGGAGCCTCTTCACCCCCCCCCATTATGAATTGCACAAATGGGGTTTCAGAATAAACAAAAATAAGTTTATTAACTAGAAAGAATAGATTGTAAGTGATTATAAGAGATAGCAAACAGAACAAAGCAAATTACTGAAGAAATAAAACAAAACATGCAGAATAATCTTAATACACTAAAGAAATTGGGCTACAGATAGTAATTTCTCATCCCAAATGTTGTCTCAGGCAGATTACAGAGATTCTTGAAAGCCAGCTGCACTGGCCTGCAGCTTGAAACTTCAGGCATTTTCGCTTACAGGGTGGACACCCTTCCAGCCTGGGTTCAGATCTTCTCCCCCAAGTTCAGTTCTTGTTTCCAGGTCTTTCCCAGTGTATCTTTGGGTGGGGAGGCAGAGGAGAACCACGATGATGTCACTCCCCTACCTTTTATAGCTTTTGTGTATGGTGGGAACCCTTTGCCTTCCAGTGGAAAAACACTGGCATTCCAAGTGGGGTCTAGTACCAGATGACTCAATCACATGTCTCTGCAGGATCGTAGCAGCCATTACTTGCAGGCTGTTTGGAGCATCCACATGAAGACTTTCACAGTCCATTGTGTTTGCTGATGAGCCACCAGCCCTGTCTGGCTTTTTCATTGTTGTACCTGAAGGGTTAGTTGTGGGTGTCACCCAAAGTAGCACATTTGAAATACAGATATATGGTCAATATTCCTAGCTTTGGATACAAAAATGATACCTGCATACAAATTGGATAAACACATTCAGTAGATCATAGCCTTTTCAATGATACCTCATATGACCTCTCTTGCATAAAACATATCTTAGTCATGCCATTTTCATATCATAATGATATTTCTATGAAGAATATGGGGTATCATGCCATTTTCATATCATAATGATATTTCTATGAAGAATATGGGGTATAACGTCACACAGGCCAAAAAAGAATTTGAAGAGCAACTATATAAAGACATACAACAAATAGTTTTTTTAAGTGCACCAGAAGCAGGAAACCTGCCAGTCAGTGGGGCCACTGGTCAATCACAGAGCTAAAGCTTCATTCAAGAAAGACAAGGTCATTGCAGAGAACCTAAATGAATTGTTTGTATCAGTCCTCACTGCAGAGGATGTGAGAGAGATTCCCACACGTGAGGCACTTTTTTTTAGATGTCAGATCTGAGGAACTGTCCCCAATAGAGGAGGTTTTGAACAAATCGATAAATTAAACAGTAATTAATCACCAGGACCAGATGGTATTCACCCAAGAGTTCTGAAGGGACTCAGATATGAAATTGCAGAACTACTAATTGTGGAATGTAACCTATTGCTTAAATCAGACTCTTTACTTGATGATTGGAGGATAGCTAATGTAATGCCAATTTTTAAAAAGGGCTCCAGAGGCGATCCTGGCAATTACAGTCGGTAAACCTAACTTCAGTACCAGGCAAATTGCTTGAGCCTATAGTGAAAAACAGAATTATCAGACACATAAATGAACACAATATACTGAGGAAGAGACTACACAACTTTTATAAAGGGATTTCATGCCTCACCAATCTATTAGACTTCTTTGATGGTGTCAACAATCATGTGGACAAAGGTTATCCAGTGACTATAATGTACTTGGATTTTCAGAAAGCCTTGACAAGGTCCCACACCAAAGGCTCTTAAGCAAAATAAGCAGTCATGGGATAGGAGGGAAGGTTCTGTCATAGATCAGTAACTTGTTAAAAGACAGGCATAAGGTAAGAATATATGGTCAGTTTTCTCAGTGGAGAGAGTTAAATAGATGGGTCCCCCAAAGATCTGTAGTGGAACCTTTGCTGTTCAACATATTCATAAATGATCTGTGTGATAGGGGGCTCAAAGGGCTGGGCAGCCTAGTGGTGAGAGCACCTCACTTCTGACTGCTTGCCTCTCTGTCAGGGCGGTAGAGGTACCTTTCCTGATCATAAGCTGGGAGTCTTTGGCTTTCCACCTTCATCTGGGCCTTGGCCCTTACGCAGGGTGTGGTAGGGGGACCTAGGCCCTCCCTCTACATTGGGTCCTTCCCAGAGTGCTGTGGGAAGCAACACTGCCAAGTTTGTCCCTGCAACAAGTCTAAATTCACTTCCCTGGGCTACTCCCTACCAGTAGGTCCCTACACTTTGGGGCATGGTCCAAACAGTTGGTGGCTCAACCGAATAAAGAGTCCAAAGGAGCAAGGCCCTGCAGGACTTGCTGGTTTTCAAAGAGGGTGGTGGCAAGTGAAGGCACTGACTATGGGTTTTACCCATTCTGTGGTCACCTCTTAGGCTCAACCTTCTGCCTAGCTTCCCGGAGAAGGATTCTGCTCTCCTGTAGTCTGTCTACTCCTCTTTGTCTGGGCTACTGATCTCCATTTATCCTGCTGCTCCTGTTGAAACATGCTCAGCAGACTCAGAGGAGCAGGGCTGTCTGGATCCAGTATTGCCTTCTCACTCCTTTGGGCCCAGTGTGGGGTTTGTTTACCCCATCACAATCTGGAAATGGGGGTAAACAGTGAGGTGGTGAAGTTTGCAGATGATCATAGAATCATAGAATCATAGAATCATAGAATATCAGAGTTGGAAGGGACCTCAAGAGGTCATCTAGTCCAACCCCCTGCTCAAAGCAGGACCAATTCCCAGCTAAATCATCCCAGCCAGGGCTTTGTCAAGCCGGGCCTTAAAAACCTCCAAGGAAGGAGACTCCACCACCTCCCTAGGTAACGCATTCCAGTGTTTCACCACCCTCCTAGTGAAATAGTTTTTCCTGATATCCAACCTGGACTTCCCCCACCGCAACTTGAGACCATTGCTCCTTGTTCTGTCATCTGCCACCACTGAGAACAGCCGAGCTCCATCCTCTTTGGAACCCCCCTTCAGGTAGTTGAAGGCTGCTATCAAATCCCCCCTCATTCTTCTCTTCTGGAGACTAAACAATCCCAGTTCTCTCAGCCTCTCCTCATAAGTCATATGCTCCAGACCCCTAATCATTTTTGTTGCCCTCCGCTGGACTCTTTCCAATTTTTCCACAATGATACTAAATTACTCAAGATAGTTAGAGCCAAAGCTGACTGCAAAGAGTTACAAAGGGATCTCACTAAACTCGGTGACTGGGTGAGAAAATGGCAGATGAAATTCAATGTTGATAGGAGAAAATAATGCATACTGGAAAACATAAACCCAACTATACAAAAATATATAAAACTATATAAAATTGAAGGAAATTCCAAAAAATAAATGTCTTTCCAAAATGAAAAGTTAAAAGGTTTAATTTTGGAGATGCTGAAACGATCGTCTTGACATTTCCAAAGTTGTTTTTTTTTTCTATTTCTGACCAAAACAATTTGCTGAAATTGTTTCAAATTGATCAATTGTTCCAGCTGACCTGAATCTGCATTTTTGGAGGAAAAATGATTTTGCACAAACATTTTGCCCAGCTTGATGGTTTAATGGGATTAGACCCACAGAAGCCATGAGAACACAAAGAACTCAGTGTGACTTGGACATTATTCAAGTTATATAACATATAGATGAGGCTAATGGAAATTCACACTTCAGATTGCAACATTTTGGTCACATACTTCAGTGAAATCTGCAATAACAGAGGTAATCAACCAGCTCCACAAAAGATTAGGCATGGTTATTTATTGACAAGGCACCCACGCATCAACATTTCCTAATCCCCAGAGCCCTATAAAGACAGGGACTCCATTATCTTCATCTAACAAACTTCAGTCTCAACTGGTCTTTGAGTCTCTTCTCTCTAGTGAAACTAAGCTCCCAGCCAGTCTTCAGACATGAGGATCCTTTACCTGCTCTTTGCTGTTCTCGTCTTCCTCTTCCAGGCTACTCCAGGTGAGATGTACAATACATGATAAGGAGGATGAAAAGGGATATAAATGTGGATGGGAAAGATAAAGTAAGGAACTAATGACAGACTAAAACCTGTTCCTCACACCAAATTCAGGGTTAGTGCAATATTGAGGACAGTATATTTAATAGCTTTAGATTTCATTAGAAGACATCTGCACCCAGTTCACCGAAAGCTTCTATGGAAAGAAGCCCAACTCAGCAGAGATAAACTCTGGCTATAATTTACAATAGATATTTTAATGATGTTTGGCAGCCTAAAACGGACAGTGGCTGTCCTTTTGGAGGAACTACATGAATCCCTAGAGTAACTACATGAGGAGCAGATATACCCTGCAGTCTAGCAAGCAAAGACAAACCCAAGATCCAAAGGCCGGAAGCTGAATCTTGGCAATTTCAGACTGGAAATAAGGCCCATGCTTTAAAAGTGACGGTAACTCACTACTGGGACAGATTATCAGTGTATGTGATGGATTTTCCATCACTTGAAATTTTTAAAGCAAGAAGGTATCAGTTAGAGCTAGTCAAGAAATTTTCAACAAAACCTTTCTCTTTTTGAAAATGCTAATTCATCAAAACCAAATCTATTTGCAGGGAAACATTTTGAACAACATTTGACAAATTTCCCATTTAGACAAAAAACGGGGTGGGTGGGGGGGAAGCGGGTTGAAATGGTCAAAACAGGAATTTTGACAGTTTCTAAAAGAAAAAAGTTCATTTTCAGGGTTCAAATGAATTTTTGTTTCAAAATGAATAGTTTAAAAAAATAGTAAAAGATCAAAATTGCAATGAAACGTTCCAAAATTATCAAAATGAGATGTTTCAATTGACCTGATCTGACTTTTTGTTTTCCTTTTAGCTTTTCAAGTCATGAAAAGTGTTAAGATTTTGACTTTTCATCCTGATTTGGAACAGGACATTTATTTCAAACTCTTGAAAATTCTCACAGGATGGGAAAACTGTTCCCTGCCCAGCTGTAGCATTAATTAGATTGGAGGAACTTGATCTAATATCACATCTTTAAATCTTAGTCTACACAAGGCTTTCATGGTGCATAGCAAAGGAAAACTCTGAAAGAGCATGAGCACCGTCCTTCTTATTCTGGAGTATTTATAGCTAGCTGTATATTTGCAGCTAAAACTAACCTGGTACCCACGGGTATAACTCCTGACTCACTCTATTGAGTTGCCATTCAGGATATACTGTACAGCAATTGTTATAGTACTGGACAATCAGTATTCGGGCTGATGACAGTAATGCCATTATTGGAATCTGGTACTTGGGGGAAAGAATATAAAACCACAGCAGCATTCACAGCACAAAGTCAGTGGTGTAGATCCAATCCCCTTGTCTAGGAGCAGGCTCACAGTGCATAGGTTGTCAGCCGTAGGGACTGAACGTGGTGTCTCTGGATTTTAACAGCTGAGATTCTGCTGCCAGAGCTAAAAGAGCATCATTTGTTAGCCAAGGGTGTAACAAGCTCATTGATATTGATGAGAGCAATACTGTTGCCACCTCTGAGGTCCAAAAAACCCCCAGGACATCTGGGATGACCCTGAGCCCATAACACTGGCCAGCTGTCGGTGTGCACTGAACACCCTGACAGATTTCCTGAGACAGCTACCTCAGAAAAGGGATGATCCTGGGCAAACCTGGACCTGTGGCAACCCTAGAGAGCAAATTCTTGGGCACTTTTGCCTAAATAATGACTGCAAGCTTGGGCCCAAGTGAGGTCAGGGTGCTGTAGTGCCCAAAATGTGTGCTCCATCCCCTGCTAGTGATTGATCCAGCTTACTTGTGCTTTCTCACTTACAGTATATTTAATAGCTTTAGATTTCATTAGAAGACATCCCCAGAACACTACACTGAGTGGGTTACGCTGGAACAAAGGACCCGTCCATATTTAGAACTACAGTCAACAGCTCATTAACCTGCACGCTTTTTGTCTGTCCTAATCCTGGGGCATCAGGCAGAATGTGCACACAGCTCTCATGCTTCCTTAGAAAACAGAACACTGCAGGGCAGTTTTGTAGCGGACAAAATAAATTCAATGGAAACAGTGGCTTTGTCGAGGAGTACCTGTGCTAATCCCTCTGTGAATGGGCTCTCCTGCTGAAATAACTCCCTATATTTTCCCTATGCATCCGAAGAAGTGGGTTGTAGCCCACGAAAGCTTATGCTCTAATAAATTTGTTAGTCTCTAAGGTGCCACAAGTACTCCTATATTTTCCCTATGTTTATGACTGAAAACTGAGATGCTAACAGACTCTTCTTCACTCAGGTGTTGCTGATGTGGGTCCTCCTCCTGCTGACACTCTGGCGTGTAAAGCCCAAGGAGGTTTCTGCCGGTTGCTGAACTGTCCCCCAGTCTTTTTTGTCTCAGGAACTTGCCACGGTGGACAGCTGCAATGCTGTACAAGGTAAAAGGCCGGCTGAGCTGTGGAAAGCCACTAGAGGGCATAGCAGTCTTACAGAAATAGCTGTCACTCTGCCATCAAACTAACATAGGCTCCTATTTCCTTAATTAGGAGGTGAACCTGGTATGCAGGGAGGCTGTGCGGAGAGGGAAGATGACTGTGTGTGTAGGATGGGTTTATGTTTAAGGAGTGAGTGTGTAATTGTGTTTCATCACTGGATGAATTTTTTCATTCATAATTTGAATTTTGGTAAGAAAAGAGGTTGACATTTTCAACAATGGTTGTGTACATTTCGACTCTTTTTTTCACATGCTGTTCAAAATGTTTTCCAAAAAAACCAAGGAGCAATGTCCACAAAACATTTGCATTTTCCTCCCCGATTTTTCGTTTGTTTGCTTTGACCTGGTCTATTAAGGAGTCTGTGTTTGGGTTTTTTGGCAGGTGGGAATCTGGAGATGTGTGTGTTTGTGTGGCTAGGGAAGTGTGTGTGTGAGAACATGGTGGCTGAATGAATGTCTGAGTGAATTTGGAAATGGGTTGAGGCAGCAGTATATTTATTTCACTCTTCTCTTTGAAGATGAAATTCTAACAGTACTGGGAATTTCCCTGGTGAGTGAATCATTCCTTTCCCCTGTGGCTTTAAGTTATTTCCTATGCACCTTTGGGGATCAGCTTTAATTTGATAAGATAAAAGTTTATCCACCTTGCAATTCGCTTCATGGTAGTTTTGTTTAATTATTTGACACTCAGGGCCATTATTGTCCATTAGAAGTTCAGCTAGGACCTGTTGAATTCAATGGCAAAACTCCCATTAGCTTCAGCGGAAGCAGAATCGGGCCCATCATCTTCCCACTGTAGCAGACATATGTTTACATATTTCATCAGAGCAAGAGCTACTAAAGGAGATCCTTAGCTGTATCCTCAGGAGTAAATAGTGTAGTGCCATCAGTCAATTGAGTGACTGATTTATGTCAACGGAGGAGCTGGTCCTTTAGGGGTTTTTCCAGCAACTATAGATCATGATGTTAATTTACTTTAAGGCATTCTGGCAGGCAAAAAAAATATGATCAGATGATCCCCGAGAACAGGGTTAAAGGCACCCCATGTAGTGCTGTGGGTAACTACAGGGACACCATTTAATACAAGGCACTACCTTGGTCCTTGACATAGGCTACAGCCCCCATCCTCTCATAGAATAAAGTGGTGTGAATCAGCATAATTCCATTAGTAGAATGGTGATAGCACAACATATCAAAGACCAAGATGGCATCTAATGGTGGCAGGGTGAAATGCAGAAATCTGACCCAAAGTATTCAGAAAAAAGGGCGATAGGTGGGTTTTAAGGAGAAGGGTGGATCCGAACCTTCGAGATTACACTTCCGTGAAATAACACATCGCTTTTTATCCTCATAGGATTCCAAGAGCATAAGAAGATAATTTTGGGGGTCAGTAAAACCAGCAACAGTCTTACTGCCAGGAGGAAATGTTTTTGATCAACTCATCCTTTCTCTACGCTCTCCTGCAAATGATCATTAAAATAAGTTTCCTAAAAACATATCCTGTTTATACTCACTATCTAGACATTAATCAAAGCCTGGGGGCTACTCCTTCTTGCATGCACCTTCCAGCCTACCTCAAGGGAGGTTTTGAATATTAATCAGCTTGTGTAGCACTTTGGAGATGTGAAGTATAACATACGTGCTCATTATTATTTTATTTGCAAAAAATAAAGGATTTATTAACCTAATATCGGTGATCTCTCTTTTTTATTTATACCAGCAAATAAGATTGCTTCATAGTATGGATGCAAAAGTTCAGTGACTCAAGTATGCCTCATAGACAATTGACTCTAAATCCAAGATGAAAGAGTTTAGGATTTCCCCAGAGAAGAACCTAAGTGACAGTCCATCCTGATGTTCTTATTCCACCAAAACTACCATTGATATCGATGAGAGCAATACTGTTGCCACCTCTGAGGTCCAAAAAACCCCCTGGACATCTGGGATGACCCTGAGCCCATAACACTGGCCAGCTGTCGGTGTGTACTGAACACCCTGACAGATTTCCTGAGACAGCTACCTCAGAAAAGGAATGATCATGGGCAAACCTGGACCTGTGGCAACCTTAGAGATCAAATTCTTGGGCACTTTTGCCTAAATAATGACTGCAAACTCAGGCCCAAGTGAGGTCATGGCGCTGTAGTGCCCAAAATGTGCGCTCCATCCCCTGCTAGTGATTGATCCAGCTTACTTGTGCTTTCAGCTAACAGGTTTACCTTTATCACAAGCAATAGGAATCTGTGCTTTGAAACTAAAGACCCTAGATTCAAGCAATGGGCGGGGATTGGTAGAGCAGCCTGGAAATCTTAACAAACAGTAAGACCCAGACCCAAGTCTTTTTTAAAACCAATAAATTTAACTTCAAAATAACATTGTGCGTGCAGACGACCGGTCTGTCTCTCTAGCCCATGAAGCATGGATGGCATGATCAAAGGATGGCTTCCTTTATTATTCAAACACAAAACAAAGCATTTCCCCTAACCCAAGCAGGCCTTTCCCCCTCACAGAGGCCTGCTACAAGAGCCAAGCTCCTTCTTGCAGCCCTTTCCCCCAATTGAGCCTCTTGCTGGCTTTTAGAATACATAAGAACATAGAACATATGAATACAAGAACGGCCATACTGGGTCAGACCAATGGTCCATCTATTCCAGTATCCTTCTTCTGTCAGTGGCCAATACCAGGTGTTTCACAGGGAATGAACTAGAACTGGTAATCATCAAGTGATCAATCCCCTGTCGCCCACTCCCAGCTTCTGGCAAACAGAGGCTCGGGACACCATCCCTGCCCATCCTGCGTAATAGCCATTGATGGACCTATCCTCCATGAACTTATCTAGTTCTTTTAAAAACCATGTTATAGTCTTGGCCTTCACAATATCCTCTGGCAAAGAGTTCTACAGGTTGACTGTGCGTTGTGTGAAGAAATACTTCCTTTTGTTTGTTTTAAACCTGCTGCTTATTAATTTCATTTGGTGACCCCTAGTTCTTGTGTTTTGAGAAGGAGTAAATAACACTTTCTTATTTACTTTCTCCACACCAGTCATGATTTTATAGACCTCTATCATATTCCCCCTTAGTCGTCTCTTTTCCAAGATGAAATGTCCCAGTCTTTTTAATCTCTTCTCATACAGAAGCTGTTCCATACCCCGAATCATTTTTGTTGCCCTTTTCCAATTCCAATGTCTTTTTTGAGATGAGATGATCAGAAGTGCACACAGTATTCAAGGAGTGAATGTACCTTGAATTTATATAGTGGCATTATGATATTTACTGTCTTATTATCTATCCCTTTCCTAATGGGCCCTAACATTCTGTTAGGAAGAGAGAGACTCTCTGCTCTGCCCACCTTACACACTCTTGCATCTAGATAATCTCAGAGCATCCCTATCAGGCAGGCAGGTATCATATTCATCTGATAAATGGGGAAGTTGGGGCCGAGGGGTTATCCCATAACTTGCGCAAGGCCCCAAAGAGAGTCAGAGCCAGAGCGGCATCAGATTAACCTGGCTCCCAGCCCTGCACCTACGTCACTGGAACCTACATTCCCTTTCCTCCAATCCTGTACCCTTTAAGGGAAAGCTCAGTAGCTGGCACAAGTCACGGGAGCACAGAGAATTCAGGGTGACTTGGCCACTGTTCAAGCTAAGTCACGCACAGTCATGGCTGACTGAAAGAGATCACAACACATTCGAATGTTGCCGACAGCTGCAATAACACGGGGAATGAACTCATTTTCCAAAGACATGGGTTTTTTTATAGACAAGGCCCTCAAACCTCAACATTTCACAATCCCAGAGCCTCGTAACTACAGTGACTCTCCATCTTCCTCAGTTCAAACACCTCAGTTTGCATCAGTCGTTGGATCCCTTCTCTTCAGCAAAGCTAGAACTCAACCTGCTATCAGCCACAGGGCCGGCTCCAGCATTTCTGCCACCCCAAGCAAAAAAAAAGCCGCGATCGCGATTGGTGGCAGCAATTGAAAAAAAAAAAAGCCGCGATCGGCGGCGGCAGTTCAGCGGCAGGTCCCTCACTCCTAGAGGGAGTGAGGGACCTGCCGCCCCCGAATTGCCGCAGGTGCCGCCCCCTCCCTTGGCTGCCCCAAGCATCTGCTTGTTAACCTGGTGCCTGGAACCGGCCCTGATCAGCCATGAGGCTCCTTTTCCTGCTCTTTGCTGTTCTCTTCTAGGCTGCTCCAGGCAAGGTGTAAAACAAAGGATCAGGAGACTAGAAAAGCATCTTGTGTATGTCAACAAGGAAGATAAAATAATTATCCATTGAGGGACCAAATCGTGATCCTCAAGCTGTGTTTAGGACCAGCGTAGTTTACGAAAGAGTAAACATGTAAGTACTTTCACAGGAAAAAATACCTAATACTACATGGCTTTTTCATCTAGGAGACAAAGCAATAATAAGATCCAATGTCTGGAAGCTGAAGTCAACACAATTCAAACTTGAAATAAGATGTATTTTTTTTTAACAGTGAGGGTCATTAACCCCTAGAACCGATTGCCAAGGGAGGTGGTAAATTCTCCTGCCATCGGAGTCTTTAAATCAAGACTAGATGTCTTACTAAAAGATATGGTCTAGTTCAACCATAAACTATTGGGCTGGATGGAGGAACCACTGGGTACAATTTAATTGCTTGGGTTAAGCAAAAGGTCAGACTACTTGATCACAATGGTCCCTTAGGGCTTTAAAATCTCTGAGTATATAGTGCTGTGGACAATATAGGTAAGGGATTTGGATTGTATTAAAAGAAAACTATGACACCTTCAGTTAGAAAGTTCTGATAAGGAGAAACGTCTTGGCACAAAGAGATTCTGAGTTTATGTAGGGTCCACTGTAAGACCTGTGCATCATTTAATTCCCACATAAGTTCTCAAAATAGAGTGTCAGTGGTTCATAGGCCTCGTGCAACCCTGAACAGGGGTGAAAATCACCCTTGAAGAACAAGTTATGATGTGAGTAAGAACAACAGCCTTTCATTTGGCTAATGCACCGGGAAGTGAACTGAGGACTTCCTGAGCTAAACGCATGAATAACCACGTCCTGAGCTAAGGAACCAAGCCTCTGTAGTGTGAGCCTGTAACAGCTCATAGCCTCTGCTGAATGGCACCCAGGGGGACTTGTGACACTCACCTGTGGGTTACATAAGACTTGTCAGTCGGGCGTTAGACATTGACAAAGGTGCATTAGATAGAATTACTGCATGGGGGACAGTATTGCTTTACAGTGTGGGGCAAGTCTTCAGCTAGTGTAAATTGGTGTCAAAGAAACTGTACCAGGTTCCACCATGAGAGGTTCTGGGCCCCATATTTCTTTTTCACTTGCTATTTTATGTTTAATTAATTGTGGTTTTTGCAAAACTTGAGCCTGAAAGACAGAGAGAGAGAAAGAGAGAGAGAGAGAGAGAGAGAAAGCACTTGCTTTCCTTATTTGAGAGTTAGGGTAAGGAGAGCAGCCACTTTCAGAAGGGTGGTACTTTTTGCCAGGTAGCTGGGTCACCTGTTTAAATAAAGGTGGCAATTCTCTGTCCTCAAATGTTGCAGTTGGCTAACTGCGCTGAATTTGACCAGGAATATCTGCATCCATCATTCAGTTGCTGGGTACTTACTGCATCTGTAGATCTGAAACTGAATGTCATATTTTACCTGGCTTTATGAATATAAGCAAAAAATCAGAAAGTTTCTTTTGTCTCTGCAGGAGAACACCTACCTGAGAGCAACTCTTCCTGTCCATGCTGAATCTCTGGGAGATGTCCCTTCACTTCTAAAGCCATTGGCTCCTGCTTCAATGGAAGCCTAAAATGCTTTTCACTTGGGCTGGGAAGAATCTTATGAGCTGGAGAAAATCCAAAAGGGAACGCGTCAGTCGTGATAACAAGGTTTGTTATTCTCCTTTTCATAAAAGGAAGAGTAGCTGTGAAATCATCTCACGGAAATTTGCTTGTATGCACGGGGATGGATTTTCCATCCTTCTCTTTATTTAATTAAATGACAGTAGGAAGAAATTAAATACACAAATCACTGTTGCATGTTAAATCCATGCACGGGGATTGAGATCACTGAGACCTATGCACCTCTATGTGTCACACCCAGAGCACACCCAGATGTATCTTTGTTTCATGCATGTTCCTTATCCTCTCTCGCTGTAATATTCTCAGATGAGTTTGCTCAGTCACAGTTTGGCTGAATGGTGCCTCATGACAAACGAATCCTGCAGGCCACATAAAAACCTCAAGACAAGATTTTCAAACATGACTAAGGATTTCAAATGCCTCCATTTTGGGGGTCCCAGTTTGAGACCCCTTAAAGAGTTTCGATCTTCAGACAATACTGAGCCCCTGCTCTCTGAGAAACAGGCCTTTTAGGGTGTCTCAGTATGAGCCTGACAATAGAGATGCCCAAAATCACTATAACATCTATAGTCACAGGGCTCTTGGAAATACAGGGCCAAACTGCAGTGAGTGAGGCTGCATTTGCTTATACCAGGGTTGAATTTGTCCCACTGTCACTTATTAGCTCCTTTGGATACAGACATCAGTGTCCATTCCTCTTTCTAGTTGCTTATTGTGCAGTTTAATAGTGTCTGGCTATTCTGATACATGTGAAGACCAAAGGCAGGTTCTCCAAATAGAGTGAGTCAGACACCTTTTCAGGTGAGCCACCTTATTCCAGTTAGAAGCGTATGCAGAGAAAGTCCTGGCTAAGAGCAATGTGAGATGTGTGGAAGAAACATGCAGGGGTTTGGTCTCCCCTTTACTACTAACCTTTAGAGCTGGGCAAATTTTTTCAGCCAAAACTTTTTTTCAGCGAAGCGTGCAGATTCAGGTGGAAAGAAACTGTCCACAAATTCAGGTGTTTTGAACTAAAAAAAAATGCGAATGTTCCAGATGGTTCATTTGGACATTTTCAGAACAAACCATTTTGATTTTTTTTCTGCCTAGAGTCACAAGGGGCTTAAGCACTAGTCACAGAAACCAAGGAGAATGAGTTGCTGCCTTCCCTCCTCTGCATAGCCCCATGGTTAGGCCACTAACCTCGAATGGAGGAGACCCACGTTTAAGTCCTTGCTCTAGAGCCAGGAGTCAATGTCACTTAAGTCCCCTTGTGAATTTAGCCTGAAAAATCAAAATGGTTTGTTTGGCAAATGTTGGGAATGAATCATTTTGACATCTGTGATTTTTTGCTCAACCAAAACAATTTGCCAAAATTGACGCTAATTCACAAAATATTTTGGTTGACCTGAGTGTACATTTTTCAGAGACTCAAAGTTTCAGCTGAAAAACTCACCTGGCTTTACTAGTAACAACTTTTTGCATGTAATATTTAGGTAACAATCAGGCAGCCACAAGAAGGCGGTCCACATGGCCAAATATGGAATAAAGTTATCACTCTGACTTTCAATTCCCCTTTGGCTCTGCTCTTGACATGTATGTATAGGGTCTTCCCATCACTAGCACTCCTTTTACTGGAAACATTGGCCAAAGGCCTGGCTTGAGGCGCTTCAGAATTGCTGTTTCCAGTCTTTCGTGACTGCACTTTCACAGCTATGGTTGGTCACCTTTGGTCTCATGTATATTGTGCAATATGCATATGCAGTATGCACTGGTAATATAAAGCAGGTATTGCTATTAGCCTCAAGCTGTGTCAAAAGGCACAACCTTTCAAACTTTGAAATGCATATTTCTCAGACAGCCTACAGGTACTCAGGGCAAAATTCAATAGCTCCTTTCTCTGTCCTGTTTTCCAGTAGATGGTTCTATAAGCAGGGCTGGTAGTAGGGTGACCAGATGTCCTGATTTTATAGGGACAGTCCTGATTTGGGGGTCTTTTTCTTATATAGGCTCCTATTACCCCCACCCCCTGTCCCGATTTTTCACATTTGCTGTCTGGTCACCCTAGCTGGTAGAGACTTTGTGATGGAAAAATGTTCCCATTGGAAAATGGGGTTTCACCAGAATTGAAATTTTCTGTGGGAACATGTTGATTTTGATTAAAATGTTTGATTTTTCACAGGGAAAAATTAGTCTCAGAATGAAAATTCAAAGCAAAGCAAAATATTTCATTTAATTTCAATCTGAATGTTTCATTTTACAAATTTAAAATCAAAAGGAAGTTCTTTGGTAAAGATTCCATTCCAGAGGGGAGAGGGAGGGGACTGGGGACCCACATGGCTTTTGGGACCAAACACAAGGAGCACTTGGACAGCAGCTCTGAGACATGGCCCTCCCTGCCCCCAGCACGTCTGGGTGCCTCGTGAGAAGATGGCTTCACAGAGCACTCATTCCTTCCCCCTGCTGATGCAGTGTCCTTCCTCACAGTGGTGGCAGGAAGCCATATTTGGTGTCCTACAAGCAATGCAAAGTTTCCCCAGAGCTGAGAGCACTGACGCCTGGAATGGCGAGGGACTGCAGCTGCTACTCCTACAACTCTCATCTCCTGCTCTTCCCTCCTCACTGCCCCTTGCTCCCCCTCATCTCTCATCCTAACCTGTCCACCGGGTAAATAGGTTTGCTTTGTTTGTGTGTCCATGAGAAACTTCAGGAGACCACCAAGCACCCACAATACCCCAACCTCATCTAAAAAAGTAACTCAAAATGACTGCTCTAGCACTTCCTGTTCTGAGCTGACATGTTAAATCGTTTGGTTTCTGCTTTAAAAGTGGAAGGTTTTCACTGAGACGTTTCTGATTTGAAACTCTTCAGAGTTTTTCATTATGCTAAGTTTTCGCTATCTCAACTTTCTGTTCCAATTTAGAACAGGGACAAAGATCAAAATGTGGAAATTCCCCCTGGAAAAAAAAATCCATTCCTTGACCAGGTCTGCTAGGTAATATATTTGAACAAAAGTCAGAGTGCAGTAACAAGGGTACATTTAAGTGATACAGACAGACAGATAGGGAATAAAGCAATCACTCCTTACTGTCAATTCCCCTTTGCCCTGTTCTCATGTGTGCATGGGATCTTCCTAAACTGGGCACTCCTGTTACTCGAAACTGGCTAAAGGTCTTGCTTCAGGCGGTTAAAAATTAGGTGAAAATCTCCTTATTCCTGTTCCCAGCACTAAGTAATGGCCTCACCTTTCCCACATGTGGTCACCTTTGGCATGACATATAGCATACAACTTGCCCTGGTAATACAGGGCAGACTTTGCTCACAAACCTCAGCTGTATCATGAGAAACCTCCAGTTGCCATTCAGTTTTCCAAATGTCCACTTCCCAGACACCCGAGGGTAAAATTAAAAAGTTCCTTTCTCTTGTCCAAATTCCAGTTGAAGGCCTCATAAGCCAGGGAGGCACAGAGTAAGCTGGACCTCCCAGAATCATATTTTTCAATTCACTCCTTCTGTATCCATTGTACAGCTGAGGGAAAACATTCTGCCTAAAAACAGAGATGAACTTCTGAGCATCTGAGCACCATAGGCTTTTCCAGACCACCCCACATTAATGTTGGTGAACCCACCTTGGTGATCCACCAAAGTCCACAGTACCAGGCAGAAACAGCCTTTCCTATTGACGAACAACCAGGGTATGTGTGGTGGGGAGGAGATAGTTAATAGGCACATGGGTTCCATCAATACAAATCTAAACTCTAAACATGAAAATCCCTCAATAATCTCCTGTACACTGCCCGCCTTGAACACCCATGGCACCAGCAATGGGCGTGGTGGATGCCTCACTGCATGCTCTCCAGGACAAGAGGCTCATCCTCTTCATCTCAATAATAGGAGTGCAACATTCGTCTGGGATTCTTCCATGTTAGCAGTTCTGGAAGAGTAATATTGAAATGGCCAGGGCAGAAGGGCACTAAGTGAATCCTGGGATACAGCAGGCAGGATCACGGGAGTTGGACCCTTATTCCTACTAATTCCTCTGACATCCAGGTGGTGTCCCACAATCAACCATGAAAATGACACAGAATGCTGAACGCCTTGAAACATAGCTTGGGACATCTACCCAGAGTTCCAGGCACTTCAATCAATGCCACCCTGTGCGGTGTGGATGCACCGCTTCAAAAGTGAAGTAGCTTAAACTGGTGCAGCAGTGGGAACACCCACGATCAGGATTGCTTGTATTGATTTTCTTGCATCAATATAAACCATACTGGTATAATTTTTCACACAGGCAAAGCCTTACACACATGCTAAGGGTGAACGGAGTTTCTGTGGATCCATATTCCTTGCCCACCGTATTTCTCAGCACTTATTAAGATGCCTTTCTGCTATCAGAGCAGAAGCTCAGGCAAGCCTGAGAACTCTGCTCCCAGCTACTTTGTTTTGTCCTCTTAAAGGTGATCCAGCGGCCTGTTACCTCTTCTTATATATTCAGGAAATAGTCATTCAAGCAATGGGGCCAGAGAGACCGAGAGAGAAAGAGCAAGAACTGGTAAGCTTACTGCATCACAGGCACCAAGGTAGAGACTCTTTGTTTATTGCTATTACTAACAGCTATTTCACTCAAATGGTTTTTAGACACTAGGGAGAAAATCTTTCTTTGTTAAAGATTCAACACTCTGAGCTGCCAATCCCCCTCTCCTGCATCACTTCAATTAAGGGCTGAGGAAACTCCCATCCATTTCTCTGTGTCATTACACAGACCTCCCTCAAAAACAAGGAAGACCAGACTTGAATTTCCTGCTTTTTCCAATGTAAACCAAAAGCAGAAGAAAGCAAATTACAGCAAAAACAACAATAACGCTTCAAGCCTCTTGATACCTTGCAGAGAAGCAAAACAGTAAATTAAAAAGGGCACAAACATAATATCCTTTTCTCCTTTGCAAGTTACCTTCAAAAGACTGTGTCTAGAACATCTACAATGCACTAGAGTATTAAGCCAACCCTGGTCTCACTTGAACAGAAGCATTTCCCAGACCTGCTACCAAAGGGTGAGAATGAAGGGAGGGAAAATCACCTGTTCCACAGAATATACCAGGAGCTTCAATTTATAAGGGGGGTGCTGGCCAGTTGGCCAGGTCTCTACCATAGCAGGAGTGGGGACTGGGCCAGTCAGTCAGGCACTGGAGAACTGTAGGAGTGACAGGCCACTTCCTCAAGGGGCTGGAGGGGAGTGTGGCATTGCGAACACCAAGCATTCAAGAACCATGAGTCAGGCTCCATACAATATAACATTGGCTTTAAAATCCTGTTATTTCAAAAATAATAGATGTGGGTTCTTTAGATTTGTCATATACCTCTAGGGTGCATGCTTTTCTTCGCAGATTGTTTTTCCCAGGAAATCTGAGATGCTCATTTGAGCACATGTTTGGATCCACAGAAATAGGAAAATACTTGAAATATACATAGGATACTGATAACAATTATATAAGACAACAAACCCACAACAGAGATCCTGTTGCCAAGCCACGTCTTAGGTTATGCCGTTTGCTCCAGTGGCATCGGTGGTGTTGTAGGAATGATAATTGTTACTATTAAAGTGTAAAATGTCATGTGCCTCAAGCCAAGACTGCAACACCTCACTATTTCACAACCTCTAGGGGCCTATAAATACAGGGACTATTTCCATCTCCTCTCTATCTTGGTGTCTCTTCTTTCCAGTGGTGCGGACATCCTGACCAACCTTCAGCCATGAGGATCCTTTACCTTCTCTTGGCTGTTGTCTTCTTGGTGCTCCAGAGTGCTCCAGGTAAGATGTAAACGAAATTGAAGGATAATATAGGTGGATATTTGTGGCTTATAGCAAAATTGTCTGACACTCTCCATTATAACAAAATTTCCAACTGTTTTTCTTCTAACACCTCCATGGTTTGCAGGAGAAACTTGAAACTTGGCAAGGGAATAGTCCAAGGGTTAGGAAAGTGCCTTTGTTGCCTTATGAAAATCCATTCACATGTAGCTGAATTATAATCTTTAGAAAATCCCTTTTTCATTTGTGCTGTCCTCAGTAGAGCTTGTTAGAGGCCTGCTACTAAAAGTCTCAAGTTTCTGTCTTCACTGCACATGCTCTTGCTTCAGCACGGCACAGAGAACTGAACAGCCAGACAAGACACCGACAAACAGAACCCTCCCCCTTTGCCCTACCTCCCCCAAACTACCCTTTGGTCTGGGGGAAAGTGTATTGAGTTGGGAATAAGGAGCTCGTTAATTAACATTGAATTTCTGCTGAGCCGTGTTCATAAGTCTGTTCTCTTGTGATCTTTATAGCCCCTGCCCCACTTGAGTTACCTCGATTTCTCATTTGCCCCCTGCTGAGTTTCTGTTTTCACCTTTAGTAACTGCTCCTTCTTTGGGTTGGATCTCACGATCCTGCCCCTTCTAGACCAAAACAAGGATAAGTGTCTAGTTCCATAGACCCCTTTAACTTGCAGGTCCCTGTGCATAAGGCTGTCTACAGGGCTCCCTCCTCCCAGAGAGAGAAGAGAGTTTGAACCCTCAGGCCGACCAGGTCTCTTTTAAAAACCATGTTCTTTATTTAAAGGTTCAAATGACAGCAGAAATAGGACTAAATGAACCAAAACACATACCCTGTCTAGGCACCAGAATGTACTATGGATTAAACGAAATAAGGAGAATTCAGCTGAAATTACAGACAAAACCAGAACCAACTCAGAGTACGTCTACACTCCAGATCTTACAGCTGCACACCTGCAGCATTACAGACACTTACTATGGAGGCAGAAGGGCTAAATCCACCCCCTTGAGAGGCAGTAACTAGGTCAACGGAAGAATTCTTCCATCAGTCTAGTGGTGTCTTCACCTGGGCTTAGGTTGGTTTAACAACATCTCTCAGGGATGTGAAAAATTCACAGCCCTGAGGCGACATACCTAGGTTAACCTAAGTTTTAGGTGTAGACCAGTCCGCATATTTCTTTCTGTGACCTACCCCAGTCTGAGGCTTGGTCTACCCTGAAATGTCTGATTGGCATAGGGGTTGGTCAGGGGTGTGAAAAAATCCACCCCGACTGACATAACTATGCTGACAACCCTACCAGTGTAGATGCAGATAGGTTGATGGAAGAGTAATTCTGTCAATGTACTTAGCGTTGTGTGGGGCGGTGGTGTGCCTCCGTCAACAGAACAACGTCTGTCCCTGTAGGTTCTGTCTGGTTTGTGTGGCTATGTGAGTATAGCCTCTGTAGTGCAGACACAGCCCTAGCACACAGCCACTCTTGCTATGTCCCTCCCTCATGAGCCAGTGTCTGTGTTCCATTAAAAGACTTCTCCTCTGCTGGGTCAAGGAGTCTATTACCATATTTCCTATACTTTTTGTTTCAGGAGATACCTATAGGGGAAGATTTGTTTTCCTTCCCCCTAATCCAATTAGTCCAGTTTCCTGGGCTGCATGGCCCCGGAGTTCTGGCAATCAACCATCAATGACTCAGTATAGCCTCTTCCACTGTAGGAGCAGATGGACCATTTGTCCTCTAACGGCTCCATAGCCTCAAAAACCAAAACCAAAACCAAACCAGCCAAACAAACAAAAATCTTGAGACACAGGGTACATATTTTAGTTATTCATCCAAACAAGAATGAATAAGGATCTTAAATGATCACATACCTTAAACACATATCTCCGAATTTGTCACAGCCCTTCACAAATGTTGCTAAGGCAGGTCTCACACCCTATGGAGAGGTTACACAAACTGCAAATATAACCCAGATCTCTACCAGAGCAGACTCTCATCTCACGGCCTTCGCAACACTGTCTTTCAGAAGGAACCTGCCCCGTCTATGTGCTTGGCTTCATTCCTGGAAATGCCATCATTGGGGCGGGACAGTGTGTAGGGCAATGAAAACAGTTTAAGATCTGGGCTTATATCTATGGAGGGTGGATAGTTTTATGAAAGCAGAGCTACCTCCAGTTAAAAATATTCTGCCCTAAGTTTCCTATTGCATGAGGTGCTAGACATAAAAGTTACATAAACTAGTAAAGTTGTTCACTGGAAGATAACTGGGCTGATTTTGCTGGGTCTCAAGGAATGAGAAATCCTGTCATGTGGAAATCACACCTCTTATTTACTCTGCTCTGCACATGGAAACTAAGACTCCTTTTCTTTGCAGGATTCACCCAGGCTCAGAACATCATTCAGTGTATACGTCTTGGGGGTTCCTGCCGGAGTGGGTCATGTCCCAGCGGTTTTGCTCGTATTGGCACCTGCAGCGGTTCAGACAGCTGCTGTCTACTGTAAGTTCAGAATATTGGCGAGGCAACACAGCAGGGCTGGCAGGAATGTTTGTTACTCTCTGTTTTATATACACATGATCGCGCAATCACATTTGTTTAGGAAGAAAACCACTGTTTCCTAGCCAGGGCCGCCGAGAGCGGGTTCGGGCCCCGGTGAAAAAAAATTTTTGGGCCCCCCAGCAAGGGCGGACCGGCTAAACAGGGCCAACGAGGGGGGGAAGCCGGGCCCGGAATTTTTTCGGGGCCCCCAGCAAGGGCGGACCGGCTAAACAGGGCCGACGAGGGGGGGAAGCCGGGCCCCGGGCCCCCTTCCGGACTGCCGGGCCCCGGTAATTTGTACTGGCTTCACCCCCCGCCCCTTCGGCCCTGATGCTAGCTCCGGGAGAGAGTCTGGGTAGCCCCCCATGGATGTGAAACACCAATGGCGGAATCTAGGGGGAAAGGAGGCTTGAAGCTGCAGTGACTCAGCATATATTAGATCAACCTTGATGGCTGTTCTAATTTACAGCAGCCTTACTGAGGCTGTGTGGAGCTACCCAGAATCTCTACAGCCTCACAGCCCTGGCATCTCCCAGTACCATCCCCTTCACCATCCACGGTGCCAATGCTTGGAAGGAGTGGGTAGCGCAGGGTCTATTATACCAGCACTATGCTGCTCATGGACTGGGCCTTGAGGTGTCCGTACACCCGATATACGCAGCCAGACTGCCACATAGGGCCACAGGCCAGAATCAGCCTTGGAAATCTAAATTAATTGAGGAATAGTGAAGACAAGATAGAAAAAAATAAATCTCGAGGAGAGAGCGCGGGGGCTGCCTCTGCTCTGTAGCTGCCTGCAGCAATTCTGAGACCCATGCTGCGGACAGGCGGCACATTTAGACATGCAGTGCACAGAAAGGAAGAGCCTAAAGGGGTTGTTTACATTACAGGTTGAACCAGTTTAACCTTTAGTCAGTTACAAATCTTAAGGAGTTAAACTACTGCCAAACAGTGTGGACCTTGGTATTTCTATATAGTCCAGTTTAAACCAGTTTCATAGAAATATTTTTTTCCTGAGTAAGTTAAATCTATATTCACATGCCAAACCCTGTCCCCTCCAATCCCCCCCGCAAAAAAACCCTTTGTTTAAACTGAAATAAAAGTGTCCACTGTGTGTTTTTCAAAGAGTTCACTCAATTGGTTTAAAATCACACTTTTAGTTAAAGCAGTGCAACTTGTGAGATAGGTTATATCTACACTTACAGCAGTGTGTAGAGTACAGGCACTGCCCATGTAGCCACCTGCCACAGTGAAAAACAGGCCGTGCCTGTGTTCATTACAGTGAATGTAAGAACGGCCATACTGGGTCAGACCAAAGGTAGCCCAGTATTCTATAATATATGGAGATATCCTATCTCATAGAACTGGAAGGGACCTTGAAAGGTCATTGAGTCCAGGCCCTTGCCTTCACTAGCCAGACCAATTTTGCCCCCGATCTCTAAGTGGCCCCCTCAAAGACTGAGCTCACAACCTTGGGTTTAGCAGGCTAATGCTCAAACCACTGAGCTATCCCTCCCCCCTAAGCTGATACCAGGTGCTTCAAAGGGAATGAGCAGCACAAGGCAATTATTAAGTGATCCATCACCTGTTGTCCAGTCCCAGCTTCTGGCCGTCAGAGATTTAAGGACACTTGGAGCATGGGGTTGCATCCCTGACTGTCTTGGCTAATAGCCATTGATGGACCTCTCCTCCATGAACTTATCTAATTCTTTTTTAAACCCAGTTATAGTTTGACCTTCACAACATCCCCTGGCAGCAAGTTCCATAAGTTGACTGTGCGTGTGTGCAGGGCTGGTGCACACAGCAAGCAGGTGCCTGGGGCGGCCAATGAAGAGGGGGGCGGCATGTCCGGCCGTTCGGTGGCGGGGCCGTCACTCCCTCTCGGAGGGAAGGACCTGTGAATGAAGTGGCGGTAGAGCTGCCACTGCTTGCGATCGCGGCTTTTTTTTTTTTCCCCTCTCTCTCTGCTTGGGGCAGCAAAAACGCTAGAGCCAGCCCTGGTTGTGTGAAGAAATGCTTCCTTTTGATTGTTTGAAGTGTATAGCTACCCGCCGTAGTGAAAGGATCTGACAGTAGGGAGGAGGCAGGGAAACGCTCTGGCTGTTCCCCACTGCGGGAGCCCTCCACTGTGGCGAGGAAAGGCTGTGGTGGCGGGGAGTGGGGGCTGGCAGTGAAGAAAGGCTCTGGCAGCCGCACAGTATGCTGCTAAAAATAGCGGTATGGATGGGGAACCACTGCTTGGGCACGTAGTCAACTGTATAGGATATATACCCTGGGGGGTTCAGGTGTGTAGGGCACTCTACTCACCTAAGCCATGCCTTAGCATGCACACGGCTATTTACACCCATGCTGGCTGGGTGTGCAATGTCTGTACTCTGCATGCTCACGTAAGTGTAGATGGACCCATAGGCAAACCCTGAGAGGTTTGAGTTTACGTAGAGCCCTGGGTGAATGTTAATGTGCGTGAGGATGGGGGAGGTGTTTCTAGGAGCGTGTTTATGAGTCTGAAGTGATGGAGACTGAGTACATTTGCATGCGTGTGAGACAAATGAATGCGCAAAGACCCTGGGTGATTTTGGGCATGGCACACAAGAAGAAGTTTCTCTTCTTCTTCTCTAGGGAGATCCATTCCTAATTTCTTTGACAATTTCAGCATTTTTCATGCCATTTTGGCAAACAGTTGTGCACCACATCCCAAAATAAAGCGACTGAAGTGTATTGCGTCTCCTGGTTGAAATGCAGAGGGAGAGAGTCACAACATTTTTTTGACAGGTTTCAGAGTAGCAGCCGTGTTAGTCTGTATCCGCAAAAAGAAGAACAGGAGTACTTGTGGCACCTTAGAGACTAACATTTTTTTGAAAATTTGAAAACTGTTTTCATTTCAAAGTTGAAAAAGGAAATGATTTTGGGTATTCCCCTCCCCTGCAAGTTCAGATGCCTGGTATATACCTGGTAAGCCAAGTAGGCAGCCAAGTCATCTCTTTAGATACATCTGACTATCCCCATTAAAACTCTATAGTAGACTGTTGCAATGGGAAAATGAATTCCCTGCACTAGAGTTAACTATGTATATCTGCACTCACCAGTCAGTGACTGCACATTCCTACTGTGCTGTTTGATCGGAAATCAGTCACATTTTCCCTGTTTTTATGTGAATAAACAAAGAATATGAGAGTCTTTTTTCTTTGTGCAGGTGGTGATGGCTCTGCTGATTGTGCAAGCAGGACCTCTGGGAATTTGGGAGACGTCCCCTCATTTCTAAAATCACTGAATCCTGCTGCAATGGAAGCACCATTCATTGGGGCCGTAAAGAACCGCATGAGCTGGAGAATTTCCAGAAGAGAGCCCTGGTATCACCCGTAAAGAGATTCCCTCTTAATTCAATCAAGTTGCTTTGAAAACTCAATGCTGAAATGTGTGTTTGTGTCACAGTGGGTGCGGTGGGGTGGGGCTTTTCTGCCATTCTTCTCCATAGAAATTAATTTCTTTTTTCAGTTATAAATAAAATACAAAGCATGTTAAATCCACATGTGCCTGTTTATTGACCATGATCTACACATCTCTGTGTGTGTCAATGAGCTCAGGCGGATCAATCTATTTCTTACACAAGTGACAACTCCTTTTGGTTTGTGTTGTGTCCGAGGAGCCGGTACAGTCGCAGTGCTCCATGGCTGCCATATCCCCTGTCCTGTTCTTATTATGAGAATCTATGGGCAAATGCCACAGGGTCTTTACTGGGACTTCTCTGAGGGGTGCAAGCACCTCTGTCGTGTTGTCCAGACTGCCCCATTTCATGCTGCCATTAGCTCCTCTATCTGTACCTCTACAATACACCTCTCTCCTTCAGTTTTGCACTGATAGCAGTACAGCTCTGGGGGAAGCGTGAGCCATAGAGAAGCTGCATCTTTGTACTGCCTCCTTCCACTCCCAACACATGGGGCTTATCCCCTCCTCAAGACCCCTGTGTAACCCCTGCCTGGGAGCTCCATAGCACCCTAATCTCCAGTCTATGCCAGATCCTCCCTCTCCTTCTCTCCACTCCAACCTTCACACCCTCAGGTCCCCTTATCTTGTGCAAGAGCTTCCAGCTCTGGTCGTATACGTCATGTTGCACTTGCAGATATTTAATGATGGTATCAGACCTTGCAAACCTTTCAGCATGCACATGGGGCCTCGGAAGTTTTATTGTCTGAGGCCTGATTTCAGGAAGATTGATAAGACTGAAAAGAGAAAGATTCACCTCTTTGTGGAGCATCTGCCTTCAAGTAAGAACCTGCTGTTTCATAGCGCAGCCTGCTGGATTTTAGTGACTGTGCAATGTAAACAATCACGGGAATATTACTGTCTCTGCTTCATTAAGGATGTGATTCACTTTCTAATTTAGATCTCCCCCCCACCCCTCTAAACAGCGCAAAGGGAAACCAATCTGTCTGAAATTGCTGATGTGTTGACCTAATGCCAGGGTATCATTGTGGGAAGTCTGGGATGGGATTGGATTGGCTGTTGGTGGGGTGTGACAGACTGAAATAGTGTCAATTTGTTCTAACTTTCTGGAACATCACAAGTCTGATTCTGATTCCCCTTATGACAATTTTACACTAGTGTCACTACACTCACTTTAGTGACAAGACTCTTGATTTACAATGGGAGCAGTACCAGCCTTCAGACCTTAAAACAGTGTGTCCCGATGTCTTTTGTTGTCAATGGGGCTTTGTTCTGGGGAATCTCTCAGAGCTCCCTGTGGTCCCATGAAAACTTTGCGATGTTTGATATACACACCTGCAAACAATGTTTTCATTAATCCTGAGATAAAAGTAAACCCAAAGTGCTTGTCTCTATTAAAGATTGCATTGGTGTGACTGCAAACCAATTGATTTAAATCTTTGCAAAACATTCTGTGGGCACCCTTATTTTTGTTCAAAGAAAGGTCTATGCATGTAAACACAGATTAACGTACATCAGTAAGGAACTGACTTCAGTTAAATCAACACAGATCTGTTTTAAACTGGATCATACAGAAATTTGAGCGTCCACACTGTGTTTTGCATCAGTTAACTACATACGTTTTTTAACCGATTTAAAGTTGACCTGTTCAACTTGTTAGATGGACAAGCCCTTAAATTAAAAAAAATAAATTTCAACAACGGGGCTGAATGTGTGGTTCTGGGTGTATGTGTCTCTCTCATTACATTTAGGGATGGATAGGCACCACAGTGGGCTGGGGGAGTTACCTCAGTACATAGGTAGCGTAATGCTGAGGTAACTGGCCCTTCGCTGAGGGACTGGCACAGGAGATGGTGCTGGGGGTTATCAGGGCTGTAAGGCAGCAGAGATTCAGGGCAGCCCGGATAAGGCTGCTGTAAATTAGAACAGTCACCGGGATTGTTCTAATATATGTTGGGGCTGCTCCGGCCCTCAGCTGGGCTAGAATCTGGGTGATGCAGAAGCAGCTTAAAGACACCTTTGCCCCCCTCCTGGTGGAATGTGCTCTCAGGGCTAGGCCTCCAGGAGGGAGAATAGAGACCTTCACCCTGAGAGCTCACAGTACATCTTTGTCTATGGAAACAGAATGAACCTTCCCTCAAACACACTCACACACACCTTCGCCCTCTCCCCTCGCCCCATTCATACAGTAAATTAACCAGCTCGACTCACATAGCAAGCCTTTTGAGGATTGAAAACCTGCTCTGTGACTGTCCAAAGATACTCATTGTCTTTCTGTAGCAAAAGTATTTAATTGCTAAGCAGCCATCCCACAGACCTGAGTTTACATTCACTACCCATAGCACCTCCTAGGATCAGGTTGGAGTGTTGCCGGGATCTTCACCACTAGCACAGCTTGTTGGTCACCTCTTTGACCTGGTGATGGCCTGATTCTGCCAGGACTCAGCCCCTGGATAAGTCCTGGCTAGTCGGGACCCTTTTCTGGGTGACAAAAGTACAAGTCCCAGCACAAAAGTTCCTACCACTCCCTCTTGGGATATTCCAGCCTGTCCTTTAATCTTAGGATTCAGCCTGATCCTGGGCTCAACAATCCTTACAAGGGGCTTGTGCACCCAGGGGATCCCAGGTCTATCCACTGCTCTGCATTCCAGCCCAGGGGACCCTGCATTAAGCAACTAAGTCTACTCCTTCATATGTGCCGCTGTTTTCCTGGCCACCTCACTTCCTACCTCACCTCATGCTGCTTCCCTGAGGCTCGTACTTAACACAGCCTATCCTCTGCTTTTAAGGCCCCTGGCTTCTCCTAGCTTTTTCCTCCTCTGCTGGAACACCAACACCTCAGGACTGGCTCTCTTTGCCTTGCCCCATTTCCACGAGCCACCAGATGGATTAATTCCATCCATGTGGTCTTCCTCAGCCTGCCTTCCCCAGGCCCTACCTGAGAGAGAATCTACCTACTTCCTTCTTGCTTCCTCCTAACTGATTTCTTCTCCCACCCTTATGTAGTCTTTCCTGACCCTTTCACAGCTGGGATCACTAATCATAATTAAATTCCCAGATCAGGACCAGATGAGCTGCTAGGTCCCAGGCAAGATAACTGTCTCTAATATAAAACAAATGGATTGTTATACCTTTTTAATGATTAGTTATGATAACATTTGTATTTAAAATATACAGCTTTGTGTGTGTGTTTGTGCATTATAGAATAAAAAGATAAAAGAAGTCCCTTTACAATTTAACAGGTATTTGCAATTAGTGTAGCCAGCTTGCTGTTGTCATTATTCAGTTTGAGTCCTAGGTGAAACACAGAAGCCTCATCTGCTATTTGACATGTTTTAAAGGCTTAGGACTAAGTTATGGATGTCTGTGACATTATTGTATACGACAAGTCCTTTTGTGATTTTCCATGCTGCTCCTCATGCTTGGGAAGAGGTCCCCCTAAACATCAACAAAGCACCTCATTGTCTTCCTCCAAGTGGCTCAAAAAACTCTCTTATACTGTGAAGTCTGCAACAAACTTGATAGTGGTTAGGCTGCTGTGCTGATACCACTGCCTATCATGCTGACCAAGACTGTCTCCTTGTTTCCTTGTACTCCCACATAAGTCTGTATCCATCCGCTGTCTCTTGCCTTACACTTAGTTCGTGAGCTTGATGGGGCAAGGACCAACTTTTTCTCTGTGTTTGTACAGTGCCAAACACAATAGGGTTCTGGTCCATGACCTGGGCTCCCGAATAAATAATAATAAGAAGAAGATGAAAGTTTCAGCATCATCAGAATTGTTTCAGTTTTTTTAAAACCAGATTTCATTAAAACTGACATGTTCCTCCTGAAAGTTTCCCTGTTGATGAAACAGCAGTTTCAAAAGGAAAAAAATGTTCCATACAAAAATTTTGATAAGCTCCTTTATTAATAAATTCCATATTTTCTGTGTCACCATTACTACTGACAAGGACCTGCCTGGAGGAAATAACTTTCTAAGGGTTAAATGGGATTTTTTCCATTGACATCAATGGGGCCAGGATTTCATCCCAGGTAAGCTTCTACAGCTGACTGAAGTCAATGGAAAGAGTCCCTCTGACTTCAGTGGGCTTTGAACAATGCCACATAGTGCAAAGCCAAATTCAGAGAACAGCTCTAGCTGGGATGTGCCTTGGCAGCAGGGCCTGTGTTTAAGTATCTGTTTTACACACTTGTTCCCAATGGTGTGTATGTATCTACTGTATTGTCCTACTTTTAGGTATCCCACCCATTACAGAGTGGTCCAAAGCGTTTAACATTGAAAAATGACCTTAATCATACCGAGGATACTGTGAGCGTGAAGGGGAAGAGGACAGAGCTCCCCGGCCTCACTCTGTGAGGAGACGGCTGCCTCCATCTACCCACATGGATGGGAATGTGGAGGAGGGGCAGGGGCAGGAGACAATGAGGGCAGGGTGCAATGACTGGGGGATAAGGGGAGCAGGTGCCACTAACTCCTTATTGCTCCATGTATGTCCCCTTCTATGTGGCTGCAGGACAAATGGATTCTCACTGTGGGTCCCATCCTCCCTACTTTTTCTTCTTTTTGTTGCCTCACTTCTCGGTGTCCCAGGTAAGATGTAACTAAAATCAAGTGATAATATAGAGGGATAGGTTGGTGCCTATATTAGGATTGCCTAACACCCCCCCACCCCCACCCGCACTCCCAACAGAACACACACACTCATATTTCAGCACTGTGATGTGACAACAACTTGCTTTTATTAAAAGGGGAGTTGCAATCTTTTATCAGTGATAGAAGCTCTCCTGTTTGGATTTCTCCAGCACACGTGGCTCTGTCCGGCCCAAATGTACAGAGGCTGTCACCAGATTCCCAGAGATCCTGCCGAAACCATGGGCAGAGCTGTCAGCAACACCATCTGCACAGAGAAAAGAGATGATCAGATTCTTTGCTTATACCCATAAAAATGAGAAATTATATTTAATTTCAGATCAAAAAGCACAGGAAAAATTGTCCCATCACTGTGGATATTCCTGGTTAATAGTCATTTTCCCTGTTCAATGTGCTGTTACCGAGTTGTGGTTGTCGTGTTTAAGCAAGTGAGCTACCTGGCATAACAGGCAAATGTAGACATCTGAACAGGGAAGTCTGCTCACTTGCCCCCAATTCTCTAGGAAGAGAGGAGTGTTCTCTCATTTTTTTAAAATGCACTTCCTAATAACATTGTGCAAAGTTCAAATGTTGACCAGAACATAACAAATGCATGGTGACATGATGCACTAAGGAATGGAAACAAAATATGTATCACACGCTTTTGCAACAGAATGGAAAATATGTATGGTATTTTTTTTTGGTGTAAATTGAAACTATAAAGGAAATATTTAGTCAAAATTGAAAATGTCCAGCTCCCTCTATTAAATTTAGAGAAAAGCAAAGCATAAAAAAATAGACTGTAGAACTGTGTGACTCACTTCCATGTACTGTTCTGTCAAACACATCTTTGTCCACAGCTGAAGCTAAACCAATAGATACTTAGGTGATAACTAATTCTTAAAGAATGCCTGGAAATTCCAGTCCTGCCTCCCAGCTCACATAGGCCTAAACTGAACTCTGTTCTGGTGGCAGATCCTTGCTAACTACCTTGCCTGGTGCGAGCGTGGCTATCTGGGCATGCTCAGTGAACCAGTTGGGCCACTCCAGTCTAGGTCGCTGGCTCCCAGTCCGCTTGCCTGTGGGAAAACTTGGCGGCCCACCCCCGTGCGTCACAGGAAGTTTGAGAAGCCCTCCAACACTTCCTGCAGAGCCATCATTTTGGTCCTCCCGGCACCCCAAGCCAGCAATGTGGAGGAGGCGCCATTTGAAGAACTTGCGCTTTCACTCCTGCTTAAGGAAATGGGCAGCACTTCCGTGAGACTCGGGTGTACATTCCAGTGGCGTTTTCTGACCCATCGAAGGCACCGGACAAAGATAATGATGACGGAGGAGGAAGACACAGATATGACAGATGTGCACTGGCTGATGTTACTTATGACACTTGGTGGAGCCACTGACGTCCCCTACATAGACCAGCATTTCTGCAGCAGAGCCACAAACCATGGCTGATGGGACCACACTGCCATGTAGACCTGGGATGACCAGTAGTGGGTCTAGAGCTTTTGCATGGAGATAGCTGCTTTCAACTACCTGAAAGGGGGTTCCAAAGAGGATGGATCTAGACTGTTCTCAGTGGTACCAGATGACAGAACAAGGAGTAATGGTCTCAAGTTGCAGTGGGGGAGGTTTAGGTTGGATTTTAGGAAAAACTTTTTCACTAGGAGTGGGGTGAAGCACTGGAATGGGTTACCTAGGGAGGTGGTGGAATCGCCTTCCTTAGAGGTTTTTAAGGTCAGGCTTGACACAGCCCTGGCTGGGATGATTTAGTTGGGGATTGGTCCTGCTTTGAGCAGGGGGTTGGACTAGATGATCTCCTGAGGTCCCTTCCAACCCTGATATTCTGTGATTCTATGAAAGCTACATTTCTGGAGCTTTGTGAGCAGCTGGCCCCCATCCACCAATATTTCCAATACTGCCAGCTTCTTTGCTCGTTATGTAGGCATAGTCAACCCTGGTTCTCTAACTAAAATCAAATACTTTGCTAACCTCACCCCAGAGATTTACCAGAAACTTGCTGTGGTCCTGCGACTAGGAAGGAGTGAGCTTGGCAAAGGACTTCTGGTCAGCGACCATTGCAAATGCAGGAGACGGTTCACCGTATTTGCAGCGCAGCAGTCAGAATTAAATGAAAGGGTTAAATGCTGAGCTTCACTTGAACAAAGGGTGTTGCCTCTGTTTCCTGGGAGTCAACTGGCAACTTGTGGGGCAGAAAGGATGAAGAGCACCAGGGCATGGGGTTGTGGGATAGCACTGGTGGACTCCCTGTGGCCCAAGTCCAGCGAGGCTGTGTCCACATGGCAAAACCACAGGGCTTGAACCCTGAGTATTGGCTCAACTCGAGCTCAGACCCTCTGTTCCTGGGGGGTCCGAGGACCTGGGACTAAGTCTGAAAGTTGCATTTAGACAGAAAAGGAGTTCAGGCTTGAGCCTGAGCCCAGGTTTACAATTCCTGCATGTCCATATAGACATATCCTTTGTGTTCATTCTTTGTAAATAAACACGATTGCACCAAAGAAATACCTGACCCATATAATTAATTTCTCCTCTTAATGGAGACAACCCACAAGACCCTTAATGTTGGCTAGCTGCTCAGGCCAAGTGGTAATGGCATTTAATAACTTTGCATCATTTTACATTGGGATGTATCTTGCAAGTCTCACCTCCCCCCCACAGGTGTAACTAAGATCAAAACTCTGAGGCTTCTCTTTTGTGCGTACTACAGCTGTAAAGTTCTAAAGATGGTGCCTGTTTGCAGAGAGCAGCCATTTTGGTCTCAGAGTTACTGTAGACCAATACAGAGCAGTAGACTGATATCCTGCTCTCTCTCCTGGGGACTTTGCTTTGGTTCTTCCTTGTTCTTCCGTTTTGGAATAGGGAACACAAACCATTTATACACTGAGACTGTTTGTACATGCTGCTCCACCAGTGTGTAGGGGTGTAAAAACAGCACACCTGGCTGCAGAAGAGTTACATCCATGCATGAGGAGCACAGAGTTGTGTAACTGTCTCTATGCGGCCCGTCTTGCAAGCACTGATGTACAGGAAGTGCTAGAGATGGTTCTGGGAGTTGTCAGGTCTCAGAGGTGCAATCCCTATACCATGGAACACTATGGAGATTCTGGACGGTTCTGGAGATAGGCATAAGCAGACTGGGTAAAGCAGGAATAAGAACAGCCAGCATGCTGAGGACACTCCAACTCCAATGCATCCCAGGTTCTAGGTACCCGAGGCGTATCCTTTGCCTGCTGCCTCTGGGCTCTGCCAGGTGTACTGCATCCCCAAGAGCATTAAACAACAGTTTGGATATAGAAAGGAGAGGAACACACATTTCTGTTAATACAGTAATGTCTCTGCTGTGGAATCATAAACTTACCGTAATCAGCAGAAGCCCCCTGTGACACACCTTCTAAATGGTGTAGTACAGCGGGGACAGGCCGCATGGCAGTCACCCCCAAAGCGTCTACATTGCGATGGGGTCCAACTATACTTTGCCAGTCCTACACAAAAAATGAGTCTTAATTATAAGTCAGCAGAGCAGCATGAATAAGGGGCTGTTATTTTAGCATGGCAGGCATTCCCCCTTGACTGGGTTTCACCGTCACTGAAGGCTGCCCAAATCAACACCATTAATATCATCCAGGGCACAATTTTACCACAGCTTTAATGCTACAGACATGGTTGTAGTGTTGGGTACATCCAGTAGCAGCCTCTAATCAGAGGGCAGAGCACATTCATTAAATGGGGCTCTAGCTCGCTGGATATATTTAAGAACTACCTAAGAGCACAGGTGTCCTTCACTGCGCCACATATTTAAGGGATGACATTCTGGCAGATGCCTGTACCAGACTTTTGCTACGGGCTGTTGCTCAGGTTCTGATTCTTGATGGCTCCTCAGAGCGATGCACCAGGGAAATTATGGTAAATGCTAAGGGACTGAGTAGGGTTGAACCAGTTCAGCACTAGGATGGATGGCTGCACCGTTTAGAAACAGAAGGGTTTGTTCAAGTTCTTTCTGGATCGAATGCCTGTCTGAGAGACTCGGCGCAAACATGTTTATGAAAACTCAGCACTCGGGAATAGTTTCTTCATGACCAATTGCCAGTTTTACATTTACCACACAGCCCAGTCCTGTTGAAAAGGTGGACACAATTTCGATAGCCTCAGCCTTTAGGATACCTGGGTTAAAATATTTAACTGGAGGTAGCTGTGCTTTCTCAAAACTATTCACAACCAACAGATATAAATCCAAGACCTACACTGATGCATCGGCATTTCTGTATGTTCTGTCTCACCACCACATGATGTCATTTCCAGAAATCAAGCCAACCACATAGGTGTGGCAAATTGTTTCTGAGAGATGGTGTGGGTAAGACAAAGATCTGCCCTATTAGAGATCTGGGCTGTTTTCTCATTTGTACAATCTCTCTATGGGGCACGAGGCCTTCCTTAATTATAGGAGTTGTAAAGGCACTGAATGATTAGTGCTAGTCAGCAGAACTTCAGACTATGTTCTACAGCCCAAAGCACCAGCCCCTTCACCAAAAAGGGGCCTTTCCATCATAGTAGGTCAGAGGAAGAGGATTTCATTTTCTCTTTCTCCATCTGCATGTTGAGTTCTGTGCATCATGCAATAGCATGATAGAGCATGTTCAAGGTAGATACAGTTTTGGGGATATTTAGCAGCAAGCTTCTAGCAACATCTGCTAGAAAATCACAGACAGGAACTGAGGATTTTTCAACAGGTCAGAATTCAGCCAGATCTAAATGGACTTTCATGATCACAACAAAGATAACTCCTTGACTCCAGTACAATTCCCCTGCCACATTTCCAGTGTCTGTTGCAACCTAGGTATCCATTAGCGCTCTTCAGAAAAAGACTTGCAAAAAAGTTACAATGCAAAGTTCTAGGCAACCTTAGTCTAGATTTGCCAACACCCCTCTATATTATCCTTGATTTCACTGAGATCTTACCAGGAGCAACTTGGAGCACCAACAGAACAGCAAAGAGAAGGTAAAGGATCTTCATGGCTGACCTTTGGCCGGGAACTCAATGTCACTAGAAGAAGAGACTGACAGGAGATGGAGAGTCACTGTATTTATTTGGTGCTGGAGATTGCGAAATGCTGAGCTATAGAAATATTGTCTATAGTTAAATGGCATAACATGTGTGCTGCAATTTGTTAGTAATATTTATTATCTGTACAGCACCAGAGGTGCGGGAACATTTCAGAGGAATAGAGTCGTTTGAGGAAAGATACATTTTAAAACACAAGTTGGGTGAGCAATCTTAATTTGCCTCTTACTCACATCAGGCATCTCACAGGTGTGTGGATCACTATTCTTTACCCAAAATACAGCCTGAAATATTGCACATTGATTAGTTTTATTAGCCAAAATAGAATGGAAAGCAATTAGATTACAGAAAGCAAAATAAAGATGGTTAAATAATCGTGTTTATGAAATCTGCTAGAATGAATTCAACCTGATATGTGCCAATGTATCAAGAAGGCAGGTAATGAATCAAATCAATTCATGTAATTCTTCTCACAGTCTCCTTATACAGCAAACTTTATCTTAGTTTTACAGTATATTTGGTTGGTGACTTTAGTATGAACATGGATCTATAAATCAGATTTTTATCAATTTCTAATGAAACATGTTTGCCAGTGAAATTATAGAACTACCTGTGGTATTCAACTCCACAGCTCCAACATTAGATTTAGAAATTTGGACAAGTTACTTAATGATTAAGGAGGTCAATAGAATTAATGATCAGACTTTGAACCTGAAATAAAATACTTAGGTAATGATTTAAGCTATTCTAATTGGTCTGGAATTTTACCAGTATTGCAGGTTCTTTTCCCACTTTAAATATTCACATACTGCTAAAAATCTTTAGCTTAAAAGATACGTCAAAGATTCTTCCTCTTTTTGAATAGGAGGCTGTCAATTTCTGCTGACCACAAAGGGTCTGATTTATAGAGTAAACCCCGAAACACTTAGGGTTCCTTTCAGCAATCTTTTGCACAGTTTCCTGTTACAAATAGTATTAGGCTTTGAACAGAAAGTGTAACCAGCCTCAATAGTCTTAATCATGTGTTGATTTACCAACATTTCTAGACAACTAAGATTAAACTTGTTAGTGAAATGCAAGTTTAAATTATGCATTTTATTAATTTACAGGGTTTTAATTCAGCAGAGTGGCCATCCCCTATGATTTTATTCTAGATTCCTGGCTCCTGGGGTGAAGAAATGCAAGAGAACCCTAGCTTTCATTTTAAACAAGAGTAGCATTCTTGCCCTCCTGGTTGGAAAGATAAGCTAGAAAACGTGAAACAAGTGCACTTTAAATGTTCAGAAACCAGAAGGCAAATAAAATATACCCCAAAGTTGTCATTTTTAAAAATCTCATGATTTAAGCCCATCTCATGATTTTTTAATGTTTGGAGTTGATGACGCTGACTCTGGCAAGTTCTTTCTGAGAAGCAGTTACATTTAAGAAAACCAAGCATGCTTTCCTAATTGATAGAATACTAGAATTAGTTAATTTAATAAGTTGGTGAACCCTCAGTACTCTTAATCACTATCGATTTACCATAATTTCTATCCAACTAAGGTCTGGTCTATACTACCCGCCTGAATCGGCGGGTAGAAATCGACCTCTCGGGGATCGATTTATCGCGTCCCGTCGGGACGCGACAATCGATCCCCGAATCGGCGCTCTAACTCCACCAGCGGAGGTGGTAGTAAGCGCCGCCGACAAAAAGCCGCAGAAGTCGATTTTGCCGCCGTCCTCACAACGGGGTAAGTCGGCTGCAATACGTCGAATTCAGCTACGCTATTCACGTAGCTGAATTTGCGTATCTTAAATCGACTCCCCGCTGTAGTGTAGATGTACCCTAAGTTTAAAGTTGATAGTGAACTGCTATAATAATAGTAGCTTTATACATTTCAGTCATTTATGGGATTTTAACTTAGATACCTACTTTCTGAGAAGCATTTAGCTTTAAAGTTACCATGTTTTCATTTGGGTAAAAAAATACATGAATTTTTGGTACATAACAATGGAAACTCATGTTCTCCAGCTCAGCTTCACAGTAGCAATGACTGGTTTCTCCAGCTAGATAGAAAGTTAATTGAGGCAGTACACGCAGGGTATTGTGACAACTGTGTTCTTGTTTTTGTTCACAGCTGTCTCCCCAGTGAGGACTTTAAAGGACAGAATTATGAAGTGATTGTCATTGAAGAGACTTTAGTTCTTACCAGGTCTGTGGAGCTGTCACTGGCCAGGCAGTGAAGGTCTCCTTTGTCGTCTCTTGGATCCAGATGTTTTAGCTTCAGGGAGTGATGGTTTGATCAAAACAGGCTGCTTTATACAGTTGCTGAAGGGCGTCATGGTTTGGTTTGTCTTCTGGGGAAAGTTGATAAAGGCCAATCAGAAAATGGCCCAGGCTTCTGTCAAAGATTAGAAATGTCCAACTAGAATACAAGTTGTCCCTTCTCATCATATAAGGACAAAAAGAGGCATGTTTATTGAGTTTTTGCAAGTTTGTCTCTGGAAAATTCTGTGGTCTTCCTGCAACACATCTTGTGCCATCCCAGTTTATGTAAGACACGTTAGGTTGTGCAAATTGTCTTGGTCCATGCAATGAACACCAGTTGGGTTGGCACTGATCAGTAACCAACTTCCACAGGGCTCTTTTGTAGGCCTCCCTGTGGTGCGGTTCTTGGCAAACTTGACACAACTCTGTGTCCTTCCTCAAGTGGCGGTTTCTCTGTCAGTGCTTTGAGTTGTCTGCAGAAATGCCCTTTGAGAAGTTAGGAGTGAAACTTTGTGAAGTTTTTTCACATTGCCTGACAATTGTGTCCTTGTTTCATAGCTCACCAGGCAACAATACAGTCATTTGACTCATTTGCATTGTTAACCACCAATAATGTGGGTAACGATTAATGGAGTAGTAAGACAAGAAAGCTGTATATTCCTCTCAGCTGGCACCTGGTTATTCCCTACATTTCAGGACCATGGGCAGCCTGCATGGTGCATCAATAGTTACCAAGTTGTGGTCAGGAGACAAGCAGCAGAGGCGGGGTCAAGCCAGGTCAGGACACCAGGAAGTCAGGATCAGGTAGCAGGTTAAAGATATCAGGCAACTAGTGGAGCTGGAGTTGAACTGGGTCAGATACCAGGGAGTCAGGCACCAGGTTATATACACTGGACAAGTTGCAGGGTCAGAAGATGGAGTCTAGGGTCCACAACAAGGCAAAATCTGGAGCAGTCTGCATCATTGCTTAGACAGCTCCCCATGATGGCTTCCTGGTTCAGCCAATCAGAGAGTCATGGGGGGCTGCCACTCAGGCCTGGCAGGGCAGTAACTTCCTATAGCGCCTAGCTTCTTAGGATCCTCCAGTGAAAACCTACCTGAAGCTTCCAGTAGTGATACAGCAGCATCAACAGTCCAGCACCCTTGTGGTCCCATGTTCTAGTCCTACAGGTTCTTACACTAGGCCTTGTTTGTAGGTTCACCTGATATGTTCAGTGACCTTTTCTGCAATTGGCTACAAACAGTTGAGCCGGTCAATTATACATTATACACAATTATACACAATTATACATTAAACTGCCATCTCAGGTAAGAGTTTGATGTACTGTATCTGTGTCATTAACTTCTAGGCATAAAGCATATAATATAGAAGAAAAAAAGAGAAAGGAGTTATTTTCCATCTTAGCAAGAGTTTGTGGTCAGTTTAGCTAGGATAGGGTAACCAGACAGCAAATGTGAAAAATCGGGATGGGGGTGGGGGGTAATAGGAGCCTATATAAGAAAAAGACCCCAAAATTGGGACTGTCACTATAAAATCGGGACATGTGGTCACCCTAAGCTAGGAAATGTTGCTGTTACTCAGTGTCAGTCTTCTGTGAAATTCAGAAGCAGCCTCTGTAATGTGATGTGTGTTGAAGTTTAGGTCTAAATTATGCCAAGGATTCTGGCCTATTCACAGATGAATATGACATTATTTGTTTTACCAAAGCCCATATTTTCTTGTTAATAATTACATCACACAAGTCTCTGCCTTAAGCAAATTACATTCTGAATACACCCAGAACTTGCTTCAAAGCCCATTGAAGTCAATGGACAACATCACTTTGATAGTTGTAAATTTGTTGGAGAAATTCAAGCACGTTACATCTATCGCAGGAGTGGGCAAAGTACAGCCCGCGGGCCGGATCTGGCCACTCAAGGCTTTGGATCCGGCCCGCGAGATTGCCCCCCGTGGTGCCCCAGGCCCCGCACTGCTCTCAGAAGCGGCCCTCAGGCGGGGAGGCAGAGGGCTCCGTGCATTGCCCTTCCCTCCAGGCACCGCCCCCCGCAGCTTCTGTTGGCCGGGAATGGGGAACTGCAGCCAATGGGAGCTTCAGGGGAGGTACCTGGAGGCACAGCAAGGGCAGCGCATGCAGAGCCCTCCACCTCTCTCCCCCTCATAGGGGCCGCAGAGCTTCCTGGAGCAGTGCAGGGCCGGGACTGGGGCTGGAGCTGGGGCTGGGGCTGGAGCCGGCAGGCAGGGAGCCTGCCCTGGCCTCAGTGCGCACCGCTGCCATCCCGGAGCCGTTTTAGGTAAGCGGCGCCGGGCCAGAGCCTGAATGTCTCCTGCACCCCGCCCCCCAACCTCCTGCCCTGAGCCCCCTGCCTGCACCTCACACCCCAACTCCCTGCCCTGAGCCCCATCATACGCTCCGCACCCCTCCTGCACCCCAACCCCCTGCCCTGAGCTCCCTGCTGCACCCTGCACCCCTGTGCACCCCAAATGCCTGCACTGAGCCCCCTCTCACAGTCCGCACCCCTCCTGCACCCCTGCCCTCAGCCCCCTCCTGCACTCCGCACCCCTCCTGCACCCCAACCCCCTGCCCTGAGCTCCCTGCTGCACCCTGCACCCCTGTGCACCCCAAATGCCTGCACTGAGCCCCCTCTCACAGTCCGCACCCCTCCTGCACCCCTGCCCTCAGCCCCCTCCTGCACTCCAACCCCCTTCCCTGAGCCCCCTCATACACCCTGCACCCTTCCTGCACCCCAACCCACTGCTCTGTGCTCCCTGCTGCACTCTGCACCCCTGTGCACCCCAACCCCCTTCCCTGAGCCCCCTCATACACCCCGCACCCCTCCTCTGCTCCAATCCCTTGCCCTGAGCCCCTTCCTGCACACCGCACCCCCTCCCACACTCCAGCCCCCTGCCCCGGCCCTGCATACAATTTCCCCACCCAGATGTGGCCCTCGGCCCCAAAAGTTTGCCCACCCCTGATCTATCGCATGCTGCCCATCCTCTAATTACATTATTCTATCAAAAAAACCCACAGTTGGGTGAATCTGCTGTTCCTGCCCAAGGTTCATTAGCCTCTCCAGACCCACTCTGCTTTTACTCTTTGATTTGCCAGGAGAGAGGTTATACATAATGGACAGTAATGGCCAGGATGCAAAACGTAGCCAGGAAGGCTGGGCTTATCGTTCATTCACTAGACTGGGACTGAGAAAGTCAGGGATCAGCTCCTAGCTCCGCCACAGATTGCTTGAGTGACATTGGGAAAGTCACTTCATCTCTCTGGGCCCCCCGTTCCCTATCTGTAAAATCAGGATAATTATATTTCTCTTGTCAACTTTGAGTGCAAGCTCTTTGGAGCAGGGGCTTTTTTTTTTACTCTGTATGGTGCCTAGCACAACGTGGCTCCCAACTAGGTTGAAGCCTCTCAGTACAAACATAATGTAAATTATAATGATATATTAGTTGAAAACAGAGTCTGAAGAAAAAGGACCCTGGAGCTGCATAGAACTCAGTCATTCCCACAAGAAGTTGCATCCTGGCAGGCCCTCAGGGCAGCTCCAAATAAACTCACACAAGAATAATGCAGCGTTTAGCTAACCGCACCCACTGTGTTTGGCACTGTGTGGAATTCAATATTAATTCTCTATAGTTCTCCAGGCAGCATAAGACACATGAGATATAATGAAGGGCTTGTCTTCACTGCTAAATGAGTTGTTTCCTACCTCAGGGTAACTAACGCACATGATTTTTTTCTAGGTAAAAACACAGTAAAGACAAAGCACGTTTGTCTTACCAGGAGGTTAGCTCACTGCACTCTACCCCAGATGGCGGTATACTGCTGACCTTGCCAAGTTTACCTCATGGGAAAACTAAACGGCCTTGTACTCAGGGTGTTTTACCTCAGGATGGTTCCTGCACATTATTTCAGTCGAGGTAAGAAAACACAGCTTTTTGAGCAGTGAAGACAAGCTCCTAAAGAAGTTACCTGACTTCCAGCTTATGCACCCATGACCTTAAAACTCTCGTGAGTCTTCACTACGGGTTACGAGCCCCTGACTCCCAACTAGCAAACCCTCCCGAACCTCTAAAGGTACCTCTGCACAGCAAAACAGAAATCCCATGCTAGCTAGTCTCAGAGCCCAGGTTAACTGACTTTGGCTTGCAGGGCTCACACTACAGGGCTAAAAGTAGCAGTACAGATGTTCCCGCTCAGGATGGGGCTCGTGCTCTGAGACCAGCCCCTTCCCCAAATTTCAGAGCCGAAGCGGGACTGTCTGCACTGCTGTCTTTAGCCCCATAATGCGAATCTAGGTCAGTTGACCGGGGCTCTGAGACTTGGTGCCATGGAGGGGTTTTTTACATGGTAAATATACTGTAAGGCAAGAGTAGAGAACTTCCCGCTGCCCAAACCTTCCTCCCGTGACCCCCCTTACGTCCTGTTGCCACATGTGCCCAGTTCAATGTGAGGGATGAGAAGCTCTGTACATCTGGGGACGGGAGAGATTACAGTCTCCTCATGAGGGGGAGAGATTACAGTTTCCTCATGAGGGAAGGGCGGGGGAAGGGGAAATCTATCTACATTTCTAAAGTATCTTTTATTTAACCCCTGGCTGTCAGTGCCGTGTGCTGACCATGAGATGGAGGTGGCTGAAGACAGCTGCTCCTCCATACGGAACATCAGCTTTGGAGTCGGCACCAGCACAGCGCATCCTGCTGGACTTCAGTGACAGTGCAATGAAGACAATCATGGAAAGACGCCGGCTCCGCCTAGTTAAATCTGTGCTGAGATTTTCCATTTAGAGTCCCCCACCTCCAAATTTATTGTGTGGGAGCCAGTGGCAGAGGTTAATTTCTGAGCACCACAGGGGCAGCAACGGATAAGGCTTGGAGGAGGCGAGACTGGTTAAAAGTTTGTGGAATATCCTGGGCCCAATTCTGATCTCTCCTATGCCAGTTTTCACAACTCTAACAAAGTTGTAAGTGTAACAGGCCTCAGACCTTAAAGCAACATGGCCTGATTTCTTCTATTCTCCTCGATATGGACTTGTTTTGGGGAATCTCTCAGAGCTCACTGGGGTCCCACATGCACAATGAAATAATTAGAGGATCTGGGCTGCCATTCTGATTCCTGCTCAGAAGCCTGCTGCATATGGCCATGACTGGAAGCTCTGGCAGAAGAGAAGGGGACCAGGTGGTGGGGTGGTTTGAGAGGACAGGAGAACAGAGGGAGGACTGATGTGCCCTGAAGCACCAAAGTAGGTGTTACACATCGTACAGCAAGTTGTGATTGGATCCAACTCCTCTGACAGCAACACAAATCAAATGGATTTGTGACAAGTGCAAGGAACAGGTAAAGATTTATCCATGTGATCTCACTGCAACAGAGAAATATGTATGTCCCTAGGTCTAGAAATGCACCTGGGTGGATTTAACATACAATAGGGACCTCGTACTTTATTTATTTCTAATTTAAAGACGGAAACATAAATGGATTTTAATGGAAAAGAAATAGCAAAACAGCCCCGGATTGCCAGTCAAAACACTTGCACACACATTTCAGCAACACACCATCGCAACCCGTTACTTTTATTAATAGGAAAATAACACATCATCATGGATGATACCAGTGGTCTCTTGTGGGTTTTCTGCAGCCCATGAGATTCTTGGGAGCCAAATGAAAAGGATCCAATGATTTTAGAAGCAAGACGTCGTCTCCCAGATTTCCAGAGATCCTGAATGGACAAGTGAGTGTATTCACCCCCGCTTAATACTGCAAAAAGGAAAGAAATTCTCAGGTTCTGTGTTTGTACCCATTAAAAGAAAGCTAATATGAGAAAAAAGAAGAACAGGAGTACTTGTGGCACCTTAGAGACTAACAAATTTATTAGAGCAAACCTAATATGAGAGTAGATTTCAAATCGGAGGTAGAGCAGGAATTTCCCCAGCACTGAATGGTGAGTGCAGGTATTCCTGGTTAACCCCAGAGACATGGATTTATTTTCCCTGTGGCAACATGCTGTTACAGAGTTTTAATGAAGATAGTCGCTTATAGCTAAATATGTGAACTGGCTGCCCGCCTGGCTTACCAGACATTAGACTATGGACCTCCCCTCCCTTCACCCCAACTGTCTTCTACATCAGGCAGAGTCCCTCTTTTAATATAAAAAATGTCCTTCTCATTAACATCCTACAAAGTTAAAGCAACAGCCACAAAAAATAAATTGAGCAGGGACATAAAAACAAACAAAAAAGCCCAGCAAATTAAAGACAAGAGAGACATCACTGCTGGAAAAAGGGTGCACACTATTCATTGACATGTTAATAACAATAAAAAATGATTAAAATATTAAATGCCATTGAGGAATTTTACTAAAATTGTGAACTTTAAAAATGTGGACGAACTCTATTAGCCAGAGAAAAATAAAATAAAAACTCCATAAAGTGTACAACAATGTGACTCTCTTCCATGTCCAGTTTTTCGATCAAACCCACATAGCTAAAACTAAAACAGCAAACATTTAATGACATGAGCAATTATTTAAAAAAAAATGCATGGAAATTCCAGTTCTGCCTCCCAGTTCACGTAAGCCTAAAGCCTGACCCTATTCTGGGGGCAGTTCCATGCCAGCAGCCCTGCCTCCTTAGAATAGAAAATCTCTGTACAAGCTCATTGAACCTGCCAGGAGGGCAGCACTGCAATTGCTACCATAAAGCTCCCAGCTTCCCATCTCCTGCCCTCAAGCTGCCTCTCTGGTGTTTTAGTGACTGGGAAAGTCTGTTCCTACTGCTCCCCTGGAACCTGTCTTTGTTAAAACATTAATTTGAGCATGCTGGGCAGCCTGTATAGTTTATGTTCCATCCAGCAGGTAACAATGCAGAAGAGAGCTAGAAAGGGCTGCAGATTTGCAATGTTCCTAAGTTCACTTTGCTGTCGGGACCTTCGTGTTTAAACCATTAAAAAGAAATTCTGAGCAATGCTAGCACTGAAGTCACCAAGGTTTGTAATTGGTCCGGATTTCTAAAAGGAGAAATGCAAAGACTCAGAGTATGTACTGAGCTGCCTTATCGACTGAAAGTAGAAAAAATAAAGTGAACTGGTGCTTATTGAATTGCATTGAAAATTGAGTGCATCATCTGATAATGGACACATAACCCACTGATCAGTGTATGATACGCACCCGCCTCTGTGGAGTTGTGAGTCTGTTACATTCTCCAGCTAGTAGCTGGCTCTTTAGTGCAGGCATATGTAGACATGTGTTTTTAGCTCTGGAGGGCTCTATTCAAACCACAGAGTGCTGGCCAAGACGCCATGGAAGCCATCACACATGCACGCTTGACATTGCCGCCATCTTGGAAACACACTGAACAACTTTACACTCATGTTTGCAGGGTCTGGACCCAGATGTTCTATACCACAGCTCCAAGAATGCTGCTCAGCACCTGCTGTAACTGCAGTTTTCACACATTTACCATTTTGTCCATTTCCAGTTTTTCACATTGGGTCCTTCTGGCTGGACCCTGTAGTGAGGACTCAGCCAGACACTGAGTTTCAATGTTCTGCCGTTTTTGAGTCAACTAGTTGAAAATACATTTTTTATTCTGAGAAAATCATGGTTATTTCCACACTGTGTGGTTGCAGCTTATCCTCCCATCATCAGACTTGGCCACTGCTCCAGTTTCCCCTGTTGAGCAGATGGTTTACCCACAGCTAAACCAAGACCTCCCCAACCTGGTCAAATAAAATAGTCAAAAAGAGAAAACAAAACTCTCTGGGTTAGAGGCGCTTTCTCTGGCTGAGTGAACATTTTTTCCCTTCATCTGTTTTCATGTATTATGTGTCCCAAATTGTCCTCTTCTCAGATCCTCTCTGAGATCATAAATTTATAGATTCTTAGATGCCAAGGCCAGAAGGCTCCAGTGAGATCATCTAGTCCAGGGGTTCTCAAACTTCATTGCACCGTGACCCCCCTTCTGGCAACAAAAATTATTACACAACCTCAGGAGGAGGGACCAAAGCCTGAGCCCACCTAAGCCCCACTGCCCTGGGTGGGCGGGACCAAAGCCAAAGGGCTTCAGCCCCAGGCAGGGGCCCTGTAACCTGAGCCCCGTTGCCCAGGGCTGAAGCCCTCAGACTTCGGCTTCATAGATTCATAGATTCTAGGACTGGAAGGGACCTCGAGAGGTCATCGAGTCCAGTCCCCTGCCCGCATGGCAGGACCAAATACTGTCTAGACCATCCCTGATAGACATTTATCTAACCTACTCTTAAATATCTCCAGAGATGGAGATTCCACAACCTCCCTAGGCAATTTATTCCAGTGTTTAACCACCCTGACAGTTAGGAACTTTTTCCTAATGTCCAACCTAGACCTCCCTTGCTGCAGTTTAAACCCATTGCTTCTGGTTCTATCCTTAGAGGCTAAGGTGAACAAGTTTTCTCCCTCCTCCTTATGACACCCTTTTAAATACCTGAAAACTGCTCTCATGTCCCCTCTCAGTCTTCTCTTTTCCAAACTAAACAAACCCAATTCTTTCAGCCTTCCTTCATAGGTCATGTTCTCAAGACCTTTAATCATTCTTGTTGCTCTTCTCTGAACCCTTTCCAATTTCTCCACATCTTTTTTAAAATGCGGTGCCCAGAACTGGACACAATACTCCAGCTGAGGCCTAACCAGAGCAGAGTAGAGCGGAAGAATGACTTCTCGTGTCTTGCTCACAACACACATGTTAATACATCCCAGAATCATGTTTGCTTTTTTTGCAACAGCATCACACTGTTGACTCATATTTAGCTTGTGGTCCACTATAACCCCTAGATCCCTTTCTGCCGTACTCCTTCCTAGACAGTCTCTTCCCATTCTGTATGTGTGAAACTGATTTTTTCTTCCTAAGTGGAGCACTTTGCATTTGTCTTTGTTAAACTTCATCCTGTTTAACTCAGACCATTTCTCCAATTTGTCCAGATCATTTTGAATTATGACCCTGTCCTCCAAAGCAGTTGCAATCCCTCCCAGTTTGGTATCATCCGCAAACTTAATAAGCGTACTTTCTATGCCAATATCTAAGTCGTTGATGAAGATATTGAACAGCGCCGGTCCCAAAACAGACCCCTGCGGTACCCCACTCGTTATGCCTTTCCAGCAGGATTGGGAACCATTAATAACAACTCTCTGAGTACGGTTATCCAGCCAGTTATGCACCCACCTTATAGTAGCCCCATCTAAATTGTATTTGCCTAGTTTATTGATAAGAATATCATGCGAGACTGTATCAAATGCCTTACTAAAGTCCAGGTATACCACATCCACAGCTTCTCCTTTATCCACAAGGCTCGTTATCCTATCAAAGAAAGCTATCAGATTGGTTTGACATGATTTGTTCTTCACAAATCCATGCTGGCTGTTCCCTATCACCTTACCACCTTCCAAGTGTTTGCAGATGATTTCCTTAATTACTTGCTCCATTATCTTCCCTGGCACAGAAGTTAAACTAACTGGTCTGTAGTTTCCTGGGTTGTTTTTATTTCCCTTTTTATAGATGAGCACTATATTTGCCCTTTTCCAGTCTTCTGGAATCTCTCCCGTCTCCCATGACTTTCCAAAGATAATAGCTAGAGGCTCAGATACCTCCTCTATTAGCTCCTTGAGTATTCTAGGATGCATTTCATCAGGCCCTGGTGACTTGCAGGCATAGGCCCTGGTGACTTGCAGGCAGGGCTGTGGGGCTCAGGCTTGAGGCCTGACCGGTGGGGCTCGAGCTTTGGCTCCAGTCCTGGGCCCCAGCAAGTCTAAGCCAGCCCTGGTGACCCCATTAAAATGGGGTCCCGACTCACTTTGGGGTCCCGACCTACAGTTTGAGAACTGCTGTTCTAGTCAGACTTCCTGTATAACACAGGCCAAAGAACATGCCCAACATAATTCAGTCTATATTTTTTGGAAAAAAAAATCCAATCTTGATTAAAAAATTGACAATGAGGGAGAATCTGCCATAGCACTTGGTAAATTTTTCCAGTAGTTAATTACCCTCACTGTTAAAAAGTTACACCTCATTCCCAGTCTGTTGTTTGGCTTCAACATCCAGCTATTGGGCCATCTTATAAGTTTGTCTGCAAGAATGATGAGCCAGTTATTATATATTAGTTCCCCATTTAGGTACTTATTGTGACACAGGCATACCCATGTAGGTATATTACCTTGCATCCAATCATCTGGCCTTATTGTGAGTGCTACCAAGAAAATGCTATGGTTGAATCTCTCTTCAGCTAGTTCTTGAAAATAGGATCCTTCTGTCAGTGGCAGAGAAAGTGACATATAAACGTCCTGAGATGTTTCAAAATATAACTCTTGATCAGAAGCCAACATGTGGTAGTTATTCTAGTTGGTCTATGATATATTCAATCTTTTTTATATCAGAATGTGGCAGACATCCCTTCCCTCCCACACACATACAAGTTTAACAGAGCTCAAAATTTGTAGGCAATTCTTTTTTGTAAATGAAGCATGAAAGTTCTAAGTATCAGAGGGGTAGCCATGTTAGTCTGAATCTGTAAAAAGCAACAGAGGGTCCTGTGGCACCTTTGAGACTAACAGAAGTACTGGGAGCATAAGCTTTCGTGGGTAAGAACCTCACTTCTTCAGATGCAAGTAAGTCATCAGATGCAAGTAAGTCATCTTACTTGCATCTGAAGAGGTGAGGTTCTTACCCACGAAAGCTTATGCTCCCAGTACTTCTGTTAGTCTCAAAGGTGCCACAGGACCCTTTGAAAGTTCTAAGGATGCTGTTGGTCTGAAGAGAGCAACCATTTTGTTGCAGAGTTACTGCAGACTGGTACAAAGGAGACACATCCCCCACGCTCTCCCCATGGAGATTTTACTTTTGTTCTTCCCCGTTGTTTCCCCTATTCTAAAATAAGTTAGCATGCAGACATAGGGGTGAAACTGGCAGAGCCCCCTGCCTGTATTATGATGCTCTGGCAACATATAGGGGCTAGAAAAGGGGCTGAGGGAGAGTTACCCCAATTTATGAGCAACACGTGGCTGACATAATTGGCCCTATGTTGCCCTTCTTGTAAGCAGTGTCCTGAGGGTGGTGCTGGAGATGATACTGGGTGTTATCAGGTCACAGAGGGGCAAGCTCTATATAGCACTGAGCACTATGGATTCTCCCCGCTTGGGACCGGCCATAGGCAGCCTGGGCAAGACAGCTCTAAGTAAGAGAATTCAATAAGGTTGTTCTAACATATTCTAGGCTAACATATGCTAGCGCCAATCCAGCCTCCAGGCAGTCCAGAATCAGGACAATCACTGGAGCCTCCTTTACCCCCCTGCCGCTGGGCTGTACGTTCTAAGCTTCCAAGGGAATTAGATAATAGCTTGCATATATAAAGGAAAAAAAACAACTATTTTGGTTCACACAGTACCATTTCCCTTGTGCAATCCTCAACTTACCCTCCTACAGCAAAGGCGCCAAGGACAGCAGCGTCCAATGTTATAAGTATTTGGGGGACATTGCCAAGGGTAGCACCTGCCCCCATTTTGTAGACATCGCATGGTGGCACCGGGACTACAGGTAAATCCTGAAGAAAGAAAACAATTCTTCATTTTCATTCACACAGCAGGGTAAAAAAAAGATGGAAGGATAACGGGCTTTTCCCATTCACTGAATTTCCCATTCACTGAGACTCAGACAAGTCAGCCCAATTATCTTCCTGTGCACCATTTTACTAATACTTAAATGGCTGTAATTCTGCGCCCATTCAATGGCTGCCCCTAGGAAGAGAACAAAGTGAGAGAATTAAACAGATGCTCGGGCTCGCTGGCTGCACACAGCAAAGCCCTAGCACTGAGCATGGGTGTCCTTCACAGCCCCACACCTTTAAGGGACAGAAAAGCAGGTAGCTTCATCGTTAACTTCCCTTAGCGGCTACTGCTGTGGTTCCTTCTGCTTCCTAACAGTGAGGTACCAGGCAGTATCATAAATGCTGATTGGCTGAGAAGGGTTGAACCAACTCAGCACTGGGCTGCATGGCTGCAACACTTAGAAACCAAAGGGTTTGAACAAGTCCCTGCTACTCCAAATGCCTGACTGTCTATGAGGCTCTGCACAGACATTGTTGTGAAAACTCTGCGAACGGGAATAGTTTCTTTATGAACAGTTGCTAGGTTTAGACACGCCAGACCAGCCGGTCCTTGTGAGAAGGTTGCCCAAATGTCCATCACCTCACCATTTGTTATACTTTGATTAGACTATTTAAAACTGGATTTTATCTGTGCTTTCCTTAAAGTATCCACTACACCCGGACATAAGCTGAGACCTAAACAGTATTGTTTCATTGCTTCCTTGTGCTACACATGTCTGTATGTGATGTCTCTCTTGTCTTATACTCTGATTGTAAATACTTTGGTGAAGGGAGTGTGTCTTTGTTGTGTTTTAGTTCAGAGCCTGACAATATGGGGTCCCAGTCTGTGACTGGGGCTCCTAGGTTCTAACATAATAATAAAAGAATAACAATTAATAATTAATAAATAATGATGCATTGTCATTTCTGTAGAAACTGTTACAACCCCATGCAAATGCATTTCCAGTAGTGAAGCCAAGCACGCCGAAATGGCAGATTATGCCTGGGGTCAGTGAGGTTAAGATATTGACACAAAAATCTGCCACATTAATGATGTGGTTTCTATTCCCCAATTTATGTAATCTCTAATTGGGGTGTGAGATATTGCTTAATAAAAGGGTGTGAAAGCTCTGAATAATGAACACTAATCAACAGAAGAATTTAGCCTGTAATTCATGCTCTCCCGGTTTGCAACTTAGTTCACCATCCCCTAGTGTATTTTCATCAAGTCAGGCCAGAAGAAGAGGATACATCTTGTATGTGTCCTGTGCAGATATTCAGCTCTGTTTGGCATCAGGCCCACCCAGCAGGGACAGGGGGCAAAACAGGCAGTTTGCCATGGGCCTCGTATTTGAGAGGGTTCCCAAGATGACAGTAGCTGGGTCAAATTTGATTGAGAGGCACTGCAACCAATGTACCCTTTTAACAATGTGCACATGCATCCTTCGTGACTTGGGAATACCAGAGCCGGATGTAGAACAGTATTCCACTATGATATGTAGTAGAGTTGTAGCTGTGTCACTCCCAGGATATTAGGAAGGCAAGCTGGGAGGTCCCACGATATTAGAGAGACTTGAGGAGCTCTATATGGCTTGAAAGCTTTTAATCTCACCAACACAAGTAAAAAGATATCACCGCCCCCAACTTATCTCTACGGTATTCTATCAGCAATCACACCAGGGCTAAATATAAAATATAGAGCTAAAAAAACCTGTCCACTCCTATTTGAGATTCCCCTATTTATGAATCCAAGGATATCATTAGCTCTTTTGGACTGGGAGCTCATCTTCAGCTAATTATCCAGTATGACCCACACATCTTGTTCAGAGTCACTGCTTCTCAGGCTAGAGTCTTCCATCCTGAAAGTGTGGCCTACATCTTTGATCTTAGATATATATTTTTGCATTGAGCCATATTAAAACGCATCTTGTTTTCCTTGTGCCAGGCTTACCAGGTGACCCAGATCTCTCCGTTTTTGTGACATGTTCTCTTCATTATTTAGCACTCGCCCAGTTTTTGTGTTTATAAAATTTATCAATGATGATTTTGTTTTCTTCCAGGTCATTGATAAAAATGTTAAATAGCATAGGACCTAGGACCGATCCTTGTGGGATCCCCACTAAATAGAATGGTGGGGATATTTTTATAGGATATAGTTCAGCCAAATTTGAATAGATTTTCATAGGCACATCAAAGGCACCTTCCTGACCCCAGGACTATTCCCCTGCCAAATTTCATACATCTACTGCAAACCAAATAAGCACTAGAGAGCTTCAGAAAACAAGTTGAAAAAAATATGAAAGAAAGTTTTAGGCAGCCTTAGTACAGTTCACAAACCTCCATCCATGTTCTCCTTTCATTTCACTAAGATCTTACCTGGGATACTCTGCAGCACCAAGAAGAGGACAGCAAAAAGAAGGTAAAGAATCTTCATGGCTGACGTTTGGCTGGGAACTCCACGCCACTGGAGAGAAGAGACACTAAGATAGTTAAGAGACAGAGAGTCTCTTTCTTTATAGGGTGCTGGGGATTGCAATATGCTAATCTGTTGACATCTATTTTTGATGCCAGTGACATTTAAAAGGTGTGTGTTGCAATCTGTTAATTGTCATGATTATTTGTAAAGCACCATAAAAGTTCCTGGAGAATTTCAGGGAAATAACAAACTGTCAAATCCCTGCCTTGAGGAAGTTACAATATGAATATTTACACCTAGCAGACATATATTGCCTGCTCAGAAGTCATTTGAAGATAATGAAAATCCTCTCATTGACTTTGACTCCTTTATGCCCTATTGCATAGAGGAATTCCAGAACACAGCTGTACATGGGAAGTATTGGCAGTAGGGTACGTGTGTTTGTGTATTTGTTGTGTACTATAGTTATCAATATTTTACATGTATTTAGGGAAATTTCCTAATTTCATACATCAAAACCCATTACAAAGAGGTTAAAAATTATTTTTAAAATGAGAACTAAAGTGACTAATATTTCCAATACTATGTGTCAGGAATGTAAGGGTAGGGTAAAGCCAATGGAGAATGCACTAACGTTTTCCCTATTGCTAGGGAAGAACTCCAGGGGTGCCTTCTAGTACCTGATCTTATTAATTTCTATATTAATGAGGTAGTGGATGTTTTAAAGGAAGATAAGCTTTCCCCAATGCACATTAAGAGGAGATCTATTCTGGTCTTATTAAATGCCGATTACATGGCTGTTTTAACACAAACTTGAAGAGGCCGCTGCCAGTTAGCTCGTTCTTCCTCTTATTGTAACTTTCAAGACCTGGTTATCAATTAGAATAAGACCAAGGTCATGATTTTTTGGAAGAATCCTATACAAATTCAGAGAAAGACAGAGGGCCACCCTGTAGAACAGTGGATCTCAATTTTTTTTAATGGTGACCCCTTTCACATAGCAAGCCTCTGAGTGCAATCCCCCTTATAAATTAAAAAAAACCACTTTTTAATACATTTAACACCATTATAAATGCTGGAGGAAAAATAGGGTTTGGGGTGGAGGCTGACAGCTCACGACCCCCCCCATGTAATCACCTCACCACCCCCTGAGGTGTCCCAACATCCAGTTTGAGAACCCTGATGTAGAACAGGTCTCTGTTTTCACTTATTTAAGGGAAAAAATCATCATTTGTGCTGCTGGTCCCTTTATCATAAACAGTTAAAACAAAAGGCCCTTTGCTCTGCTCAAGGGGTGCTGTTTTACCTGCTCATATGGTGGGAACAGAGTTGCCCCAGCTCTAAGAATTTTTAACTCCAAAACTGACAGAACAGATGCTCTATTGGGGTGAACGTTTGGTTTGGAACCAAATTTCAGCCTTAAGAAGTCACTCAAAATGTAATTTTAGAAGACTTTTAATTCTCCCAAATTCTACCCCTGCCTTGTTTTTACATACTGCTTTTATTAAATTTTGGTCTAAATTTTACTCTTCCAGATTATAGATTGCCCCATCCTTGTTTCAGGAGATGGAGAAACAACTCTTTATTTACATGGTATAAGATTATTTAATTTATTATAGTTAGCAGGGCCGGCTCCAGGGTTTTGGCCGCCCCAAGCAGCCAAAACCAAAAAAAAAAAAAAAAAAAAGCCACGATCGCGATCTAAAAAAAGCCGCGATCATGATCTGCTGTGGCAATTCGGCGGGAGGTCCTTCACTCCCAGGCGGAGTGAGGGACCGTCCGCCGAATTGCCGCCGAATACCTGGACCTGCCGCCCCTCTCCGGAGCAGCCGCCCCAAGCACCTGCTTGAGAAGCTGGTGCCTGGAGCCGGCCCTGATAGTTAGGCAGGGTTTCTCCATTACTCGCTTATTGTGGATACTTTTTAACCAATGTAATCAACTGCTTGAACAGAGGGTAACAGATATTACCCAACAAGAAGATCCAGCTATGATTCATAAGTCTAAGTTTGCCTTTTGCTTTTCTACTTTGAAGACAGCTCAAGTTTTTGATCTGTATTTGAATGAGATATCAAATCCTCATTTATGTATGACATACACTCAGCAAAAATTCCAAAGCATAGAAACTGCTTTCCTTAAAAGTAAATAAGAAAAAGCTATTTCACATTGTCATTTTTGCCCATGTAAATCTGGAGCATTGGGAAATCTACTTCATTATCTTTTAGACTGCAGAATCCATCTTCTGAGAGCATAGTGGATTTGATATTTTTTGTATAAAAGTAATTTTTATCACCATCTGAAATGATAATTCTTTTAGTTTTTTCTTAATCCATGGTAGTAATCAAATTGGTGGCATTTTTTTGCATTTTTAGCATTGTGCCAAAGAGTTTTGATTAGGTTCTAACTGACATTTTAATGTGTTATATGGATGTCACTGTTGGTGCAATTTTTTCTTTTTGTATTTGCAAAAGACATGTGTCCTGTGTGATTTAATAAAATGGAATTGAATTGCAGGGTAGTGACAACATAACTCTCCTTTAGTTTTCCGAATTCAGAACAAGAAGATGCCAAAAACCCAAAAGAGAGAGAGAGAAAGGAGGTTGCTCCCTAAAACAGAGAGGCACATCTCACCCCACCTTACTGTTTGCTGGCTGCTGACTAACAACTAAGGCCAGATCGCACACTTCCCTGTAGAGCTCCCTCACCTTCAAGAAGGAGCAGGACAAAATCCTGAGCATTTAAACGGATAGCTTGTAATTTAATGTGGTTTTCAATACACCGCTCTCTTCCCACTAGCGGCAATGTTCCAGCTGGATCCCCTCCAGCTGCAGACTGGAATACCAGGATCTGTCCTTAATTGGTGCCTTCCTGTTGCATTGATGACCACACCTGGCTGTGGGAGAGGCTGTAGGACATGGGTGTCATAGATAGGGATGAGAAAACTTCTCCATATAAAATAAGAAACCCCACCCTGCAAAAAAACTAAAAACGCTGCCTTTCCCCCTTCTTCTGCCAATTAACCCATCTTGGCATCTTCTCAGAACCAGCTGAAAGTGGGAATGAAGCCTGGCTGAAGCTGGAAGATTCACTTAATCCCTGGCACCTGCCCACCCTGCACCCAAATCTCCATCCCTCAGGGAGATTGGGGGCAGTGGTGAAATATCCTCCTTGTGTCCCATCAAACCTCCTCTCCATAGGCCCTTCACACCGGATCCTTCCCTCCCAACAGCCCCATGCTTCCCTCTTGTTTTGTGCTTTGATTTCGAGGGGATGCCAAGCCACCCTCTGCTCTTCCTGGTCAGCATCTTGAGGAGATGGCCCATCACCCTGCTCACTTTCCAGAGAGTGGTTGGTGGGCCTCTCCTCTTCCCACTATCTTAGAGGTCTGGCCAGCTGCCCTCACAGGGTGAAGATACTGATATATTCTGAGGCCCAGGATATCCTTTAGTAGCAGGATATGGCAATTCTTCATTTTACACCAGGTGAGGCATTTCCTAATACTCTTCATGCACTGCTGATATTTAACCCAAGTACTGCAGGTTAATTGCAAAGGAGAAACTAGCACTGGGCCTGTGTTCTTTTCTGATTCTTTCTTTCAAGGGACCTGAAGGGTGTTTTGGTTTTTAATTTGTTTTGTTTTTTCTCCATGTTACTTACCTTAGAAGTATCAGGAAAACTGAGCCTGGTCTTCTCTCTTTTGCTGGAAGGCTCTTTGGAGGTCCCACAGGTTTGAAGTTCCTCAACCCTAAATGGAAAGCGTGACAGGATTTTGACTCTTTAACAAGGAAATTTTATTTCCTAACTGCTTATAAATTATTTGAATATCATAGTTGTTAATAAAAAATAAAAACAAAGAGTTTTAAAATCTTCCTTACTAATTACTTCATCTCCCGGTCCTCTCGGTGGTCAGTCTTTGGCCAACTTGGCATCCCTCCATATCGTTTCTCTGTCTGTACTTTGAGCTCTCACCAGAAATATCCAGTTTTCAGTCATTAGACATTATGTAAAGTCTTTTCATATTCCACGATGATGCTGTCTGTGTGTCATAGCTTATCATGCAGCAACGTAAAATCATTTGATTAATTTGCTTGGTTCATTGCCAATAGTGTTGCTAACAATTAATGGAATAATAAAAATAACAGCTGTATAATCCCCTCTAATCACATATGATTATTTTCTATACTTCATTTGCACGCTAGTAGGATTGCTTCACATGTTAAATTGCCTCTTTGCTATTGGCAACAAACAGGATATCAGGTCATGTAGTTGTTTAGATCTTATAACATATTAATTGGGTTTACCTCACAGATTTTCAGTTGGCACTGGCCTCTCAATATAACAATTGAACAGATCACCTTCTCTAATATAAAAAAAATGGATTGTTTATATCTTTGTTCATAATTAGTTAAGATAACATTTTTATTTAAAATATGCAGCTGTGTGTGTGTGTGTGTGTGTGTGTGTATTATAGAAAAAAAAAGATAAAAGAAATTCCTTTACAATGTAACAAGTATTTGCAGCTAGCTTAGCCAGCTTGCTGTTATTCAGTTTAAGTCCTAGGTGAAACACAGAAGCCTCATCTGCTATTTGACATGTTTTAAAGGCTTAGGACTAAGTTATAGATGTTTATGGCATTAATGTTGACAACAAGCCTGTGACGGGTTGGGTCATGGAGACCTGCTTGGGACTGCCACCTGATGTGCTGAGACTACCTCCGAGTCCGTTCTCCCTGCCAGCTTGGGACTTCAGTACCCTGTCTTGTTGAGCCAGACACACTAGCCTGCTGCAAACACAGACCCAGGTCTGAACCATGTCCCCCAAAAGCTGCAGGCTTAACTGAAAACAGTTTAAGAAGTGCACCTGTCTCCAGCACCCAGATACCCAGTTCCCAATGGGGTCCAAACTCCAAATAAATACATTTTACTCTGTATAAAGCTTATACAGGGTAAACTCATAAATCGTTCGCCCTCTATAACACTGGTAGAGAGATATGCACAGCTATTTGCTCCCCCAGGTATTAATTACTTGCTCTAGGTTAATTAATAAGCAAAAAGTGATTTTATTAAGTATTAAAAGTAAGATTTAAGTGGTTCCAAGTACTAATAGGCAGAACAAAGTAAATTAGCAAGCAAAATAAAACAAAAACATGCAAGTCTAAGCCTAATATAGTAGGAAACTAAATGCAGGCAAATCTCACCCTCAGAGATGTTCCAATAAGTTTCTTTCACAGACTAGACTCCTTCCTATTCTGGGTCCAGCAATCACTCACACCCCCATAATTACTGTCCTTTGTTCCAGTTTCTTTCAGGCATCTCTTTGTGGTGGAGAGGTGACCTTTTGAGCCAGATGAAGACAAAATGGAGGGGTTTCCAGGGCCTTTTATATTCTCTCTCTTGTGGACGGAAACCCCTTTGTTCTCATTGGCCTGCTAAACCCAGGGTTGTGAGTTCCCTCCTTGAGAGGGCCACTTAGGGATCTGGGGCAAAAATCAGTACTTGGTCCTGCTAGTGAAGGCAGGGGGCTGGACTCGATGACCTTTCAGGGGTCCCTTCCAGTTCTAGGAGATCGGCTATCTCTTGTGCAAAATCACAAGAAGATGGAGCCTGCCGCCACCTGGGCAAGTCACATGTCTATGGATGATTCAGCTTTTTGCAGGCCAATGCCATTGTTTACATGTTAGTTTGAACGTTCCCAGGAAAGCTCAGATGTGGATTGGCGTCTCCCAAAGTCCACTGTTAGTTAAGTACTCCCAATTACTTGAATAGCCCCTTCACACTATGTTGACCAAATCAGCCTTATGTGCTTCCAAACACTTTAAATACAAGCATAGAGTGAACACTCATAACTTCAGATATAAAAATGATACATGCATACAAATAGGATGAATATATTCAGTAGATCATAACCTTTGCAAAGACATGTTACATGGCATATCTAGCATAAAACATATTCCAGTTATGTCACAGTTACACTCATAAGCATATTTCTATAAAGCATTATAGGGTGCAATGTCACATCCTCCTCCTGAACTTACTGCCAGAGACTTGGACACTGTCCATGGCCGAGGCAGTACATGTAAAATCCCTGTTTTTCTCTGGTCACAACTCCTTCCAGTACCTTTAAATCTTATGAGGTCATTCATAGGTGTTTTAGCAAAGTTATGGGTTCCTGTCCCTGGGTGCCTGAAAATATGTTGGGATGTAGTACTGTTAACAGCAGGGGAGGGATAGCTCAGTGGTTTGAGCATTGGCCTGCTAAGCCCAGGGTTGTGAGTTCAATCCTTGAGAGGGCCATTTAGGGATCTGGGGCAAAATCAGTACTTGGTCCTGCTAGTGGAGGCAGGGGGCTGGACTCAATGACCTTTCAAGGTCCCTTCCAGTTCTAGAAGATAGGATATCTCCATTTTTGTATATGTATATATATATATACAAAAACAGAATGCAGATAGCAACATCAGTTAAAGTGTAGGAGTCTTGGCATTTAGCCACCAATGCCAGGAGGTGGTGTGCCTCAGTTTCCCCTTCCACACAGCGGCATAGGCCTGTTAATGCTTTTACTGCTGTGCCAAGCTTCCAGCCTGTTTACAGGTATAAGCTGAAAAGCAACATGCTTGTGGGACTATTTTGTCACCATCCCTTGCATGTGCAAAAGTTTTTTTCCACAAATCAGGTAGGTCACACATCTTTAAAGCATTTACTATTAGTATTAACTCCTTTGTCTTGACCCATAGATGAAGTAGCAAAAGACACAAGATTAACAGCAAATCTACGGCGGAGAGGTTTTGTTCACACAATTTAGTTTGTTTAGTGGCTATTGCATTTTCCAATTCCTTTGTGTACCATGGTAGGTGCTCTGATACAGATTCTTCTGTCTCTTTGGAGAAGGCTTTTAATTCAGGCATGTGTTTGAGGCTTTGGCAAGGAAAGGGTGCACTGCAACCATGCCTGCCCTCGGCCACTCCCTCTGGAATTTCTTTGGGTTGGACCCCCACCCTCCCGTGAAGCTTCCCAAATGCAAAGTTTTTCTCCCCCCCGAGTCTTGAAGAGACAGTGTTATCTTTTACAAGGGTAGCAGGAATAACATTCTTTAATGGAGTCCTTTGGATCGGTAAGATTCCCTCGGTTACCCAACTCTCTGCTCCCAGCAGGTTAGCAGGGTGAACACTCCCCTCCAGGCGATCTGACCCCCAATTTTCCCTTAATACCTGACCCACAGGAGAGGGGGCTGGCATTTTAAATGCAGATTTTTCACCCTCCTCCTGGGGAAGAACATCCCTACAAAAGGTGGGTAGACCCACCTGTCCCCCCTACCTTCCGTCAGGACTTCCCTCTCTGGGACAGACACTCCTGTGTCCCCCAATAGGGAAGGCAGCCTGGACCCAGCTATAGTCTCATAGCTACTGGCTATGACAGACTCTTCATTGGCCAGCAAAATCCCCTCCGCCCCCGCTTTCCCTCAGGTTGGGCTTGCTTCCAGCTAGAGTCCTTGGGGTCCGTTCTCACCGCAGCAGATTGAGGGAAGTGATTATTCCCCTCTATTCAGCACTGGTTAGGCCACACCTGGAGTATTGTGTCCAGTTTTGGGCCCCCCACTATAGAAAGGATGTGGACAAATTGGAGAGAGTCCAGCAGAAGGCAACGGAAATGATTAGGGGGCTGGGGCACAGGACTTACGAGGCGAAGCTGAGGGAACTGGGCTTATGTAGTCTGCAGAAGAGAAGAGTGAGGGGGGATTTGATAGCCGCCTTCAACTACTTGAAGGGGGGGATTCCAAAGAGGATGGAGCTCGGCTGTTCTCAGTGGTGGCAGATGACAGAACAAGGAGCAATGGTCTCAAGTTGCAGTGGGGGAGGTCTAGGTTGGATATTAGGAAACACTATTTCACTAGGAGGGTGGTGAAGCAGTGGAAGGGTTACCTAGGGAGGTGGTGGAATCTCCATCTGTCATAAACATACAGCTAAGGGTAGCATAAAATCCCTCTTTACTCGGTAAAGGGTTAATTCTTCTTTTACCCGTAAAGTGTTAAGAAGCTCAGGTAACCTGAGTGACACCTGACCAAAATGACCAATAAGGGGAGAAGATACTTTTAAATCTGTGGGGGAAGGTTTTGGTCTGTGTCTCTCGGAGCCAGCCAAGAAACCAGGCAGGGAAATTCCATCTTCTTAAGTATATCTGAACTAAACATCTAGTCTTGCAGAAATAGTAAGTAATAGCAGAAAAGAAATGTGTTAGATTACCTTTTGTTTTATCTTGTGAATTTCCCTGTGCTAAAAGGGAGGTTTATCCCTGTTTTTGTAACTTTAAAGTTTTGCCTAGAGGGGAAATCCTCTTTGTTTTTGAGTCTTTTGGTATTCTGTAAAGTACTTACCATCCTGATTTTACAGAGGTGATTCTTTTACCTTTTCTTTAATTAAAATTCTTCTTTTAAGAACTTGATTGATTTTTCATTGTTCTTAAGATCCAAGGATTTGGGTCTGTGTTCTCCTGTACCAATTGGTGAGGATATTATTCTCAAGCCTCCCCAGGAAAGGGGATGTAGGGGTTTGGGTGGATATTTGGGGAAGGTAGGGCTCCAAGTGGCCCTCCCTGAATGTTTGTTTAAATCACTTGGTGGTGGCAGCGATACTAAGGCTATGAAGGAATTTGTGCCTTGGGGAAGTTTTTAACTTAAGCTGGTAAAAATAAACTTAGGGGTCTTTCATGCAGGTCCCCACATCTGTACCTCAGAGTTCAGAGTGGGGAAGGAACTCTGACACCATCTTTAGAGTTTTTTTAAGGCTCGGCTTGACAAAGCCCTGTCTGGGATGATTTAGTTGGTGTTGGTCCTGCTTTGAGCAAGGGATTGGACTAGATGACCTCCTGAGGTGTCTTCCAACCCTAATCTTCTATGATTCTATGATAGTTCCATTATCCTTGCTTTAGATTTTTCCCCCCCCTTTTTAATTTGATCTCCTGGGGTAGAATTTACTCCGTGGATAGTAATTGCCAGGATCACACCACTTTCCTTTTCTTTGAAGTTCAACCAGGAAGGATGGTCTCATTGTTCAGTCACTAATTGAGACCAAATATTAGGGACTGGGATGTAGGTGGGCTGGCCTGGTTGACTGGTCAGAGTAGGAGTCAGGTTTAGTGGGTAGAACAGGCATCCATGTAGGGAATGGAGTGGAGGGTCATAACCAGAGTCAACTACTGCTTACCAGATCCAGGGGTCAAGTTGGAGTCAGAGCCAAGAATCAAAGCTGAGGGTCAGAGCCGAGGTCAGATACCAAATGCCAGAGCCAAGGGTCAAGCCAGAATCAGAGCCAGTGTGGGGACTGATAAATGATAGTCAGAAGAGAGGCATAATAGCAGGTACCGGAGGTGAGGCAAGGATCAGGCATGGAGCCAGAGCACAGCGCGAGCTAGGAGCAAAGGCAGGGCTGAGGCAAGAGCCGGGAGCAGGGCAGGAGTGGAGCAGGAACCAGGAACAGGGTTGGGTGTGGAATGCAGGAAGCAGGCACAAGCAAGGTGCAATGCAGCAGCAACAGGGAATCATTTAGTGGCTCCAACAACTTCCTGTGCCTCCTTCTGGCTTAAATAGCATGGTTGGGCCAGTCAGTTGAGCTGGGCGATCCTCCAGTCAGGGCTCCCAGGAGTGGTGCTTTGGCTGAGGCTGTAGTCCTGCTAGCTCCTCAGCCTGCCAGGTTTCAGCAGATATTGGCTAGTGGGTTTAGTTCCCAGTTCTGCCACAGACTCATTATGTAACCATGGGCATGTCACTTCATATCTCTGGGCTTTGTCCCTTCATTTGTACAATGGGGTTAATAGTACTTTCTTTGTTTGTCCTATTTCAACTATTTCAACTGTCAGCTCTTTGGGAGAAGGACTGTCCTTTGCTATGTACAGTGCCTAGCACAATCGGGCTCTCATCTAGGTTGAGGCCTCTAAGCAGGACCGCAATAATAATAGGTGAAAATAGGGTATGACTATAAAGGACCCCAGAGCAGCAGCATCACCATTGACCACGGCAGTCTGCATCGTGGCAGGGCCTTGGGCCAACATTACAAGATCATGCAAGAAAAACAGAAATGTGTTAGTTAACTGCATCACTGTTTTGCAGGGGAAATTCACTGATGTTGTTCCAAAGCCCTCAAGCCAAGTGCACCTTTCAGCAATATGATCCCATACCAACTTGCTTTTATTAAAAAGAAAACAACAAATACTTTACAGGTGATACAAGGGCTGCCTTCTGCAATTTCTCCAGCATGTGAGGTTTTTTTACAATCCACATGATTGGGCACTTCTGACCTCCATTGAAGCAGGATCTGATGATTTCATAAGCAAGGGATGTCTACCAGATTCCCAGACAGCCCGCCTATATAATCCAGTCACACCTTCACCTGTACAAAGGAAAGAGTCACTCTGATCTGGTGATATGCAAAACAGGGATAATATAATATTTGAATGCAAATCAAAAGCACAGAAGGAATTGCCCAGTCACTGAATGGTGAGTGCAGATATTCCGGATAACGCCAGAGCAGGGAATTCGTTTTCCCTACAGCAACATTTTGCTACAGAATGTTAATGGAGTTAGTCATATGTATCCAAACAGGTCAACAGGCTGCCTACCTGGTTTTAACAGGTAAATACCAGCCTTCTGAACATGGAATTTCCCCTCCTGTCCCCTCACTTCACCTCTAACTCTCTCGTAAAGAAGGCAGGTTTTCTGCCTTTTTTTTAACAGCTTCCCTATCTGCATTCTATGAAGCTCAAATGATGATCACAGAAATAAATCTTGCTGTCACACGATAGAAAAAAGAACCATGACTAATTAAACATCAGAGCTAGTCAAAAACCAATCCATAGTTCTAATGGAAATTGCACGCCTGTTTGTTGAAATTCAAAATTCTACTGAAAAAATTGAAATTACATCATGCCCATGATAAAAAATGTGTTGTAGAACTACAAGATTCATATCCAGGCACAGCTGTTCTATCAAATACAGCTTCGTCCATCGCAGAAATGAAAATGACAAACATGTATTTAGGTGATAAATAAGTAATTCTGAGAGAATGCAGGGAAACTCCAATTCTGCCCCAAAGTCTGCCCATATTCTTCTGGCAGCCATGGCTGGTGACAACAGGGACCTCTGCACATGCTCAGTGAACCAGCCAAGAGAGGAGCTCTGAAGCTGCTAGTGTGGCAACTCCCGAATAGGTCGCTGGCTCCCCTTCTGTAGGCCCAAGGAGCTCCCGGCTTCACATCGCCTGCCCCCAAGTTGCTTTTCTGGTGTTTTCATTTTTCAGCTCTAATTGGAATGTATCTTGCTGGCCATCCTCTCTCTCTCTCTCTCTCTCTCACACACACACACACACTCTCCTGGAAATTTTACTTTTGTTCTTTCCTGTTGTTTTTCCTATTCTAAAATGCAACAACAATGTAGATGGAGGAGTGAGTTTGGCCCTAGTCCCTGCCCATATGATACTGCTCTGGCATCATGCAGGGGGTTGTAAAAGGAGCTGGGGGAGAACTATCCCAATGTGTAGGCAACACATGGCTGAAATAACTGGCCCTCTACTGTCCTTCTGGCAAGCACTGTCCTGGGGGTGGTGCTGGAGATGGTGCTGCGGGGGCGGGGGAGGAGGGTATCAGGACTCGGGGTGTGTCTACTCTGAAAACTCTACAGCAGCACAGCCGTAGTGCTTCAGTGCAGACACCACCTATGCTGATAGGGGGGTCCTCCCATCAGCACAGGTGAGCCACCTCCCCGAGAGGGGGTAGCTAGGTTGATGGAAGAATTCTTCTGTCGACCTAGTGCTGTCTCCATGGGGACTTAGATTGCCCTGACGATGCCGCAGAGGGGTGTGGATTTTTCACACCTCTGAGCAATGTAGTGAAACCATTTTCTAGTGTGGACAAAGCCTCAGAGGGACAATCTCTGTAACACTGAGCGTGAAGGAGATACTGGGCTGCTCCAGGCCGCGGAGCTGGCCACAGGCAGCCTGAATAAGGGGACTGTAAGCAAGAACAGCCACTGAAGTTGTTCTAGTACATGTTCAGGCCAGCCCGGCTCAATCCAGTAGAATGCGATTGTAAGATTTGTAACTTTTCAGTCATTGCTAGTATGATCATTAAGTTCTGTCACCTTTTGCAAACTTTGTAACTTGTAGTCATTGTTAGCATAGCCATTTACATTGTGTAACTTTCGCAAGCTTTGTAACCTTTTCAGTTACCACTTATATAACCTCCAAGCTTTGCAATATTCCATCACGTGATCAGGAAGAGTGTGAACAAGGGAGTGTGTGTGGGAGATAAGGGAGTGTGAACAAGGGAGCGTATGTGGGATTGGGCGGAGATGAACTGCAAGGAGAAAAGAGCTTGGAGACAGGAGACGGGTGTGTCTGATGTAATCTGCCCTGAGAAGGCAATCACTGGGTGCTGTAAAGAAAGAACCTGGTATGCATGAAAAGAACGAGGTCTGGGGATGCTTCTCGGTGATGAACACAGAAGGAAAACTCACTCTACGTCACAGGAGCCACCCAGTTCCAATAAAAGGAAGAAAGCATGCTCACAAGCTCTCTTCTTCTTGACTTGCTTGCTGGCCTAGATCTGTGACCACAGGTGGACACACCAGATCTACTATGCTTTGGCTTCTCGGCTTCCTCTGCTGTCTCCGGTAACTCTCCGCCTGCGTGAGTGTGTGGGTGCATGAATGCGATGAATGTGTGCATGAGTGAATAAGCTCCATCTCTTTTCTGTTTGATCCAATAGCGGCATTTCATAAAACCAATGTAAGTGTAACCCTGGGTTGGTTTCTAGTGAAATTGAGGCAACATTAGTGGTGGAGAAAGAGGGCAACCACCGATAGGGTACACTAGTGGAAAGGGGTGGCACAAAGCATGTAGACAAAGGAGTAGACAAAGCGTGTGCGGCACCTGTCCCCCCTTCCAGGTACACTAGTGGAAAGGGGTGGCATGGAGTACAGAGCGTGTGCAGCACCTGCTCCCCCTTCCAGGTACACTAGAGGAAAGGGGCAACACGGAGCAGAGAGCGCATATGAGTAGCCTAGGAAGCCTGGTGTGCCTGCTCCCCCTTACTCATTTTGGGCACGATGCCACTGTTCAGAAAGGGAAAGATCCCCCCCCCAATCCACAATGGAGGGGTAGGTGGCAAAATTTCCCCTCCTCCTCTTCTGGGCACATTCCAAGGGTGTTGACCCAGGAGCGGTTTCACCAGGGGACACTATGGCGGACGTAGAAAATACATGCCAGATATATTGTGAGTTTTATCATCTGGCTTCAAAGACTAAGGATCAGGCGGCGGCATGGTTGTTGTGGGAAACGTTTTGTGCTTGGCAAACTGCTAAAGCTGATTATACTTCTGAAACTATGCAAGTGAAGCAGGAGCTGGAGTGCGTAAGGGTGGAAAGGGATATGGGTTTTGATCCTTTCTGACTCCTAATAGTGATATAACAGACAGTGTCATCAATTGGCTGGTTGGCCGAGCAGGGTTGAACTGGCTCATCACAAGGTTGGATGGCTACAACTTTTAGAAATAGAGGGGTTTGAACAAGTCACCTCTGGTCTGAACACCCAACTGTCTGTGAATCTTTGTGCCAGAATTCTCGTGAAGACACAGTACTCAGGAATAGTTTTTTCATGGCCAATACTAATCCAGCCAGCAGTATCAATTAATATGTTTCTTTTTCTGAAATTAATCCATTTTATTCTTATATTTTATCAGTAGTCATTCCTTGGAATTTAGGATGTGTCGAGGCATGTGTTTCCTAATAATAAGTTTTGCTGAAATACTGAAATGCAAGAAGCCTCCCGGCCTGTAAGGTCAGGTAAGATCTGCTATATAGCAAAAAGTATAATCAGTTATGAATATGTCAGCATAAAAGCTGGCAACCTTCGGCACAGATAAGAATGGTCCCTGAACTATAGGGAACCAAAGGGAGGAACTATCCATATCACATCACAGGTTTATCCGGCATCTACAACTGGTTGGTAACCGCTGGGTACTCCACAACTAGGAGTTCATCAAGAGAGCCTCAGTTGGCAGTTTTGGAGTGAGATAATCTTTATTAATATATTTAGAAAGTGAGTGTCATAATCCACTAACCTATAGGAGAAGGGTACCCATAAATTTCTTAGTGTACGGAAATAAGATTTGGGTATAGTAGGTTGGGCCTGAATTACATAGGTCAAGATCCTATAAAATAGCTTGTAAGAGAGCTCTTTTTAGCTCTTAAGCTCTTCTAAGTTCTTGCTCTTTTAACTCCTGAAGCTTCGGTTTCTTGGAGTGCTTTTTCCAGTTCTCCTATACTCTAGAGCAGTGGTTTCCAAAGTGGGGTGCGGGGTGCGTGGCAAGAGGAGCGCCGCCGGAGCAGCGCCGCTTTTTTTTCCCCGCCTCCCTCAGCAGTTCGGCCGGGAGTCCGAGCAGCTTTTTTTTTGCTTCGACCGTTCGGCCAGGAGTAGGGGGTGCGTGCTCAAAATTTTTTTACTGATGGGGTGTGCGATCAAAAAAGTTTGGAGACCACTGCTCTCATCTATCCATCTGTTCTATCTGCTATCATGCTATCAGCTTAGCTTGTGCAGTATAGTATAACGACTCAACATTCCTTGGGGAAGCCAGCACCATCGCTTAATCGGGCATGCCAGGAGTGAGGCTGGTCCTTCACCTTCTATTACCGGGTCCTCAAGGAAGGGTGTGAGTATGTTAGGTTAAAGTACTTATAATAGAAATGTTACCACCAGGAGTTTTGGAATTCTTTTACTGTTTTGCAGTTATAAGTTTCATTGCATTTCTTATTTTTATGTTAATTTCAATAAAGTTTTATCAATTTGGTATTGTCCTCAGTGTACGCGTTCTTGCCAAGCACCCTGAGAGTCCTCTCCTGATATAGAACTCTCTGAGTTCTTGAACTCTGTAGTCAGAATTGGACAAGAACCTATAAATCTTTTGGTCGGATGCAATCAGTAGCAAGCCATAACAACTAACCCATCAAATTCAGGTCAACATTTATTTTAAACTTATGTTTTGTTTTTATTTACCCTGAATTCTATGCACGTCAACTTTTTTCAGTAAATAGGTCTCTTTTCTTAAAGACACAATAGCTGGGTTCTCACCAATTATTTTTAATTAAAAGACATGCAATCCCTTGGGGGGAAAAAAGAAAAAAAACAGATGCCCCATCAAAACTTTCATCTTAGTTAACGACAACACAGACCTTGTAACAGAAACACAGAAAGTTAAAAAGACCTTTTCAATAGATATTTTTATTTACAGATACCAAGTTTTGTTATATTTTATATCACATTTGTCCTCTCATCATTCACTGGTGGTAGATGACAGAACAAGAAACAGTGGTCTCCTGAGGTCTCATAGAATCATAGAAGATTAGGGTTGGAAGAGACCTCAGGAGGTCATCTAGTCCAACCCCCTGCTCAAAGCAGGACGAACACCCACTAAATCATCCCAGCCAGGGCTTTGTCAAGCCAGGCCTTAAAAACCTCTAAGGATGGAGATTCCACCACCTCCCTAGGTAAATGATTCCAGTGCTTCACCACCCTCCTAGTGAAATAGTGTTTCCTAATATCCAACCTAAACCTCCCCCACTGCAACTTGAGACCATTGCTCCTTGTCCTGTCATCTGCCACCAATGAGAAAAGCTGAGCTCCATCCTCTTTGGAACTCCCCTTCAGGTAGTTGAAGGCTACTATCAAATCCCCTCTCACTCTTCTCTTCTGCAGACTAAACAAGCCCAGTTCCCTCAGCCTCTCCTCATAAGTCATGTGTCCAAGCCCCCGATCATTTTCGTTGCCCTCCACTGGACTTTCTCCAATTTGTCCGCATCTCTTCTGTAGTGGGAAGCCCAAAACTGGACTCAATACTCCAGATGAGGCCTCACCAGTGCCGAACAAAGGAGAATGATCACTTCCCTCGTTCTGCTGGCAATGCTCCTACTAATACAGCCCAATATGCTGTTAGCCTTCTTGGCAACAAGGGCACACTGCTGACTCATATCCAGCTTCTCATCCACTGTAATCCCCAGGTCCTTTTCTGCAGAACCCTAATCTTCTACGATTCTATAATTCTCTAATTTAATCATTTTTTTTTTCAAATAAAAGCAGGGTTCTGTAACTTATTGTGTGGATCAGACAGTCAATAAAATGCACTAAATGGGTATCCTTTGGTTTGATAATCTTGTTTAAAACACTGTTGGATTCTCGAGCGCTTTGCACAGCATTTACCAAGGTCACCCTTGGGCAAAATTTTCTTGGATTAAGCACAGACATTGCATTGCATAACTTATGGCAATAACCATGTTTAATAAACTTTTCAGACACAGATCAGCAGACAGGGCCTGGAGCTTCCAGTTTATATCCCCTGATGTCCAATTCACATAGTAATGATACCACTGGCCTGGCACGTCTACAACACAGCCCTAGTAATCTTCAGAAAGCTTTTCCCTAAAACAGTGATCAAGGCTAACATAAACGGAAACACTTACATTAGATGCCAAAACACTTTTACACTCATGACGTGGCACAGGATCAGTTAGATCTATGCCAAAGGCCTTCCTTAAATCCATCTAGCCATCATCCTCTTCATACATGATGTCTTCTTGAACAATTTATCTTGGTGTGCAGGAAACAGAAGTTTGGCTTGATTCAGCTTCACCCTCTGATGTCCAGGGGCTCTGGATCTTCTAAAAAGGCCTTGTCAAGCTGTCAAAAGATTTTCAGAAAAGAAACAACTGTAACCCCCCCTGTTTTTTAGATTCACAGAATCCCAGGTCAATTCCTACCCCATCCTTGACCACCACTTTATTATTTTCTATTTCTTCAGCAACATCTTCTCTGTTCACCTGGTCGAACGGTAACTCCGACAACAAGCTGTGGTTGCCTTCCTCCCGGGGGCGGATGACGGGGGACTGGCGGGGGGCGGGCATTACATTTGCCATACAAGCACTTGGGCCTTGGGGATAGGTTCTGGCATATCCATCAACTGCTGGGCCAGAGGGCTCCCCTCAGCAGCTCCCTCGTCCTCCAAACTGTCACTAATGTAGCACTTTCTCCACAGGTGACGGGAGCTCACTTGGAGCTCAAACAAATTTTGTAGTTTTCACAGAGTATGAAGGAGGCCACATTTCCTCCCAATGTTTCCACAATTTCTGAAAAACACGCTCTTGAAATAAGATGGCCTCTTCCACACAGTGATAGGGGGCAGTGCTGCCAATCAGACTAGAACCTTCTGCTATACCTGTTCTGACTGGTACAGGTTTCACTTTGTTAGGGTCTATATGGCTGAAACACATTTCAGTTCATAGCAGGTAGTGGGAGGAGTTCTTAGAGAGGTCTCGTGATCCTTTTTCAGATGGGTCAACCCACCCCAGAACTGATTGGTCAAATCCTCTCTAGGGGTGGTCCTACAGGTCTGAAACCCTTTCCATTTGGTAGAGAGCAGTGGGAGGAGTTTTCAGAGGGGTGACAGGACACGACTTGCTTCCGCTCACATGTCAGTCTCATCATGGAACTTGTCCTGATTGGTCAAAGTCCTTGGGGTAGTCCTACAGGCTTGAAACATAATCTGATTGGTAGAGGGCAGTGGGAAGAGTTCTTAGAGGGGGGTCACATGCTACCCATTGTTTCTGGTCGCATGTCAATCTCAGCCCTGGAAGTAATAACCCCAGGGATGGTGTTTATTGTGACCTGTGGGCGTAGCCTCAGGGATCAAGGGATGGGATAAACATCTGATTATCATTAGACCCCTAGACTACTAAGGGCATATTAAGTAGGGTTCCACATGGACTTGTCCTGGGTCCAGTTCCAGTCAATATCTTCATAAATGACTTGGATTGGATAATAGCATAGAAAGTATACTTATCAAGTTTGTGGACAATACTGAGCTGGGAGAGGTTGCAAACACTTTGCGAAACAGGATTAGATTTCAAAATGATCTGGATGAACTGGAGGAATGGTCCGATATAAATAGGATTACATTCAATAAGGACAGCTGCAAAGTACTAAATTTAGGAAGAAATAATCAATTGAACACATAGAAAATGGGAAATGACTGCAGAAAAGGATTGGGGGATAGTGAATCACAAAGAAAATATGAATGAAAAATGTAATACTGCTGTAAAAAGGTGAACATCATTCTGGGATGTATTTGCAGGAGTGTTGTAAGCAAGACTCGAGAAGTAATTCCACCACTCTATTCAGGACTGATAAGGCCTTAACTGGGGCACTGTGTCCAGTTCTGGGCACCACACTTCAGGAATATATGTAAATGGTTGTTATAAAGAGGAGGGTGACAAATTGTTCTCCTTAACCACTGAGGTAATGGGTTTAAATTGTAGCCAGGGAGATTTACATTAGATTGAAGAAAAACACTTCCTAACTCTCAGGGTGGTTAAGCACTGGAACAAATTACCTAAGGAGCTTGTGGAATCATTGGAGGTTTTGAAGAACTGTTAGACAAACACCTGTCATGGGCCCACTTATCTCTCTTATGCCAGTACTGCATCAGTATAACTCGGTGGTAAATGGAACAAGGAGTAGAATCAGACCTCAGAGCTTAAAGTAGCTTGGCCTAATTTCTTCTGTTCTTGGTAAGGACTTGTTTTGGGGATGTCTCAGCCTCCCTGAGATCCCACAAGAAGCATGCAAAGTTTCGGGGATTTGTGCTGCCATTCTGATTCCTGCAAGGGAGCCTGCTGCACATGGCCATGTCTGGAACTGCAGGTGCAAGACAAGGGGTCCGGGTGGTGGGGAGCTTTGAGAGAACAGGGGAGCAGAGAGAGGGCTGAGGTGCCATGGAGCACCAAAGTGGGCGTTACACACCGTGCAGCCAAGCTGTGACTGAAACCAACTCCTCTCACAACAACACAAACCAAATGGATTTGTAAAAGATGTAAGGAACAGCTAAAGATTTGCCGATGTGAGCTCACTGAGGCATATAAATATGTATGCCCTCTGTCTAGGAACATCCCTGTGGGTGTGGGTTTAACACACTATAGTGGCCTTTTATTTTATTTATTTATAATTTTAAAAAGAAAGAAGAAAGGGATCTTTATGGAAAAGAAATAGCAAAATTGCCGCTCACAATCAAAACACTCACAATCATGTTTCAGCAATATGCCACCGCAACCAATTACTTTTATTAAAAGGAGAATAACAAGTTATTGTGAGTGACACAAGGCTTCCTAATGGATTTTTTTCCAACTTGTGAGATTCTTTACCACCCAGATGAAAAGGATCCAAGGATTTTAGAAGCAAGGTGTCATCTGCCAGATTCCCAGAGATCCTGCATTGGCAATCTCTGCCGACATCACCACTTTTGGAACTGCGAAAAGGAAAGAAACTCTCAGACTCTATCTTTATATCCGTTAAAACAGGGATAAAATAACATTACATTTCAAATGAAAGATAGAGCAGGAATTTCAGTTTAACTCCAAAGCTGGGAATTCATACATTCTGCTACAGAGTTATAGTGAAGATAGTCATATATATCTAAACATGTGATCTGGCTGCTTATCTGGTGTATCAGTTAAATATACCAGACTTCTGAATGTGGCTCTTCCCTCTCTTTACTCCAGCTAGAAAGAAAGAAAGAAAGAGTGGACATAAAAACAAGGAAGAACCTCCCCCGCTAGAAATTAAATATTAGAACTGCAGGAAATATGACGCAAAGTTTTCATTGAAATGTTCATCAAAATGAATAAAAAAATCTTGAAATTTGAAATTACATTGAGGGATTTAATCAAAATTGTGAATATTAAAATTTTTGACTAATTCTATTACATAGAGAAGAATAAAACCTCAAATACATAGAGCGTACAACAATATGACACATCCAGGTACAATTTTTTTATCAATCACACTTTTGCCATATCTAAAACTAAACTAACAAACACGTAATTACATGCTCAATAAGTTATTCTTAAAGAATGCCTGGAAATTCGAAGTCTGCCTCCCAGTTCAAGTAAGCCTAAAGCCTGATCATATTCTCGTGGCAGTTTCATACTTGCAGCCATGCCTCCTGGTTGCAGGGTTCTCTGAGTATGCTCGGTGAACCAGCTGAAAGAGCAGCACCACAGTTGCTAGCATGGAGAGTCCAGCTTCATTTCCCCTGCCTTCAAGCTGCCTCTCTGGTGTTACAGTGACTCTCCCTACTGCTTCTCTGGGACCTGCCTATGTTATAACATTAATTTCACCATGCTGGGCAGCCTGTATAGTTTATGGTACATGCAGCAGGTAAAAAGAAGAACAGGGACAGGAACTGCTGCAGATTTGCAGTGTGGCCAAGTTCATTTTATTGTAGGAGCCTTCATGTTCAAACCATTCAAAATAAATTCTGAGCAATGTTAACATTCAAGTCACCAAGGTTTGTAATGGCCCTGGAATTCTAAAAGGAGAAATGCAAAGGCTCAGAGTATGTACTGAGCTACCTTAAGGACTGAAAGTAGCATCATTCCTCAAAGTGGACTGTTACTTATTGAATTGCATTGAAGAGTGAGCGCTTCTGATGACATGCATCTCTCACCCACTGGGTAGTATGTGTTACACACATACCCCCCTTTGTGGAAGCTGAGAGTTCTGTTACATCCTCCTCTCATCAAAGGTGGATCCCAGCTTTCTGAACTGGTCAAGAGCTGTAAGGACTAACCATTGGGTGAGAAATACATTATTAAACAGGAAAGTACCTTGTTAATAACTACAGGCTATAGATTGTGCTTTATGTTTTCCTTTTAGCTGTAACTTTATGTTTCCAAACCTTTATACTTCCTTGTATTTGAATCTATATCTCAACCTCTGTTAGATTAACTTCAATTTGGTTTTCCTATAAACACATCTAAATGCCTGGTGCAAAGGGGGTGGTGAACTGGGGTGCACTGCAGCAGATTGGTGTACATTGCAGGTGTCTAGAAGCCTGGGGAATGGGCACTCGAGTAGAACAAAGTGCGGTATGTAAATTGCTAGCCTGCATTGGGAAAGGGCAGGGCTTGCAGAGCCCAGAGCAGTTCACGTGTGTTGCAAACTGCCGGTCGTTGGGCAGGAGTTCCCCTGGGGGACACACATAAGGCGCTTTCACTCTGTAAACAGGTGGTGGTGATTGACCTTAGGCACCTTGGATAATCCCCCAAAGTGTCACATTTATACACTGTCGCAAGTCATCCCTTAACCGTCTCTTTGTTAAGATCACTAGATTGAGTGCCTCGAATCTATCAGTATAAGGCATGGTTTTTAATCTTTTAATCATTCTCATGGCTCTTCTCTGAACCCTCTCCAATTATAAACATCCTTCTTGAATTGTGGGCACCAGAACTGGACACAGTATTCCAGCAGAAGCCACACCTGTGGCACAAACAGAGGTAAAATAATCTCTCTATTCCTATGTGATATTTCCCTGCTTATGTATCCCCAGCTCACATTATCCCTTTTGGCCACAGCAGTGGCACTGGTAGTTCATGTTCAGCTGATTATCCACCACTTCCCTCAAATCTTTTTCAGAGTCACTGCTTCCCAGGATAGAGTCCCCCATCCTGCAAGTATGACCTACATTCTTTGTTCCTAGATGTATACATTTATATTTAGCTGTATTAAAACGCATATTGTGTGCTTGCATCAAGCTTACCAAGCGATCCAGATCTGTCTTTAGTAGTGACCTCTTCATTATTTACCACTCCCCCAATTTTTGTGTCATCTGCCAACTTTACAAGTGATGATTTTATGTTTTCTTCCGCATCATTGATAAAAATGTTAAATAACATAGGGCCAAGAACCAACCCCTGCAGGACCCCATTAAAAACACACTTGCTCAATGATGATTCCCTATTTATAATTACATATTGAAATCTATCAGTTAGCCAAATTGTAATGTACTTAATATGTGCCATGTTAATGTTATATCAATGCATTTTTTTTAATCAAAATGTCATGTGGTACCAAGTCACATGCCTTACAGAAGTGTAAGTCCATTACATACATTATAGGCTACTTTTGCAAGCTTCATTTTTAAGCCATTTCCCCTTGGGTTGATCTGCCCTCATGCTTTTACATGTTCTTCTTTCCAGAGAGACTCACAGTAGGTCCTACCAGCTCCCCTCAGACTGAGGACAACAAGCCTTTCATATCCAGAATGCTTTGTTAGACGTCAACAGTTGTTATGATTGCTTGACTACAAATCAAAGAATCCCTGGTTTTGACAGAGGCCATTTCCCAGGGGGGAACTGAACTTGTGTAAAACATATTAAACAGTAGCTGTGGCTGAATGAATTTTGCTCAAACGCTTCAAGCAATATAATCCCATTGGTCCTGGAGTGAGTATGGATGTTTCCCTTAAAGAGGAGACTTTTCCAGAAATGGACAAATATGCAAGAAGATGGAATTATTATGGAAACAGACTGGGGGCTGTCCTTATTTTGAGTGCTACCAAGAAAATGCTATGACTGAATCTGTCCTCAGACTCCAACGAGAAACTGCAGAACTGGAATTCGTTTGCGAACTGGACACCATCAAATTAGGCCTGAATAAAGACTGGGAGTGGATGGGTCACTACAAAAAATTAATTTCCCCCTGCTGATACTCACACCTTGGTAACTGTTTAAAATGGGCCACCTTGATTTCATTGGCCTCCTTAGCACTACAAAAGTGATTTCCACCCCTTCTTGTCAACTGTTGAGAATAGCCCACTTCCACCTTAATTGAATTGGCTCGTTAGCACTGACCCATGCAGAAAAGGACCTAGGGGTCACAGTGGACGAGAAGCTGGATATGAGTCAACAGTGTGCTCTTGTTGCTAAGAAGGCTAATGGCATTTTGGGCTGTATAAGTAGGGGCATTGCCAGCAGATCGAGGAATGTGATCATTCCCCTTTATTCGACATTGGTGAGGCCTCATCTGGAATACTGTGTCCAGTTGTGGGCCCCACACTACAAGAAGGATGTGGAAAAATTGGAAAGAGTCCAGCGGAGGGCAACAAAAATGATTAGGGGTCTGGAGCACATGACTTATGAGGAGAGGCTGAGGGAACTGGGATTGTTTAGTCTCCAGAAGAGAAGAATGAGGGGGGATTTGATAGCAGCCTTCAACTACCTGAAGGGGGGTTCCAAAGAGGATGGAGCTCGGCTGTTCTCAGTGGTGGCAGATGACAGAACAAGGAGCAATGGTCTCAAGTTGCAGTGGGGAAGGTCCAGGTTGGATATCAGGAAAAACTATTTCACTAGGAGGGTGTTGAAACACTGGAATGCGTTACCTAGGGAAGTGGTGGAGTCTCCTTCCTTGGAGGTTTTTAAGGCCCGGCTTGACAAAGCCCTGGCTGTGATGATTTAGCTGGGAATTGGTCCTGCTTTGAGCAGGGGGTTGGACTAGATGACCTCTTGAGGTCCCTTCCAACTCTGATATTCTATGATTCTATGATTCTATGACCCCCCCACACCACACACACTTGGTAAGGCAACTCCCATCTTTTCACATGCTGTGTATTTATACCTCTCTACTGTATTTTCCACTCCATGCATCTGATGAAGTGGGTTTTAGCCCACGAAAGCTTATGCCTAAGTAAATTTGTTAGTCTCTAAGGTGCCACAAGGATTCCTCATTGTTTTTGTCCTCAGCTAGTAATTGAAAATAGGATCCTTCCATCAGACACTAGGAAAGTGACATATAAAAATCCTGAAACATTTAAAAGTATAAGCCTTGATTAGAAGCCAACAAGACACTAATTTTCTAATTGGTTTGTCATAGATTCAGTGGTCATGTATGTGGCAACCCCTCCCAGCCTCCACACACACCTGTGGTGCTGGAGATAATGTTGGGTGTTATCAGGTGTCAGCATCCAAGCACTATGGATGCTCCAAGCTGGGAACTGACCATAGGCAGCCTGGGTAAGGCAGCTGTAAGTACAAGTCAATCAAGTTGTTCTAGTATATGCGTGGCTAACCATATGCTAGGGCCAATCTTGCCCCCAGACAGTCCAGAATCAGGGCAGCACAGAGGCCTCCTTTGCCCCCCTGCCGCTGTGCTGTGCAGTATGTGCAAAGCCTCCAAGGGAATTAAACAACAGTTTGGACATATAAAGAAGAGAAACAACTATTTATAATCACAGAGACATTTTACCCTTCTGGAATCCTGCACTTACCCTCCTACAGCAAAATAACCGACCACAGCAGCGTCCAATGGAATAAGTTCCGAAGGGACACCTATAGTAGCATCGACCCCCATTTTGTATACATCGCCTGGAACAATTCTGGGTGAATCCTGCACAAAGAGAAAGGATCTTGATTTTCATTCACACAGCAGGGTAAACAAGAGCTGTGACTGCAGCAAGACGGGAATTTCCCTTTCATTGAGACCCAGCCATGTCAGCAGGGCCAGCTCTGGCTTTTTTGCCACCCCAAGCAAAAAACACCCGGCCAGCCGGGGCAGCAAAGAGGTGGGGGGAGGGGAGGAGGAAAACAAACCTGCCCCTGGCCGGAGCAGCAAGGGGGGGAACAAACTGGCCAGCCGGCCGGAGCGGCAAAGGAGAGAAAAAACAAAAACAAAAAAAATACCTGCGGGGTGGCGGGAGCGTGGGTGCAGGGGGACTCCCGGCCCTGCAGACCCCGGGCAGCGGAGTGCGCACCCCAACTAGCGGGGGCGGGAGAGAGAGAAGGGGGGCGGCCAGGGCTTCCTTAAGCGGGGTGCTTGCCACACGGCCCCTCCCGCTGCGCCGCCTGCTGGGAGGGCTCCGCGCAGCTCCGGTCGGCTGGGAGGGAAGGACGCGGGCTGCCCTGCTGGGCTTGCTGCAGGGCGCTCCCCTCCTCCACCCCCTACAGGGTGGCGGGAGCAGCAAACCAAAAAGAAAAAACCTGCAGGGGAGACCAAAGCGGTGAAGCGCAAAACAAAACAAAACAAAACAAAAAAGGATTAGATGGAATGCCGCCCCTTGGAATCTGCCGCCCCAAGCACGAGCTTGCTCGGCTGGTGCCTGGAGCCGGCCCTGCATGTCAGCCCAATTATCTTCATATACACTGTTGTACTTTATCTTTAATGGCTGTAATATGTGCACATACAATGGCTGCCCCTCAGAAGAGAACAGAATGAGAGAATTAAGCAGATGCTCGGGCTCCCTGGCTGCACACTGCAGAACCCTAGCACTGAGCATGGGTGTCCTTCACAGCCCCACACCTTTAAGGGATAGAAAAGCAGGTAGCTATCTTCATCGTTAACTTCCCTTAATGGCCGCTGCAGTGGTTTTGACTCTTTCTTACTCCTAACAGTGAAGTATCATGCAGTATCAGCAATGGGCTAGGTTGCTGCAACGTTTAGAAACAGAAGAGTATGAACAAGTCTTTTTCAGTCCTAACTGTCTGTGAGACCCTGTGCAGGCAGCCCTTGGGAATAGATTCTTCTTGACCAATTGCCAGGTTTGGACATGCCAGACGTGCCAATCCTTTTGAGAATGGAAATATTCACCTCCTTACCCTTTAGAATATTTAGATTAGAATATTTTAAAGTAGATTAGTTGTGCTTTGATTAATGTATCCACTCTGCACAGATATCAACCCAAGACCTAAACAGTATTGTCTCATTGCTTCCTTGTGCTCCACCTATCTGTCTCTGTTTTCTCACTCATCTTATATTTGAATTGTAAATTCTTTGATGCAGGGAGTGTATCTCTGTTGTACTGTAGAACAGAAACTGACACAATGGAGTCCCATTGTGGGAGTGGGGCTTCTAGGTGCTAATTCAATAATAAAGAATAATAATACAGATACATTGTCATTTCTGCAGGAACTGTTCCAGCCCTGCACAATAGCATTTCTAGTAATGAAGCCAAGCACAGATATGGAAAATTATTTCTGTGACACAGTGTAGCTAAAACATTGAGATGTAGGTCTGCCATATTAACAATCCGGGTTCTATTCCCAAACAGCCTAGACTCTTGTAGGGGCAGGAGATATTACTTAACAAAAGGGACATTAAAGCCCTGAATAATTAACTTTTATAATCACCTTTAATTTCATTAAGAACTTACCTGGAGTGCTTTGCAGCACCAAGAAGAGGACAGCAAAGAGAAGGTAGAGAATCTTCATAGTTGAAGTTTGGCTGGGAGCTCAGTGTCAGGAGAGAGAAGAGACACAAAGCTAGACAGGAGACAGAGAGTCTCTCTATTTATAGGGTGCTGGGAATTGTGATCTGTTGAAATCTCATTTTGATGTAAATCACATTAATAACATGTATGCTGCAATCTCTTTGTTATAATGATTATTATTTGTACAGCACCATAAAAGTTCAAGGGGGATTTCTGGGAAATGCAAAAGACAAGTCCCTGCCTTCAGGAAGTTACAATACACAAGTTATACCTGGAAAACATGTATTTCCTGGTTGAAAGAGCCTTGAAGCCAATGGAAAGACTCCCATTGAATTTAAATGAGGGACCTACTGCAGAGAGGAATTCCAGAACACAGCTCTATCTGGGAAGCCATTGGCAGTAGGGAGTATGTGTGTTTGTGGATTTATTTTGTACAATATTTATAAATATTTACATGTATTTAGGGAATTTTCCTAATTTCATGCATCAAAACCCATTACAAAGAGGTCAAAATCCTTTTAAAAATGAGAAATAAAGTGAATAACATTGCAAATACTGTTTGCCAGGAATGCATAGGTTTGGTTTCTTTCAGTAAATCTAAACTGAGGAATTTTTCAGTTAGTGATGGGAGAAAACAATGAATTTCCCCTTTGTTTTCCCTCCATAACAAGCATCAGCCTTAACAATAACCATCTAAAGTAGAGACATAAAATGTTAATGCATCAAACATGTGGAGGCCAATGGCATTTGCAGGTGCTAATCCCCTCTCAAGATTTGTCTCATTCTCTCAGGAAGGAGAAAACAAGAAGTGATTGGGCTTAAACTGCAGCCAGGAAAATGTAAGAAAGCTTCTAAGGGGTCTATAGAGGCGTTTGACACCTCAACGTTCCCTGAGTGATTCATTCTAACTAGGGCCCAGAACCTTACAAAATACAATCCCCACAAAAGCTTCAGAACCCCCTTGGGAATCTCCCTCCAGTCATCACCTTCCTCTCCCCCCGCCCCATTTCCACTCATTTGCAGGCACCAGATACAAAAAGATGAAGGAAGGGGACCAAGAATGACAATCCATGCAGATGAGGACAAAAACAGGGCAATGAGGAGCTCTGACAGGGCAGTGAGCTGCCCCTCTCATCCCCCAGTCAGTGCCCTCTGTTTCAACTGTCTCTCTGCTGTTGGAAGGTGTTAGTCTTCTCACCTGCCACTTTCTCCACAAAGAAAGGACAAGGAGCACTGCCCAGAGCAGACACAAGGAGAGGGCACGTCCCCCTGGCTGGCCACCTCACTCCTCTTCTTTCCCTGTCATGGTCTTGCCATACGCACAGAGACGTTAGATAAAAACAGCAATACTCTTGCAGGAAGATGGCTGGTAGAACCACAATTAATAATGGCTTTATTTTGTCCTATATGATTTATAAAGATATTGTGGTTAAGGGTACACACTGTATGTTGCTTTTATAGATTTAAAGAAAAGCTATGGAAAATTTCTTCACAACTTTGTTGTTGCCCATGGAAATCTGGAGCACTGGAAGATCTACCTCGTTATCTTTTGGACTGTAGAATTCCAAAGTGCACACTAGATTTTACCTCTCGTACACAAAACTATTTTGTCACTATCTCAAATGGTAATGTTTTTATTTTTTTCAAAGTCCTCGTCATAATGACATCAGTGGCAATTTTTGCTCGTTTAGTGTAGTGCTGAATAAGAGAGATTTTATAATATTCTGAATGACATTTTAATGTATTATATGGATGTTGCTGTTGTTTTAGATTGTGCATGTATTTCTTTTTATATTGCCAAAAGACATAATTGAATTGCAAGAAGGTAACAGTCCTTTATCTTAGAATTCAGAACAAGAATACATAAAAATGCAAAAACAGAGGGACAAAGCAAGCTGCTCCCTATAACAGAGAGACACAACTCATCCCAGATTTCTCAAAGATGGCTGGCTGACTCTACTAAGCCCAGAACACATGCTCCCTATAGAGCCCTCTAGCTTGAAAGCAGGACCAAAACAAAACCCTGAACATTTAAAGTGATAGCTCTACAATTTTAATACAGTTTTCAATACACCGCTGTTTCCCCACAGATAACAATGATCCATCTGGTCCCATCCAGCTGCTGACTGGAACTCAAAGATCTTCCCTTAATTGGCACATGGCTGTTACACTGATGACCACACCTGGCTTTGGGAAAGGCTGGAATATGTGGGTTTCACAGGTGGGGATGATTGAGATAAAAGAAACACCTCCCTTCATAAAAAAATAAAGAATGCCTCCTCTTCCCCTTCTGCTGCCAACAAACCCCACCTTGACCTCTTTTCGGAGCCAACTGCAAGTGGGAGTGAACCTTGGCTGAAGTTTAAGGAAGATTCACTTACCCACTGGCAGCCATCCATCTTACTTACCCATAGGTCTATTCCTAAGGGAAACAGGCAGTCTAAATATTCTCCTTGTATCCCATAAAACCTCATCTCCCATAGGTTTCTGATGGTGGAACCCTCTCTCCCAACACCCCTATGTTTCCTCCTTGCTTTGTGCTCTGCTCTTGAGGGAAGACCCGACCACCTCCTACCCTCCCCTGGAGCATCTTGAGGAGATGGCCCATCGCTCTGCTGACTTTCCGAGGGCAGTTGGTGGCCTATTCCTCCTCCCACTATCTTAGAGGTCTGTCCAGACCCCCCTCACAGACTGAAGTTACCAATAGCTTCTCAGGAACAGGTGCCTTCATCCTTTAGTAGCAGGATGTGGCTAATCTTTTTTACAACAACATAAAGTGATTGATTGAGCAGATCAGCTATTTTCTAATACTCTAATGCACTGTCAGTATTGAACCCAGGTTATTGCAGATTAATTTGAAAGGGGAAAATAGCACTGGGCCTCTGCTCTTTTCTGCCTTTTTATAAGGTATCAAGAGACCAGAAGGGATTTATGTTTTATAAAGTTTTGTTTTGTTTTGTTTTAATCTGCTTTGTTTTTTTCTCCTTGTTATTTACCTTAGAAGTATCAGGAAAACCAAGTCTGGTCTTCCCTCTTTTGCTAGAAGGTTCTTTGGAAACCCCACAGAAATGTCTTCTGGGTTCCTCAAACCAGAACTGAAGGGTGGGGTTCTTGAATCTTTAACAAGGAAAGTTTTTCTCTTAACTAGTTCAAAGACATTTGAATAAAATAGTTGTTATTAATAATAAAAAAACTGAATCTCAGTGAGAGTTCATTGAGCTCGGTGACATCTGTGAGTGGGGGAAAAGCCCCACAAGGCAGACCCTGGTACTGGCTCCCTGGGAGTTTTGGCAGCCAGGCCTTATGGTCCCTCTGTTTATATTTGAGGCTCTCCAGCTGTCAGGGTTGGGAGGCCTAAGCACTCAGTCACTGCTAGATCTTCCTCCATGTGGGCAGCATTTCCAGCAGTCCTCTGTTTCCATGTCTGGCTAGCCCATGCATGAGTATCTGGGGGTCTCATTTCACACAGGTCCGGCCCCGCCCTGATCTTCGGGCCATTAGCAGCTATTGAATATCTAGCTTTAAATGTGCCCCATGATGGTTGTTCACTACCTCCTGAGGGAGAGGAGGTGATGAAAGGGGGCAGCTGGCCTGACCTCAAGATCAGAGCACAAGGTGAGGGGGAAGCATGGCCTGTTGGCAAAGGGGGCTCTGTTGGGTGGGGACTATGGGACAAGAGGTTGGGAAGGGACAGGGAGAATGTTTAGACCCCGACCACCTCCCTGATGGGCTGGAGATGTGAGTGGGGAGTCAGTGAGTAACTAAAACAACTTCCCAAACTTCAGCCAAGGTTGGTTCCAACCTCAGGGAGGCTCTGAAAAGGGCCCTGGTGAGATTTTGGTGAGGAGCAGGGGTAGGGAACAGAAGGCAGGAGGCCTCTCTTATTTTTGTGCACGGGTGTGTTCCTTATACCATTAGGAGCAGTTAGCCCATCTCTAAATGTGACAGTCACATACTCCAGTTCTCCCAAAGCCAGCCATAGTCATCAGAGCTAAACCAGATCTCCACATGGTGGTGTGTGTCAGGCTATCTGGAGTGGCTCAAGACCATGAATACCAACCTCAGGGTAGACTGTTAATCAGTATGGCATAAATCCCAATTTGGGTGTGAGTCCTATTCTTAGATTTCACCAACCGAGTGTTAAGTATAAACTCCTCAAGCACTATAACAGCCTAACCATGGAGTCACAGACAGTCCCCTTGGGTATACTTCGATCTATCTTGCCAACTAGGCAAGCTTGCCTTTGTGGTAGATGGTCCCTTACACCAAAAATCACAACAATGTTCAGGTTACTCTCTGTCCCAAAGGACCTGTGACTTACCCCAGGTCAATTGCACCTTAGATCTCACATGAAAGACAATAATTGTAGATAATCCTGTAATAAACTAGCTAAAGATTTATTAACTAAGAAAAAGAAATAAAAGAATTATTTATAAGGTTAAAGCAGGTACGCAACACACAAAGGTACACAGTCAAATGGTAATAGAAGTTTTTGTAAGTAAATTCTGTATATCCCTTCGGGCTAATCCAGCAGCTGGAGATCCCTTGCATGTACCTAGAAATCTTGCCCTTACAGAACCCAAGCAGCATAGAGATACCATTTCTTCTTGCTAGGAATTTTTATTCCCTTCCCTCAAGCTGAAGGGATGAGTCTATTTGCATGTCTCCTCTTCATAGGGAAGTGTGGGAGGAGAGAAAGCAATTATCAAAGTCTTTGTTCTTTGATATTCCACAACAGCTGGTTTGGTTTCAATGGGCCTTCCTGGTGGGGAAGCACCTAACAGCTTCTGTAGGTAGCCAGAATTTTACATACATTAATATTTCTCTCCTTTCTGGTGATATACACAGTTCCAGAGGTTTACAGTGCAAATGCTTAAATGTTACCTTACAATATGGTATACAGATGTTATAAGTGAGATTAATATATGCAGCAATTTAAAAGCAGTCACACCTCTATAATCCTAATGCATATTTTAACAATACTAACACAGGTGAGCCAAACTGGTTCTAGGTATGTATTTGTTAGTGTTCAGTTGAGACACAGGGACCTTGGCATGAGCTGGCGTCTGGTTTGCCAGCATCACAGTGTCAACAGGAAAACTTGAGTGAGTGAGGGAGGCAGAATTTGCCCCTTTCAGGGGAGACTTTCATGCGATGCTGCAGTAAATGCCTTGGAATTGAAACACATTACATCTATTGCATGCTGCTGAGCCCCTAAGGTTATAACCGGTCAGGTGTGTCTGGCAAGGATTGTGCTTTCCAAACCCAAGTGGTGCGCTGGCTCATAGTTCCTTTATCCACTCTCTAGAAGTGTCATCCCCCCCTCCCTTTTACAATTTGATCTACGGGGATAGAATTTGCTTCTCAGGTAGCAATTGCCAGGATCACTCTGCTTTCCTTTTCTGTAAAGCTTGGGATTGAAGGATGGTCTCATTGTTCAGTCATGAAATTAGAACTTTGAGGGAAAACAGACACATGACTCCTGCCAGTCACTGAGGGGGTCATGATGAGTTAGCCAGGAGATGCCCAGAATCAGGAGAAAATGTGGGAAGTGTATCCCATTAAATTGCAGTATCCCTAAGTGCCCCTGGATTGTAGTCTCCAAGGGGAGTGTTTCAGTGACTCCAGACCTGGTCGGAGACGGACTTGAACTGGAAGGGGACCAGTAGGATCTGGGCTGCTCTCGTCCATAAAGTTATCTGTGGTGCCAGAATGAGGGAGTTACTGAGGCTGGCTCAGCCTGGCTCAGGATCCTTGGCCTACTGGGTACTTGTAGCTGTGGCATGACCTGGCAGGATCTGGGGCATGTCCTGGTCAGGATTAGGGTTTGGGGCTCGGGGTTATGCCTGGCTTTCATGCCCAGCTTGGACCAAGACTTGTGTCAACTTGTTCTCTGGAATCTCTAGGGCCAGGCTTCAGGCCAGGCAGGTGGAGATGGAATGGCCCAAGTGGCTGCAAATGAAGCATAGATTGGGATGTCACTGACTGTCTTTTTCTTTGGGAGTAAGTTGCTGGTAGGCAGAATCTATCTGTCTGTGCTTGTCATGTGCGAACAGGGTGCGGTAGGCACAGGCCAGGCAACTGGAACCACCCCTTCTTTCTTCATGCCGCTCACACCACTGATTCTCAGATCGTTCAGTCAGCTCAATAAAGAGTGCACTTGCAGCTGCAGTAGGAACTGGAGGCAACACTGATTTGTAAACCAGCGGAATGTCTCGTGGCGCCCACTGAAACGTTCTGGTAATGGAGTCTGTTCCCAGATTTGCCCGTTACTTTGGGGTATGCTCATTTATTCGGGTTACTCTCCTGGGGGGAGAGGGGGTTTCTGTAATTCTATCATGTACTGCTTGTGTCACGTGTGTTTTCATATGGCGCTCTACTTCTCCCTTCTGCAAGTCCTCTCCCAGTGGAGCTATCCTGCAGGACCTAGGTTCCCTAGGGCTGGGTTCCTCCAGCCCCAGAGCCGGATGAACACACCCACACATACATTAACAGAGCAAGTCTGAGCGGACCAGGTCAATCAGCACTTTTAAGCTGACTCCTTATATGTCTCTGGACTCACTGGCCTGGATGAAGCAGCACTTTCAAGCTGCCCCCCCTTATATGCCCCTGGGCTCCGTGGACTGGGTCAAGCAGCACTTTCAAGCTGGTACCCTTATGCGTCCCAGATTCAGCACGTCCCTGTCCCCACCCGCACATCACAATTTTACTGGTAGTAACCTACTTGATGAGCAAACCCCACAGTATTTTCGGCGCTGCAGGGATCTTTAGCTTAGGTAAAAGAAGCGTTGCTGTAAAGTAAATGGGGGAAGCTAAAAACACAGAAGAGTAAAATTCAGCAAGAGAGAGAGAAGCAACCAACTTAACCATACAAGTTATTTATTGAATAACAGTGATAACTATTGGCTTAACCAACATAACATACATTATTAAAGGTTAATACCTAAGGTAGAAAGGAAAACAGAGAGAGAGAGAAAGAGTGATCTCACCCACTCCATGAGGCTTGAACGGGTCAGGGTTCCCAGATGATGGTGGTAGCTCAGGGTCCTGAGTGCTGGAGACAGGCAGAGCCCCCAGCATGATCAATCAGGAGAAGATGGAGTCCTAGTGGAACTTATGCATAGTTTGGATCTAAGCATCAGAACACTTACTGGAGGGTGAGTAGGGATTTTTGTAGCGAAAATACAATGGTTCAAGAGAGAACACTAGATTTGTTTATAGGTAAACCGATGACTTAAGGGTTTTCTTTAGGCTAGACAATAGGAGCTGATCACTCTTGGCTATAGGTGGTGTTTCCTTCCAGGGAGCTCACAATGCAACTAGGCTGCTTCAGTATTTTGGATATCAATCAAGGATTCACTACTAGAATTGGTCTGATAACTGCTGAGCTGGGTGTGGGCAGGTGTAGGTTCATTAGCATCTGGAGCAGAGATTCCCATGATGCAGTGCTTCCCTGCTTTTCCTGGTCCCAGAGTTCAGTGCGGTTTTCTGTTCTCTATTCTGTATGCAAATTGAGATGTCTCCCTGTCCCATCTTTCATGCAGATGAGGCTAGGGGAGTTGTCTCTGTTCTTCATTCTGTATGCTAATGGAGATGTCTTAATCTTGTCACACTTGTCAGGAGGGGTCTAGGTGTCTCTCCCATCCGCCCTTCATTGCTCTCTGTAAGTCTTTTCCTCTGATGGGTTTTGGTTTAAGCAGAGGCTGGGGGTGGGGTGGGGGGAGGTGTCTTTCATGAGGCAGGCTGGATACTACACTCTGGTTCCCCAAGAACACAGAGCTGACTGCTATCAAGTCACAAGTCCCTGCTCCAGGGGCACTGCAGCAGGTGGGATCCGGGGGCCAACATGCTGTGTGTGGAGTTGAAGAGCCTGCAGGCATAGCACCTGATTCTCTGCAGTCAACTTGGTAAGATGGACCTGCGCTGCCTGGAAGACCACCTGGAGGCAGGCTCCCTACTCGGGTTTTCCAGTTCCCTTTGGGAAGGAAAGGTGAGCCCTGCTGGTTCCATTCGGCAGGGCCCTTCCGAAGGGAAGTGGTCTGAGCAAGCTGTTAGGTCCTGGGACATAGGTGGTCTGGCATAGAGGTCAGAGAAGTCAGGCATCCAACTTAGGGAATGAAGTGGAGGGTCATAACCAGAAACAACTACTGATTACCAGAGCCAGGGGTGAAAGCTGAGGGTTCGAGCTGGGATCAAATGCCTGAGCCAAGGATCAAGCCAGAGTCAGTCAGAAATCAGAGCTAGAAGTAGTAACCAATAGTTGGAATAGAGGCATAAGGGCAGGAACCGGAGGTGAGGCAAGGATCAGCATGCAGTGGGAGCATGGTGGGAACTAGGAATGAAGGCAGGGGTGAGGCAGGAGCTAGGAGCAGGTTGGGATGGAGCGGGAACCGGGAATAGGGTTGGGTGTGGAATTCAGGAAACAGGAACACGCAGCAGTAACAGGGAATCACCTCTAAGCACAAACCATAATAATAACAGGTGAAAATAGGATTTGACTCTAAAGGACCCCAGAGTGGCGTAATAATCACCATTGACCATGACCAGTTAATGAAACAACAGCTGGGATAAAAAAGGAGAATAATAAATATTTCTGCTCACACTGTAATGTCTCCCATCGGGAATCCTAAACCGACTTTTGTTTTGCACAGCAATAGCTCCTTCAACTGCAGCATCCAATCAGTATAGTGTGATGGGGGATGGGGGAGGGAGGAGGGTTGACAGGCATTATGGTAACAATTACCTCCCAAATGTGTACATTACAAGGTGTCTCTGGCACCCTGGGTGAATCCCGCAGAAAGAGAAAGAGTCGAATTTTCATTCACAGAGCAGCGTAAATAAGAGTTGTGATTGTAGCATGATGGGCATTTCCCCTTCACTCAGACTTAGCCAAGTCAGCCCAACTGTCTTCCCGTGCACCATTTCACGGCAGCTTGAATACGTCAGAAATGGCCGTGATTCAGTACGAATTCAACGGCCACCCCTTAGAAGAGAACAGAGTGAGGTTAAACAGACAGGTATGTTGGCTCGCTTGCTGCAGAGCTGAGCATCACAGATGTGAGCATAAGTGTCTGTCACCTCCCCATGCCTTTTAGGGATGGAAAGCAGGTAGCTGCCTGCATCACCAACTTCCCTTCATGGCTGCTGTTTTGATCCGTTCTGCCTCCTAACAGTGATATACACCTCTACCCCAATAAAACGCGACCCAATATAACACGAATTTGGATATAACGCGGTAAAGCAGTACTCCGGGGGTGGGGCTGCGCACTCCGGCAGATCAAAGCAAGTTTGATATAACGCAGTTTCACCTATAACATGGTAAGATTTTTTGGCTCCCAAGGACAGCGTTATATAGGGGTAGATGTGTACCAGGCAGCATCATAAATGCTGATTGGCTGAGCAGGACTGAACTGGCTCAACACAGTGTTGGATGGCTACAACTTTTAAAAAGAGAAAGGTTTGAACAAGGCACTTCCGGTCACACACCCGATGGTCTGTGACTCTGTGAAGATGTTCTTGTGAAGATTCAGCTCTCAGGAATAGTTTCTTTATGGCCAATTTCCAGTTATAGATGTAAGCAGAGTCAGAATAAGTTCCACCCTGACATCTGGTGGTGAGCTGTGGAAAAGGATTTCTGGGGCTGATCTCGTTTGCATGGGCACACCCACCCTGCCTAGCATGATGGGACTGCTTGCCCAAATGGTCACTTGGCTGCCGTGGGACCCCCAGTCTCTTTGTTATTGGGGTAGGAGTAATAAAGTGTTGTTATCCTGGGTATATGAATCAAGGACAGTAGAACTGTATTTGGCATTTTATGATGGAAGGACTCGCCCTCAGCTAAGTAGCTCTTGCTAGGCAAGAGACATGGGTTCCAAAGTCCAATGAATAGAGAGATATGCTGGTGATGAGTATGTGTAGGCTGTTTCTGAAGGTCTGAAATACCACTTTGACCTTTTATTTTCCCACAGTATAATAGCTGAGCTAATTTTGACTCTGTTAGGAGTCTTGTTACATGCTGTAAAGCTGAAATCAAAGTCAAGGCATTACTTTAAACAATACTTGGGCTAGTGGTTCTGAGTGTGCCAGCACTCAGGCTCCCTACTAACAGCTGGAATCAATTAGAGCTGTGTTAAGAGGTGGGTGCTGATGGTATATTGGTGAGCAGCTAGCAGGATGGCTGGTGGAGAGGCATGAGTGGTGGTGAAGACTACAGCAGAACCCCCTGGAGAGGAGTGGCAGTTGCCTGTTGACCCGAGCAATGGGACATGTAAGGTACCCCCATACGTCTCCACCCTTCCACTCAGGCTGGGACGTAAACTCTGCAGATGAACTTCTGAACTCTGGGGCTGCACTGACCAAGGATAGAAACTGTAGGTGGGGTGACTGTTGGGTTGCTGGACTTAAGACCCTAAGGGGAAAAGGACACTGCCAAACTTATTTGGGGGTGGGTCTTTTGCTCCTGGTTTTTGTTATGAATCCTGTTTGTGGTGTTTCTCCACATAATGCCACATTGTTTCCCTCCTTTATTAAAAGGCTTTTACTACACTCAGACTCTGTGCTTGCGAGAGGGGAAGTATTGCCTCCTAGAGGTGCCCGGGGGGGTGGCATGTAATTGTCCCAGGTCACTGGGTGGGGGCTTGAGCCGGTTTTGCATTGTGTTATTGAAATGGAACCCCTAGATACTGAACCCGGCCCTTGTTGCTGCCAACTTTGACGGGCAGAAGGGTTACATAGGGATGCCAGAAAGGCTGATCCTTGTGAGAATGTGGCTCGAATGTCCATCTCTTCACCCTTTAGGTAGGTAGGTTAGAATATTTTAAACTAGATGTGAGCTGTGCTGTCATTAACATCTGAACAGTGGCCACAGCCCAGGAGTGAGCTGAATTTATATCACATACAAAGGTTGCTCAAGACAGTCGGCCACCCTAGGCAGAACGTCAGTGTGTCGTCCCTTTGGTATGAACTCCTTACAGCAGCATTCTCCTCCATCAACAGGCTCCCCTGTAAAGCCCCCCACTGGGGTCCCCCACACCGAGGAACCAGCTACCTTTCCCAACCCCACATTAGGGATTGAGCACCATAGGCTGGGACTCGCAGTGTGGGGCTCCATCTGCCCCCCCCCCCCGTTGGATCTGTCCCCCACCATCCAAAGCAAATATCTCTGGGTGTCCATCTGAAGGGGACCCTAGGGTGGAGGAGTAGCTGCACCAGGCCAGGCTGGGGAGGACACAGGTGACAGCTAGCATGATGTTCAAGATGCAGTGGAGGATGGATGACCTTGCACGCACACATACACACACCTCTGAGGTGTAATTAAGCTCAAAACTCTTAGACTTTTCTTTTTTGTGTTCTACAATTTAAAGTTCTAAACACTGTTATCTAAGATACACTAGCTAACATACATATCTATTAAACATTAAGAACACATTAAAATCTAGCAGTTACAGAGCATAAATCTGTCTGTACGTTCGTTCACTTATTCTAAGCATCCCAAGACCTTCCATTACCTAAGGTAAGCTTTGGCTTAAGTAGATTGGAAAACAGTTAGTATCAGGACATATAATTGTTTCCTTATAGTAACAGAAAGGGTGTTGCCCTCACAAACCTATTTATTGTGGTAAAGACCTAGGAGGTGTCTTCATGCACCTTAGTACCTGGAATGCATGTACCCAAAACAAAGATAAAGGTGCATCGTGACCTGGAATGCATGGTTGGCTCAGAACAAAGCTAAGGGGTACACCATGGTACCAAAGCAAAAGAAACAAAAGCTAATTGGTTGAATCTACTTTCCAATGACGTATATGTTACCTTTTACAGGTAAAGTAGGGTGGCTTTAGAGGCTTAACTTTGGTGGAGCACACCTGCATAAGGTGAATGTAACATGATTGCATGGGACGACTCTTCAGAGACTGGTTCGTAAAGAACCTTTTTTCTGTACCTTATTAATACACCTGACTGACATTGGTTATTTGGACTCAAGTATATTTCATAACAAACCAAAGTGTGGTCAAGCAATCGAATATACAATTTATCAACAACACACTGCCTATCTACCGAGAGCAGCCATTTTGTTCTCAGAGTTGCTGCAGACTGATTCTGAGGTGAAACACAGCCTGCACAATGTCCTGGGGATTTTCCTTTGAATCTTCCTTGTTGCTTTCTCTATTCTAAACAATGTAGACAATGTAAACAATGTAGAACCCCCCCCCCCATGTGTCCCGATATTTTCTTCCCCTCATCTGGTCACCCTACCCCAGTGACATTGCAATAGAGAGCTGTGAGCTTGGATGAATTCTGTATAAATAATGAACCTTCATTATACTTCAGCAAATCAGGGTAAATAATAATTGCTATTTTAGCATAAGGAGCATTTCCCATTTACTGTTTTTTTCCCCCCCATTAGTGAGACTTGGCATCCTAAACTGTATTATTCCATTCAGCCTCTAGGTGGTGCTGTGTATCACCTTATTTAAGCTAACCTCCACCATACCTGGCAGACTATTAAAGGATCTTACAGTGAACACATCTGGCTTGTATCTCTCTGAGAAGGAAGCTCTGTGGCCAGTCCATATCTGGTACAGAAGCCTGACCTGCTAGTAGCAGCCCTGCAACCTACTGTTTACAAGAACTACAGGGCACGGTATCAGAAGTAAATTAGTGGTGCCGGAGGAGAACAGAAACAGAAGGAACAAAACAACAAAGGGGCCGGACAGGAAAGAAAAAAGCAACAAACGTTGCAGTATCTCATAAACATGCCCGCAGAGAACTTCAGCTTTGATAAACCTTCACAATGGACAGACTGGAAACAGTATTTTGCAAGATTTCAAATGGCTACAAAATGCCATAAGGAAACTAAAGTTATATAGGTATGTTCTTTAATTTATGCTGTGGGGAACCAGGCAAAGCATATGCTTACATCTTTTGACTTTCCTGAAGACAGTCACAAAGATGACTACAAAAGCGTTCTGGCTATCTCTGGTGCATACTTTATACCTCAAGAGACGAGTCGATGTATAACAAAAGAACTCTTTTATTAAAAGGAGAGGGAACACAGCATTTATTTGGGAAAACACGACAACAAATATTCAGAAGTATGCAAATAATAAATAAACACCCGACCTACAGTTTGCTGGGTAGTATCCTTTGCCTCAGTTTCCCCCCTGGCAGTGTGAAAGTCTGACGGATGAATATTCCCCTAACATGCCATTTAACTTTCCTTCCACTGCACCCGCACTCACAGTGAAGTTATCCAAAGTCAGAGGAGTCCTAGAATTCAGGGATGAGTTCACCTGGGTTCCCCCTAAAGGGAGGGAGGGGTCAAATAATGTCTTTGTGGTTGGCTTCTGTCTCTGCTGCTGCTTGCTACTCACTGCCACTGTTATCTCAACCACTGTTTACTGCTACGTTCTAAGGGTCCACGACTTCCCTCAGTTCTTTGTGATTTCAGCTGTTAGTTATCTCACTGAGGGACCCTCACTGCTACTGTAACCTCTGCCATGTCTCTCACTACAACACTATCACTTTAGTATAGCTAAGGCTCAATTTCTAGATCTGCTCATCAGCAATTTCATCTGTAATAATCACTAAGCAGAAATAAGGACTCTGAACTGAATCTGATCAGCTCCCTCTTTAAACACTGAGGAGAAAAGGATCAATTCATATCTAGAACATCCATACTACCACACAAAAACAGCTGTTCCTAAGACCATCTGACTTTGACTCAACATTGGTATCGCTACCCCCTGCTTAGTGGGTGAGGTTGCTTTTAGGGTGACCCCTTCAACTAGGGCATGCTAAAAACAGTGCTGCTGCCCTTTTATTATTCACTAAGGATAACAACATTTCATTACCCCTGCATTGTACACCAATGTAAGTTTTCACCCAGACCAGCTGGGTCTGAACAATCTCTGCCCTGACACCTAGTGACAAACTGGTGGAAAAGATATCAGGAGCAGACTGTATTTGGATAAATGCAACCACTCTGCCTAGGGGATCAGCAGACAGGCGTATGTTTCCAAACTGATCAATTTTGGCTGTTTTGGGTTAAAATTCACTTGAGTATGCTAATAACTAAACTGTATCATTACTTTTATTAATCTAAATTTGGGTTATTGCTGATTATGTACTATATGTATTGTATGACTTTTAAACCAACCTTTGTACTTTGGGACAATTTAAGCACTATACCCAGATGGACAGACATTCTTTCCTTAACCTGTGTATTATGTAATTTTAACATTAGCTTTAATAAAAAATTCTTTTTGAGTGCAAGAGTAATGAAATGTTTTTATCCTTATTGTACAAGGATAGGGAAGAAGCCCTAATTGAGGAGGTTGCTCTAACTTGAACATCACTTGCTAAGTAGTGCAGTGAGTCAAATCCAAGAGAGGATTAGAGAGAGGTTTTTCATCCTGGGGAATCTGGGTCATTTTAAGGAGTTAAGAGGCTATTTAACTCCCCCCCAGTGTTTAAAGAGAGAGCTGAGTAGCCTCGTTTGAGAGTCCTGATTCTTCCTCAGTGATCACTAGACCTGAACTTGCTGATAAGCTCATCTAAGGGGACTGGATCTTAGATGTGATATGGAGAGAGCATTTTGGTGAAAAGACAATGTGGAAGAGACAGCTGTAGGGAGGTTTTCCACTACCCAGTGAAAACACTGAGAATTGGGCTAAATGGTGGAACCTCAGAATGCAAGTTGTGGAGAAAGAAGGGAGTGATGGTAACTGCAGAGACAGAGACAGAGATGAGCAGAGGTGGAGACATCACTCACCCACCATCTCCCCTCAGGAGCAGGAGACAAACCCACCCAAAAACATGCCTGGACTTTGGTCCATTGCTGCTCTGTGACAACAAATGGTGAGTGTGGTGCAGTGGAGGGAAAAGGGGAGTGGCATGTTCAGTAGACATTCCTTCCATGGACTTTCATACCACATGGTGGGAAATTGAGAAAAGGGACACTGATTAAGATAATGTGGGATGTCTGTTTTACTTATTGGTTGCATACTTTCAAATCCTTGTTGCAATGTTTTCATAAATTACTGGCTGTGTTTTCTTTTGTAATAAAAGATTGTGGGGGTATTTTTTTGGTTATAGATAGACTTAGCGGTTGTAATTGGGGAAGTAGTGCCTCTTTGAGGCACCCAGGGGTGGTTATTTTTCCTAGATTGTCGGGTGGGGGCTTGGTCCAGTACTGTTTCATATTGGTAGGAGGACCTCCTAGATATTGAACCTGGCCTTTTTTGCTGCCTACGCCATGTGGCAGAAGGGTTTCATGGCCAAAACTGATCACTTTGGCAAAGCAAGGCTGTTTGATGATTACCCAGGCAAAATTGGTGTGTCTATGCAGATACAATGTTCTCCTGAGATCTTTTCCCATGTGGGTTTGGAGAGAACTAACCTTGCCAGGCACACCTGACTTTCTTTCTTTTTTTAATAGAATGATATACTTGTGGCTGAGCAGCATACGATAAATGTAATGTGTTTGAATTTCTCCAGAGAATTTAGTCCACTCAAAAGGACATTGTCCATTGACTGCAATGGACTTTGAACCAGGCTGTAGGTATTTACCAGGTATATTCAAAGTGTAAATTACATAAGAGAGGGACTTGTGAGATGTCATTTATTTAAAAGAAAATATGGAATGAAATACTATTAATAATGTCATACGCATCCATGAATAGGCCAGAATCCTTGGCATAATTTAGGCCTAAACCTTTAAAACATGTCAAATTACAGAGGCTGCTTCTGATTTTCATGGTAGGCTTAGACTAAGAAACAGCAACAGTTGCTAGCTAAGCTGACCACACACTCTTGTTAAAATGGGAAATGGCTTCCTCCTTTATCTTTTTTCTTCCAGATTATGTACTTTATAACAAGAAATCCATAATAGAGATACAGTAGATCCAGCTCTTACTTGATAAGGCAGGATAATGCATAAATGTTTTAATAGGAAAAGGGAGGTATAAAGGTTGTCAATAAAAGTTTAAGGAACTATATCGAAATTTGAAAGCTATAATGGGGTTTCTGTAACCAGGGTGTGCAGTTTGAGGTAGTTTTTATTACCAAGGTCCTGCTGGTAGGCGAGTGACACTATATGTGAAAGAAAGCGTAGAATTAAATGAAGTAAAAAGCTTAAATGAACCAAACTGTACCACAGAATCTCTATGGATAGCAATTCTATGCTCGAATAATAAGAATATAGCAGTAGGGATATATTACTGACCACCTGACCAGGATGGTGATAGTGACTGTGAAATGCTCAGGGAGATTAGACTATTAAAATAAAAAACTCAATAACAATGGGGGATTTCAACTATCCCCATATTCATTGGCTAAATATCACCTCAGGACGGGATGCAGAGATAAAGTTTCTTGACACCTTAAATGACTGCATCTTGGAACAGCTAGTCCTGGAACCCACAAGTGGAGAGGCAATTCTTGATTTAGTCCTAAGTGGAGCACAGGATCTGGTCCAAGAGGTGAATATAGCGGAACTGTTTGATAATAGTGACCATAATATAAGTAAATTTAACATCGGCTGGCAGGGAAAACACCAGCAGTCCATCACATTAGCATTTAATTTCAGAAAGGGGAACTACACAAAAATGAGGAAGTTAGTTAAACAGAAATTAAAAGGTACAGCGCCAACAGTGAAATCTCTGCAAGCTGCGTGGAAACTTTTTAAAGACACCATAATAGAGGCTCAACTTAAATGTATACCCCAAATTAAAAAACCATAGTAACAGAACCAAAAAAGTGCCACCATGGCTAAAAGTAAAAGAAGCAGTGAAAGGCAAAAAAGCATCCTTTAAAAAGTGGAAGTTAAATCCTAGTGAGGACAATAGAAAGGATCATAAACTCTGGCAAATGAAGTGTAAAAATATAACTAGGAAGTCCAAAAAAGAATTTGAAGGACAGCTAGCCAAAGACTTAAAAGGTAATAGCAATTTTTTTTAAAGTACATCGAAAGCAAATAACCAATGGGGCCATTGGCCAATCGAGATGCTAAAGGAGCACTCAAGGATGATGTGACCAGAGTCCCAGGGGAGCCAACTGAAGTCACTCAATTAGGCTGAACTGCAAAGAATGGGGCAGACAATCCCCAAAGCTGGTGGAAATTCCAATACTTAGATTTACCAAACCAGCATAAAACAGCTTCTTTATTACCTTCCTGGTTACCCAGAAGCCAACAACACAGTTCCCTTAAAGTAACCCAGCCTCAGGCCTCCACCCAGACACCCAAGTCAAATATGATGAGGATTACTGAAAATCTTATTCATCATATAAAAAGTTCTACCAATCCCAAAGGATTGGATACATTACCTCCCAGGTGAATAAATATTCCAGTTCTTACCCATATACAAGCTACAGCCAATTCTTCTTAACTAAACTAAAAGTGATTATAAAACAAAAGAGAGCGAGAGAGAGTATTGGTTAAAAGATCAGTATACATACAGACATGAGTAAAATCTTGAAATTCAGATTCATAGCAGAGCTGGTGAGCTTTGTAGTTGCAAAGAGTTTATTTAGAATTTAGTCCATAGATTATAGTCCAATGTCCAAAATCATAATCAGGATGTTCCATTTTAGGACTGGAATCTCAATCTTATGACTCAAATTTCCCCTGATGAAGCTTAAGCAGATCTGAGATGACAGGATCAGGACCCAAAGGTCTTTTATTGAGTTTTCTAGCAGCCACTTGACCATACAGTCCTGGGTGAACAATAGGCTTTTGATGTAACCTTCTGTTTACCTAACCCTCACTGGTAATTAACTCAATGAATAAATATAAGATAATTTATCCATTAAGCAGTTTATCACAAATGTTAAAGAGAGACCTCAGGAGATCATCTAGTCCAACCCCTTGCTCAAAGCAGGACCAATCCCCAGACAGATTTTTGCCCCAGATCCCTAAATGGCCCCCTAAAGGATTGAACTCACAAACCTAGGTTTAAGCACACCAATGCTCAAACCACTGAGCTATCCCTCCCCACTACAAGGTGATATTCCTGATATTCATCTAGTGACGAACCAGGGGAAAAGCTCTCAGGAGACGATTAGTTGCATAGACTCTCCTATTTTATAGCGAGAGTCCCTATATTTGGGGCTTTTTTGTATATAGGCAACTATTACCTCCAACCCAATCCCAACTTTTCATACTTGCTATCTCATCACCCTGTTCAGCAGTGAAGAGAAGTCCTTGGTTACCTGATTTCCAGCTGACACACCCATGACCTCAAAACCCACCTGAGTCCTCCACTCATGGATGAGATGAGCCCCTGACTCCCACCTCCCCAAGTATCACACCCTCCCTGCCTCATCAGACAGGACTTGAGAATTTCCCACTTCCCACCTCCCTCTTACCTCCACCTCTATTTCCTCTTAATGCCAATGTGCCCAGTTCAATGTGGGAGGTAAGAAGTTCTGTAATCTGGGGGAGGGAGAGATTATGGGCTCCTCATTAAGGGAAGGGTGGGGGAGGTGGAATCTATCTACATTTCTAATGTGCCCATGAATGCTTATTTTGCTTCAGAGCCTTTGGTGAGGGACCTTGTCAAAGGCTTTCTGAAAGTCTAATTACACTATATCCCCTGGATCACCCTTGTCCACATGTTTGTTCGCCCCCTCCAAAAATTCTAGTAGCTAAGTGAGGCATGATTTCCCTTTGCAAAAAACATGTTGACTCTTCCTCTGCTCATCGTGTTCATCTATGTGTTTGATAATTCTGTTCTTTACTATCGTTTCAACCAATTTGCCTGGTACTGAAGTACTTTTGTTATCATCTAGTCAGAAGGGACTTCCTCAGAATATTTCTTAGAGTATATCTTTTAGGGGAAAAACAACAACAATCCTTCTTGATTTAAAAACTGTCAGTGATGGAGAATACATTGGTAAAATGTTCCAATGGTTAATTACGTTCACTGTTAACAATTTACATCTGATTTCCAGTCTGAATTTGTTTAGCTTCAACTTCCAATCATTAGATCACAAAATACCTTTATTGACTTGATATATATTAACCCTTTTAGCAATTTTCAGCTGATTATCCATCCACAATCCCCAAAACTTTTTTCAGAGTCACTGCTTCCCAAAGTGGAGACCCTCATCCTATAACTGTGGCCAACCTTCTTTGTTCCTAGATCCATACATTTAGATTTAGCTGTATGATTGTTAACTTGTTCCCAGTTTATCAAGTGGTCCAAATCCCTACCTATGAGTGCCCTGTCCCTTAATTTTGGTCACCTGCTAACTTTATCGATGATGATTTTATGTGATTTCATGTTTTTTTTCAGCTCCTTTTATAATCCCCCACTCATTTCATTAAGATCTTACCTGGAGCGCTTTGCAGCACCAGGAAAAAGACAGCAAAGAGCAGGTAAAGAATCTTCATGGCTGAAGTTTGGCTGGGAACTCAACGTTGCTGGAGAGAAGAGACTGCGAGATAGACAGGAGACAGAGAGTCTCTATTTATGGGCTATGAGGGATTGTGAAATACTGATCTGTTGAAATCTTTTTTGAAGCATGTCACATTTACTAAATTTGTGCTACAATCTGTTTATAATTATCATCATAATTATAATTCGTACAGCATCATAAACATTCCCGGAGAATTTCAGGGAAACACAGTAGCCAAGTTCCTCTCTTGTGGAAGTTACAATATGAATATTTACAACTAGCAAACATCTACTGCCTGATCAAAAGCCCTCTGAAAAAATAGAAAGCCTCCTATTAAATTGAAATGAGGGTCCTTTTGCAGAGAAGAATTTCAGAATACAGCTGTACCTTGGAAGTACTGACAGTAGGGCATGTGCATTTATATATTTGTTTTGTACAATATTTAAGAAATATTTTACCTGTATTTAAGGAAATTTACTAATTTCATGCATTAAAACCCATTCCAAAGAGGTTAAAAATCCTTTTTAAGAGAGATTTATGAAAAATAAAGTGAATAACATTATATATACTGTGTGCCAGGAATCCAGGGAATTTTTTCTGTATATCTAAATTGAGGAATTTTACATTTAGTGATGGTAGAAAACCATGAGTTTTCCCTCCCCCACCCCATAACAAGCATCAGCCTTAACGTTAACTATCTAAAGTAGAGACATAAAATGTTGATGCATCAAAGAAGGGGAAGCCAGTGGCATTTGCAGGTGCCAAGCACCTCTCAGGATTAGTCTCATTCTTTCAGGACAGAGAGAACAAGAAGTGATTGGGATTAAACTGCAGCCAGGGAAATGTAAGAACATTTCTAAGGGTTCTATAGAGCTGTATGACACCTCCAAGTTCCCTGGCGGATTCGTTCTAACCAGGGTTCAGATCCTACAAAATACAACCCCCCGCACAAACCTTCACAGACCCCTTCGCAGACCCCCTCCTATTCCCCTTCTTCCTCTTTCCCTCCATTTCCTCCCGTTTGGAAGCACCAAATAGAAAAGTTGAGGGGAGTAAATGAAGAATGAGAATCCATGGGGAGGAGGACATCCATAGGGCAACAGGGAGCTGTGACAGGGCAGTGAGCTGTCCCTGTCATCTCCCAGTCAGTGCCTCTATTTCAACTGTCTCTGTTGTTGGAAGGTGCTGGTCTTCTCACCTGCTACGTTCTCCACAGAGAAAGGTCAAGGGGCACTGGATTTTTCTCTGCCGAGGGGGGACACAAGGAGCAGGCACATCACCCTGATGGCCACCTCACGCCTACTATTTCCCTGCTATGTTCTTGCCATTCACACAGAGAAGTTAGACAAAAACAGTTAGAGCCACAATTGATAATGGCTTTAATTTCTCCTCTATGATTTATAAATATACTGTGGTTAAGGTACACACTGTATGCTCCTATTAGAGTTTTAAAGATGGTATTTGATTCTATTGATCTAGACAATCTTTGGGCAAAATTAAGAAGGATGGGTATCAATCTAAGACTTCTGAACATTTTGGAGGCTCTGCACCAGAGTGCTGTGGGTCGGGTAAAGGCAATGGAGAATGTTTTCTCAGTGGCTTGGGGAGAACACCAGGGATGCCTTCTAGCACCTCTTGTTATTAATGTATATATTAATGATGTGGTGGATGTTTAAAGGAAAATAAATTTTCTCCACCACACATAAAGGGTAGATTTATCTCGCTGTTACTATACACCGAAGAAATGGCTGTTTTATCGCAAACTCCAAGAGGCTTCTCCTGAAATGATTTTTTCCTCTTATTTTAACTTGCAAGACCTGGTTCTCATTTATAATGAGACTAAGTCATGATTTCTGGGAAGAACCCTCCGCAAATTGAGTGGAAGAGGGACAGCCACCCTGTAGAACAAGTCTCTGCTTTGACTTATTTTGGGATAAAGTTTCATGATTGAGGCAGCTGGTCCCCTTATCATAAAGATTTAAAACAAAAGGCCCTTAGCTCTGTTCAAGGGGTGCTGTGTTTTACATGCTGCTATGGTGGGAGCAGAGTTGCCCCAGTGGCAAGAATTTTTAATACTAAAATAATATTGCAGATGCTCTAGGACTATGTCTACACTGTAAAAAAAGGAAAACTGGGGCTGTCCCATGGCAGCTGACTCAGGCTCGTGGGGTTCGGGCTGTGGTGGTTTCATTGCTGTGTAGACTTCTGGGTCCGGCTGCAGCCCAAGCTTTGGGACCGTTCCACCTCACAGAGTCCTAGAGCCCAGGCTGCAGCCCCAGCACACACATCTACACAGCAGTGAAACAGCCCCATAGCCTGAGGCCAACCACCGGTGTCATGTTGCTGTGTAGACATTCCCTCTGAGGTCACATTTGGATTACGCATCAAATTTCAGCCTTAGAGATCAGCTATGCTGCTGTAGTTCTTGTAGTGTAGACATACCCTAAGTATGGCAGCGTCTAGCCGTTAATACTCACAGATCTGCTTCACTGGGTAAAAAACTAACCGTTATCAGAGGTACAGTTGTTCTACCTCATTGATCCTACTTGGGCTCTCAGTGAGCACTGACTCCATTACAGAAGTTTGGAAATTTCCTTCTGTTTCCCTGGCTACCGCTGTAGCCCAGTCACTTCTCATTCTCTTTATCAGTGATCATTTATATAGTATACCAAGGCATTTGTTTGTAATAAGGAAGCTGATACACTCTGTTGATATGTTGTGAAACCAATGGAAAGTGAAAACCTGTAAAGTGAAGCCCATTGAAATCTCATAAGTGCTATTTGGCCATTTTGACTGATGAACCCTTTGACTGGCATTTCTGAAGAGATCTCATAACATAGGTAGCCATCCTTCTAAGTAGCAGATGAAGTGTAGAGAATAACCAGGTAAGGGTACAGAGAGGAGAGCTGTTTTCTTTTACTGTGCCATTAATGTTGCAGCATGATGAGCTATGATCTCTCTCTCTCTCTCTCTTTATATATATATATATGTTTTCTCTTTAATATTCACCAATCCCTACCAGACCCCACCAGACATATACCCCATCAATGATGCCTTGTTTACAATTACATTTTGAGACCTACCAGTTAACCAGCTTTTAATCCATTTAATGTATGCCATGTTAGTTTTATATAATTCATTTTTTAAATCCAAATGTCCAGTGGTACCAAGTTAAATATCTTTCAGATGACTACGTATATTATATCAACAACATTATCTTCATAACACAAACTGGTATTCTCATAAAATATATTAAGTTAGTTTGACCAGACCTCTTTTCCATAAACCCATTTGATTGGCATTAATTCTGTCACCCGCCTTTAATACTGTATTAATCCAGTCTATATCAACTACTCCGTTATCTTTCCTGCGATTGATGTCAGACTGACAAGCCTATAATAACCCAGGGCTTCCTGTTCACTTGTTTTAAGTTCTGGCTCAATAATAGCTGTCTACCAGTCTTCTGCAACTTCCCCAGTGTTCAAGACTTATTGAAAACCAACATTAATGGTCCAGCCAGCTTCTCAGCCAACTGCTTTAAAATACACAACTTTCTCCCAAATACTCTCAGTACTCTTTCTAGTGAGATCACCTGGGTAATGAAACTTCCCCAAACTGCAGGGTTCTGTTTTCCTATATAGGTCTATATTTTTGTATATAGTTTCTAAAATGGACATTATGCTGCCACATCAAGTCCCAGCTTGATCTTGTCTATCTCTTATGGACTTCTAGGAATAAAGCAAATAATACAGAAGAAACTGATAAAAGGTGAAATTACTTCACAAGTGAGTGAGAGTTTGTGGTTAGCTCCACTAGCAACTGTTGCTGTTACTCAATCTAACTCCTCTGTGAGCCACAGATGCAACATCTGCTATTAGACATGTTTTAAGGGCTTAGCCCTAAGTTCTGCAAAGGATTCTTGCTCATCCCTGGACATATATGACACTATTAAAAATACTAATAACTTGGGACCAAACTCTATGTGTATGTGTGTGTGTATTACTTGTGCATCTTTTTCATACAGTATTGATTAATATTCTTAGTGTATGTTTTTTTATTTTTCCTATTTTTATGTATCCATCCCATTACAGAGATGTTTCAAATCCTTGGAAAATCACAGAATATACTTCATAATATTGAGGATGCTTTGAGTCACGAATATGCGTGTGAGGTGGGGGCATCATGTGGTGTATAAGAATTGAGTATTATTCTTTTAAACCATTGGGATCAGGTAGCCATCAAAATTGTTTGAGCAGAAGTCTCCATGGAAAACCAGACCTAGTATTTTTGTGCCCAGTAATATACACAGTTCTGTGGCATGCAGCGGGGCCTGTGTGGTTTTCCTGTAGCCTTTGTGTGTCATAGAGAGCAAGGGCACAACAGGTCCCTCTAAAATGACTTTGACAGTCTTTGCCATGACAAAGCCGGGATCTGAACATGACCATAGATGATGGAGCTCCCCGCAAGTCAGCAGAGCTGGCTCCAGGAGAGCTCAGTCTTCATGCAGGGTTGGGCCCTGTCCTTCCCCCTGAAAATCCATCAGTTTCTCTGTGGATTGGGAGGGCAGTGGCCTCCATTGGCAGCCTTCTGAAGAGTGTAGATGGGCACAACCTGGAGGCCTGAAGACAGAGGAGAGGGAGAGGCCATTGGGGCCCCTCTGAAAACACCTCTGAGGTGTGAGGCAGGGGAGATTTGAGGTCTGGGGATTGGGAGTTAGAGTAACATGAGGCAGCGTTGAAGGAAAAGAAGGAGGGGGTGTGATGAAGAGGAATGGGACATGTGATGGGATCAGGAGGGTCAGAGGCACATGGTGTGGAAAGTAGAGGGGATAGAGTGACATGGGGGAGGATCTGGGAAATTGGGACATGTGGGGTGGGACTGGGGGGACTCAGAGGCACACGGAAGGAATTTGGGGTTTGAGGTCCACTGGCAGCAGACACCTCAGGGGGTTGAGAATGCTGCAGGCCTCACTCCCTGACATGGACCACGTTGGCAATGACCAGGACCATTCTGTGGGGTGGAGTAGGGAGCCATTGTCTGAGTCAGGCAGTAGTTTGGGTGGAGTGAGGATGTGAGTGCTGGGGATTTGGGGGGTGCCAAACTGAGTTGAGCCCTTGTTTGGGGAATATATTGGGGAGCTGGGGCTTGAAGTGTGTGTGTGTTGCTGGGGAGGGAGGGCGATTGTTCTGAAGAGGGAAATAGGTGCCAGGCATTAGAATTGGGAAATCAGATACTGATGGGAGCTGTTTGCATTAGGACTAGGTCTGTGCCATTTCCTGACTAGGCATAGAAGAGAGGGGGGATAGGAGGTAGTAAAGGGGATGGACTTGGTGGGTTTACTGGGAGGGAGGGGACATCCCCTGAAAACATGGAAACCCCATATTTCCCCTGAGCTTGCCAATAGGAGAACTTAAAACTAAACTTTACTTAGTCTCAAGCACTTACACACGTCCGCAACAGGTTAGTAAAACACCCCCAACCCTCGCTAATTACCAAAGCCGAGTGTGGCTCATGAGTGTCAGAGCGGCTGCCGGTGGGGAGCAGAAGATGTATCCAGAAGGAGAGTCCAGTCCTGAAGAGTCCCATTACCGCAAACGTTTCCCCCTTATTTTATACATTAGTAACACAATGACATGTCCCTTAAAGAAAACTTGGTAAGCAAGCAGTTTCAGTGGTCAAACAAGAGGTTTTCTTCTGATTGTTGATTAACCAGGTGTGTTTTTTTCCCCGAGTTTGCAGTCTTGAGAGCCTAACAGACACATTCCTGAGGGCACATCCTGCTCTTCTAAAATCCAGGTATCAGCAACTTCAACCTAATTCTTATCAGGAAGGATGCAGGGTCAAGCTGCCCTTCCTCTGGCACCCAAAACCCCCTCCCCTCCTTCCTTGGATAAGCTAAGCCTGCTGACTTGGCTGCTTTTAGCAATAAGCAGTAGTGGGTTCAGGCACTTTACTGGTTTGCTGACATCTCCCCGTACATCACTGCTTTACTGTATGGTAATTAGAGCAGCTTAGTTCTAGCAGGACAATGGTTCTGTGCTTATAAAATCTGCACATGACACCAAGCTGAGAGGAGTTGCAAGCACTTTGGAGGATGGGATTAGAATATAAAAGGACCTTGCTAAAATGAAGCATTGCTCTTAATAAAATATAGTGCAAAGTTCTTCACTTAAGAAGGCAAAATTAAATGCCCAACTGTAAAATGGGGAATAACTGGCTAGGTGGTTGTACTGCTGAAAAGGATCTAGGGGCTATAGTGGATTACAACTTGAATATGAGTCAACAATGTGATGCAGTTGTAAAAAAGGTTAATATAACTCTGCGGTGTATTAACACAAGGATCATACGTAAGACATTGGAGGTAATTGTCCTCCTCTGCCCAGCACTTTCGAGGCCACATCTTGAGTGCTGTGTCCAATTCTGGGTGCCACACTTAAGGAAAGATGTGGCCAAATTGGAGAGAGTCCAGAGGAGAGCAACAAAATTGATCGAATGTTTAGAAAACTTGACCTGGGAGGAAAGATGAAGATACCTGGGCATGTTTAGTCTTTTGGAAAGAAGACAGAGGGGATGACCTAATAACAGTCTTCAAATACGTAAAGGGCTGTGATAATACGGATGGTAATCAACTGTTTTCTAGGTCCACTGAAGGTAGGACAAGAAGCAATGGGCTTCATTTTCAGGAAGTGGGTTAGCTTAGATATTAGGAAAACTCTCTAACTAAATTAAACTCTGGAATAGGCTTCCAAGGGAGGTTGTGGAATCCCCGTCATTAGAAATATTTAAGAACAGGTGGGGCGAATACAGAGTCATACCATGTTGACCAAGGAACACAAGACGGGGAGGTGATCAAGAAGTGTCCTCCAGAAGTAAGTTGCTGACCTGAGCTAAACCAATAAATGTTCGTTATATGTCCCAAGATGTTTTGCACAAACCACTGTGGCCTAACGTGTCCTATGCAAACTGGGATGACACAAGATGTTTTGCACAAAGATGATGGAATTTCCCAGAGACAAAGTTGCAATAATTCCAACATTCAAATTGAAGTTGGACATTTCAAATCTTCAATAGAATCATGGGTCACTTTCTGATTGCCCCCTCACAGTTTTACCAAGTAGAAACCAAGCCTTCAGAATCTGTATAAAACAGTCTGTTTTGGTTAAACTGTCAGTCACTGAAGCAAAAATATCTGGCTAAGAGAGACAGCAAGTTGGGCTGTTATTATCTGGCTACCAACAGGCCCCCTTGTCAGGCAACTGCTAAAGTCACATCATAAAGTCAGATAACCCCACTGTAACGGGGCGGCCTGGCTCCCAGGCGCCCCTGGAAGGGACGAGCCAGAACAGCCGCCAGAGTGGGCGGAGCCACCGCCGCCTGTCTCCGCCCCCCGGAAGTCAAGGGGCGGGACAGGAAGTATAAAGGCCAAGCCACAGCGCTCAGTAGCTGGCTGGCAGCGGGAGAGGACAGACGCTGGTGCCCGAGCTCCCGCGGGCCTGAGCCTGCCGAGAGCCCGGTATCCTGAGGAGGACTGGCCCAGCCTGCCGAGAGCCCGGTATCCAGAGGAGGACTGGCCCAGCCTGCCGAGAGCCCGGTATTCAGAGGAGGACTGGCCGAGCCTGCCGAGAGCCCGGTATCCTGAGGAGCGGTCTGAGCTTCTCCCCGCCGAGGGCCCAGAGGGAGCGACAAACCTACCCGGTGCTCGGGGCCCGGAAGAGCCCATGATCTGGGACACGGCAGACGAGACTCAGGATGGACAGATACCCATGGAGGAGGAGATGGGAAGTGGCCCGGGGATAGCAGACCCCGAACCCATGTCAGTGTGTTGCGGTCAGGATCCCCACTGACCGCGTGGCAGGCGGACTGCTGCGCATAGGGCCCCGGGCTGGAACACAGTGGAGTGGGTGGGCCTGTGTTCCCCCCTGCCACCCCGCGCTGGGTGGCAGTCTCTCCTCCTCCTTGTCCAAGGGGCCTGGGCCTCTGACAGACTATTTGTTTGCTGCCCCGCCCTAACCTAGGGCCTGGGCTACCACAAACTGACCCAGCCCCTGCGACAAGGCCTGGGCCGCTGACTGACTATTGGTGTGCTGCCCCGCCCTGATCTAGGGCCGGGGCTGTTACTTGTGTGCTCACTCCCTGCACAAGGGCCTGAGCTCTGAACTGTTACTTGTGTGCTCACTCCCTGCACAAGGGCCTGAGCCCTGAACTGTTACTTGTGTGCTCACTCCCTGCACAAGGGCCTGAGCCCTGAACTGTTACTTGTGTGCTCACTCCCTGCACAAGGGCCTGAGCCCTGAACTGGTAATTGTGCGCTCACTCCCTGCAAAGGGCCTGAACCTTAAACTGTTATTAGCTTTGTAGCGGGGCGGCCTGGCTCCCAGGCGCCCCTGGAAGGGACGAGCCCCACCCCGGAACTACTACACCCACTAATAACTGTTCCTTTAAAGTACTGTCTAAAGTCACATCATGAAGTCAGATAATCCCCCTAATAACTCTTCTTTTAAAGTCGTATCTAGGGAGATGCCTGTGAGATCCAGAAAGAGAAGAACACAGCTGTCATAACCCCTTGAGTCAATGAACTACCTGAATGATCTTTTTAGCTATCTTCAGAAACCGCTCAGGGCTCCAGTGAAGCTATGCTGGGGAACCGGCCTTCCTGCCAATTTTAATGGATAAGTAGCACTAATACATGTGATTTATTTGTCCAAATGAAAATGTGGTAATTTTAAAACTACCTGAGTTAAAATCAATTTACAGGATAATTCCAGTAATCCAAATTCCCTTTATCCAGACATGCTAGTTATCCAAATGAACAGTGTGTGTCCCCTGTAGTGTTCTGTTAGTTAATCACCTGGAAATTAACTACAATTATGGTTGTGGGAACTTCAGTTTGGGAGGATTTCTGGAATTAGGGATGAGGACAGCAAGAAAAGGGGGGAAGAATGAAGGAGAAGTTAGGGGAGGAGAGAAAAGATGAGACATGGAAGAGAGCGAATAGATAAGAAAAAATAGGGGTTAAGATGAAGACTGAAGGGAGAAGTGTTTAGGGAGAGAAAGGAGAGGGGGAGACAGGAGAGCAGAGCAGGGAGTTGGGGAAGGAATGGCAGCAGAGAAGAGGGTAAAGGAGAGAAAAGGAAAGAAGGAGGGAAGAGCACAGGGAATTTGGTCGGCTCTTTTATTAACATTCCCCTTGTGCTGACCCACAGACCCTGTATTTTTCACTTCATGCATCCGATGAAGTGGGTTCTAGCCCATGAAAGCTTATGCCCAAATAAATGTGTTAGTCTCTAAGGTGCGACAAGGACTCCTAGTTGTTTTTGCTCATACAGACTAACACGGCTACCCCTCTGAAACCTGTCAGAGCATGTGTGTCTCTCACATCCCTTTCCCCCCCAGGAGCCGACTTCGTACCTCAGTCTATGGAGACTCCTGTATATCACTCTGGAGGTCTCTGCTTTTATTTGGTGATCAAGAGAGCTGTTTTCACACCTATTGTATGGCCCTTCAGTCCAGGAAACTCTTACAGGTGATATATGTACTCCATTGTGCTTCTTTCCAGATACAGAGCAGCAATATTTATTGAACACGTCTGTCCTTTCTGTATCATTATTATTATTTTACCATCTCCACGGAGTAATGGGCCCGTACCAGTGTTAGAATCTCTTTTGTTCCTGAAATACTTAAATAAAACCTCTTTGTTCTCCTTGGCCCTACCACCAGGGAGTCTTTCCCTGATCTCTTGAGCTTCAATTATATTTCTGCAGTTCATTACTTCTAATTTCTATGACTTGATATCTACTTCTGCTCCTCCCAATTTTTTTGTTCTACATTTTGCCTACATTTTCTGTGCAGACTGGTACCGGGGACACAAACACACTGCACTCTCTTCTGGGGAATCTGCAACATCACAAGCACAGTCTGCTGCACTTTATTGGCAATAAAACAAAGAGAATCACTGAAAGACCACAGCCTCTGCCTAGTTAAGGCTGTGATAAGCTAAAAGATTGTAGGGTCCAGGCACGAGATGCCCCCAATCCAAAAGGGGAAGCCTGGGTCCCATGCCTAATCCTGTGCCCCCTGACCATGAAGTAGTGGTGGGGTGAGTGTTCCCCTTTACAATCCTCCACATCTAAAGGTTAGATTTGAATTATAACCCCCCAATCTGTGTGAAATTTCTGAGGCATGGTCCAATGGCAGAGGTTAATTTCAGGGAGTCTTTCGGGTGGCGTTGGATAAGGCTTTTGGTAGATCACTCAGGGTTCATTCTTCATCTTAGTTCTTAACATCATCACATCCCCACATGCCTTTCCTTGCTCTCCTTTCCGGAGAGATTTTGAAATTCTACAGATTCCAGGTCCTACCAACTCCGTTCGGACAGAGGAGAGCAGGCCCTTCATACCCAGCAGGCTTTCTTAGCAGCCTAGACTTCCCATGATTGCTGGACAACGAGTCCGAGAATTCAAGGGGTTCATTCATCTGGGTTCACCCTAAAAGCAGGGAGGGAGGGGGTGGGTGGGTTATGTAATGTCTTTGTTGCTGCCTGCTGTCTCTGCCACCACTTGCTGCTCTCTGCTACTGTTACACTGGTCTACAATTTTTGAGAAGTCGTCTGCTTCAGAGATAAAATGTGCTATTTATGATGTATTTTGATGTGCTGAATTCAAATATGACAATTAAAACAACTGATTGGCTACTGTTTCTAAGATATTTATATTTTTACATTTTATGTCTATGTATATTGTGTAGATAGTAGAGTTTTAATCATAAATTGTAAACCTAGGTCTTTTCATGTGTTTATGGTTGCTTTACATGATAATATTTCATCTGTTCTGTTTATGTAACACTTTAAAAATCAGCAAAAGGGTTATATCAATAAAATTTATTATGAAACAAAAGGCAAAAAACTATTATGTACATAGTTTAGTCCTATTCAGTGTCTACTCGGCGTTTCTTGGCTTGTCTCTTGTATTCATTAAATGGAGCATCTCTTGTCACTGTCCAGCAATAGTCTGCAAGCATTGATGGGCTCCATTTGCCCTGATAGCGTTTCTCCATTGTTGCAATGTCCTGGTGAAATTGCTCGCCGTGCTCGTCGCTCACTGCTCCGCAGTTCAGTGGAAAAAATTCTAGATGAGAGTGCAAAAAATGTCTCTTTAGTGACATGTTGCAACCAAGGCTTTTGTATGCCTTGAGGAGGTTTTCCACCAACAACCTGTAGTTGTCTGCCTTGTTGTTTCCAAGAAAATTTATTGCCACTAAATGGAAGGCTTTCCATGCCGTCTTTTCCTTGCCACTCAGTTCATGGTCAAATGCATCATCTCGAAGAAGTTCACGAATCTGAGGACCAACAAAGACACCTTCCTTTATCTTAGCTTCACTTAACCTTGGAAATTTTCCACGGAGGTACTTGAAAGCTGCTTGTGTTTTGTCAATAGCCTTGACAAAGTTCTTCATCAGACCTAGCTTGATGTGTAAGGGTGGTAACAAAATCTTCCTTGATTCAACAAGTGGTGGATGCTGAACACTTTTCGTCCCAGGCTCCAATGACTGTCGGAGTGGCCAATCTTTCTTGATGTAGTGGGAATCTCTTGCACGACTATCCCATTCGCAGAGAAAACAGCAGTACTTTGTGTATCCAGTCTGCAGACCAAGCAAGAGAGCAACAACCTTCAAATCATCACAAAGCTGCCACTGATATTGGTCATAGTTTATGCACCTCAAAAGTTGTTTCATGTTATAGGTTTCCTTCATATGGACTGCATGACCAACTGGAATTGATGGCAAAACATTGCCATTATGCAGTAAAACAGCTTTAAGACTCGTCTTCGATGAATCAATGAACACTCTCCACTCATCTGGATCGTGAACAATGTGAGGGCTGCCATCACACCATCGATGTTGTTGCAGGCTACAAGATCACCTTCCATGAAGAAGAATGGGACAAGATTCTTTTGACAGTCACGGAATATGGAAACCCTAACATCACCTGCCAGGAGATTCCACTGCTGTAGTCTGGAGCCCAACAGCTCTGCCTTACTCTTGGGTAGTTCCAAATCCCTGACAAGGTCATTCAGTTCACCTTGTGTTATGAGGTGTGGTTCAGAGGAGGAGGATGGGAGAAAATCTGGGTCCTGTGACATTGATGGTTCAGGACCAGAAGTTTCATCCTCTTCCTCTTCCTCGTCTGACTCAAGTGAGAATGATTCTGGTGCATCAGGAACCGTCTGTCCTTCTCCGTGGGGTACTGGGCGTATAGCTGATGGAATGTTTGGATAATGCACAGTCCACTTTTTCTTCTGTGACACACCTTTCCCAACTGGAGGCACCATGCAGAAGTAACAATTACTGGTATGATGTGTTGGAATCTCCAAATCATTGGCACTGCAAAGGCATAGATTTCCTTTTCCTGTTCAACCACTGGCGAAGATTTGTTGCACAAGTGTTGCAGCATATGTGTGGGGCCCACCTCTTGTCCTGATCTCCAATTTTGCAGCCAAAATAAAGGTGATAGGCTTCCTTAACCATAGTCGTTATACTGCGCTTTTGTGATGCAAAAGTCACTTCACCACAAACATAGCAGAAGTTATCTGCACTGTTCACACAAGTACGAGGCATCTCTGCTCACTTTGGCTAAACAGAAATGTATCCGTTTGCAAAATCAAACACTGACAAATAAGGGAGCACGACACTGTATGATTTCTAGAGCTGATATAGGGCAATTTGCATCATCCATGACTTCTAGGAATAATATGATGCAATTCATATCATGTATGACGCAATACCAGCTTCAGATTGCATCATTCATTGTTTTGCCTAAAAAGCAAGTACTGTCCAAACCCAGTCATAGATTTATTCATAGAGCCAGTCAAAGATGTATTTTAGTCATTTCTGGTTTAAATTGAGATTCCTTCCCTTTATAACTCACTTATCCTCCGCCATTCCCAAGTCAAGGGTCGTATATACTAACCCAAAAGCATATCTTGAAAACTAGAGCCAATCAACAATTTTAAGCATCATTTTCGTTCTCAGTGACCCAGAATTAGTAAAGTTTGACTACATTTATTTCAGAAGCATTTTGGCTGTAGAGCAGTGTTATCTGAGGAAAGGTTTGCTGCTGCATTCTAAGATTCCATTGCATACCTCAGCTCTTAGCGATTTCACTGGGTAGCCTGCAGGGCCAGCTCCAGGCACCAGCGAAGGAAGCAGGTGCTTGGGGTGGCTAATACAAAGGGGCGGCACTCCGTCCGCTATTGGGGCAGCACGTCCGGGTCTTCGGCGGGAATTCGGCGGCGGGTCCCTCAGTCCCTCTCTTCCTCTTTGAGCTGTCGCCGAAGTGCCGCCGAAGAATGAGTGGCGCGATTGAGCTGCTGCCAAAGTGCTGATCAGCGTTTTTTTTTTTTCCCACCACTTGGGGCGGCAGAAAACCTGGAGCCGGCCCTGGTAGCCTGGAACCTTGTTACAACTGCAGCCTATGCCTTGTCTCCCAGCACCACACTGTCCCTGGGCTATAGCTAAGCCTCCATCTCTAGATCTGCTCATAAATGATTTCATCTCTAGTGATCACTGAGAATTAATAATTGAATTGAATCTTTTCAACTCTGTCTTTAAACACCAGGGAGAAAAGGATCCATTAGTAACGAGCACTGTTTATACACTGTCCATACTACTCAACAGAAACAACTGTCCCAGGGGCTCCTGACTTTTTCATAGATTTGGCATCGCTCCCCGCTCCTTAGTGAGTGACGTTACTGTTACCCATTCAACTAGGGCATGCTAAGAACCGTTCTGCTGCCGTTTCTTTATGCAATAAGGATAACAAGATTTTATTACCCCTGTGTTACCTGTCAGTCCTGTGTTCTCGGGGAACCAGGGCACAGTACCCAGCCTGTCTGACACATGAAAGACCTTCCCCCCGCAGCCTCTGCTTGAACCAAAGCCAATCAGAAGAAAGACTCAAAAAAAGCAATGAAAAGGTGGTGGGAGACACACCTAAACCCCTCCGGACACCGGTGACAGGATTAAGGAAACTCCCCTAGCCTCATTTGCATCGAAGATGGGACAGGGAGGCACCTACATTAGCATACAGAATGGAGAACAGAGATTCCAAGGCAAGAACCGCACGGAACTCTGGGACCAGAAAAGCAGGGAAGCACTGCATGATGGGGGATCTCTGCTCCAGATGTTAATGAACCCACGTCTGCACACACCCAGCTCAGTGGGTATCAGACCAATTCTAGTAATGAATCCTTTATTGGTATCCTATATACTGAAGCTGCCTAATTGCATTGTGAGCTCCCTGGAAGGAACACCGCCCAGAGCCAGGAATGATCAGCTACTATTGTCTAGCCTGAAGAAGACAACTTTGGTATACTCCCTTGAGCCATCAGTTTACCCATAAACCATTGACCCATAAACCAAGTGTCTCCCTTGAACCATTGTTCTTTCCCTACAAAAACCCCTACCCATGCTCAAGTAAGTGTTCTGATGCCTGTGTCCAACACCTGCATCAGTTCCATTGGGACTTCATCTTCTCCTGACTGATCATGCTGGGGGCTCTGCCTGTCTTCAGCACTCCGGACTCTCAGCTACCACCACCACCTGGCACCCCCAATCGATTCAAACTTGAGAACCCACCTCTCTCTCTCTCTCTCTCTCTCTCTCTCTGTCTCTCGGTATAGCCTTCCTACCCTGACTTGTGTGATCAGTTATAGTTTTCTAAATCAAATTTAAGTTAGATTGAATATTATAGCAGTTTTGTTTGTTTGTCTCCCCTTGTATAGTTATTACCTGGCAATAAATAACTTTCATAGTTAAGCTGGCTGCTTCTCTCTCCCCGCTCCCCCCCGGGTGGGTGTTTTTTGGCTTCCCCATTTGTTCTCCAGCAACGCTCCTCATACCTAAGCTAAATATCTGTGCGTCACCCCCAAATCTGGTGGGGTTTGCTCATCAAGTGGGTTACTATCGGGACAATTGTAACTTGAAAGTGGGGATAGGGACGTGCTGAACCTGCGACATATAAGGGTGGCAGCTTGGAAGTGCTGCTCGACCCAGCCTGCTCAGGTGTGCTCTATTCCGGTGTGTTGCCCATGGCATATTAGAGTGACAGCTTGGAGGTGCTGTTCAACACAGCCTGCTGAGTCCAAGGGCCTATGAAGGTGACAGCTTGGAAATGCAGCCCGACCCAGCCTTTTTAGTCCAGCGATATATAAGAGGTCAGCTTGGGAGTACTGATTAACTTGGTCCTCTCAGACGTGCTCTTTTAATGTGTGTGTTTGTCTGACTCTGGGGCTGGAAGATACCAGCCCTGGGGAACCTAGGTCCTGCAGGATAGCTCCATTGGGAGAGAACTTGCAGCAGGGAGAAGTAGAGCTCTGTATGAGAACACACATGACACAAGCAGTACATTGATAGAAGTACAGACACCCCCCGCCCCAAAAGAGTAACCCTAAAAAATGAGCATACCCCCAAAGTAACGGGCAAAGCTGGTAACACCTGCATTCACCCAAACCAGCTGTAAGCCGGATCTGAATGAACTCTCCTCTAACACCTAGTGACAGACTGGTGGAAAAAGACCTCAGGAACAGACTGTATTTGCATACACACGTGAATCTGTCTAGGGGCTGAGCACACAGATCTGTATTGCCAAACTCATCAGTTTTGACTGTTTAGGGTTAAAATTAACTTTAGTGTTGAATGGAAAGTTTATGAAATGTTTTTATTCTTAGTGTTTATGTAAAGGGAAGCGGAACTATACTTAACAAGCCCAAACCTAGGGGTTTATCCTAACTTGAACTTCACTTGCTAAGTAGTGGGTAGTGATGCCAAATCCGAGTAAGTGTTGGGGACAGATGCTTCTTTCTAGGGAATGGGGCTAGTTTAAAGAGGCTTAGCAGCAATTTGACTTTCTCTTCTGTGTTTAAAGACAGAGGTAAGTAGCCTTTTTTGAGTGTCATGGTTCTTCTTCAGTAATCACTAGATCTGAATTTACTGAGAAACTCATTTAAGGGCACGGGATGTTAGAAGTGATAAGGAGATAGCATTTTGTTTAAAAGCAGTGCAGAAAAGACAGCTGCAGAGAGGTTCTCTGCTAGCTAGTGGAAACACAGAGACTTGAGCTAAGTGGTGAAACCTCAGAATATAATGCTGTGGAGAGAAGTGGCAGTAATGGAGACTGCAGAGACCCTGATGAGCAGAGGTGGAAGCATCACTCAACCACCATTTCTCTTCAGGGGCGGAAGGGAAACCCACCCAAAAACACAGCTGGATTCTGGGGACATTGCTGATCTCAGACAACAAACTATGAGTAGGAGGCAGTGGAAGGAAAAAGGGATTGGCATGTTAAAGAGACATTTGTTCCTTGGGGTTTCACAGTTGTCTTTTGTTCTAGACACTCAGTTCTTGCGAGAGGGGAAGTATTGCCTCTTAGTGGCACCCAGGGCTAGTGCTTATTTTTCTTAGATTGGTGGGTGTGGTCTGAAGCTGATTCTCTTTTGTATTGTTAAGAAGAAGCCCTTGGTATTGAACCTGGAATTTGTTGCTGCCTAAATTACCCGGAAGAAGGGTTACATGGCCAAAATTGATCACTTTTGACAAAGCAGGGCTGTCTGCTGATTACCTAGGCAGAAGAGATGTGTCTATTGGAATACAGTCTTCTCCTGAGATCTTTTCCCCTATTGGTTTGGAGAGAACTAGCCTTGCCAGGCATGCCTGACTTTCTTTATTTTTTTGATCGAATGATATACTTATTTGCTGAGCCATCCGTGCGAAATATAATGTGCTTGAATTTCTCTAGAGAATTTAATCCAGTCAAAGGGACATTGTCCAGTGACTTCAATGGGCTTTGAACCAGTCTCTAGGTCTTTACCAGGTATTTTCAAAGTGTAACTTGTGTAAGACAGACCCTTGTTAGTTGTCATTATTAGTAGGAAAACATAAAATGTACTACTAATAATAATGTCATGTACAACTATGAACAGGCCAGAATCCTTGGCATAATTTAGACTTAAACCGTTAAAATATGTCAAATTAGAGAGGCTGCTTCTGATTTTCATGGAAGAGTTAAACTAAGAAGCAGGGACAGTTGCCTGCTAAGCTGACCACACACTCTCGTTAGAATGGGAAATGGCTTCCTCCTTTATCTTTTTTCCTTCCAGATTATATACTTTATGCCAAGAAATCCATAATAGAGATACAATAGATCCAGGTCTTACTTGATATGGCAATATCAGGTACAAATGTTTTAATGGGAAAAGAGAGATATAAAGGCTGTCAATAAAATGTGTAAGAAACTATATCGAAATTTGAAAGCTCTAATGAGGAATCTGTAACCAGGGTGTGCAGTTTGAGGAAGTTTTATTACCAAGGAGAGCTGACCTCAAAGAGGATTGCAAATACGTCCAACAATGTTATCTATTTTAAATACAATTGTGATAATGTAATATATATTTATGTCCCACAGAGAATCCATAAAGAGGAAAAGGCCTTTGTTTTATTTTGTAGAAGGTGATACATTCAGCTGATATGTTGAGAAGTGAAAATCTCTAGAAATGAATCCAAATGAAATGTGATAAAGTCTAAACAACCAAAAGGCCTGGTCAGCTGTTTGTTGACAATTCAAGAGAAATAGCTTAATTTATGAAGTGAACCTACTTTAAGGAGGGTGGGAATGAACTATCTCCTGGCATGTAGTGATGAACTCGGGGAAAAGATCTCAGGAGAAGACTGTAAATGCATAGACACACCTATTTTATGCAGACAGTCCTGATATTCAGGGCTTTTTCTTATTACCCCCCACACCATCTTAATTTTTCACACTTGCTATCCGGTTACCCTGTTCACCAGTGAAGACAACACATCGGTTAACTGATTTCCAGCTGACACACCTACAGCCTCAAAACTCACCTAACTCCTCCCTCTCCACATGGATGAGACAAGCCCCTGACTCCCACCGCCCCAACTATCAAGCCCTCCCTGCCTCATCAGACAGGAGTCGAGCACTTCCCACTGTCCAACCCCCAACCTCCATTTCCTCCTGTCAGGGCTGTATTCCCACTTTGAACTTTAGGGTACAAATGTAGGGGCCTGCATGAAAACTTCTAAGCTTAACTACCAGCTTAGCTCTGGTCCGCTGCCACCATCCCAAGAATTCCCATCCCTGGGAAGCCTTGAGAAACCTTCACCAATTCCCTGGTGAATACAGATCCAAACCCCTTGGATCTTAAAACAAGGAGAAATTAACCATCCCCCCTCCTTCCTCCCACAAACTTCTGGTGAATACAGATCCAACCCCCTTGGATTTAAAACAAGGAAAAATCAATCAGGTTCTTAAAAAGAAGGCTTTTAATTAAAGAAAAAGGTAAAGATCATCTCTGTAAAATCAGTATGGAAATTAACCTTACAGGGTAATCAAACTTAAAGAGCTCAGAGGACTCCCCTCTAGTCTTAGGTTCAAAGTACAGCAAACAAAAATAAACACTCTAGTAAAAGGTACATTTACAAGTTGAGAAAAGAAAGGAAAACTGTCACGCCTTGCCTGGCTATTTACTTACAAGTTTGAAATAGGAGAGACTTGTTTAGAAAGATGTGGAGAACCTGGATTGATGTCTGGTCCCTCTCAGTCCCGAGAGCGAACGCACTCACCAACAAAGAACACAAACAAAAGCCTTCCCCCCCCAAGATTTGAAAGTATCTTGTCCCCTTATTGGTCCTTTGGTCAGATGCCAGCCAGGTTACCTGAGCTTCTTAACCCTTTACAGGGAAAAGGATTTTGGAGTCTCTGGCCAGGAGGGATTTTATAGTACTGTACACAGGACAGCTGTTACCCTTCCCTTTATAGTTATGACATCTCCTAATGCCAATTTGCTCTATTCAGTGTGGGGTTTGAGAAGTTCTATACATATGGGGAAGGGAGAGATTACCATCTCCTCATTAAGGGAAGGGTGGGGGAGTCGGAATCTATCTACATTTCTAATGTGCCTTTTAGTTACCATCTGACTGTGAGTGCTGTGCGCTAACCATTAGACTAGGGTGACAGAAGTGGTGTTTCTCCATATGGAATGTCAGCCTGGGAGTGGGAACCAGCACAATCATGGAACGGGGTAGCCTCTACTTAGTTAAATCTATGATTAGACATTCTGTTTACAGCCCCATTTCTGAATTTTGTCATGTGATCCAGTGGAAGAGGTTAATTTCTGACCACCATTGATCTGACATTATCAAGGATGCAAGAGCAAATATTGCAATGCACAGGAAAGACAGAAGTGTGGTAAGAGACCATCCTGGCTTAACCAGGAGAGCTCCAATTACTTGAAATTCAAAAAAGACTCACACCAAAAGTAGAAACTAGATCAAATTAAAAATGAAGAACATATAGAATTTCAGCCTCTAATGTTGCTCATGAAAGGAGCTAGCTAATATTTTTGGGTTTGGTCCCCAATTGTGGTGTCAAAAAATGACCTTCTCAGCAAACATTACCAGTGTGTGGGAGAATTCAAATTCTTGTGTCTATACACAGACATTGTAGAACAACTGTTTGTGGGGGACTTCTGTTTATCTGCATCCCCATCCAAGGAAGTAACAACAGGTTTCTCACCATCATGTATGATAAAGCTCGTTATGTATTTGTCAGTAAACATCAAATTGACACCCTCACCACGGAACTACAGACAGACCAGCACAGACACGTCTCAAATCCCTCTAGGTAGCTGTTCTCTGCTTGCTTTACCTGTAAAAGGTTAAAAAAGTCCCCCAGGTAAAGAAAAGGGCACCTGACCAAAAGAGACAATGGGAAGACTAGAACTGTTTACAATTGGGAAGGAAGCTTTCCCTTGGTGTCTGAGGTTGTTCTCCGGAGCGGGGGGTGGCACAGAGCAAAGTTAGGGCTATGACTACGCTTTAAACCAGGTCTGAGAAATCATCAGATTGTACCGACAATTACTGATTTGAACCCCCCACCCCCAAATATGTAAGTAATTTAGGAATGTTTGGAAAGAAGCGATTAGGTTTATTTCTCTTTATTTTTTAAGGCTGTGCTAACCTCAGACACTTTCGTTTGCTTGTAATCTTTAAGATGAACTCCCAAGACAGTTAGTTTGGGTGCTTAATTTTTGGAATTGCTCTTTTAAAATCTTGCAAAAGCCTAAATTCCAAATGTATTTTCTTCCTTTTTTGTTTTTAATAAAATTTACCTTTTTTAAGAACACGATTGGATTTTTGGTGTCCGAAGAGGTTTGTGCATGTTGTTTGATTAGCTAGTAGCAACGGCTAATTTCCTTTGTTTTCTTTCTCAGCTCTTCCCCAGAGAGTGGGGAGAAAGGGGTTGATAGTACCCCACAGGGAGGAATTCCAAAGTGTTCCTTCCTGGGTCCAAAGGGTTTTTGCATTTGGGTGGTGGCAGCATTTACCAAGCCAAGGTCAGAGAAAAGCTGTAACCTTGGAGTTTAATACCTAGAGTGGCCAGTATTAATTTTTAGAATCCTTGAAGGCCCCCACCTTCTGCACTCAAAGTGCCAGAGCGGGAAATTAGCCTTGACAAGTATGGATGTGAAAATAAAACTGATAAACAGTAGTGACGCCCTCTGCTTAATGGGTGATGAAATCAAAGGTTCTAACCTGCGGATTATATCAGTAACCCATTTTTAAAAGAAAGTACGGTTGGCCCCGGCACTGTCTGTATCAGGTGGACAACACAACCAACTGGGTGAACATTGGCTCACCTTTTACCTGGAGAATTACCACAGAGAGTTATTTGTCTCATACAGACACAGCCTGAACAGCATGTTCTTTCCTAGAAGCAGCATGAAATTTTTAAATAAAAATGCTGTTGACGTTATGTTCCACCCTTGACAATTACAAAAGCCCCATACTCCTACCTGTAGCTATCACTGTGTGTTTTCCTTCCATCACCGTAACATCACCTTTTCAACAGTTTTAAAAACTGTATTCTAATGACTTAGTGCAGTGTTTCCCAAACTTGGGATGCTGCTTGTGTAGGGAAAGCCCCAGGTGGGCCGGTCTGGTTTGTTTACCTGCCGCGTCCACAGGTTCAGGTAACTCCGCAAATATGTAAGTAATTTAGAAATGTTTAGAAAGACGCGATTAGGTTTATTTCTCTTTATTTTTTAAGGCTTGTGGACTCCTCTGTGCTAACCTCAGACGCTTTTGTTTGCTTGTAATCTTTAAGATGAACCCCCAAGAAAGTTATTTTGGGTGCTTAATTTTTGGAATTGCTCTTTTAAAATCTTGCAAAAGCCTAAATTCCAAATGTATTTTCTTCCTTTTTTGTTTTTAAACTTGGGATGCGGCTTGTGTAGGGAAAGCCCCAGGTGGGCCAGGCCGGTTTGTTTACCTGCCACATCCACAGGTTCAGCTAATCACGGTTCCCAGTGGCTGCGGTTCGCTGCTCCAGGCCAATGGGAGCTGCTGGAAGCGGCACGGGCCGAGGAACGTATTCCTCTAGGAATTTCCAAGATATTATCATGGTGCTTGTCTCTAATATACAGAGTTAGCCTTGCTGTTCCTTGAAAGGACATGGTACAGGCCTCTGATCAATAATAGGCCCACAAGCAGTAATGCTTCAAAAACAGAAATAATATTTCTTTAGAAATGAGTGGGAGGAGCTTTTAGAGGGGGTCACATGCCACCTCTTGCTCCAGGTTACATGTCAATCTCTGCCCCAGGACTTGCCCTAATTGGTCAAACTCCTCTTGGGGCAGGCCTATGGGTCATCCAACAGGCTAGAGATAGGCACAGAATCCAGGTTTCCTATGTCCTAGTCCTGTGCTCTTCCCTGGTCATACATTAACCCCTTTTCTCACACAATGCCCTTTCCCAATAAAGACAAGTCCCTCTAGGTCTGGTCCCTGATACATTCACCATAAGGGCTGTGAGGAAGACGTGGGCTCAGGGCAGGAGGAAAGGGCACTGAGAGAAGGAGCTGGTTTGTGGAGAAAAGATTGAAGTAACTTCAGGGGCACCATTTCAGACTGTGGTGTGCGGAATATTAATCATGATTCCTGGGGCTACTTAGGCACCTGAAAACTCTAGATTTTGTATATAAGGTGGTGGGTCCACAACCAAAAAATATAGCCGGGGGTAGGTCAGCTCAAAAAGTTTGAAAACTGCTGAGGGTGTAGGTAGGGGGTAACTAGCGGCTGGGTGCAGGCATGGAGGTAGCTCAGGTTCCAGGTGGGGGTGTACTTCAGGGACTAGGCAGGAGGTTGCTAGGGGCTTTGTTCCTGGAGGGGTGTTGCTCAAGGAGGAGGCAGAAGGTATATAGGGGTCGAAGGGTGTAACTCAGGATGCAGGGAGGGGCTGTGTCCAAGGAGGTGCTGCTACTGAGGGTTCAGCCATACCCTCAGTCCCTAGTTGGCACAGTGGGTGCAGCTCTGCGGATCAGTGGCCGGGGTGAGGTGCGTGCGCTGCCCACCCACTTCCGCAATGGGCAGGCGGAAGGGAACATCCCGATACCAGCCCCCACCCCATTCTATGCAGCATATCAGCAGGTGAGGAGCGACGCCAGCGGTGGCCCCATAGTGGGGGGCAGGGCAGCATGGCTGCAAACAACAGCGGAGAAGGGCAGAGAGGGTGGGGAGAGGAAGGGCAGCATCTTCCCTTCTGCTGCACATTTCACACAAATCCGGTACAAATCTAGCCGGGGTTGGGGGAAGGCCTTTCCTAAATGGTGCCCCCAGGGTAACAATCTTTTGCTGCTGCAAAGATATGCAAAGCAGCTGTGAGCTCCATTGTTTCTCCCTCTCCATGGGAGGACCCCATGTGGCTGCCTCGGTTACACCCTCACTTGCAAATTTGCTCAGGTTTCTATAAGCCTGGGTCTTTGGGATTTGCAATGCCCTTCGGGCTCTTGCATGGGAGCCTGCTGCACAGGGCAAGGTCTGGACACTCAGCCACTCCTCTGACAACAACACAAACCAAACGGCTTTGTCAAAGGACCAAGGAAAAGGTCACGACTTATCCATGTGAGCTCACTGAAATGTATAAATATGTATGTCCCCAGGTCTAGGAACACCCCTGGGTGGATTTTACATATGGCAGTGACCGTTTCTTTTATTTATATGTAGTTAAGATAACAGAAGGAAGAGATTTTTATGGAAAAGAAATAGCAAAACAGCCCCTGTGTGTAATCAAAATACTCACAAGCATGTTTGCAATACACCACAACCAGCAGCTACTTTTATTAAAAGGAGAAGAACAAGCTATTGGGGGCATGGGGGGACACAAGGGCTCCCTTGTGGATTTTTTCCAGCTTGCGAGATTCTTTGCAGCCCATATGAAAAGCATCCAAGGATTTTAGAAGCAAGACGTCGTCTGCCAGATTCCGAGAGATCTCTGCTGCCATCACTCACACTCTTAACTGCAAAAAGGGGAAGAAACTCTCACATTCTATGTTTATAGCCATTAAAACAAGGACAATGTAACGTTACATTTCAAATTCAAGGTAGAGCAGGAACTTCCCCATCATTTAATAGTGTGTGGAGATGTAACTCCAACAGACCTTGCTTAACATCAGTGGGGATTGAACCTGGAGCCTCTGGAGTTTAATGCATGAGCTTCTACAATATGAGCTAAAAGCCAACTTCCTCTTACTTAAGGTTGTAGAACAGATTCAGTCTATCTATTATATTTAAACGTGTGTACTGGCTGGCTTCTGAAGTAAATATGCTGGACTTCTGAACATGGCTCTCCCCTCCCTCTGCCCCTAACTCTCCAGTAAAGGAGTCACATTCTCATTTCCTTATAGAACTCCTTCCTATTAACATTCTACACAGTTTAAGTGACAACCAAAAAAAATAAATGAATAAAGTCGCTGAGTGATTAAAAAAAGAACATCGGCAAATTACCGGTAAGTATAAAAATGTCTAGAAATATGATGTACAATATCATAGAAATGTCCATCAAACTTTTAAAAAAAGTTGAAATTTGAAATTCCATTGAGGGAATTAATCAAAATTGTGAATTTTAAAAATATTGACTATCTCTATGATATATAGAAAAATAAAACCAAAAATATGTAAGATGTAGAATAATGTGACTCACATTCATGTTTAGTTTTCCTTTCAAACACACATTTATTCATAGCTAAAACTAAAACAATAAATATTTATTTAGAGGATAAATAAGTTATTCTTAAAGAATGCCTGGACTATTCTGTCTTCCAGCTCACATAAGCCTAATAGCTTGACCCTATTCAGATGGTACTTCCCTATCTGATGATAATCTCTGTACATATTCAGGTTTCAGAGTAGCAGCCGTGTCAGTCTGTATCCGCAAAAAGAACAGGAGTACTTGTGGCACCTTAGAGACTAACACATTTATTTCAGCATAAGCTTTAGTGGGCTACAGCTCACTTCTTCAGATGCATAGAATGGAACACACAGACAGAAGATATTTATACATACAGAGAACATGAAAAGGTGGATTCGATTATCACTTCAAAGGGTTTTTTTCTCCCTACTGCTGATAGCTCATCTTAACTGATTGGCCTCTTACGGTTCGTATGGGTACTTCCACCTTTTCATGTTCTCTGTATGTATAAATATCTTCTGTCTGTGAGTTCCATTCTATGCATCCGAAGAAGTGAGCTGTACCCCACGTAAGCTTATGCTGAAATAAATCTGTTAGTCTCTAAGGTACCATAAGTACTCCTGTTCTTTTTGTACATATTCAGTGAAGCAGCCATGTGTGTAGCAGTGCAGTTGTTAGCACAGAGCTCCTATCTTCACTTCTCCTGCCTCAAAATTGCCTCTATGGTAATTTAGGCTTGGTCTATACTAGGAAATTTGGTTGGTGTAACTATGTAGCTCAGGAGTATGGAAAATACACACCCCTGAGTGACACAATGAAACCGACCTAACGCCTGGTGAAGACAGCGCTAGGTTGATGGGTGCATTCTCCATTGACGCACATACCACCTCTCGGGGAGCTGCAGCGCCTACACAGATGGGAGAACCCCTCCCGTCGGTGCAGGTAACGTCTTCACTGAAGCGCTTTGGCTCAGCTGCAGCGGTGTTGCTGTGCCACTGTAGCCGTTTATGTGTAGAGAAGAAGCCCAAACTGTCTGGGAAAACCTCTCACCCCTCCCAACTTCCTCTCTCAGTCCTGTCCCTGTTGCGACATTATTTTGAGCATGCTGGGCACCTTGTACAAGACTAAGGGGAGATCCAGCAGTTAACAATAAGAACACACATAGAATTGGCTACAGACAAGCAATGAGACCAAGTTAACTTTAGGAAACATGTTTAAACCAGTACAAAGAAATTCTGAGCAATGCTAGCACTGAAGTCACTAAGGTTTGTAATTGCTCTGGAATTCTAAAAAGGAGAAATGCAAAGGCACCGAGTATGTACTGAGCTACCATAAAGACTGAAAGTAGCATCAATCCTTAAAGGCACTAGTGCTTCTTGAATTGTATTGCAGAGTGAGCATATCTGATAATATACATGCGTGACCCACTGGTCAGTGTGTGTTATGAATTACCCTCGGTGGATGGCTGTGCGTCGGTTACAGGCTCCATCTAGAGCCTGGAGCTTTTGTACAACCTAAAGGCACTTGAGCATTTAGCTCTGGAGGGTTCTGGTTCAAATCACAGAGTACTGGTCCCAGAAGGCATGACAGCCTTCACACGTGTGCTCAAAAATGCCTCTTTCCCACGTAACCCACAGGAGCAATTTTATCCTGAACACGGCTCCTCATGTTTGCAGCATCTGGACCCAGATGTTCTTTAACACAGGTCCAAGAATGCTGCAAAGCACCTGGTTGTCTGAAATCCTCAAATGTTCATCACTGTGTTCATCTCCAGCTTTTCACACTGTGTCATTCTGGATGGACTGTGCAGTGAGGTCCAGGTAACAACTTGAGTTTAATTGTTCTTCCATTTTTGAGTGGAATGATTTAAAAATACCTTTTTTTCTATGGGAAAATCATGATTATATCCATACTGTGTGGGTGCAGCTTACCTTCTCATCATCAGAATTCGCCAGTGTCTCCGTTTCTCCAGTTGGGTTGCTGGTTTAGCGCGCCTCCCTCCCCCTCCCCCTCCCTCACCTCACTGCCCACACTGAACCAAAATCTCCCTGACCTGGGGCAAAATAACATTAAAAATAAAAACACAAAACCCTCTGGGCTAGAGATGCTTCCTTGGGGGCTGAGTGACCATTTCTTCCCCTCGGCTGCTTCCACGTAGCGCTCCTAAATTCTCCTCTGCTCAGCTTGTCTCTAAGCTTATCTCAGTTTGCTTTTACAGGCTTCATTTTTAAGCCATTTCTTTTTGTCAACTCAGCCTCCCTGCTCTCTTTCTTGTCAGAGGGACTCACAACAGGTCCTACCAACTCCTCTCAGTCCGAGGACAGGAGGCCTTTCAAACTAAGAAATGATATCCACAAATGAGACCTTCCCAGAAACGGACAAGTATGTAAGAAGAAGGCATTATAATGGAATGAGATTGGCAGCTTTCATTATGCTGAATGCTACCAAGAAAATTCCATGCTTCAATGTGTCCTCGGGTAGTTATTGAAATTAGGATCCTTCTGTCAGTGACTGGAAGGGTGACATAACATTTTTGAAAGGCTTAAAAGTATAAGTGTCAATCAGAAGCCGTGTTGCTAGTTATTCTAATTTTTCTGTGACAGATTTGATCATTTTATACTGGGATACGACACACACCCTTAAACATAGCTCCCTACTTGTCCATCTTTCTTTTGGGTAAATTAAGTATTACTGTTGTAAAGAGCAGCCATTTTGATCTCACAAGTGCTGCACAATGATACAAAGGAGACGCATCCCCCATACTCTCTCCTGGGAAATATACTTTAGTCCTTCCCCGTTGTTTTCCATATTCCCAAATGAAACAATGATGTAAACGGACGCCAGACTGGCCACAGACATTGTCTGTATGATGCCATGTTGGCAAGCCAGAGGGGCTTCAAAATGGCTGGTGGAGAGTAACTGCAATACATGAGCAATACATGGCTCACACATAGCACTGAGCACTGTGGAGACTCTGGGCTGCTATGGGTTGTGGACAGACCATAGGCAGCCTGAGTAAAGCAGCTATACGATTACTCTCACTCTAACATGGAAACTCCAGATAGTCCAGAATCAGGCAGCACAGAAGCTTCCTTTGTCCCATGTCGGGGTTGGGCCATGTGCTCTGAGCCTCCAAGGTCATTAAACAGCAGCTATAGAAATTAGAGACACAAATATTCTGTTTACACAGTAATGTCTCCCTTGTGGCATCCTGAACTTACCCATCCTCTTGTTATACAGCAACTCTGCACAAAACCACAACTTTCATTTATTCTGAAATTGGGGGGACATCTACTGCGGCAGAAGCCCCCAGCAAGACGACAAGCACCGGGGTTATTGATGCCCCGGGTGAATCCTGCACAAAGAAAAAGTGTCTTCATTTTCATTCTCATATAAGTGTAAACAAGGGCTGTGATTGCAGCATGACGGGCATTTCCCATTAGGTGAATTTCCAATTCACTGAGACAAGGCCAAGTCAACCCAATTATCTTCTTGTGCCTGTGCCCAGTCAAAGGCTGCTCCTAAGAAATGAGCAGAGTGAGTTAATTCAGTAGATCTGCCGGCTTCCTGGCTGCAGGCTTCCGAACTGTAGCACTGAGCATGGGAGTCCTTCCCAGCCCCACCCCTGTACGGGATGGAAAGCAGGCAGCTGCCTGCACCACCAACTTCTGAGAGTGGGGCAGTGGTTTTGCTGCCGTGGTTTTGACTCTTTCTGATCCCAAACATTGATGTACTAGACAGTATCTAAATGCTGATTGGCTGAGCAGGGTTAAACCAGCTCAGCACTGGGTTGGGTGGCTGGTACTTTTGGAAAGAGAAGGGTTTAAACAAGTCCCTGCAGTCAGAACGCCTGATTGTCAGTGAGAGTCGGCACAGACATTCTTGTGAAGACTCAGCACTTGGCAATACTGACTCAATGACCAATTGCCAAGCTTAAACATTCCAGACAGGCTGGTCCTTCTGATCATGTGGCCAAAATGTCCTTTAGGATATTAATATTAGACTATTTTAAACTAGATTTTAGCTGTGCTTTCCTTAAAGTATCCACTGTGACATTCCCCAGGGTACAATCTGGACCATTCAACAGCCGTATTCCCTCAGGTCTCCAACTTGCAATGCCTCCTACACGGCTCCGCTGTCAAAGCAACCACTTCTGGCCCTGCTCATGCACAGCCCCTAGCATGGAAAGTCACTCCCAGCTGAATTAGAGGAAAACTTCCAGCAAGACACTCCTGAATTATCCTGCAGAGCAACACCAGCCAATTCCCAGTGCCAGCCTCGTCCCCCAGAAATGTGCATCTTGTACTGATCAGTTCCCTCCTGGGCAATACAAGCTCATAGAAAGTCTGTCATTTCATCTGAGGAAAAGGATATGCACAGAGCCTTTTATCTCAAGGGAAGGTTCCCAAACACTTCAATCCAAACACTTGAATCCCCTAGAACAAAGGGTATTTTCATTGGTTTAGGCCAGAGGAAGAGGACACAAGCTGAAAATGTCCAGTCTTTTTAATCTCCCCTCATATGGAAGCTGTTCCATACCCCGAATCATTTTAGTTGCCATTGTCTGTAACTTTTCCAATACTAATATGTCTTTTTTGAGATGGGGCAACCACATCTGCACACAACATTCAGCATCTGCACACAACATTTAATTACCATGGATTTATAAAAAGGCATCATGATATTTCCGGTCTTATTATCTATCCCTTTCCTAATGGTCCGTAACATTCTTAGTATTTTCTGTTAGTGCCGCTGTGCGTTGAACAGATGTTTTCAGGGAACTCTTCACAATGATTCCAAGATCTCTTTTTTGAGTGGTAACAGCTAATTTAGACCCAATCTTTTTAAACACATAGTTGGGATTATGTTTTCCAAAGTGCATTACTTTGCATTTATCAACATTGACTTTCGTCTGCCATTTTGTTGCCCAGTCACCCAGATTTATGAGATTCCTTTGTAACTCTTCACACTCTGCCTTGGACTTCACTATCTTTCAGTAATTTTGTATCATCTACTGTTTCCCCCTTTTCCTGATCACTTATGAATATTTTGAACAGTACTGGTCCCAGTACAGTCCCATGGGGGACACCACTATTTACCTCTCTCCATTCTGAAAACTGACCATTTATTCCTACCCTTTGTTTCCTATCTTTTAGCCAGTTACCAATCCATGAGAGCACAATCCCCCTTATCCCAGGAATGCTTATTTTGCTTCAGAGCCTTTGGTGAGGGACCTTGTCAAAGGCTTTCTGAAAGTCTAATTACACTATATCCACTGGATTACCCTTGTCCATGTTTGTTTACCCCCTCAAAGAATTCTAGTAGATTGGTGAGTCATGATTTCCCTTTCGAAAAACCATGTTGACTCTTCCCCAGGTCATCGTATTCATCTATGTGTCTGATAATTCCGTTTTTTACTATCGTTTCAACCAGTTTGCCTGGTACTGAAGGACCTTTGTGATCATCTATTCTGAAGGGACTACCCCAAAATATTTCTTAGAGGCTATCTTCTAGGAAAACCCTCCCCCAATATTTCTTGATTTAAAAACTTTCCAGGATGGAGAATACATTGGTAAATTGTTCCAATTGTTAATTACTTTCACTGTTAACAATTTACATCTCGTTTCCAGACTGAATTTGTTTAGCTTCAACTTCCAAGCACTAGATCACAAAATACCTTTATTTTCTTGACTGAAGAGCGCATTATTAAATAGTTTTCATCATACATGTTCTTAGATATTGTGATCAAGTCACCCCTTAACATTCTCTTTGTTAAGCTAAAGAGATAGACTCAGAAAATTCAATCACTATAAGGCATGTTTTCTAATCCTTTCATCATTCCTGTGGCTTTTCCCTGAACCCTATGCAACTGATCAACATTCTTCCTGAAGTGTGGACACCAGAACTGGAAACAGTACTCAAGATGTGGTCACATCTGGAGGTGCGAAATAGAGAGGTAAAATAATCTCTCTAATCCTACTCAAGATTTCCCTCTTTCTGCATCCAAGTTATGTATTAACCCTTTTAGAAACTTTCAGCTGATTACCAATCCACAACCCCCAAATCTTTTTTCAGTGTCACTGCTTCCCAGGATGGAGTCCCTCATCCTATAACTGTGGCCAACCTTCTTTGTTCCTAGATTCATACATTTAGATTGTTAACTTGTTCCCAGTTTTCCAAGTGATCCAAATCCCTCTCTATGAGTGCCCTGTCCCTTAATTTTTGTCACCTGCTAACTTTATAGGTGATGATTGTATGTTTTTTTTTTTCAGGTCTTTTATAAAAAGTTTAACTAGTGTCGTAGGACTCCACTAGGTAGAACGTTGTTGATAGTATTATAGGTCATAGGTCAGCCAATCTGACTGGATCTTAATAGGAATATTAAAGACACCTTTCTTACCGCAGGACTATTCTCCAGGGAAATGTGAAGTATCTGCTGAAAACCATACAACTCTTTTGAAAAAAAAGCCGAAAAGCTGAAAAAATTATGATACACAATTTTTAGAAATCTTAATACAGACTCACCATTGTCCTTCTATATTCTCCCTTCATTTCATTAAGGTCTTACCTGGAGAGCTTTGCAGCACTAGGAAAAAGACAGCAAAGAGCAGGTAGAGAATCTTCATGGCTGAAGTTTGACTGGGAGCTCAATGTTGCTGGAGAGAAGACACTTCAAGATAGAGAGGAGATGGAGAGTCTCTATTTATGGGCGCCGGGGATTGTGAAATACTGATCTGTTGAAATCTTTTTTGAAGCATGTCACATTTACTAAATTTGTGCTGCAATCTGTTTATAATTATCATCATAATTATAATTTATACAAGTATCAGAGGGGTAGCCGTGTTAGTCTGGATCTGTAAAAAGCAACAGAGAGTCCTGTGGCACCTTTAAGACTAACAGATGTATTGGAGCATCCGACGAAGTGGGCATTCACCCACGAAAGCTTATGCTCCAATACATCTGTTAGTCTTAAAGGTGCCACAGGACTCTCTGTTATAATTTATACAGCGTCATAAACATTCTGGAGAATTTCAGGGAAACACAATAGTCAAGTTCCTGCCTTGTGGAAGTTACAATATGAGTATTTACAACTAGCAAATATCTACTGCCTGATCGAAAGCTCTCTGAAAAAATGGAAAGCCTCCCATTAAATTGAAATGAGGGTCCTTTCGCAGAGAAGAATTTAAGAACACAACTATACCTTGGAAGCATTTATAGTAGGGCATGTGCATATTGTTTTGTACAATATTTAATCAATATTTTACTTGTATTTAAGGAAATTTACAAAGGGGCACTGTATGTTTCTCTGCCGAGGCGGGACACAAGGAGCGGGCACGTCACCCTGACTGCCACCTCACACCTATTATTTCCCTTCTATGTTCTTTCCATTCACACAGAGAAGTTAGATAAAAACAGATAGAGCCACTATTGATAATTGCTTTAATTTCTCCTCTATGATTTATAAATATACTGTGGTTAAGGGTATGAACTGTATGCTACTATTTGAGTTTTAAAGATGGTATTTGATTCTATTGATCTAGACAATCTTTGGGCAAAATTAAGAAGGATGGGTATCGATCTAAGACATTTTGGAGGCTCTCTAGAGTGCTGTGTGTCGGGTAAAGGCAATGGAGAATGTTTTCCCAGTGGCTTGGGGAGAACACCAGGGATGCCTTCTAGCACCTCTTGTTATTAATTTATATATTAATGATACAGTCGATGTTATAAAGGAAAATTAATTTTCTCCACCACACATTAAAGGTAGACTTATCTCGCTGTTACTATATGCTGATGACATGGTTGTTTTATCGCAAACTCCATGAGGCATCTTCTGGCTGTTATCTCAATTTTCCTCTTATTTTAACTTCCAAGACCTGGTTCTCATTTATAATGAGACCAAGTCACGATTTCTGGGAAGAAGCATCCGCAAATTGAGTGGAAGATCGGAGGCCACCCTGTAGAACAAGTCTCTGCTTTGACTTATTTGGGGTTAAAGTTTCATGATTCAGGCAGCTGGTCCCCTTATCATAAAGACTTAAAACAAAAGGCTCTTAGCTCTGTTCAAGGGGTGCTGTGTTTTACCTGATCATATGCTGGGAGCAGAGTTGCCCCAGTGCTAAGAATTTTTAATAATAAAATAATATTGCAGATGCTCTATGAGCATGTCTACATCGTAAAAAAGGTAAAACTGGGGCTGTCCCATGGCAGCTGACTCAGGCTCGTGGGGTTCGGGCTGTGGTGGTTTCATTGCTGTGTAGACTTCTGGGTCCGGCTGCAGCCCAAGCTTTGGGACCGTCCCACCTCACAGAGTCCTAGAGCCCAGGCTGTAGCCCCAGTATCAGACATCTAACCAGCAGTGAAACAGCCCCACAGCCTGAGGCCAGCCACGGGTGTCTAGTTGCGGTGTAGACATTCCCTCTGAGGTCACATTTGGATTAGGGGATCAAATTTCAGCCTTAGAAATCAGCTATACTGCTGTAGCTCTTGTAGTGTAGACATACCCTAAGTGTCTAGCCCTTAATACTCACAGCTCTGCTTCACTTGGTGAAAAACTAACCGTTATCAGGGGTACAGTTGTTCTACCTCATTGATCCTACTTGGCCTCCAAGTGAGCACTGACTCCATTACAGAAGTTTGGAAATTTCCTTCAGTTTCTCTGGCTGCAGCTGTAGCCCCGTCACTTCTCATTCTCCTTATCAGTGATTATTGATATAGTATACCACGTGATTTGTTTGTAATAAGAAAGCTGATAAGCTCTATTGATATGTTGTGAAACCAATGGAAAGTGAAAACCTGTAAAGTGAAGCCCATTGAAATCTCTTAAGTGCTATTTGGCCATTTCGCCTGATGAACCCTTCGACTGGCATTTCTGAAGAGATCTCATGACATAGGTAGCCATCCTTCTTAGTAGCAGATGAAGTGTAGAGAATAACCAGTAAAGGGTACAGAGAGGAGAGCTGTTTTCTTTTTCTGTGCCATTAATGTTACCAGTATTATTAGTGAGTGAAATGACTTTATGTTGCAGTATGATGAGCTATTATCTATATCTATATATCTATCTATATATCTATAGATATAAAGATAGATAGATAGATATAGATAGATTTCTCTTTAAAATTCACCAGTCCCTACCAGACCCCATGAGACATATACCACATCAATGATGATTCTTTGTTTACAATTACACTTTGAGACCTATCAATTAATCAGTGTTTAATCCATTTAATGTTTGCCATGTTAGTTTTATATATATATATTTAATCCAAATGTCATGTGGTACCAAGTTAACAATAAGTCTATTGTATCAACAATATTATCTTCATGACCCATACTGGTATTCTCATAAATATATATATTAAGTTAGTTCGACAGGATTCTTTTCCATAAACCCATGCTGATTGGCATTAATTCTGTTACCTGCCTTCAATTCTGTATTAATCCTGTCTATATCAACTATTCCATTATCTTTCTTGCGATTGTTGTCAGACTGATAAGCCTATAATAACCCAGGGCTTCCTGTTCACCCGTTTTAATTACTGGCACAACAATAGCTTTGTACCAGTCTTCTGCAACTTCCCCAGTGTTCAAGACATTGAAAACCAACATTAATGGTCCAGCCAGCTTCTCAGCCAACTCCTTTAAAATACACAACTTTCTCCAAAATGCTCTGAGTACTGAGTACTCTCAGATTACCTGGGTAATGAAACTTCCTCAAACTGCAGATAGCAGCAGACACCTCTAGGTAGATTTTAATTTTCTATATAGTTTCTAAAATGTACATTATGCTGCCACATCAAGTCCTAGCTTGATCTTGTCTATCTGCTATGGACTTCTAGGTATAAAGCAAATAATACAGAAGAAACTGATAAAAGGTGAAGTTACTTCACAAGTGAGTGAGATTTTGTGGTTAGCTCAGCTAGCAACTGTTGCTGTTACTCAATCTAACTCCTCTGTGAGCCACAGATGCAGCAACCGCTATTAGACATTTTTAATGACTTAGCCCTAAGTTCTGCAAAGGATTCTTGATAATCCCTGGACATAGATGACACTATGAAAAATACTAATAACTTGGGACCAAACTCTATGTGTGTGTGTGTGTGTGTATTACTTGCGCACCTTGTTCATACAGTATTGATTAATATTCTTAGTTTATTTTTTTTATTTTTCCTATTTTTATGCATCCATCCCATTAAAGAGATGTCTCCAATCCTTGAAAAATCACAGAATAACCTTCATAATATTGAGGATTGCATGAGTCATGAATATATGTATGTGGGTAGGGGCATCATGTGGTGTATAAGAATTGAATATTATACTTTTAATCGATTGGGATCCACCAAACTGACCTGAGCCCTTGTTTGGGGAATATATTGGAGAGCCGAGGCTTTGAAGTGTGTGGGTGTGTGTGGGTGTGTGTGGGTGTGGGGGGGGATCTTTCTGAAGAGGGAAATAGGAGCCAGGCATTAGAATTGGGAGATCAGACAGTGATGGGAGCTGTTTGCACAAGGACTAGGTTTGTGCCATTTCCTGCCCAGGCATAGAAGAGAGAGGGGGGATAGGAGGTGCTGAAGGGGATGGGCTCGGTGGGTTTACTGGGAGGGAGGGGACGTCCTCTGAAAACATGGAAACTCCCTTATTTCCCCTGGGCTTGGCAATAGGAGAACCTGTCGTAGAGTGTCTGGCAGTGGAAAGGAGATCTGGGTGCTGTAGAGTTCCCAGGTGGGGTTACATAAAGGCTTTTTTTGGAGGGAATAAGTCCCAGGTGTTGAGGGGGTGGAAAGGGGCAGAGCTAGGATGTAGCCACTCTATGGATAGTGATGCCCTCAGAGCTGTATAGATACCAGTGTGGAAGAGAAGGGGGAGGGCTGTGTAGGTGAGGTGCTGACAGTGAAGCAATGAGCAGTATAGAGGGGGCATACAGTGCAGGGGGCCCAGCGCAGACACCCCTTGGTGTTTTCCTTTAGTTCTGCATTATAATAAGAAGACTGGAAATCTGGCTGCCATGTGTGGTACATGGAAAACTGTGTTAAAATACAAACTAACACTTCAAGTCTGGAAGGGGTATCCTGATCCCTCTTGCAGGCTATGGGGCTCTGAGGGAACTGTGCAAGCTGTGTTGTTGGCTATCAGTCTTCAGATAAAAAGCCTAATGTAAGGTGAAGTGAGTTGAGACTCTTTGTTTCAGGGAGCAGCCTGCTTTGTCTCTATCTGTTTTGGAGTTCTTTTGTGTTATTGTTCTGAATTCTAAGAAGTAGCGTTACATTGCAACCTTCCAGCAAGAGAATTTTGTTTTATCTCTTTTCCATTTGTATGCCATGAAAATAGTACCATGGAGCAATGAGATGGGGTTATAAATAAAGCTGTGAGAGAACCCGCTTCTCTTAAAAACAACAAACGAAATGTATTAGTAACAGTGGTATAAAATAAATACTGATTTGTCCATGTGAGCATGTAGAAACACAAACAGTTGCTTTGACCACTGTGGCCCAATCACTCATGTGTGGATTTAACATTCAATAGGGATTATTGCTTTTATTTTTTAATATCCTTTCATTTAAAAAATGGATTTCCAATCAGAAGGACAACAGCAGGTTCCCACCTCTTCCACCATGACAAATGTGCACTTGTTAGTGTTGTGTTTTCACAACAATTAGATTTTATTATAGGTGGGGGAATCAATCTGTTTTTGGGTGATGAAAGTCTCCTGTTTTGATTTCTCCAGATCACAAGGTACTTTGCATCCCCAGTAATGGTGTTTCTAAACCAGTTTCATCAGAAAATTTCTGACCATCTCTAATAAGCACGTTTTCCCCAGTGGAACTATAGCCCCACTATAGGGCTACACTGCTTTACTTTATGGTAATTAGAGCAACTTAGTTCTAGAAGTAAAATGTCTCTGTGCTTCTATAATTTGCACATGACACCAACCTGAGAGGGGTTGCAAGCACTTTGGAGGATGGAATTACAATATAAAGGGACCTTGCTAAAATGAAGAATTGCTCTTAAAATATAATGGAATTCAATAAAGTACTTCACTTAGGAAGGCAAAATTAAATGCACAACTGTAAAATGGCAAATAACTGGCTAGGTGGCTGAACTGCTGAAAAGGATCTAGAAGATATAGTGGATTACAAATTAAATATGAGTCAACAATGTGATGCAGTTGTAAAAAAGTTTAATATACCTCTGCGGTGTATTAACACAAGTATCGTATGTAAGACATGGGAGGTAATTGTCGTGCTCTGCCCAGCACTAGTGAGGCCACATCTTGAGTGCTGTGTCCAATTCTGGGTGCCACACTTAAAGAAGGATGTGGCCAAATTGGAGAGAGTCCACAGGAGAGCGTCAAAAAAGGATCAAACATTTAGAAAACCTGATCTGGGAGGAGAGGTGAAGATACCTGGGCATGTTTAGTCTTTTGGAAAGAAGACTGAGGGGGAGGATAACAGTCTTCAAATATATAAAGGGCTGTTATAAGGAGGATGGTGATCAACTGTTTTCTAGGTCCACTGAAGGTAGGACAAGAAGTAATGGACTTAATTTTCAGCAAGGGGGATTTAGGTTAGATATTATGAAAAATCTCTACCTAAATTACACTCTGGAATAGGCTTCCAAGGGAGGTTGTGGAATCCCCGTGCTTAGAGATTTTTAAGAACAGGTGAGGCGAACACAGAGTCATATTGTTTGACCAAAGAACACAAGACGGGGAGGTGATCAATAAGTGTCCTCCAGAAGTAAGTTGCTGACCAGAGCTAAACTCATAAATTTTCGTTATATGTCCCAAGATCCACACCACGGATAAATATCGCCAGCTGTGCAGTGTCAGTCGCGTCAGTAGTTTCATCCACGGCAAGGGAGTATGCAACAAAATCTTTTGCTCTTTCAATCAACTGTGTTTTCAAATCAGTCGCCATCTCACAAACCCGATTAGCAACAGTGTTTCTGCTGAGGCTTACATTTGCAAACGCTCGCGTTTTATCTGGACAAAGGACGTCGCACACTTTCATCATACAATTCTTTACGAATTCCCCCTCGGTAAACGGCCGTCCTGATTTGGCGATCTCTTCGGCCACAATGAAACTTGCTTTCACAGCAGCTTCACTTTGTGATTTTGCTTTGGTGAAAAACGTCTGCTGGGATGTCAAATTCTTCTTCAACTCCTCTACCTTTTGTAGCTTCTGTCCTGCGCTCAGGTTTTTGAATTTGTTCTCATGTTTCGTCTCGTAGTGCCGTCTTAGGTTATACTCCTTCATTACAGCGATATTACTCCCGCAAAGGAGACACACTGGTTTACCTGCAATTTCAGTAAACATATACTCATTCTCCCACCGGCTTTGAAAGCCTCGGTTTTCAGAATCAATTTTTCTCTTGGCCATTGTTGGGGTCTAGCTTTGATTTGATATTAGCGTTGTATACATCAACAGACCGCGAACTTGAACCGCGGCTTGCCGTTGGCGGCAATTGCACTGCATCATGGGATTTGTAGTGTGTGTTATTGGGGCATCATATCACAGGGCCATTAAAAACAGATATATAAAACGATTTCGCGGGCCGGATATAATTGTATGGCGGGCCGGATGTGGCCCGCGGGCCTTGAGTTTGACACATGTGGCGTAGATGATATGTATTTAAACAACATGCTACTGTACCTTTGTTGCGACATGGGTCCATCTTCTTTTAAAAATCTCAGCAGGGGGGCTGAGGGCCTCCTGGTGAATTTTTCTGTGGCCTCTGTCTGCAGTCAGTAGAATGTTACGTTGGGAGACCACCATGTAATCCAGAGCAATGACTGTTACCCTTACAGGGTCTTTATCGAATCAGTGCTAAATTACAGAGTCAACACACTTACTACATTGTTTTCTGCAGGCCTGTGATACAAAGACATTCCTGGACAAGATGAAGCAATCGAGCTGGACGGTGAGAATTAAGTGTTTGCAAGACAGGCAAACCTGATGACCCAGAACAGGAAGACACAGCTGCTGGGTCATCTACATAGCAACCTATTTTTCAAGAAAAACTTCTGTTGAACAGTATTGTGAAAATGAAGGGGTGGGGGTAGCTCCCATTTATGGACATCCAGCTAGCTGTAAAATCCCTCTTGGTAGCTGTTCTCTCCTTGCTTTACCTTAAAAGGTTAAAAAAGTCCCCCAGGTAAAGAAAAGGGCACCTGACCAAAAGAGACAATGGGAAGACTAGAACTGTTTACAATTGGGAAGGAAGCTTTCCCTTGGTGTCTGTGGTTGTCCTCCGGAGCGAGGGGTGATGCAGAGCAAAGTCAGGGCTATGACTACGCTTTAAGCCAGGTCTGAGATATCATCAGATTGTACCTAGAATTACTGAATTGAAACTCCGCAAATATGTAAGTAATTTAGAAATGTTTAGAAAGACGCGATTAGGTTTATTTCTCTTTATTTTTTAAGGCTTGTGGACTCCTCTGTGCTAACCTCAGACGCTTTTGTTTGCTTGTAATCTTTAAGATGAACCCCCAAGAAAGTTATTTTGGGTGCTTAATTTTTGGAATTGCTCTTTTAAAATCTTGCAAAAGCCTAAATTCCAAATGTATTTTCTTCCTTTTTTGTTTTTAAACTTGGGATGCGGCTTGTGTAGGGAAAGCCCCAGGTGGGCCAGGCCGGTTTGTTTACCTGCCACATCCACAGGTTCAGCTAATCACGGTTCCCAGTGGCTGCGGTTCGCTGCTCCAGGCCAATGGGAGCTGCTGGAAGCGGCACGGGCCGAGGAACGTATTCCTCTAGGAATTTCCAAGATATTATCATGGTGCTTGTCTCTAATATACAGAGTTAGCCTTGCTGTTCCTTGAAAGGACATGGTACAGGCCTCTGATCAATAATAGGCCCACAAGCAGTAATGCTTCAAAAACAGAAATAATATTTCTTTAGAAATGAGTGGGAGGAGCTTTTAGAGGGGGTCACATGCCACCTCTTGCTCCAGGTTACATGTCAATCTCTGCCCCAGGACTTGCCCTAATTGGTCAAACTCCTCTTGGGGCAGGCCTATGGGTCATCCAACAGGCTAGAGATAGGCACAGAATCCAGGTTTCCTATGTCCTAGTCCTGTGCTCTTCCCTGGTCATACATTAACCCCTTTTCTCACACAATGCCCTTTCCCAATAAAGACAAGTCCCTCTAGGTCTGGTCCCTGATACATTCACCATAAGGGCTGTGAGGAAGACGTGGGCTCAGGGCAGGAGGAAAGGGCACTGAGAGAAGGAGCTGGTTTGTGGAGAAAAGATTGAAGTAACTTCAGGGGCACCATTACAAACTGTGGTGTGCGGAATATTAATCTTGATTCCTGGGGCTACTTAGGCACCTGAAAACTCTAGATTTTGTATATAAGGTGGTGGGCCCACAACCAAAAAATATAGCGGGGGGGAGGTCAGCTCAAAAAGTTTGAAAACTGCTGAGGATGCAGGCAGGGTGTAACTAGAGGCTGTGTGCAGACATGGAGGTAGCTCAGGTTCCAGGTGGGGGTGTACTTCAGGGGCCAGGCAGGAGGTTGCTAGGGGCTTTGTTCCTGGAGGGGTGTTGCTCAAGGAGGAGGCAGAAGGTATATAGGGGTCGAAGGGTGTAACTCAGGATGCAGGGAGGGGCTGTGTCCAAGGAGGTGCTGCTACTGAGGGTTCAGCCATACCCTCAGTCCCTAGTTGGCACAGTGGGTGCAGCTCTGCGGATCAGTGGCCGGGGTGAGGTGCGTGCGCTGCCCACCCACTTCCGCAATGGGCAGGCGGAAGGGAACATCCCGATACCAGCCCCCACCCCATTCTATGCAGCATATCAGCAGGTGAGGAGCGACGCCAGCGGTGGCCCCATAGTGGGGGGCAGGGCAGCATGGCTGCAAACAACAGCGGAGAAGGGCAGAGAGGGTGGGGAGAGGAAGGGCAGCATCTTCCCTTCTGCTGCACACTTCACACAAATCTGGTACAAAACTAGCCGGGGTTGGGGGAAGGCCTTTCCTAAATGGTGTCCCCGGGGTAACAATATTTTGCTACTGCAAAGATATGCAAAGCAGCTGTGAGCTCCATTGTTTCTCCCTCTCCATGGGAGGACCCCATGTGGCTGCCTCGGTTACACCCTCACTTGCAAATTTGCTCAGGTTTCTATAAGCCTGGGTCTTTGGGATTTGCAATGCCCTTCGGGCTCTTGCATGGGAGCCTGCTGCACAGGGCAAGGTCTGGACACTCAGGCACAAGAAAAGGGACCTCATGATGGGGAAGTTTGGGAGGCGAGGGGAGCAGAGAGAGGGTCGACAGGCCGTGGAGCATTGATGTGGGCGTTACACACCGTGCAACCAAACTGGGACTGAACCCCACTCCTCTGACAACAACACAAACCAAACGGCTTTGTCAAAGGACCAAGGAAAAGGTCATGACTTATCCATGTGAGCTCACTGAAACGTATAAATATGTATGTCCCCTGGTCTAGGAAAACCCCTGGGTGGATTTTACATATGGCAGTGAACATTTCTTTTATTTATATGTAGTTAAGATAACAGAAGGAAGGGATTTTTATGGAAAAGAAATAGCAAAACAGCCCCTGTGTGGAATCAAAATACTCACAGGCTTGTTTGCAATACACCACAACCAGCAGCTACTTTTATTAAAAGGAGAAGAACAAGCTATTGCCGGGGGGGGGGGGACACACAAGGGCTCCCTTGTGGATTTTTTCCGGCTTGCGAGTTTCTTTCCAGCCCAGATGAAAAGCATCCAAGGATTTTAGAAGCAAGACGTCGTCTGCCAGATTCCGAGAGATCCTGCATTGACAATCTCTGCTGCCATCATTCACTCCCTTTACTGCAAAAAGGGGAAGAAATCTCACATTCTATGTTTATAGCCATTAAAACAAGGACAATGTAACGTTACATTTCAAATTCAAGGTAGAGCAGGAATTTCCCCATCATTTAATAGTGTGAGCAGATGTAACTCCAACAGACTTTGCTTGACATCGGTTGGGATTGAACCTTCAGCCTCCGGAGTTTAATACATGAGCTACTACAGTATGAGCCAAATGCCAACTTCCTCTTATTTAAGGTTGTAGAACAGATTCTATCTATTATATTTAAACATGTGTACTGGGTGACTTCTGAAGTAAATATGCTGGACTTCTGAAGATGGCTCTCCCCTCCCTCTGCCCCAACTCTCCAGTAAAGGAGTCACATTCTGATTTCCTTACAAAACTCCTTCCTATTAACATTCTACACAGTTTAAGTGACAACCAAAAAAAAATAAATGAATAAAGTCGCTGGGTGATTAAAAAAAGAACATCGGCAAATTACCGGTAAGTATAAAAATAGCTAGAAATATGATGTACAATATCATAGAAATGTTCATCAAACTTTTAAAAAAAGTTGAAATTAGAAATTCCATTGAGGGAATTAATCAAAATTGTGAATTTTAAAAATATTGACAATCTCTATGGTATATAGAAAGATAAAACCAAAAATATGTAAGATGTAGAACAATGTGACTCACGTCCATGTTTAGTTTTCCTTTCAAACACACTTTTGTTCATAGCTAAAACTAAAACAATAAATATTTAATTAGAGGATAAATAAGTTATTCTTAAAGAATGCCTGGACTATTCTGTCTTCCAGCTCACGTAAGCCTAATAGCTTGACCCTATTCAGATGGTACTTCCCTATCTGATGATAATCTCTGTACATATTCAGGTTTCAAAGTAGCAGCCGTGTTAGTCTGTATCCGCAAAAAGAACAGGAGTACTTGTGACACCTTAGAGACTAACACATTTATTTCAGCATAAGCTTTCGTGGGCTACAGCTCACTTCTTCGGATGCATAGAATGGAACACACAGACAGAAGATATTTATACATAAAGAGAACATGAAAAGGTGGATTCGATTATCACTTCAAAGGGTTTTTTTCTCCCTACTACTGATAGCTCATCTTAACTGATTGGCCTCTTACAGTTGGTATGGGTACTTCCACCTTTTCACAGAGCTCCTATCTTCATTTCTCCTGCTTCAAAACTGCCTCTATGGTAATTTAGGCTTGGTCTACACTAGGAAATTTGGTTGGTGTAACTATATAGCTCAGGAGTATGGAAAATACACACCCCTGAGTGACACAATGAAACCGACCTAACCGCTGGTGAAGACAGCGCTAGGTTGATGGGTGCATTCTCCCATTGATGCACCTACCACCTCTCGGGGAGCTGCAGCGCCTACACAGATGGGAGAACCCCTCCCATCAGTGCAGGTAACGTCTTCACTGAAGCGCTTTGGCTCAGCTGCAGCGGTGTTACTGTGCCACTGTAGCAGTTTTGGTGTAGAAACCTAAAGGTGGGAAAACCTCTCACCCCTCCCAACTTCCTCTCTCAGTCCCGTCCCTGCTGCGATATTAATTTGAGCATGCTGGGCACCTTGTACAAGACTAAGGGGAGATCCAGCAGCTAACAATAAGAAAACACATAGAATTGGCTACAGACAAGCAATGAGACCAAGTTAACGTAACTGTAGGAAACATGTTTAAACCAGTAAAAAGAAATTCTGAGCAATGCTAGCACTGAAGTCACAAAGGTTTGTAATTGCTCTAAAAGGAGAAATGCAAAGGCATCGAGTATGTACTGAGCTACCATAAAGACTGAAAGTAGCATCAATCCTTAAAGGCACTAGTGCTTATTGAATTGTATTGCAGAGTGAGCATATCTGATAATATACATGCGTGACCCACTGGTCAGTGTGTGTTATGAATTACCCTCGGTGGAGGCTATGTGTCGGTTACAGGCTCCATCTAGAGCCTGGAGCTTTTGTTCAACCTGAAGGCAATTGAGCATTTAGATCTGGAGGGTTCTGGTTCAAATCACAGAGTACTGGTCCCAGAAGGCATGACAGCCTTCACACGTGTGCTCAAAAATGCCTCTTTCCCACGTAACCCACAGGAGCAATTTTATCCTGAACACGGCTCCTCATGTTTGCAGCATCTGGACCCAGATGTTCTTTAACACAGGTCCAAGAATGCTGCAAAGCACCTGGTTGTCTGAAATCCTCAAATGTTCATCACTGTGTTCATCTCCAGCTTTTCACACTGTGTCATTCTGGATGGACTGTGCAGTGAGGTCCAGGTAACAACTTGAGTTTAATTGTTCTTCCATTTTTGAGTGGAATGATTTAAAAATAACTTTTTTTTCTATGGGAAAATCATGATTATATCCATACTGTGTGGGTGCAGCTTACCTTCTCATCATCAGACTTGGCCAGTGTCTCCGTTTCTCCTGTTGGGTTGGTGGTTTAGCGCCCCTCCCTCCCCTCCCCCACCGCCCACACTGAACCAAAATCTCCCCGACCTGGGGCAAAATAACTCTTCACCACCTGGGGCAAAATAACAATAAAAATAAAAACACTAAACCCTCTGGGCTAGAGATGCTTCCTCGGGGGCTGAGTGACCATTTCTTCCCCTCGGCTGCTTCCATGTAGGGCTCCCAAATTCTCCTCTGCTCATCTCGTCTCTAAGCTTATCTCAGTTTGCTTTTACAGGCTTCATTTTTAAGCCATTTCTTTTTGTCAACTCAGCCTCCCTGCTCTCTTTCTTGCCAGATAGACTCACAATAGGTCCTACCAACTCGTCTCAGTCTGAGGACAGGAGGCCTTTCAAATTGAGAAATGATATCCACAAAGGAGACCTTTCCAGAAAAGGACAAGTATGTAAGAAGAAGGAATTATAATGGAATGAGACTGGCAGCTTTCATTATGCTGAATGCTACCAAGAAAATTCTATGCTTCAATGTGTCCTCGGGTAGTTATTGAAATTAGGATCCTTCTGTCAATGACTGAAAGAGTGACATAACATTTTTGAAAGGCTTAAAAGTATAAGTGTCAATCAGAAGCCGTGTTGCTGATTATTCTAATTTTTCTGTGACAGATTTGATCATTTTATACTGTGATACGACACACACACCCTTCAACATAGCTCAATACTTGTACATGTTTCTTTTAGGTAAATTAAGCATTACTGTTGTAAAGAGCAGCCATTTTGATCTCACAAGTGCTGCACAATGATACAAAGGAGACGCATCCCCCATACTCTCTCTTGGGAAATATATTTTAGTCCTTCCCCGTTGTTTTCCATATTCCTAAATGAAACAATGATGTAAATGGATGCCAGACTGGCCAGAGACATTGTCTGTATGATGCCATGTTGGCAAGCCAGAGGGGCTTCAAAATGGGTGGTGGAGAGTAACTGCAATACATGAGCAATACATGGCTTACATGTAGCACTGAGCACTGGGGAGACTCTGGGCTGCTCTGGGTTGTGGACAGACCATAGGCAGCCTGAGTAAAGCAGCTATACAATTACTCTCACTCTAACATGGAAACTCCAGATAGTCCAGAATCAGGGCAGCACAGAATTTTCCTTTGTCCCATGTCAGGGTTGGGCCATGTGCTCTGAGCCTCCAAGGTCATTAAACAGCAGCTATAGAAATTAGTGACACAAATATTCTGTTTACACAGTAATGTCTCCCTTGTGGCATTCTGAACTTACCCATTTCCTACAGCAACTCAGCCCAAAACCGCAACTTCTTATTCGTCTGAAATTGGGGGGACATGTATGCTGGCAGAAGCCCCGAGCATAAACACAACCAATGGAATATTTGTTGAAGCGGGTGTATCCTGCACAAAGAAAAAGTGTCTTCATTTTCATTCACATATAAGTGTAAACAAGGGCTGTGATTGCAGCATGACGGGCATTTCCCATTAGCTGAATTTCCAATTCACTGAGACAAGGCCAAGTCAACCCAATTATCTTCCTGTGCCCGTGCCCAGTCAAAGGCTGCTCCTAAGAAATGAGCAGAGTGAGTTAATTCAGGAGATCTGCTGGCTTCCTGGCTGCAGGCTTCTGAACTGTAGCACTGAGCATGGGAGTCCTTCCCAGCCCCACCCCTGTACAGGATGGAAAGCAGCAGCTGTCTGCATCACCAACTTCTAAGAGTGGGGCAGTGGTTTTGCTGCCGTGGTTTTGACTCTTTCTGATTCCAAACACTGATGTACTAGGCAGTATCTAAATGCTGATTGGCTGAGCAGGGTTAAACCAGCTCAGCACTGGGTTGGGTGGCTGGTACTTTTGGAAAGAGAAGGGTTTAAACAAGTCCCTGCAGTCAGAACGCATGATTGTCACTGAGACTCGGCACAGACAATCTTGTGAAGACTCAGCACTTGGCAATACTGACTCAATGACCAATTGCCAGTCTTAAACATTCCAGACAGGCTGGTCCTTATGATCATGTGGCCCAAATGTCCTTTAGGATATTAATATTAGACTATTTTAAACTAGATTTCAGCTCTGCTTTCCTTAAAGTATCCACGGTGACATTCCCCAGGGTACAATCTGGACCAGTGAACAGCCGTATTCCCTCAGGTCTCCAACCTGCAGTGCCTCCTACACTGCTCCGCTGTGAAAGCAACCACTTCTGGCCCTGCTCATGCACAGCCCCCAGCATTTAAAGTCACTCCCAGCTGAATTAGAGGAAAACTTCCAGCAAGACACTCCTGAATTATCCTGCAGAGCGACACCAGCCAATTCCCAGTGCCAGCCTCGTCCCCCAGAAATGTGCATCTTGTACTGATCAGTATCCTCCTGTGCAATACAAGTTCATAAAAAGTCTGTCATTTCATCTGAGGAAAAGGATATGCACCGAGCCTGTTATCTCAAGTGAAGGTTCCCAAACTCTTCAATCCAAACCCTTGAATCCCCTAGAACAAAGGGTATTTTCATTGGGTTAGGCCAGAGGAAGAGGACACAAGCTGAAAATGTCCAGTCTTTTTAATCTCTCCTCATACGGAAGCTGTTCCATACCCCTAAACGTTTTAGTTGCCATTCTCTGTAACTTTTCCAATACTAATATATCTTTTTTGAGTTGGGGTAACCACATCTGCACACAACATTTAATTACCATGGATTTATAAAGAGGCCTCATGATATTTTCGGTCTTATTATCTATCCCTTTCCTAATGGTCCGTAACATTCTTTTAGTATTTTCTTTTAGTGCCGCTGTGCGTTGAACAGATGTTTTCAGGGAACTCTCCACAATGATTCCAAGATCTCTTTTCTGAGTGGTAACAGCTAATTTAGACCCAATCTTTTTAGACGTATAGTTGGGATTATGTTTTCCAAAGTGCATTACTTTGCATTTATCAACATTGAGTTTCGTCTGACATTTTGTTACCCAGTCACCCAGATTTATGAGATTCCATTGTAACTCTTAGCATTGTGCTTTGGACTTCACTATCTTTGAGTAATTTTGTATCATCTACTGTTTACCCTTAGATTTAGATTTAGCTGTATGATTGTTAACTTGTTCCCAGTTTACCAAGTGATCCATATCCCTTTCTATGAGTGCCCTGTCCCTTAATTTTTGTCACTTGCTAACTTTATAGGTGATGATTGTATGGTTTTTTTTCAGGTCCTTTATAAAATGTTTAACTAGTGTCGTGGCAAGAACCAATTCCTGTAGGACTCCACAAGGTAGAACGTTGGTGATAGTATTATAGGTCATAGTTCAGCCAATCTGACTGGAACGTTAAAGACACCTTTCTCACCCCAGGACTATTCTCCAGTGAAATGTGAAGTATCTGCTGAAAACCATGCAATTCTTTTGAAAAAAAAGCTGAAAAAATTATGATACACTATTTTTAGAAATCTTAATACAGACTCACGATTGTCCTTCTATATTCTCGCTTCATTTCATTAAGATCTTACCTAGAGAGCTTTGCAGCACCAGGAAAAAGACAGCAAAGAACAGGTACAGAATCTTCATGGCTGAAGTTTGCCTGGGAGCTCAGTGTTGCTGGAGAGAAGACACTGCAAGATAGAAAGGAGATGGAGAGTCTCTATTTATGGGCGCCGGGGATTGTGAAATACTGATCTGTTGAAATCTTTTTTGAAGAATGTCACATTTACTAAATTTGTGCTGCAATCTATTTATAATTATCATCATAATTATAATTTATACAGCGTCATAAACATTCCTGGAGAATTTCAGGGAAACACAGTAGTCAAGTTCCTGCTTTGTGGAAGTTACAATATGAGTATTTACAACTAGCAAATATCAACTGCCTGATCGAAAGCTCTCTGAAAAAATGGAAAGCCTCCTATTAAATTGAAATGAGGGTCCTTTTGCAGAGAAGAGTTTCAGAACACAACTATACCTTGGAAGCATTTATAGTAGGGCATGTGCATATTGTCTTGTACAATATTTAATCAATATTTTACTTGTATTTAAGGAAATTTACTAATTTCATGCATTAAAACGCATTCCAAAGAGGTTAAAAATCCTTTTTAAGAGAGATTTATGAGAAATAAAGTGAATAACATTATAAATACTGTATGCCAGGAATCCATGGATTTTTTGCTGTGTATCTAAATGAGGAATTTAACATTTAGTGATCGTAGAAAACCAAGAGGTTTCCTTTCTTTTTTCTGTCATAAAAAGCATCAGCCTTAACGATAACTATCTAAAGTAGAGACATAAAATGTTAATGCATCAAACATAGGGAAGCCAGTGGCATTTGAACGTGCCAAGCACCTCTCAGGATTAGTCTCATTCTTTCAGGACATAGAGAACAAGAAGTGATTGGGCTTAAACTGCAGCCAGGGAAATGTAAGAACATTTCTAAGGGTTCTATAGAGCTGTATGACACCTCCAAGTTCCCTGGGGGATTCATTCTAACCAGGGTTCAGAGCCTACAAAATACAACCCCCCACACAAAGCTTCACAGACCCTTTCATAGACGCCCTCCTATTCACCTTCTTCCTCTTTCCCCGCATTTCCTCCCATTTGGAAGCACCAAATAGAAAAGTTGAGGGAAGTGAATGAAGAATGAGAATCCATGGGGAGGAGGACATCCATAGGGCAATAGGGAGCTGTGACAGGGCAGTGAGCTGTCCCTCTCATCTCCCAGTCAGTGCCTCTATTTCAACTGTCTCTGTTGTTGGAAGGTGCTGGTCTTCTCACCTGCTACGTTCTCCACAGAGAAAGGTCAAGGGGTCCTTGATGCTTCTCTGCCGAGAGTGGACACAAAGAGCGGGCACATCACCCTGACTGCCACCTCACACCTATTATTTCCCTGCTATGTTCTTGCCATTCACACAGAGAAGTTAGACAAAAACAGTTAGAGCCACAATTGATAATGGCTTTAATTTCTCCTCTATGATTTATAAATATACTGTGGTTAAGGGTACACACTGTATGCTACTATAAGAGTTTTAAAGATGGTATTAGATTCTATTGATCTATTGATCTAGACAATCTTTGGGCAAAATTAAGAAGGATGGGTATGGATCTAAGACTTCTGAACATTTTGGAGGCTCTGCACCAGAGTGCTGTGGGTCGGGTAAAGGCAATGGAGAATGTTTTCCCAGTGGCTTGGGGAGAACACCAGGGATGCCTTCTAGCACCTCTAGCTATTAATATACAGTGGATGTTATAAAGTAATAACATTAAAGGTAGACTTATCTCGCTGTTACTATATGCTGATGATATGGTTGTTTTATCGCAAACTGCATGAGGCATCTTCTGGCTGTTAGCTCAATTTTCCTCTTATTTTAACTTCCAAGACCTGGTTCTCATTTATAATGAGACCAAGTCACGATTTCTGGGAAGAAGCATCCGCACATTGAGCGGAAGATCGGAGGCCACCCTGTAGAACAAGTCTCTGCTTTACTTATTTAGGGATAAAGTTTCATGATTCAGGCAGCTGGTCCCCTTATCATAAAGACTTAAAACAAAAGGCCCTTAGCTCTGCTCAAGGGGTGCTGTGTTTTACCTGATCATATGGTGGGAGCAGAGTTGCCCCAGTGCTAAGAATTTTTAATAATAAAATAATATTGCAGATGCTCTATGAGCATGTCTACATCGTAAAAAAGGAAAAACTGGGGCTGTCCCATGGCAGCTGACTCAGGCTCGTGGGGTTCGGGCTGTGGTGGTTTCATTGCTGTGTAGACTTCTGGGTCCGGCTGCAGCCCAAGCTTTGGGACCGTCCCACCTCACAGAGTCCTAGAGCCCAGGCTGTAGCCCCAGTATCAGACATCTAACCAGCAGTGAAACAGCCCCACAGCCTGAGGCCAGCCACGGGTGTCTAGTTGCTGTGTAGACATTCCCTCTGAGGTCACATTTGAATTAGGGGATTAGAGGATTATAGGTCAGCTATGCTGCTGTAGCTCTTGTAGTGTAGACAAACCCTAAGCGTCTAGCCGTTAATACTCACAGCTCTGCTTCACTTGGTGAAAAACTAACCGTTATCAGGGGTACAGTTGTTCTACCTCATTGAACCTACTTGGGATCCCATTAAGTACTGACTCCATTACAAAAGTTTGGAAATTTCCTTCATTTTCCCTGGCTGCAGCTCTAGCCCTGTCACTTCTCATTCTCTTTATCAGTGATTATTCATTATTCAGTATACCACGTGATACGCTGTGTTGATATGTTGTGAAACCAATGGAAAGTGAAAACCTGTAAAGTGAAGCCCATTGAAATCTCATAAGTGCTATTCGGCCATTTCACCTGACGATCCATTTGACTGGCATTTCTGAAGAGATCTCATAACATAGGTAGCCATCCTTCTAAGTAGCAGATGAAGTGTAGAGAATAACCAGGTAAGGGTACAGAGAGGACAGCTGTTTTCTTTTACAGTGCCATTAATGTTGCAGCATGATGAGCTATGATCTCTCTCTCTCTATATATATATATATATGTTTTCTCTTTAATATTCACCAATCCCTACCAGACCCCACCAGACATATACCCCATCAATGATGCCTTGTTTACAATTACATTTTGAGACCTACCAGTTAACCAGCTTTTAATCCATTTAATGTATGCCATGTTAGTTTTATATAATTCATTTTTTAAATCCAAATGTCCTGTGGTACCAAGTTAAATATCTTACAGATGACTAAGTATATTATATCAACAACATTATCTTCATAACCCAAACTGGTATTCTCATAAAATATATTAAGTTAGTTTGACCAGACCTCTTTTCCATGAACCCGTTTGATTGGCAATAATTCTGTTACTTGCCTTTAATACTGTATTAGTCCTGTCTGTATCAACTACTCCTTTATCTTTCCTGTGATTGATGTCAGACTGACAAGCCTATAATAACCCAGGGCTTCCTGTTCACTCGTTTTAAGTTCTGGCACAATAATAGCTTTCTACCAGTCTTCTGCAACTTCCCCAGTGTTCAAGACTTATTGAAAACCAACATTAATGGTTCAACCAGCTTCTCAGACAACTTCTTTCAAATACACAACTTTCTCCAAAATACTCTCAGTACTCTTTCTAGTGACATCACCTGGGTAATGAAACTTCCTCAAACTTCAGGGTTCTGTTTTCCTATATAGTTCTATATTGTATATAGTTTCTAAAATCGACATTATGCTGCCAATCAAGTCCCAGCTTGATCTTGTCTATCTGCTATGGACTTCTAGGAATAAAGCAAATAATACAGAAGAAACTGATAAAAGGTGAAATTACTTCACAAGTGAGTGAGAGTTTGTGGTTAGCTCCGCTAGCAACTGTTGCTGTTACTCAATCTAACTCCTCTGTGAGCCACAGATGCAACATCCAACAAATTCTTGGACTGCATTGGAGACAACTTTTTATTTCAGAAGGTTGAAAAAGCTACTAGGGGGGAAGCTGTTCTAGACTTGATTTTAACAAATAGGGAGGAACTCGTTGAGAATGTGAAAGTAGAAGGCAGCCTGGGTGAAAGTGATCATGAAATCATAGAGTTTGCAATTCTAACGAAGGGTAGAAGGGAGAACAGCAAAATAGAGACAATGGATTTCAGGAAGGCAGATTTTGGGAAGCTCAGAGAGCTGATAGGTAAGGTCCCATGGGAATCAAGACTGAGGGGAAAAACAACTGAGGAGAGTTGGCAGTTTTTCAAAGGGACACTATTAAGGGCCCAAAAGCAAGCTATTCCGCTGGTTAGGAAAGATAGAAAATGTGGCAAAAGACCACCTTGGCTTAACCATGAGATCTTGCACGATCTAAAAAATAAAAAGGAGTCATATAAAAAATGGAAACTAGGACAGATTACAAAGGATGAATATAGGCAAACAACACAGGAATGCAGGGGCAAGATTAGAAAGGCAAAGGCCCAAAATGAGCTCAAACTAGCTACGGGAATAAAAGGAAACAAGAAGACTTTTTATCAATACATTAGAAGCAAGAGGAAGACCAAAGACAGGGTAGGCCCACTGCTTAGTGAAGAGGGAGAAACAGTAACAGGAAACTTGGAAATGGCAGAGATGCTTAATGACTTCTTTGTTTCGGTCTTCACCGAGAAGTCTGAAGCAATGCCTAACATAGTGAATGCTAATGGGAAGGGGGTAGGTTTAGCGGATAAAATAAAAAAAGAACAAGTTAAAAATCACTTAGAAAAGTTAGATGCCTGCAAGTCACCCGGGCCTGATGAAATGCATCCTAGAATACTCAAGGAGCTAATAGAGGAGGTATCTGAGCCTCTAGCTATTATCTTCGGAAAGTCATGGGAGACGGGAGAGATTCCAGAAGACTGGAAAAGGGCAAATATAGTGCCCATCTATAAAAAGGGAAATAAAAACAACCCAGGTAACTACAGACCAGTTAGTTTAACTTCTGTGCCAGGGAAGATAATGGAGCAAGTAATTAAGGAAATCATCTGCAAACACTTGGAAGGTGGTAAGGTGATAGGGAACAGCCAGCATGGATTTGTGAAGAACAAATCATGTCAAACCAATCTGATAGCTTTCTTTGATAGAATAACGAGCCTTATGGATAAGGGTGAAGCGGTGGATGTGGTATACCTAGACTTTAGTAAGGCATTTGATACGGTCTCGCATGATATTCTTATCGATAAACTAGGCAAATACAAATTAGATGGGGCTACTATAAGGTGGGTGCATAACTGGCTGGATAACCGTACTCAGAGAGTTGTTATTAATGGTTCCCAATCCTGCTGGAAAGGCGTAACGAGTGGGGTTCCGCAGGGGTCTGTTTTGGGACCGGCTCTGTTCAATATCTTCATCAACGACTTAGATATTGGCATAGAAAGTACGCTTATTAAGTTTGCGGATGATACCAAACTGGGAGGGATTGCAACTACTTTGGAGGACAGGGTCATAATTCAAAATGATCTGGACAAATTGGAGAAATGGTCTGAGTTAAACAGGATGAAGTTTAACAAAGACAAATGCAAAGTGCTCCACTTAGGAAGGAAAAATCAATTTCACACATACAGAATGGGAAAAGACTGTCTAGGAAGGAGTACGGCAGAAAGGGATCTAGGGGTTATAGTGGACCACAAGCTAAATATGAGTCAACAGTGTGATGCTGTTGCAAAAAAAGCAAACATGATTCTGGGATGCATTAACAGGTGTGTTGTGAGCAAGACACGAGAAGTCATTCTTCCGCTCTACTCTGCTCTGGTTAGGCCTCAGCTGGAGTATTGTGTCCAGTTCTGGGCGCCGCATTTTAAAAAAGATGTGGAGAAATTGGAAAGGGTCCAAAGAAGAGCAACAAGAATGATTAAAGGTCTTGAGAACATGACCTATGAAGGAAGGCTGAAAGAACTGGGTTTGTTTAGTTTGGAGAAGAGAAGACTGAGAGGGGACATGATAGCAGTTTACAGGTATCTAAAAGGGTGTCATGAGGAGGAGGGAGAGAACTTGTTCACCTTAGCCTCTAAGGATAGAACCAGAAACAATGGGTTTAAACTGCACCAAGGGAGGTCTAGGTTGGACATTAGGAAAAAGTTCCTAACTGTCAGGGTGGTTAAACACTGGAATAAATTGCCTAGGGAGGTTGTGGAATCTCCGTCTCTGGAGATATTTAAGAGTAGGTTAGATAAATGTCTATCAGGGATGGTCTAGACAGTATTTGGTCCTGCCATGCGGGCAGGGGACTGGACTCGATGACCTCTCGAGGTCCCTTCCAGTCCTATAATCTATGATATGATCTGCAATTAGACATGTTTTAAGGGCTTAGCCCTAAGTTCTGCAAAGGATTCTTGCTCATCCCTGGACATATATGACACTATTAAAAATACTAATGACTTGGGACCAAACTCTATGTGTATGTGTGTGTATTACTTGTGCACCTTGTTCATACAGTATTGATTAATATTCTTAGTGAATCGTTTTTTTATTTTTCCTATTTTTATGCATTTATCCCATTACAGAGATGTGTCAAATCCTTGGAAAATCACAGAATAAGCTTCATAATATTGAGGCTACTTTGAGTCATGAATATACGTGTGTGGTGGGGGCATCATGTGCTGTATAAGAATTGAGTAATATTCTTTTAAACCGTTGGGATCACGTAGCCATCAAAATTGTTTGAGCAGAAGTCTCCATGGAAAACCAGACCTACTATTTTTGTGCCCAGTAATATACATAGTTCTGTGGAATGAAGCGGGGCCTGCCTGGTTTTCTTCTAGCCTTTGTGTGTCGTAGAGAGCAAGGGCACAACAGGTCCCTCTAAAATGACTTTGACAGTCTTTGCCATGACAAAGCCGGGATCTGAACATGACCATGGCTGATGGAGCTCCCCACAAGTCAGCAGAGCTGGCTCCAGCAGAGCTCAGTCTTCATGCAGGGTTGGGCCCTGTCCTTCCCCCTGAAAATCCATCAGTTTCTCTGTGGATTGGGAGGGCAGCGGCCTCCATTGGCAGCCTGCTGAAGAGTGTAGATGGGCGCAACCTGGAGGCCTGAAGACAGAAGGGAGGGAGAGGCCATTGGGGCCTCTCTGAAAACGCCCCTGAGGTGTGAGGCAGGGGAGATTTGAGGTCTGGGGATTGGGAGTTAGAGTAACATGAGGCGGGGTTGAAGGAGAAGAAGGAGGGGGTGTGATGAAGAGGAATGGGACATGTGATGGGATCAGCAGGGTCAGAGGCACATGGTGTGGAAAGTAGAGGGAATAGAGTTACATGGGGGGAGGATCTGGGAAACTGGGACATGTGGGGTGGGACTGGGGGGACTCAGAGGAACACGGAAGGAATTTGGGGTTTGAGGTCCACTGGCAGCAGACACCTCAGGGGGTTGAGAATGCTGCAGGCCTCACTCCCTGACATGGGCCACGTTGGCAATGACCAGGACCATTCTGTGAGGTGGAGTAGGGAGCTATTGTCTGAGTCAGGCAGTAGTTTGGGTGGAGTGAGGATGTGAGTGCTGGGGATTTGGGGGGTGCCAAACTGAGTTGAGCCCTTGTTTGGGAATATATTGGGGAGCTGGGGCTTGAAGTGTGTGTGTGTGTTGGCGGGGAGGGGACGGGGCGATTGTTCTGAAGAGGGAAGTAGGTGCCAGGCATTAGAATTGGGAAATCAGATACTGATGGGAGCTGTTTGCATTAGGACTAGGTCTGTGCCATTTCCTGACTAGGCATAGAAGAGAGGGGGGATAGGAGGTAGTGAAGGGGATGGATTTGGTGGGTTTACTGGGAGGGAGGGAAATCCCCTGAAAACATGGAAACCCCATATTTCCCCTGAGCTTGCCAATAGGAGAACTTAAAACTAAACTTTACTTAGTCTCAAGCACTTACACACGTCCGCAACAGGTTAGTAAAACACCCCCAACCCTCGCTAATTACCAAAGCCGAGTGTGGCTCATGAGTGTCAGAGCGGCTGCCGGTGGGGAACAGAAGATGTATCCAGAAGGAGAGTCCAGTCCTGAAGAGTCCCATTACCGCAAACGTTTCCCCCTTATTTTATACATTAGTAACACAATGACGTGTCCCTTAAAGAAAACTTGGTAAGCAAGCAGTTTCAGTGGTCAAACAAGAGGTTTTCTTCTGATTATTGATTAACCAGGTGTGTTTTTTCCCCGAGTTTGCAGTCTTGAGACCCTAACAGACACATTCCTGAGGGCACATCCTGCTCTTCTAAAATGCAGGTATCAGCAACTTCAACCTAATTCTTATCAGGAAGGATGCAGGGTCAAGCTGCCCTTCCTCTGGCACCCAAACCCCCCTCCCCTCCTTCCTTGGATAAGCTAAGCCTGCTGACTTGGCTGCTTTTAGCAATAAGCAGTAGTGGGTTCAGGCACTTTACTGGTTTGCTGACATCTCCCCGTCCATCACTGCTTTACTGTATGGTAATTAGAGCAGCTTAGTTCTAGCAGGACAATGGTTCTGTGCTTATAAAATTTGCACATGACATCAAGCTGAGAGGAGTTGCAAGCACTTTGGAGGATGGGATTAGAATATAAAAGGACCTTGCTAAAATGAAGAATTGCTCTTAATAAAATATAGTGCAAAGTACTTCACTGAAGAAGGCAAAATTAAATGCCCAACTGTAAAATGGGGAATAACTGGCTAGGTGGTTGTACTGCTGAAAAGGATCTAGGGGCTATAGTGGATTACAACTTGAATATGAGTCAACAGTGTGATGCAGTTGTAAAAAAGGTTAATATAACTCTGCAGCCACATTTTGAGTGCTGTGTCCAATTCTGGTTGCCACACTTAAGGAAAGATGTGGCCAAATTGGAGAGAGTCCAGAGGAGAGCAACAAAAATGATCAAACATTTAGAAAACTTGACCTGGGAGGAAAGGTGAAGATACCTGGGCATGTTTAGTCTTTTGGAAAGAAGACAGAGGGGATGACCTAAAACAGTCTTCAAATACGTAAAGGGCTGTGATAATACGGAAGGTAATCAACTGTTTTCTAGGTCCACTGAAAGTAGGACAAGAAGTAATGGGCTTAATTTTCAGAAAGTGGGGTTAGCTTAGATATTAGGAAAACTCTCTAACTAAATTAAACTCTGGAATAGGCTTCCAAGGGAGGTTGTGGAATCCCCGTCATTAGAGATATTTAAGAACAGGTGGGGCGAATACAGAGTCATACCATGTTGACCAAGGAACACAAGACGGGGAGACGATCGAGAAGTGTCCTCCAGAAGTAAGTTGCTGACCTGAGCTAAACCAATAAATGTTCGTTAGATGTCCCAAGATGTTTCCCACAAACCACTGTTGATCGAATTTCCCAGAGACAAAGTTGCAACTATTCCAACGTTCAAATTGAGGTTGGACATTTCAAATCTGCACTAGAATCATGGGTCATTTTCTGATTGAGGTCCCTTTCAGCCCTACATTTCCATGATTCTAAAACATTTTAAATAAAGAATCTCTCCTGACTTCAAAATTGCCCTCTCTGTGGCAGAAACTGCCACATGGGAAAGGACACAGAGTCTTATCAAGTTGGCCAAGGAACACAACACAGGGAGGGCAATGAGAAGTGTCCTCCAGAAGTAAGTTGCTGACCTGAGATAAACCAATAAATGTTCGTTATATGTCCCAAGATGTTTTGCACAAACTACTGTGGCCTAATGTGTCGTATGCAAACTGGGATGACACAAGATGTTTTGCACAAAGATGATGGAATTTCCCAGAGACAAAGTTGCAACTATTCCAACGTTCAAATTGAGGTTGGACATTTCAAATCTGCACTAGAATCATAGGTCATTTTCTGACTGAGGTCCCTTTCAGCCCTATATTTCCATGATTCTAAAAGACTTTAAATAAAGACTCTCTCCAGACTTCAAAACTGACCTCTCTGTGGCAGAAACTGCCACATGGGAAAGGATACAGAGTCTTATCAAGTTGGCCAAGGAACACAACACAGGGAGGGCAATGAGAAGTGTCCTCCAGAAGTAAGTTGCTGACCTGAGATAAACCAATAAATGTTTGTTATATGTCCCAAGACGTTTTGCACAAACCACTGTGGCCTAACGTGTCCTATGCAAACTGGGATGACACAAGATGTTTTGCACAAAGATGATGGAATTTCCCAGAGACAAAATTGCAATAATTCCAACATTCAAATTGAAGTTGGACATTTCAAATCTTCAGTAGAATCATGGGTCACTTTCTGATTTACCAAGTCCAAACCAAGCCTTCAGAATCTGTATAAAACAGGCTGTTTTGGTTAAATTGTCAGTCACTGAAGCAAAAATACGTGTCTGAGAGAGACAGCAAGTTGTGCAGTTATTATTTGGCTACTGAGAGCCCCCCCTTGTTAGGCAACTGCTAAACTCACATCATGAAGTCAGATAATCCCCCTAATAACTCTTCCTTTAAAGTCCTATTTAGGGAGATGCCTGTGAGATCCAGAAAGAGAAGAACACAGCTGTCATAACCCCTTGTGTCATTGAACTACCTGAATGATCTTTCTAACTATCTTCAGAAACCGCTCAGGGCTCCAGTGAAGATGTGCTGGGGAACTCGCCTTCCTGCCAGTTTTAATGGATAAGTAGCACTAATACATGTGATTTATTTGTCCAAATGAAAATGTGGTAATTTTAAAACTACTTGAGTTAAAATCAATGTACAGGATAATTCCAGTTATCCAAATTCCCTTTATCCAGACATACTAGTTATCCAAATGAACAGTGTGTGTCCCCTGTAGTGTTCTGTTAGTTAATCACCTGGAAATTATCTACCATTATGGTTGTGGGAACTTCAATTTGGGAGGATTTCTGGAATTAGGGATGAGGACAGCAAGAAAGGGGGGGGAAGAATGAGGGAGAAGTTAGGGGAGGAGAGAAAAGATGAGACATGGAAGAGAGCGAATAGATAAGAAAAAATAGGGGTTAAGATGAAGACTGAAGGGAGAAGTGTTCAGGGAGAGAAAGGAGAGGGGGAGACAGGAGAGCAGGGCAGGGAGTTGGGGAAGGAAGGGAGGCAGAGAGGAGGGTAAAGGAGAGAAAAGGAAAGAAGGAGGGAAGAGCACAGGGAATTTGGTCGGCTCTTTTATTAACATCACCCTTGTGCTGACCCACAGACCCTGTATTTTTCACTTCATGCATCCGATGAAGTGGGTTCTAGCCCATGAAAGCTTATTCCCAAATAAATGTGCTAGTCTCTAAGGTGCCACAAGGACTCCTCGTTGTTTTTGCTCATAAAGACTAACACGGCTACCCCTCTGAAACCTGTCACAGAGCATGTGTGTCTCTCACATCCCTTTCCCCCTCAGGAGCCGACTTCGTACCTCAGTCTATTGAAACTCCTGTATATCACTCTGGACGTCTCTGCTTTTATTTGGTGATCAAGACAGCTGTTTTCACACCTATTGTATGGCCCTTCAGTCCAGGAAACTCTTACAGGTGATAGTTGTACTCCATTGTGCTCCTTTCCAGATACAGAGCAGCAATATTTATTGAACACATCTGTCCTTTCTGTATCATTATTATTATTTTACCATCTCCATAGAGTAATGGGCCCGTACCAGTGTTAGAATCTCTTTTGGTCCTGAAATACTTAAATAAAACCTCCTTGTTCTCCTTGGCCCTGCCACCAGGGAGTCTTCCCTGATCTCTTGGGGAATCTGCTGCATCACAAGCACAGTCTGCTGAACTTTATTTGTATTAAAACAAAGAGAATCACTGAAAGACCACAGCCTCTGCCTATTTAAGGCTGTGATAAGCTAAAAGATTGTAGGATCCAGGCACGAGATGCCCCCAATCCAAAAGGGGAAGCCAGGGTCCCATGCCTAATCCAGAAGGCTACCCCACTGTTGAACTCTTTGCACATACCCTGAACGCATAGACTCGAATGTGAGACCTGGCTGGAGGGCTGAGTCACTGAAGGGACAGATCATTGCAGGGAAAGGGGAGCACCTCAAAAGAAACCAACCTGCTGTCCCCCAGTCCCTCTCTTCCTCTTTGAGCTGTCGCCGAAGTGCCGCTGAAGAATGAAGAATGAAGTGGCGCGATTGAGCTGCTGCCGAAGTGCTGATCGGCTTTTTTTTTTTTTCCACCGCTTGGGGCGGCCGAAAACCTGGATCCGGCCCTGGTAGCCTGGAACGTTGTTACTACTGCAGCCTCTGCCTTGTCTCCCAGCACCACACTGTCCCTGGGCTATAGCTAAGGCTCCATCTCTAGATCCGCTCATAAGTGATTTCATCTCTAGTAAACACCGAGGAGAAATCATTGAATTGAATCTTTTCAAGTCTGTCTTTAAACACCAGGGAGAAAAGGATCCATTAGTAACGAGCACTGTTAATACACTGTCCATACTACTCAACAGAAACAACTGTCCCAGGGGCTCCTGACTTTCTCATAGATTTGGCATCACTCCCTGCTCCTTAGTGAGTGACGTTACTGTTACCCATTCAACTAGGGCATGCTAAGAACAGTTCTGCTGCCGTTTCTTTATGCAATGAGGATGACAAGATTTCATTACCCCTGTGTTACCTGTCAATCCTGTGTTCTTGGGGAACCAGGGCACAGTACCCAGCCTGTCTGACACATGAAAGACCTTCCCCCCGCAGCCTCTGCTTGAACCGAAGCCAATCAGAAGAAAGACTCACAAAAAGCATCGAAAAGGTGGTGGGAGACACACCTAAACCCCTCCAGACACTGGTGACAGGATTAAGGAAACTCCCCTAGCCTCATTTGCATCGAAGATGGGACAGGGAGGCATCTCCATTAGCATACAGAATGGAGAACAGAGATTCCAAGGCAAGAACCGCACGGAACTCTGGGACCAGAAAAGCAGGAAAGCACTGCATGATGGGGGATCTCTTCTCCAGATGTTAATGAACCTATGTCTGCACACACCCAGCTCAGTGGGTATCAGACCAATTCTAGTAATGAATCCTTTATTGGTATCCAAAATACTGAAGCTGCCTAATTGCATTGTGAGCTCTCTGGAAGGAACACCGCCCATAGCCAGGAATGATCAGCTACTATTGTCTAGCCTGCATTCAACCCTTAAGTGATTTTTCACCCAAACCAGCTGTAAGCTGGGTCTGAATGAACTCTCCTCTGACACCTAGTGACAGACTGGTGGAAAAAGTCCTCAGGAACAGACTGTATTTGCATGAACACAAGACTGTGCCTAGGGGCTCAGCACCCAGATCTGTATTGCCAAACTGATCAGTTTTGACTGTTTGGGGTTAAAATTAACTTTAGTGTTGAATGGAAAGTTTATGAAATGTTTGTATCCTTTGTTTTATGTAAAGGGAAGCAGAACTGTACTTAAGAAGCCCAAACTAAGGGGTTTTCCCTAACTTGAACATCACTTGCTAAGTAGTGGGTAGTGATGCCAAATCCAAGTAAACGTTGGAGAGCCAATGGCAATGCTGGAACCTTTTAAAACGGAGAAGGAAGCTTTCCCTTGGTGTCTGTGGCTGTTCGACAGAGGGGGAGCTGAGCAAAGTCAGGGCTATGATCAGGGCCGGTTGCCCTAAGCGGCAAAGTGGGAAAAAAATAATAATAAAGCCACGATTGATGGCACTTCGGCGGCAGCTCTACCGCACCGCTTCACTCTTCGGCGGCAATTTGGCGGCGGGTCCTTCGCTCTGAGAGGGACTGAGAGACCTTCTGCCTTTCCATTTGCGACCCCAAGCACCTGCTACCTTCGCTGGTGCCTGGAGCCGGCCCTGGCTATGTCTATGTTTTAAGCCAGCTATGAGAAATCATCAGATTGTACCTAGAATTACTGATTTGAAATCCCCAAATATGTAATTAATTTAGGAATGTTTAGAAAGACGCGATTAGGTTTATTTCTCTTTATTTTTTAAGGCTTGTGGACTCCTCTGTGCTAACCCCATATGCTTTCGTTTGCTTGTATCCTTTAACCTGAACCCCCAAGAAAGCAATTTGGGTGATTTTTTGAGCTATTTGCTCTTTTGAAGTCTAGCAATAGCCTACGTTCCAGACGTATTTTCTTCCTATTAGTTTTTAATAAAATTTACCTTTTTAAAGAACCTTTTTTAAGAACAGGATTGGATTTTTGGTGTCCTAAGAGCTTTGTGCATGTTGTTTGATTAGCTGGTAGCAACAGCTAATTTCCTTTGTTTTCTTTCTCAGCTCTTCCCCGGAGGGCGGGAGAAAGGGCTTGAGGATACCACACAGGGGAGGAATTCCCAAGTGTTCCTTCATTGGTCCAAGGAGGTTTTTTTTGCATTTGGGTGGTGGCAGTGTTTACCAAGCCAAGGTCAGAGAAAAGCTGCAATCTTGGGAGTTTAATACAAGTCTGGAGTGGCCAGTATTAATTTTTATAATCCTTGCGGGCTCCCACCTTCTGCACTCAAAGTGCCAGAGTGGGGAATCGGCCGTGACAAGTCTGGATGTGAAAACAAAACTGACGCCTTCTGCTTAATGGGTGATGAAACCAAAGATTATAAACTGTGGATTATATCAGTAACCCACTTTTAAATCAAAGTACGGGTGGCCCCGGCATTGTCTGTATCATGTGGACCACACAACCAACTGGATGAACATTGGCTCACCTTGTGCCTGGAGGAGAGTTACCACAGAGAATTAATTATCTCATATGGACACTGCCCCAACAGCACATTGTTTCCTAGAAGCAGCATGAAAGTTTTAAAATAAAAATGCTACTGACATTATGTTCCACGCTTGACAATTACAAAAGCCCATACTTCAACCTGCAGCTTTCCTTCCATCACCGTGACAATGGTTTACCTTTTGACCAGAATTTAAAACTGTATTCTAATGACTTAGTGCAAAATGACCGGATGGTAGGGTGACCAGGTGTCCCAAATATATAGGTACAGTCCTGTTTTTTGTGTCTTTTTCTTATATAGACTCCTATTACCCTCCACCGCCTGTCCTGATTTTTCACATTTGCTGTCTAGTCACCCTACTGGATGCTGATGAATGCGCAAAATAGTTAAATTGTTATAAAATTCCCTGTGGGATTAATTTGGCTGAAGAACAAACCTACCGAATACCAGTATCATGAGGGATCCTGACAAACTCTTTCAATACCTATTTTTCCCCAATTAGGGACTTGACTGTACAATGGAGGGAACAACATTTAGTAGAAGAACACACGAAAGCTCAGACGAATCCCGTAGTTCTTCTGGATGGATCAGTCCACCCAGGAACATTCCCTGATGGATCAAACCTGCTCTTGGGGTGGTCCTATGGTGTTACTGGAAGGTTTGGGTCTAATTATAATCAGCCAGTTATATTACCTAGAAATAAAGCTTTTAATTTTAAACCTTAATTTAGAATTTATTTGAACCGGTAACAATGGTTGTGATCTGCCCAAGGTGCTTGTCTCTGATATACAGAGGGCTCCCCACAGCAAGTTAGCCTTGCTGGTTCTTGAAAGGACACAGATACAGTCCTCCAATCAAGAATAGGCTGATAAGCAATAATTCTTCGAAAACAGAAATAATATTTATTTAGGAACAAGTGGGAGGAGTTTTTAGAGGGGGTCACATGCCACCTCTTGCTTCAGGTTACATGTCAATCTGTGCCCCGGGACTTGCCCTAATTGGTCAAACTCCTCTTGGGGCAGGCCTATGGGTCACCGGCCAGGCCAGAGACAGGCACAGAATCCAGGTTTCCTGTGTCCCAGTCCTGTGCTCTAGCCACTAGGCTGCACAGTCGTCCCTGTTCATACATTGACACCTTTTGTTACACAATGCCTTTTCCCAGTAAAGACAAGTCACTCCAGGGCTGGTCCCTGAAACATTCACCATAAGGGCTGTGAGGAAGACGTGGGCGCAGGGCAGGGGGAAAGGGCAATGAGAGAAGGAGCTGGTTTGTGGAGAAAAGCTTGATGTAACTTCAGGGGCATCATTTCAGATTTTGGTGTGCTGAAAATTAATCATGATTCCTGAGGCTACTTAGGCACCTGAAAACTCTAGATTTTGCGTATAAGGTGGTGGGCCCACAACCAAAAAATATAACTCAAAGGGTGCGGGGGTCAGCTCAAATTTTTTTTAAACTGCTGAGGGTGTAGGCAGGGGGTAACTAGCAGCTGTGTGCAGGCATGGAGGTAGCTCAGGTTCCAGGTGGGGGTGTACTTCAGGGGCCAGGCAGGAGGTTGCTAGGGGCTGTGTTCCTGGAGGAGTGTAGCTCAGGGTGCAGGCAGGGGGTACGTAGGGGCCGAGAGGGGTGTAGCTCAGGGAGGGGCTGTGTCCAAGGAGGTGCTGCTGCTGCGGGGCCAGCCAGATGCTCAGACCCTAGTTGGCACAGTGGGGGCAGCTTTGCAGTTCAGTGGCTGGGATGAGGGGCGTGCACTGCCCACCCACCTCTGCAATGGGCGGGGGGAAGGGAACACACAAATATCAGCCCTCACCCCCTTCTACGCAGCATATCAGCAGGCGAGGCGCGAGGCCAGCGGTGGCCCCATGGTGGGGGAAGGGGCAGCACGGCTGCAAACAACAGCGGAGCAGGGCAGCGGGGGTGGGGGAACAAAGGGCAGCGGGGGCGGGAGGAGGAAGGGCAGCATCTTCCCTTCTGCTGCACACTTCACCCAAACCTGGGACAAAACTAGCCGGGGTTGGGGGAAGGCCTTCCCTAAATGGTGCCCCGGGGTAACAATATTTTGCTGCTGCAAAGATTTGCAAAGCAACCGTGAGCTCCATTATTCTCCCTCTCCATGGCAGGACCCCATGTGGCTGCCTCAGTTACACCCTCACTTGCAAATTTGCTCAGGTTTCCAAGCCTGGGTCTTTGGGATTTGCAATGCCCTTCGGGCTCCTGCATGGTTGCTGCTGCACAGGGCAAGATCTGGACGCTCAGGCACAAGAGAAGGGACCTCATGATGGGGAGGTCTGGGAGTCGAGGGGAGCAGAGAGAGGGTCGACATGCTGTGGAGCACTGATGTGGGCGTTACACACTGTGCAGCCAAACTGGGACTGAACCCAACTCCTCTGACAACACCACAAACCAAATGGCTTTGTCAAAGGACCAAGGGAAAGGGAAAGATTTATCCATGTGAGCTCCCTGAAACATACAAATATGTATGTTCCCTGGTATAGGAACACCCTGGGTGGATTTAACATATGGCAGTGACCATTCATTTTATTTATATGTAATTAAAATAAAATAAGGAAGGGAGTTTTATGGGAAAGAAATAGCAAAACAGTTCCAGTGTGCCAATCAAAACACTCACAAGCGTGTTTACAATACACCACAACAACCAGCTACTTTTATCAAAGGGAGAAGAATAAGCTATAAGGGGGGGGACAAAAGGGCTATGTCATAACTATAAAGGGAAGGATAATAGCTGTCCTGTGTACAGTACTATAAAATCCCTCCTGGCCAGAGACTCCAAAATCCTTTTCCCTGTAAAGGGTTAAGAAGCTCAGGTAACCTGGCTGGCATCTGACCTAACGGAACAATAAGGGGACAATATACTTTCAAATCTGGGGGCGGGGAAGGCTTTTGTTTGTGTTCTTTGTTTGGGAGTGCGTTCGTTCTCGGGACTGAGAGGGACCAGACATCAATCCAGGTTCTCCACATCTTTCTAAACAAGTCTCTCCTATTTCAAACTTGTAAGTAAATAGCCAGGCAAGGCGTGTTAGTTTTCCTTTGTTTTTCTCAACTTGTAAATGTACCTTTTACTAGAGTGTTTATCTTTGTTTGCTGTACTTTGAACCTGAGACTAGAGGGGAGTCCTCTGAGCTCTTTAAGTTTGATTACCCTGTAAGGTTAATTTCCATACTGATTTTACAGAGATGATTTTTACCTTTTTCTTTAATTAAAAGCTTTCTTTTTAGAACCTGATTGATTTTTCCTTGTTTTAAGATCCAAGGGGTTTGGATCTTGATTCACCAGGAGTTGGTGGGAGGAAGGAGGGGGGATGGTTAATTTCTCCCTGTTGTAGATCCCAGGGGGGTTGGAACTGTATTCACCAGGAGTTGGTGAGAGGAAGGAGGGGGAATGGTTAATTTCTCCTTGTTTTAAAATCCAAGGGGTTTGGAACTGTATTCACCAGGGAATTGGTGAAGGTTTTTCAAGGCTTCCCAGGGAGGGAAAATTGATGGTGGCAGCGGAACCAGAGCTAAGCTGGTAGTTAAGCTTTCATGCAGGCCCCTACATTTGTACCCTAAAGTTCAAAGTGGGGATCCAGCCTTGACATGGTGGCAGAGCGGTGGGATCATTTTAAACCCAAAAGCCAGTGAGATTTTTTTTTCCTTCTAGCTGCTTGGAAAGCCGAGCTGGAGGTAGATAGATGCATATCTTATCTCTCCTTGCCTGAAGGCAGAGGTGTTAAGTTTTTTTAACAGGTCCTTTATTAAGAGAAGTGTTCAAATGATCAAACTTGACTGGTAAAAGGAATTTACAAGCTGAATTGTTTTTTTTTTCTTTTTACATCCTCGGGAGTAGCTAGTTAGAAAGTCTCTGTTAACTCAGCAGCAGCCAGAGCTGAGAGCTTCCCAGTTTCAGTCAACTGCAGAGGGGGTGACCCAGCACAAGAAAACAGGAAAATGACTACCAAAGAAGTAGCTAAAAAAATAGAACTGGCCAAACTAGAAGCAGAAGAAAATGAAAGAAAACATCAGAGACTGCTTCAATTAACAAAACTCGAGACACAGCAGAGAGAAAGAGAAGAAAAAGCCAAAGAGGAGGCCCACAAGAGAGAGATGGAGCTGAAAGAAAAAGAGATGGAGGAGAGAGAAAAAGAAAGGAAGCATTAACTAACTTAGCAAAGGCTAAGCCAGATACAACAGCCCATCCCAACAACCCCTCTCCAGGTACCACTTCCCATCCCAGAAAATTCCCCACCTACAAGGCAGGCGATGATACTGAGGCCTTCTTAGAAAATTTTGAAAGGGCCTGCCTTGGATACAGCATCGCTGCAGACCAGTACATGGTAGAGCTGAGGCCGCAGCTCAGTGGACCCTTAGCAGAGGTGGCGGCTGAAATGCCTAAGGAACACATGAACAGTTACGAACTTTTTAAAAACAAGGCCAGACTCAGAATGGGGCTAACACCCGAGCATGCCCGTCGGCAGTTCAGAGCCCTAAAGTGGAAACCGGATGTGTCATTTACCCGTCATGCCTACCACATTGACAAAAATTGTGATGCCTGGGTATCAGGAGCAAATGTTAAATCTCTGGAAGATCTGCTTTCCCTAGTAAAAATGGAGCAGTTTTTAGAGGGTGTTCCTGAGGAAATAGAAAGGTACATCCTAGATAGGAAGCCCAAAACTGTAACTGAGGCGGGGGAGATTGGAGCCCAATGGGTGGAGGTGGCAGAAAAGAAAAAAACTAGTAGCAGTTGGAGCGAATATCAGAAGGGGCAAGCCGAAACAAAACCTTACCACCGGGGACAACCCAAGGCCCCACCCACATCCCAAGGGAAACCCCCGACGCCTTCTCACCCCACCACACCAGTCTCCACCAACCAACATCGTCCCGGTGATACCTTAGCAGGGCGATGTTTTAAATGTAATGAACTGGGACATATAAAGGCTCACTGCCCCAAGAACCCCAACCAATTACAGTTCATTACACCCCAATCACCCCAAAGATCCCCAAACCCAGATGCCTCTCTCATACCCTCGGAGCGAAGGGAAACCTTGAGAGTGGGCGGAAAGAAGGTTACCGCCTGGAGGGACACTGGGGCTCAAGTGTCAACTATCCACCAATCCCTAGTGGACCCCAAACTCATCAACCCAGAGGCTACAGTGACAATTCAACCCTTCGTGTCACAGTCTGTAACCTTGCCTACAGCCATGTTGCATGTCCAGTACAAGGGCTGGTCAGGAATGTGGACTTTTGCAGTCTATGACAATTATCCCATTCCCATGCTGCTGGGGGAAGATTTGGCCAACCATGTGAAGCTAGCCAAGAGGGTGGGAATAGTCACCCGCAGCCAGGCTAAGCAAGCTTTCACCCCCATCCCTGTTCCTGAGCCGTCCACCAGGGCCCCGTCTGTGTTACCGGAGACCTAGACAAAGGTGGTGGAACCGGATCCCCTGCCAACGACTGCAACAACCGTAGTGGATCCAATCCCAGAGACCCAGCCAAAGCTAGTCCCAGAACCGGAACTGGCAACGCAACCAGCACCAGAACCATTGCGAGCCCTGAGTCCAGTGCTTGCAAACCCGTCTACAACTCCAATGCCAGAGGGCACCAGCGAGCCTGACCTGGCGGAAGCAGCAGATAACCCTACCCAAGAGGCTCAGCCAGAGCCTGAGATACCACATAGTGCACCAGCGGACAGCGGTTCACAGTCAATGGAAACAGCCCCAGCACCTGCATCGCTTCCAGAGGGACCAAGCCCCAGTCCACAGTCCAAGGAGGAACTGATGTCTCCAGCATCAAGGGAACAGTTCCAGGCCGAGCAGGAAGCAGATGACAACCTTCAGAAAGCTTGGGCGGCGGCGCGGAGCACCCCACCGCCTCTCAGCTCTTCTAACCGATCCTGGTTTGTTGTAGAACAAGGACTTTTATACAAAGAGACTCTTTCTGGTGGGCACCAGGAAGACTGGAATCCTCAAAGACAGTTGGTAGTTCCCACTAAGTATCGGGTAAAGCTCTTGGGCTTAGCCCATGATCATCCCAGTGGCCATTCTGGGGTGAACAGAACCAAAGACCGGTTGGTGAAGTCCTTCCACTGGGAGGGAATGGGCAAGGACGTTGCTAAATATGTCCGGTCTTGTAAAGTGTGCCAACGAGTGGGAAAGCCCCAAGACCAGGTTAAAGTCCCTCTCCAGCCACTACCCATAATTGAGGTCCCATTTCAGCGCGTACCTGTGGATATTCTGGGTCTTTTCCCAAAGAAGACACCCAGAGGAAAGCAGTACGTACTGACTTTCATGGATTTTGCTACCCGATGGCCGGAAGCAGTACCCTTAAGCAACACCAGGGCTAAAAGTGTGTGTCAGGCATTAACAGACATTTTTGCCAGGGTAGATTGGCCCTCCGACATCCTTACAGATTCAGGAACTAACTTCCTGGCAAGAACCATGGAAAACCCGTGGGAAGCTCATGGGGTGAATCACTTGGTTGCCACCCCTTACCACCATGAAACCAATGGCCTGATGGAGAGGTTTAATGGAACTTTGGGGGCCATGATACGTAAATTTGTAAATGAACACTCCAATGATTGGGACCTAGTGTTGCAGCAGTTGCTTTTTGCCTACAGGGCTGTACCACATCCCAGTTTAGGGTTTTCACCATTTGAACTTGTGTATGGCCGCGAGGTTAAGGGGCCATTACAGTTGGTGAAGCAGCAATGGGAGGGGTTTACACCTTCTCCAGGAACTAACATTCTAGACTTTGTAAGCAACCTACAAAGCACCCTCCGACACTCTTTAGCCCTTGCTAAAGAAAACCTAAAGAATGCTCAGGAAGAGCAAAAGGCCTGGTATGATAAACATTCCAGAGAACGGTCCTTCAAAGTAGGAGACCAAGTCATGGTCTTAAAGGCGCTCCAGGCCCATAAAATGGAAGCATCGTGGGAAGGACCATTCACGGTCCAGGAGCGCCTAGGAGCTGTTAACTAGCTCATAGCCTCCCCCACCTCCAACATAAAGCCTAAGGTATACCATGTTAATTCCCTTAAGCCCTTTTATTCGAGAGAATTAAACGTTTGCCAGTTTACAGCCCAGGAAACAGATGACGCGGGGTGGCCTGAAGGTGTCTACTACGAAGGAAAAAAGGATGGTGGCGTGGAAGAGGTGAACCTCTCCACGACCCTTTGATGTCTGCAGCGACAGCAGATCAAGGAGCTGTGCACAAGCTTTGCACCAATTTTCTCAGCCACTCCAGGATGGACCGAATGGGCATACCACTCCATTGACACAGGTAATGCTCACCCTATTAGAACCCCACCCTACCGGGAGTCACCTCATGCCAAAACTGCTATACAAAGGGAGATCCAGGACATGCTACAGATGGGTATAATCCGCCCCTCTAAGAGTGCATGGGCATCTCCAGTGGTTCTAGTTCCCAAACCAGATGGGGAAATATGCTTTTGCGTGGACTACCGTAAGCTAAATGCTGTAACTCGTCCTGACAACTATCCAATGCCACGCACAGATGAGCTATTGGAGAAATTGGGACATGCCCAATTCATCTCTACTTTAGACTTAACCAAGGGGTACTGGCAAGTACCACTAGATGAACCCGCTAAGGAAAGGTCAGCCTTCATCACCCAGGCAGGGGTGTATGAATTCAATGTACTCCCTTTCGGGTTGCGAAATGCACCCGCCACCTTCCAAAGACTTGTAGATGGTCTCCTAGCGGGATTGGGAGAATCTGAAGTTGCCTACCTCGATGATGTGGCCATTTTTTCTGATTCATGGGCAGAGCACATGGAGCACCTGGAAAAAGTTTTCGAGCGCATCCATCAGGCAGGACTAACTGTTAAGGCTAAAAAGTGTCAAATAGGCCAAAACAGAGTGACTTACCTGGGGCAACAGGTGGGTCAAGGAACTATAAATCCCCTACAGGCCAAAGTGGATGCTATCCAAAAGTGGCCGGTTCCAAAGTCTAAGAAACAGGTCCAATCCTTCTTAGGCTTGGCTGGATATTATAGGCGATTTGTACCCCACTACAGCCAAATCGCCGCCCCGCTGACAGACCTAAACAGAAAGAAACAGCCAAATGCAGTTCAGTGGACTGATGAGTGTCAAAAGGCCTTTAACCAGCTTAAGGCAACACTCATGTCTGACCCTGTGCTAAGGGCCCCAGACTTTGACAAACCGTTCCAAGTAACCACATATGCGTCCGAGCAAGACATGGGAGCAGTTTTAATGCAGGAAGGACCGGATCAAGAATTCCATCCTGTCGTATTTCTCAGTAAGAAACTGTCTGAGAGGGAAAGCCATTGGTCAATCAGCGAAAAGGAATGCTATGCCATTGTGTACGCGCTGGAAAAGCTACGCCCATATGTTTGGGGACGGCGTTTCCAACTACAAACAGACCATGCTGCGCTACATTGGCTTCATACCGCCAAGGGAAATAACAAAAAACTTCTTCGGTGGAGTTTAGCTCTCCAAGATTTTGATTTTGAAATACAACACATTTCGGGAGCTTCTAACAAAGTGGCTGATGCACTCTCCCGGGAAAGTTTCCCAGAGTTAACTGATTAACAATTGTTCTTGGAATGAAACATATTGTTAGTTTTTATATAATCAGTAGTATGTCTAAAGGTACATGTGTCTTATTAACTCTGTTTTCTCCTAGAACTCCAGGAAGAAATCACAGCCAGTGTGGAACCGAACATCCAACACTATCTGTGATTTGGGGGGCGTGTCATAACTATAAAGGGAAGCGTAATAGCTGTCCTGTGTACAGTACTATAAAATCCCTCCTGGCCAGAGACTCCAAAATCCTTTTCCCTGTAAAGGGTTAAGAAGCTCAGGTAACCTGGCTGGCATCTGACCTAAAGGACCAATAAGGGGACAAGATACTTTCAAATCTTGGGGGGAGGGGGGGGAAGGTTTTTGTTTGTGTTCTTTGTTTGGGAGTGTGTTCGTTCTCGGGACTGAGAGGGACCAGACATCAATCCAGGTTCTCCACATCTTTCTAAACAAGTCTCTCCTATTTCAAACTTGTAAGTAAATAGCCAGGCAAGGCGTGTTAGTTTTCCTTTGTTTTTCTCAACTTGTAAATGTACCTTTTACTAGAGTGTTTATCTTTGTTTGCTGTACTTTGAACCTGAGACTAGAGGGGAGTCCTCTGAGCTCTTTAAGTTTGATTACCCTGTAAGGTTAATTTCCATACTGATTTTACAGAGATGATTTTTACCTTTTTCTTTAATTAAAAGCTTTCTTTTTAGAACCTGATTGATTTTTCCTTGTTTTAAGATCCAAGGGGTTTGGATCTTGATTCACCAGGAGTTGGTGGGAGGAAGGAGGGGGGATGGTTAATTTCTCCCTGTTGTAGATCCCAGGGGGGTTGGAACTGTATTCACCAGGAGTTGGTGGGAGGAAGGAGGGGGAATGGTTAATTTCTCCTTGTTTTAAAATCCAAGGGGTTTGGATCTGTATTCACCAGGGAATTGGTGAAGGTTTTTCAAGGCTTCCCAGGGAGGGAAAATTGATGGTGGCAGCGGAACCAGAGCTAAGCTGGTAGTTAAGCTTAGAAGTTTTCATGCAGGCCCCTACATTTGTACCCTAAAGTTCTAAGTGGGGATCCAGCCTTGACAGGCTACCTTGGGATTTTTTTCAGTTTGCGAGAAACTTTGCAGCCCAGATGAAAAGCATCCAAGGATTTTAGAAGCAAGGTGTCATCTACCAGATTCTCTGTGATCTTGCATTGACATTCTTTGCTGTCATCACTCACTCTCTGCGCTGCAAAAAGGGAAGAAACTCTCATATTCTATGTTTATAGCCATTAAAACAAGGACAATATAATGTTACATTTCAAATGCAAGGTAGAGCAGAATTTCCCCATCATGTAATAGTGTGTGCAGATGTAACACCAATACACCTCAATCGTCGTAAGGCAGGATCGAACTTAGGGCCTCTGGAGCTTAATGTAGGAGTCCCTACTGCATAAGCTAAAAGCGAAATGGCCATTAGCTAAGGATGTAGAGCAGACTCAATTCATCTATTATATCTAAACGTGTACTGGCTGCCCACCTGGCTTCTGAAGTAAATATGCCAGACTTCTGAACATGGACCTCCCCTCCCTTTGCCCCTAACTCTCCAGTAAAGGAGGCAGATTCTCATTTTCTTACAAAACTCCTTCCTATTAACATTCTACACAGTTAAAGTGACAACCACCAAAAATTAAGTTGCTAGGTGATTAAATAAAGAACCCCGGCAAATTGAATAGAAAAACTGCTGGAAATATGATGTATAATATCATTGAAATGTTCATCAAACTTCTAAAAAACGTTGAAATTTGAAACTCCATTTAGGGAATTAATCAAAATTGTGAACTTTAAAAATATCCACTGTCTCCATGATATATAGAAAAATAAAACCAAAAATATGTAAGATGTAGAACAACGTGACTCATGTCCATGTTCAATTTTCCTTTCAAACACACTTTTGTCCATAGGTAAAACTAAAACAATAAATATTTAATTAGAGGATAAATACGTTATTCTTAAAGAATTCCCGGATTATTCTGTCTTCCAGCTCATGTAAGCCCAAATCCTGACCCTATTCAGAAGGCAGTTCCCTACCTGATGATAATCTCTGTACATGCTCAGTGAAGCGGCCAGGTGAGTAGCAGTGCCGTTGCTACCATGGAGCTCCTGCCTTCACCTCTCCTACCCCAAAACTGCCTCTATGGTGCTTTAGGCCCGGTCTACACTAGGAAATTTGGTTGGTGTAACTACGTCGCTCAGGAGTATGAAAAAGCGACACAGTGAAACCGACCTAACCCCTGGTGAAGACAGCGCTAGGTTGATGGGTGCATTCTCCATTGACGCACTTACCACCTCTCGGGGAGCTGCAGCGCCTACACAGATGGGAGAACCCCTCCCGTCGGTGCAGGTAACGTCTTCACTGACGCGCTTTGGCTCAGCTGCAGCGGTGTTGCTGTGCCACTGTAGCAGTTTAGGTGTAGAGAACAAACCTAAACTGTCTGGGAAAACCTCTCACCCCTCCCAGCTTCTTCTGTGAGTTGTGTCCCTGCTGTGACATAAATTTGAGCATGCTGGGCACCTTGTACAAGGCTAAGGGGAGATCCAGAAGTTAACAAGACGGACACACATAGCATTGGCTACAGATAAGCAATCAGACCAAGTTAACTGTAGGAAACGTCATGTTTAAACCAGTACAAAGAAATACTGAGCAATGCTACCACTGAAGTCACCAAGGTTTGTTATTGCTCTAGAATTCTAAAAAGAGAAATGTAAAGGCTTCAAGTATGTACTGAGCTACCTTAAAGACTGAAAGTAGCAACAATCCTTAAAGTTCGCTTATTGAACTGTATTGAAGAATGAGCACATCTGATAATATACGTGTGTGACCCACTGGTCAGTGTGTGTTATGAATTTCACTTGGTGGAGGCTGCAAATCTGTTACATGCTCCATCTAGAGACTGGCTCTTTTGTACAACCTGAAAGTACTTGAGCATTTAGCTCTGGAGGGCTCTGGTTCAAACCACAGAGTACTAGTCCCAGAAAGCATGGCAGCCTTCACATGTGTGCTCAGAAGTGCCTCTTTCCCACAAAAACAAACCAGAGCAACTGTATGCTCAACACGGGCTCCTCATGTTTGCAGCATCTGGACCCAGATGTTCTTTAACACAGGTCCAAGAATGCTGCACAGCACCTAGTTGTCCAAAATCCTCAAATGTTCATCACTGTGTTCATTTCCAAGAAAATTCTATGCTTGAATGTGTCCTTGGGTAGTTATTGATAATCGGATCCTTCTGTCAGTGACTGGAAGAGTGACATAACATTTCTGAAAGGCTTAAAAGTATAAGCATCAATCAGAAGCCGTGTTGCTGGTTATTTTAATTTTTCTGTGATAGATTTGATCATTTTACACTGGGATACGACACACACACCCTTAAACATAGCTCCATACTTGTACATGTTTCTTTTTTGGTAAATTAAGCATTAATGTTGTAAAGAGCAGCCATTTTGATCTCATAGGTGCCGCACAATGATACAAAGGAGACGCATCCCCTATACTCTCTCCTGGGAAATATACTTTAGTCCTTCCCCGTTGTTTTCCATATTCCCAAATGATACAACAATGTAGACGCACGCCACAGACTGGCACAGACACTGTCTGTATGATGCCATGTTGACAAGTCAGAGGGGCTTTAAAATGGGATGGGGAGAGTATCTGCAATACATGAGCAATACATGGCTCACATAATTGCCCCTATGCTGCCCTCCTGGCAAGAACTGTCCTGGGGTGGTGCTGGGTGTTACCGGGTCTCACAGGGGGAAGCTCTGTAGCACTGAGCACTGTGGAGACTCTGGGCTGCTCTGAGTTGTGGCCAGACCATAGGCAGCCTGAGTAAAGCAGCTATACGATTACTCTCACTCTAACATGGAAACACCAGGTAGTCCAGAATCAGGGCAGCACAGAATTTTCCTTTGTCCCATGTCAGGGTTGTGCCATGTGCTCTGAGCCTCCAAGGTCACTAAACAACAGCTATAGAAATTAGAGACACAAATATTCTGTTTACACAGTGATGTCTCCCTTGTGGCATCCTGAACTTACCAAGCTCCATGTACAGCACTCAGTGGAAAACCGCAACTTCCAATATATCCGTATTTGGGGTGAAATGTATGGCTGCAGAAGCCCCCAGCACGTCCACATGCATCAGAATTTCTGATGTGTTGGGTGAAACCTGCATAGAGAAAAAGAGTCTTGATTTTCATTTACACATAAGTGTAAAAAAGATCTGTGATTGCAGCATGATGGGCGTTTCCCATTAGCTAAATTACCAATTCACTGAGACAAGGCCACGTCAATCCAGTTATCTTCCTGTGCCCCTTTCACTAGATCTTTGATAATATATAAATGTCTGTAGCTCTGTGCCCATTCACCAGCTGCCCCTAAGAACTGAGCAGATTGATTTAATCAGCAGATCTGCTGGCTTCCTGGCTGCACGCTTCCGAACTGTCGCACTGAGCATGGGAGTCCTTCCCAGCCCCACACCTGTACAGGATGGAAAGCAGGCAGCTGTCTGCACCACCAACTTCTAAGAGTGGGGCAGTGGTTTTGCTGCCGTGGTTTTGACTTTTTCTGATTCTAAACACTGATGTACTAGGCAGTATCTAAATGCTGATTGGCTGAGCAGGATTGAACCAGTTCAGCACTGGGTTGGGTGGCTGGTACTTTTGGAAAGAGAAGGGTTTAAACCAGTCCCTCCAGTCAGAACGCCTGATTGTCAGTGAGACTCGGCACAGACATTCTTGTGAAGACTCAGCACTTGGCAATTCTGACTCAATAACCAATTGCCAGTCTTAGACATTCCAGACAGGTTGGTCCTTATGAGAATGTGGCCCAAATGTCCTTTAGGATATTAATATTAGACTATATTAAACTAGATTTTAGCTCTGCTTTCCTTAAAGTATCCACTGTGACATTCCCCATGGTAGAATCTGGACCAGTGAACAGCCGTATTCCCTCAGGTCTCCAACCTGCAGTGCCTCCTACACGGCTCCGCTGTGAAAGCAACCACTTCTGGTCCTGCTCATGCACAGCCCCTAGCATGGAAAGTCACTCCCAGCTGAATTAGAGGAAAACTTCCAGCAAGACACTGTCATTTCATCAAAGGAAAAGGATATGCACAGAGCCTGTTATCTCAAGTGAAGGTTCCCAAACTCTTCAATCCAAACTCTAGACCAAAGGGTATTTTCATTGGGTTAGGCCAGAGGAAGAGGACACAAGCTGAAAATGTCCAGTCTTTTTAATCTCTCCTCAATCGGAAGCTGTTCCATACCCCTAAACGTTTTAGTTGCCATTGTCTGTAACTTTTCCAATACTAATATATCTTTTTTGAGATGGGGCGACCACATCTGCACACAGCCTTCAGCATCGGCACACAGCATTTAATTACCATGGATTTATAAAGAGGCATCATAATATTTTCTGTCTTATTATCTCTCTTTCCTAATGGTTCCTAACATTCTGTTAATGCCGCTGTGTGTTAAGCAGATATTTTCAGGGAACTCTCCACAATTATTCCAAGATCTCTTTTTTGAGTGGTAACAGCCAATTTAGACCCAATCTTTTTATACGTAGTTAGGATTATGTTTTCCAAAGTGCATTACTTTGCATTCATCAACATTGAATTTCATCTGCTATTTTGTTGCCCAGTCACCCAGATTTATGAGATTCCTTTGTAACATTTCGCACTCTGCTTTGGACTTCACTATCTTTGAGTAATTTTGTATCATCTACAAAATTAGCCCCCTCACTGTTTACCCCTTTTTCCTGCTCACTTATGAATATTTTGAACATTACTGGTCCCAGTACAGACCCCTGCGGGACACCACTATTTACCTCTCTCCATTCTGAAAACTGACCATTCATTCCTACCCTTTGTTTCCTATCTTTTTGCCAGTTACCAATCCATGAGAGCACGATCCCTCTTATCCCATGAATGCTTATTTTGCTTCAGAGCCTTTGGTGAGGGACCATATCAAAGACTTTCTGCAAGTCTAATTACAGTATATCCACTGGATCACCCTTGTCCACATGTTTGTTCGCTCCCTCAAAGAATACTAGTAGATTGGTGAGTCATGATTTCCATTTGCAAAAACCATGTTAACTCTTATCCAGCTCATCGTGTTCATATAGGTGTCTGATAATTCTATTCTTTACTATAGTTTCAACCAGTTTGCCTGGTATTGAATTACCTTTGTGATCATCTAGTCCGAAGGGACCATTGTGATCATCTAGTCTGAAGCGACTTCCCCAAAATATTTCTTATAGGGTATCTTCTAGGAAAAAACAAACAAACAATATTACTTGATTTAAAAACTGTCTGGAATGGAGAATACATTGGTAAATTGTTCCAATTGTTAATTACTTTCACTGTTAACAATTTACATCTTGTTTCCAGACTGAATTTGTTTAGCTTCAACTTCCAATCACTGGATCACAAAATACCTTTATTTTCTTAATTAAAGAGCCCATTATTAAATCTTTTTCATCATACACGTACTTATAAATTGTGATCAAGTCGCCCCTTAACATTCTCTTTGTTAAAATAAAGAGATTGAATTTTCTGAGTCTATCACTATACGGCATGTTTTCTAATCCTTTCATCATTCCTGTGGCTTTACTCTGAACTCTGTCCAACTGGTCAACATTCCTCCTAAAGTGTGGACACCAGAACTGGACACAGTATTCAAGATGTGGTCACATCTGCAGATGTGAAATACAGAGGTAAAATAATCTTTCTACCCCTACTCAAGATTTCCCTCTTTCTACATCCAAGTTATGTATTAACACTTTTAACAATTTTCAGCTGTTTATCCATCTACAACATCCAAAACATTTTTCAGAGTCAGAGATCCAATGATAGAATCCCTCATCGTATAACTGTGGCCAACCTTCTTTGTTTCTAGATCCATACGTTTAGATTTAGCTGTATGATTGTTAACTTTTTCCCAGATTACCAAGTGATCCAAATCCCTCTGTATGTCCCTTAATTTTTGTCACCTGCTAACTTTATAGTTGATGATTTTATGTTTTTTTTTTTCAGGTCCTTTATAAAAATGTTAACTAGTATGATGGCAAGAACCAATCCCTGTAGGACTCCACTAGGTAGAACGTTGGTGATATTATTGTTAGTCTCTAAGGTGCCACAAGTACTCCTGTTCTTTTTACAGGTCATAGTTCAGCCAAGTCTGACTGGATCTTAATAGGAACATTAAAGGCACTTTTCTCGCCCCAGGACTATTCTACAGGTAAATGTGAAGTATCTGCTGAAAACCATACAACTCTTTTGAAAAAAAAAAAAACCTGGAAAAATTATGATACACAATTTTTAGAAATCTTAATACAGACTCACAATTGTTCTTCTATATTCTCCCTTCATTTCATTAAGATCTTACCTGGAGAGCTTTGCAGCACCAGGAAAAAGAAAGCAAAGAGCAGGTAGAGAATCTTCATGGATGAAGTTTGGCTGGAAACTCAACGTTGGTGGAGAGAAGAGACTGCGAGATAGACAGGAGATGGAGAGTCCCTATTTATGGGTTACCGGGGATTGTGAAATGATGACCTGTTGAAATCTTTTTTGAAGTGTGTCACATTTACTATGTTTGTGCTGCAATTTGTTTATAATTATCAACATAATTATAATTTGTACAGCATCATAAGCATTCCTGGAGAATTTCAGGGAAACACAGTAGCCAAGTTCCTGCTTTGAGGAAGTTACAATATGAATATTTTATAACTAGCAAACATCTAGAGCCCGATCGAAAGCCCTCTGAAAAAAATGGAAAGCCTCCTATTAAATTGCAGTGAGGGTCCTTTTGCAGAGAAGAATTTCAGAATACAGCTGTACCTTGGAAGCATTGGCAGTCGGGCATGTGCATTTGTGTATTTGTTTTGTACAACATTTAATCAACATTTTACTTGTATTTAATGAAATTTCCTAATTTCATGCATAAAAACCCATTCCAAAGAGATTAAAATCCTTTTTAAGGGAGATTTATGAGACATAAAGTGAATAACATTATAAATACTGTATGCCAGGAATCCATGGAATTTTACTGTGTATCTAAATTGAGGAATTTTACATTTAGTGATGGGAGAAAACCATGAGTTTTCCCTGTCTTTTCCCCCTCATAACAAGCATCAGCCTTAACGAGAACTATCCAAAGTAGAGACATAAAATGTTGATGCATCAAACATGGGGAAGCCAGTGGCATTTGCAGGTGCCAAGCACCTCTCAGGATTTGTCTCATTCTTTCAGGACAGAGAGAACAAGAAGTGATTGGGCTTAAACTGCAGCCAGGGAAATGTAAGAACATTTCTAAGGGTTCTATAGAGTTATATGAAACCTCCAAGTTCCCCGGGGAATTCATTCTAACCAGGGTTCAGAGCCTACAAAATACAACCCCCTGCACAAAGCTTGACAGACCCCTTCATAGACACCCTCCTATTCACCTTCTTCCTCTTTCCCCCCATTTCCTCCCGTTTGGAAGCACCAAATAGAAAAGTTGAGGGGAGTGAATGAAGAATGAGAATCCATGGGGAGGAGGACATCCATAGGGCAACAGGGAGCTGTGACAGGGCAGTGAGCTGTCCCTCTCATCTCCCAGTCAGTGCCTCTATTTCAACTGTCTCTCTGTTGTTGGAGGGTGCTGGTCTTCTCACCTGCTATGTTCTCCACAGAGAAAGGTCAAGGGGCACTGGATGTTTCTCTGCCGAGGAGGGGCACAAGGAGCGGGCACGTCACCCTGACTGCCTCCTCACACCTATTATTTCTCTGTTACGTTCTTGCCATTCACACACAGAAGTTGGATAAAAACAGTTAGATCCACAATTGATAATGGCTTTATTTTCTCCTTTATGATTTATAAATATACTGTGGTTAAGGGTACACACTGTATGCTACTATTCGAGTTTTAAAGATGGTATTTGATTCTATTGATCTAGATAATCTTTGGGCAAAATTAAGAAGGATGGGTATCGATCTAAGACTTCTGAACATTTTGGAGGCTCTGCAGCACAGTGCTGTGGGTCGGGTAAAGGCAATGGAGAATGTTTTCCCAGTGGCTTGGGGAGAACACCAGGGATGCCTTCTAGCACCTCTTGTTATTAAATTATATACTAATGATGCAGTGTATGTTTAAAGGAAAATAAATGTTCTCCACACATTAAAGGTAGACTTATCTCGCTGTTACTATATGCTGATGACATGGTCGTTTTATTGCAAACTCCATGAGGCATCTTTTGGCAATTATCTCAATTTTCCTCTTATTTTAATTCGCAAGACCTGGTTCTTATTTATAATGAGACCAAGTCATGATTTTTGGGAAGAACCCTCCGCAAATTGAGTGGAAGATACAAGGCCACACTGTAGAACAAATTTCTGCTTTGACTTAATTAGGGATACAGTTTCATGATTCAGGCAGCTGGTGCCCTTATCATAAAGACTTAAAACAAAAGGCCCTTAGCTCTGCTCAAGGGGTGCTGTGTTTTACCTGATCATATGGTGGGAGCAGAGTTGCCCCAGTGCTAAGTATTTTTAGTACTAAAATAATATTGCAGATGCTCTAGGACTATGTCTACACCATAAAAAAAGTAAATCTGCAGCTGTCCCATGGCAGCTGACTCAGGCTCGTGGGGTTCGGGCTGTGGTGGTTTCATTGCTGTGTAGACTTCTGGGCTCAAGCTGCAGCCCAAGCTTTGGGACCGTCCCACCTCACAGAGTCCTAGAGCCCAGGCTGCAGCCCCAGTCCAGACATGTACACAGCACTGAAACAGCCCCACAGCCTGAGGCCAGCCGCGGGCGTCTTGTCGTGGTGTGGACATTCCCTCTGAGATTAAATTTGGATTAAGGATCAAATTTCAGTTTAGAGATCAGCTATGATGCTGTAGCTCTTGCAGTGTAGACAGCGTCTCTTGTGTGGCAGCATCTAACCCTTAATACTCACAGCTCTGTTTCACTGGGTGAAAAACTAACGTTATCAGGGGTACAGTTGTTCTACCTCATTGATCCTACGTGGGCTCCCAGTGAGCACTGACTGCATTACAGAAGCCTTGGAAATTTCCTTCAGTTTCCCTGGCAACAGATGTAGCCCCGTCACTTCTCATTCTCTTTATCAGTGATTACTTATATACTATACCACCGCATTTGTTTGTAATAAGGAAGCTGATACATTCTGTTGATATGTTGTGAAACCAATGGAAAGTGAAAACCTGTAAAGTGAAGCCCATTGAAATCTCATAAGTGCTATTTGGCCATTTCGCCTGATGAACCCTTCGACTGGCATTTCTGAAGAGATCTCATAACATAGGTAGCCATCCTTCTTAGTAGCAGATGAAGTGTAGAGAATAACCAGGTAAGGGTACAGAGAGGAGAGCTGTTTTCTTTTACTGTGCCATTAATGTTACCAATATTACTAGTGGGAAACTGAGCAACCTGAGTTAAATGACTTTGTTGCAGCATGATGACTTATGATATATATATATATATATATATATATATATATATACATTTTCTCTTTAAAATTGACCAATCCCTACGAGACCACACTAGAAATATACCCCATCAATGATGATGCCTTGTTTACAATTTCAGTTAGCCATCATTTAATCCATTTAATGTATGCCATGTTAGTTTTATATAATTCATTTTTTTATTCCAAATGTCATGTGGTACCAAGTTAAATGTATTACAGAACACTAAGTCTATTGTATCAACAATATTATCTTCATGACCCAAACTGGTATTCTCAGAAAAAATATATTATGTTAGTTTGACAGGATTCTTTTCCATAAACCCATGGTGATTGGCATTAATGCTGTTACCTGCCTTCAATTCTGTATTAATATTGTCTGTATCAACTTCTCTATTATCTTTCCTGTGATTGATGTCAGACTGATAAGACTTTAATAACCCAGGGCTTCCCGTTCACCTATTTTAAGTACTGGCACAACAATAGCTGTCTATCAGACTTCTGCAACTTCCCCAGTGTTCAAGACTTATTGAAAGCCAACATTAATGGTCCCGCCAGCTTCTCAGCCAACTGCTTTAAAATACACAACTTTCTCCAAAATGCTCTACGTACTCAGTACTCTCAGATTACCTGGGTAATGAAACTTCCTCAAACTGCAGGGCTCTGTTGTAGAAACCTCCTGATAGATTTTAATTTTCTATATAGTTTCTAAAATGGACATTATGCTGCCACATCATGTCCCTGTTGATCTTGTCTCTCTGCTCTGGACTGCTAGGTATAAAGCAAATAACATAGAAGAAACTGATAAAAGGTGAAGTTACTTCACAAGTGAGTGAGAGTTTGTGGTTAGCTCCGCTAGCAACTGTCTGTTACTCAGTCTAACTTCTTTGTGAGCCTCAGACGCAGCATCTGCTGTTGGACATGTTTTAAGGGCTTAGCCCTAAATTCTGCAAAGGTTTCTTGCTCATCCCTGGACATATATGACACTATTAAAAATAATAGTAACTTGGGACCAAACTCTGTGTGTGTGTGTGTGCGCGTGTGCGCGTGTGCGCGTGTGTGTGTATTACTTGTGCATCTTTTTCATATGGTATTGATTAATATTCTTAGTGTATGTGTTTTTTATTTTTCCTATTTTTATGCATCCAATCTACTACAGAGATGTTGCAAATGTTTGGAAAAATCACAGAATAACCTTAATAATATTGAGGATACTGTGAGTCATAAATGTATGTATGTGGGTGGGTGCATCATGTGGTGTATAAGAATTGAGTATTATCCTTTTAAACTGTTGGAATCCCTCCGCTCGGCCTCCATGTTTCCTACTCATGTAGCCATTAAATTCTTTGAACAGAAGTCTCCATGGGAAGTCAGACCTAGTATGTTCGTACCCAATAATACACAGTTCTGTGGAATGCAGCGGGGCCTGTGTGGTTTTCCTGTAGTCTTTGTATGTCATAGAGAGCAAGGGCACAACAGGTCCCTCTAAAATGACTTTGACAGTCTTTGCCATGATAAAGCTGGGATTTGAACATGACTATAGTTGATGGAGCTCCCCGCAAGTCAGCAGAGCTGGCTCCATCAGAGCTCAGTCTTCATGTAGGGTTGGGCCCTGTCCTTCCCCCTGAAGATCCTGAAGATCCATCAGTCTCCTTGTGGATTGGGAGGGCAGCGGCCTCCATTGGCAGCCCACTGAAGAGGGAGATGGGGGAAGCCAAGACAGCCTGGAGAGAGAAGGGAGGGAGAGGCCGTTGGGACCCCCTTGAAAACACCCTTGAGGTGTGAGGCAGGGGAGATTTGGGGTTTGGGGATTGGGAGTTAGAGGAACATGAGGTGGGTTTTAGGAGAAGAAGGAGCAGGTATGATGAAGGAGAAAGAGATATGTGGTGTGATCAGGGGAATGAGAGGCACATGGTGTGGAAATTAGAGGGGCTAGAATTACATGGGGGGGGTCCTGGGTAACTGGGACATGTGGGGTGGGACTGGGGGGACTCAGAGGCACACAAGGGATTTGGGGGGCACCAAACTGACCTGAGCCCTTGTTTGGGGAATAGATTGGGGAGCCGGGGCTTTGAAGTGTGTGGGGGTGTGTGTGGGGGTGTGGGGGGATCTTTCTGAAGAGGGAAATAGGAGCCAGGCATTAGAATTGGGAGATCAGACAGTGATGGGAGCTGTTTGCATAAGGACTAGGTCTGTGCCATTTCCTGCCCAGGCATAGAAGAGAGAGGGGGGATAGGAGGTGCTAAAGGGGATGGGTTCGGTGGGTTTACTGGGAGGGAGGGGACGTCCTCTGAAAACATGGAAACCCCCTTATTTCCCCTGGGCTTGGGAATAGGAGAACCTGTTGTAGAGTGTCTGGCATTGGAAAGGAGATCTGGGTGCTGTAGTGTTCCCAGTTAGGGTTACATAAAGGCTTTTTTTGTAGGGAATAAGTCCCAGGTGTTGAGAGGGTGGAAAGGGGCAGAGCTAGGATATAGCCACTGTATGGATAGTGATGCGCTCAGAGCTGAATAGATACCAGTGTGGAAGAGAAGGGGGAGGGCTGTGTAGGTGAGGTGCTGACAGCGAAGTAATGAGCAGTACAGAGGGGGCATACAGTGCAGAGGGCCCAGCGCAGACACCCCTTGGTGTTTTCCTTTAGTTCTGCATTATAATAAGAAGACTGGAAATCTGGCTGCCATGTGTGGTACATGAAAAATTGTGTTAAAATAAAAACTAATACTTCAAGTCTGGAAGGGGTATCCTGATCCCTCTTGCAGGCTATGGGGCTCTGAGGGAACTGTGCCAGCTGTGTTGTTGGCAATCAGTCTTCAGAGAAAAAGCCTAAAATAAGGTGGAGTGAGTTGAGCTTCTTTGTTTTAAGGAGCAGCCTGCTTTGTCTCTACCTGTTTTTGAGTTCTTTTGTGTTATTGTTCAGAATTCTAAGAAGTAGCATTACATCGCAACCTTCCAGCAAGATAATTTTGTTTTATCTCTTTTCTATTTGTATGCCATGAAAATAGTACCATGGAGCAATGAAATAGGGGTTATAAATCAATCTGTGAGAAAACCCGCTTCTCTTAAAAACAACAAACAAAATGGATTAGTAACAGTGGTATAAAATAAATACTGATCCGTCCATGTGAGCGTGTAGAAATACAAACAGTTGCATTGACCATGGTGGCCCAATCACTCATGTGTGGATTTAACATTCAATAGGGATTAATGTTTTTATTTTTTAATCTCCTTTCATTTAAAAAAAAATGTATTTCCAATCAGAAGGACAATAGCAGGTTCCCATCCCTTCCACCATGACAAATGTGCATTTGTTAGTTTTGTGTTTTCACAACAACTAGATTTTATTATAAGTGGGGAAATCTGAGTGATCAAAGTCTCCTGTTTGGATTTCTCCAGATCACAAGGTACTTTGCATCCCTAGTAATGGTGTTTCCAAAAAAGTTCCCTCAGAAAATTTCTGACCATCTCCAATACGCACCTTTTCTGCAGTAGAACTGTAGCCCCACTATAGGGCTACACTGCTTTATTTTATGGTAATTAGAGCAACTTAGTTCTAGCAGTAAAATGTCTCTGTGCTTATATAAGTTGCACAGGACACCAAGTTGAGAGGGGCTGCAAGCACTTTGGAGGATGGGATAAGAATATAAAAGGACCTTGCTAAAATGAAGAATTGCTTTTAATAAAATATAATGGAATTCAATAAAGTACTTCACTTAGGAAGGCAAAATGAAATGCCCAACTGTAAAATGGGGAATAACTGGCTAGGTGGTTGTACTGCTGAAAAAGATCTAGAGGGTATAGCGGATTACAAATTGAATATGAGTCAGCAATGTGATGCAGTTGTAAAAAAAGGTTAATATAACTCTGCGGTGTATTAACACAAGGATCGTACATAAGACATGGGAGGTAATTGTCCTGCTCTGCCCAGCACTAGGGAGGCCACATCTGGAATGCTGTGTTCAATTCTGGGTGCCACACTTAAAGAAGGATGTGGCCAAATTGGAGAGACTTCACAGGAGAGCATCTAAAAAGAATCAAAGGTTTAGAAAACCTGACCTGGGAGGAAAGGTGAAGATACCTGGGCATGTTTATTCTTTTGGACAGAAGACTGTGGGGGGGGACCTAATAACAGTCTTCAAATATGTAAAGGGCTGTTATAAAGAGGATGGTGATCTACTCTTTTATAAGTCCACTGAAGGTAGGACAAGAAATAATGGGCTTAATTTTCAGCTTAGATATTAGGAAAACTCTCTAACTAAATTAAACTCTGGAATAGGCTTCCAAGAGAGGTTGTGGAATCCCCATCATTAGAGATATTTAAGAACAGGTGTGGGGAACACAGAGTCACATCGTCTGACTAAAGAACACAAGACATTGAAGCGATCAAGAAGTGTCCTGCAGAAGTAAGTTGCTGGCCAGAGCTAAACCAATAAATGTTTGTTTTATGTCCCAAGATGTTTTGCATAAACCACTGTGGCCTAACGTCCTATGCAAACTGGGATGGTTCAAGATGTTTTTCACAAAGATAATGGAATTTTCCAGAGACAAAGTTGCAACTATTCCAACGTTCAAATTGAAGTTGGAATTTCAAATCTTCACTAGAACCATGGGTCACTTTCTGATCAGCGCACCTGCAGTTTTACCAAGTAGAAACCAAGCTTTCAGAGTCTGTATAAAACAGGCTGGTTTGGTCAAACTGTCAGTCACTGAAGCAAAAATATCTGTCTGAGAGAGACAGCAAGTTGGGCTCTTATCATCTGGCTATTGCGAGCCCCCCTCCACGTCTGGCAACTGCTAAAGTCACATCATGAAGTCAGATAATCCCACTAATAACTCTTCCTTTAAAGTCCTGTCTAGAGAGATGCCTGTGAGATCCAGAAAGAGAAGAACACAGCTGTCATAACCCCTTGAGTCAATGAACTACCTGAATGATCTTTCTAACTATCTTCAGAAACCACTCAGGGCTCCAGTGAAGCAATGCTGGAGAACGCGCCTTCCTGCCAATTTTAATGGAGATGCAGCACTAATACATGCGATTTATTTATCCAAATGAAAACGTGGTAATTTTAAAAATATCTGAGTTAAAATCAATTTACAAGATAATTCCAATTATCCAAATTCCCTTTATCCAGACATACTAGTTATCCAAATGAACAGTGTGTGTCCCCTGTAGGGCTGTGTTAGTGAATCACCTGCTGACTAACTCACATTATGGCTGTGGGAACTTCGATTTGGGAGGATATTTGGAATTAGGGATGTGCACAGCAAGAAAAGGGGGCGGAATTGAGGGAGAAGTTAGGGGAGGAGAGAAAAGATGGGACAAGTAAGACAGTGAATAGGTAAGGAAAAAATAATGGGTTAAGATGAAGACTGAAAGAAGAAGTGTTCAATGAGAAAGAGGAGAGGGGAGACAGGAGAGCAGGGCAGGGAGTTCGGGAAGGAATGGAGGAAGGGAGGAGGGTAAAGGATAGAAAAGGAAAGAAGGAGGGAAGAGCACAGGGAATTTGGCCAGCTTTTTTATTAACATCCCTCTTGTGCTGACCCACAGAGCATGTGTGTCTCTCACATCCCTCTACCCCAGGAGCCGATTTCATACCTCAGTCTATGGAGACTCCTGCATGTCACTCTGGAGGTCTCTGCTTTTATTTGGTGATCAAGACAGCTGTTGTCAAACGTGTTCTATGGGGCTTCAGTCCAGGACACTCTTACAGGTGATATATGTGCAACATTGTGCTTCTTTCCAGATACAGAGCAGCAATATTTATTGAACACGTCTGTTCTTCCTGTATCATTAATATTATTTTACCATCTCCATGGAGTAATGGGCCTGTACCAGTGTTAGAATCTCTTTTGTTCTTGAAATACTTGTATAAAACCTCCTTGTTCTCCTTGGCCCTGCCACCATGGAGTCTTCCCTGATCTCTTGAGCTTCACTTACATTTCTGCAGTTCATTACTTCTAAATCCGATGCATTGCTATCTACTTCCTCTCTTCCCCAATTTTCTTTTATTTTTTCTAATTGTTGCCTACCCTTTCTGTGCAGACTGATACCGGGGGACAAACACACTGCACTCTCTTCTGGGGAATCTGCTGCATCACAAGCACAGTCTGCTGCGCTTTATTGGAAATAAAAGAAAGAGAATCACTGAAAGACCACAGCCTCTGCCTAGTTAAGGCTGTGATAAGCTAAAAGATTGTAGGGTCCAGGCACGAGATGACCCCAACCCAATCGGGGAAGCCTGGGTCCCATGCTTATTCCAGAAGGCTACCCCACCGTTGAACTCTTTGCACATACCCTGAAAGCGTGGACATGAATGTGAGACCTGGCTGGAGGGCTGAGTCACTGAAGGGACAGATCATTGCAGGGAAAGGGGAGCACCTGGAAAGAAAACAGCCTGCTGTGCCCCCTGACCATGAGGTGGTGGTGGGGTGAGTGTTCCCCTTTACAATCCTCCACATCTAAAGGTAGATTTGAATTATAATCCCCCAATCTGTGTGAAATTTCTGAGGTGTGGTCCAATGGCAGAGGTTAATTTCAGGGAGTTTTCTGGGTGGTGTTGGATAAGGCTTTTGGTAGATCACTCAGGGTTCAGTCTTCATCTTAGTTCTTAAGATCATCACATCCCTCCTGTCTTTCCCTGCTCTCCTTTCCAGAGAGATTCCCAGCAGGTCCTACCAATTCCGCTTGGACAGAGGAGAGCAGCCCCTTCATACCAAGCAGGCTTTCTTAGCAGCCTACCCTTCCCATTATTGCTGGACTACAAGTCCCAGAATTCAAAGGGTTCATTCATCTGGGTTCACCCTAAAAGGGGGGTTAAGTCATGTCTTTGTTGCTGCCTCTGTCTCTGCCGCCGCTTGCTGCTCTCTGCGACTGTTATCTGAGGAAAGGTTTGCTGCTGCATTCTAAGATTCCACCGCATATCCCAGCTCTTAGCGATTTCACTGGGTAGCTTGGAACCTTCCTACTACTGCAGCCTCTGCCTTGTCTCCCAGCACCACACTGTCCCTGGGCTATAGCTAAGGCTCCATCTCTAGATCCACTCATAAATGATTTCATCTCTAGTGATCACTGAGAAGAAATAATTGAACTGAATCTTTTCAACTCTGTCTTTAAACATTGGGGAGAAAAGGATCCATTAGTATCTAACACTCTTTATACACAGTCCATACTACCCAACAGAAACAACCGTCCCAGGGGCTCCTGACTTTTTCATACATTTGGCATCACTCCCCCCTCCTTAGTGAGTGACGTTACTGTTACCCATTCAACTAGGGCATGCTAAGAACAGTTCTGCTGCAGTTTCTTTATGCAATAAGGATAACAAGATTTTATTACCCCTTTGTTTCCTGTCAGTCCTGTGTTCTCGGGGAACCAGGGCACAGTACCCAGCCTGTCTGACACATGAAAGACCTTCCCCCCGCAGCCTCTGCTTGAACTGAAGCCAGTCAGAAGAAAGACTTACAAAAAGCAATGAAAAGGCGGTGGGAGACACACCTAAACCCCTCCAGATACCTATGACACGATTAAGGAAACTCCCCAAGCCTCATTTGCATCGAAGATGGGACAAGGAGGCATCTCCATTAGCACACAGAATGGAGAACAGAGATTCCAAGGCAAGAACCGCACGGAACTCTGGGACTAGAAAAGCAGGAAAGCACTGCATGATGGGGGATCTCTGCTCCAGATATTAATGAACCCACGTCTGCACTCACCCAGCTCAGTGGTTATCAGACCAAATCTAGAAATAAATCCTTTACTGGGATCGAAAATACTGAAGCTGCCTAATTGCATTGTGAGCTCTCTGGAAGGAACACCGCCCATAGCCAGGAATGATCAGCTCTTATTGTCTAGCCGGAAGAAAACAACTTTGGTACACTCCCTTCAGTCATCAGTTTACCCATAAACAAATCTAGCATTCTCCCTTGAACCATTGCTCTTTCCCTACAAAAACCCCTACCCATGCATCAGTTCCATTGGGACTTCATCTTCTCCTGACTGATCATTCTGAGGGTTCTGCCTGTCTCCAGCACTCCGGACTCTCAGTTACCACCACCACCTGGGACCCCTGATTGATTCAAGTTTCAAGGAGTGGTGAGAACCCACCTCTCTTTATCTCTCTCTCTCGGTATAGCCTTCCGACCCTGATTTGTGTGATCAGTTATAGTTTTCTAAACCTGACTTTTATAAGGAAATTTAAGTTAGTTTTAATATTATAGCTGTTTTGTTTGTTTGGCTCCCCTTGTATGGTTATTTCTAATGTGCCTTTTAGTTACCTTCTGACTGTGAGTGCTGTGTGCTAACCATTAGACTAGGGTGGCGGAAGAGCTGTTTCTCCATATGGAATGTCAGCCTGGGAGGGGGAACCAGCACAATCATGGAACGAGGTAGCCTCTACTTAGTTAAATCTATGATTAGACATTGTTTACAGCTCCATTTCTGAATTTTGTCGTGTGATCCAGTGGAAGAGGTTAATTTCTGGCCACCATTGGCCTGACATTATCAAGGATGCAAGAGCAAATATTGCAATGCACAGGAAAGACAGAAGTGTGCTAAGAGAACACACTGGCATAACCAGGAGATCTCCAATTACTTGAAATTCCAAAAAGACTCACACCAAAAGTATAAACTAGATCAAATTACAAATGAAGAATATATAGAATTACATCCTCTAATGTTGCTCATGAAAGGAGCTAGCTAATATTTTGGGTTTGGTCCCCAATTGTGGTGTCAAAAAGTGACCTTGTCAGCAAACATAACCGGTGTGTGGAGGAATTCAAATTCTTGTGTCTATATACAGACATTGTAGAACAACTGTTTGTGGAGGACTTTTCCAGACCCTGGTTTATCTGCATCCCCATCTGAGTAAGTAACAATAGGTTTCTCACCATCACATATGATAAAGATCGTTATGTCCCTGTCAGTAAACATCATATTGACACCCTCACCACTGAACTACAGACACACCAGCACAGACACGTCTCATTTTGCTTTGAGAAGGTGGCCATCAAGCTGCACTTGCGCTCCCGGAGACAGACGGGCTTTTAAAAAGCAAAATACTACGGTGACCCTAAACTATTAAGGAGACGACCCCTGCCCCACAACTACAGAAACTATTACAATGTGAGGCTTGATATGCCCTTCCTGGATATCACAGAGCCCCTGTGATGTACTTTCCACATGCTAAAAGAGAGAGATTTTATTCACCATGGCTTTAGTTCACTGTGGGCTGAAGAGTGCACTCAAACCAACTACACTTGGTCCAGATAGCTCCTACAGAGACCAGCATCAAGAAAAGCCTCTACAGCCATTCTGAATGCTGCTCCCCTTGATTTTCTTATAGCAGGGAATGGCGTAGATTATATGTATTTTAACAACATGCTACTGTACCTTTGTTGCGATATGGTTCCATCTTCTTTTAAAAATCTTAGCAGGGGGGCAGAGGGCCCCCCGGTGAATTTTAATGTGGCCTCTATCTGCAGTCAGTAGAATGTTACGTTGGGAGACCACCATGTAATCCAAAGCAATGACTGTTACCCTTACAGGGTCTTTATCGAATCAGTGCTAAATTACAGAGTCAACTCACTTACTACCCTGTTTTCTGCTGGCCTGTGATACAAAGACATTCCTGGACAAGATGAAGCAATGGAGTTGGACAGTGAGAATTAAGTGTTTGCAAGACAGGTAAACCTGATGACCCAGAACAGGAAGACACTGCTGCTGGGTCATCTACATAGCAACCTATTTTTCAAGAAAAACTTCTGTTGAACAGTATTGTGATAAATGAAGGGATGGGGGTAGCTCCCATTTATGGACATCCAGCCATCCAGTTAGCTGTAAAATCCCTCTTGGTAGCTGTTCTCTGCTTGCTTTACCTGTAAAAGGTTAAGAAAGTCCCCCAGGTAAAGAAAAGGGCACCTGACCAAAAGAGACAATGGGAAGACTAGAACTTTTTAAAATTGGGAAGGAAGCTTTCCCTTGGTGTGTGTGGTTGTTTTCCGGAGCGGGGGGTGACGCAGAGCAAAGTCAGGGCTATGACTACGCTTTAAGCCAGGTCTGAGAAATCATCAGGTTGTCCCTAGAATTACTGAATTGACCCCCCCCCAAATATGTAAGTAACTTAGGGATGTTTAGAAAGACGCGATTAGGTTTATTTCTCTTTATTTTTTAAGGCTTGTGGACTGTTCTGTGCTAACCTCAGATGCTTTCGTTTGCTTGTAATCTTTAAGATGAACTCCCAAGAAAGTTAGTTTGGGTGCTTAATTTTTGAAATTGCTCTTCTAAAAACTGCAAAAACCTAAATTCCAAATGTATTTTCTTCCTTTTTGTTTTTAATAAAATTTACCTTTTTTAAGAACACGATTGGATTTTTGGTGTCTGAAGAGGTTTGTGCATGTTGTTTGATTAGCTGGTAGCAACAGCTAATTTCCTTTGTTTTCTTTCTCAGCTCTTCCCCAGAGAGGGGGGGTGAAAGGGCTTGATAGTACCCCACAGGGAGGAATTCCCAAGTGTTCCTTCCTGGGTCCACGGGTTTTTGCATTTGGGTGGTGGCAGCATTTACCAAGCCAAGGTCAGAGAAAAGCTGTAACCTTGGATTTTAATAGAAGCCTAGAGTGGCCAGTATTAATTTTTAGAATCCTTGACGGCCCCCACCTTCTGCACTCAAAGTGCCAGAGAGGGGAATCAGCCTTGACAAGTATGGATGTGAAAATAAAACTGCTAAACAGGAATGACGCACTCTGCTTAATGGGTGATTCAATCAAAGGTTATAACCTGCGGATTATGTCAGTAACCCATTTTTAAAAGCAAGTACGGGAGGCCCCAGCACTGTCTGTATCAGGTGGACAACACAACCAACTGGGTGAACATTGGCTCACCTTGTACCTGGAGAATTACCACAGAGAGTTATTTGTCTCATACGGACACAGCCTGAACAGCATGTTCTTTCCTAGAAGCAACATGAAATGTTTAAATAAAAATGCTGCTGACATTATGTTCCACCCTTGACAATTACAAAAGCCCCATACTCCTACCTGTAGCTATCACTGTGTGTTTTCCTTCCATCACCGTAACAATGGTTTACCTTTGACAAGTTTTTAAAACTGTATTCTAATGACTTAGTGCAGTGTTTCCCAAACTTGGGATGCTGCTTGTGTAGGGAAAGCCCCAGGTGGGCCGGTCCGGTTTGTTTACCTGCCACGTCCACAGGTTCAGCCGATCACGGCTCCCACTGGCCGCGGTTTGCTGCTCCAGGCCAATGGGAGCTGCTGAAGCGGCGCGGGCCGAGGGACCTATTCCTCTAGGAATTTCCAAGTTATTATCATGGTGCTTGTCTCTGATATACAGAGGGCTCCCCAGAACAAGTTAGCCTTGCTGTTCCTTGAAAGGACATGGATACAGCCCTCTCATCAATAATAGGCCCACAAGCAGTAATGCTTCAAAAACAGAAATACTATTTATTTAGAAATGAGTGGGAGGAGCTTTTAGAGGGGGTCACATGCCACCTCTTGCTCCAGGTTACATGTCAATCTCTGCTCCAGGACTTGCCCTAATTGGTCAAACTCCACTTGGGGCAGGCCTATGGGTCACCCAACAGGCTTGAGATAGGCATAGAATCCAGGTTTCCTATGTCCTAGTCCTGTGCTCTTCCCTGGTCATACATTAACCCCTTTTGTCACACAATGCCTTTTCCCAATAAAGACAAGTCCCTCTAGGTCTGGTCCCTGAAATGTTCACCATAAGGGCTGTGAGGAAGACGTGGGCTCAGAGCAGGAGGAAAGGGAACTGAGAGAATGAGCTGGTCTGGCACCATTTCAGACTGTGGTGTGCGAAACATTAATCATGATTCCTGGGGCTACTTAGGCACCTGAAAACTCTAGATTTTGTATAGAAGGTGGTGGGCCCACAACCAAAAAATATAGTCGGGGGGAGGTCAGCTCAAAAAGTTTGAAAACTGCTGAGGATGCAGACAGGGGGTAACTAGCGGCTGTGTGTAGGCATGGAGGTAGCTCAGGTTCCAAGTGGGTGTGTACTTCACGGGCCAGGCAGGAGTTTGCTAGGGGCTGTGTTCCTGGAGATGTGTAGCTCAGGTTCCAGGTGGGGGTTTACTTCAGGGGCCAGGCAGGAGGTTGCTAAGGGCTGTGTTCCTGGAGGTGTGTAGGTAAGAGAGCAGGCAGGAGGTATATAGGGGTCGACAGGGGTGTAACTCAGGATGCAGGGAGGGACTGTGTCCAAGGAGGTGCTGCTCCTGCGGGCCCACCCATACCCACAGTCCCTAGTTGGCACAGTGGAGCAGCTCTACAAGTCAGTGGCCGGGGTGAGGTGCATGCGCTGCCCACCCACTTCCGCAATGCGCAGGCGGAAGGGAACACCCCTATACTAGCCCCCACCCCGTTCTATGCAGCATTCTATCAGCAGGTGAGGAGCGATGCCAGTGGTGGCCTCATAGTGGGAAGAGGGGCAGCATTGCTGCAAACAACAGTGTAGAAGGGCAGAGAGGGTGGGGAGAGGAAGGGCAGCATCTTCCCTTCTGCTGCACACTTCACACAAATCTGGTACAAAAGTAGCCGGGGTTGTGGGAAGGCCTTTCCTAAATGGTGCCCCCGGAGTAACAATCTTTTGCTGCTGCAAAGATATGCAAACCAGCTGTGAGCTCGATTGTTTCTCCCTCTCCATGGGAGGACCCCATGTGGCTGCCTCAGTTACACCCTCACTTGCAAATTTGCTCAGTTTTCTATAAGCCTGGGTCTTTGGGATTTGCAATGCCCTTCGGGCTCTTGCATGGGAGCCTGCTGCACAGGGCAAGGTCTAGACACTCAGGCACAAGAGAAGGGACCTCATGATGGGGAGGTTTGGGAGGCGAGGGGAGCAGAAAAAGGGTAGAGGAGCTGAGGAGCATTGATGTGGGCGTTACACACCGTGCAGCCAAACTGGGACTAAACCCAACTCCTCTGACAACAACACAAACCAAACGGCTTTGTCAAAGGACCAAGGAAAAGGTCACAATTTATCCATGTAAGCTCACTGAAACATGTAGATATGTATGTCCCCTGGTCTAGGAACACCCCTGGGTGGATTTTACATATGGCAGTGACCGTTTATTTAATTTATATGTAGTTAAAATAACAGAAGGAAGGGATTGTTATGGAAAAGAAATAGGAAAACAGCCCCTGTGTGGAATCAAAACACTCACAGGCACATTTGCAATACACCACAAGCAGCAGCTACTTTTATTAAAAGGAGAAGAACAAGCTATTGGGGGCGCGGCGGGACACAAGGGCTCCCTTGTGGATTTTTTCCAGCTTGCGAGATTCTTTGCAGCCCAGATGAAAAGCATCCAAGGATTTTAGAAGCAAGACATCATCTGCCAGATTCCGAGAGATCCTGTATTGATAATCTCTGCTGCCATCACTCACTCTATGAACTGCAAAAAGGGAAGAAACTATCTCACATTCTATTTTTATAACCATTAAAACAAGGACAATGTAATATTACATTTCAAATTCAAGGTAGAGCAGGAACTTCGCCATCATTTAATAGTGTGTGCAGATGTAACTCCAACAGACCTTGCTTGACATCGGTCGGGATTGAACCTGGAGCCTCGGGAGTTTAATGCATGAGCTTCTACAGTATGAGCTAAAAGCCAACTTCCTCTTATTTAAGGTTGTAGAACAGATTCAGTCTATCTATTATATTTAAACATGTGTACTGGCTGGCTTCTGAAGTAAATATGCCGGACTTCTGAACATGGCTCTCCCCTCCCTCTGTCCCTAACTCTCTAGTAAAGGAGTCACATTCTCATTTCCTTACAAAACTCCTTCCTATTAACATTCTACACAGTTTAAGTGACAACCAAAAAAAATACATGAATAAAGTCGCTGGGTGATTAAAAAAAGAACCCGTTCAAAATACCGATAAGTATAAAAACAGCTAGAAATATGATGTACAATATCATAAAAATGTTCATCAAACTTTTTAAAAAAGTTGAAATTTGAAATTCCATTGAGGGAATTAATCAAAATTGTTAATTTTAAAAAAATTGACTATCTCTATGATATATAGAAAAATAAAACCAAAAATATGTAAGATGTAGAATAACGTGACTCACGTCCATGTTTAGTTTTCCTTTCAAACACACTTTTGTTCATAGCTAAAACTAAAACTATAAATATTTACTTAGAGGATAAATAAGTTATTCTTAAAGAATGCCCGGACTATTCTGCCTTCCAGCTCACGTAAGCCTAATAGCTTGACCCTATTCAGATGGTACTTCCCTATCTGATGATAATCTCTGTACATATTCAGGTTTCAGAGTAGCAGCCATGTGAGTCTGTATCCACAAAAAGAACAGGAGTACTTGTGGCACCTTAGAGACTAACACATTTATTTCAGCATAAGCTTTCGTGGGCTACAGCTCACTTCTTCAGATGCATAGAGTGGAACACACAGACAGAAGATATTTATACATACAGAGAACATGAAAAGGTGGATTCGATTATCACTTCAAAGGGTTTTTTTCTCACTACTGCTGATAGCTCATCTTAACTGATTGGCCTCTTACAGTTGGTATGGGTACTTCCACCTTTTCACAGAGCTCCTATCTTCACTTCTCCTGCCTCAAAACTGCCTCTATGGTAATTTAGGCTTGGTCTACACTAGGAAATTTGGTTGGTGTAACTATATAGCTCAGGAGTATGGAAAATACACACCCCTGAGTGACACAATGAAACCGACCTAACCCCTAGTGAAGACAGCGCTAGGTTGATGGGTGCATTCTCCCATTGACGCACCTACCACCTCTCAGGGAGCTGCAGCGCCTATACAGATGGGAGAACCCCTCCCATCAGTGCAGGTAACGTCTTCACTGAAGCGCTTTGGCTCAGCTGCAGCGGTGTTACTGTGCCACTGTAGCAGTTTTGGTGTAGACAGTTTTCACAAACTGTCTGGGAAAACCTCTCACCCCTTCCAACTTCCTCTCTCAGTCCCGTCCCTGCTGCGATATTAATTTGAGCATGCTGGGCACCTTGTACAAGACTAAGGGGAGATCCAGCAGCTAACAATAAGAAAACACATAGAATTGGCTAAAGACAAGCAATGAGACCAAGTTAACTTAACTGTAGGAAACATGTTTAAACCAGTAAAAAGAAATTCTGAGCAATGCTAGCACTGAAGTCACTAAGGTTTGTAATTGCTCTGGAATTCTAAAAGGAGAAATGCAAAGGCACCGAGTATGTACTGAGCTACCATAAAGACTGAAAGAAGAATCAATCCTTAAAGGCACTAGTGCTTCTTGAATTGTATTGCAGAGTGAGCATATCTGATAATATACATGCGTGACCCACTGGTCAGTGTGTGTTATGAATTAACCTCAGTGGAGGCTGTGAGTCGGTTACAGGCTCCATCTAGAGACTTGAGCTTTTTTTCAACCTGAAGGCAGTTGAGCATTTAGCTCTGGAGGGTTCTGGTTCAAACCAGAGAGAGCTGGTCCCAGAAGGCATGGCAGCCTTCACACGTGTGCTCAAAAGTGCCTCTTTCCCACAAAAATACACAGGAGCAATTTTATGCTTACCACGGCTCCTCATGTTTGCAGAATCTCAACCCTGATGTTCTTTAACACAGGTCCAAAAATGATGCAGAGCACCTGTTTATCTGAAGTCTTCACATGTTCATCACTGTGTTCATCTCCAGCTTTTCACACTTTGTCATTCTGGAAGGACTGTGCAGTGAGGTCCAGGTCACAACTTGAGTTTAATTGTTCTTCCATTTTTGAGTGGAATGATTTAAAAATACCTTTTTTTCTATAGGAAAATCATGTTTATATCCACACTGTGTGGGTGCAGCTTACCTTTTCATCATCAGACTTGGCCAGTGCCTCCATTTCTCCTGTTGGGTTGGTGGTTTAGCGCCCCTCCCTCCCCCACCCTCCTGCCCACACTGAACCAAAATCTCCCCGACCTGAGGCAAAATAACATTAAAAATAAAAACACAAAACCCTCTGGGCTAGAGATGCTTCCTCGGGGGCTGAGTGACCATTTCTTCCCCTCAGCTGCTTCCACGTTGGGCTCCCAATTCTCCTCTGCTCAGCTCGTCTCTAGTCTTATCTAAGTTTGCTTTTACTGGCTTCATTTTTATGCCATTTCTTTTTGTCAACTCAGCCTCCCTGCTCTCTTTCTTGCCAGAGAGACTCACAACAGGTCCTACCAACTCCCCTCAGTCTGAGGACAGGAGGCCTTTCAAATTCAGAAATGATATCCACAAAGGAGACCTTTCCAGAAAAGGACTCATAGACTCATAGACTCATAGACTTTAAGGTCAGAAGGGACCATTATGATCATCTAGTCTGACCCCCCGCATGATGCAGGCCACAAAAGCTGACACAACCCCTTTCCCTTGACTCTGCTGTTGAAGTCCCCAAATTCTGTGATTTAAAGACTTCAAGTCACAGAGAATCCTCCAGCTAGTGACCCCCGCCCCATGCTGCGGATCTACCCTGGAGGAAAATTCCTTCCTGACCCCAAATATGACGATCAGTAGAACCCCGAGCATTTAGGCAACATTATCCAGCCAGACCCTCATTTGCATTGATACTATTGACCAGCGATGGCACGCTGTTGATTTGGTTAAAATCACATTATCCCGTTAAACCATTCCCTCCATAAACTTATCTAGCTTAATCTTAAAGCCAAACATGTCCTTCGCCCCCACCGTTTCCCTCGGAAAGCTCTTACAATATTTCACCCCTCTGATTGTTCGAAACCTTCATCTAATTTCAAGCCTAAACTTCCCCACGGCCAGTTTATATCCGTTCGTTCTCGTGTCCACATTAGTACTGAGCTGAAATAATTCCTCTCCCTCCCTGGTATTTATCCCTCTGATATATTTAAAGAGTGCAATCATATCCCCCCTCAGCCTTCTTTTGGTTAGGCTAAGTATGTAAGAAGAAGGCATTATAATGGAATGAGACTGGCAGCTTTCATTATGCTGAATGCTACAAGAAAATTCCATGCTTCAATGTGTCCTCGGGTAGTTATTGAAATTAGGATCCTTCTTTCAGCGACTGGAAGATTGACATAACATTTTTGAAAGACTTAAAACTAAAAGTGTCAATCAGAAGCCGTGTTACTGGTTATTCCAATTTTTCTGTGACAGATTTGATCATTTTATACTGGGATACGACACATACACCCTTAAACATAGCTCCATACGAGTACATGTTTCTTTTTGGTAAATTAAGCATTATTGTTGTAAAGAGCAGCCATTTTGATCTCATAAGTGCTGCACAATGATACGAAGGAGACGCATCCCCCATACTCTCGCCTGGGAAATATACTTTAGTATTTCCCCGTTGTTTTCCATATTCCTAAATGAAACAATGATGTAAACGGACGCCAAACTGGCCAGAGACATTGTCTGTATGATGCCATGTTGGCAAGCCAGAGCGGCTTCAAAATGGGTGGTGGAGAGTAACTGCAATACATGAGCAATACATGGCTTACATGTAGCACTGAGCACTGTGGAGACTCTGGGCTGCTCTGGGTTGTGGACAGACCATAGGCAGCCTGAGTAAAGCAGCTGTACAATTACTCTCACTCTAACATGGAAACCCCAGATAGTCTAGAATCAGGGCAGCACAGAATTTTCCTTTGTCCCATGTCAGGGTTGTGCCATGTGCTCTGAGCCTCCAAGGTCATTAAACAACAACTATAGAAATTAGAGACACAAATATTCTGTTTACACAGCAATGTCTCTCTTGTGGCATCCTGAACTTACCCTTCTCCTTTGACAGCAACTCTGCGGAAAACCACAACTTCCAATTCGTCCGAAATTGGGGGGACATGTACGGCGGCAGAAGCCCCGAGCACGATGACAAGAAGCGTGGTTACCGACGAACTGGGTGAATCCTGCACAAACAAAAAGTGTCTTCATTTTCATTCACATATAAGTGTAAACAAGGGCTGTGATTGCAGCATGACGGGCATTTCCCATTAGTTGAATTTCCAATTCAATGAGACAAGGCCAAGTCAAACCAATTATCTTCCTGTGCCTGTGCCCAGCCAAAGGCTGCTCCTAAGAAATGAGCTGAGGGAGTTAATTCAGGAGATCTGCTGCTTCCTGGCTGCAGGCTTCTGAACTGTAGCACTGAGCATGGGAGTCCTTCCCAGCCCCACCCCTGTACTGGATGGAAAGCAGGCAGCTGTCTGCACCACCAACTTCTAAGAGTGGGGCAGTGGTTTTGCTGCCGTGGTTTTGACTCTTTCTGATTCCAGACACTGATGTAAAAGGCAGTATCTAAATGCTGATTGGCTGAGCAGGGTTGAACCAGCTCAGCACTGGGTTGGGTGGCTGGTACTTTTAGAAAGAGAAGGGTTTAAACAAGTCCCTCCAGTCAGAACGCCTGATTGTCAGTGAGACTCGGCACACACATTTTTGTGAAGACTCAGCACTTGGCAATACTGACTCAATGACCAATTGCCAGTCTTAGAAATTCCAGACAGGCTGGTCCTTATGATCATGTGGCCCAAATGTCCTTTAGGATATTAATATTAGACTATTTTAAACTAGATTTTAGCTCTGCTTTCCTTAAAGTATTCACGGTGACATTCCCCAAGGTACAATCTGGACCACTGAACAGCCGTATTCCCTCAGGTCTCCAACCTGCAGTGCCTCCTACACTGCTCCACTGTGAAAGCAACCACTTCTGGCCCCTGCTCATGCACAGCCCCTAGCATGGAAAGTCACTCTCAGCTGAATTAGAGGAAAAACTTCCAGCAAGACACTCCTGAATTATCCTGCAGAGCAACACCTGCCAATTCCCAGTGCCAGCCTCGTCCCCCAGAAATGTGCATCTTGTACTGTTCAGTATCCTCCTGGACAATACAAGCTCATAGGAAGTCTGTCATTTCATCTGAGGAAATGGATATGCATAGACCCTGCTATCTCAAGTGAAGGTTCCCAAACTCTTCAATCCAAACACTTGAATCCCTAGAACAAAGGATATTTTCATTGGGTTAGGCCAGAGGAAGAGGACACAAGCTGAAAATGTCCAGTCCTTTTTAATCTCTCCTCATATGGAAGATGTTCCATACCCCTAATCATTTTAGTTGCCATTGTCTGTAACTTTTCCAATACTAATATATCTTTTTTGAGATGGGGCAACCACATTTGCAGACAACATTCAGGATATGCACACAACATTTAATTACATGGATTTATAAAGAGGCATCATGATATTTTCGGTCTTATTATCTATCTCTTTCCTAATGGTTCCTAACATTCTTTTAGTAGTTTCTGTTAGTGCCGCTGTGCGTTGAACAGATGTTTTCAGGGAACTCTCCACAATGATTCCAAGGTCTCTTTTTTGAGTGGTAACAGCTAATTCAGACCCAATCTTTTTAGACGTATAGTTGGGATTATGTTTTCCAAAGTGCATTACTTTGCATTTATGAACATTGACTTTCGTCTGCCATTTTGTTGCCCAGTCACCCAGATTTATGAGATTCCATTCTAACTCTTCGCACTCTGCTTTGGACTTCACTATCTTTGAGTAATTTTGTATCATCTACTGTTTACCCCCTTCTCCTGATCACTTATGAATATTTTGAACATTACTGGTCCCAGTACAGACCCCTGCGGGACACCACTATTTACCTCTCTATTTTGAAAACTGACCATTTATTCCTACCCTTTGTTTCCTATCTTTTAGACAGTTACCAATCCATGAGAGCACAATCCCTCTTATCCCAGGAATGCTTATTTTGCTTCAGAGCCTTTGGTGAGGGACCTTGTCAAAGACTTTCTGAAAGTCTAATTACACTATATCCACTGGATCACCCTTGTCCACGTTTGTTTACCCCCTCAAAGAATTCTAGTAGATTGGTGAGTCAGGATTTCCCTTTGCAAAAACCATGTTGGCATATCCCCAGCTCATTGTATTCGTCTATGTGTCTGATAATTCTATTTTTTACTATAGTTTCAGCCAGTTTGCCTGGTACTGAAGTAACTTTGTTATCAAGTATTCTGAAGGGACTACCCCAAAATATTTCTTAGAGGCTATCTTCTAGGAAACCCCCGCCCCCAATATTTCTTGATTTAAAAACTGTCCGGGATGCATTTTGTACATTGGTAAATTGTTCCAATTCTTAATTACTTTTACTGTTAACAATTTACATCTCGTTTCCAGACTGAATTTGTTTAGCTTCAACTTCCAAGTACTAGATCACAAAATACCTTTATTTTATTGTTTGAAGAGCCCATTATTAAATAGTTTTCATCATACATGTACTGAGAAATTGTGATCAAGTCAGCCTTTAACATTCTCTTTGTTAAGATAAAGAGATTGAATTTTCTGAGTCTATCACTATATGGCACGTTTTCTAATCCTTTCATCATTCCTGTGGCTTTTCCCTGAACCCTATGCAACTGATCAACATTCTTCCTGAAGTGTGGACACCAGAACTGGAAACAGTACTCAAGATGTGGTCACATCTGAAGATGTGAAATAGAGAAGTAAAATAATCTCTCTAATCCTACTCAAGATTTCCCTCTTTCTGCATCAAAGTTATGTATTAACCCTTTTAGAAACTTTCAGCTGATTACCAATCCACAATCCCCAAATCTTTTTTCAGTGTCACTGCTTCCCAGGATGGAGTCCCTCATCCTATATTTGCGTCCAACCTTCTTTGTTCCTAGATCCATACATTTAGATTTAGCTGTATGATTGTTAACTTGTTCCCAGTTTACCAAGTAATCCAAATCCCTCTCTCTGAGTGCCCTGTCCCATAATTTTTGTCAATTGCTAACTTTATAGGTGATGATTGTATGTTGGTTTTTTTTCAGGTCCTTTATAAAAAGTTTAATTAGTGTCGTGGCAAGAACCAATCCCTGTAGGACTCCACTAGGTAGAACGTTGGTGATAGTATTATAGGTCATAGTTCACCCAATCTGACTGGATCTTAATAGGCACATTAAAGACACCTTTCTCACCCCAGGACTATTCTCCAGTGAAATGTGAAGTATCTACTGAAAACCATACAACTCTTTTGTAAAAAAAGCTGAAAAAATTATGATACACAATTTTTAGAAATCTTAATACAGACTCACCATTGTCCTATAGTCTCCCTTCATTTCATTAAGGTCTTACCTGGAGAGCTTTGCAGCACCAGGAAAAAGACAGCAAAGAGCAGGTACAGAATCTTCATGACTGAAGTTTGACTGGGAGCTCACTATTTCTGGAGAGAAGACACTGCAAGATAGGGAGGAGATGGAGAGTCTCTATTTATGGGCTACCAGGGATTGTGAAATACTGATCTGTTGAAATCTTTTTTGAAGCATATCACATTTACTAAATTTTTGCTGCAATCTGTTTATAATTATCATCATAATTATAATTTATACAGCATCATAAACATTCCTGGAGAATTTCAGGGAAACATAGTAGTCAAGATCCTGCCTTGTACAAGTTACAATATCAGTATTTACAATGAGCAAATATCTACTGCCTGATCGAAAGCTCTCTGAAAAAATGGAAAGCCTCCTATTAAATTGAAATGAGGGTCCTTTTGCAGAGAAGAATTTCAGAACACAACTATACCTTGGAAGCATTTATAGTAGGGCATGTGCATATTGTTTTGTACAATATTTAATCAATATTTTACTTGTATTTAAGGAAATTTACTAATTTCATGTATTAAAACCCATTCCAAAGAGGTTAAAAATCCTTTTTAAGAGAGATTTATGAGAAATAAAGTGAATAACATTATAAATACTGTGTGCCAGGAATCCATGGATTTTTTGCTGTGTATTTAAACTGAGGAACTTTACATTTAGTGATGGTAGAAAACCATGAGGTTTCCCTTTCTTTTTTCTCTCATAAAAAGCATCAGCCTTAATGATAACTATCTAAAGTAGAGACATAAAATGTTGATGTATCAAAAATGGGGAAGCCAGTGGCATTTGCAGGTGCCAAGCATCTCTCAGGATTTGTCTCATTCTTTCAGGGCAGAGAGAACAAGAAGTGATTGGGCTTAAACTTCAGCCAGGGAAATGTAAGAACATTTCTAAGGGTTCTATAGAGCTGTATGACACCTCCAAGTTCCCTGCAGGATTCATTCTAACCAGGGTTCAGAACCTACAAAATACAACCCCCCACACAAAGCTTTACAGACCCCTTCATAGGCCCCCTCCTATTCCCCTTCTTCCTCTTTCCCCCCATTTCCTCCCGTTTGGAAGCACCAAATAGAAAAGTTGAGGGGAGTGAATGAAGAATGAGAATCCATGGGGAGGAGGACATCCATAGGGCAATAGGGAGCTGTGACAGGGCAGTGAGCTGTCCCTCTCATCTCCCAGTCAGTGCCTCTATTTCAACTGTCTCTGTTGTTGGAAGGTGCTGGTCTTCTCACCTGCTACGTTCTCCACAGAGAAAGGACAAGGGGCACTGGATGCTTCTCTGCCGAGAGGGGACACAAGGAGCGGACACGTCACCCTGATGACCCCCTCACGCCTATTATTTCCCTGCTATGTTCTTGCCATTCACACAGAGAAGTTAGATAAAAACAGTTAGAGTCACAATTGGGTATTGATTTAATTTTTCCTCTACGATTTATAAATATACTGTGGTTAAGGGTATGAACTGTATGCTACTTTTAGAATTTTAAAGATGGTATTTGATTTTATTGATCTAGACAATCTTTGGGCAAAATTAAGAAGGATGGGTATTTATCTAACACTTCTGAAAATTTTGGAAGCTCTGCACCAGAGTGCTGTTGGTCGGGTAAAGGCAATGGAGAATGTTTTCCTAGTGGATTGGGGAGAACACCAGGGATGCCTTCTAGCACCTCTTGTTATTAATTTATATATTCATGATACAGTCAATGTTATAAAGGAAAATTATTTTTCTCCACCACACATTAAAAGTAGACTTATCTCGGTGTTACTATATGCTGATGACATGGTTGTTTTATCGCAAACTCCATGAGGCATCTTCTGGCTGTTATCTCAATTTTCCTCTTATTTTAACTTCCAAGACCTGGTTCTCATTTATAATGAGACCAAGTCACGATTTCTGGGAAGAAGCATCCGCAAATTGAGTGGAAGATCGGAGGCCACCCTTTAGAACAAGTCTCTGCTTTGACTCATTTAGGGATAAAGTTTCATGATTCAGGCAGCTAGTCCCCTTATCATAAAGACTTAAAACAAAAGGCCCTTAGCTCTGTTCAAGGGGTGGTGTGTTTTACCTGATCAAATGGTGGGAGCAGAGTGGCCCTAGTGCTAAGAAATTTTAATAATAAAATAATATTGCAGATGCTCTATGAGCATGTCTACATCGTAAAAAAGGAAAAACTGGGGCTGTCCCATGGCAGCTCACTCAGGCCCGTGGGGTTTGGGCTGCTGTGGTTTCATTGCTGTGTAGACTTCTGGGTCCGGCTGCAGCCCAAGCTTTGGGACCGTCCCACCTCACAGAGTCCTAAAGCCCAGGCTGTAGACCCAGTCCAGACACCTACGCAGCAGTGAAACAGCCCCACAGCCTGAGGCCAGCCACCGGTGTCTAGTTGCTGTGTAGACATTCCCTCTGAGGTCACATTTGGATTAGGGGATCATATTTCAGCCTTAGAGGTCAACTATGCTGCTGTAGCTCTTTTAGTGTAGACAAACCCTCAGCGTCTAGCCCTTAATACTCACAGCTCTGCTTCACTTGGTGAAAAACTAACCGTTATCAAGGGTACACTTGTTCTACCTCATTGATCGTACTTGGCGTCCCAGTGAACACTGACTCCATTAGAGAAGTTTGGAAATTTTCTTCAGTTTCCTTGGCTGCAGATGTAGCCCCGTCACTTCTCATTCTCTTTATCAGTGATTATTTATATAGTATACCATGGGATTTGTTTGTAATAAGAAAGCTGATACGCTCTGTTGATATGTTGTGAAACCAATGAAAAGCGAAAAACTGTAAAGTGAAGCCCATTGAAATCTCATAAGTGCTATTTGGCCATTTCGCCTGATGAACCCTTCGACTGGCATTTCTGAAGAGATCTCATAACATACACAGCCATCCTTCTTAGTAGCAGATGAAGTGTAGAGAATAACCAGTAAAGGGTACAGAGAGGAGAGCTGTTTTCTTTTTCTGTGCCATTAATGTTACCAGTATTATTAGTGAGTGAAATGACATTATGTTGCAGTATGATGAGCTATTATCTATATCTAAATCTATATCTATATATATATCTATATATCTAAATATAGATAGATAGATTTCTCTTTAAAATTCACCAGTCCCTACCAGACCCCACGAGACATATACCCCATCAATGATGGTTCCTTGTTTACAATTATACTTTGAGACCTATCAGTTAGCCAGCATTTAATCCATTTAATGTATGCCATGTTAGTTTTATATATATATATATTTTTAATCCAACTCTTATGTGGTACTAAGTTAAATGTCTTACAGAACACTAAGTCTATTGTATCAACAATATTATCTTCATGACCCATACTGGTATTCTCATAAAAATATATATTAAGTTAGTTTGACAGGATTCTTTTCCATAAACCCATGCTGATTGGCATTAATTCTGTTACCTGCCTTCAATTCTGTATTAATCCTGTCTATATCAACTATTCCATTATCTTTCTTGCGATTGATGTCAGACTGATAAGCCTATAATAACCCAGGGCTTCCTATTCACCCGTTTTAAGTACTGGCACAACAATAGCTGTCTACCAGTCTTCTGCAACTTCCCCAGTGTTCAAGACTTATTGAAAACCAACATTAATAGTCCAGCCAGCTTCTCAGCCAACGCCTTTAAAATACACAACTTTCTCCAAAATGCTCTGAGTACTCAGTACTCTCAGATTACCTGGGTAATGAAACTTCCTCAAATTGCAGGGATCTGTTGTAGACACCTCTAGATAGATTTTAATTTTCTATATAGTTTCTAAAATGGACATTATGCTGCCCCATCAAGTTCCAGCTTGGTCTTCTTTCTCTGATATTAACTTCTAGGTATAAAGCAAACAGTATAGAAGAAATTGATAAAAGGTGAAGTTACTTCACAAGTGAGTGAGAGTTTGTGGTTAGCTCCGCTAGCAACTGTTGCGGTTACTCAATCTAACTCCTCTGTGAGCCACAGATGCAGCATCTGCTATTAGACATGTTTTAACGACTTGGCCCTAACTGTATTTTTTTTATTTTTCCTATTTTTATGCATCCATCCCATTAAAGAGATGTCTCCAATCCTTGAAAAATCACAGAATAACTTTCATAATATTGAGGATACCGTGAGTCATGAATATATGTATGTGGGTGGGGGCATCATGTGGTGTATAAGAATTGAATATTATCCTTTTAACCTATTGGGATCCCTCCTGTCGGCTTCCGTGTTTCCTACTCATGTAGTCCTCAAAATTGTTGGAGCAGAAGTCTCCATGGGAAGTCAGGCCTAATATTTTTGTACCCAGTAATAAACACAGTTCTGTGGAATGCAGCGGGGCCTGTGTGGTTTTCCTATAGCCTTTGTGTGTCATAGAGAGCAAGGGCACAAGAGGTCCATTTAAAATGACTTTGATAGTCTTTGCCATGTCAAAGCCAGGGTCTGAACATGACCATAGTTGATGGAGATCCCAGCTAGTCAGTAGAGCTGGCTCCAGCAGAGCTCAGTCTTCAAGAAGGCTCCTGTCTCTCCCCCTGAAGATCCATCAGTCTCTCTGTGGATTGGGAGGGCAGCGCTCCCACTTGGGAGCCGCTGAAGAGAGGAGATGGGGGCAGCCAAGTAGCCTGCAGAGAGAAGGGAGGGATAGGCCATTGTGGCCCCTTGAAAACACCCTTGAGGTGTGAGGCAGGGGAGATTTGGGGTTTGGGGATTGGGAGTTAGAGGAACATGAGGTGGGTTTTAGGAGAAGAAGGAGCAGGTATGATGAAGGGGAAAGAGATATGTGGTGGGATCAGGGGAATCAGAGGCACATGGTATGGAAATTGGAGGGGCTAGAGATACATGGTGGGGTCCTGGGTAACTTGGACATGTGTGGTGGGACTGGGGGGACTCAGAGGCACACAAGGGATTTGGGGGGCACCAAACTGACCTGAGCCCTTGTTTGGGGAATATATTGGAGAGCCGGGGCTTTGAAGTGTGTGGGTGTCTGTGTGGGTGTGTGGGGGGATCTTTCTGAAGACGGAAATAGGAGCCCGGCATTAGAATTGGGAGATCAGACAGTGATGGGAGCTGTTTGCATAAGAACTAGGTCTGTGCCATTTCCTACCCAGGCATAGAAGAGAGAGGGGGGATAGGAGGTGCTGAAGGGGATGAGCTTGGTGGGTTTACTGGGAGGGAGGGAATGTCCTCTGAAAACATGGAAACCCCCTTATTTCCCCTGGGCTTGTGAATAGGAGAACCTGTTGTAGAGTGTCACTAATACATGTGATTTATTTATCCAAATGAAAACGTGGTAATTTTAAAAATATCTGTGTTAAAATCAATTTACAAGATAATTCCAGTTATCCAAATTCCCTTTATCCAGATATACTGGTTATCCAAATGAACAGTGTGTATCCCCTGTAGGGCTGTGTTAGTGAATCACCTGCTGACTAACTCACATTATGGCTGTGGGAACTTCGAATTGGGAGGATATTTGGAATAAGGGATGTGCACAGCAAGAAAAGGGGGCGGAACTGAGGGAGAAATTAGGGGAGGAGAGAAAAGATGGGACAAGTAAGACAGCGAATAGGTAAGGAAAAAATAATGGGTTAAGATGAAGACTGAAAGAAGAAGTGTTCAATGAGAAAGAGGAGAGGGGAGAAAGGAGAGCAGGGCAGGGAGTTCGGGAAGGAAGGGAGGAAGAGAGGAAGGTAAAGGATAGAAAAGGAAAGAAGGAGGGAAGAGAACAGGGAATTTGGCCAGCTTTTTTATTAACATCCCTCTTGTGCTGACCCACAGAGCATGTGTGTCTCTCACATCCCTCTCCCCCAGGAGCCGATTTCATACCGCAGTCTATGGAGACTCCTGCAGGTCACTCTGGAGGTCTCTGCTTCTATTTGGTGATCAAGACAGCTTTTGTCACACCTGTTCTATGGGGCTTCAGTCCAGGACACTCTTACAGGTGATATATGTACAACATTGTGCTTCTTTCCAGATACAGAGCAGCAATATTTATTGAACACGTCTGTTCTTTCTGTATCATTAATATTATTTTACCATCTCCATGGAGTAATGGGCCTGTACCAGTGTTAGAATCTCTTTTGTTCTTGAAATACTTGTATATAACCTCCTTGTTCTCCTTGGCCCTGCCACCATGGAGTCTTCCCTGATCTCTTGAGCTTCACTTACATTTCTGCAGTTCATTACTTCTAAATCCGATGCATTGCTATCTACTTCCTCTCTTCCCCAATTTTCTTTTATTTTTTCTAATTGTTGCCTACCCTTTCTGTGCAGACTGATACCGGGGGACAAACACACTGCACTCTCTTCTGGGGAATCTGCTGCATCACAAGCACAGTCTGCTGCGCTTTATTGGAAATAAAAGAAAGAGAATCACTGAAAGACCACAGCCTCTGCCTAGTTAAGGCTGTGATAAGCTAAAAGATTGTACGGTCCAGGCACGAGATCACCCCAATCCAAAAGGGGAAGCCTGGGTCCCATGCTTATTCCAGAAGGCTACCCCACTGTTGAACTCTTTGCACATACCCTGAAAGCATGGACATGAATGTGAGACCTGGTTGGAGGGCTGAGTCACTGAAGGGACAGATCATTGCAGGGAAAGGGGAGCACCTGGAAAGAAAACAGCCTGCTGTGCCCCCTGACCATGAGGTGGTCATGGGGTGAGTGTTCCCCTTTACAATCCTCCACATCTAAAGGGTAGATTTGAATTATAACCCCCCAATCTGTGTGAAATTTCTGAGGCGTGGTCCAATGGCAGAGGTTAATTTCAGGGAGTCTTTCGGGTGGCCTTGGATAAGGCTTTTGGTAGATCACTCAGGGTTCAGTCTTCATCTTAGTTCTTAAGATCATCACATCCCTCCTGTCTTTCCCTGCTCTCCTTTCCAGAGAGATTCCCAGCAGGTCCTACCAATTCCGCTTGGACAGAGGAGAGCAGCCCCTTCATACCAAGCAGGCTTTCTTAGCAGCCTACCCTTCCCATGATTGCTGGACTACAAGTCCCAGAATTCAAAGGGTTCATTCATCTGGGTTCACCCTAAAACGGGGGTTAAGTCATATCTTTGTTGCTGCCTCTGTCTCTGCCGCCGCTTGCTGCTCTCTGCGACTGTTATCTGAGGAAAGGTTTGCTGCTGCATTCTAAGATTCCACCGCATACCCCAGCTCTTAGCGATTTCACTGGGTAGCCTGGAACCTTCCTACTACTGCAGCCTCTACCTTGTCTCCCAGCACCACACTGTCCCTGGGCTATAGCTAAGGCTCCATCTCTAGATCCGCTTATAAATGATTTCATCTCTAGTAATCACTGAGAAGAAATAATTGAATTGAATCTTTTCAACTCTGTCTTTAAACACTGGGGAGAAAAGGATCCATTAGTATCTAACACTCTTTATACAGAGTCCATACTACCCAACAGAAACAACCGTCCCAGGGTCTCCTGACTTTTTCATACATTTGGCATCACTCCCCCCTCCTTAGTGAGTGACGTTACTGTTACTCATTCAACTAGGGCATGCTAAGAACAGTCCTGCTGCTGTTTCTTTATGCAATGAGGATGACAAGATTTCATTACCCCTTTGTTACCTGTCAGTCTTGTGTTCTTGGGGAGCCAGGGCACAGTACCCAGCGTGTCTGACACATGAAAGACCTTCCCCCCGCAGCCTCTGCTTGAACCAAAGCCAATCAGAAGAAAGACTCACAAAAAGCAATGAAAAGGCAGTGGGAGACACACCTAAACCCTTCTGGACACCAGTGACAGGATTAAGGAAACTCCCCTAGTCTCATTTGCATCGAAGATGGGACAAGGAGGCATCTAAATTAGCATACTGAATGGAGAACAGAGATTCCAAGGCAAGAACCGCACGGAACTCTGGGACCAGAAAAGCAGGAAAGCACTGCATGATGGGGGATCTCTTCTCCAGATATTAATGAACCCACGTCTGCACTCACCCAGCTCAGTGGTTATCAGACCAAATCTAGAAATAAATCCTTTACTGGGATCAAAAATACTGAAGCTGCCTAACTGCATTGTGAGCTCCCTGGAAGGAACACCGCCCATAGCCAGGAATGATCGGCTCTTATTGTCTAGCCGGAAGAAAACAACTTTGCTATACTCCCTTCAGCTATCAATTTACCCATAAAGAAATCTAGCATTCTCCCTTGAACCATTGCTCTTTCCCTACAAAAATCCCTACCCATCCATCAGTTCCACTGGGACTTCATCTTCTCCTGACTGATCATTCTGAGGGTTCTGCCTGTCTCCAGCACTCCGGACTCTCTGTTACCACCACTACCTGGGACCCCCGATTGATTCAAGTTTCAAGGAGTGGTGAGAACCCACCTCTCTTTATCTCTCTCTCTCGATATAGCCTTCCGACCCTGATTTGTGTGATCAGTTATAGTTTTCTAAACCTGACTTTTATAAGGAAATTTAAGTTAGATTTAATATTATAGCTGTTTTGTTTGTTTGGCTCCCCTTGTATGGTTATTAACTGGCAATAAATACCTTTCGTGGTTAAGCTGGTTGCTTTTCTCTCTCTCGCTCCCCTCCTCCCCCAGCCCCGATTGGGTGTTTTTAAGCTTCCCCATTCATTCTCCAGCAATGATCCTCATACCTAAGCTAAATATCCTTGCACCCAAAATCCGGTGGGGTTTGCTCATCAAGTGGGTTGCTATCAGAAGAATTGTAACTTGAAAGTTGGCATAGGGACGTTCTGAACCTGAGACATATGAGGGTGGCAGCTTGGAAGTGCTACTTGACCAAGTCTGCATAGTCCAGGGGTCTATGAGGGTGACAGCTTGGAAATGCAGCTCGACCCAGCCTTTTTAGTCCAGGGAAATATAGGAGGTCAGCTTGGGAGTGCTGATTAACTCGGTCCTCTCAGACATGCTCTGTTAACGTGTGTGTGTGTGTTTCTCTGATTCTGGGGCTGGAAGATCCCAGCCCTGGGGAACCTAGGTCCTGCAGGATAGCTCCATTGAGAGGGAACTTGCAGCAGGGAGAAGTAGAGCGCTGTAGGATAACACACATGACACAAGCAGTACACTGAAAGAAGTACTACACACCCCACCCCAAAAGAGTAACCCTAATAAATGAGCATACCCCCAAAGTAACGGGCAAAGCTGGTAACACCTGCATTCAATATTAAAGTGATTTTTCACTCAAACCAGCTGTAAGCTGGATCTTAATGAACTCTCCTCTGACACCTAGTGACAGACTGGTGGAAAAAGACCTCAGGAACAGACTGTATTTGCATAAACACATGACTCCGTCTAGGGGCTCAGCACACAGATCTGTATTGCCAAACTGATTGGTTTTGACTGTTTGGGGTTAAAATTAACTTTAGTGTTGAATGGAAGTTTATGAAATGTTTTTATCTTTAGTGTTTATGTAAAGGGAAGCAGAACTGTACTGAAGAAGCCCAAACTAAGTGGTTTACCCTAACTTAAACATCACTTGCTAAGTAGTGAGTAGTGATGCCAAATCCAAGTAAGTGTTGGGGACAGATGTTTCTTTCTAGGGAATGTGTGCTAGTTTAAAAAGTCTTAGAAGTGGTTTGACCTTCTTTTCTGTGTTTAAAGACAGAAATGAGTAGCTTTTTAAAAAAAAAAACAACAACAAGGAGTCTGGTGGCACCTTAAAGGCTAACAGATTTATTCGAGCATAAGCTTTTGTGAGTAAAAGCTTCATTTCTTCGGATGCATAGAGTGAAAGTCACAGATGCAGGCATTATATACTGACACATGGAGAGCAGAGAGTTACTTTGCAAGTGGAGAACCAGTGTTGACAGGGCCAATTCAATCAGGGTGGATGTAGTCCACTCCCAATAATAGATGAGGAGGTGTCAATTCCAGGAGAGGAAAAGCTGCTTCTGTAATGAGCCAGCCACTCCCAGTCCCTAGTCAAGCCCAGATTAATGGTGTTGAATTTGCAAATGAATTTTAGTTCTGCTGTTTCTCTTTGAAGTCTGTTTCTGAAGTTTTTTTGTTCAATGATAGTGACTTTTAAATCTGTAATAGAATGACCAGGGAGATTGAAGTGTTCACTTATTGGCTTATGTATGTTACCATTCCTGATGTCCGATTTGTGTCCATTTATTCTTTTGCGGAGGGACTGCCCGGTTTGGCCAATGTACATGGCAGAGGGGCATTGCTGGCATAGGATGGCATATATAACATTAGAGGATGTGCAGGTGAATGAGCCCTTGATGGTGTGGCTGATGTGGTTGGGTCCTCTGGTGGTGTCGCCAGAGTAGATATGGGGACAGAGTAGGCAACGAGGTTTGCTACAGAGATTGGTTCCTGGGTTGGTGTTTCTGTGGTGTGGTGTGTAGTTGCTGGTGAGTATTTGCTTCAGGTTGGGCGATTGTCTGTAAGCGAGGACTGGCCTGCCTCTGAAGGTCTGTGAGAGTGAGGGATCATTTTCCAGGATAGGTTGTAGATCGTAGATAATGCGCTGGAGAGGTTTTAGCTGGGGGCTGTATGTGATGGCCAGTGGTGTTCTGTTATTGTCCTTGTTGGGCCTGTCCTATAGTAGGTGATTTCTGGGTACCCGTCTTGCTCTGTCAATCTGTTTCCTCACTTCCCCAGGTGGGTATTGTAGTTTTATGAATGCTTGATAAAGATCTTGTAGGTGTTTGTCTCTGTCTGAGGGGTTGGAGCAAATTAGGTTGTATCTTAGGGCGTGGCTGTAGACAATGGATCGTGTGATGTGTCTTGGATGGAAGCTGGAGGCATGTAGGTACGTATAGCGGTCAGTAGGTTTCTGGTATAGGGTGGTGTTTATGTGACCATCACTTATTTGCACTGTAGTGTCCAGGAAGTGGATCTCTTGTGTGGACTAGTCCAGGCTGAGGTGGATGGTGGGGTGGAAATTGTTGAAGTCCAGGTGGAATTCTTCAAGGGCCTCCTTTCCGTGGGTCCATATGATGAGGGGCACTAGGGCACGAGAGCTGAGGAAGCATTGTTCTAAGTCAGCCATAAAAATGTTGGCATACTGTGGGGCCATGCGGGTACCGATAGCAGTGCCACTGACTTAAAGGTATAAGTTGTCCCCAAATCTGAAGTGGTCGTGGGTGAGGACAAAGTCACAAAGCTCAGCCACCAGGCTTGTTGTGACCTCATCAGGGATACTGTTCCTGACAGCTTGTAGTCCATCCTCATGTGGAATATTGGTGTAAAGTGCTTCTACATCCATGGTGGCCATGATGGTGTTTTCAGGAAGATCAAAAATGCATTGTAGTTTCCTCAGGAAGTCGGTGGTGTCTCGAAGATAGCTGGGAGTGCTGGTAGCGTAGGTTCTGAGGAGAGAGTCCAAATAGCCAGATAATCCTGCTGTAAGAGTGCCAATGCCTGATATGATGGGGCGTCCAGGGTTTCCGGGTTTATGTATCTTGGGTAGCAGACAGAATACCCCTGGTCGGGGTTCTGAGGGTGTGTCCATGTAGATTTGTTCCCGTACTGTAGCTGGGAATTTCTTGAGCAGATGGTGTAGTTTCTTTTGGTATTCCTCAGTGGGATCAGAGGATAGTGGCCTGTAGCATGTGGTCTTGGAGAGTTGCCTGGCAGCCTCCTGTTCATAATCCGACCTGTTCATTATGACTACAGCACCTCCTTTGTCAGCCCCTTTGATGATAATGTCAGAGTTCTTTCTGAAGTTGTGGATGGCATGTGTTCTGTACGGCTGAGGTTATGAGAAAAGTGATGTTGTTTGTCCACAATTTCAGCCTGTGCACGTCTGCGGAAGCACTCTATGTAGAGGTCCAGTCTGTCATTTCGACCGTCAGGAGGAGTCCACGCAGAGTTCTTCTTGTAGTGTTGGTAGGAGGGTTCCTGTGGGTCAGTGCACTGTTCAGTGGTGCGCTGAAAATATTCCTTGAGTTGGAAACGACGAAAGTAGGCTTCCAGATCACCGCAGAACTGTATCATGTTCGTGTGGATGGTGGGACAGAAAGAGCGTCCCCGAGATAGGACAGACTCTTCTGCTGGGCTAAGTGTGTGGTTGGAAAGATTGACAATGTTGTTAGATAAGTTGAGGGTACCACTGTTGTAGCCCCCTATGGCAGGTAGGAGTTTAGATAGCTTACTGTCCTTTTTCCTCTGTAGAGAAGTGAAGTGTGTATTGTAAATGGCTTGTCTCATTTTTGTAAAGTCCAGCCACGTGGAAGTTTGTGTGGAAGGTTGGTATTGTATGAGAGTCTCCAGTTCTGAGAGCTCATTCTTGATCTTCTCCTGTCTGCTGTACAGGATGCTGATCAGGTGGTTCCTCAGTTTCTTTGAGAATGTGTGGCACAGTCTCTCACCATAGTCAGTGTAGTATGTTGATCGCAATGGATTTTTTACCTTCAGTCCATTTGGTATGATGTCCATCTGTTTGCATTTGGAGAGGAAGATGATGTCTGTCTGTATCTGTGCAAGTTTTTTGTTGCAGTTGATGGATTTCCACTCCATACGGCTAAATTTAGTGCCTTGCATAGTGTCAAGTATCAGGGGGTAGCCGTGTTAGTCTGTATCTACAAAAACAACAAGGAGTCTGGTGGCACCTTGAAGACTAACAGATTTATCTGAGCATAAGCTTTCATGAGTAAAAACCTTTTTTTTGAGTGTCATGGTTCTTCTTCGGTAATCACTAGATCTGAATTTACTGAGAAGCTCATTTAAGGGGACTGGATGTTCGAAGTGATAAGGAGATAGCATTTTGTTTAGAAGCAGTGCAGAAAAGAGCTGCAGAGACGTTCTCTGCTAGCTAGTGAAAACACAGAGACTTGAGCTAAGTGGTGAAACTTCAGAATATAATGCTGTGGAGAGAAGTGGCAGTAATGGAGACTGCAGAGACACTGATGAGCAGAGGTGGAGGCATCACTCAACCACCATTTCTCTTCAGGGGCGGAAGGGAAACCCATCCAAACACACAGCTGGATTCTGGGGACATTGCTGATCTCAGACAACAAACTATGAGTAGGAGGCAGTGGAAGGAAAAAGGGATTGGCATGTTAAAGAGACATTTGTTCCTTGGGGTTTCACATCACAAGATGGGAAACTGAGAAAAGGGACACTGCTAAAGATACTGTAGGGTGAGTGTTTTACTTATTAGTTGTGTACTTTCAAATCCTTGTTGCAGTGTGTTTCAAAATTAATGTGGTGTTTTCTTCATTAGGAAATGTTGTCTTTTGTTCTAGACACTCAGTTCTTGCGAGAGGGGAAGTATTGCCTCTTAGTGGCACCCAGGGCTAGTGCTTATTTTTCTTAGATTGGTGGGTGTGGTCTGAAGCTGATTCTCTTTTGTATTGTTAAGAAGAAGCCCTTGGTATTGAACCTGGAATTTGTTGCTGCCTAAATTACCTGGAAGAAGGGTTACATGGTCAAAATTGATCACTTTTGACAAAGCAGGGCTGTTTGCTGATTACCTAGGCAGAAGAGATGTGTCTATTGGAATACAGTCTTCTCCTGAGATCTTTTCCCCTATTGGTTTGGAGAGAACTAGCCTTGCCAGGCAGGCCTGCCTTCCTTTATTTTTTTGGTCGAATGATATACTTATTTGCTGAGCCATACGTGAGAAATATAATGTGCTTGAATTTCTCTAGAGATTTTAATCCAGTCAAAGGGACATTGTCCAGTGACTTCAATGGGCTTTGAACCAGTCTCTAGGTATTTTCAGAGTGTAACTTGTGTAAGACAGACCCTTGTCAGATGTCATTATTAGTAGGAAAACATAGAATTTACTACTACTAATAATGTCATACGCAACTATGAACAGGCCAGAATCCTTGGCATAATTTAGTCCTAAACCGTTAAAACACGTCAAATTAGAGAGGCTGTTTCTGATATTCATGGAAGAGTTAAACTAAGAAGCAGGAACTGTTGCCTGCTAAACTGACCACACACTCTTGTTAAAATGGGAAATGGCTTCCTCCTTTATCTTTTTTGCTTCCAGATTATATACTTTATGCCAAGAAATCCATAATAGAGATACAATAGATCCAGGTCTTACTTGATATGGCACTATCAGGTACAAATGTTTTAATGGGAAAAGAGAGATATAAAGGCTGTCAATAAAATGTGTAAGAAACTTTACAGATATTTGAAAACTCTAATGAGGAATCTGTAACCAGGGTGTGCAGTTTGAGGAGGTTTTATTACCAAGGAGATCTGACCTCAAAGAGGATTGCAAATACATCCAACAATGTTATCTATTTTAAATACAATTGTGATAATGTAATATATATTTATGTCCAACTGATAATCCATAAAGGGAAAAAGGCCTTTGTTTTATATTGTAGAAGGTGATATATTCAGCTGATATGTTGAGAAGTGAAAATCTCTAGAAATGAATCCAAATGAAATGTGATAAAGTCTAAACAATCAAAAGGCCTGATCAGCTGCTTGTTGACAATTCAAGAGAAATAGCTTAATTTATGAAGTGAACCTACTGTAAGGAGGGTGGGAATGAACTCTCCCCTGGCATGTAGTGATGAACTCGGGGAAAAGATCTCAGGAGAAGACTGTAAATGCATAGACACACCTATTTTATGCAGACAGTCCTGATATTCGGGGCTTTTTCTTATATAAGCACCTATTACCCCCCACACCATACTAATTTTTCACACTTGCTATCTGGTCACCCTGTTCAGCAGTGAAGACAAGACATTGGTTACCTGATTTCCAGCTGACACACCTACAGCCTCAAAACTCACCTGACTCCTCCCTGCCCACGTGGATGTGACGAGCCGCTGACTCCCACCAACCCAACCAGCAAGCCCCCCCTGCCTCATCAGACAGGAGTCGAGCACTTCCCACTGTCCAACCTGTCCTACCCCCAACCTCCATTTCCTCCTAATGCCAATTTGCTCTGTTCAGTGTGGGGGTTGAGAAGTTCTGTACATCTGGGGAAGGGAGAGATTACCGTCTCCTCATTAAGGGAAGGGTGGGGGAGGCGGAATCTATCTACATTTCTAATGTGCCTTTTAGTTACCTTCTGACTGTGAGTGATGTGTGCTAACCATTAGACTAGGGTGGCGGAAGAGCTGTTTCTCCATATGGAATGTCAGCCTGGGAGGGGGAACCAGCACAATCATGGAACGAGGTAGCCTCTAGTTAGTTAAATCTATGATTAGACATTCTGTTTACAGCCCCATTTCTGAATTTTGTCGTGTGATCCAGTGGAAGAGGTTAATTTCTGACCACCATTGGTCTGACATTATCAAGGATGCAAGAGCAAATATTGCAATGCACAGGAAAGACAGAAGTGTGGTAAGAGACCATCCTGGCTTAACCAGGAGATCTCCAATGACCTGAAATTCAAAAAAGACTCACATCAAAAGTAGAAACTAGGTCAAATTACAAATGAAGAATATATAGAATTACAGCCTCTAATGTTGCTCATAAAAGGAGCTAGCTAATATTTTGGTTTTGGTCCCCAATTGTGGTGTCAAAAAATGACCTTGACAGCAAACATTACCAGTGTGTGGGGGAATTCAAAATCTTGTGTCTATACACAGACATTGTAGAACAACTGTTTGTGTGGGACTTCTGTTTATCTGCATCCCCATCCGAGGAAGTAAGAACAGGTTTCTCACCATCACATATGATAAAGCTCGTTATGTCCTTGTCAGTAAACACGAAATTGACACCCTCACCACTGAACTGCAGACAGACCAGCACAGACACGTCTCATTTTGCTTTGAGAAGGTGGCCATCAAGCTGCACCTGCGCTCCCGGAGACAGCAGGGATTTAAAAAGCAAAATACTACGGTGACCCTAAACTATTAAGGAGACGACCCCTGCCCCACAACTACAGAAACTATTACAATGTGAGGCTTGATATGCCCTTCCTGGATATCACAGAGCCCCTGTGATGTACTTTCCACATGCTAAAAGAGAGAGATTTTATTCACCATGGCTTTAGTTCACTGTGGGCTGAAGAATGCACTCAAACCAACTACACTTGGTCCAGATAGCTCCTACAGAGACCAGCATCAAGAAAAGCATCTACAGCCATTATGAATGCTGCTCCCCTTGATTTTCTTATAGCAGGGAATGGCGTAGATGATATGTATTTAAACAACATGCTACTGTACCTTTGTTGTGACATGGGTCCATCTTCTTTTAAAAATCTTAGCAGGGGGGCTGAGGGCCTCCTGGGGAATTTTTCTGTGGCCTCTATCTGCAGTCAGTAGAATGTTACCTTGGGAGACCACCATGTAATCCAAAGTAATGACTGTTACCCTTACAGGGTCTTTATCGAATCAGTGCTAAATTACAGAGTCAACACACTTACTACCCTGTTTTCTGCAGGCCTGTGATACAAAGACATTCCTGGACAAGATGAAGCAGTGGAGCTGGACGGTGAGAATCAAGTGTTTCCAAGACAGGTAATCCTGATGACCCAGAACAGGAAGACACAGCTGCTGGGTCATCTACATAGCAACCTATTTTTCAAGAAAAACTTCTGTTGAACAGTATTGTGAAAATGAAGGGATGGGGGTAGCTCCCATTTATGGACATCCAGCCATCCAGTTAGCTGTAAAATCCCTCTTGGTAGCTGTTCTCTGCTTGCTTTACCTGTAAAAGGTTAAAAAAGTCCCCCAGGTAAAGAAAAGGGCACCTGACCAAAAGAGACAATGGGAAGACTAGAACTGTTTACAATTGGGAAGGAAGCTTTCCCTTGTTGTCTATGGTTGTTCTCCGGAGATGGGGGTGGCGCAGAGCAAAGCCAGGGTGTTACCAGATGTGCCCATTACTTTGGGGTATGCTCATTTATTCGGGTTACTCCTCTGGGGAAGGGGATTCTGTAATCCTGTCAATGTACTGCTTGTGTCACTTGTGTTTACATATGGAGCTCTACTTCTCCCTTCCTGTCCCATCTTTCATGCAGATGAGGCTGGGGGAGTTGTCTTTGCTCTCCATTCTGTATGCTAATGGAGATGTCTTAATCTTGTCACCCTTGTCAGGAGGGGTCTAGGTGTGTCTCCCAACGCCCTTCACTGCTCTCTGCAAGTTTTCTTCTTCTGATGGGTTTTGGTTTAAGCAGAGGCTGGGTGGTGGGGGGGTGTCTTTCATGAGTCCAGCTGGATACTGCACCCTAGTTCCCCAGGAACACAGAGGTGTCTGGTATCAAGTCCCCCCATTGATGGGGTGCTTGCGCTGAGCGAGTATCCCCATCACATCCTTTCTTCTTGGTACCGGGTCTGATCTTCCATCCATTGCAGCCACCACATCAGTCGTTGTATCCAATAAACTAGCAGAATCAGACCAATTGCTAGTATAATTTGGAAACTAATGATCACCACAATGGTATTCAAAAGACCTGTTGCACTGGGGCTCCACCCAAGAAAAGACTCCCACCAAGAGTGATGGCCTGTGTTTTTACCTTAATGGCAATGAGACCCATTTTCAGTGAAATGGGGGAAACCTCGTTGTAGAGCTCAGGATAGGCATTTAAATGTTGTATAGTCCATATAGGCATAGTAAACTTAATTGAACTTCCCTCCCTGTTGTCACAGACCACATGGCTTTTTACAGACAAACACTGGGAGATTGGGATGGCTTTCTTAACAGGCAAATTGCCACTCCCAAGAGACAAACCATGGGAGACAGTTTCTCCCTCATACCCGTTGAGCTGAACCTGCTTAGTGGTGGGTCTCCCTTCGGAGATCCTATTCACTAGCAATTGGGCTAACATCCCTGGGTTCCCCACTGTAGCCCTCACAGTGGGTCTCCTCCATACGTCACACTGACATCTTGCGATCAGCTGGGGAGGCCCATGGGGAACCGGGCACCCCTACTGATCGTCAGACTCCCAGAGCCTCCACTCAGAAGAGGGGGCAGGGATCTGACAGGGAGTAGACGTGGGGGATGGACTCCGTACTGGGGCAGTGGGTTGTGGGGGAGCTCCCTGCATTAACTCCGTTTTCCGCATGACCTGAGACAAAGCATTAATCAGGATGCTGAGGGGCTGGCGATCATATTTTCCCATTTCCTCCCCTAAATTCACCAGCTCCTTCCAAATCATGTTCCTAAGGGTCTCCTTGGGTTGACGCTGCCCAGGGTTGTGGGAGGTAGGGGAATTAAGATTGGGAGGGTGCCTGGCAGAGTGAGGACCATTATTTGTAAATGTGATAGCCTGCACAGGCTCTGAGGTAGTCTTTTTGCTGACTTGTCTTTTTAAGACACCAGTTTCTCGCAGCAAATCTCCTGCCTGTTTGATTTTTGCCACTAGTTCACTCCAGGTTAGGTGTTCTAAATCCACAGTTCCCATGGTCACTTTTGTCTGAGAATTTAGTCCTGCATAATTGCTCTGTACTTATTCGTGTCCCTGATACTGGAAAGTGATAATCCCATTCTCTTCTGCATGGGGTAATGAATCAGCGAGAGCTGCCAGCATTTTCTTTCGAATGAGGTAAGCTTCTGGGGCCTCTCCTGGTTTCTGCTCTTCCATTATGTACAGTTTCTTAAGGGAAGACGCAGGCAGTAATATTTTAAGAGCACTTATCATCAATTCCCGGGGTCCAGTGGCAGTCCGCTCCCAAGAGCCTATGCCTATCTCTAGAGCATCTGCATCACAAGGAGAGGTGAATAACTGAGCCAATTGGGATAAGTCCATGCCATCAGAAGAGGGGTACATTTGCCAAACATGGGCCAACCATGCAACGGCTGTGTCACGGTTCAGTGGCCCCAGTCTCTCAGCAATAGCCTTGGCTTGACTAGGAGACCACCTTACTACATCCGTGACCAGCTCTGTTGTGGGAAGATCAGCTCCTGCAACTATGCGCTTAACCTCCCTTGTGAAACAGGGGCAACATTATGCCTGTGTGGCCAATCGGGGTTAAATGGGTTTTGTGGGACAGCATCAGGGGTGTCATAACTATAAAGGGAAAGGTAACAGCTGTCCTGTGTACAGTACTATAAAATCCCTCCTGGCTAGAGACTCCAAAATCCTTTTCCCTGTAAAGGGTTAAGAAGCTCAGGTAACCTGGCTGGCATCTGACCTAACGGATCAATAAGGGGACAAGATATTTTCAAATCTGGGGTGGGGAAGGCTTTTGTTTGTGTTCTTTGTTTGGGAGTGCGTTCGTTCTCGGGACTGAGAGGGACCAGACATCAATCCAGGTTCTCCACATCTTTCTAAACAAGTCTCTCCTATTTCAAACTTGTAAGTAAATAGCCAGGCAAGGCATGTTAGTTTTCCTTTGTTTTCTCAACTTGTAAATGTACCTTTTACTAGAGTGTTTATCTTTGTTTGCTGTACTTTGAACCTAAGACTAGAGGGGAGTCCTCTGAGCTCTTTAAGTTTGATTACCCTGTAAGGTTAATTTCCATACTGATTTTACAGAGATGATTTTTACCTTTTTCTTTAATTAAAAACCTTCTTTTTAAGAACCTGATTGATTTTTCCTTGTTTTAGATCCAAGGGGGTTGGATCTGTATTCACCAGGAGTTGGTGGGAGGAAGGAGGGGGAATGGTTAATTTCTCCTTGGTTTAGATCCAAGGGGTTTGGATCTGTATTCACCAGGGAATTGGTGAAAGGTTTCTCAAGGCTTCCCAGGGAGGGAATCCAATTGGGATGGTGGCAGCAGACCAGAGTTAAGCTGATAGTTAAGCTTAGAAGTTTTCATGCAGACCCTTACATTTGTACCCTGAAGTTCAAAGTGGGGATACAGCCTTGACAAGGGGGTATCTTTGTTTTCCCAGGGGGCTCTAAATCACAATCTTCTCTCAACCTTACAGCTGCTACCACCCCCTTATGCGCACTAAGTTGGGCACGCAATTGACTAATCTTTGCCTCACCCTCCTGATGGTCTGCTGCTGCCTTTGCTGCCCTGTTCTCTTCTGCCAAGAAACGAGTTGCTGCTCTTGCTTCTTCTAACAGAACTTTTGTGTGTGTTCACCCTTTTCTATACCGTTCTGCATTCCTGCTGGCCTTGTCTCTCTCCTCTTGTATATCTCTGAGTACAGTCACCATTCTGAGCTTTTCTGCTATCAATTCACACCCGTCTGTCTCACATTTATTCAAATGTTGTTGTAACTGCTTTTTCTCAAGCTCTAGTTTGTGCCCTCTCTTTACCATTTCAACCATGTCCAGACATGCATCAAATATTGCCCATGCAGCCGCTGCATCCTTTGCACTACCACGTGGCTTAAAGGTGTGCAATACTGTTCAAAGCTCAGACTAGCTTCAGTCAGCGGATTCTCACCCTTAAAACACCCACTTTCCCAAGGGCATTTCCTCTTTTTTATTACCCATCTCTCTAACCTGTTGGTTTTCTCCTGTCTCAAGCGAGCAGCAAAAAGGTCTTTTTCAGCCATCTTTATTTCCTTATTTCATTAATGATCCCCACCAACAGCTCTTTCTAACACCTTTACTTTGAAGGCACTACTCTTAACTCCTTATTTCACAGTTCTACAGGTATTCTAAGCACAATTCTTATCAGAAGGTTACCAAATAGTGTATGAGAGAGAGAGACCTTGCTAAAGGAGCTTGGTCTGAAAAAAAGAACAGAAAGCAAGCTTACTCAGGTCTGTGCCTCAGTTTCCCCACTCCATAGCAACTACTCAACAATTACCACGTGATTAGAGTCACGTGCTGATCGCGTATCTCCACCAATTTGTTACCAGATGTGCCCATTACTTTGGGGTATGCTCATTTATTCCTCTGGGGAAGGGGGTTCTGTAATCCTGTCAATGTACTGCTTGTGTCACTTGTGTTTACATATGGGGCTCTACTTCTCCCTTCTGCAAGTCCCCTCCCAATGGAGCTATCCTGCAGGACCTAAGGTCCCTTGGGCTGGGTTTCTCCCACCCCAGGACCAGATAAACATCCACACACCACACGTACATTAACAGAGCAAGTCTGAGCGGACTGGGTCAATCAGCACTGTCAAGCTGACCCCTTATATGTCTCTTGGACTCACTGGGCTGGATGAAGCAGCACTTTCAAGCTGTCTCTCCTTATATGCTCCTGGGCTCCATGGACTGGGTCAAGCAGCATTTTCAAGCTGTTACCCTTATGTGTCCCAGATTCCGCACGTCCCTATCCCCACTCCCCCAACTCAATTTTACTGGCAGTAACCTACTCGATGAGCAAACCCCACAGTATTTTGGGCGCTGCAGGGATCTTTAGCTTAGGTAAAAGAAGCGTTGCTGTAGAGTGAATGGGGGAAGCTAAAAACACAAATGAGTAAAGTTCAGCAAGAGAGAGAGAAGCAACCAACTTAACCATAGAAGTTATTTATTGAATAATAGTAATAACTACACAAGGAGGACTAAACCAACATAACATACATGATTAAAGGTTAATACCTAAGGTAAAAAGGAAAACAGAGAGAGAGAGAGAGAAAGAGAGGGGGTCTCACCCACTCCATGAGGCTTGAACTGGTCAGGATTCCCAGATGATGGTGGTAGCTCAGGGTTCTGAATGCTGGAGACAGGCAGAGCCCCCAGCACGATCAGTCAGGAGATGGAGTTCCAGTGGAACTGATGCACAGTGTGGATCTAAGCATCAGAACCCTTACTAGAGGATGAGTAGGGATTTTTGTAGAGAAATTATAATGGTTCAAGGGAGAACACTAGATTTGTTTATAGGTAAACTGATGACTCAAGGGTTTTCTTTAGACTAGACAATAGGAGCTGATCACTCTTGGCTATGGGTGGTGTTTTCTTCCAGGGAGCTCACAATGCAACTAGGCTGCTTCAGTATTTTGGATATCAATCAAGGATTCACTCCTAGAATTGGTCTGATAACTGCTGAGCTGGGTGTGTGCAGGTGTAGGTTCATTAGCATCTGGAGCAGAGATTCCCAGGATGCAGTGTGTCCCTGCTTTTTCTTGTCCCAGAATTCAGTGTGGTTCTCTGTTCTCCATTCTGTATGTAAATTGAGATGTCTTCCTGTCCCATCTTTCATGCAGATGAGGCTGGGGGAGTTGTCTTTGCTCTCCATTCTGTATGCTAATGGAGATGTTTTAATCTTGTCACCCTTGTCAGGAGGGGTCTAGGTGTGTCTCCCAACGCCCTTCACTGCTCTCTGCAAGTTTTCTTCTTCTGATGGGTTTTGGTTTAAGCAGAGGCTGGGTGTGGGGGGGGTGTCTTTCATGAGTCCGGCTGGATACTGCACCCTAGTTCCCCAGGAACACAGAGGTGTCTGGTATCAAGGGCTATGACTACGCTTTAAGCCAGGTCTGAGAAATCATCAGATTGTCCTAGAATTACTGATTTGAAACCCTCCCAAATATGTAAGTAATTTAGGAATGTTTAGAAAGACACGGTTAGGTTTATTTCTCTTTATCTTTTAAGGCTTGTGGACTCCTCTGTGCTAACCCCAGATGCATTTGTTTGCTTGTAATCTTTAAGATGAACTCCCAAGAAAGTTAGTTTGGGTGCTTAATTTTTGGAATTGCTCTTTTAAAATCTTGCAAAAGCCTAAATTCCAAATGTATTTTCTTCCTTTTCTGTTTTTAATAAAATTTACCTTTTTTAAGAACAGGATTGGATTTTTGGTGTCCGAAGAGGTTTGTGCATGTTGTTAGATTAGCTAGTAGCAACAGCTAATTTCCTTTGTTTTCTTTCTCAGCTCTTCCCCAGAGAGGAGGGTGAAAGGGCTTGATAGTACCCCACAGGGAGGAATTCCGAAGTGTTCCTTCCTGGGTCCAAGGGGTTTTTGCATTTGGGTGGCGGCAGCATTTACCAAGCCAAGGTCAGAGAAAAGCTGTAACCTTGGAGTTTAACCTAGAGTGGCCAGTATTAGTTTTTAGAATCCTTGACGGCCCCCACCTTCTACACTCGAAGTGCCAGAGAGGGGAATCAGCCTTGACAAGTATGGATGTGAAAATAAAACTGATAAACAGTAATGACGCCCTCTGCTTAATGGGTGATGCAATCAAAGGCTATAACCTGCGGATTATTTCAGTAACCCATTTTTAAAAGAAAGTACGGGTGGCCCTGGCACTGTCTGTATCAGGTGGACAACAAAACTAACTGGGTGAACATTGGCTCACCTTGTACCTGGAGAATTACCACAGAGTTATTTCTCTCATACGGACGCTGCCTGGAGAGGATGTTATTTCCCAGAAGCAGCATGACATTTTTAAATAAAAATGCTGCTGACATTATGTTCCACGCTTGACAATTACAAAAGCCCCATATTCTTACCTGTAGCTATCACTGTGTGTTTTCCTTCCATCACCGTAACAATGGTTTACCTTTTGACCAGTTTTTAAAACTGTATTCTAATGACTTAGTGCAGTGTTTCCCAAACTTGGGATGCTGCTTGTGTAGGGAAAGCCCCAGGTGGGCCGGGCTGGTTTGTTTACTTGCTGCGTCCACAGGTTCAGCCAATCACGGCTCCCACTGGCTGCGGTTTGCTGCTCCAGGCCAATGGGAGCTGCTGGAAGCTGCGCGGGCCGTATTCCTCTAGGAATTTCCAAGTTATCATCATGGTGCTTGTCTCTGATATACAGAGGGCTCCCCAGAACAAGTTAGCCTTTTGTTCCTTGAAAGGACATGGATACAGGCCTCCGATCAATAATAGGCCCACAAGCAGTAATGCTTCAAAAACAGAAATAATATTTCTTTAGAAATGAGTGGGAGGAGTTTTTAGAGGGGGTCACATGCCACCTCTTGCTCCAGGTTACATGTCAATCTCTGCCCCAGGACTTGCCCTAATTTGTCAAACTCCTCTTGGGGCAGGCCTATGGGTCACCCAACAGGCTAGAGATAGGCACAGAATCCAGGTTTCCTATGTCCTAGTCCTGTGCTCTTCCCTGGTCATACATTAACCCCTTTTCTCACAAAATGCCTTTTCCCAATAAAGACAAGTCCCTCTAGGTCTGGTCCCTGAAACGTTCACCATAAGGGCTGTGAGGAAGACGTGGGCTCAGGGCAGGAGGAAAGGGCACTGAGAGAAGGAGCTGGTTTGTGGAGAAAAGATTGAAGTAACTTCAGGGGCACCATTTCAGACAGTGGTGTGCAGAACATTAATCGTGATTCTTGGGGCTACTTAGGCACCTGAAAACTCTAGATTTTGTATATAAGGTGGTGGGCCTACAACCAAAAAATATAGCGGGGGGAGGTCAGCTCAAAAAGTTTGAAAACTGCTGAGGATGTAGGCAGGGGGTAACTAGCGACTGCGTGCAGGCATGGAGGTAGCTCAGGTTCCAGGTGGGGGTGTACTTCAGGGGCCAGGCAGGAGGTTGCTAGGGGCTGTGTTCCTGGAGAGTGCAGGCAGAAGGTATATAGGGGTCGAAGGGTGTAACTCAGGATGCAGGGAGGGGCTGTGTCCAAGGACGTGCTGCTACTGAGGGCTCAGCCATACCCTCAGTCCCTAGTTGTCACACTGGGGGCAGCTCTGCGGATCAGTGGCCGGGGTGAGTTGCGTGCGCTGCCCACCCACTTCCAAAATGGGCAGGTGGAAGGGAACACACTGATACCAGCCCCCACCCCATTCTATGCAGCATATCAGCAGGTGAGGAGCGACGCCAGCGGTGGCCCCATAGTGGAGGACGGGGCAGCATGGCTGCAAACAACAGCGGAGAAGGTCAGAGAGGGTGAAGAGAGGAAGGGCAGCATCTTCCCTTCTGCTGCACACTTCACACAAATCTGGTACAAAACTAGCTGGGGTTGGGGGAAGGCCTTTCCTAAATGGTACCCCCGGGGTAACAATCTTTTGCTGCTGCAAAGATATGCAAAGCAGCTGTGAGCTCAATTGTCTCTCCCTCTCCATGGGAGGACCCCATGTGGCTGCCTCAGTTACACCCTCACTTGCAAATTTGCTCAGGTTTCTATAAGCCTGGGTCTTTGGGATTTCCAATGCCCTTCAGGCTCTTGCATGGGAGCCTGCTGCACAGGGCAAGGTCTGGACACTCAGGCTCTAGAGAAGTGATCTCATGATGGGGAGGTGTGGGAGGCGAGGGGAGCAGAGAGAGGGTCGACAGGCCGTGGAGAATTGATGTGGGCGTTACAAACCCTGCAGCCAAACTGGGACTGAACCCCACTCCTCTGACAACAACACAAACCAAATGGCTTTGTCAAAGGACCAAGGAAAAGGTCACGATTTATCCATGTGAGCTCACTGAAATGTATAGATATGTATGTCCCCTGGTCTAGGAACACCCCTGGGTGGATTTTACATATGGCAGTGACCGTTTGTTTTATTTATATGTAGTTAAGATAACAGAAGGAAGGGATTGTTATGGAAAAGAAATAGCAAAACAGCCCCTGTGTGGAATCAAAATATTCACAGGCATGTTTGCAATACACCACAACCAGCAGCTACTTTTATTGAAAAAAGAAGAACAAGCTATTGGGTGGGACACAAGGGCTCCCTTGTGGATTTTTTCCAGCTTGCGAGATTCTTTGCAGCCCAGATGAAAAGCATCCAAGGATTTTAGAAGCAAGGCGTCCTCTGCCAGATTCTGAGAGATCCTGCATTGACAATCTCTGCTGCCATCACTCACTCTCTCTCTATTGCAAAAAGGGAAGAAACTCTCACTTTCTATGTTTATAGCCATTAAAAAAAGGACAATGTAACATTACATTTCAAATTCAAGGTAGAGCAGGAACTTCCCCATCATTTAATAGTGTGTGCAGATGTAACTCCAACAGACCTTGATTGACATCGGTCGGGATTGAACCTGGAGCCTCTGGAGTTTAATGCATGAGCTTCTACAGTATGAGCTAAAAGCCAACTTCCTCTTATTTAAGGTTGTAGAACAGATTCAGTCTATCTATTATATTTAAACATGTGTACTGGCTGGCTTCTGAAGTAAATATGCTGGACTTCTGAACGTGGCTCTCCCCTCCCTCTGCCCCTAACTCTCCCGTAAAGGAGTCACATTCTCATTTCCTTACAAAACTCCTTCCTATTAACATTCTACACAGTTTAAGTGACAACCAAAAAAAAAAATAAATAAATAAAGTCGCTGGGTGATTAAAAAGAGAATCCCGGCAAATTACCGGTAAGTATAAAAACGGCTAGAAATATGATGTACAATATCATAGAAATGTCCATCAAACTTTTAAAAAAAGTTGAAATTTGAAATTCCATTGAGCGAATTAATCAAAAATGTGAATTTTAAAAATATTGACTATCTCTATGATATATAGAAAAATAAAACCAAAAATATGTAAGATGTAGAATAATGTGACTCACGTCCGTGTTTACTTTTCCTTTCAAACACACTTTTGTCCATAGCTAAAACTAAAATAATAAATATTTACTTAGAGGATAAATAAGTTATTCTTAAAGAATGCCTGGACTATTCTGTCTTCCAGCTCACGTAAGCCTAATAGCTTGACCCTATTCAGATGGTACTTCCCTATCTGATGATAATCTCTGTACATATTCAGGTTTCAGAGTAACAGCCGTGTTAGTCTGTATCCGCAAAAAGAACAGGAGTACTTGTGGCACCTTAGAAACTAACATATTTATTTCAGCATAAGCTTTCGTGGGCTACAGCTCAATTCTTCGGATGCATAGAATGGAACACACAGACAGAAGATATTTATACCTACAGAGAACATGAAAAGGTGGATTCAATTATCACTTCAAAGGGTATCCCTACTTCTGATATTTCATTTTAACTGATTGGCCTCTTACAGTTGGTATGGGTACTTCCACCTTTTCATGTTCTCTGTACGTATAAATATCTTCTGTCTGTTCTTTTTGTACATATTCAGTGAAGCAGCCATGTGTGTAGCAGTGCAGTTGTTAGCACAGAGCTCCTATCTTCACCTCTCCTGCCTCAAAACTGCCTATATGGCAATTTAGGATTGGTCTACACTAGGAAATTTAGTTGGTGTAACTATGTAGCTCAGGAGTATGAAAAATACACACCCCTGAGTGACACAATGAAACCGACCTAACCCCTGGTGAAGACAGCGCTAGGTTGATAGGTGCATTCTCCATTGATGCACCTACCACCTCTCGGGGAGCTGCAGCGCCTACACAGATGGGAGAACCCCTCCCGTCGGGGAAGGTAACATCTTCACTGAAGCGCTTTGGCTCAGCTGCAGCAGTGTTGCTGTGCCACTGTAGCCGTTTGGGTGTAGAGAAGAAGCCCAAACTGTCTCGGAAAACCTCTCACCCCTCCCAACTTCCTCTCTCAGTCCTGTCCCTGCTGTGACATTAATTTGAGCATGCTGGGCACCTTGTACAAGACTAAGGGGAGATCCAGCAGCTAACAATAAGAACACACATAGAATTGGCTGCAGAGAAGCAATGAGACCAAGTTAACTTAACTTTATGAAACATGTTAAAACCAGTAAAAAGAAATTCTGAGCAATGCTAGTATTGAAGTCACTAAGGTTTGTAATTGCTCTAGATTTCTTAAAGGAGAAATGCAAAAGCACCGAGTATGTACTGAGCTACCATAAAGACTGAAAGTAGCATCAATCCTTAAAGGCACTAGTGCTTATTGAATTGTATTGCAGAGTGAGCATATCTGATAATATACATGCATGACCCACTGGTCAGCGTGTGTTATGAATTAACCTCAGTGGAGGCTGTGAGTCGGTTACAGGCTCCATCTAGAGACTGGAGCTTTTGTTCAACCTGACGGCACTTGAGCATTTAGCTCTGGAGGGTTCTGGTTCAAACCACAGAGTACTGGTCCCAGAAGGCATGACAGCCTTCACACGTGTGCTCAAAAGTGCCTCTTTCCCACAAAAACCCACAGGAGCAATTTTATCCTCAACACGGCTCCTCATGTTTGCAGCATCTGGACCCAGATGTTCTTTAACACATGTCCAAGAATGCTGCAAAGCACCTGGTTGTCTGAAATCCTCAAATGTTCATCACTGTGTTCATTTCCAGTTTTTCACACTGTGTCATTCTGGATGGACTGTGCAGTGAGGTCCAGGTCACAAATGAGTTTAATTGTTCTTCCATTTTTGAGTGGAATGATTTAAAAATAGCATTTTTTCTATGGGAAAATCATGATTATATCCATACTGTGTGGGTGCAGCGTACCTTCTCATCATCAGACTTGGCCAGTGCCTCCATTTCTCCTGTTGGCTTGGTGGTTTAGCGCCCCTCCCTCCTCCTCTCCCCGCCCCCCCGCTCACACTGAACCAAAATATCCACGACCTGGGGCAAAATAACATTAAAATAAAAACACAAAACCCTCTGCGCTAGAGATGCTTCCTTGGGGGCTGAGTGACCATTTCTTCTCCTCGGCTGCTTCCATTTAGGGCTCCCAAATTCTCCTCTACTCAGCTCGTCTCTAAGCTTATCTCAGTTTGCTTTTACAGGCTTCATTTTTAAGCCATTTCTTTTTGTCAACTCAGCCTCCCTGCTCCTTTTCTTGCCAGAGAGACTCACAGCCGGTCCTACAAACTCCTCTCAGTCTGAGGACAGGAGGCCTTTCAAATGCAGAGATGATATCCACAAAGGAGACTTTACCAAAAAAGGACAAGTATGTAAAAAGAAGGCATTATAATGGAATGAGACTGGCAGCTTTCCTTATGGTGAATGCTACCAAGAAAATTCCATGCTTCAATGTGTCCTCGGGTAGTTATTGAAATTAGGATCCTTCTGTCAATGACTGAAAGGGTGACATAACATTTTTGAAAGGCTTAAAATATAAGTGTAAATCAGAAGCCGTGTTGCTGGTTATTCTAAATATTTTATGTCAGATTTGATCATTTTATACTAGGATACGACACACACACACCCTTAAACATAGCTCCAAACTTGTATATGTTTCTTTTTGGTAAATTAAGCATTACTGTTGTAAAGAGCAGCCATTTTGATCTCATAAGTGCTGCACAATGATACGAAGGAGACGCATCCCCCATACTCTCTCCTGGGAAATATACTTTAGTCCTTCCCCGTTGTTTTCCATATTCCTAAATGAAACAATGATGTAAACGGACGCCAGACTGGCCAGAGACATTGTCTGTATGATGCCATGTTGGCAAGCCAGAGAGGCTTCAAAATGGGTGGTGGAGAGTAACTGCAATACATGAGCAATACATGGCTCACATGGACCACTGAGCACTGTGGAGACTCTGGGCTGCTCTGGGTTGTGGACAGACCATAGGCAGCCTGAGTAAAGCAGCTATACAATTACTCTCACTCTAACATGTAAACCCCAGATAGTCCATTATCATGGCAGCACAGAATTTTCCTTTGTCCCATGTCAGGGTTGTGCCATGTGCTCTCAGCCTCCAAGGTAATTAAACAGCAGCTATAGAAATTCGAGACACAAATATTTTCTTTACACAGTAATGTCTCCCTTGTGGCATCCTGAACTTACCCATCTTCTTCTACAGCAACTCTGCCCAAAACTACATCTTCCGATTTGTATGAAATGGGGGTAACATGGATTGCGGCAGAAGCCCCCAGCACGACGACAAGCAATGGAGTCACTGATGAACTGGGTGAATCCTGCACAAAGAAAAAGTGTCTTCATTTTCATTTACATATAAGTGTAAACAAGGGCTGTGATTGCAGCATGACGGGCATTTCTCATTAGCTGAATTTCCAATTCACTGAGACAAGGCCAAGTCAACCCAATTATCTTCCTGTGCCTGTGCCCAGTCAAAGGCTGCTCCTAAGAAATGAGCAGAGGGAGTTAATTGAGGAGATCTTCTGGCTTCCTGGCTGCAGGCTTCCGAACTGTAGCACTGAGCCTGGGAGTCCTTCCCAGCCCCACACCTGTACGGGATGGAAAGCAGGTAGCTGTCTGCATCACCAACTTCTAAGAGTGGGGCAGTGGTTTTGCTGCCGTGGTTTTGACTCTTTCTGATTCCAAACGCTGATGAACTAGGCAGTATCTAAATGCTGATTGGCTGAGCAGGGTTGAACCAGGGTCAGAACGCCAGATTGTCAGTGAGACTCGGCACAGACATTCTTGTGAAGACTCAGCACTTGGTAATACTGACTCAATGGCCAATTGACAGTCTTAGACATTCCAGACAGGCTGGTCCTTATGATCATGTGGCCCAAATGTCCTTTAGGATATTAATATTTGACGATTTTAAACTAGATTTTAGCTGTGCTTTCCTTAAAGTATCCACGGTGACATTCCCCAGGGTACAATCTGGACCACTGAACAGGCCTGTTCCCTCAGGTCTCCAACCTGCAGTGCTTCCTACACTGCTCCGCTGTGAAAGCAACCACTTCCGGTCCTGCTCATGCACAGCCCCTAGTATGGAAAGTCACTCCCAGTTGAATTAGAGGAAAACTTCCAGCAAGACACTCCTGAATTATCCTGCAGAGCAACACCAGCCAATTCCCAGTGCCAGCCTCATCCTCCAGAAATGTGCATCTTGTACTTATCAGTATCTTCCTGGGCTATACAAGCTCATAGAAAGTCTGTCATTTCATCTGAGGAAAAGGATATGCACAGACCCTTCTATCTCAAGTGAAGGTTCCCAAACTCTTCAATCCAAACACTTGAATCCCCTAGAACAAAGGGTATTTTCATTGGGTTAGGCCAGAAGAAGAGGACACAAGCTGAAAATGTCCAGTCTTTTTAATCTGTCCTCATACGGAAGCTGTTCCATACCCCTAATCCTTTTAGTTGTCATTGTCTGTAACTTTTCCAATACTAATATATCTTTTTTGAGTTGGGGTAACCACATCTGCACACCACATTCAGCATCTGCACACAACATTTAATTATCATGGATTTATAAAGAGGCATCCTGATATTTTTGGTCTTATTACCTATCCCTTTCCTAATGGTTCCTAACATTCTTTTAGTATTTTCTGTTAGTGCCGCTGTGCATTGAACAGATGTTTTCAGGGAACTCTCCACAATGATTCCAAGATCTCTTTTCTGAGTGGTAACAGCTAATTTAGACCCAATATTTTAAAAGTATAGTTGGTATTATGTTTTCCAAAGTGCATTATTTTGCATTTATCAACATTGAATTTCGTCTGACATTTTGTTGCCCAGTCACCCAGATTCATGAGACTCCACTGTAACTCTTAGCATTGTGCTTTGGACTTCACTATCTTCATCTACTGTTTACCCTTAGATTTAGATTTAGCTGTATGACTGTTAACTTGTTCCCAGCTTACCAAGTGATCCAAATCCCTTTCTATGAGTGACCTGTCCCTTAATTTTTGTCACTTGCTAACTTTATAGGTGATGATTGTATGTTTTTTTTTTTCAGGTCCTTTATAAAAAGTTTAACTAGTGTCGTGGCAAGAACCAATCCCTGTAGGACTCCACTAGGTAGAACATTGGTGATAGTATTATAGGTCATAGTTCAGCCAATCTGACTGGATCTTAATAGGAACATTAAAGACCCCTTTCTCACCCCAGGACTATTCTCCAGTGAAATGTGAAGTATCTGCTGAAAACCATACAACTCTTTTGAAAAAAAAGCTGAAAAAATTATGATACACAATTTTTAGAAATCTTAATACAGACTCACCATTGTCCTTCTATATTCTCCCTTCATGTCATTAAGATCTTACCTGGAGAGCTTTGCAGCACCAGGAAAAAGACAGCAAAGAGCAGGTATAGAATCTTCATGGCTGAAGTTTGCCTGGGAGCTCAGTGTTGCTGGAGAGAAGACACTGCGAGATAGAGAGGAGATGGAGAGTCTCTATTTATGGGCTACCAGGGATTGTGAAATACTGATCTGTTGAAATCTTTTTTGAAGCTTGCCACATTTACTAAATTTCTGTTGCAATCGGTTTATAATTATCATCATGATTATAATTTATACAAGTATCAGAGGGTTAGCCGTGTTAGTCTGGATCTGTAAAAAGGAACAGAGAGTCCTGTGGCACCTTTAAGACTAACAAATGTATTGGACGCATCCGACGAAGTGGGCATTCACCCACGAAAGCTTATGCTCCAATAAATCTGTTAGTCTTAAAGGTGCCACAGGACTCTCCATTATAATTTATACAGCGTCATAAACATTCCTGGAGAATTTCAGGGAAACACAGTAGTCAAGTTCCTGCTTTGTGCAAGTTACAATATGAGTATTTACAACTAGCAAATATCTACTGCCTGATCGAAAGGTCTCTGAAAAAATGGAAAGCCCCCTATTAACTTGAAATGAGGGTCCTTTCGCAGAGAAGAATTTCAGAACACAACTATACCTGGGAAGCATTTATAGTAGGGCATGTGCACATTGTTTGTACAATATTTAATCAATATTTTACTTGTATTTAAGAAAATTTACTAACTTCATGCATTAAAACCCATTCCAAAGAGGTTAAAAATCCTTTTTAAGAGAGATTTATGAGAAATAAAGTGAATAACATTATAAATACTGTATGCCAGGAATCCATAGATTTTTTGCTGTGTATCTAAATTGAGGAATTTTACATTTTGTGATGGTACAAAACCATGAGGTTTCCCTTTCTTTTATCTCTCATAACAAGCATCAGCTTTAAGAGAACTATCTAAAGTGGAGACATAAAATGTTGATGCATCAAACATGGGGAAGCCAGTGGCATTTGCAGGTGCCAAGCACCTCTCAGGATTTGTCTAATTCTTTCCGAGAACAAGAAGTGATTGGGCTTAAACTGAAGCCAGGGAAATGGAAGAACATTTCTAAGGGTTCTATAGAGCTCTATGACACCTCCAAGTTCCCTGGGGGATTCATTCTAACCAGGGTTTAGAGTCTACAAAATACAACCTCCTGCACAAAGCTTCACAAAGCCCTTCATAGACCCCCTCCTATTCCCCTTCTTCCTCTTTCCCCCTATTTCCTCCCGTTTGGAAGCACCAAATAGAAAAGTTGAGGGGAGTGAATGAAGAATGAGAATCCATGGGGAGGAGGACATCCATAGGGCAACAGGGAGCTGTGACAGGGCAGTGAGCTGTCCCTCTCATCTCCCAGTCAGTGCCTCTATTTCAACTGTCTCTGTTGTTGGAAGGTGCTGGTTTTCTCACCTGCTACGTTCTCCACAGAGAAAGGACAAGGGGCACTGGATGTTTCTCTCCAGAGGGGGGACACATGGAGCGGACACGTCACCTTGATGGTCACCTCATGCCATTTATTTCCCTGCTATGTTCTTGCCATTCACGCAGAGAAGTTAGATAAAAACAGTTAGAGTCACAATTGATTATTGCTTTATTTTTTCCTCTACAATTTATAAATATACTGTTGTTAAGGGTATGAACTGTATGCTACTATTTTTAAGTTTTAAAGATGGTATTTGATTCTATTGATCTAGACAATCTTTGGAAAAAATTAAGAATTATGGGTATCGATCTAAGACATTTTGGAGGCTCTCCAGATTGCTGTGTGTCGGGTAAAGGCAATGGAGAATGTTTTCTCAGTGGCTTGGACAGAACACCAGGGATGCCTTCTAGTACCTCTTGTTATTAATTTATATATTCATGATACAGTCGATGTTATAAAGGAAAATTAATTTTCTCCACCACACATTAAAGGTAGACTTATCTCGGTGTTACTATATGCTGATGACATGGTTGTTTTATCGCAAACTCCATGAGGCATCTTCTGGCTGTTATCTCAATTTTCCTCTTATTTTAACTTCCAAGACCTGGTTCTCATTTATAATGAGACCAAGTCACGATTTCTGGGAAGAAGCATCCGCACATTGAGCGGAAGATCGGAGGCCACCCTGTAGAACAAGTCTCTGCTTTGACTTATTTGGGGATAAAGTTTCATGATTCAGGCAGCTGGTCCCCTTATCATAAAGACTTAAAACAAAAGGCCCTTAGCTCTGTTCAAGGGGTGCTGTGTTTTACCTGATCATACGGTGGGAGCAGAGTTGCCCCAGTGCTAAGAATTTTTAATACTAAAATAATATTGCAGATGCTCTATGAGCATGTCTACATCGTAAAAAAGGAAAAACTGGGGCTGTCCCATGGCAGCTGACTCAGGTTCGTGGGGTTCGGGCTGTGGTGGTTTCATTGCTGTGTAGACTTCTGGGTCAGGCTGCAGCCCAAGCTTTGGGACCGTCCCACCTCACAGAGTCCTAGAGCCCAGGCTGGAGCCCCAGTATCAGACATCTAACCAGCAGTGAAACAGCCCCACAGCCTGAGGCCACCCATGGGTGTCTAGTTGCTGTGTAGACATTCCCTCTGAGGTCACATTTGGATTAGGGGATTAGAGGATTAGAGGTCATCTATGCTGCTGTAGCTCTTGTAGGTAGACAAACCCTAAGCGTCTAGCCCTTAATACTCACAGGTCTGCTTCACTGGGTGAAAAACTAACCGTTATCAGGGGTACAGTTGTTCTACCTCATTGAACCTACTTGGGCTCCCATTAAGCATTGACTCCATTACAGAAGTTTGGAAATTTCCTTCAGTTTCCCTGGCTGCAGCTGTAGCCCCGTCACTTCTCATTCTCGTTATCAGTGATTATTCATGTAGTATACCACGTGATTTGTTTCTAATAAGAAAGCTGATATGCTCTGTTGATAGGTTGTGAAACCAATGGAAAGTGAAGCCCATTGAAATCTCATAAGTGCTATTTGGCCATTTTGCCTGATTAACCCTTCGACTGGCATTTCGAAGAGATCTCATAACATAGGTAGCCCATCCTTCTAAGTAGCAGATGAAGTGTAGAGAATAACCAGGTAAGGGTACAGAGAGGACAGCTGTTTTCTTTTACTGTGCCATTAATGTTGTAGCATGATGAGCTATGATCTCTCTCTCTATATATATGTTTTCTCTTCAATATTCACCAATCCCTACCAGACCCCACCAGACATATACCCCATCAATGATGACTTGTTTACATTTACATTTTGAGACCTACCAGTTAACCAGCTTTTAATCCATTTAATGTATGCCATGTTAGTTTTATATAATTCATTTTTTAACTACAAATGTCCAGTGGTACCAAATTAAATATTTTACAGATGACTAAGTATATTATATCAACAACATTATCTTCATAACCCAAACTGGTATTCTCATAAAATATATTAAGTTAGTTTGACCAGACCTTTTTTCCATAAACCCATTTGATTGGCATTAATTGTGTTACTTGCCTTTAATACTGTATTAATCCAGTCTGTATCAACTACTCCGTTATCTTTCCTGCGAATGATGTCAGACTGACAAGCCTATAATAACCCAGGGCTTTCTGTTCACTCGTTTTAAGTTCTGGCACAATAATAGCTTTCTACCAGTCTTCTGCAACTTCCCCAGTGTTCAAGACTTATTGAAAACCAACATTAATGGTTCAACCAGCTTCTCAGCCAACTTCTTTCAAATACACAACTTTCTCCAAAATACTCTCAGTACTCTTTCTAGTGAGATCACCTGGGTAATGAAACTTCCTCAAACTTCAGGGTTCTGTTTTCCTATATTGTTCTATATTTTTATATATAGTTTCTAAAATGGACATTATGCTGCCAATCAAGTCCCAGCTTGATCTTGTCTATCTGCTATGGACTTCTAGGAATAAAGCAAATAATACAGAAGAAACTGATAAAAGGTGAAATTACTTCACAAGTGAGTGAGAGTTTGTGGTTAGCTCCGCTAGCAACTGTTGCTGTTACTCAATCTAACTCCTCTGTGAGCCACAGATGCAACATCTGCTATTAGACATGTTTTAAGGGCTTAGCCCTAAGTTCTGTAAAGGATTCTTGCTCATCCCTGGACATATATGACACTATTAAAAATACTAATAACTTGGGACCAAACTCTATGTGTATGTGTGTGTATTACTTCTGCACCTTGTTCATATAGTATTGATTAATATTCTTAGTGAATGTTTTTTTATTTTTCCTATTTTTATGCATCCATCCCATTACAGAGATGTTTCAAATCCTTTGAAAATCACAGAATAAGCTTCATAATATTGAGGATACTTTGAGTCATGAATATACGTGTGTGGTGGGGGCATCATGTGGTGTATAAGAATTGAGTATTATTCTTTTAAACTATTGGGATCATGTAGCCATCAAAATTGTTTGAGCAGAAGTCTCCATGGAAAACCAGACCTAGTATTTTTGTGCCCAGTAATATACACAGTTCTGTGGAAGTAGCAGGGCCTGCCTGTTTTCCTGTAGCCTTTGTGTGTTGTAGAGAGCAAGGGCACAACAGGTCCCTCTAAAATGACTTTGACAATCTTTGCCATGACAAAGCCGGGATCTGAACATGACCATAGATGATGGAGATCCCCGCAAGTCAGCAGAGCTGGCTCCAGCAGAGCTCAGTCTTCATGCAGGGTTGGGCCCTGTCCTTCCCCCTGAAAATCCATCAGTTTCTCTGTGGATTGGGAGGGCAGCGGCCTCCATTGGCAGCCTGCTGAAGAGTGTAGATGGGTGCAACCTGGAGGCCTGAAGACAGAAGGGAGGGAGAGGCCATTGGGGCCCCTCTGAAAACGCCCCTGAGGTGTGAGGCAGGGGCGATTTGAGGTCTCGGGATTGGGAGTTAGAATAACATGAGGCGGGGTTGAACGAGAAGAAGGAGGGGTGTGATGAAGAGGAATGGGACATGTGATGGGATCAGCAGGGTCAGAGGCACATGGTGTGGAAAGTAGAGGGAATAGAGTTACATGGGGGGAGGATCTGGGAAACTGGGACATGTGGGGTGGGACTGGGGGGACTCAGAGGAACACGGAAGGAATTTGGGGTTTGAGGTCCACTGGCAGCAGACACCTCAGGGGGTTGAGAATGCTGCAGGCCTCACTCCCTGACATGGGCCATGTTGGCAATGACCAGGACCATTCTGTGAGGTGGAGTAGGGAGCCATTGTCTGAGTCAGGCAGTAGTTTGGGTGGAGTGAGGATGTGAGTGCTGGGGATTTGGGGGGTGCCAAACTGAGTTGAGCCCTTGTTTTTGGAATATATTGGGGAACTGGGGCTTGAAGTGTGTGTGTGTTGGGGGGGGGGGGGGGAGGGGAAGGGGCGATTGTTCTGAATAGGGAAATAGGTGCCAGGCATTAGAATTGGGAAATCAGATACTGATGGGAGCTCTTTGCATAAGGACTAGGTCTGTGCCATTTCCTGACTAGGCATAGAAGAGAGGGGGGATAGGAGGTAGTGAAGGGGATGGATTTGGTGGGTTTACTGGGAGGGAAGGGACATCCCCTGAAAACATGGAAACCCCATATTTGCCCTGGGCTTGCCAATAGGAGAACTTAAAACTAAACTTTACTTAGTCTCAAGCACTTACACACGTCCGCAACAGGTTAGTAAAACACCCCCAACCCTCGCTAATTACCAAAGCCGAGTGTGGCTCATGAGTGTCAGAGCGGCTGCCGGTGGGGAACAGAAGATGTATCCAGAAGGAGAGTCCAGTCCTGAAGAGTCCCATTACCGCAAACGTTTCCCCCTTATTTTATACATTAGTAACACAATGACATGTCCCTTAAACAAAACTTGGTAAGCAAGCAGTTTCAGTGGTCAAACAAGAGGTTTTCTTCTGATTATTGATTAACCAGGTGTGTTTTTTCCCCCGAGTTTGCAGTCTTGAGGCCCTAACAGACACATTCCTGAGGGCACATCCTGCTCTTCTAAAATGCAGGTATCAGCAACTTCAACCTAATTCTTATCAGGAAGGATGCAGGGTCAAGCTGCCCTTCCTCTGGCACCCAAAACCCCCTCCCCTCCTTCCTTGGATAAGCTAAGCCTGCTGACTTGGCTGCTTTTAGCAATAAGCAGTAGTGGGTTCAGGCACTTTACTGGTTTGCTGACATCTCCCCGTCCATCACTGCTTTACTGTATGGTAATTAGAGCAGCTTAGTTCTAGCAGGACAATGGTTCTATGCTTATAAAATTTGCACAGGACACCAAGCTGAGAGGAGTTGCAAGCACTTTGGAGGATGGGATTAGAATATAAAAGGACCTTGCTAAAATGAAGCATTGCTCTTAATAAAATATAGTGCAAAGTACTTCACTGAAGAAGGCAAAATTAAATGCCCAACTGTAAAATGGGGAATAACTGGCTATGTGGTTGTACTGCTGAAAAGGATCTAGGGGCTAAAGTGGATTACAACTTGAATATGAGTCAACAATGTGATGCAGTTGTAAAAAAGGTTAATATAACTCTGCGGTGTATTTACACAAGGATCATACATAAGACATTGGAGTTAATTGTCCTGCTATGCCCAGCACTAGCGAGGCCATATCTTGAGTGCTGTGTCCAATTCTGGGTGCCACACTTAAGGAAAGATGTGGCCAAATTGGAGAGAGCAACAAAAATGATCAAACGTTTAGAAAACATGACCTGGGAGGAAAGATGAAGATAGACAGAGGGGATGACCTAAAAACAGTCTTCAAATACGTAAAGGGCTGTGATAATACGGATGGTAATCAACTGTTTTCTAGGTCCACTGCAAGTAGGACAAGAAGTAATGAGCTTAATTTTCAGGAAGTGGGATTAGTTTAGATATTAGGAAAACTCTCTAACTAAATTAAACTCTGGAATAGGCTTCCAAGGGAGGTTGTGGAATCCCCGTCATTAGAGATATTTAAGAACAGGTGGGGCAAATACAGAGTCATACCATGTTGACCAAGGAATACAAGACGGGGGGACGATCAAGAAGTTGCTTACCTGAGCTAAACCAATAAATATTCGTTAGATGTCCCAAGATGTTTCCCACAAACCACTGTTGATGGAATTTCCCAGAGACAAAGTTGCAACTATTCCAACATTCAAATTGAGGTTGGACATTTCAAATCTGCACTAGAATCATGGGTCATTTTCTGATTGAGGTTCCTTTCAGCCCTATATTTCCATGATTCTAAAAGACTTTAAATAAAGACTCTCTCCAGACTTCAAAATTGACCTCTCTGTGGCAGAAACTGCCACATGGGAAAGGATACAGAGTCTTATCAAGTTGGCCAAGGAACACAACACAGGGAGGGCAATGAGAAGTGTCCTCCAGAAGTAAGTTGCTGACCTGAGATAAACCAATAAATGTTCGTTATATGTCCCAAGACGTTTTGCACAAACCACTGTGGCCTAACGTGTCCTATGCAAACTGGAATGACACAAGATGTTTTGCACAAAGATGATGGAATTTCCCAGAGACAAAGTTGCAATAATTCCAACGTTCAAATTGAAGTTGGACATTTCAAATCTTCAATAGAATCATGGGTCACTTTCTGATTGCCCCCTCACAGTTTTACCAAGTCCAAACCAAGCCTTCAGAATCTGTATAAAACAGGCTGTTTTGGTTAAATTGTCAGTCACTGAAGCAAAAATATGTGTCTGAGAGAGACAGCAAGTTGTGCAGTTATTATTTGGCTACTGAGAGTCCCCCTTGTTAGGCAACTGCTAAACTCACATCATGAAGTCAGATAATCCCCCTAATAACTCTTCCTTTAAAGTCCTATCTATGGAGATGCCTGTGAGATCCAGAAAGAGAAGAACACAGCTGTCATAACCCCTTGAGTCAATGAACTACCTGAATGATCTTTCTAACTATCTTCAGAAACCACTCAGGGCTCCAGTGAAGCTGTGCTGGGGAACCCGCCTTCCTGCCAGTTTTAATGGATAAGTAGCACTAATACATGTGATTTATTTGTCCAAATGAAAATGTGGTAATTTTAAAACTACCTGAGTTAAAATCAATGTACAGGATAATTCCAGTTATCCAAATTCCCTTTATCCAGACATACTAGTTATCCAAATGAACAGTGTGTGTCCCCTGTGGTGTTCTGTTAGTTAGTCACGTGGAAATTATCTACCATTATGGTTTTGGGAACTTCAATTTGGGAGGATTTCTGGAATTAGGGATGAGGACATCAAGAAAAGGGGGGAAGAATGAGGGAGAAGTTAGGGGAGGAGAGAAAAGATGAGACATGGAAGAGAGGGAATAGATAAGAAAAAATAGAGGGAAGATGAAGACTGAAGGGAGAAGTGTTCAGGGAGAGAAAGGAGAGGGGGAGACAGGAGAGCAGGGCAGGGAGTTGGGGAAGGAAGGGAGGCAGAGAGGAGGGTAAAGGAGAGAAAAGGAAAGAAGGAGGGAAGAGCACAGGGAATTTGGTCAGCTCTTTTATTAACATCCCCCTCGTGCTGACCCACAGACCCTGTATTTTTCACTTCATGCATCCGATGAAGTGGGTTCTAGCCCATGAAAGCTTATGCCCAAATAAATGTATTAGTCTCTAAGGTGCGACAAGGACTCCTCGTTTTTGCTCATAAAGACTAACACGGCTACCCCTCTGAAACCTGTCACAGAGCATGTATGTCTCTCACATCCCTTTCCCCCCCCAGGAGCCGACTTCGTACCTCAGTCTATGGAGACTCCTGTGTATCACTCTTGAGGTCTCTGCTTTTATTTGGTGATCAAGACAGCTGTTTTCACACCTATTGTATGGCCCTTCAGTCCAGGAAACTCTTACAGGTGATAGATGTACTCCATTGTGCTCCTTTCCAGATACAGAGCAGCAAAATTTATTGAACACGTCTGTCCTTTCTGTATCATTATTATTATTTTACCGTCTCCATGGAGTAATGGGCCCGTACCAGTGTTAGAATCTCTTTTGTTCCTGAAATACTTAAATAAAACCTCCTTGTTCTCCTTGGCCCTGCCACCAGGGAGTCTTCCCTGATCTCTTGGGGAATCTGCTGCATCACAAGCACAGTCTGCTGAACTTTATTGGTATTAAAACAAAGAGAATCACTGAAAGACCACAGCCTCTGCCTAGTTAAGGCTGTGATAAGCTAAAAGATTGTAGGGTCCAGGCACGAGATGCCCCCAATCCAAAAGGGGAAGCCAGGGTCCCATGCCTAATCCAGAAGGCTACCCCACTGTTGAACTCTTTGCACATACCCTGAACGCATAGACTCGAATGTGGGACCTGGCTGGAGGGCTGAGTCACTGAAGGGACAGATCATTGCAGGGAAAGGGGAGCACCTCGAAAGAAACCAACCTGCTGTCCCTCAGTCCCTCTCTTCTTCTTTGAGCTGTCGCCGAAGTGCCGCTGAAGAATGAAGAATGAAGTGGCGTGATTGAGCTGCTGCCGAAGTGCTGATCGGCTTTTTTTTTTTTTCCACCGCTTGGGGCAGCAGAAAACCTGGATCCGGCCCTGGTAGCCTGGAACCTTGTTACTACTGCAGCCTCTGCCTTGTCTCCCAGCACCACACTGTCCCTGGGCTATAGCTAAGGCTCCATCTCTAGATCCGCTCATAAGTGATTTCATCTCTAGTAAACACCGAGGAGAAATCATTGAATTGAATCTTTTCAACTCTGTCTTTAAACACCAGGGAGAAAAGGATCCATTAGTAACGAGAACTGTTTATACACTGTCCATACTACTCAACAGAAACAACTGTCCCAGGGGCTCCTGACTTTTTCATAGATTTGGCATCACTCCCTGCTCCTTAGTGAGTGACGTTACTGTTACCCATTCAACTAGGGCATGCTAAGAACAGTTCTGCTGCCGTTTCTTTATGCAATGAGGATGACAAGATTTCATTACCCCTGTGTTACCTGTCAATCCTGTGTTCTTGGGGAACCAGGGCACAGTACCCAGCCTGTCTGACACATGAAAGACCTTCCCCCCGCAGCCTCTGCTTGAACCAAAGCCAATCAGAAGAAAGACTCACAAAAAGCATCGAAAAGGCGGTGGGAGACACACCTAAACCCCTCCAGACACTGGTGACAGGATTAAGGAAACTCCCCTAGCCTCATTTGCATCGAAGATGGGACAGGGAGGCATCTCCATTAGCATACAGAATGGAGAACAGAGATTCCAAGGCAAGAACCGCACGGAACTCTGGGACCAGAAAAGCAGGAAAGCACTGCATGATGGGGGATCTCTGCTCCAGATATTAATGAACCCACGTCTGCACTCACCCAGCTCAGTGGGTATCAGACCAATTCTAGTAATGAATCCTTTATTGGTATCCAAAATACTGAAGCTGCCTAATTGCATTGCGAGCTCCCTGGAAGGAACACTGCCCATAGCCAGGAATGATCAGCTACTATTGTCTAGCCTGCATTCAACCCTTAGGTGATTTGTCACCCAAACCAGCTGTAAGCTGGGTCTGAATGAACTCTCCTCTGACACCTAGTGACAGACTGGTGGAAAAAGTCCTCAGGAACAGACTGTATTTGCATGAACACAAGACTGTGCCTAGGGGCTCAGCACCCAGATCTGTATTGTCAAACTGATCAGTTTTGACTGTTTGGGGTTAAAATTAACTTTAGTGTTGAATGGAAAGTTTATGAAATGTTTTTATCCTTAGTGTTTATGTAAAGGGAAGCAGAACTGTACTTAACAAGCCCAAACTAAGGGGTTTTCCCTAACTTGAACATCACTTGCTAAGTAGTGGGTAGTGATGCCAAATCAAAGTAAATGTTGGAGAGCCAATGGCAATGCTGGAACCTTTTAAAATGCAGAAGGAAGCTTTCCCTTGGTGTCTGTGGTTGTTCGACAGAGGGGGAGCTGAGCAAAGTCAGGGCTATGATCAGGGCCGGTTCCAGCTTTTTTGCCGCCCCAAGCGGCAAAGCAGGAAAAAAATAATAATAAAGCCACGATCGACGGCACTTTGGCGGCAGCTCTACCGCTCCGCTTCACTCTTCGTCGGCAATTCTGCGGTGGGTCCTTTGCTCTGAGAGGGACTGAGAGACCCGCCGCCTTTCCATTGGCCACCCCAAGCACCTGCTACCTTCGCTGGTGCCTGGAGCCGGCCCTGGCTATGTCTATGTTTTAAGCCAGCTATGAGAAATCATCAAATTGTACCTAGAATTACTGATTTGAAATCCCCAACTATGTAATTAATTTAGGAATGTTTAGAAAGACGTGATTAGGTTTATTTCTCTTTATTTTTTAAGGCTTGTGGACTCCTCTGTGCTAACCTCAGATGCTTTCGTTTGCTTGTATCCTTTAAGCTGAACCCCAAAGAATCTATTTGGGTGCTTACTTTTTGGAATTGCTCTTTTAAAGTCTCGCAATAGCCTAAGTTCCAGATGTATTTTCTTCCTATTAGTTTTTAATAAAATTTACCTTTTTAAAGAACCTTTTTAAAGAACAGGATTGGATTTTTGGTGTCCTAAGAGCTTTGTGCATGTTGTTTGATTAGCTGGTAGCAACAGCTAATTTCCTTTGTTTTCTTTCTCAGCTTTTCCCCGGAGGGCGGGAGAAAGGGCTTGAGGATACCCCACAGGGGAGGAATTCCCAAGTGTTCCTTCATTGGTCCAAGGAGGTTTTTTTTGCATTTGGGTGGTGGCAGCGTTTACCAAGCCAAGGTCAGAGAAAAGCTGCAACCTTGGGAGTTTAATACAAGTATCAGCACAGGTAGCCATGCAGGCCGATAATCGAAAAAGAGCACCAGCATGGACCATACGGGAGGTACTGGATCTGATTGCTATATGGGGAGAGGATTCAGTGCTAGCAGAACTGCGTTTGAAAAGACGAAATGCCAAAGCTTTTGAAAAAATCTCCAAGGGCATGACGGAGAGAGGCCACAATAGGGACTCAGATCAGTGCCGCGTGAAAGTCAAGGAGCTCAGACAAGCCTATCAAAAAACAAAGGAGGCAAATGGTTGCTCCGGGTCAGAGATGCAGACATGCCGCTTCTACGCCGAGCTGCATGCAATTCTAGGGGGGGCCGCTACCACTACCCCGCCTGTGACCGTGGATTCCGAGTCGGGGATAGTCTCATCAGCTACACCTGAGGATTCTGTGGATGGGGAAGAGGAGGAGCAGGAGGAGGAGGAGGAGGAGGAGGAGGAGGAGAAGGACGAGCTTGCAGAGAGCACCCAGCACTCTGTTCTCCCCAACAGCCAGGATCTTTTTCTCAGCCTGACTGAAGTACCCTCCCAACCCTTCCAAACCAGTATCCAAGACCATGACCCCATGGAAGGGACCTCAGGTGAGTTTACCTTTTAAAATATAAAACTTGTTTTAAAAGCAAGCATTTTTTAATGATTACTTTGCCCTGAGGACTTGGGATGCATTCGCGGCCAGTACAGCTACTGGAAAAGTCTGTTAACATGTTTGGGGATGGAGCGGAAATCCTCCAGGGACATCTCCATGAAGCTCTCCCGGAGGTACTCCAAAAGTCTTGCCACAAGGTTTCTGGGCAGTGCAGCCTTATTCCGTCGTCCATGGTAGGACACTTGACCACGCCATGCTTGCAGCAAGTAATCTGGTATCATTGCCTGACAAAGCCTGGCAGAGTATGGTCCCGGTGTTTGCTGACATTCAAGCAACATCCGTTCTTTATCTTGCTGTGTAATCCTCAGGAGAGTGATATCGCTCATGGTAACCTGGTTGAAATACGGGAACTTAATTAAGGGGACAGAGGTGGCCGTTCCTACTGGGCTGTTTGCCTGTGGCTGAAAATAAATCCTTCCCTGCAGTTAGCCAAGCACAGCGGGGGGAATTGGCCCTGAGCTTTTCGCGTTTGGCTAGCAGGGATCTTCCCTGTTACCAGCCACGCGGTGGGGGGAGGGGTAGAGCGGTCATCCCAGAGAATTCATGGCGGGAGGGGGAAGCGGGGGGGAGGGTTAGTTTGGTTTCTGCAGGGATCTTCCCTGATACCTGCCATGCGGTGGGGGGAGGGATAAAGCGATCATCCCAGAGAATTGGATGGGGGGGGGGGGTTAGTTTGTTTTCTGCTGCTGAAGGTTAACAGGAAAACCGCAGCAGTCAACGGGCTTTGCTTGGTATGTGGGAAAGGAGGGCGCAGAAGCCGAAAGACAATGGCTTACCATGGCTGCATGCAAGCTGAATTCTGTTGCCCAGACCTGCGTCTGTGATCTCTAACACCAAAGCCACAGGCACTCAATATAAAGATGGAAAATGCGACCTTGTACTGAAATCACATGTGCTATGTAATGTGAATAGTGTTTTTCACCATGAAAGAGTATAAGCATTGTTTTGTAAAATGTATCATTTTAAAAACTTCTCTCCTTTTTTTCAACCCTCCCTCCAGCAGCTGCAAATTTTTTAAGCCTCCCTCCTCCGTCCCGAAGGCTATGTCAGATAAGGCATCGGAAAAAGAGGACGCGAGATGAGATGTTCGCGGAAATAATGGAATGCACCCGCAATGAAAGATCTCATTTGAATGAGTGAAAGGACACTGTATCTAAATTTAGGAAAGATGCCAGTGAACGTGAGGACATGAGGGACACTCGAGATGAGAGGTGGCAGGCTGCAACGCTGGGGCTGCTGCGTGAGCAAACGGACATGCTCTGGCATCTGGTGGAGCTTCAGGAACGGCAGCAGGATGACAGAGTGCCACTGCAGCCGCTGTATAACCTCCCTCCCCCCTCACCATGTTCCATATCCTCCTCACCCAGATGTGTAAGAACGCTGGGGGGGAGGCTCCGTGCACCCTCCCACTCCACCGCAGTGGACAGCCCAACCAAAAGGCTGTCATTATATTGAATTTGTTTAGTGGCCTTTTACTTCCCTTCTATCCTCCTCCCAAACCTCACCCAGATTATCTTGTTGGTTCTCTCCCTATGTTTATAATCAGTTAATAAAGAATACATGATTTTTAAACGATAGTGACTTTATTTCCTTTGAAAGAAAGCTGGGGGAACGGAGAGGGTGGGTTCCTTACAGAGAATGAATGAGTCAATAAAGGGGGCGGGTTTTCATGAAGGAGAAACAAACAGAAATTTCACACTGTCGCCTGGCCAGTCATGAAACTGGTTTTCAAAGCCTCTCTGATGCACAGTGCTTCCTGGTGTGCTCTTCTAATCGCCCTGGTGTCTGGCTGCACGTAATCAGCAGCCAGGCGATTTGCCTCAGCCTCCCACCCTGCCATAAAGGTCTCCCCCTTACTTTCACAGAGATTGTGGAGCACACAGCAAGCAGAAATAACAATGGGGAGATTTCTTTGGCTGAGGTCAGAGTGAGTCAGTAGCAATCGCCAGCGACCTTTTAAACGGCCAAATGCACATTCTACCACCATTCTGCACTTGCTCAGCCTGTAGTTAAACAGCTCCTGACTCCTGTCCAGGCTGCCTGTGTATGGCTTCATGAGCCATGGCATTAAGGGGTAGGCTGGGTCCCCAAGAATAACTATTGGCATTTCAACATCCCCAATGGTTATTTTCTGGTCCGGGAAGTAAGTCCCTTGCTGCAGCCCTTTAAACAGAGTAGTGTTCCTGAAGACGTGAGCATCATGAACCCTTCCCGGCCAGCCCACGTTGATGTTGGTGAAACGTCCCTTGTGATCCACAAGTGCTTGCAGCACCATTGAAAAGTACCCCTTGTGGTTTATGTACTGGGTACCCTGGTGCTCCAGTGCCAAGATAGGGATGTGGGTTCCATCTATCGCCCCACCACAGTTAGGGAATCCCATTGCAGCAAAGCCATCCACTATGACCTGCACGTTTCCCAGGGTCACTACTCTTGATATCAGCAGGTCTTTGATTGCGTTGGCTACTCGGATCACAGCAGCCCCCACAGTAGATTTGCCCACTCCAAATTGATTCCCGACTGACCGGTAGCTGTCTGGCGTTGCAAGCTTCCACAGGGCTATTGCCACTCGCTTCTCAACTGTGAGGGCTGCTCTCATCTTGGTATTCTGGAGTTTCAGGGCAGGGGAAAGCAAGTCACAAAGTTCCAAGAAAGTGCCCTTACGCATGCGAAAGTTTCGCAGCCACTGGGAATCGTCCCACACATGCAACACTATGCGGTCCCACCAGTCTGTGCTTGTTTCCCGGGCCCAGAATCGGCATTCCACGGCTATAACCTGCCCCATTAACAGCATGATCTCCAAAGCACCATGTCCATATCCTCATCAGTCTCGCCGCCGCGCTGCCGTAGCCTGCTCCTCGCTGCCTGGTTTTCCAGGTTATTGTTCAGCATAAACTGCATGATAAGGCGCGAGGTATTTACAATGTTCATGACTGCTGTCTTGAGCTGAGCGGGCTCCGTGCTTGCTGTGGTATGGCGTCTGCACTGTTCACCCAGGAAAAAGGCGCGAACCGGTTGTCTGATGTTGCTTCCTGGAGAGGGGGAGGATATACCCAGAACCACCCGTGACAATGTTTTTGGCCCCATCAGGCATTGGGATCTCAACCCAGAATTCCAATGGGCGGAGGAGACTGTAGGAACTATGGGATAGCTACCCACAGTGCAACGCTATGGAAATCGACGCTAGCCCCGGTACATGGACGCACACCGCTGAATTAATGTGCTTAGTGTGGTTGCATACATTCGAATTTATACAACCTGTTTTCCAAATTCGAATTCTATAAATTCGGATTAATCCCGTAGTGTAGACATACCCTAACTTGTGTAAGACAGACCCTTGTCAGATGTCATTATTAGTAGGAAAACATGGAATTTACTACTAATAATAATGTCATACACAACTATGAATAGGCCAGAATCCTTGGCATAATTTAGTCCTAAACCGTTAAAACACGTCAAATTAGAGAGGCTGTTTCTGATTTCCATGGAAGAGTTAAACTAAGAAGCAGGAACAGTTGCCTGCTAAGCTGACCACACACTCTTGTTAAAATGGGAAATGGCTTCCTCCTTTATCTTTTTTGCTTCCAGATTATATACTTTATGCCAAGAAATCCATAATAGAGATACAATAGATCCAGGTCTTACTTGATATGTCAATATCAGGTACAAATGTTTTAATGGGAAAAGAGAGATATAAAGGCTGTCAATAAAATGTGTAAGAAACTATACAGATATTTGAAAGCTCAAATGAGGAATCTGTAACCAGGGTGTGCAGTTTGAGGAGGTTTTATTACCAAGGAGATCTGACCTCAAAGAGGATTGCAAATACATCCAACAATGTTATCTATTTTAAATACAATTGTGATAATGTAATATATATTTATGTCCAACTGATAATCCATAAAGGGGAAAAGGCCTTTGTTTTATATTGTAGAAGGTGATATATTCAGTTGATATGTTGAGAAGTGAAAATCTCTAAAAATGAATCCAAATGAAATGTGATAAAGTCTAGACAACCAAAAGGCCTGATCAGCTGCTTGTTGACAATTCAAGAGAAATAGCTTAATTTATGAAGTGACCCTACTTTAAGGAGGGTGGGAATGAACTCTCCCCTGGCACGTAGTGATGAACTCGGGGAAAAGATCTCAGGAGAAGACTGTAAATGCATAGACACACCTATTTTATGCAGACAGTCCTGATATTCGGGGCTTTTTCTTATGTAGGCACCTATTACTCCCCACACCATCCCAATTTTTCACACTTGCTATCTGGTCACCCTGTTCACCAGTGAAGACAAGACATCGGTTACCTGATTTCCAGCTGACACACCTACAGCCTCAAAACTCACCTGACTCCTCCCTGCCCACGTGGATGAGACGAGCCCCTGACTCCCACCGCCCCAACTATCGAGCCCTCCCTGCCTCATCAGACAGGAGTCGAGCACTTCCCACTGTCCAACCTGTCCTACCCCCAACCTCCATTTCCTCCTAATGCCAATTTGCTCTGTTCAGTGTGGAGTTTGAGAAGTTCTGTACATCTGGGGAAGGGAGAGATTACTGTCTCCTCATTATGGGTAGGGTGGGGGAGGCGGAATCTATCTACATTTCTAATGTGCCTTTTTGTTACCTTCTGACTGTGAGTGCTGTGTGCTAACCATTAGACTAGGGTGGCGGAAGAGCTGTTTCTCCATATGGAATGTCAGTCTGGGAGTGGGAACCAGCACAATCATGGAACGAGGTAGCCTCTACTTAGTTAAATCTATGATTAGACATTCTGTTTACAGCCCCATTTCTGAATTTTGTCGTGTGATCCAGTGGAAGAGGTTAATTTCTGACCACCATTGGTCTGACATTATCAAGGATGCAAGAGCAAATATTGCAATGCACAGGAAAGACAGAAGTGTGCTAAGAGACCACCCTGGCTTAACGAGGAGATCTCCACTTACTTGAAATTCAAAAAAGACTCACACTCTCATGAAAGGAGCTAGCTAAAATTTTGGGTTTGGTCCCCAATTGTGGTGTCAAAAAATGACATTGTCAGCAAACATTACCGGTGTGTGGGGGGAATTCAAATTCTTGTGTCTATACACAGACATTGTAGAAAAACTGTTTGTGGGGGACTTTTCCATACCCCTGTTTATCTGCATCTCCATCCGAGGAAGTAACAACAGGCTTCTCACCATCACGTATGATAAAGCTCGTTATGTCCCTGTCAGTAAACACCACATTGACACCCTCACCACTGAACTACAGACAGACCAGCACAGACACGTCTCATTTTGTTTTGAGAAGGTGGCCATCAAGCTGCACCTGCGCTCCCGGAGACAGACGGGCTTTTAAAAAGCAAAATACGACGGTGACCTTAAACTATTAAGGAGATGACCCCCCCGCCAGCTACAGAAACTATTACAATGTGAGGTTGGATGTGCCCTTCCTGGATATCACAGAGCCCCTGTGATGTACTTTCCACATGCTAAAAGAGAGAGATTTTAATCACCATGGCTTTAGTTCAATGTGGGCTGAAGAGTGCACTAAAACCAACAACATTTGTTCCAGATAGCTCCTACAGAGACCAGCATCAAGAAAAGCATCTACAGCCATTATGAATGCTGCTCCCCTTGATTTTCTTATAGCAGGGAATGGCGTAGATGATATGTATTTAAAAAACATGCTACTGTACCTTTGTTGCGATATGGTTCCATCTTCTTTTAAAAATCTTACCAGGGGGGCTGAGGGCCTCCTGGTGAATTTTTCTGTGGCCTCTATCTGCAGTCAGTAGAACGTTACTTTGGGAGACCACCATGTAATCCAAAGCAATGACTGTTACCCTTACAGGGTCTTTATCGAATCAGTGCTAAATTACACAGTCAACACACTTACTACATTGTTTTCTGCAGGCCTGTGATACAAAGACATTCCTGGACAAGATGAAGCAATGGAGTTGGATGGTGAGAATTAAGTGTTTGCAAGCCAGGCAAACCTGATGACCCAGAACAGGAAGACACAGCTGCTGGGTCATCTACATAGCAACCTATTTTTCAAGAAAAACTTCTGTTGAACAGTATTGTGAAAATGAAGGGGTGGAGGTAGCTCCCATTTATGGACATCCAGCCAGCCAGTTAGCTGTAAAATCCCTCTTGGTAGCTGTTCTCTGCTTGCTTTACCTGTAAAAGGTTAAAAAAGTCCCCCAGGTAAGGAAAAGGGCACCTGACCAAAAGAAACAATGGGAAGACTAGAACTTTTTAAAATTAGGAAGGAAGCTTTCCCTTGGTGTCTGTGGTTGTTCTCCGAGCGGGGGGTGATGCAGAGCAAAGTCAGGGATATGACTACGCTTTAAGCCAGGTCTGAGAAATCATCAGCTTGTACCTAGAATTACTGATTTGAACCCCCGCAAATATGTAAGTAATTTAGGAATGTTTAGAAAGACGTTATTAGGTTTATTTCTCTTAATTTTTTAAGGCTTGTGGACTCCTCTGTGCTAACCTCAGATGCTTTCGTTTGCTTGCAATCTCTAAGATGAACTCCCAAGAAAGTTATTTTGGGTGCTTAATTTTTGGAATTGCTCTTTTAAAATCTTGCAAAAGCCTAAACTCCAAATATATTTTCTTCCTTTTTGTTTTTAATAAAATTTACCTTTTTTTAAGAACAGGATTGGATTTTTGGTGTCCGAAGAGGTTTGTGCATGTTGTTTGATTAGCTAGTAGCAACAGCTAATTTCCTTTGTTTTCTTTCTCAGCTCTTCCCCAGAGAGGGGGGCGAAAGGGCTTGATAGTTCCCTACAGGGAGGAATTCCCAAGTATTCCCACCTGGGTCCAAGGGGGGGTTGCATTTGGGTGGTGGCAGCATTTACCAAGCCAAGGTCAGAGAAAAGCTGTAACCTTGGAGTTTAATACAAGCCTAGAGTGGCCAGTATTAGTTTTTAGAATCCTTGTAGGCCCCCACCTTCTGCACTCGAAGTGCCAGAGAGGGGAATCAGCCTTGACAAGTATGGATGTGAAAATAAAACTGATAAACAGTAATGACGCCCTCTGCTTAATGGGTGATGCAATCAAAGGTTCTAACCTGCGGATTATTTTACTAACCCATTTTTAAAAGAAAGTATGGGTAGCCCCGGCACTGTCTGTATCAGGTGAACAACACAACTACTGGGTGAACATTGACTCACCTTGTACCTGGAGAATTACCACAGAGTTATTTCTCTCATACGGACGCTGCCTGGAGAGGATGTTATTTCCCATAAGCAGCATGACATTTTTAAATAAAAATGCTGCTGACATTATGTTCCACGCTTGACAATTACAAAAACCCCATACTCCTACCTGTAGCTATCACTGTGTGTTTTCCTTCCATCACCGTAACAATCGTTTACCTTTTCACCAGTTTTTAAAACTATATTCTAATGACTTTGTGTAGTGTTTCCCAAACTTGGGATGCTGCTTGTGTAGGGGAAGCCCCAGGTGGGCCAGGCCGGTTTGTTTACCTGCCGCGTCCACAGGTTCAGCCGATCACAGCTCCCACTGGCTGCGGTTTGCTGCTCCAGGCCAATGGGAGCTGCTGGAAGAGGCGCGGGCCGAGGGACGTATTCCTCTAGGAATTTCCAAGTTATTATCATGGTACTTGTCTCTGATATACAGAGGGCTCCCCAGAACAAGTTAGCCTTTTGTTCCTTGAAAGGACATGGATACAGGCCTCCGATCACTAATAGGCCCACAAGCAGTAATGCTTCAAAAACAGAAATAATATTTCTTTAGAAATGAGTGGGAGGAGTTTTTAGAGGGGGTCACATGCCACCTCTTGCTCCAGGTTACATGTCAATCTCTGCCCCAGGACTTGCCCTAATTGGTCAAACTCCTCTTGGGGCAGGCCTATGGGTCACCCAACAGGCTAGATATAGGCACAGAATCCAGGTTTCCTATGTCCTAGTCCTCTGCTCTTCCCTGGTCATACATTAACCCCTTTCCTCACACAATGCCTTTCCCAATAAAGACAAGTCCCTCTCGGTCTGGTCCCTGATACATTCACCATAAGGGCTGTGAGGAAGATGTGGGCTCAGGTCAGGAGGAAAGGGCACTGAGAGAAGGAGCTGGTTTGTGGAGAAAAGATTGAAGTAACTTCGGGGGCACCACTTCAGACTGTGGTGTGCGGAATATTAATCATGATTCCTGGGGCTACTTAGGCACCTGAAAACTCTAGATTTTGTATATAAGGTGGTGGGCCCACAACGAAAAAATATAGCGGGGGCGGGGAGGTCAGCTCAAAAAGTTTGAAAACTGCTGAGGATGCAGGCAGGGGGTAACTAGCGACTGTGTGCAGGCATTGAGGTAGCTCAGGTTCCAGGTGGGGGTGTACTTCAGGGGCCAGGCAGGAGGTTGCTAGGGGCTTTGTTCCTGGATGGGTGTAGCTCAGAGTGCAGGCAGGAGGTATATAGGGGTCGACAGAGGTGTAACTCAGGATGCAGGGAGGGGCTGTGTCCAAGGAGGTGCTGCTACTCAGGGCTCAGCCATACCCTCAGTCCCTAGTTGGCACAGTGGGTGCAGCTCTGCGGATCAGTGGCCGGGGTGAGGTGCGTGCGCTGCCCACCCACTTCCGCAATGGGCAGGCGGAAGGGAACATCCCGATACCAGCCCCCACCCCATTCTATGCAGCATATCAGCAGGTGAGGAGCGACGCCAGCGGTGGCCCCGTAGTGGGGGTCAGGGCAGCATAGCTGCAAACAACAGCGGAGAAGGGCAGACAGGGTGAGGAGAGGAAGGGCAGCATCTTCCCTTCTGCTGCACACTTCACACAAATCTGGTACAAAACTAGCCGGGGTTGGGGAAATGGTGCCCCCGAGGTAACAATCTTTTTCTGCTGCAAAGATATGCAAAGCAGCTGTGAGCTCGATTGTTTCTCCCTCTCCATGGGAGGACCCCATGTGGCTACCTCAGTTACACCATCACTTGCAAATTTGCTCAGGTTTCTATAAGCCTGGGTCTTTGGGATTTGCAATGCCCTTTGGGCTCTTGCATGGAAGCCTGCTGCACAGAGCGAGGTCTGGACACTCAAGCACAAGAGAAGGGACCTCATGATGGGGAGCTTTGGGAGCAGAGAGAGGGTCGACATGCCGTGGAGCATTGATGTGGGCGTTACACACCCTGCAGCCAAACTGGGACTGAATCCCACTCCTCTGACAACAACACAAACCAAACGGCTTTGTCATCGTGACCAAGGAAAAGGTCACGATTTATCCATGTGAGCTCACTGAAACATATAAATATGTATGTCCCCTGGGCTAGGAACACCCCTGGGTGGATTTTACATATGGCAGTGACCGTTTATTTTATTTATATGTAGTTATGAAAACAGAAGGAAGGGATTTTTATGGAAAAGAAATAGCAAAACAGCACCTGTTTGGAATCAAAATACTCACAGGCATGTTTGCAATACACCACAACCAGCAGCTACTTTTACTAAAAGGAGAAGAACAAGCTATTGTGGGGGGGGGACACAAGGGCTCCCTTGTGGATTTTTTCCAGCTTGCGAGATTCTTTGCAGCCCAGATGAAAAGCATCCAAGGATTTTAGAAGCAAGATGTCGTCTGCCAGATTCCGAGAGATCCTGCATTGATAATCTCTGCTGCCATCACTCACTCTCTTTACTGAAAAAAGGGAAGAAACTCTCACATTCTATGTTTATAGCCATTAAAACAAGGACAATGTAACGTAACATTTCAAATTCAAGGTAGAGCAGGAACTTCCCCATCATTTAATAGTGTGTGCAGATGTAACTCCAACAGAACTTGCTTGACATCGGTCGGGATTGAACCTGGAGCCTTGGGAATTTAATGCATGAGCTTCTACAGTATGAGGTAAAAGCCAACTTCCTCTTTTTTAAGGTTGTAGAACAGATTCAGTCTATCTATTATATTTAAACATGTGTACTGGCTGGCTTCTGAAGTAAATATGCTGGACTTCTGAAGATGGCTCTCCCCTCCCTCTGTCCCTAACTCTCTACTAAAGGAGTCACATTCTCATTTCCTTATAGAACTCCTTCCTTTTAACATTCTACACAGTTTAAGTGACAACCAAAAAAAATAAATGAATAAAGTCGCTGGGTGATTAAAAAAAGAACATCGGCAAATTACCGGTAAGTATAAAAATAGCTAGCAATATGATGTACAATATCATAGAAATGTTCATCAAACTTTTAAAAAAAGTTGAAATTTGAAATTCCATTGAGGGAATTAATCAAAATTGTGAATTTTAAAAATATTGACAATCTCTATGATATATAGAAAAATAAAACCAAAAATATGTAAGATGTAGAACAATGTGACTCATGTCCATGTACGGTTTTCCTTTCAAACACACTTTTGTTCATAGCTAAAACTAAAACAATAAATATTTAATTAGAGGATAAATAAGTTATTCTTAAAGAATGCCTGGACTATTCTGTCTTCCAGCTCATGTAAGCCTAATAGCTTGACCCTTCAGATGGTACTTCCCTATCTGATGATAATCTCTGTACATATTCAGGTTTCAGAGTAGCAGCCGTGTTAGTCTGTATCCGCAAAAAGAACTGGAGTACTTGTGGCACCTTAGAGACTAACACATTTATTTCAGCATAAGCTTTCGTGGGCTACAGCTCACTTCTTCGGATGCATAGAATGGAACACACAGACAGAAGATATTTATACATACAGAGAACATGAAAAGGTGGATTCGATTATAACTTCAAAGGGTTTTTTTCTCCCTACTGCTGATAGCTCATCTTAACTGATTGGCCTCTTACAGTTGGTATGGGTACTTCCACCTTTTCATGTTCTCTGTATGTATAAATATCTTCTGTCTTTGTGTTCCATTCTATGCATCCGAAGAAGTGAGCTGTACCCCACGAAAGCTTAGGCTGAAATAAATTTGTTAGTCTCTACGGTGCCACAACTACTCCTGTTCTTTTTGTACATATTCAGTGAAGCAGCCATGTGTGTAGCAGTGCAGTTGTTAGCACAGAGCTCCTATCTTCACTTCTACTGCCTCAAAACTGCCTCTTTGGTAATTTAGGCTTGGTCTATACTAGGAAATTTGGTTGGTGTAACTATATAGCTCAGGAGTATGGAAAATACACACCCCTGAGTGACACAATGAAACCGACCTAACCCCTGGTGAAGACAGCGCTAGGTTGATATGTGCATTCTCCCATTGACGCACCTACCACCTCTCGGGGAGCTGCAGCGCCTACACAGATGGGAGAACCCCTCCCGTCGGTGCAGGTAACGTCTTCACTGAAGCGCTTTGGCTCAGCTGCAGCGGTGTTGCTGTGCCGCTGTAGCCATTTGGTTGTAGAGAAGAAGCCCAAACTGTCTGGGAAAACCTCTCACCCCTCCCAACTTCCTCTCCGAGTCCTGTCCCTGCTGTGACATTAATTTGAGCATGCTGGGCACCTTGTACAAGACTAAGGGGAGATCCAGCAGTTAACAATAAGAACACACATAGAATTGGCTACAGACAAGCAATGAGACCAAGTTAACTTAACTGTAGGAAACATGTTTAAACCAGTAAAAAGAAATTCTGAGCAATGCTAGCATTGAAGTCACTAAGGTTTGTAATTGCTCTGGAATTCTAAGAGGAGAAATGGAAAGGCACCGAGTATGTACTGAGCTACCATAAAGACTAAAAGTAGCATCAATCCTTAAAGGCACTAGTGCTTCTTGAATTATATTGCAGAGTGAGCATATCTGATAATATACATGCGTGACCCACTGGTCAGTGTGTGTTATGAATTACCCTCGGTGGATGGCTGTGAGTCGGTTACAGGCTCCATCTAGAGACTGGAGTGTTTGTTCAACCTGAAGGCAATTGAGCATTTAGCTCTGGAGGGTTCTGGTTCAAACCACAGAGTACTGGGCCCAGAAGGCATGACAGCCTTCACACGTGTGCTCAAAAGTGCCTCTTTCCGACAAAAACCCACAGGAGCAATGTTATCATCAACATGGCTCCCCACTATTGCAGCATCAGGACCCAGATATTCTTTAACACAGGTCCAAGAATGCTGCAAAGCACCCGGTTGTCTGAAATCCTCAAATGTTCATCACTGTGTTCATTTCCAGTTTTTCACACTGTGTCATTCTGGATGGACTGTGCAGTGAGGTTCAGGTCACAACTTGAGTTTAATTGTTCTTCCATTTTTGAGGGGAATGATTTAAAAATACCTTTTTTTCTATGGGAAAATCATGATTATAACCATACTGTGTGGATGCAGCTTACCTTCTCATCCTCAGACTTGGCCAGTGTCTCCGTTTCTCCTGTTGGGTTGGTGGTTTAGCGCCCCTCCCTCCCCCTCCCCCACCGCCCACACTGAACCAAAATCTCTCCGACCTGGGGTAAAATAACATTAAAAATAAAAACACAAAACCGTCTGGGCTAGAGATGCTTCCTCAGAGGCTGAGTGACCATTTCTTCCCTTCGGCTGCTTCCACGTAGGGCTCCCAAATTCTCCTCTGCTCAGCTCGTCTCTAAGCTTATCTCAGTTTGCTTTTACAGGTTTCACTTTTAAGCCATTTCTTTTTGTCAACTCAGCCTCCCTGCTCTCTTTCTTGCCAGAGAGACTCACAGCAGGTCCTACCAACTCCCCTCAGTCCGAATACAGGAGGCCTTTCAAATTCAGAAATGATATCCACAAAGGAGACCTTTCCAGAAAAGGACAAGTATGTAAGAAGAAGGCATTATAATGGAATGAGACTGGCAGCTTTCCTTATGGTGAATGCTACCAAGAAAATTCCATGCTTCAATGTGTCCTCGGGTAGTTATTGAAATTAGGATCCTTCTGTCAATGACTGAAAGGGTGACATAACATTTTTGAAAAGCTTAAAAGTATAAGCATCAATCAGAAGCCGTGTTGCTGGTTATTCTAATTTTTCTGTGACAGATTTGATCATTTTATACTGGGATACGACACACACACCCTTAAACATAGCTCCAAACTTGTACATGTTTCTTTTTGGTAAATTAAGCATTCCTGTTGTATAGAGCAGCCATTTTGGTCTCATAAGTGCTGCACAATGATACGAAGGAGACGCATCCCCCATACTCTCACCTGGGAAATATACTTCAGACCTTCCCTGTTGTTTTCCATATTCCTAAATGAAACAATGATGTAAACGGACCCCAGACTGGCCACAGACATTGTCTGTAGGATGCCATGTTGGCAAGCCAGAGGGGCTTCAAAATGAGTGGTGGAGAGTAATTGCAATACATGAGCAATACATGGCTCACACGTAGCACTGAGCACTGTGGAGACTCTGGGCTGCTCTGGGTTGTGGACAGACCATAGGTAGCCTGAGTAAAGCAGCTATACGATTACTCTCACTCGAACATGGAAACCCCAGATAGTCCAGAATCAGGCAGCGCAGAATTTTCCTTTGTCCCATGTCAGGGTTGTGCCATGTGCTCTGAGCCTCCAAGGTCATTAAACAACAGCTATAGAAATTAGAGACACAGTAATGTCTCCCTTGTGGCATCCTGAACTTACCCTTCTCCATTTACAGCAATTCTGCCCAAAACCGCAGGTTCCAATCCATGTCCAATGAGGGTAACATTTATGGTGGCAGAAGCCCCCAGCACGACGACAAGCAGAGAGGTTATTGATGCCCTGTGTGATTCCTGCACAAAGAAAAAGTGTCTTCATTTTCATTCACATATAAGTGTAAACAAGGGCTGTGATTGCAGCATGACGGGCATTTCCCATTAGCTGAATTTCCAATTCACTGAGACAAGGCCAAGTCAACCCAATTATCTTCCTGTGCCTGTGCCCAGTCAAAGGCTGCTCCTAAGAAATGAGCAGAGTGACTTAATTCAGGAGATCTGCTGGCTTCCTGGCTGCAGGCTTCCGAACTGTAGCACTGACCATGGGAGTCCTTCACAGCCCCACCCCTGTACAGTACGGAAAGCAGACAGCTGTCTGCACCACCAACTTCTAAGAGTGGGGCAGTGGTTTTGCTGCCGTGGTTTTGACTCTTTCTGATTCCAAACACTGATGTACTAGGCAGTATCTAAATGCTGATTGGCTGAGCAGGGTTGAACCAGCTCAGCACTGGGTTGGGTGGCTGGTACTTTTAGAAAGAGAAGGGTTTAAACAAGTCCCTCCAGTCAGAACGCCTGATTGTCAGTGAAACTCGGCACAGACATTCTTGTGAAGACTCAGCACTTGGCAATACTGACTCAATGACCAATTGCCAAGCTTAGACATTCCAGACAGGCTGGTCCTTATGATCATGTGGCCCAAATGTCCTTTAGGATATTAATATTAGACTATTTTAAACTAGATTTTAGCTCTCCTTTTTTTAAAGTATCCACTGTGACATTCCCCAGGGTAGAATCTGGACCACTGAACAGCCGTATTCCCTCAGGTCCCCAACCTGCAGTGCCTCCTACACTGCTCCGCTGTCAAAGCAACCACTTCTGGTCCTGCTTATGCACAGCCCCTAGCATGGAAAGTCACTCCCAGCTGAATTAGAGGAAAACTTCCAGCAAGACACTCCTGAATTATCCTGCAGAGCAACACCAGCCAATTCCCAGTGTCAGCCTCGTCCCTCAGAAATGTGCATCTTGTACTGTTCAGTACCCTCCTGCACAATACAAGCTCATAGGAAGTCTGTCATTTCATCAAAGGAAAAGGATATGCACAGACCCTGCTGTCTCAAGTGAAGGTTCACAAACTCTTCAATCCAAACATTTGAATCCCCTAGAACAAAGGGTATTTTCATTGGGTTAGGCCAGAAGAAGAGGACATAAGCTGAAAATGTCCAGTCTTTTTAATCTCTCCTCATACGGAAGCTGTTCCATACCCCAATCATTTTAGTTGCCATTGTCTGTAACTTTTCCAATACTAATATATCTTTTTTGAGCTGGGGCAACCACATCTGCACAAAACATTCAGCACCTGCACACAACATTTAATTAACGTGGATTTATAAAAAGGCATCATGATATTTTCGGTCTTATTATCTATCCCTTTCCTAATGGTTCCTAACATTCTTTTAGTATTTTCTGTTAGTGCCGCTGTGCGTTGAACAGATGTTTTCAGGGAACTCTCAACAATGATTCCAAGATCTCCTTTTTGAGTGGTAAAAGCAAATTTAGACCCAATCTTTTTAGACATATAGTTGGGATTATGTTTTCCAAAGTGCATTACTTTTCATCTATCAACATTGAATTTCGTCTGCCATTTTGTTGCCCAGTCACCCAGATTTATGAGATTCCATTGTAACTTTTCACACTCTGCTTTGGACTTCACTATCTTTGAGTAATTTTGTATCATCTACTGTTTACCCCTTTTCCTGATCACTTATGAATATTTTGAACAGTACTGGTCCCAGTACTGACCCATGGAGACACCACTATTTACCTCTCTCCATTCTGAAAACTGACCATTTATTCCTACCCTTTGTTTCCTATCTTTTAGCCAGTTACCAATCCATGAGAGCACAATCCCTCTTATCCCAGGAATGCTTACTTTGCTTCAGAACCTTTGGTGTGGGACCTTGTCAAAGGCTTTCTGAAAGTCTAATTACACTATATCCACTGGATCACTCTCGTCCACATTTGTTGACCCCCTCAAAGAATTCTAGTAGATTGGTGAGTCATGATTTCCCTTTGCAAAAACCATGTTGGCTCTTGCCCAGCTCATTGTATTCATCTATGTGTCTGATAATTCTGTTTTTTACTATCGTTTCAACCAGTTTTCCTGGTACTGAAGTACCTTTGTGATCATCTAGTCTGAAGGGACTACCCCAAAATATTTCTTAGAGGCTATCTTCTAGGAAACCCCCGCCCCCAATATTTCTTGATTTAAAAATTGTCCAGGATGGAGAATACATTGGTAAATTGTTCCAATTGTTAATTACTTTCACTGTTAACAATTTCCATCTCGTTTCCAGACTGAATTTGTTTAGCTTCAACTTCCAATCACTAGATCACAAAATACCTTTATTTTCTTGTTTGAAGAGCCCATTATTAAATATTTTTCATCATACATGTACTTAGAAATTGTGATCAAGTCAGCCCATAACATTCTCTTTGTTAAGATAAAGAGATTGAATTTTCTGAGTCTATCACTATACGGCATGTTCTCTAATCCTTTCATCATTCCTGTGGCTTTTCCCTGACCCCTATGCAACTGATCAACATTCTTCCTGAAGTGTGGACACCAGAACTGGAAACAGTACTCAAGATGTGGTCACATCTGGAGGTGCGAAATAGAGAGGTAAAATAATCTCTCTAATCCTACTCAAGATTTCCCTCTTTCTGTATCCAAGTTATGTATTAACCTTTTTAGAAACTTTCAGCTGTTTACCAATCCACAACCCCCAAATCTTTTTTCAGTGTCACTGCTTCCCAGGATGGAGTCCCTCATCCTATAACTGTGGCCAACCTTCTTTGTTCCTAGATTCATACATTTAGATTTAGCTGTATGATTGTTAACTTGTTCCCAGTTTACCAAGTGATCCAAATCCCTCTCTATGAGTGCTCTCTCCCTTAATTTTTGTCACCTGCTAACTTTCTGGGTGATGATTGTATGGGCTTTTTTTTTTTTTCAGGTCCTTTATAAAAAGTTTAACTAGTGCCGTAGCAAGAACCAGTCCCTGTAGGACTCCACTAGGTAGAAGGTTGTTGATAGTATTATAGGTCATAGTTCAGCCAATCTGACTGGATCTTAATAGGCACATTAAAGACACCTTTCTCACCCCAGGACTATTCTCCAGTGAAATGTGAAGTATCTGCTGAAACCATACAACTCTTTTGAAAAAAAAGCTGAAAAAATTATGATACACAATTTTTAGAAATCTTAATACAGACTCACCATTGTCCTTCTATATTCTCGCTTCATTTCATTAAGGTCTTACCTGGAGAGCTTTGCAGCACCAGGAAAAAGACAGCAAAGAGTAGGTAGAGAATCTTCATGGCTGAAGTTTGACTGGGAGCTCAGTGTTGCTGGAGAGAAGACACCGCAAGATAGAGAGGAGATGGAGAGTCTCTATTTATGGGCTACCATGGATTGTGAAATATTGATCTGTTGAAATCTTTTTTGAAGAATGTCACATTTACTAAATTTGTGTTGCAATCTGTTTATAATTATCTTTATAATTATAATTTATACAAGTATCAGAGGGGTAGCCGTGTTAGTCTGGATTTGTAAAAAGGAACAGAGAGTCCTGTGGCACATTTAAGACTAACAAATGTATTGGACGCATCCGACGAAGTGGGCATACACCCACGAAAGCTTATGCTCCAATACATCTGTTTGTCTGAAAGGTGCCACAGGACTCTCTGTTATAATTTATACAGCGTCATAAACATTCCTGGAGAATTTCAGGGAAACACAGTAGTCAAGTTCCTGCTTTGTTCAAGTTACAATATGAGTATTTGCAACTAGCAAATATCTACTGCCTGATCGAAAGCTCTCTGAAAAAATGGAAAGCCTCCTATTAATTTGAAATGAGGGTCCTTTCACAGAGAAGAATTTCAGAACACAACTATACCTTGGAAGCATTTATAGTAGGGCATGTGCATATTGTTTTGTACAATATTTAATCAACATGTTACTTGTATTTAAGGAAATTTACTAATTTCATGCGTTGAAACCCATTCCAAAGAGGCTAAAAATCCTTTTTAAGAGAGATTTATGAGAAATAAAGTGAATAACATTATTAATACTGTATGCCAGGAATCCATGGATTTTTTGCTGCGTATCTAAATTGATGAATTTTACATTTAATGATGGTAGAAAACCATGAGGTTTCCCTTTCTTCTTTCTCTCATAACAAGCATCAGCATTAACGAGAACTATTTAAAGTAGAGACATAAAATGTTGATGCATCAAACATGGGGAAGCCAGTGGCCTTTGCAGGTGCCAAGCACCTCTCAGGATTTGTCTCATTCTTTCAGGACAGAGAGAACAAGAAGTGATTGGGCTTAAACTGCAGCCAGGGAAATGTAAGAACATTTCTAAGGGTTCTATAGAGCTGTATGACACCTCCAAGTTCCCTGGGGGATTCATTCTAACCAGAGTTCAGAGCCTACAAAATACAACCCCCTGCACAAACCTTCCCAGACTCCTTCATAGACCCCCTCCTATTCCCCTTCTTCCTCTTTCCCCCCATTTCCTCCCGTTTGGAAGCACCAAATAGAAAAGTTGAGGGGAGTGAATGAAGAATGAGAATCCATGGGGAGGAGGACATCCATAGGGCAACAGGGAGCTGTGACAGGGCAGTGAGCTGTCCCTCTCATCTCCCAGTAAGTGCCCTCTATTTCAACTGTCTCTCTGTTGTTGGAAGGTGCTGGTCTTCCCACCTGCTACGTTCGCCACAGAGAAAGGTCAAGGGGCACTGGATGTTTCTCTGCCGAGGGGGGACACAAGGAGCGGACACGCCACCTCACACCTATTATTTCCCTGCTATGTTCTTGCCATACACACAGAGAAGTTAGATAAAAACAGTTAGAGTCACAATTGAGTATTGCTTTAATTTTTCCTCTAAGATTTATAAATGTACTGTTGTTAAGGGTACGAACTGTATGCTACCATTAGAATTTTAAAGATAGTATTTAATTCTATTGATCTAGATAATCTTTGGGCAAAATTAAGAAGGATGGGTATCGATCTAAAACTTCTGAACATTTTGGAGGCTCTCCAGAGTGATGTGTGTCGGGTAAAGGCAATGGAGAATGTTTTCCCAGTGGCTTAGGGAGAACACCAGGGATGCCTTCTAGCACCTCTTCTTATTAATTTATATATTAATGATACAGTGGATGTTATAAAGGAAAATTAATTTTCTCCACCACACATTAAAGGTAGACTTATCTCGGTGTTATATATGCTGATGACATGGTTATTTTACCGCAAACTCCATGAGGCATCTTCTGGCTGTTATCTCAATTTTTCTCTTATTTTAACTTCCAAGACCAAGTCACGATTTCTGGGAAGAAGCATCTGCAAATTGAGCGGAAGATCGGAGGCCACCCTGTAGAACAAGTCTCTGCTTTGACTTATTTAGGGATAAAGTTTCATGATTCAGGCAGCTGGTCCCCTAATCATAAAGACTTAAAACAAAAGGCCCTTAGCTCTGTTCAAGGGGTGCTGTGTTTTACCTGATCATTTGGTGGGAGCAGAGTTGCCCCAGTGCTAAGAATTTTTAATAATAAAATAATATTGCAGATGCTCTATGAGCATGTCTACATCGTAAAAATGGAAAAACTGGGGCTGTCCCATGCAAGCTGACTCAGGCTTGTGGGGTTCGGGCTGTGGTGGTTTCATTGCTGTGTAGACTTCTGGGTCCGGCTGCAGCCCAAGCTTTGGGACCGTCCCACCTCACAGAGTCCTAGAGCCCAGGCTGTAGCCCCAGTATCAGACATCTAACCAGCAGTGAAACAGCCCCACAGCCTGAGGCCAGCCACAGGTGTCTAGTTGCTGTGTGGACATTCCCTCTGAGGTCACAATTGGATTAGGGGATCAAATTTCAGCCTTAGAGATCAGCTATGCTGCTGTAGGTCTTGTAGTTTAGACATACCCTAAGCGTCTAGCCCTTAATACTCACAGCTCTGCTTCACTTGGTGAAAAACTAACCGTTATCAGGGGTACAGTTGTTCTACCTCATTGATCCTACTTGGGCTCCAAGTGAGCACTGACTCCATTACAGAAGTTTGGAAATTTCCTTCAGTTTCCCTGGCTACCGCTGTAGCCCCGTCACTTCTCATTCTCTTTATCAGTGATTATTCATATAGTATACCACATGATTTGTTTGTAATAAGAAAGCTGATACACTCTGTTGATATGTTGTGAAACCAATGGAAAGTGAAAACCTGTAAAGTGAAGCCCATTGAAATCTCATAAGTGCTATTCGGCCATTTCACCTGATGATCCATTGGACTGGCATTTCTGAAGAGATCTCATAACATAGGTAGCCATCCTTCTTAGTAGCAGATGAAGTGTAGAGAATAACCAGGTAAGGGGTACAGAGAGGACAGCTGTTTTCTTTTACTGTGCCATTAATGTTGCAGCATGATGAGCTATGATCTCTCTCTCTATATATGTTTTCTCTTTAATATTCACCAATCCCTACCAGACCCCACCAGACATATACCCCATCAATGATGCCTTGTTTACAATTACATTTTGACACCTACCAGTTAACCAGCTTTTAATCCATTTAATGTAAGCCATGTTAGTTTTATATAATTCATTTTTTAAATCCAAATGTCCCGTGGTACCAAGTTAAACATCTTACAGATGACTAAGTATATTATATCAACAACATTATCTTCATAACCCAAACTGGTATTTTCATAAAATATATTAAGTTAGTTTGACCAGACCTCTTTTCCATAAACCCATTTGATTGGCAATAATTCTGTTACTTGCCTTTAATACTGTATTAATCCGGTCTGTATCAATTACTCCATTATCTTTCCTGCGATTGATGTCAGACTGACAAGCCTATAATAACCCAGGGCTTTCTGTTCACCCGTTTTAAGTACTGGCACAACAATAGCTGTCTACCAGTCTTCTGCAACTTCCCAGTGTTCAAGACTTATTGAAAACCAACATTGATGGTTCAGCCAGCTTCTCAGCCAACTTCTTTCAAATACACAACTTTCTCCAAAATACTCTCAGTACTCTTTCTAGTGACATCACCTGGGTAATGAAACTTCCCCAAACTGCAGGGTTCTGTTTTCCTATATTGTTCTATATTTTTGTATATAGTTTCTAAAATGAACATTATGCTGCCAATCAAGTCCCAGCTTGATCTTGTCTATCTGCTATGGACTTCTAGGAATAAAGCAAATAATACAGAAGAAACTGATAAAAGGTGAAATTACTTCATAAGTGAGTGAGAGTTTGTGGTTAGCTCCGCTAGCAACTGTTGCTGTTACTCAATCTAACTCCTCTGTGAGCCACAGATGCAACATCTGCTATTAGACATGTTTTAAGGGCTTAGCCCTAAGTTCTGCAAAGGTTTCTTGCTCATCCCTGGACATATATGACATTATTAAAAATACTAATAACTTGGGACCAAACTCTATGTGTATGTGTGTGTATTATTTGTGCACCTTGTTCATACAGTATTGATTAATATTCTTAGTGAATGTTTTTTTATTTTTCCTATTTTTATGCATCCATCCCATTACAGAGATGTTTCAAATCCTTTGAAAATCACAGAATAAGCTTCATAATATTGAGGATACTTTGAGTCATGAATATACATGTGTGGTGGGGGCATCATGTGGTGTATAAGAATTGAGTATTATTCTTTTAAACCATTGGGATCATGTAGCCATCAAAATTGTTTGAGCAGAAGTCTCCATGGAAAACCAGACCTAGTATTTTTGTGCCCAGTAATATACATAGTTCTGTGGAAGCAGCAGGGCCTGCCTGGTTTTCCTGTAGCCTTTGTGTGTTGTAGATAGCAAGGGCACAACAGGTCCCTCTAAAATGATTTTGACAGTCTTTGCCATGACAAACTGTGATCTGAACATGACCATAGATGATGGAGCTCCCCGCAAGTCAGCAGAGCTGGCTCCAGCAGAGCTCAGTCTTCATTCAGGGTTGGGCCCTGTCCTTCCCCCTGAAAATCCATCAGTTTCTCTGTGGATTGGGAGGGCAGCGGCCTCCATTGGCAGCCTGCTGAAGAGTGTAGATGGGTGCAACCTGGAGGCCTGAAGACAGAAGGGAGGGAGAGGCCATTGGGGCCCCTCTGAAAACGCCCCCGAGGTGTGAGGCAGGGGCGATTTGAGGTCTCGGGATTGGGAGTTAGAGTAACATGAGGCGGGGTTGAAGGAGAAGAAGGAGGGGTGTGATGAAGAGGAATGGGACATGTGATGGGATCAGGAGGGTCAGAGGCACATGGTGTGGAAAGTAGAGGGGATAGAGTTACATGGGGGAGGATCTGGGAAACTGGGACATTTGGGGTGGGACGGGGGGACTCAGAGGCACATGGAAGGAATTTGGGGTTTGAGGTCCACTGGCAGCAGACACCTCAGGGGGTTGAGAATGCTGCAGGCCTCACTCCCTGACATGGGCCACGTTGGCAATGACCAGGACCATTCTGTGGGGTGGAGTAGGGAGCCATTGTCTGAGTCAGGCAGTAGTTTGGGTGGAGTGAGGATGTGAGTGCTGGGGATTTGGGGGGTGCGAAACTGAGTTGAGCCCTTGTTTGGGGAATATATTGGGGAGCTGGGGCTTGAAGTGTGTGTGTGTTGGGGGGGGAGGGGAAGGGGCGATTGTTCTGAAGAGGGAAATAGGTGCCAGGCATTAGAATTGGGAAATCAGATACTGATGGGAGCTCTTTGCATAAGTACTAGGTCTGTGCCATTTCCTGACTAGGCATAGAAGAGAGGGGGGATAGGAGGTAGTGAAGGGGATGAATTTGGTGGATTTACTGGGAGGGAAGGGACATCCCCTGAAAACATGGAAACCCCATATTTCCCCTGGGCTTGCCAATAGGAGAACTTAAAACTAAACTTAACTTAGTCTCAAGCACTTACACACGTCCGCAACAGGTTAGTAAAACACCCCCAACCCTCGCTAATTACCAAAGCCGAGTGTGGCTCATGAGTGTCAGAGCGGCTGCCGGTGGGGAACAGAAGATGTATCCAGAAGGAGAGTCCAGTCCTGAAAAGTCCCATTACCTCAAACGTTTCCCCCTTATTTTATACATTAGTAACACAATGACATGTCCCTTAAAGAAAACGTGTTAAGCAAGCAGTTTCAGTGGTCAAACAAGAGGTTTTCTTCTGATTATTGATTAACCAGGTGTGTTTTTTCCCCGAGTTTGCAGTCTTGAGGCCCTAACAGACACATTCCTGAGGGCACATCCTGCTCTTCTAAAATGCAGGTATCAGCAACTTCAACCTAATTCTTATCAGGAAGGATGCAGGGTCAAGCTGCCCTTCCTGTGGCACCCAAACCCCCCCCCCCCCCCCCCGCCCCCCCGCTCCTTCCTTGGATAAGCTAAGCCTGCTGACTTGGCTGCTTTTAGCAATAAGCAGAAGTGGGTTCAGGCACTTTACTGGTTTGCTGACATCTCCCCGTACATCACTGCTTTACTGTATGGTAATTAGAGCAGCTTAGTTCTAGCAGGACAATGGTTCTGTGCTTATAAAATTTGCACAGGACACCAAGCTGAGAGGAGTTGCAAGCACTTTGGAGAATGGGATTAGAATATAAAAGGACCTTGCTAAAATGAAGCACTTAAGAAGGCAAAATTAAATGCCCAGCTGTAAAATGGGGAATAACTGGCTAGGTGGTGGTACTGCTGAAAAGGATCTAGGGGCTATAGTGGATTACAACTTTAATATGAGTCAACAATGTGATGCAGTTGTAAAAAAGGTTAATATAACTCTGTGGTGTATTTACACAAGGATCATACGTAAGTCATTGGAGTTAATTGTCCTGCTATGCCCAGCACTAGCGAGGCCATATCTTGAGTGCTGTGTCCAATTCTGGGTGCCACACTTAAGGAAAGATGTGGCCAAATTGGAGAGAGTCCAGAGGAGAGCAACAAAAGTGATCAAACGTTTAGAAAACTTGACCTGGGAGGAAAGATGAAGATAGACAGAGGGGATGACCTAAAAACAGTCTTCAAATACGTAAAGGGCTGTGATAATACGGATGGTAATCAACTGTTTTCTAGGTCCACTGAAAGTAGGACAAGAAGTAATGGGCTTAATTTTCAGGAAGTGGGATTAGTTTAGATATTAGGAAATCTCTCTAACTAAATTAAACTCTGGAATAGGCTTCCAAGGGAGGTTGTGGAATCCCCGTCATTAGAGATATTTAAGAACAGGTGGGTCAAATACAGAGTCATACCATGTTGACCAAGGAACACAAGACGGGGGGACGATCAAGAAGTGTCCTCCAGAAGTAAGTTGCTTACCTGAGCTAAACCAATAAATGTTCGTTAGATGTCCCAAGATGTTTCCCACAAACCACTGTTGATGGAATTTCCCAGAGACAAAGTTGCAACTATTCCAACATTCAAATTGAGGTTGGACATTTCAAATCTGCAATAGAATCATGGGTCATTTTCTGATTGAGGTCCCTTTCAGCTCTACATTTCCATGATTCTAAAAGATTTTAAATAAAAAATCTCTCCTGACTTCAAAATTGCCCTCTCTGTGGCAGAAACTGCCACATGGGAAAGGACACAGAGTCTTATCAAGTTGGCCAAGGAACACAACACAGGGAGGGCAATGAGAAGTGTCCTCCAGAAGTAAGTTGCTGACCTGAGATAAACCAATAAATGTTCGTTATATGTCCCAAGACGTTTTGCACAAACCACTGTGGCCTAACGTGTCCTATGCAAACTGGGATGACACAAGATGTTTTGCACAAAGTTGATGGAATTTCCCAGAGACAAAGTTGCAATAATTCCAACGTTCAAATTGAAGTTGGACATTTCAAATCTTCAATAGAATCATGGGTCACTTTCTGATTGCCCCCTCACAGTTTTACCAAGTCCAAACCAAGCCTTCAGAATCTGTATAAAACAGGCTGTTTTGGTTAAATTGTCAGTCACTGAAGCAAAAATATGTGTCTGAGAGAGACAGAAAGTTGTGCAGTTATTATTTGGCTACTGAGAGTCCCCCCTGTTAGGCAACTGCTAAAATCACATCATGAAGTCAGATAATCCCCCTAATAACTCTTCCTTTAAAGTCCTATCTAGGCAGATGCCTATGAGATCCAGAAAGAGAAGAACACAGCTGTCATAACCCCTTGAGTCAATGAACTACCTGAATGATCTTTCTTACTATCTTCAGAAACCACTCAGGGCTCCAGTGAAGCTGTGCTGGGGAACCCGCCTTCCTGCCAGTTTTAATGGATAAGTAGCACTAATACATGTGATTTATTTGTCCAAATGAAAATGTGGTAATTTTAAAACTACCTGAGTTAAAATCAATGTACAGGATAATTCCAGTAATCCAAATTCCCTTTATCCAGACATACTAGTTATCCAAATGAACAGTGTGTGTCCCCTGTAGTGTTCTGTTAGTTAATCACCTGGAAATTATCTACCATTATGGTTGTGGGAACTTCAATTTTGGAGGATTTCTGGAATTAGGGATGAGGACAGCAAGAAAAGGGGGGAAGAATGAGGGAGAAGTTAGGGGAGGAGAGAAAAGATGAGACATGGAAGAGAGCGAATAGGGGGGAAGAATGAGGGAGAAGTTAGGGGAGGAGAGAAAAGATGAGACATGGAAGAGAGCGAATAGATAAGAAAAAATAGGGGTTAAGATGAAGAGTGAAGGGAGAAGTGTTCAGGGAGAGAAAGGAGAGGGGGAGACAGGAGAGCAGGGCAAGGAGTTGGGGAAGGAAGGGAGGCAGAGAGGAGGGTAAAGGAGAGAAAAGGAAAGAAGGAGTGAAGAGTATAGGGAATTTGGTCGGCTCTTTTATTAACATCCCCCTCGTGCTGACCCACAGACCCTGTATTTTTCACTTCATGCATCCGATGAAGTGGGTTCTAGCCCATGAAAGCTTATTCCCAAATAAATGTGTTAGTCTCTAAGGTGCGACAAGGACTCCTTGTTGTTTTTGCTCATAAAGACTAACACGGCTACCCCTCTGAAACCTGTCACAGAGCATGTGTGTCTCTCACATCCCTTTCCCCCTCAGGAGCCGACTTCGTACCTCAGTCTATTGAGACTCCTGTATATCACTCTGGAGGTCTCTGCTTTTATTTGGTGATCAAGACAGCTGTTTTCACACCTATTGTATGGCCCTTCAGTCCAGGAAACTCTTACAGGTGATATATGTACTCCATTGTGCTCCTTTCCAGATACAGAGCAGCAAAATTTATTGAACGTGTCTGTCCTTTCTGTATCATTATTATTATTTTACCATCTCCATGGAGTAATGGGCCCGTACCAGTGTTAGAATCTCTTTTGTTTCTGAAATACTTAAATAAAACCTCCTTGTTCTCCTTGGCCCTACCACCAGGGAGTCTTCCCTGATCTCTTGAACTTCACTTATATTTCTGCAGTCCATTACTTCTAATTTCTATGACTTGATATCTACTTCTGCTCCTCCCAATTTTTTTGTTCTAAGTTTCGCCCACACTTTCTGTGCAGACTGGTACCGGCAGGGCCGGCTCCAGACAGCAGCCTGGCAAGCAGGTGCTTGGGGCGGCCGCTCCGGAGAGTGGCGGCATGTCCGGGTATTTGGCAGCAATTCGGCGGACGGTCCCTCACTCCCACTCAGAGCGAAGGACCTCCTGCCGAATTGCCGCCGTGATCGCGGCTTTTTTTTTTTTTTTTTGGCTGCTTGGGGCAGGGTACCCTGGGTACCGGGGACACAAACACACTGCACTCTCTTCTGGGGAATCTGCTTCATCGCAAGCACAGTCTACTGCACTTTATTGGCATTAAAACAAAGAGAATCACTGAAAGACCACAGCCTCTGCCTAGTTAAGGCTGTGATAAGCTAAAAGATTGTAGGGTCCAGGCACGAGATGACCCCAATCCAAAAGGGGAATCCTGGGGTCCCATGCCTAATCCAGAAGGCTACCCCATTGTTGAACTCTTTGCACATACCCTGAACGCATAGACTCGAACGTGAGACCTGGCTGGAGGGCTGAGTCACTGAAGCGACAGATCATTGCAGGGAAAGGGGAGCACCTGGAAAGAAACCAACCTGCTGTCCCTCAGTCCCTCTCTTCCTCTTTGAGCTGTCGCCGAAGTGCCGCCGAAGAATGAAGTGGCACGATTGAGCTGCTGCCGAAGTGCTGATCGGCTTTTTGCTGTCGTTTCTTTATGCAATGACAAGATTTTATTACCCCTGTGTTACCTGTCAGTCCTGTGTTCTCGGGGAACCAGGGCACAGTACCCAGCCTGTCTGACACATGAAAGACCTTCCCCCCACAGCCTCTGCTTGAACCGAAGCCAATCAGAAGAAAGACTCACAAAAAGCATCAAAAAGGCGGTGGGAGACACACCCAAACCCCTCCAGACACCGGTGACAGGATTAAGGAAACTCCCCTAGCCTCATTTGCATCGAAGATGGGACAAGGAGGCATCTCCATTAGCATACAGAATGGAGAACAGAGATTCCAAGGCAAGAACCGCACGGAACTCTGGGACTAGAAAAGCAGGAAAGCACTGCATGATGGGGGATCTCTGCTCCAGATGTTAATGAACCCACGTCTGCACTCACCCAGCTCAGTGGGTATCAGACCAATTCTAGTAATGAATCCTTTATTGGTATCCAAAATACTGAAGCTGCCTAATTGCATTGTGAGCTCTCTGGAAGGAACACCGCCCAGAGCCAGGAATGATCAGCTACTATTGTCTAGCCTGCATTCAACCCTTAAGTGATTTTTCACCCAAACCAGCTGTAAGCCGGGTCTGAATGAACTCTCCTCTGACACCTAGTGACAGACTGGTGGAAAAAGTCCTCAGGAACAGACTGTATTTGCATGAACACAAGACTGTGCCTAGGGGCTCAGCACCCAGATCTGTATTGCAAAACTGATCAGTTTTGACTGTTTGGGGTTAAAATTAACTTTAGTGTTGAATGGAAAGTTTATGAAATGTTTTTATCCTTAGTGTTTATGTAAAGGGAAGCAGAACTGTATTTAACAAGCCCAAACTAAGGGGTTTATCCTAACTTGAACATCACTTGCTAAGTAGTGGGTAGTGATGCCAAATCAAAGTAAACGTTGGATAGCCAATGGCAATGCTGGAACCTTTTAAAATGGAGAAGGAAGCTTTCCCTTGGTGTCTGTGGCTGTTCGACACAGGGGGAGCTGAGCAAAGTTAGGGCTATGATCAGGGCCGGTTCCAGCTTTTTTGCTGCCCTAAGCGGCAAAGCGGGAAAAAAACAATAATAAAGCCACGATCGACGGCACTTCGGCGGCAGCTCTACCGCACCGCTTCACTCTTCGTCGGCAATTCTGCGGTGGGTCCTTCGCTCTGAGAGGGACTGAGAGACCCGCCGCCTTTCCATTGGCCACCCCAAGCACCTGCTACCTTCGCTGGTGCCTTGAGCCGGCCCTGGCTATGTCTATGTTTTAAGCCAGCTATGAGAAATCATCAAATTGTACCTAGAATTACTGATTTGAAATCCCCAACTATGTAATTAATTTAGGAATGTTTAGAAAGACGCGATTAGGTTTATTTCTCTTTATTTTTTAAGGCTTGTGGACTCCTCTGTACTAACCCCAGATGCTTTCGTTTGCTTGTATCCTTTAAGCTGAACCCCCAAGAATCTATTTGGGTGCTTACTTTTTGGAATTGCTCTTTTAAAGTCTCGCAATAGCCTAAGTTCCAGATGTATTTTCTTCCTATTAGTTTTTAATAAAATTTACCTTTTTAAAGAACCTTTTTTAAGAACAGGATTGGATTTTTGGTGTCCTAAGAGCTTTGTGCATGTTGTTTGATTAGCTGGTAGCAACAGCTAATTTCCTTTGTTTTCTTTCTCAGCTTTTCCCCGGAGGGCGGGAGAAAGGGCTTGAGGATACCCCACAGGGGAGGAATTCCCAAGTGTTCCTTCATTGGTCCAAGGAGGTTTTTTTTGCATTTGGGTGGTGGCAGCGTTTACCAAGCCAAGGTCAGAGGAAAGCTGCAACCTTGGGAGTTTAATACAAGTATCAACACAGGTAGCCATGCAGGCCGATAATCGAAAAAGAGCACCAGCATGGACCATACGGGAGGTACTGGATCTGATTGCTATATGGGGAGAGGATTCAGTGCTAGCAGAACTGCGTTTGAAAAGACGAAATGCCAAAACTTTTGAAAAAATCTCCAAGGGCATGACGGAGAGAGGCCACAATAGGGACTCAGATCAGTGCCGCGTGAAAGTCAAGGAGCTCAGACAAGCCTATCAAAAAACAAAGGAGGCAAATGGTCGCTCCGGGTCAGAGACGCAGACATGCCGCTTCTACGCCGAGCTGCATGCAATTCTAGGGGGGGCCGCTACCACTACCCCGCCTGTGACCGTGGATTCCGAGTCGGGGATAGTCTCATCAGCTACACCTGAGGATTCTGTGGATGGGGAAGAGGAGGAGGAGGAGGAGGAGAAGGACGAGCTTGCAGAGAGCACCCAGCACTCTGTTCTCCCCAACAGCCAGGATCTTTTTCTCAGCCTGACTGAAGTACCCTCCCAACCCTTCCAAGCCAGTATCCAAGACCATGACCCCATGGAAGGGACCTCAGGTGAGTTTACCTTTTAAAATATAAAACTTGTTTTAAAAGCAAGCATTTTTTAATGATTACTTTGCCCTGAGGACTTGGGATGCATTCGCGGCCAGTACAGCTACTGGAAAAGTCTGTTAACATGTTTGGGGATGGAGCGGAAATCCTCCAGGGACATCTCCATGAAGCTCTCCTGGAGGTACTCCAAAAGTCTTGTCACAAGGTTTCTGGGCAGTGCAGCCTTATTCCGTCCTCCATGGTAGGACACTTGACCACGCCATGCTTGCAGCAAGTAATCTGGTATCATTGCCTGACAAAGCCTGGCAGAGTATGGTCCCGGTGTTTGCTGACATTCAAGCAACATCCGTTCTTTATCTTGCTGTGTAATCCTCAGGAGAGTGATATCGCTCATGGTTACCTGGCTGAAATACGGGAACTTAATTAAGGGGACAGAGGTGGTCGTTCCTACTGGGCTGTTTGCCTGTGGCTGAAAATAAATCCTTCCCTGCAGTTAGCCAAGCACAGCGGGGGGAATTGGCCCTGAGCTTTTCGCGTTTGGCTAGCAGGGATCTTCCCTGTTACCAGCCACGCGGTGAGGGGAGGGGTAGAGCGGTCATCCCAGAGAATTCATGGCGGGAGGGGGAAGCGGGGGGGAGGGTTAGTTTGGTTTCTGCAGGGATCTTCCCTGATACCTGCCATGCGGTGGGGGGAGGGATAAAGCGATCATCCCAGAGAATTGGATGGGGGGGGGGTTAGTTTGTTTTCTGCTGCTGAAGGTTAACAGGAAAACCGCAGCAGTCAATGGGCTTTGCTTGGTATGTGGGAAAGGAGGGCGCAGAAGCCGAAAGACAATGGCTTACCATGGCTGCATGCAAGCTGAATTCTGTTGCCCAGACCTGCGTCTGTGATCTCTAACACCAAAGCCACAGGCACTCAATATTAAGATGGAAAATGCGACCTTGTACTGAAATCACATGTGCTATGTAATGTGAATAGTGTTTTTCACCATGAAAGAGTATAAGCATTGTTTTGTAAAATGTATCATTTTAAAAACTTCTCTCCTTTTTTTCAACCCTCCCTCCAGCAGCTGCAAATTTTTTAAGCCTCCCTCCTCCGTCCCGAAGGCTATGTCAGATAAGGCGTCGGAAAAAGAGGACGCGAGATGAGATGTTCGCGGAAATAATGGAATGCACCCGCAATGAAAGATCTCATTTGAATGAGTGAAAGGACACTGTATCTAAATTTAGGAAAGATGCCAGTGAACGTGAGGACATGAGGGACACTCGAGATGAGAGGTGGCAGGCTGCAACGCTGGGGCTGCTGCGTGAGCAAATGGACATGCTCTGGCATCTGGTGGAGCTTCAGGAACGGCAGCAGGATGACAGAGTGCCACTGCAGCCGCTGTATAACCTCCCTCCCCCCTCACCATGTTCCATATCCTCCTCACCCAGATGTGTAAGAACGCCGGGGGGGAGGCTCTGTGCACCCTCCCACTCCACCGCAGTGGACAGCCCAACCAAAAGGCTGTCATTATATTGAATTTGTTCAGTGGCCTTTTACTTCCCTCCTATCCTCCTCCCAAACCTCACCCAGATTATCTTGTTGGTTCTCTCCCTATGTTTATAATCAGTTAATAAAGAATACATGATTTTTAAACGATAGTGACTTTATTTCCTTTGAAAGAAAGCTGGGGGAACGGAGAGGGTGGGTTCCTTACAGAGAATGAATGAGTCAATAAAGGGGGCGGGTTTTCATGAAGGAGAAACAAACAGAAATTTCACACTGTCGCCTGGCCAGTCATGAAACTGGTTTTCAAAGCCTCTTTGATGCACAGTGCTTCCTGGTGTGCTCTTCTAATCGCCCTGGTGTCTGGCTGCACGTAATCAGCAGCCAGGCGATTTGCCTCAGCCTCCCACCCTGCCATAAAGGTCTCCCCCTTACTTTCACAGAGATTGTGGAGCACACAGCAAGCAGAAATAACAATGGGGAGATTTCTTTGGCTGAGGTCAGAGCGAGTCAGTAGCAATCGCCAGCGACCTTTTAAACGGCCAAATGCACATTCTACCACCATTCTGCACTTGCTCAGCCTGTAGTTAAACAGCTCCTGACTCCTGTCCAGGCTGCCTGTGTATGGCTTCATGAGCCATGGCATTAAGGGGTAGGCTGGGTCCCCAAGAATAACTATTGGCATTTCAACATCCCCAATGGTTATTTTCTGGTCCGGGAAGTAAGTCCCTTGCTGCAGCCCTTTAAACAGAGTAGTGTTCCTGAAGACGTGAGCATCATGAACCCTTCCTGGCCAGCCCACGTTGATGTTGGTGAAACGTCCCTTGTGATCCACAAGTGCTTGCAGCACCATTGAAAAGTACCCCTTGTGGTTTATGTACTGGGTACCCTGGTGCTCCAGTGCCAAGATAGGGATGTGGGTTCCATCTATCGCCCCACCACAGTTAGGGAATCCCATTGCAGCAAAGCCATCCACTATGACCTGCATGTTTCCCAGAGTCACTACTCTTGATATCAGCAGGTCTTTGATTGCGTTGGCTACTCGGATCACAGCAGCCCCCACAGTAGATTTGCCCACTCCAAATTGATTCCTGACTGACCGGTAGCTGTCTGGCGTTGCAAGCTTCCACAGGGCTATCGCCACGCGCTTCTCAACTGTGAGGGCTGCTCTCATCTTGGTATTCTGGAGTTTCAGGGCAGGGGAAAGCAAGTCACAAAGTTCCAAGAAAGTGCCCTTACGCATGCGAAAGTTTCGCAGCCACTGGGAATCGTCCCACACATGCAACACTATGCGGTCCCACCAGTCTGTGCTTGTTTCCCGGGCCCAGAATCGGCATTCCACGGCTATAACCTGCCCCATTAACAGCATGATCTCCAAAGCACCATGTCCATATCCTCATCAGTCTCACCGCCGCGCTGCCGTAGCCTGCTCCTCGCTGCCTGGTTTTCCAGGTTATTGTTCAGCATAAACTGCATGATAAGGCGCGAGGTATTTACAATGTTCATGACTGCTGTCTTGAGCTGAGCGGGCTCCATGCTTGCTGTGGTATGGCGTCTGCACTGTTCACGCAGGAAAAAGGCGCGAACCGGTTGTCTGATGTTGCTTCCTGGAGAGGGGGAGGATATACCCAGAACCACCCGTGACAATGTTTTTGGCCCCATCAGGCATTGGGATCTCAACCCAGAATTCCAATGGGCGGAGGAGACTGTAGGAACTATGGGATAGCTATGGGATAGCTACCCACAGTGCAACGCTACGGAAATCGACGCTAGCCCCGGTACATGGACGCACACCGCTGAATTAATGTGCTTAGTGTGGTTGCATACATTCGAATTTATACAACCTGTTTTCCAAATTCGAATTCTATAAATTCGGATTAATCCCGTAGTGTAGACATACCCTAACTTGTGTAAGACAGACCCTTGTCAGATGTCATTATTAGTAGGAAAACATGGAATTTACTACTAATAATAATGTCATACACAACTATGAATAGGCCAGAATCCTTGGCATAATTTAGTCCTAAACCGTTAAAACACGTCAAATTAGAGAGGCTGTTTCTGATTTTCATGGAAGAGTTAAACTAAGAAGCAGGAACAGTTGCCTGCTAAGCTGACCACACACTCTTGTTAAAATGGGAAATGGCTTCCTCCTTTATCTTTTTTGCTTCCAGATTATATACTTTATGCCAAGAAATCCATAATAGAGATACAATAGATCCAGGTCTTACTTGATATGGCAATATCAGGTACAAATGTTTTAATGGGAAAAGAGAGATATAAAGGCTGTCAATAAAATGTGTAAGAAACTATACAGATATTTGAAAGCTCAAATGAGGAATCTGTAACCAGGGTGTGCAGTTTGAGGTGGTTTTATTACCAAGGAGATCTGACCTCAAAGAGGATTGCAAATACATCCAACAATGTTATCTATTTTAAATACAATTGTGATAATGTAATATATATTTATGTCCAACTGATAATCCATAAAGGGGAAAAGGCCTTTGTTTTATATTGTAGAAGGTGATACATTCAGTTCATATGTTGAGAAGTGAAAATCTCTAAAAATGAATCCAAATGAAATGTGATAAAGTCTAGACAACCAAAAGGCCTGATCAGCTGCTTGTTGACAATTCAAGAGAAATAGCTTAATTTATGAAGTGAACCTACTGTAAGGAGGGTGGGAATGAACTCTCCCCTGGCATGTAGTGATGAACTCGGGGAAAAGATCTCAGGAGAAGACTGTAAATGCATAGACACACCTATTTATGCAGACAGTCCTGATATTCGGGGCTTTTTCTTATGTAGGCACCTATTACCCCCCACACCATCCCAATTTTTCACACTTGCTATCTGGTCACCCTGTTCAGCAGTGAAGACAAGACATCGCTTACCTGATTTCCAGCTGACACACCTACAGCCTCAAAACTCACCTGACTCCTCCCTGCCCACGTGGATGAGACGAGCCCCTGACTCCCACCGCCCCAACTCTCAAGCCCTCCCTGCCTCATCAGACAGGAGTCGAGCACTTCCCACTGTCCAACCCGTCCAACCCCCAACATCCATTTCCTCCTAATGCCAATTTCCTCTGTTCAGTGTGGAGGTTGAGAAGTTCTGTACATCTGGGGAAGGGAGAGATTACTGTCTCCTCATTATGGGAAGGGTGGGGGAGGCGGAATCTATCTACATTTCTAATGTGCCTTTTTGTTACCTTCTGACTGTGAGTGCTGTGTGCTAACCATTAGACTAGGGTGGCGGAAGAGCTGTTTCTCCATATGGAATGTCAGTCTGGGAGTGGGAACCAGCACAATCATGGAACGAGGTAGCCTCTACTTAGTTAAATCTATGATTAGACATTCTGTTTACAGCCCTATTTCTGAATTTTGTCGTGTGATCCAGTGGAAGAGGTTAATTTCTGACCACCATTGGTCTGACATTATTAAGGATGCAAGAGCAAATATTGCATGCACAGAAAAGACAGAAGTGTGGTAAGAGACCACCCTGGCTTAACCAGGAGATCTCCACTTACTTGAAATTCAAAAAGACTGACACCAAAAGTAGAAACTAGATCAAATTACAAATGACGAATATATAGAATTACATCCTCTAATGTTTCTCATGAAAGGAGCTAGCTAAAATTTTGGGTTTGGTCCCCAATTGTGGTGTCAAAAAATGACCCTGTCAGCAAACATTACCGGTGTGTGGGGGAATTCAAATTCTTGTGTCTATACACAGACATTGTAGAAAAACTTTTTGTGGGGGACTTTTCCATAGCCCTGTTTATCTGCATCTCCATCTGAGGAAGTAACAATAGGTTTCTCACCATCACGTATGATAAAGCTCGTTATGTCCCTGTCAGTAAACACCACATTGACACCCACACCACTGAACTACAGTCAGACCAGCACAGACACGTCTCATTTTGTTCTGAGAAGGTGGCCATCAAGCTGCACCTGCGCTCCCGGAGACAGACGGGCTTTTAAAAAGCAAAATACGACGGTGACCCTAAACTATTAAGGAGATGACTCCCCCGCCAGCTACAGAAACTATTACAATGTGAGGTTGGATGTGTCCTTCCTGGATATCACAGAGCCCCTGTGATGTACTTTCCACATGCTAAAAGAGAGAGATTTTAATCACCATGGCTTTAGTTCATTGTGGGCTGAAGAGTGCACTAAAACCAACAACACTTGTTCCAGATAGCTCCTACAGAGACCAGCATCAAGAAAAGCATCTACAGACATTATGAATGCTGCTCTCCTTGATTTTCTTATAGCAGGGAATGGCGTAGATGATATGTATTTAAACAACATGCTACTGTACCTTTGTTGCGATATGGTTCCATCTTCTTTTAAAAATCTTAGAAGGGGGGCTGAGGGCCCACTGGTGAATTTTTCTGTGGCCTCTATCTGCAGTCAGTAGAACGTTACTTTGGGAGACCACCATGTAATCCAAAGCAATGACTGTTACCCTTACAGGGTCTTTATCGAATCAGTGCTAAATTACAGAGTCAACACACTTACTATATAGTTCTCTGCAGGCCTGTGATACAAAGAAATTCCTGGACAAGATGAAGTAATGGAGCTGGACGGTGAGAATTAAGTGTTTGCAAGACAGGTAAACCTGATGACCCAGAACAGGAAGATACAGCTGCTGGGTCATCTACATAGCAACCTATTTTTCAAGAAAAACTTCTGTTGAACAGTATTGTGAAAATGAAGGGGCGGAGGTAGCTCCCATTTATGGACATCCAGCCATCCAGTTAGCTGTAAAATCCCTCTTGGTAGCTGTTCTCTGCTTCCTTTACCTGTAAAAGGTTAAAAAAGTCCCCCAGCTAAGGAAAAGGGCACCTGACCAAAAGACACAATGGGAAGACTAGAACTTTTTAAAATTGGGAAGGAAGCTTTCCCTTGGTGTCTGCGGTTGCTCTCCGGAGCGGGGGGTGATGCAGAGCAAAGTCAGAGCTATGACTACGCTTTAAGCCAGGTCTGAGAAATCATCAGATTGTACCTAGAATTACTGATTTGAACCCCCGCAAATATGTAAGTAATTTAGGAATGTTTAGAAAGACGTGATTAGGTTTATTTCTCTTAATTTTTTAAGGCTTGTGGACTCCTCTGTGCTAACCTCAGATGCTTTCGTTTGCTTGTAACCTTTAAGATGAACCCCCAAGAAAGTTATTTTGGGTGCTTAATTTTTGGAATTGCTCTTTTAAAATCTTGCAAAAGCCTAAATTCCAAATGTATTTTCTTTCTTTTTTGTTTTTAATAAAATTTACCTTTTTTTAAGAACACGATTGGATTTTTGGTGTCTGAAGAGGTTTGTGCATGTTGTTTGATTAGCTAGTAGCAACAGCTAATTTCCTTTGTTTTCTTTCTCAGCTCTTCCCCAGAAAAGAGAGGGGGGATAAAGGGCTTGATAGTACCCTACAGGGAGGAATTCCCAAGTATTCCCACCTGGGTCCAAGGGATGGTTGCATTTGGGTGGTGGCAGCATTTACCAAGCCAAGGTGAGAGAAAAGCTGCAACCTTGTAGATAAATACAAGCCTAGAGTGGCCAGTATTAATTTTTAGAATCCTTGTAGGCCCCCACCTTCTGAACACGAAGTGCCAGAGAGGGAAACAGCCTTGATAAGTATGGATGTGAAAATAAAACTGATAAACAGTAATGACGCCCTCTGCTTAATGGGTGATGCAATCAAAGGTTCTAACCTGTGGATTATATCAGTAACCCATTTTTAAAAAAAAGTACGGGTGGCCCCGGCACTGTCTGTATCAGGTGGACAACAAAACTAACTGGGTGCACATTGACTCACCTTGTACCTAGAGAATTACCACAGAGTTATTTCTCTCATACGGACGCTGCCTGGACAGGATGTTCTTTCCCAGAAGCAGCATGACATTTTTAAATAAAAATGCTGCTGACATTATGTTCCACCCTTGACAATTACAAAAGCCCCATACTCCTACCTGTAGCTATCACTGTGTGTTTTCCTTCCATCACCGTAACAATGGTTTACCTTTTGACCAGTTTTTAAAACTGTATTCTAATGACTTTGTGTAGTGTTTCCCAAATTTGGGATGCTGCTTGTGTAGGGGAAGCCCCAGGTGGCCCGGGCCGGTTTTTTTACCAGCCGCGTCCACAGGTTCGGCAGATCACAGCTCCCACTGCCTGCGGGTTGCTGCTCCAGGCCAATGGGAGCTGCTGGAAGCGGCGCGGGCCAAGGGACGTATTCCTCTAGGAATTTCCAAGTTATTATCATGGTGCTTTTCTCTGATATACAGAGGGCTCCCCAGAATAAGTTAGTCTTTTGTTCCTTGAAAGGACATGGATACAGGCCTCCGATCACTGAATCCCACTCCTCTGACAACAACACAAACCAAACGGCTTTGTCAAAGGACCCAGGAAAAGGTCATGATTTATCGATGTGAGCTCACTGAAATGTATAAATATGTATGTTCCCTGGTCTAGGAACACCCCTGAGTGGATTTTACATGTGGCAGTGACCATTTCTTTTATTTATACGTAGTTAAGATAACAGAAGGAAGGGATTTTTATGGAAAAGAAATAGCAAAACAGCACCTGTGTGGAATCAAAATACTCACAGGCATTTTTTGCAAACCACCACAACCAGCAGCTACTTTTACTAAAAGGAGAAGAACAAGCTATTGGGGGTGTGTGGGGACACAAGGGCTCCCTTGTGGATTTTTTCCGGCTTGCGAGATTCTTTCCAGCCCAGATGAAAAGCATCCAAGGATTTTAGAAGCAAGACGTCGTCTGCCAGATTCCGAGAGATCCTGCATTGACAATCTCTGCTGCCATCACTCACTCTCTTTACTGAAAAAAAGGGAAGAAACTCTCACATTCTATGTTTATAGCCATTAAAAAAAGGACAATGTAACATTACATTTCAAATTCAAGGTAGAGCAGGAACTTCCCCATCATTTAATAGTGTGTGCAGATGTAACTCCAACAGACCTTGCTTGACATCAGTCGGGATTGAACCTGGAGCCTCGGGAGTTTAATGCATGAGCTTCTACAGTATGAGCTAAAAACCAACTTCCTCTTATTTAAGGTTGTAGAACAGATTCAGTCTATCTATTATATTTAAACATGTGTACTGGGTGACTTCTGAAGTAAATATGCTGGACTTCTGAACATGGCTCTCCCCTCCCTCTGTCCCTAACTCTCTAGTAAAGGAGTCACATTCTCATTTCCTTACAAACCTCCTTCCTATTAACATTCTACACAGTTTAAGTGACAACCAAAAAAAATAAATGAATAAAGTCGCTGGGTGATTAAAAAAAGAACCCGTTCAAAATACCGATAAGTATAAAAACGGCTAGAAATATGATGTACAATATCATAAAAATGTTCATCAAACTTTTAAAAAAAGTTGAAATTTGAAATTCCATTGAGGGAATTAATCAAAATTGTGAATTTTAAAAATATTGACTATTTCTATGATATGTAGAAAAAAAAAACCAAAAATATGTAAGATGTAGAATAATGTGACTCACGTTCATGTTTAGTTTTCCTTTCAAACACACTTTTGTTCATAGCTAAAACTAAAACAATAAATATTTACTTAGAGGATGAATAAGATATTCTTAAAGAATGCCTGGACTATTCTGTCTTCCAGCTCACATAAGCCTAATAGCTTGACCCTATTCAGATGGTACTTCCCTATCTGCTGATAATCTCTGTACATATTCAGGTTTCAGAGTAGCAGCCGTGTTAGTCTGTATCCGCAAAAAGAACAGGAGTACTTGTGGCACCTTAGAGACTAACACATTTATTTCAGCATAAGCTTTCGTGGGCTACAGCTCACTTCTTCAGATGCATAGAATGGAACACACAGACAGAAGATATTTATACATACAGAGAACATGAAAAGGTGGATTCGATTATCACTTCAAAGAGTTTTTTTCTCCCTACTGCTGATAGCTCATCTTAACTGATTGGCCTCTTACAGTTGGTATGGGTACTTCCACCTTTTCATGTTCTCTGTATGTATAAATATCTTCTGTCTCTGTGTTCCATTCTATGCATCCGAAGAAGTGAGCTGTACCCCACGTAAGCTTATGCTGAAATAAATGTGTTAGTCTCTAAGGTGCCACAAGTACTCCTGTTCTTTTTGTACATATTCAGTGAAGCAGCCATGTGTGTAGCAGTGCAGTTGTTAGCACAGAGCTCCTATCTTCACCTCTCCTGCCTCAAAACTGCCTCTATGGTAATTTACGCTTGGTCTACACTAGGAAATTTGGTTGGTGTAACTATGTAGCTCAGGAGTATGGAAAATACACACCCCTGAGTGACACAATGAAACCGACCTAACCCCTGGTGAAGACAGCGCTAGGTTGATACGTGCATTCTCCCATTGACGCACATACCACCTCTCGGGGAGCTGCAGCGCCTACACAGATGGGAGAACCCCTCCCGTCGGTGCAGGTAACGTCTTCACTGAAGCGCTTTGGCTCAACTGCAGCGGTGTTGCTGTGCCACTGTAGCCGTTTATGTGGAGAGAAGAAGCCCAAACTGTCTGGGAAAACTTCTCACCCCCCGCCAACTTCCTCTATCAGTCATGTCCCTGCTGTGACATTAATTTGAGCATGCTGGGCACCTTGTACAAGACTAAGGGGAGATCCAGCAGTTAACAATCAGAACACACATAGAATTGGCTACAGACAAGCAATGAGACCAAGTTAACTTTAGGAAACATGTTTAAACCAGTAAAAAGAAATTCTGAGCAATGCTAGCACTGAAGTCACTAAGGTTTGTAATTGCTCTGGAATTCTAAAAGGAGAAATGCAAAGGCACCGCGTATGTACTGAGCTACCATAAAGACTGAAAGTAGCATCAGTCCTTAAAGGCACTAGTGCTTCTTGAATTGTATTGCAGAGTGAGCATATCTGATAATATACATGCGTGACCCACTGGTCAGTGTGTGTTATGAATTACTCTCGGTGGATGGCTGTGAGTCGATTACGGGCTCCATCTAGAGACTGGAGCTTTTGTACAACCTGAAGGCACTTGAGCATTTAGCTCTGGAGAGTTCTGGTTCAAACCACAGAGTACTCGTCCCAGAAGGCATGACAGCCTTCACACGTGTGCTCAAAAGTGCCTCTTTCCCACGTATCCCACAGGAGCAATTTTATCCTCAACACGGCTCATCATGTTTGCAGCATCTGGACCCAGATGTTCTTTAACACAGGTCCAAGAATGCTGCAAAGCACCTGGTTGTCTGAAATCCTCAAATGTTCATCACTGTTTTCATTTCCAGTTTTTCTCACTGTGTCATTCTGGATGGACTGTGCAGTGAGGTCCAGGTCACAACTTGAGTTTAATTATTGTTCCATTTTTGAGTGGAATGATTTAAAAATACCTTTTTTTTCTATGGGAAAATCATCATTATAACCATACTGTGTGGGTGCAGCTTACCTTCTCATCCTCAGACTTGGCCAGTGTCTCCGTTTCTCCTGTTGGGTTGGTGGTTTAGGGCGCCTCCCTCCTCTTCCCCCTCCCTCACCTCCACCGCCCACACTGAACCAAAATCTCCCCGACCTGGGGCAAAATAACATTAAAAATAAAAACACAAAACCCCCTGGGCTAGAGATGCTTCCTTGGGGGCTGAGTGACCATTTCTTCCCCTCAGCTGCTTCCACGTAGCGCTCCTAAATTCTCCTTTGCTCAGCTCGTCTCTAAGCTTATCTCAGTTTTCTTTTACAGGCTTCATTTTTAAGCCATTTCTTTTTGTCAACTCAGCCTCCCTGCTCTCTTTCTTGCCAGAGAGACTTACAACAGGTCCTACCAACTTCTCTCAGTCTGAGGACAGGAGGCCTTTCAAATTCAGAAATGATATCCACAAAGGAGACCTTCCCAGAAACGGACAAGTATGTAAGAAGAAGGCATCATAATGGAATGTGATTGGCAGCTTTCATTATGCTGAATGCTACCAAGAAAATTCCATGCTTCAATGTGTCCTCGGGTAGTTATTGAAATTAGGATCCTTCTGTCAGTGACTGGAAGATTGACATAACATTTTTGAAAGGCTTAAAAGTATAAGTGTCAATCAGAAGCCGTGTTGCTAGTTATTCTAATTTTTCTGTGACAGATCGATCATTTTATACTGGGATACGACACACACACCCTTAACATAGCTCAATACTTGTACATGTTTCTTTTTGGTAAATTAAGCATTACTGTTGTAAAGAGCAGCCATTTTGATCTCATAAGTGCTGCACAATGGTACAAAGGAGACGCATCCCCCATACTCTCTCCTGGGAAATATATTTTAGTCCTTCCCCGTTGTTTTCCATATTCCTAAATGAAACAATGATGTAAACGGATGCCAGACTGGCCAGAGACATTGTCTGTATGATGCCATGTTGGCAAGCCAGAGGGGCTTCAAAATGGGTGGTGGAGAGTAACTGCAATACATGAGCAATACATGGCTCACACGTTGCACTGAGCACTGTGGAGACTCTGGGCTCCTCTGGGTTGTGGACAGACCATAGGCAGCCTGAGTAAAGCAGCTATATGATTCCTTTGTCCCATGTCAGGGTTGTGCCATGTGCTCTGAGCCTCCAAGGTCATTAAACAGCAGCTATAGAAATTAGAAACACAAATATTCTGTTTACACAGTAATGTCTCCCTTGTGGCATCCTGAACTTACCCATCTCCTACAGCAACTCTGCCCAAAATCACAACTTCCGATTCGTATGAAATGGGGGTAACATGTAAAGAGGCAGATGCCCCCAGCATGAAAACAACCAACGGAGTTATTGATGAATCGGGTGAATCCTGCACAAAGAAAAAGTGTCTTCATTTTCATTCACATATAAGTGTAAACAAAGGCTGTGATTGCAGCATGACGGGCATTTCTCATTAGCTGAATTTCCAATTCACTGAGACAAGGCCAAGTCAACCCAATTATCTTCCTGTGCCTGTGCTCAGTCAAAGGCTGCTCCTAAGAAATGAGCAGAGGGAGTTAATTCAGGAGATCTGCTGGCTTCCTGGCTGCAGGCTTCCGACCTGTAGCACTGAGCATGGGAGTCCTTCCCAGCCCCACCCCTGTACAGGACGGAAAGCAGGCAGCTGTCTGCACCACCAACTTCTAAGAATGGGGCAGAGGTTTTGCTGCCGTGGTTTTGATTCTTTCTGATTCCAAACACTGATGTACTAGGCAGTATCTAAATGCTGATTGGCTGAGCAGGGTTGAACCAGCTCAGCACTGGGTTGGGTGGCTGGTACTTGTGGAAAGCGAAGGGTTTAAACAAGTCCCTCCAGTCAGAACGCCTGATTGTCAGTGACACTCGGCACAGACATTCTTGTGAAGACTCAGCACTTCGCAATACTGACTCAATGACCAATTGCCAGTCTTAGACATACCAGACAGGCTTGTCCTTCTGATCATGTGGCCAAAATGTTCTTTAGGATATTAATATTAGACGATTTTAAACTAGATTTTAGCTGTGCTTTCCTTAAAGTATCCACTGTGACATTCCCCAGGGTAGAGTCTGGACCAGTGAACAGCCATATTCCCTCGGGTCTCCAACCTGCAGTGCCTCCTACACTGCTCCGCTTTGAAAGCAACCACTTCTGGTCCTGCTCATGCACAGCCCCTAGCATGGAAAGTCTCTCCCAGCTGAATTAGAGGAAAACTTGGAGCAAGACTCTCCTTAATTATCCTGCAGAGCAACACCAGCCAATTCCCAGTGCCAGCCTCGTCCCCCAGAAATGTGCATCTTGTACTGATCAGTTCCCTCCTGGGCAATACAAGCTCATAGAAAGTCTGTTATTTCATCAAAGGAAAAGGATATGCACAGAGCCTGTTATCTCAAGTGAAGGTTCCCAAACTCTTCAATCCAAACACTTGAATCCCCTAGAACAAAGGGTATTTTCATTGTGTTAGGCCAGAGGAAGAGGACACAAGCTAAAAATGTCCAGTCTTTTTAATCTCCCCTCATATGGAAGCTGTTCCATACCCCTAAACGTTTTAGTTGCCATTGTCTGTAACTTTTCCAATACTAATATATCTTTTTTGAGTTGGGGTAACCACATCTGCACACAACATTCAGCATCTGCACACAACATTTAATTACCATGGATTTATAAAGAGGCCTCATGATATTTTCGGTCTTATTACCTATCCCTTTCCTAATGGTTCCTAACATTCTTTTAGTATTTTGTGTTAGTGCCGCTGTGCGTTGAACAGATGTTTTCAGGGAACTCTCCACATTGATTCCAAAATCTCTTTTTTGAGTGGTAACAGCTAATTTAGACCCAATCTTTTTAGACGTATAGTTGGGATTATGTTTTCCAAAGTGCATTACTTTGCATTTATCAACATTGACTTTCGTCTGCCATTTTGTTGCCCAGTCACCCAGATTTATGAGATTCCTTTGTAACTCTACACACTCTGCTTTGGACTTCACTATCTTTGAGTAATTTTGTATCATCTACTGTTTACCCCCTTTTCCTGATCACTTATGAATATTTTGAACAGTACTGGTCCCAGTACTGACAGATGGGGGACACCACTATTTACCTCTCTCCATTCTGAAAACTGACCATTTATTCCTACCCTTTGTTTCCTATCTTTTAGCCAGTTTCCAATCCATGAGAGCACAATCCCTCTTATCCCAGGAATGCTTATTTTGCTTCAGAGCTTTTGGTGAGGGACTTGTCAAAGGCTTTCTGAAAGTCTAATTACACTATATCCACTGGATCACCCTTGTCCACGTTTGTTTACCCCCTCAAAGAATTCTAGTAGATTGGTGAGTCATGATTTCCCTTTCCAAAAACCATGTTGGCTCTTCCCCAGCTCATTGTATTCATCTGTGTGCCTGATAATTCTGTTTTTTACTATCATTTCAACCAGTTTGCCTGGTACTGAAGGACCTTTGTGATCATATATTCTGAAGGGACTACCCCAAAATATTTCTTAGAGGCTATCTTCTAGGAAAACCCTCCCCCAATATTTCTTGATTTAAAAACTTTCCAGGATGGAGAATACATTGGTAAATTGTTGCAATTGTTAATTACTTTCACTGTTAACAATTTACATCTCGTTTCCGGACTGAATTTGTTTAGCTTCAACTTCCAAGCACTAGATCACAAAATACCTTTATTTTCTTGATTGAAGAGCCCATTATTAAATAGTTTTCATCATACATGTACTTAGAAATTGTGATCAAGTCACCCCTTAACATTCTCTTTGTTAAGATAAAGGGATTGAATTTTCTGAGTCTATCGCTATAAGGCATGTTTTCTAATCCTTTCATCATTCCTGTGGCTTTTCCCTGAACCCTCTGCAACTGATCAACATTCTTCCTGAAGTGTGGACACCAGAACTGGAAACAGTACCCAAGATGTGGTCACATCTGGAGGTGCCAAAAATGATCTCTCTAATCCTACTCAAGATTTCCCTCTTTCTGCACCCAAGTTATGTATTAACCCTTTTAGAAACTTTCAGCTGATTACCAATCCACAACCCCCAAATCTTTTTTCAGTGTCACTGCTTCCCAGGATGGAATCCCTCATCCTATAACTGTGTCCAACCTTCTCTGTTCCTAGATCCATACATTTAGATTTAGCTGTATGATTGTTAACTTGTTCCCAGTTTACCAAGTGATCCAAATCCCTCTCTATGAGTGCCCTGTCCCTTAATTTTTGTCACCAGCTAACTTTATAGGTGATGATTGTATGTTTTTTTTTTTCAGGTCTTTTATAAAAAGTTTAACTAGTGTCGTAGGACTCCACTAGGTAGAACGTTGGTGATAGTATTATAGGTCATAGTTCAGCCATTCTGACTGGATCTTAATAGGAATATTAAAGACACCTTTCTTACCGCAGGACTATTCTCCAGGGAAATGTGAAGTATCTGCTGAAAACCATACAACTTTTTTGAAAAAAAAAGCTGAAAAAATTATGATACACAATTTTTAGAAATCTTAATACAGACTCACCATTGTCCTTCTATATTCTCCCTTCATTTCATTAAGGTCTTACCTGGAGAGCTTTGCAGCACCAGGAAAAAGACAGCAAAGAGCAGGTAGAGAATCTTCATGGCTGAAGTTTGACCGGGAGCTCAGTGTTGCTGGAGAGAAGACACTGCAAGATAGAGAGGAGATGGAGAGTCTCTATTTATGGGCTACCAGTGATTGTGAAATACTGATCTGTTGAAATCTTTTTTGAAGCATGTGACATTTACTAAATTTGTGCTGCAATCTGTTTATAATTATCATCATAATTATAATTTATACAAGTATCAGAGGGGAGCCGTGTTAGTCTGGATCTGTAAAAAGCAACAGAGAGTCCTGTGGCACCTTTAAGACTAACAGATATATTGGAGCATCCGACGAAGTGGGCATTCACCCACGAAAGCTTATGATCCAATACATCTGTTAATCTTAAAGGTGCCACAGGACTCTCTGTTATAATTTATACAGCGTCATAAACATTCTGGAGAATTTCAGGGAAACACAGTAATCAACTTCCTGCCTTGTGGAAGTTACAATATGAGTATTTACAACTAGCAAATATCTACTGCCTGATCGAAAGCTCTCTGAAAAAATGGAAAGCCTCCTATTAAATTGAAATGAAGGTCCTTTCGCAGAGAAGAGTTTCAGAACACGACTATACCTTGGAAGCATTTATAGTAGGGCATGTGCATATTGTTTTGTACAATATTTAATCAATATATTACTTGTATTTAAGGAAATTTACTAATTTCATGCTTTAAAACCTATTCCAAAGAGGTTAAAATCCTTTTTAAGAGAGATTTATGATAAATAAAGTGAATAAAATTATAAATACTGTGTGCCAGGAATCCATGGATTTTTATTGTGTATCTAAATTGAGGAATTTTACATTTAGTGATGGGAGAAAACCATGAGGTTTCCCTTTCTTTTTTCTCTCATAACAAGCATCAGACTTAATGATAATTATCTAAAGTAGAGACATAAAATGTTGATGCATCAAACATGGGGAAGCCAGTGGCATTTGCAGGTGCCAAGCACCTCTCAGGATTTGTCTCATTCTTTCAGGACAGAGAGAACAAGAAGTGATTGGGCTTAAACTGCAGCCAGGGAAATGGAAGAACATTTCTAAGGGTTCTATAGAGCTGTATGACACCTCCAAGTTCCCTGGGGGATTCATTCTAACCAGGGTTCAGAGCCTACAAAATACAACCCCCCGCACAAAGCTTCACAGATCCCTTCGCAGACCCCCTCCTATTCACCTTCTTCCTCTTCCCCCCCATTTCCTCCCAATTGGAAGCACCAAATAGAAAAGTTGAGGGGAGTGAATGAAGAATAGAATCCATGGGGAGGAGGACATCCATAGGGCAACAGGGAGCTGTGACAGGGCAGTGAGCTGTCCCTCCCATCTCCCAGTCAGTGCCCTCTATTTCAACTGTCTCTCTGTTGTTGGAAGGTGCTGGTCTTCTCACCTGCTACGTTCTCCACAGAGAAAGGTCAAGGGGCACTGGATGTTTCTCTGCCGAGGGGGGACACAAGGAGCGGGCACGTCAACCTGACTGCCACCTCACACCTATTATTTCCCTGCTATGTTCTTTCCATTCACACAAAGAAGTTAGATAAAAACAGATAGAGCCACTATTGATAATTGCTTTAATTTTTCCTCTATGATTTATAAATATACTTTGGTTAAGGGTAGGAACTGTATGCTACTATTCGAGTTTTGAAGATGGTATTTGATTCTATTGATCCCAGTGGCTTGGGAAGAACACCAGGGATGCCTTCTAGCACCTCTTGTTATTTATTTATATATTAATGATACAGTGGATGTTATATAGGAAAATTAATTTTCTCCACCACACATTAAAGGTAGACTTATCTCACTGTTACTATATGCTGTTGACATGGTTGTTTTATCGCAAACTCCATGAGGCATCTTCTGGCTGTTATCTCAATTTTCCTCTTATTTTAAATTCCAAGACCTGGTTCTTATTTATAATGAGACCAAGTCACGATTTCTGGGAAGAAGCATCCGCACATTGAGCGGAAGATCGGAGGCCACCCTGTAGATATGCTCTAATAAATTTGTTAGTCTCTAAGGTGCCACAAGTCCTCCTGTTCTTCTTCCTGTAGAACAAGTCTCTGCTTTGACTTATGTGGGGTTAAAGTTTCATGATTCAGGCAGCTGGTCCCCTTATCATAAAGACTTAAAACAAAAGGCCCTTAGCTCTGTTCAAGGGGTGCTGTGTTTTACCTGATCATATGGTGGGAGCAGAGTTGCCCCAGTGCTAAGAATTTTTAATAATAAAATAATATTGCAGATGCTCTATGAGCATGTCTACATCGTAAAAAAGGAAAAACTGGGGCTGTCCCAAGACAGCTGACTCAGGCTCGTGGGGTTCGGGCTGTGGTGGTTTCATTGCTGTGTAGACTTCTGGGTCCGGCTGCAGCCCAAGCTTTGGGACCGTCCCACCTCACAGAGTCCTAGATCCCAGGCTGTAGCCCCAGTATCAGACATCTACGCAGCAGTGAAACAGCCCCACAGCCTGAGGCCAGCCACCGGTGTCTAGTTGCTGTGTAGACATTCCCTCTGAGGTCACATTTGGATTAGGGGATCAAATTTCAGCCTTAGAGGTCAGCTATGCTGCTGTAGCTCTTGTAGTGTAGACATACCCTAAGTGTCTAGCCCTTAATACTCACAGCTCTGCTTCACTTGGTGAAAAACTAACCGTTATCAGGGGTACAGTTGTTCTACCTCATTGATCCTACTTGGCCTCCAAGTGAGCACTGACTCCATTACAGAAGTTTGGAAATTTCCTTCAGTTTCTCTGGCTGCAGCTGTAGCCCAGTCACTTCTCATTCTCTTTATCAGTGATTATTGATATAGTATACCACATGATTTGTTTGTAATTAGAAAGCTGATAAGCTCTATTGATATGTTGTGAAAACAATGGACATTGAAAACCTGTAAAGTGAAGCCCATTGAAATCTCTTAAGTGCTATTTGGCCATTTCGCCTGATGAACCCTTCGACTGGCATTTCTGAAGAGATCTCATGACATAGGTAGCCATGCTTCTTAGTAGCAGATGAAGTGTAGAGAATAACCAGTAAAGGGTACAGAGAGGAGAGCTGTTTTCTTTTTCTGTGCCATTAATGTTACCAGTATTATTAGTGAGTGAAATGACTTTATGTTGCAGTATAATGAGCTATTATCTATATCTAAATCTATATCGATATATCTATTTATATATCTATAGATATAAATATAGATATATATATATAGATAAATTTCTCTTTAAAATTCACCAGTCCCTACCAGACCCCACGAGACATATACCCCATCAATGATGATTCCTTGTTTACAATTACACTTTGAGACCTATCAATTAGCCAGCGTTTAATCCATTTAATGTATGCCATGTTCGTTTTATATATATATTTTTAATCCAAATGTCATGTGGTACCAAGTTAAATGTCTTACAGAACACTAATTCTATTGTATCAACAATATTATCTTCATGACCCTTACTGGTAGTCTCATAAAAAATATATTAAGTTAGTTCGACAGGATTCTTTTCCATAAACCCATGTTGGTTGGCATTAATTCTGTTACCTGCCTTCAATTCTGTATTAATCCTGTCTATATCAACTATTCCATTATCTTTCTTGCGATTGTTGTCAGACTGATAAGCCTATAATAACCCAGGGCTTCCTGTTCACCCGTTTTAAGTACTGGCACAACAATAGCTGTCTACCAGTCTTCTGCAACTTCCCCAGTGTTCAAGACTTATTGAAAATCAACATTAATGGTCCAGCCAGCTTCTCTGCCAACTGCTTTAAAATACACAACTTTCTCCAAAATGCTCTACGTACTGAGTACTCTCAGATTACCTGGGTAATGAAACTTCCTCAAACTGCAGACACCTGCAGACACCTCTAGATAGATTTTAATTTTCTATATAGTTTCTAAAATGTACATTATGCTGCCACATCAAGTCCTAGCTTGATCTTGTCTATCTGCTATGAACTTCTAGGTATAAAGCAAATAATACAGAAGAAACTAATAAAAGGTGAAGTTACTTCACAAGTGAGTGAGATTTTTTGGTTAGCTCAGCTAGCAACTGTTGCTGTTACTCAATCTAACTCCTCTGTGAGCCACAGATGCAGCAACCGCTATTAGACATTTTTAATGACTTAGCCCTAAGTTCTGCAAAGGATTCTTGATCATCCCTGGACATAGATGACACTATTAAAAATACTAATAACTTGGGACCAAACTCTATGTGTGTGTGTGTGTGTGTGTGTGTGTGTGTGTATTACGTGCGCACCTTGTTCATACAGTATTGATTAATATTCTTAGTTTATTTTTTTTAATTTTCCTATTTTTATGCATCCATCCCATTAAAGAGATGTCTCCAATCCTTGAAAAATCACAGAATAACCTTCATAATATTGAGGATTGCATGAGTCATGAATATATGTATGTGGGTGGGGGCATCATGTGGTGTATAAGAATTGAATATTATCCTTTTAACCGATTGGGATCCCTCCAGTCGGCTTCCGTGTTTCCTACTCATGTAGCCATCAAAATTGTTGGAGCAGAAGTCTCCATGGGAAGTCAGGCCTAGTATTTTTGAACCCAGTAATAAACACAGTTCTGTGGAATGCAGCGGGGCCTGTGTGGTTTTTCTGTAGCCTTTGTGTGTCATAGAGAGCAAGAGCACAGGAGGTCCATTTAAAATGACTTGACAGTCTTTGCCATGACAAAGCCGGGATCTGAACATGACCATAGTTGATGGAGATCCCAGCTAGTCAGTAGAGCTGGCTCCAGCAGAACTCAGTCTTCATAAAGGCTCCTGTCTCTCCTCTTGAAAATCCATCAGTCTCTCTGAAGATTAGGAGGGCAGCGCAACCACTTGGGAGCCGCTGAAGAGAGGAGATGGGGGCAACCAAGTAGCCTGCAGAGAGAAGGGAGGGAGAGGCCATTGGGGCCCCTTGAAAACACCCTTGAGGTGTGAGGCAGGGGAGATGTGGGGTTTGGGGATTGGGAGTTAGAGGAACATGAGGTGGGTTGAAGGAGAAGAAGGAGGGGGTGTGATGAAGAGGAAAGGGATATGTGGTGGGATCAGGGGAATGAGAGGCACATGGTGTGGAAATTAGAGGGGCTAGAGTTACATGGGGGGATCCTGGGTAACTGGGACATGTAGGGTAGGACTGGGGTGACTCAGAGGCAGACAAGGGATATGGGGGCACCAAACTGACCTGAGCCCTTGTTTGGGGAATATATTGGAGAGCCGGGGCTTTGAAGTGTGTGGGTGTGTGTGGGTGTGTGGGGGGATCTTTCTGAAGAGGGAAATAGGAGCCAGGCATTAGAATTGGGAGATCAGACAGTGATGGGAGCAGTTTGCATAAGGACTAGGTCTGTGCCATTTCCTGCCCAGACATAGAAGAGAGAGGGGGGATAGGAGGTGCTGAAGGGGATGGGCTTGGTGGGTTTACTGGGAGGGAGGGGACGTCCTCTGAAAACATGGAAACCCCCTTATTTCCCCTGGGCTTGGGAATAGGAGAACCTGTCGTAGAGTGTCTGGCATTGGAAAGGAGATCTGGGTGCTGTAGTGTTCCCAGGTGGGGTTACATAAAGGCTTTTTTTGGAGGGAATAAGTCCCAGGTGTTGAGGGTGTGGAAAAGGGCAGAGCTAGGATGTAGCCACTCTATGGAGAGTGGTGCCCTCAGAGCTGAATAGATACCAGTGTGGAAGAGAAGGGGAAGGGCTGTGTAGGTGAGGTGCTGACAGCGAAGCAATGAGCAGTATAGAGGGGGCATACAGTGCAGGGGGCCCAGCGCAGACACCCCTTGGTGTTTTCCTTTAGTTCTGCATTATAATAAGAAGACTGGAAATCTGGCTGCCATGTGTGGTACATGGAAAACTGTGTTAAAATACAAACTAACACTTCAAGTCTGGAAGGGATATCCTGATCCCTCTTGCAGGCTATGAGGCTCTGAGGGAACTGTGCAAGCTGTGTTGTTGGCAGTCAGTCTTCAGAGAAGAAGCCTAAAGTAAGGTGGAGTGAGTTGAGCCTCTTTGTTTTAGGGAGCAGCCTGCTTTGTCTCTATCTGTTTTGGAGTTCTTTTGTGTTATTGTTCTGAATTCTAAGAAGTAGCGTTACATCACAACCTTCCAGCAAGATAATTTTGTTTTATCTCTTTTCCATTTGTATGCCATGAAAATAGTACCATGGAGCAATGAGATAGGGGTTATAAATAAAGCTGTGAGAGAACCCGCTTATCTTAAAAAGAACAAACGAAATGGATTAGTAACCGTGGTAGAAAATAAATACTGATCTGTCCATGTGAGCATGTAGAAACACAAACAGTTGCTTTGACCACTGTGGCCCAATCACTCATGTGTGGACTTAACATTCAATAGGGATTATTGTTTTTATTTTTTAATATCCTTTCATTTAAAAAATGGATTTCCAAACAGAAGGACAACAGCAGGTTCCCACCTCTTCCACCATGACAAATGTGCACTTGTTAGTGTTGTGTTTTCACAACAATTAGATTTTATTACACGTGGGGGAATCAATCTGTTTCTAGGTGATCAAAGTCTCCTGTTTTGATTTCTCCAGATCACAAGGTACTTTGCGTCCCCAGTAATGGTGTTTCTAAACCAGTTTCATCAGAAAATTTCTGACCATCTCTAATAAGCACGTTTTCCCCAATAGAACTGTAGCCCCACTATAGGGCTACACTGCTTTACTTTATGGTAATTAGAGCAACTTAGTTCTAGAAGTAAAATGTCTCTGTGCTTCTATAATTTGCACATGACACCAAGCTGAGAGGGGTTGCAAGCACTTTGGAGGATGGAATTAGAATATAAAGGGACCTTGCTAAAATGAAGAATTGCTCTTAAAAATATAATCGAATTCAATAAAGTACTTCACTTAGGAAGGCAAAATTAAATGCACAACTGTAAAATGGCAAATAACTGGCTAGGTGGTTGAACTGCTGAAAAGGATCTAGAGGATATAGTGGATTACAAATTAAATATGAGTCAACAATGTGATGCAGTTGTAAAAAAGTTTAATATACCTCTGCGGTGTATTAACACAAGTATCGTATGTAAGACATGGGAGGTAACTGTCCTGCTCTGCCCAGCACTAGTGAGGCCACATCTTGAATGCTGTGTCCAATTCTGGGTGCCACACTTAAAGAAGGATGTGGCCAAATTGGAGAGAGTCCACAGGAGAGCATCAAAAAGGATCAAACGTTTAGAAAACCTGATCTGGAAGGAGAGGTGAAGATACCTGGGCATGTTTAGTCTTTTGGAAAGAAGATTGAGGGGGAGGATAACAGTCTTCAAATATATAAAGGGCTGTTATAAGGAGGATGGTGATCAACTGTTTTCTAGGTCCACTGAAAGTAGTACAAGAAGTAATGGACTTAATTTTCAGCAAGGGGGAGTTAGGTTAGATATTAGGAAAACTCTCTACTTAAATTACACTCTGGAATAGGCTTCCAAGGGAGTTTGTGGAATCCCCGTCATTAGAGATTTTTAAGAACAGGTGAGGCGAACACAGAGTCATATTGTTTGACCAAAGAACACAAGACGGGGAGGCGATCAAGAAGTGTCCTCCAGAAGTAAGTTGCTGACCAGAGCTAAACTAATAAATGTTCGTTATGTGTCCCAAGATGTTTTGCACAAACCACTCTGGCCTAATGTGTCCTATGCAAACTGGGATGGCTCAAGATGTTTTGCCCAAAGATGATGGAATTTCCCAGAGACGAAATTGCAACAATTCCAACGTTCAAATTGAGGTTGGACATTTCAAATCTTCACTAGAATAATGGCTAATTTTCTGATTGAGGGCCCTTTCAGCCCTACATTTCCATGATTCTAAAAGACTTTAAATAAAGGATCTCTCCTGACTTCAAAATTGACCTCTGTGTGCCAGAAACTGAAACATGGGGAAGGACACAGAGTCATATGAAGTTGGCCAAGGAACACAACACAGGGAGAGCAATGGGAAGTCGCCTGCAGAAGTAAGTTGGTGACCGGAGCTAAACCAATAAATGTTGTTATATGTCCCAAGACATTTTACACAAACCACTGTGGCCTAATGTGTGCTATGCAAACTGGGATGGCTCAAGATGTTTTGCACAAAGATGTTGGAATTGTCCAGAGACAAAGTTGCAACAATTCCAACGTTCAAAGGGAAGTTGGACATTTCAAATCTTCACTAGAATCATGGGCCACTTTCTGATCAGCGCCCCTGCAGTTTTACCAAGTAGAAACCAAGCCTTCAGAGTCTGTATAAAACAGGCTGTTTTCATCAAACTGTCAGTCACTGAAGCAAAAATATCTGGCTGAGAGAGACAGCAAGTTGGGCTGTTATCATCTGGCTACTGAGAGCCCCCTCCAAGTCTGTCAACTGCTAAAGTCACATCATGAAGTCAGATAATCCCCCTAATAACTTTTCCTTTGAAGTACTATCTAGGGAGATGCCTGTGAGATCCAGAAAGAGAAAAACACAGCTGTCATAACCCCTTGAGTCAATGAACTACCTGAATGATCTTTCTAACTATCTTCAGAAACCACTCAGGACTCCAGTGAAGCAATGCTGGTGAACGCTCCTTCCTGCCAGTTTTAATGAAGAAGTAGTACTAATACATGTGATTTATTTATCCAAATGAAAACGTGCTAATTTTAAAAGTATCTGAGTTAAAATCAATTTACAGGATAATTCCAGTTATCCAAATTCCTTTATCCAGACATACTAGTTATCCAAATGAACAGTGTGTGTCCCCTGTAGGGCTGTGTTAGTGAATCACCTGCTGACTAACTCACATTATGGCTGTGGGAATTTCGATTTGTGAGGATTTCTGGAATTAGGGATGTGCAGAGCAATAAAAGGGGGCGGAACTGAGGGAGAAGTTAGGGTTGGAGAGAAAAGATGGGACAAGTAAGACAGCGAATAGGTAAGGAAAAAATAATGGGTTAAGATGAAGACTGAAAGAAGAAGTGTTCAGTGAGAAAGGGGAGAGGGAAGACAGGAGAGCAGGGCAGGGAGTTCGGGAAGGAAGGGAGGCAGAGAGGAGGGTAAAGGAGAGTAAAGGAAAGAAGGAGGGAAGAGCACAGGGAATTTGGCCAGCTCTTTTATTAACATCCTCTCGTGCTGACCCACAGAGCATGTGTGTCTCTCACATCCATCTCCCCCAGGAGCCGACTTCATACCGCAGTCTATGGAGACTCCCGCATGTTACTCTGGAGGTCTTTGCTTCTATTTGGTGATCAAGACAGCTGTTGTCACACCTGTTCCATGGGGCTTCAGTCCAGGACACTCTTACAGGTGATATATGTACAACATTGTGCTTCTTTCCAGATATAGAGCAGCAATATTTATTGAACACGTCTGTCCTTTCTGTATCATTATTATAATTTTACCATCTCCATGGAATAATGGGCCTGTACCAGTGTTAGAATATTTTTTATTCCTGAAATACTTGTATAAAACCTCATTGTTCTCCTTGACCCTGCCACCATGGGGAGTCTTCCCTGAACTCTTGAGCTTCACTTACATTTCTGCATTTCACTACTTCTAAATTCGATGCATTGCTATCTACTTCTGATCTTCCCCATTTTTTATTTTTTTTTTCTATTTTTTCCCTACACTTTCTGTGCAGACTGATACTTGGAGACAAACACACTGCACTCTCTTCTGGGGAATCTGCTCCATCAGAAGAACAGTTAGCTGTACTTTATTGGCAATAAAACAAAGAAAATCAAAGCAAGACTACAGCTTCTGCCTAGTTAAGGTTGTGATAAGCTTAAAGATTGTAGGGTCCAGACACGAGAGGACCCCAATCCAAAAGGGGAAGCCTGGGTCCCATGCTTATTCCAGAAGGCAACCCCACTGTTGAACTCTTTCCACATACCCTGAAAGCATGGACATGAATGTGAGACCTGGCTGGAGGGCTGAGTCACTGAAGGGACAGATCATTGCAGGGAAAGGGGAGCACCTGGAAAGAAAACAGCCTGCTGTGCCCCCTGACCATGAGCTGGTGGTGGGGTGAGTGTTTCCCTTTACAATCCTCCACATCTAAAGGGTAGATTTGAATTATGACCCCCCAATCTGAATGACATTTCTGAGGCATGGTCCAATGGCAGAGGTTAATTTCAGGGAGTCTTTCGGGTGGCGTTGGATAAGGCTTTTGGTAGATCACTCAGGGTTCAATCTTCAACTTAGTTCTTCAGATCATCACATCCCTCCTGTCTTTCCCTGCTCTCCTTTCCAGAGAGATTCCCAGCAGGTCCTACAAACTCTTCTTACCCAGCAAGCTTTCTTAGCAGCCTACACTTCCCATGACTGTTGGACTACAAGTCCCAGAATTCAAAGGGTTCATTCATCTGGGTTCACCCTAAAAGGGGGGTTAAGTCATGTCTTTGTTGCTGCCTCTGTCTCTGCCGCCGCTTGCTGCTCTCTGCGACTGTTATCTGAGGAAAGGTTTGCTGCTGCATTCTAAGATTCCACCGCATACCCCAGCTCTTAGCGATTTCACTGGGTAGCCTGGAACCTTCCAACTACTGCAGCCTCTACCTTGTCTCCCAGCACCACACTGTCCCAGGGCTATAGCTAAGGCTCCATCTCTAGATCCGCTTATAAATGATTTCATCTCTAGTGATCACTGAGAAGAAATAATTCAATTGAATCTTTTCAACTCTGTCTTTAAACACTTGGGAGAAAAGGATCCATTAGTATATAACACACTTTATACACAGTCCATACTATTCAACAGAAACAACTGTCCCAGGGGCTCCTGACTTTTTCATAGATTTGGCATCACTCCCCGCTCCTTAGTGAGTAACATTACTGTTACCCATTGAACTAGGGCATGCTAAGAACAGTTCTACTGCCGTTTCTTTATGGAATGAGGATAACAAGATTTCATTACCCCTTTGTTACCTGTCAGTCCTGTGTTCTTGGGGAATCAGGGCACAGTACCCAGCCTGTCTGACACATGAAAGACCTTTCCCCGACAGCCTCTGCTTGAACCGAAGCCAATCAGAAGAAAGACTCACAAAAAGCAATGAAAAGGTGGTGGGAGACACACCTAAATGCCTCCGGACACCAGTGACAGGATTAAGGAAACTCCCCTAGCCTCATTTGCATCGAAGATGGGACAAGGAGGCATCTAAATTAGCATACAGAATGGAGAACAGAGATTCCAAGGCAAGAACCGCATGGAACTCTGGGACCAGAAAAGCAGGAAAGCACTGCATGATGGGGGATCTCTTCTCCAGATGTTAATGAACCCACGCCTGCACTCACCCAGCTCAGTGGTTGTCAGACAAAATCTAGAAATAAATCCTTTACTGTGATCAAAAATACTGAAGCTGCCTAATTGCATTGTGATCTCCCTGGAAGGAACACCGCCCATAGCCAGGAATGATCGGCTCTTATTGTCTAGCCGGAAGAAAACAACTTTGGTATACTCCCTTCAGCCATCAGTTTACCCATAAGCAAATCTAGCATTTTCCCTTGAACCATTGCTCTTTCCCTACAAAAATCCCTACCCATGCATCAGTTCCATTGGGACTTCATCTTCTCCTGACTGATCATTCTGAGGGTTCTGCCTGTCTCCAGTACTCCGGACTCTCTGTTACCACCACTACCTGGGACCCCCGATTGATTCAAGTTTCAAGATGTGGTGAGAACCCACCTCTCTTTATCTCTCTCTCTCGGTATAGCCTTCTGACCCTGATTTGTGTGATCAGTTATAGTTTTCTAAACCTGACTTTTCTAAGGAAATTTAAGTTAGATTTAATATTATAGCTGTTTTGTTTGTTTGGCTCCCCTTGTATGGTTATTAACTGGCAATAAATACCTTTCGTGGTTAAGCTGGTTGCTTTTCTCTCTCTCGCTCCCCTCCTCCCCCAGCCCCAACTGGGTGTTTTTAGGCTTCCCCATTCATTTTCCAGCAATGATCCTCATACTTAAGCTAAATATCCTTGCAGCACCCCAAAATCTGGTGGGGTTTGCTCATCAAGTGGGTTGTTATCAGAACAATTGTAACGTGAAAGTTGGGATAGGGACGTGGTGAACCTGAGACATATGAGGGTGGCAGTTTGGAAGTGCTACTTGACCAAGTCTTCTTAGTCCAGGGGTCTATGAGGGTGACAGCTTGGAAATGCAGCTCGACCCAGCCTTTTTAGTCCAGGGACATATAGGAGGTCAGCTTGGGAGTGCTGATTAACTCAGTCCTCTCAGACGCGCTCTGTTAATATGTGTGTTTGTCTGATTCTGGGCCTGGAAGATCCCAGCCCTGGGGAACCTAGGTCCTGCAGGATATCTCCATTGAGAGGGAACTTGCAGCAGGGAGAAGGAGAGCGCCGTAGGAGAACACACATGACACAAGCAGTACATTGATAGAAGTACAGGCACCCCCCACCCCAAAAGAGTAACCCTAATAAATGAGCATACCCCCAAAGTAATGGGCAAAGCTGGTAACAGCTGCATTCAACACTAAAGTGATTTTTCACCCAAACCAGCTGTAAGCTGGATCTGAATGAACTCTCTCTGACACCTAGTGACAGACTGGTGGAAAAAGACCTCAGGAACAGACTGTATTTGTATAAACACATGACTCCGTCTAGGGGCTCAGCACACAGATCTGTATTGCCAAACTGATCGGTTTTGACTGGGGTTAAAATTAACTTTAGGGTGTTGAATGGAAAGTTTATGAAATGTTTTTATCCCTACTGTTTATGTAAAGGGAAGCAGAACTGTACTTAAGAAGCCCAAACTAAGGGGTTTACCCTAACTTGAACATCACTTGCTAAGTAGTGGGTAGTGATGCCAACTCCAAGTAAGTGGTGGGGACAGATGTTTCTTTCTAGGGAATGTGGGCTAGTTTAAAGAGTCTTAGAAGTGATTTGACTTTCTCTTCTGTGTTTAAAGACACAGCTGAATAGCCTTTTTTTTGAGTGTCATGGTTCTTCTTGGGTAATCACTAGATCTGAATTTACTGAGAAGCTCATTTAAGGGGACTGGATGTTAGAAGTGATAAGGAGATAGCATTTTGTTTAAAAGCAGCGCAGAAAAGAGCTGCAGAGAGGTTCTCTTCTAGCTAGTGAAAACACAGAGACTTGAGCTAAGTGGTGACACCTCAGAATATAATGCCGTGGAGAGAAGTGGCAGTAATGGAGACTGCAGAGACACTGATGAGCAGAGGTGGAGGCATCACTCAACCACCATTTCTCTTCAGGGGCGTCAGGGAAACCCACCCAAACACACAGCTGGATTCTGGGGACATTGCTGATCTCAGACAACAAATTAATGAGTAGGAGGCAGTGGAAGGAAAAAGGGATTGGCAGGTTAAAGAGACTTTTGTTCCTTGGCGTTTCACATCACAAAATGGGAAACTGAGAAAAGGGACACTGCTAAGGATACTGTAGGGTGAGTGTTTTACTTATTAGTTGTGTACTTTCAAATCCTTGTTGCAGTGTGTTTCAAAATTAATGTGGTGTTTTCTTCATTAGGAAAAGTTGTCTTTTGTTCTAAACACTCAGTTCTTGCGAGAGGGGAAGTATTGCCTCTTAGTGGCACCCAGGGCTAGTGCTTATTTTTCTTAGATTGGTGGGTGTGGTCTGAAGCTGATTCTCTTTTGTATTGTAAAGAAGAAGCCCTTGGTATTGAACCTGGAATTTGTTGCTGCCTAAATTACCCGGAAGAAGGGTTACATGGCCAAAATTGATCACTTTTGACAAAGCAGGGCTGTCTGCTGATTACCTAGGCAGAAGAGATGTGTCTATTGGAATAAAGTCTTCTCCCGAGATCTTTTCTCCTATTGGTTTGGAGAGAACTAGCCTTGCCAGGCACGCCTGTCTTTCTTTATTTTTTTGATCGAATGATATACTTATTTGTTGAGCCATACGTGATAAATATAACGTGCTTGAATTTCTCTAGAGAATTTAATCCAGTCAAATGGACATTGTCCAGTGACTTCAATGGGCTTTGAACCAGTCTCTAGGTATTTTCAGAGTGTAACTTGTGTAAGACAGACCCTTGTCAGATGTCATTATTAGTAGGAAAACATAGAATTTACTACTAATAATAATGTCATGCACAACTATGAACAGGCCAGAATCCTTGGCATAATTTAGACCTAAACCGTTAAAACACGTCAAATTAGAGAGGCTGCTTCTGATTTTCATGGAAGAGTTAAACTAAGAAGCAGGAACAGTTGCCTGCTAAGCTGACCACACACTCTTGTTGAAATGGGAAATGGCTTCCTCCTTTATCTTTTTTTCTTCCAGATTATATACTTTATGCCAAGAAATCCATAAGAGAGATACAATAGATCCAGGTCTTACTTGATATGGCAATATCAGGTACAAATGTTTTAATGGGAAAAGAGCGATATAAAGGCTGTCAATAAAATGTGTAAGAAACTATACAGATATTTGAAAGCTCTAATGAGGAATCTGTAACCAGGGTGTGCAGTTTGAGGAAGTTTTATTACCAAGGAGATCTGACCTCAAAGAGGATTGCAAATACGTCCAAAAATGTTATCTATTTTAAATACAATTGTGATAATGCAATATATATTTATGTCCAACTGATAATCCATAAAGGGGAAAAGGCCTTTGTTTTATATTGTAGAAGGTGATATATTCAGCTGATATGTTGAGAAGTGAAAATCTCTAAAAATGAATCCAAATGAAATGTTATAAAGTCTAAACAACCAAAAGGCCCGATCAGCTGCTTGTTGACAATTCAAGAGAAATAGCTTAATTTATGAAGTGAACCTACTGTAAGGAGGGTGGGAATGAACTCTCCCCTGGCATGTAGTGATGAACTCGGGGAAAAGATCTCAGGAGAAGACTGTAAATGCATAGACACACCTATTTTATGCAGAGAGTCCTGATATTCGGGGCTTTTCCTTATATAGGCACCTATTACCCCCCCCACACACACACACCATCCCAATTTTTCACACTTGCTATCTGGTCACCCTGTTCAGCAGTGAAGACAAGACATCAGTTACCTGATTTCCAGCTGACACACCTACAGCCTCAAAACCCAACTGACTCCTCCCTGCCCACATAGATGAGACGAGCCCCTGACTCCCACTGCCCCAACTATCAAGGCCTCCCTGCCTCATCAGACAGGAGTTGAGCACTTCCCACTGTCCAACCTGTCCAACCCCCAACCTCCATTTCCTCCTAATGCCAATTTACTCTGTTCAGTGTGGGGGTTGACAACTTCTGTACATGTGGGGAAGGGAGAGATTACCGTCTCCTCATTAAGGGAAGGGTGGGGGAGGCGGAATCTATCTAGAATTCTAATGTGCCTTTTAGTTACCTTCTGACTGTGAATGCTGTGTGATAACCATTAGACTAGGGTGGCGGAAGAATTGTTTCTCCATATGGAATGTCAGCCTGGGAGTGGGAACCAGCACAACCATGGAACGAGGTAGCCTCTACTTAGTTAAATCTATGATTAGACATTGTGTTTACAGCCCCCATTTCTGAATTTTGTCGTGTGATCCAGTGGAAGAGGTTAATTTCTGACCACCATTGATCTGACATTATCAAGAATACAAGAGCAAATATTGCAATGCACAGGAAAGACAGAAGTGTGGTAAGAGACCATCCTGGCTTAACCAGGTGATCTCCAATTACCTGAAATTCAAAAAAGACTCACACCAAAGTAGAAACTAGATCAAATTACAAATGAAGAACATATAGAATTACAGCCTCTAACGTTGCTCATAAAAGGAGCTAGCTAATATTTTGGGTTTGATCCCCAATTGTGGTGTCAAAAAATGACCCTGTCAGCAAACATTACCAGTGTGTGGAGGAATTCAAATTCTTGTGTCTATACACAGACATTGTAGAACAACTGTTTGTGGGGGACTTCTGTTTATCTGCATCCCCATCCGAGGAACTAAGAACAGGTTTCTCACCATCACGTATGATAGAGCTCGTTATGTCATTGTCAGTAAACAAGTTTTTAGAATCCTTGACGTCCCCCACCTTCTGCACTCGAAGTGCCAGAGCGGGGAATCAGCCTTGACAAGTATGGATGTGAAAATAAAACTGATAAACAGTAATGATGCCCTCTGCTTAATGGGTGATGCAATCAAAGGTTCTAACCTGCGGATTATATCAGTAACCCATTTTTAAAAAAAAGTACGGTTGGCCCCGGCACTGTCTGTATCAGGTGGACAACACAACCAACTGGGTGAACATTGGCTCACCTTGTACCTGGAGAATTACCACAGAGAGTTATTTGTCTCATACAGACACAGCCTGAACAGCATGTTCTTTCCTAGAAGCAGCATGACATTTTTAATTAAAAATGCTGCTGACATTATGTTCCACGCTTGAGAATTACAAAAGCCCCATATTCTTACCTGTAGCTATCACTGTGTGTTTTCCTTCCATCACCGTAACAATGGTTTACCTTTTGACCAGTTTTTAAAACTGTATTCTAATGACTTAGTGCAGTGTTTCCCAAACTTGGGATGCTGCTTGTGTAGGGAATGCCCCAGGTGGGCGGGCCGGTTTGTTTACTTGCCGCGTCCAGAGGTTCAGCAGATCACGGCTCCCACTGGCCGCGGTTTGCTGCTCCAGGCCAATGGGAGCTGCTGGAAGCTGCGCGGGCCGAGGGACGTATTCCTCTAGGAATTTCCAAGTTATTATCATGGTGCTTGTCTCTGATATACAGAGGGCTCCCCAGAACAAGTTAGCCTTTTGTTCCTTGAAAGGACATGGATACAGGCCTCCGATCAATAATAGGCCCACAAGCAGTACTGCTTCAAAAACAGAAATAATATTTATTTAGAAATGAGTGGGAGGAGTTTTTAGAGGGGGTCACATGCCACCTCTTGCTCCAGGTTACATGTCAATCTCTGCCCCAGGACTTGCCCTAATTGGTCAAACTCCTCTTGGGGCAGGACTATGGGTCACCCAACAGGCTAGAGATAGGCACAGAATCCAGGTTTCCTATGTCCTAGTCCTGTGCTCTTCCCTGGTCATACATTAACCCCTTTTCTCAGACAATGCCTTTTCCCAATAAAGACAAGTCCCTCTAGGTCTGGTCCCTGAAACGTTCACCATAAGGGCTGTGAGGAAGACGTGGGCTCAGGGCAGGAGGAAAGGGCACTGAGAGAAGGAGCTGGTTTGTGGAAAAAAGATTGAAGTAACTTCAGGGGCACCATTTCAGACTGTGGTGTGCGGAATATTAATCGTGATTCCTGGGGCTACTTAGGCACCTGAAAACTCTAGATTTTGTATATAAGGCGGTGGGCCCAAAACCAAAAAATATAGCTGGGGGGAGGTCAGCTCTAAAAGTTTGAAAACTGCTGAGGATGTAGGCAGGGGGTAACTAGCGGCTGTGTGCAGGCATGGAAGTAGCTCGGGTTCCAGGTGGGGGTGTACTTCAGGGGCCAGGTAGGAGGTTGCTAGGGGCTGTGTTCCTGGATGGGTGTAGCTCAGAGTGCAGGCAGGAGGTATATAGGGGTCGAAGGGTGTAACTCAGGATGCAGGGAGGGGCTGTGTCCAAGGAGGTGCTGCTGCTGAGGGCTCAGCCATACCCTCAGTCCCTAGTTGGCACAGTGGGGGCAGCTCTGCGGATCAGTGGCCGGGGTGAGGTGCGTGCGCTGCCCACCCACTTCCACAATGGGCAGGCGGAAGGGATCACCCCGATACCAGCCCCCACCCCATTCTATGCAGCATATCAGCAGGTGAGGAGCAACGCCAGCGGTGGCCCCATAGTGGGGGTCAGAGCAGCATAGCTGCAAACAACAGCGGAGAAGGGCAGAGAGGGTGAGGAGAGGAAGGGCAGCATCTTCCCTTCTGCTGCACACTTCACACAAATCTGGTACAAAACTAGGCGGGGTTGGGGAAATGGTGCCCCTGTGGTAACAATATTTTGCTGCTGCAAAGATATGCAAAGCAGCTGTGAGCTCGATTGTTTCTCCCTCTCCCTGGGAGGACCCCATGTGGCTGCCTCAGTTACACCCTCACTTGCAAATTTGCTCAGGTTTCTATAAGCCTGGGTCTTTGGGATTTGCAATGCCCTTCGGGCTCTTGCATGGGAGCCTGCTGCACAGGGCAAGGTCTGGACACTCAGGCACAAGAGAAGGGACCTCATGATGGGGAGGTTTGGGAGGCGAGGGGAGCAGAGAGGGAGTTGACAGGCCATGGAGCAGTGATGTGGTCATTACACACCGTGCAGCCAAACTGGGACTGAACCCCACTCCTCTGACAACAACACAAACCAAACGGCTTTGTCAAAGGACCAAGGAAAAGGTCACGACTTATCCATGTGAGCTCACTGAAATGTATAAATATGTATGTCCGCTGGTCTAGGAACACCCCTGGGTGGATTTTATATATGGCAGTGACAGTTTCTTTTATTTATATGTAGTTAAGATAACAGAAGGAAGGGATTTTTATGGAAAAGAAATAGCAAAACAGCCCCTGTGTGGAATCAAAATACTCACTGGCATGTTTGCAATACACCACAACCAGCAGCTACTTTTATTAAAAGGAGAAGAACAAGCTATTGTGCGGGGGGGGACACAAGGGCTCCCTTGTGGATTTTTTCCAGCTTGCGAGATTCTTTGCAGCCCAGATGAAAAGCATCCAAGGATTTTAGAAGCAAGACATCATCTGCCAGATTCCGAGAGATCCTGCATTGACAATCTCTGCTGCCATCACTCAGTCACTCTATTGCAAAAAGGGAAGAAACTCTCACATTCTATGTTTATAGCCATTAAAACAAGGACAATGTAACGTTACATTTCAAATTCAAGGTAGAGCAGGAACTTCCCCATCATTTAATAGGGTGTGCAGATGTAACTCCAACAGACCTTGCTTGACATCGGTTGGGAGTGAAGCTGGAGCCTCGGGAGTTTAATGCACGAGCTTCTACAGTATGAGCTAAAAGCCAACTTCCTCTTATTTAAGGTTGTAGAACAGATTCTGTCTATCTATTATATTTAAACATGTGTACTGGCTGGCTTCTGAAGTAAATATGCTGGACTTCTGAACATGGCTCTCCCCTCCCTCTGCCCCTAACTCTCTAGTAAAGGAGTCACATTCTCATTTCCTTACAAAACTCCTTCCTATTAACATTCTACACAGTTTAAGTGACAACCAAAAAAAATACATGAATAAAGTCGCTGGGTGTTTAAAAAAAGAACCCGTTCAAAATACCGATAAGTATAAAAACAGCTAGAAATATGATGTACAATATCATAGAAATGTTCATCAAACTTTTAAAAAAAGTTGAAATTTGAAATTCCATTGAGGGAATTAATCAAAATTGTGAATTTTAAAAATATTGACTATCTCTATGGTATATAGAAAAATAAAACCAAAAATATGTAAGATGTAGAATAATGTGACTCACGTCCATGTACGGTTTTCCTTTCAAACACACTTTTGTTCATAGCTAAAACTAAAACAATAAATATTTAATTAGAGGATAAATAAGTTATTCTTAAAGAATGCCTGGACTATTCTGTCTTCCAGCTCACGTAAGCCTAATAGCTTGACCCTATTCAGATGGTACTTCCCTATCTGATGATAATCTCTGTACATATTCAGGTTTCAGAGTAGCAGCCGTGTTAGTCTGTATCCGCAAAAAGAACAGGAGTACTTGTGGCACCTTAGAGACGAACAAATTTATTTCAGCATAAGCTTTCGTGGGCTACAGCTCACTTCTTCGGATGCATAGAATGGAACACACAGACAGAAGATATTTATACATACAGAGAACATGAAAAGGTGGATTCGATTATCACTTCAAAGGGTTTTTTTCTCCCTACTGCTGATAGCTCATCTTAACTGATTGGCCTCTTACAGTTGGTACGGGTACTTCCACCTTTTCATGTTCTCTGTGTGTATAAATATCTTCTGTCTGTGTGTTCCATTCTATGCATCCGAAGAAGTGGGCTGTACCCCACGAAAGCTTATGCTGAAATAAATGTGTTAGTCTCTAAGGTGCCACAAATACTCCTGTTCTTTTTGTACATATTCAGTGAAGCAGCCATGTGTGTAGCAGTGCAGTTGTTAGCACAGAGCTCCTATCTTCACTTCTACTGCCTCAAAACTGCCTCTATGGTAATTTAGGCTTTGTCTACACCAGGAAATTTAGTTGGTGTAACTATGTAGCTCAGGAGTATGGAAAATACACACCCCTGAGTGACACAATGAAACCGACCTAACCCCTGGTGAAGACAGCGCTAGGTTGATAGGTGCATTCTCCCATTGACGCACATACCACCTCTCGGGGAGCTGCAGCGCCTACACAGATGGGAGAACCCCTCCCGTCAGTGCAGGTAACGTCTTCACTGAAGCGCTTTGGCTCAGCTGCAGCGGTGTTGCTGTGCCGCTGTAGCCATTTGGGTGTAGAGAAGAAGCCCAAACTGTCTGGGAAAACCTCTCACCCCTCCCAACTTCCTCTCTCAGTCCTGTCCCTGCTGTGACATTAATTTGAGCATGCTGGGCACCTTGTACAAGACTAAGGGGAGATCCAGAAGTTAACAATAAGAACACACGTAGAATTGGTTACAGACAAGCAATGAGACCAAGTTAACGTAACTATAGGAAACATGTTTAAAGCAGTAAAAAGAAATTCTGAGCAATGCTAGCACTGAAGTCACAAAGGTTTGTAATTGCTCTGGAATTCTAAAAGGAGAAATGCAAAGGCACCGAGTATGTACTGAGCTACCATAAAGACTGAAAGTAGCATCAATCCTTAAAGGCACTAGTGCTTCTTGAATTGTATTGCAGAGTGAGCATATCTGATAATATACATGCGTGACCCACTGGTCCGTGTGTTATGAATTACCCTCGGTGGAGTTTGTGAGTCGTTTACAGGCTCCATCTAGAGACTTGAGCTTTTGTTCAACCTGAAGGCACTTGAGCATTTAGCTCTGGAGGGTTCTGGTTCAAACCACAGAGTACCGGTCCCAGAAAGCATGGCAGCCTTCACATGTGTGCTCAAAAGTGCCTCTTTCCCACAAAAACCCACAGGAGCAATTTTATGCTCAACACGGCTCCTCATGTTTGCAGCATCTGGACCCAGATGTTATTTAACACAGGTCCAAGAATGCTGCAAAGCACCTGGTTGTCTGAAATCCTCATATGTTCATCACTGTTTTCATTTCCAGTTTTTCACACTGTGTCATTCTGGATGGACTGTGCAGTGAGGTCCAGGTCACAACTTGAGTTTAATTGTTCTTCCATTTTTTAGTGGAATGATTTAAAAATACCTTTTTTTCTATGGGAAAATCATGATTATATCCATACTGTGTGGGTGCAGCTTACCTTCTCATTATCAGACTTGGCCAGTGTTTCCGTTTCTCCAGTTGGGTTGGTGGTTTAGCGCCCCTCCCTCCCCCTCCCCTCCCTCACCTCCACCGCCCACACTGAACCAAAATCTCCCTGACCTGGGGCAAAATAACATTAAAAATAAAAACACAAAACCCTCTGGGCTAGAGATGCTTCCTTGGGGCTGAGTGACCATTTCTTCCCTCAGCTGATTCCACGTAGGGCTCCCAATTCTCCTCTGCTCAGCTCGTCTTTAAGCTTATCTCAGTTTGCTTTTACAGGCTTCATTTTTAAGCCATTTCTTTTTGTCAACTCAGCCTCCCTGCTCCCTTTCTTGCCAGAGAGACTCACAGCAGGTCCTACCAACTCCCTTCAGTCCGAGGACAGGAGGCCTTTCAAATTGAGAAATGATATCCACAAAAGAGACTTTACCAAAAAAGGACAAGTATGTAAGAAGAAGGCATTATAATGGAATGAGACTGGCAGGTTTCATTATGGTGAATGCTACCAAGAAAATTCCATGCTTCAATGTCTCCTCAGGTAGTTATTGAAATTAGGATCCTTCTGTCAATCACTGAAAAGGTGACATATCATTTTTGAAAGGCTTAAAAGTATAAGTGTCAATCAGAAGCCGTGTTGCTGGTTATTCTAAATTTTCTATGACAGATTTGATCATTTTATACTGTGATACGACACACACACCCTTAAACATAGCTCAATACTTGTACATGTTTCTTTTTGGTAAATTAAGCATTAATGTTGTAAAGAGCAGCCATTTTGATCTCATAAGTGCTGCACAATGATACAAAGGAGACGCATCCCCCATACTCTCTCCTGGGAAATATACTTTAGTCCTTCCCCGTTGTTTTCCATATTCCTAAATGAAAAAATGATGTAAACAGACCCCAGACTGGCCACAGACATTGTCTGTATGATGCCATGTTGGCAAGCCAGAGGGCTTCAAAATGGGTGGTGGAGAGTAACTGCAATACATGAGCAATACATGGCTCACATGGAGCACTGAGCACTGTGGAGACTCTGGGCTGCTCTGGGCTCTGGACAGACCATAGGCAGCTTGAGTAAAGCAGCTATACGATTACTCTCACTCTAACATGTAAACCCCAGATAGTCCAGAATCAGGCAGCAAAGAATTTTCCTTTGTCCCATGTCAGGGTTGGGCCATGTGCTCTGAGCCTCCAAGGTCATTAAACAGCAACTATAGAAATTAGAGACACAAATATACTGTTTACACTGTAATGTCTCCCTTGTATCATCCTGAACTTACCCTTATCTTTTTACAGCAACCCTGCCCAAAACCACAACTTGCGACTGGTCTGAAATCGGGGTAACATGTACGGCGGCAGAAGCCCCCAAGACGATGACAAGCAATGGATTCATTGATGAACTGGGTGAATCCTGCACAAAGAAAAAGTGTCTTCATTTTCATTCACATATAAGTGTAAACAAGGGCTGTGATTGCAGCATGACGGGCATTTCCCATTAGGTGAATTTCCAATTCACTGAGACAAGGCCAAGTCAACCCAATTATCTTCCTGTGCCTGTGCCCAGTCAAAGGCTGCTCCTAAGAAATGAGCAGAGTGAGTTAATTCAGCAGATCTGCCGGCTTCCTGGCTGCAGGCTTCCGAACTGTAGCCCTGAGCATGGGAGTCCTTCCCAGCCCCACCCCTGTACAGGATGGAAAGCAGCAGCTGTCTGCACCACCAACTTCTAAGAGTGGGGCAGTGGTTTTGCTGCCGTAGTTTTGACTCTTTCTGATTCCAAACACTGATGTACTAGGCAGTATCTAAATGCTGATTGGCTGAGCAGGGTTAAACCAGCTCAGCACTGGGTTGGGTGGCTGGTACTTTTGGAAAGAGAAGGGTTTAAACAAGTCCCTCCAGTCAGAACGCCTGATTGTCAGTGAGACTCGGCACAGACATTCTTGTGAAGACTCAGCACTTGGCAATACTGACTCAATGACCAATTGCCAGTCTTAGACATTCCAGACAGGTTGGTCCCTATGAGAATGTGTCCCAAATGTCCTTTAGGATATTAATATTAGACAATTTTAAATTAGATTTTAGCTCTGCTTTTCTTAAAGTATCCACTGTGACATTCCCCAGGGTAGAATCTGGACCACTGAACAGCCGTATTCCCTCAGGTCTCCAATCTGCAGTGCCTCCTACACTGCTCCGCTGTGAAAGCAACCACTTCCGGTCCTGCTCATGCACAGCCCCTAGCATGGAAAGTCACTCCCAGCTGAATTAGAGGAAAACTTCCAGCAAGACACTCCTGAATTATCCTGCAGAGCAACACCAGCCAATTCCCAGTGCCAGCCTCGTCCCCCAGAAATGTGCATCTTGTATTGTTCAGTACCCTCCTGGGCAATACAAGCTCATAGAAAGTCTGTCATTTCATCTGAGGAAAGGATATGCACAGACCCTGTTATCTCAAGTGAAGGTTCCCAAACTCTTCAATCCAAACACTTGAATCCCCTAGAACAAAGGGTATTTTCATTGGGTTAGGCCAGAAGAAGAGGACACAAGCTAAAAATGTCCAGTCTTTTTAATCTCTCCTCATACGGAAGCTGTTCCATACCCCTAATCATTTTAGTTGCCATTGTCTGTAACTTTTCCAATACTAATATATCTTTTTTGAGATGGGGCAACCACATCTGCACACCACATTCAGCATCTGCACACAACATTTAATCACCATGGATTTATAAAGAGGCATCATGATATTTTCGGTCTTATTACCTATCCCTTTCCTAATGGTTCCTAACATTCTTTTAGTAGTTTCTGTTAGTGCCGCTGTGCGTTGAACAGATGTTTTCAGGGAACTCTCCACAATGATTCCAAGATCTCTTTTGTGAGTGGTAACAGCTAATTTAGACCCAATCTTTTTAGACGTATAATTGGGATTATGTTTTCAAAAGTGCATTAGTTTGCATTTATCAACATTGAATTTCGTTTCCCATTTTGTTGCCCAGTCACCCAGATTTATGATATTCCTTTGTACCTCTTCACACTCTGCTTTGGACTTCACTATCATTGAGTAATTTTGTATCATCTACTGTTTACCCCCTTTTCCTGATCACTTATGAATATTTTGAACAATACTGGTCCCAGTACTGACCCATGGGGACACCACTATTTACCTCTCTCCATTCTGAAAACTGACCATTTATTCCTACCCTTTGTTTCCTATCTTTTAGCCAGTTACCAGCCCATGAGAGCACAATCCCTCTTATCCCAGGAATGCTTATTTGGCTTCAGAGCCTTTGGTGAGGGACATTGTCAAAGGCTTTCTGAAAGTCTAATTACACTGTATCCACTGAATCACCCTTATCCACGTTTGTTTACCCCCTCAAAGAATTCTAGTAGATTGGTGAGTCATGATTTCCCTTTGCAAAAACCATGTTGGCTCTTCCCCAGCTCATTGTATTCATCTATGTGTCGGATAAATCTGTTTTTTACTATCTTTTCAACCAGTTTGCCTGGTACTGAAGTACCTTTGTGATCATCTAGTCTGAAGGGACCATTGTGATCATCTAGTCTGAAGGGACTACCCCAAAATATTTCTTAGAGGCTATCTTCTAGGAAACCCCGGCCCCCAATATTTCTTTATTTTAAAACTGTCCAGGATGGAGAATACATTGGTAAATTGTTCCAATTGTTAATTACTTTCACTGTTAACAATTTACATCTTGTTTCCAGACTGAATTTGTTTAGCTTCAACTTCCAAGCACTAGATCACAAAATACCTTTATTTTCTTGTTTGAAGAGCCCATTATTAAATATTTTTCATCATACATGTACTTAGAAATTGTGATCAAGTCACCCCTTAACATTCTCTTTGTTAAGATAAAGAGATAGACTCAGAAAATTCAATCACTATAAGGCATGTTTTCTAATCCTTTCATCATTCCTGTGGCTTTTCCCTGACCCCTATGCAACTGATCAACATTCTTCCTGAAGTGTGGACACCAGAACTGGAAACAGTACTCAAGATGTGGTCACATCTGGAGGTGCGAAATAGAGAGGTAAAATAATCTCTCTAATCCTACTCAAGATTTCCCTATTTCTGCATCCAAGCTATGTATTAACCCCTTTAGAGACTTTCAGCTGATTACCAATCCACAACCCCCAAATCTTTTTTCAGTGTCACTGCTTCCCAGGATGGAGTCCCTCATCCTATAACTGTGGCCAACCTTCTATGTTCCTAGATCCATAGATTTAGATTTAGCTGTATGATTGTTAACTTGCTCCCAGTTTACCAAGTGATCCAAATCCCTCTCTATGAGTGCCCTGTCCCTTAATCTTTGTCACCTGCTAACTTTATAGGTGATGATTGTATGGGCTTTTTTTTTTCCAGGTCCTTTATAAAAAGTTTAACTAGTGTCGTAGGACTCCACTAGGTAGAACGTTGGTGACAGTATTATAGGTCATACTTCAGCCAATCTGACTGGATCTTAATAGGAACGTTAAAGAAACCTTTCTCACCGCAGGACTATTCTCCAGTGAAATGTGAAGTATCTGCTGAAAACCATACAACTCTTTTGAAAAAAAAGCTGAAAAAATTATGATCCACAATTTTTAGAAATCTTAATACAGACTTACAATTAACCTTCTATATTCTCCCTTCATTTCATTAAGATCTTACCTGGAGAGCTTTGCAGCACCAGGAAAACGACAGCAAAGAGGAGGTACAGAATCTTCATGGCTGAAGTTTGGCTGGGAGCCTAGTGTTGCTGGAGAGAAGACACTTCAAGATAGAGAGGAGATGGAGATTCTCTATTTATGGGCTACCAGGGATTGTGAAATGCTGATCTGTTGAAATCTTTTTTGAAGCATGTGACATTTACTAAATTTGTGCTGCAATCTGTTTATAATTATCATCATAATTATAATTTATACAAGTATCAGAGGGGTAGCCGTGTTAGTCTGGATCTGTAAAAAGCAACAGAGAGTCCTGTGGCACCTTTAAGACTAACAGATGTATTGGAGCATAAGCTTTCGTGGGTGAATGCCCACTTCATCAGATGCATGCACGGATGAAGTGGGCATTCACCCACAAAAGCTTATGCTCCAATACATCTGTTTGTCTTAAAGGTGCCACAGGACTCTCTGTTATAATTTATACCGCGTCATAAACATTCCTGGAGAATTTCAGGGAAACACAGTAGTCAAGTTTCTGCCTTGTGGAAGTTACCATATGAATATTTACAACTAGCATATATGTACTGCCTGATCTAAAGCTCTCTGAAAAAATGGGAAGCCTCCTATTAAATTGAAATGAGGGTCCTTTCACAGAGAAGAATTTCAGAACACAATTATACCTTGGAAGGGTTTATAGTAGGGCATGTGCATATTGTTTTGTACAATATTTAATCAATATTTTACTTGTATTTAAGGAAATTTACTAATTTCATGCATTAAAACTCATTCCAAAGAGGTTAAAAATCCTTTTTAAGAGAGATTTATGAAAAATAAAGTGTGTAACATTATAAATACTGTATGCCAGGAATCCATGGATTTTTTGCTGTGTATCTAAATTGAGGAATTTTACATTTAGTGATGGTAGAAAACCATGAGATGTCCCTTTCTTTTTTCTCTCATAAAAAGCATCAGCCTTAACGAGAACTATCTAAAGTAGAGACATAAAATGTTGATTCATCAAACATGGGGAAGCCAGTGGCATTTGCAGGTGCCAAGCACCTCTCAGGATTTTTCTCATTCTTTCAGGACAGAGAGAACAAGAAGTGATTGGGCTGAAACTGCAGCCAGGGAAATGTAAGAACATTTCTAAGGGTTCTATAGAGCTGTATGACACCTCCAAGTTCCCTGGGGGATTCATTCTAACCAGGGTTCAGAGCCTGCAAAATACAACCCCCCGCACAAAGCTTTACAGACCCCTTCATAGACCCCCTCCTATTCACCTTCTTCCTCTTTCCCCCCATTTTCTCCCGTTTGGAAGCACCAAATAGAAAAGTTGAGGGAAGTGAATGAAGAATGAGAATCCATGGGGAGAAGGACATCCATAGGGCAACAGGGAGCTGTGACAGGGCAGTGAGCTGTCCCTCTCTTCTCCCAGTCAGTGCCTCTATTTCAACTGTCGTTCTGTTGTTGGAAGGTGCTGGTCTTCTCACCTGCTACGTTCTCCACAGAGAAAGGTCAAGGGGCACTGGATGTTTCTCTGCCGAGGTGGGACACAAGGAGCGGGCACGTCACCCTGACTGCCTCCTTCACACCTGTTATTTCCCTGCTATGTTCTTGCCATACGCACAGAGAAGTTAGATAAAAACAGTTAGGCTTGGTCTACACTAACCCCCCAAATCGAACTAAGGTACACAACTTCAGCTACGTGAATAACGTAGCTGAAGTTCGAAGTACCTTAGTTCGATCTTACCTCGGTCCACACGCGGCAGGCAGGCTCCCCCGTCGACTCCGCGGTACTCCTCTCGCCGAGCTGGAGTACCGCAGTCGACGGCGAGCACTTCCTGGTTCGACTTATCGCGTCCAGACAAGACGCGATAAGTCGAACCCAGAAGTTCGATTGCCAGCCGCCGAACTAGCGGCTGGGTATAGACGTATCCTGAGAGACACTATTGATAATTTTCTCCTATATGATTTATAAATATACTGTGGTTAAGGGTACGAACTGTATGCTACTATTTGAGTTTAAAGATGGTATTTGATTCTATTGATCTAGACAATCTTTGGAAAAAATTAAGAATTATTGATATCGATCTAAGACATTTTGGAAGCTCTCCAGAGTGATGTTTGTCGGGTAAAGGCAATGGAGAATGTTTTCTCAGTTGCTTGGGGAGAACACCAGGGATGCCTTCTAGCACCTCTTGTTATTAATTTATATATTAATGATACAGTGGATGTTATAAAGGAAAATTAATTTTCTCCACCACACATTAAAGATAGACTTATCTTGGTGTTACTATATGCTGCTGACATGGTTGTTTTCTCAAACTCCATGAGGCATCTTCTGGCTGTTATCTCAATTTTCCTCTTATTTTAACTTCCAAGACCTGGTTCTCATTTATAATGAGACCAAGTCACGATTTCTGGGAAGAAGCATCCGCACATTGAGCGGAAGATCGGAGGCCACCCCGTAGAACAAGTCCCTGCTTTGACTTATTTAGGGATAAAGTTTCATGATTCAGGCAGCTGGTCCCCTTATCATAAAGACTTAAAACAAAAGGCTCTTAGCTCTGTTCAAGGGGTGCTGTGTTTTACATGATCATATGGTGGGAGCAGAGTTGCCCCAGTGCTAAGAATTTTTAATAATAAAATAATATTGCAGATGCTCTATGAGCATGTCTACATCGTAATAAAGGAAAAACTGGGGCTGTCCCATGGCAGCTGACTCAGGCTCGTGGGGCTGTGGTGGTTTCATTGCTGTGTAGACTTCTGAGTCCGGCTGCAGCCCAAGCTTTGGGACCGTCCCACCTCACAGAGTCCTAGAGCCCAGGCTGTAGCCCCAGTCCAGATATCTACGCAGCAGTGAAACAGCCCCACAGCCTGAGGCCAGCCACGGGTGTCTAGTTGCTGTGTAGACATTCCCTCTGAGGTCACATTTGGATTAGGGGATCAAATTTCAGCCTTAGAAATCAGCTATGTTGCTGTAGCTCTCGTAGTGTAGACATACCCTAAGCGTCTAGCCCTTAATACTCACACCTCTGATTCACTTGGTGAAAAACTAACCGTTATCAGGGGTACAGTTGTTCTACCTCATTGATCCTACTTGGCCTCCCAGTGAGCACTGACTCCATTACAGAAGTTTGGAAATTTCCTTCAGTTTCCCTGTCTGCAGCTGTAGCCCAATCACTTCTCATTCTCTTTATCAGTGATTATTCATATAGTATACCACATGATTTGTTTGTAATTAGAAAGCTGATACACTCTGTTGGTATGTTGTGAAACCAATGGAAAGTGAAAACCTGTAAAGTGAAGCCCATTGAAATCTCATAAGTGCTATTTGGCCATTTCGCCTGATGAACCCTTCGACTGGCATTTCTGAAGAGATCTCATAACATACAGAGCCATCCTTCTTAGTAGTAGATGAAGTGTAGAGAATAACCAGTAAAGGGTACAGAGAGGAGAGCTGTTTTCTTTTTCTGTGCCATTAATGTTACCAGTATTATTAGTGAGTGAAATGACTTTATGTTGCAGTATGATGAGCTATTATCTATATCTATATATCTATCTATATATCTATCTATATAAATATAGATATATATATAGATATATTTCTCTTTAAAATTCACCAGTCCCTACCAGACCCCACAAGACATATACCCCATCAATGATGATTCTTTGTTTACAATTACACTTTGAGACCTATCAGTTAGCCAGCTTTTAATCCATTTAATGTATGCCATGTTAGTTTTATATATATATTTTAATCCAAATGTCATGTGGTACCAAGTTAAATGTCTTACAGAACACTAAGTCTATTGTATCAACAATATTATCTTCATGACCCATACTGGTAGTCTCATAAAAATATATATTAAGTTAGTTTGACAGGATTCTTTTCCATAAACCTATGCTGATTGGCATTAATTCTGTTACCTGCCTTCAATTCTGTATTAATCCTGTCTATATCAACTATTCCATTATCCTTCTTGAGATTGATGTCAGACTGATAAGGCTATAATAACCCAGTGCTTCCTGTTCACCCGTTTTAAGTACTGGCACAACAATAGCTGTCTACCAGTCTTCTGCAACTTCCCCAGTGTTCAAGACTTATTGAAAACCAACATTAATGGTCCAGCCAGCTTCTCAGCCAACTCCTTTAAAATACACAACTTTATTCAAAATGCTCTCAGTACTCAGTACTCTCAGAATACCTGGGTAATGAAACTTCCCCAAATTGCAGGGATCTATTGTAAACACCTCTAAATAGATTTTATTTTTCTATATAGTTTCTAAAATGTACATTATGCTGCCACATCAAGTCCTAGCTTGATCTTGTCTATCTGCTATGGACTTCTAGGTATAAAGCAAACAGTATAGAAGAAACTGATAAAAGGTGAAATTACTTCACAAGTGAGTGAGAATTTGTGGTTAGCTCTGCTAGCAACTGTTGATGTTACTCAATCTAACTCCTCTGTGAGCCACAGATGCAGCATCTGCAATTAGACATGTTTTAACGACTTAGCCCTAAGTTCTGCAAAGGATTCTTGATCATCCCTGGACATAGATGACACTATGAAAAATACTAATAACTTGGAACCAAACTCTATGTGTGTGTGTGTGTGTATTACTTGTGCACCTTGTTCATACAGTATTGATTAATATTGTTAGTGGGTTTTTTTTTAATTTTTCCTGTTTTTATGCATCCATCCTATTAAAGAGATGTCTCCAGTCATTGAAAAATCACAGAATAACCTTCATAATATTGAGGATACCGTGAGTCATGAATATATGTATGTGGGTGGGGGCATCATGTGGTGTATAAGAATTGAATATTATCCTTTTAACATATTCGGATCCCTCCAGTCGGCTTCCGTGTTTCCTACTCATGGCCATCAAAATTTTTGGACCAGAAGTCTCCATGGGAAGTCAGGCCTAGTATTTTTGTACCTAGTAATAAACAGAGTTCTGTGGAATGCAGCGGGGCCTGTGTGGTTTTCCTGTAGCCTTTGTGTGTCATAGAGAGCAAGGGCACAAGAGGTCCATTTAAAATGACTTTGACAGTCTTTGCCATGACAAAGCCGGGATCTGAACATGACCATAGTTGATGGAGATCCCAGCTAGTCAGTAGAGCTGGCTCCAGCAGAGCTCAGTCTTCATGAAGGCTCCTGTTTCTCCCCCTGAAGATCCATCAGTCCTATGTGGATTGGGAGGGCAGCGCCCCCACTTGGGAGCCACTGAAGAGAGGAGATGGGGGCAGCCAAGTAGCCTGCAGAGAGAAGGGAGGGAGAGGCCATTGGGGCCCCTTGAAAACACCCTTGAGGTGTGAGGCAGGGGAGATTTGGGGTTTGGGGATTGGGAGTTAGAGGAACATGAGGTGGGTTGAAGAAGAAGAAGGGGGTGTGATGAAGAGGAAACGGATATGTGGTGGGATCAGGGGAATCAGAGGCACATGGTGTGGAAGTTAGAGGGGCTAGAGTTACATAGGGGGGGTTCTGGGTAACTGGGACATGTGAGATGGGACTGGGGCGACTCAGAGGCACACAGAAGGGATTTGGAGGGCACCAAACTGACCTGAGCCCTTGTTTGGGGAATATATTGGAGAGCCGGGGCTTTGAAGTGTGTGGGTGTGTGAGGGGATCTTTCTGAAGAGAGAAATAGGAGCCAGGAATTAGAATTGAGAGATCAGACAGTAATGGGAGCTGTTTGCATAAGGACTAGGTCTGTGCCATTTCCTGCACAGGCATAGAAGAGAGAGGGGGGATAGGAGGTTCTGAAGGGGATGGGCTCGGTGGGTTTACTAGGAGGGAGGGGACGTCCTCTGAAAACATGGAAACCCCCTTATTTCCCCTGGGCTTGGGAATAGGAGAACCTGTTGTAGAGTGGCATTGGAACAGAGATCTGGGTGCTGTAGTGTTCCCAGGTGGGGTTACATAAAGGCTTTTTTTGGAGGGAATAAGTCCCAGGTGTTGAGGGGATGGAAAAGGGCAGAGCTGGGAAGTAGCCACTCTAGGGAGAGTGGTGCCCTCAGAGCTGTATAGATACCAGTGTGGAAGAGAAGCGGGAGGGCAGTGTAGTGGAGGTGCTGACAGCGAAGCAATGAGCAGTATAGAGGGGGCATACAGTGCAGGGGGCCCAGCGCAGACACCCCTTGGTGTTTTCCTTTAGTTCTGCATTATAGTAAGAAGACTGGAAATCTGGCTGCCATGTGTGGTACATGTAAAACTGTGTTAAAATACAAACTAACACTTCAAGTCTGAAAGGGGTATCCTGATCCCTCTTGCAGGTTATGGGGCTCTTAGGGAACTGTGCAAGCTGTGTTGTTGGCACTCAGTCTTCAGAGAAAAAGCCTAAAGTAAGGTGGAGTGAGTTGAGCTTCTTTGTTTTAGGGAGCAGCCTGCTTTGTCTCTATCTGTTTTGGAGTTCATTTGTGTTATTGTTCTGAATTCTAAGAAGTAGCGTTACATTGCAACCTTCCAGCAAGATAATTTTGTTTTATCTCTTTTCCATTTGTATGCCATGAAAATAGTACCATGGAGCAATGAGATAGGGGTTATAAATCAATCTGTGAGAGAACCCGCTTCTCTTAAAAACAAGAAATGGAATGGATTAGTAACAGTGGTAGAAAATAAATATTGATCTGTCCATGTGAGCGTGTAGAAACACAAACAGTTGCTCTGACCACTGTGTCCCAATCACTCATGTGTGGATTTAACATTCAATAGGGATTAATGTTTTTATTTTTTAATCTCCTTTCATTAAAAAAAAATGGATTTCCAATCAGAAGGACAATAGCAGGTTCCCACCCCTTCCACCACGACAAATGTGCACTTGTTAGTTTTGTGTTTTCACCACAATTTGATTCCCCCAGTTATAATAAAATCTATCTGTTTCTGGGTGATCAAAGTCTCCTGTTTGGATTTCCCCAGATCACAAGGTACTTTGCATCCCCAGTAATGCTGTTTCCAAACATGTTTCATCAGAAAATGTTTCACCATCTCTAATATGCACCTTTTCCGCAGTAGAACTGTAGCCCCACTATAGGGCTACATTGCTTTACTTTATGGTAACTAGAGCAACTTTGTTCTAGCAGTAAAATGTCTCTGTGCTTATATAATTTGACACCAAGCTGAGAGGGGCTGCAAGCACTTTGGAGGATGGGATTAGAATATAAAAGGACCTTGCTAAAATGAAGAATTGCTCTTAAAAAATATAATGGAATTCAATAAAGTACTTCACTTAGGAAGGCAAAATTAAATGCCCAACTGTAAAATGGAGAATAACTGGCTAGGTGGTTGTACTGCTGAAAAGGATCTAAGGGCTATAGTGGATTACAAATTGAATATGAGTCAACAATGTGATGCAGTTGTAAGAAAAGGTTAATATAACTCTGCAGTGTATTAACACAAGGATCGTATGTAAGACATGGGAGGTAATTGTCCTGCTCTGCCCAGCACTAGCGAGGCCACATCTGGAGTGCTGTGTCCAATTCTGGGTGCCACACTGAAAGAAGGATGTGGCCAAATTGGAGAGAGTCCAGAGGAGAGCATCAAAAAAGAATCAAACGTTTAGAAAACCTGACCTGGGAGGAAAGGTGAAGATACCTGGGCATGTTTAGTCTTTTGGAAAGAAGACTGAGGGGGAGGGGGGGACCTAATAACAGTCTTCAAATATGTAAAGGGCTGTGATAAAGAGCATGGTGATCAACTGTTTTATAGGTCTACTGAAGGTAGAACAAGAAATAATGAGCTTAATTTTCAGCTTAGATATTAGGAAAACTCTCTAACTAAATTAAACTCTGGAATAGGCTTCCAAGGGAGGTTGTGGAATCCCCATCATTAGAGATATCACTGGCCTACAATTTTTGAGAATTCATCTGCTTCAGAGATAAAATGTGCTATTTATTATGTATTTTGATGTGCTGAATTCAAATATGACAATTAAAACAACTGATTGGCTACTTGTAATGAGGCGTGGACTCACCCTTGCGGCGCCTCCTGCTGGTCATACCGGGAATTAGCTCACCAGTCTCTGGAGCACCCTCTGCAAGCCAGTGATCTGCCTGTCATTGGCTCCCGTATCCCTCCCAGACCCCAGTGCCCTTGGCTTAGGTACTGCCCCCCTGGCAGTACCCCACTCTTTCTCTGGGTCTCCCCTCCCAGGGGAACCCCCACCCCCATCCCAATGTCACCTCAGTTGTGGCTACTGCCAGTCACCATCTAGCCCCCGGTGCCCTGGGGCATACTGCAGTCTATCAGCCAATCATCACCGGCAACAAGGGGTTTGGACTGGCTGCCTTTACCCACCTTCAGGTTGCCCCTCTGCAACCCCAATACCTATGCAGACCTGGGACCAGGCCCTGCAGCCTGGGCTTCCCAGCCCTCCAAGGCCTTTCCCCAGCCCTGCCTTACTCTAGGTCCCCACTGAGCTTCCTGCAGCTAGGCCTGTCTCTCTCTCCTGTCAGAGGGAGACTGCCTGCTCTGGCTACCCTGGCCTTCTTATAAGGCTGAGTGGCTCAATTTGGGGCGTGGCCCCAGCTGCAGCCACTTCCCCAATCAGCCGGGGTTTTGCCCCTTTACACAGCCCCTGCCCTCTGCAGGGCTTTTCCAACCCCTTCAGGGCTGGAGCAGGCATTCACCCCGCTACACTACTGTTTCTAAGATATTTAAGGGTTTACATTTTATGTCTATGTATATTGTGTAGATAGTAGAGTTTTAATCATAAATTGTAAACCTAGGTCTTTTCATGTGTTTATAGTTGCTTTACATGATAATATTTCACCTGTCCTGTTTATGTAACACTTTAAAAATCAGCAAAAGGGTTATATCAATAAAATGTATTATGAAACAAAAGGCAAAAAACTATTATGTACATAGTTTAGTCCTATTCAGTGTCTACTCGGTGCTTCTTGGCTTGTCTCTTGTATTCATTAAATGGAGCATCTCTTGTCACTGTCCAGCAATAGTCTGCAGGCATTGATGGGCTCCATTTGCCCTGATAGCGTTTCTCCATTGTTGCAATGTCCTGGTGAAATCGCTCGCCGTGCTCGTCGCTCACTGCTCCGCAGTTCGGTGGAAAAAAATCTAGATGAGAGTGCAAAAAATGTATCTTTAGTGACATGTTGCAACCAAGGCTTTTGTATGCCTTGAGGAGGTTTTCCACCAACAACCTGTAGTTGTCTGCCTTGTTGTTTCCGAGAAAATTTATTGCCACTAACTGGAAGGCTTTCCATGCCGTCTTTTCCTTGCCACGCAGTGCATGGTCAAATGCATCATCTCAAAGAAGTTCACGAATCTGAGGACCAACAAAGACACCTTCCTTTATCTTAGCTTCACTTAACCTTGGAAATTTTCCATGGAGGTACTTGAAAGCTGCTTGTGTTTTGTCAATGGCCTTGACAAAGTTCTTCGTCAGACCCAGCTTGATGTGTAAGGGTGGTAACAAAATCTTCCTTGATTCAACAAGTGGTGGATGCTGAACACTTTTCCTCCCAGGCTCCAATGACTGTCGGAGTGGCCAATCTTTCTTGATGTAGTGGGAATCTCTTGCACAACTATCCCATTCGCAGAGAAAACAGCAGTACTTTGTGTATCCAGTTTGCAGACCAAGCAAGAGAGCAACAACCTTCAAATTGCCACAAAGCTGCCACTGATGTTGGTCATAGCTTATGCACCTCAAAAGTTGTTTCATGTTGTCATAGGTTTCCTTCATATGGACTGCATGACCAACTGGAATTGATGGCAAAACATTGCCATTATGCAGTAAAACAGCTTTAAGACTCATCTTTGATGAATCAATGAACAGTCTCCACCTATCTGGATCGTGAACGATGTTGAGGGCTGCCATCACACCATCGATGTTGTTGTAGGCTACAAGATCACCTTACATGAAGAAGAATGGGACAAGAGCCTTTTGACGGTCATGGAACATGGAAACCCTAACATCACCTGCCAGGAGATTCCACTGCTGTAGTCTGGAGCCCAACAGCTCTGCCTTACTCTTGGGTAGTTCCAAATCCCTGACAAGGTCATTCAGTTCACCTTGTGTTATGAGGTGTGGTTCAGAGGAGGAGGATGGGAGAAAATGTGGGTCCTGTGACAGTGATGGTTCAGAACCAGAAGTTTCATCCTCTTCCTCTTCCTCGTCTGACTCAAGTGAGAATGATTCTGGTGCATCAGGAACCGGCAGTCCTTCTCCGTGGGTTACTGGGCATATAGCTGATGGAATGTTTGGATAATGCACAGTCCACTTTTTCTTCTTTGACACACCTTTCCCAACTGGAGGCACCATGCAGAAGTAACAATTGCTGGAATGATCTGTTGGCTCTCTCCAAATCATTGGCACTGCAAAAGACATAGATTTCCTTTTCCTGTTCAACCACTGGCGAAGATTTGTTGCACAAGTGTTGCAGCATATGTGTGGGGCCCACCTCTTGTCCTGATCTCCAATTTTGCAGCCAAAATAAAGGTGATAGGCTTTCTTAACCATAGTGGTTATACTGCACTCATGTGATGCAAAAGTCACTTCACCACAAACATAGCAGAAGTTATCTGCACTATTCACACAAGTACGAGGCATCTCTGCTCACTTTGGCTAAACAGAAATGTGTCCCTTTGCAAAATCAAACACTGACAAATAAGAGAGCACGACACTGTATGATTTCTAGAGCTGATATAGGGTAATTTGTTCAGCAGAGTGATGTAAGCTTCGTTATGATTGCATCATCCATGACTTCTAGGAATAACATGATGCAATTCATATCATGTATGACGCAATACCAGCTTCAGATTGCATCATTCGTTGTTTTGCCTAAAAAGCAAGTACTGTCCAAACCCAGTCATAGATGTATTCATAGATCCAGTCAAAGATGTATTTTAGTCATTTCTGGTTTAAATTGAGATCCCTTCCCTTTATAACTCACTTATCCTCCGCCATTCCCAAGTCAAGGGTCGTATATACTAACCCAATAGCATATCTTGAAAACTAGAGCCAATCAACAATTTTAAGCATCATTTTCGTTCTCAGTGACCCAGAATTAGTAAAGTTTGACTACATTTATTTCAGAAGCATTTTGGCTGTAGAGTAGTGTATTTAAGAACAGGTGGGGCGAACACAGAGTCATATCGTCTGACTAAAGAACAGAAGACGTTGAGGCGATCAAGAAGTGTCCTGCAGAAGTATGTTGCTGGCCAGAGCTAAAACACTAAATGTTTGTTATATGTCCCAAGATGTTTTGCACAAACCCCTGTGGCCTAACATGTCCTATGCAAACTGGGATGGCGCAAGATGTTTTGCACAAAGATAATGGAATTTTCCAGAGACAAAGTTGCAACTATTCCAACGTTCAAATTGCAGTTGGAATTTCAAATCTTCACTAGAACCATGGGTCACTTTCTGATCAGCGCCCCTCCAGTTTTACCTAGTAGAAACCAAGCTTTCAGAGTCTGTATAAAACAGGCTGGTTTGGTCAAACTGTCAGTCACTGAAGCAAAACTATCTGGCTGAGAGAGACAGCAAGTTGGGCTCTTATCATCTGGCTACTGAGAGCCCCCCTCCAAGTCTGGCAACTGCTAAAGTCACATCATGAAGTCAGATAATCCCCCTAATAACTCTTCCTTTAAAGTCCTATCTAGGGAGATGCCTGTGAGGTCCAGAAAGAGAAGAACACAGCTGTCATAACCCCTTGAGTCAATGAACTACCTGAATGATCTTCCTAACTATCTTTAGAAACCACTCAGGGCTCCAGTGAAGCAATGCTGGAGAACACGCCTTCCTGCCAATTTTAATGGAGAAGTAGCACTAATACATGTGATTTATTTATCCAAATGAAAACGTGGTAATTTAAAAAATATCTGAGTTAAAATCAATTTACAAGATAATTCCAGTTATCCAAATTCCTTTATCCAGACATACTAATTATCCAAATGAACAGTGTGTGTCCCCTGTAGGGCTGTGTTAGTGAATCACCTGCTGACTAACTCACATTATGGCTGTGGAACTTCGATTTGGGAGGATATCTGGAATTAGGGATATGCATAGTAAGAAAAGGGGGCGGAACTGAGGGAGAAGTTAGGGGAGGAGAGAAAAGATGGGACAAGTAAGACAGCGAATAGGTAAGGAAAAAATAATGGGTTAAGATGAAGACTGAAAGAAGAAGTGTTCAGGGAGACAAAGGAGAGGAGGAGACAGGCAAGCAGGGCAGGAGGGTGGGGAAGGAAGGGAGGCAGAGAGGAGGGTAAAGGAGAGAAAAGGAAAGAAGGAGGGAAGAGCACAGGGAATTTGGCCAGCTCTTTTATTAACATCCCCCTCGTGCTGACCCACAGAGCATGTGTGTCTCTCACATCCCTCTCCCTCCCCCCGCTCCCGGAGCTGACTTCATACCGCAGTCTATGGAGACTCCCGCATGTCACTCTGGAGGTCTCTGCTTCTATTTGGTGATTAAGACAGTTTTGTCATACCTGTTCTATAGGGCTTCAGTCCAGGACACTCTTACAGGTGATATATATACAACATTGTGCTTCTTTCCAGATACAGAGCAGCAATATTTATTGAACACATCTGTCCTTTCTGTATCATTAATCTTATTTTACCATCTCCATGGAGTAATGGGCCTGTATCAGTGTTGGAATCTCTTTTGGTCCTGAAATACTTGTATAAAACCTCCTTGTTCTTCTTGGCCCTGCCACCATAGAGTCTTCCCTGATCTCTTGAGGTTCACTTACATTTCTGCAGTTCATTACTTCTAAATCCGATGCATTGCTATCTACTTCCTCTCTTCCCCAATTTTCTTTTATTTTTTCTAAGTGTTGCCTGCACTTTCTGTGCAGACTGATACCGGGGAGACAAACACACTGCACTCTCTTCTGGAGAATCTGCTGCATCACAAGCACAGTCTGCTGCGCTTTATTGGCAATAAAAGAAAGAGAATCACTGAAAGACCACAGCCTCTGCCTAGTTAAGGCTGTGATAAGCTAAAAGATTGTAGGGTCCAGGCACGAGATGACCCCAATCCAAAAGGGGAAGCCTGGGTCCCATGCTTATTCCAGAAGGCTACCCCACTGTTGAACTCTTTGCACATACCCCGAAAGCGTGGACTTGAATGTGAGACCTGGCTGGAGGGCTGAGTCACTGAAGGGACAGATCATTGCATGGAAAGAAAACAGGGGAGCACCTGGAAAGAAAACAGCCTGCTGTGCCCCCTGACCATGAGGTGGTGGTGGGGTGAGTGTTCCCCTTTACAATCCTCCACATCTAAAGGGTAGATTTGAATTATAACCCCCCAATCTGTGTGAAATTTCTGAGGCGTGGTCCAATGGCAGAGGTTAATTTCAGGGAGTCTTTCGGGTGGCGTTGGATAAGGCTTTTGGTAGATCACTCAGGGTTCAGTCTTCATCTTAGTTCTTAAGATCATCACATCCATCCTGTCTTTCCCTGCTCTCCTTTCCAGAGAGATTCCCAGGAGGTCCTACCAACTCCGCTCGGACAGAGGAGAGCAGCCCTTAATACCCAGAAGGCTTTCTTAGCAGCCTACTCTTCCCATGACTGTTGGACTACAAGTCCCAGAATTCAAAGGGTTCATTCATCTGGGTTCACCCTAAAAGGGGGGTTAAGTCATGTCTTTGTTGCTGCCTCTGTCTCTGCTGCCGCTTGCTGCTCTCTGCGACTCTTATCTGAGGAAACGTTTGCTGCTGCATTCTAAGATTCCACCGCATACCCCAGCTCTTAGCGATTTCACTGGGTAGCCTGGACCTTCCTACTACTGCAGCCTCTGCCTTGTCTCCCAGCACAACACTTTCCCAGGGCTATAGCTAAGGCTCCATCTCTAGATCCGCTTATAAATGATTTCATCTCTAGTGATCACGGAGAAGAAATAATTGAATTGAATCTTTTCAACTCTGTCTTTAAACACTGGTGAGAAAAGGATCCATTAGCATCTAACACTCTTGATACACAGTCCATACTACCCAACAGAAACAACTGTCCCAGGGGCTCCTGACTTTTTGATAGATTTGGCATCACTCCTCCCTCCTTAGTGAGTGACGTTACTGTTACCCATTCAACTAGGGCATGCTAAGAACAGTTCTCCTGCCGTTTCTTTATGCAATGAGGATAACAAGATTTCATTACCCCTTTGTTACCTGTCAGTCCTGTGTTCTTGGGGAACCAGGGCACAGTACCCAGCCTGTCTGACACATGAAAGACCTTCCCCCCACAGCCTCTGCTTGAACCAAAACCAATCAGAAGAAAGACTCACAAAAAGCAATGAAAAAGCGGTGGGAGACACACCTAAACCCCTCAAGACACCAGTGACAGGATTAAGGAAACTCCCCTAGCCTCATTTGCATCGAAGATGGGACAAGGAGGCATCTCCATTAGCATACAGAATGGAGAACAGAGATTCCAAGGCAAGAACCGCACGGAACTCTGGGACCAGAAAAGCAGGAAAGCACTGCATGATGGGGGATATCTGCTCCAGATGTTAATGAACCCACGTCTGCACTCACCCAGCTCAGTGCTTATCAGACCAAATCTAGAAATAAATCCTTTACTGGGATCCAAAATACTGAAGCTGCCTAATTGCATTGTGATCTCCCTGGAAGGAACATCGCCCATGGCCAGGAATGATCAGCTCTTATTGTCTAGCCGGAAGAAAACAACTTTGGTATACTCCCTTCAGCCATCAGTTTACCCATAAACAAATCTAGCATTCTCCCTTGAACCATTGCTCTTTCCCTACAAAAACCCCTACCCATGCATCAGTTCCATTGGGACGTCATCTTCTCCTGACTGATCATTCTGAGGGTTCTGCCTGTCTCCAGCACTCCGGACTCTCGGTTACCACCACCACCTGGGACCCCTGATTGATTCAAGTTTCAAGGAGTGGTGAGAACCCACCTCTCTTTATCTCTCTCTCTCGGTATAGCCTTCTGACCCTGATTTGTGTGATCAGTTATAGTTTTCTAAACCTGACTTTTATAAGGAAATTTAAGTTAGTTTTAATATTATAGCTGCTTTGTTTGTTTGGCTCCCCTTGTATGGTTATTAACTGGCAATAAATACCTTTCGTGGTTAAGCTGGTTGCTTTTCTCTCTCTCTCTCCCCTCCTCCCCCGGCCCCGATTGGGTGGTTTTAGGCTTCCCTATTCATTCTCCAGCAATGATCCTCATACCTAAGCTAAATAACCTTGCAGCACCCCAAAATCCAGTGAGGTTTGCTCATCAAGTGGGTTGCTATCAGAACAATTGTAACGTGAAAGTTGAGATAGGGACGTGGTGAACCTGAGACCTATGAGGGTGGCAGCTTGGAAGTGCTGCTTGACCAAGTCTGCTTAGTCGAGGGACATATAGGAGGTCAGCTAGGGAGTGCTGATTAACTCGGTCCTCTCAGACGCGCTCTGTTAATGTGTGTGTTTGTCTGATTCTGGGGCTGGAAGATCCCAGCCCTGGGGAACCTAGGTCCTGCAGGATAGCTCCATTGGGAGGGAACTTGCAGCAGGGAGAAGTAGAGCGAAGTAGGAGAACACACATGACACAAGCAGTACATTGATAGAAGTACAGACACCCCCCACCCCAAAAGAGTAACCCTAATAAATGAGCATACCCCCAAAGTAACGGGCAAAGCTGGTAACACCTGCATTCAACACTAAAGTGATTTTTCACCCAAACCACCTGTAAGCTGGATCTGAATGAACTCTCCTCTGACACCTAGTGACAGACTGGTGGAAAAAGTCCTCAGGAGGAGACTGTATTTGCATAAACACATGACTCTGTCTAGGGGCTCAGCACACAGATCTGTATTGCCAAACTGATTGGTTTTGACTGTTTGGGGTTAAAATTAACTTTAGTGTTGAATGGAGAGTTTATGAAATGTTTTTATCCTTAGTGTTTATGTAAAGGAAAGCAGAACTGTACTTAAGAAGTCCAAACTAAAGGGTTTACCCTAACTTGAACATCACTTGCTAAGTAGTGGGTAGTGATGCCAAATCCAAGTAAGTGTTGGGGACAGATGTTTCTTTCTAGGGAATGTGGGCTAGTTTAAAGAGTCTTAGCTATGATTTGACTTTCTCTTCTGTGTTTAAAGACAGAGGTGAATAGCTTTTTTTTTGGTGTCATGGTTCTTCTTGAGTAATCACTAGATCTGAATTTACTGAGAAGCTCATTTAAGGGGACTGGATGTTTGAAGTGATAAGGAGATAGCATTTTGTTTAAAAGCAGTGCAGAAAAGAGCTGCAGAGAGGTTCTCTGCTAGTTAGTGAAAACACAGAGACTTGAGCTAAGTGGTGAAACTTCAGAATATAATGCTGTGGAGAGAAGTGGCAGTAATGGAGACTGCAGAGACACTGATGAGCAGAGGTGGAGGCATCACTCAACCACCATTTCTCTTCAGGGGCGGAAGGGAAACCCACCCAAACAAACAGCTGGATTCTGGGGACATTGCTGATCTCAGACAACAAACTATGAGTAGGAGGCAGTGGAAGGAAAAAGGGATTGGCATGTTAAAGAGACATTTGTTCCTTGGGGTTTCACATCACAAGATGGGAAACTGAGAAAAGGGACACTGCTAAAGATACTGTAGGGTGAGTGTTTTACTTATTAGTTGTGTACTTTCAAATCCTTGTTGCAGTGTGTTTCAAAATTAATGTGGTGTTTTCTTCATTAGGAAAAGTTGTCTTTTGTTCTAGACACTCAGTTCTTGCGAGAGGGGAAGTATTGCCTCTTAGTGGCACCCAGGGCTAGTGCTTATTTTTCTTAGATTGGTGGGCATGGTCTGAAGCTGATTCTCTTTTGTATTGTTAAGAAGAAGCCCTTGGTATTGAACCTGGAATTTGTTGCTGCCTAAATTACCCGGAAGAAGGATTACATGGCCAAAATTGACCACTTTTGACAAAGCAGGGCTGTCTGCTGATTACCTAGGCAGAAGAGATGTGTCTATTGGAATACAGTCTTCTCCTGAGATCTTTTCCCCTATTGGTTTGGAGAGAACTAGCCTTGCCAGGCATGCCTGACTTTCTTTATTTTTTTGATCGAATGATATACTTATTTGCTGAGCCATCCGTGAGAAATATAATGTGCTTGAATTTCTCTAGAGATTTTAATCCAGTCAAAGGGACACTGTCCAGTGACTTCAATGGGCTTTGAACCAGTCTCTAGGTATTTACCGTGCAATTTATGTGAAACAGACACTTGTCAGATGTCATGATTAGTATGAAAACATGGAATTTACTTCTAATAATAATGTCATACGCATCAATGAATAGGCCAGAATCCTTGGCATCATTTAGACCTAAACCTTTAAAACACATGAAGTTAGAGAGGCTGCTTCTGATTTACACAGAAGAGTTAGACTAAGAGGAACAGTTGCTAGCTAAGCTGACCACACACTCTTGTTAAAATGGGAAATGGCTTCCTCCTTTATCTTTTTTTCTTCCAGATTATATACTTTATGCCAAGAAATCCATAATAGAGATACAATAGATCCAGGTCTTACTTGATATGGCAATATCAGGTAAAAATGTTTTAATGGGAAAAGAGAGATATAAAGGCTGTCAATAAAATATGTAAGAAACTATACAGATATTTGAAAGCTCTAATGAGGAATCTGTAACCAGGGTGTGCAGTTTGAGGAAGTTTTATTACCAAGGAGATCTGACCTCAAAGAGGATTGCAAATACTTCCAACAATGTTATCTATTTTAAATACAATTGTGATAATGTAATATATAGTTATGTCCAACTGATAATCCATAAAGGGGAAAAGGCCTTTGTTTTATATTGTAGAAGGTGATATATTCAGCTGATATGTTGAGAAATGAAAATCTCTAAAAATGAATCCAAATGAAATGTGATAAAGTCCAGACAACCAAAAGGCCTGATCAGCTGCTTGTTGACAATTCAAGAGAAATAGCTGAATTTATGAAGTGAACCTACTTTAAGGAGGGTGGGAATGAACTCTCTCCTGGCATGTAGTGATGAACTCGGGGAAAAGATCTCAGGAGAAGACTGTAAATGCATAGACACACCTATTTTATGCAGACAGTCCTGATATTCGATGCTTTTTCTTATATAGGCACCCCACACCATCCCAATTTTTCACACTTGTTATCTGGTCACCCTGTTCAGCAGTGAAGACAAGACATCAGTTACCTGATTTCCAGCTGACACACCTACAGCCTCAAAACTCACCTGACTCCTCCCTCCCCACATGGATGAGACAAGCCCCTGACTCCCATTGCCCCAACTATCAAGCCCTCCCTGCCTCATCAGACAGGAGTCGAGCACTTCCCACTGTCCAACCTGTCCTACCCCCAACCTCCATTTCCTCCTAATGCCAATTTGCTCTGTTCAGTGTGGGGGTTGAGAAGTTCTGTACATCTGGGGGAGGGAGAGATTACCGTCTCCTCATTAAGGGAAGGGTGGGGGAGGCGGAATCTATCTACATTTCTAATGTGCCTTTTAGTTACCTTCTGACTGTGAGTGCTGTGTGCTAACCATTAGACTAGGGTGGCGGAAGAGCTGTTTCTCCATATGGAATGTCAGCCTGGGAGTGGGAACCAGCACAATCATGGAACGAGGTAGCCTCTACTTAGTTAAATCTATGATTAGACATTCTGTTTACAGCCCCCATTTCTGAATTTTGTTGTGTGACCGAGTGGAAGAAGTTAATTTCTGACCACCATTGGCCTGACATTATTAAGGATGCAAGAGGAAATATTGCAATGTACAGGAAAGACAGAAGTGTGGTCAGAGACCACCTGGCTTAACCACGAAATCTCCAAAAAAGACTCACACCAAACTAGATCAAATTACAAATGAAGAATATATAGAATTACATCCTCTAATGTTGCTCATGAAAGGAGCTAGCTAATATTTTGGGTTTGGTCCCCAACTGTGGTGTCAAAAAGTGACCTTGTCAGCAAACATAACCGGTGTGTGGGGGAATTCAAATTCTTGTGTTTATACACAGACATTGTAGAACAACTGTTTGTGAGGGACTTTTCCATACCCTGTTTATCTGCATCCCCATATGAGGAAGTAACAACAGGTTTCTCACCATCACATATGATAAAGAACGTTATGTCCCTGTCAGTAAACATCATATTGACACCCTCACCACTGAACTACAGACAGACCAGCACAGACACGTCTCACTTTGCTTTGAGAAGGTGGCCATCAAGCTGCACTTGCGCTCCCGGAGACATCAGGGATTTTAAAAAGCAAAATACTATGGTGACCCTAAACTATTAAGGAGATGACCCCCACCCCCAGCTACAGAAACTATTACAATGTGAGGTTGGATGTGCCCTTCCTGGATATCACAGAGCCCCTGTGATGTACTTTCCACATGCTAAAAGAGAGAGATTTTAATCACCATGGCTTTAGTTCACTGTGGGCTCAAAAGTGCAGTAAAACCAACTACACATGTTTCAGATAGCTCCTACAGAGACCAGTGTAGTAAGTGAAGGCAACATGGTAAAGGCCTAATGAAGGCCCAGTATGAAGCCTGAACCAAACTAAAGTAATGGTCAAGGCTTTGCTAGCATAGAAAGCAAAGGTAAGCTGTGAGCAAAAGGCAGGCCCTGCTCACAGAAGTTGGCAAGGAAAGGGCTGATGTTGCAGAAATACATATTTATTTAGCATACTTACAGTATAAACATGGTACCAAGACATACCATACCGGAACATTCCACAGATAACAGGGAACAGACCGACCCATCCCAATGACAGGGGCAAAAGGGTAAAATGATGGATAGAAATGTTTTGATCGAACCAACAGGTACAAGGTGCGAGGCGGCCCCTTACTGCATAGAGGGGTTGTACCTTGTTACGTAGAGGGGTTGCACCTCAATACGTCAGGAGTGATGTGTAACTTGTTTGTACTGGTGTATAAGAATGTGTCCCTGGGGTGGTGTCTTTGTCCGGCTGAGGGGGCAGTGGAAAGTCCCGCCACTGAGCTGAGTCCATTGCCGAGCGGCACTTTCTAGCAGTATGCCCGGTAGACTAAGTAATCTACGGGGAACTGAAATTGTGTCAGGGTCGCAATAAACTTGGCCGAGGAGCCTTTGTATCTTAGTAGACTCTGTGGTTATTGGGGATTTTCGTCGGGTCTGCTGTGTCAGCTATCTGCGCAGAGCTGGGGCAGCACACAGAGGAAACACACGCACGCAGCCGAGTGATATCAACAGGAGAAAGCAGAAGCACCACACCGGTAGCCTCTCACAACAACCAGCATCAAGAAAAGCATCTACAGCCATTATGAATGCTGCTCCCCTTGATTTTCTTATAGCAGGGAATGGCGTAGATGATATGTATTTAAACAACATGCTACTGTACCTTTGTTGCGACATGGGTCCATCTTCTTTTAAAAATCTCAGCAGGGGGGCTGAGGGCCTCCTGGTGAATTTTTCTGTGTCCTCTATCTGCAGTCAGTAGAATGTTACGTTGGGAGACCACCATGTAATCCAAAGCAATGACTGTTACCCTTACAGGGTCTTTATCGAATCAGTGCTAAATTACAGAGTCAACACACTTACTACATTGTTTTCTGCAGGCCTGTGATACAAAGACATTCCTGGACAAGATGAAGCAATCGAGCTGGACGGTGAGAATTAAGTGTTTGCAAGACAGGCAAACCTGATGACCCAGAACAGGAAGACACAGCTGCTGGGTCATCTACATAGCAACCTATTTTTCAAGAAAAACTTCTGTTGAACAGTATTGTGAAAATGAAGGGGTGGGGATAGCTCCCATTTATGGACATCCAGCCAGCCAGTTAGCTGTAAAATCCCTCTTGGTAGCTGTTCTCTGCTTGCTTTACCTTAAAAGGTTAAAAAAGTCCCCCAGGTAAAGAAAAGGGCACCTGACCAAAAGAGACAATGGGAAGACTAGAACTGTTTACAATTGGGAAGGAAGCTTTCCCTTGGTGTTTGTGGTTGTCCTCCGGAGCGGGGGGTGATGCAGAGCAAAGTCAGGGCTATGACTACGCTTTAAGCCAGGTCTGAGATATCATCAGATTGTACCTAGAATTACTGAATTGAAACTCCGCAAATATGTAAGTAATTTAGAAATGTTTAGAAAGAGGCGATTAGGTTTATTTCTCTTTATTTTTTAAGGCTTGTGGACTCCTCTGTGCTAACCTCAGACGCTTTTGTTTGCTTGTAATCTTTAAGATGAACCCCCAAGAAAGTTATTTTGGGTGCTTAATTTTTGGAATTGCTCTTTTAAAATCTTGCAAAAGCCTAAATTCCAAATGTATTTTCTTCCTTTTTTGTTTTTAAACTTGGGATGCGGCTTGTGTAGGGAAAGCCCCAGGTGGGCCAGGCTGGTTTGTTTACCTGCCACATCCACAGGTTCAGCTAATCACGGCTCCCAGTGGCTGCGGTTCGCTGCTCCAGGCCAATGGGAGCTGCTGTAAGCGGCACGGGCGAGGAACGTATTCCTCTAGGAATTTCCAAGATATTATCATGGTGCTTGTCTCTAATATACAGAGTGCTCCCCAGAACAAGTTAGCCTTGCTGTTCCTTGAAAGGACATGGTACAGGCCTCTGATCAATAATAGGCCCACAAGCAGTAATGCTTCAAAAACAGAAATAATATTTCTTTAGAAATGAGTGGGAGGAGCTTTTAGAGGGGGTCACATGCCACCTCTTGCTCCAGGTTACATGTCAATCTCTGCCCCAGGACTTGCCCTAATTGGTCAAACTCCTCTTGGGGCAGGCCTATGGGTCATCCAACAGGCTAGAGATAGGCACAGAATCCAGGTTTCCTATGTCCTAGTCCTGTGCTCTTCCCTGGTCATACATTAACCCCTTTTCTCACACAGTGCCCTTTCCCAATAAAGACAAGTCCCTCTAGGTCTGGTCCCTGATACATTCACCATAAGGGCTGTGAGGAAGACGTGGGCTCAGGGCAGGAGGAAAGGGCACTGAGAGAAGGAGCTGGTTTGTGGAGAAAAGATTGAAGTAACTTCAGGGGCACCATTACAAACTGTGGTGTGCGGAATATTAATCGTGATTCCTGGGGCTACTTAGGCACCTGAAAACTCTAGATTTTGTATATAAGGTGGTGGGCCCACAACCAAAAAATATAGCGGGGGGGAGGTCAGCTCAAAAAGTTTGAAAACTGCTGAGGATGCAGGCAGGGTGTAACTAGAGGCTGTGTGCAGACATGGAGGTAGCTCAGGTTCCAGGTGGGGGTGTACTTCAGGGGCCAGGCAGGAGGTTGCTAGGGGCTTTGTTCCTGGAGGGGTGTTGCTCAAGGAGGAGGCAGAAGGTATATAGGGGTCGAAGGGTGTAACTCAGGATGCAGGGAGGGGCTGTGTCCAAGGAGGTGCTGCTACTGAGGGTTCAGCCATACCCTCAGTCCCTAGTTGGCACAGTGGGTGCAGCTCTGCGGATCAGTGGCCGGGGTGAGGTGCGTGCGCTGCCCACCCACTTCCGCAATGGGCAGGCAGAAGCGAACATCCCGATACCAGCCCCCACCCCATTCTATGCAGCATATCAGCAGGTGAGGAGCAACGCCAGCGGTGGCCCCATAGTGGGGGTCAGGGCAGCATGGCTGCAAACAACAGCGGAGAAGGGCAGAGAGGGTGGGGAGAGGAAGGGCAGCATATTCCTTTCTGCTGCACACTTCACACAAATCTGGTACAAAACTAGCCGGGGTTGGGGGAAGGCCTTTCCTAAATGGTGTTCCCGGGGTAACAATATTTAGCTACTGCAAAGATATGCAAAGCATTGTTTCTCCCTCTCCATGGCAGGACCCCAGGTGGTTGCCTCAGTTACACCCTCACTTGCAAATTTGCTCAGGTTTCTATAAGCCTGGGTCTTTGGGATTTGCAATGCCCTTTGGGCTCTTGCATGGAAGCCTGCTGCACAGGGCAAGGTCTGGACACTCAGGCACAAGAGAAGGGACCTCATGATGGGGAGGTTTGGGAGGCGAGGGGAGCAGAGAGAGGGTCGACATGCCGTGGAGCATTGATGTGGGCGTTACACACCGTGCAACCAAACTGGGACTAAACCCCACTCCTCTGACAACAACACAAACCAAACGGCTTTGTCAAAGGACCAAGGAAAAGGTCACGACTTATCCATGTGAGCTCACTGAAACGTATAAATATGTACGTCCCCTGGTCTAGGAACACCCCTGGGTGGATTTTACATATGGCAGTGAACATTTCTTTTATTTATATGTAGTTAAGATAACAAAAGGAAGGGATTTTTTTGGAAAAGAAATAGCAAAACAGGCCCTGTGTGGAATCAAAATACTCACAGGCATGTTTGCAATACACCACAACCAGCAGCTACTTTTATTAAAAGGAGAAGAACAAGCTATTGCCGGGGGGACAGAAGGGCTCCCTTGTGGATTTTTTCCGTCTTGCGAGATTCTTTCCAGCCCAGATGAAAAGCATCCAAGGATTTTAGAAGCAAAGCGTCGTCTGCCAGATTCCGAGAGATCCTGCATTGACAATCTCTGCTGCCATCACTCACTCCCTTTACTGCAAAAAGGGGAAGAAACTCTCACATTCTATGTTTATAGCCATTAAAACAAGGACAATGTAACGTTACATTTCAAATTCAAGGTAGAGCAGAAATTTCCCCATCATTTAATAGTGTGTGCAGCTGTAACTCCAACAGACTTTGCTTGACATCAGTGGGGATTGAACCTGGAGCCTCGGGAGTTTAATGAATGAGCTTCTACAGTATGAGCTAAAAGCCAACTTCCTCTTATTTAAGGTTGTAGAACAGATTCAGTCTATCTATTATATTTAAACATGTGTACTGGCTGACTTCTGAAGTAAATATGCTGGACTTCTGAACATGGCTCTCCCCTCCCTCTACCCCTAACTCTCCAGTAAAGGAGTCACATTCTCATTTCCTTACAAAACTCCTTCCTATTAACATTCTACACAGTTTAAGTGACAACCAAAAAAAATAAATGAATAAAGTCTCTGGGTGATTAAAAAAAGAACATCGGCAAATTACCGGTAAGTATAAAAACAACCAGAAATATGATGTACAATATCATTGAAATGTTCATCAAACTTTTAAAAAAAGTTGAAATTTGAAATTCCATTGAGGGAATTAATCAAAATTGTGAATTTTAAAAATATTGACTATCTCTATGATATATAGAAAAATAAAACCAAAAATATGTAAGATGTAGAATAATGTGACTCACGTCCATGTTTAGTTTTCCTTTCAAACACACTTTTGTTCATAGCTAAAACTAAAACAATAAATATTTAATTAGAGGATAAATAAATTATTCTTAAAGAATGCCTGGACTATTCTGCCTTCCAGCTCACGTAATCCTAATAGCTTGACCCTATTCAGATGGTACTTCCCTATTTGATGATAATCTCTGTACATATTCAGGTTTCAGAGTAGCAGCCGTGTTAGTCTGTATCCGCAAAAAGAACAGGAGTACTTGTGGCACCTTAGAGACTAACACATTTATTTCAGCATAAGCTTTCCTGGGCTACAGCTCACTTCTTCAGATGCATAGAATGGAACACACAGACAGAAGATATTTATACATACAGAGAACATGAAAAGGTGGATTCGATTATCACTTCAAAGGGTTTTTTTCTCCCTACTGCTGATAGCTCATCTTAACTGATTGGCCTCTTACAGTTGGTATGGGTACTTCCACCTTTTCACAGAGCTCCTATCTTCACTTCTCCTGCCTCAAAACTGCCTCTATGGTAATTTAGGCTTGGTCTACACTAGGAAATTTGGTTGGTGTAACTATATAGCTCAGGAGTATGGAAAATACACACCCCTGAGTGACACAATGAAACCGACCTAACCCCTGGTGAAGACAGCGCTAGGTTGATAGGTGCATTCTCCATTGACGCATCTACCACCTCTCGGGGAGCTGCAGCGCCTACACAGATGGGAGAACCCCTCCCATCAGTGCAGGTAACGTCTTCACTGAAGCGCTTTGGCTCAGCTGCAGCGGTGTTGCTGTGCCACTGTAGCCGTTTGGGTGTAGGAAAACCTCTCACCCCTCCCAACTTCCTCTCTCAGTCCTGTCCCTGCTGTGATATTAATTTGAGCATGCTGGGCACCTTGTACAAGACTAAGGGGAGATCCAGCAGCTAACAATAAGAAAACACATAGAATTGGCTACAGACAAGCAATGAGACCAAGTTAACGTAACTGTAGGAAACATGTTTAAACCAGTAAAAAGAAATTCTGAGCAATGCTAGCACTGAAGTCACAAAGGTTTGTAATTGCTCTAAAAGGAGAAATGCAAAGGCATCGAGTATGTAGTGAGCTACCATAAAGACTGAAAGTAGCATCAATCCTTAAAGGCACTAGTGCTTCTTGAATTGTATTGCAGAGTGAGCATATCTGATAATATACATGCGTGACCCACTGGTCAGTGTGTGTTATGAATTACCCTCGGTGGAGGCTGTGAGTCGGTTACAGGCTCCATCTAGAGCCTGGAGCTTTTGTTCAACCTGAAGGCAATTGAGACTTTAGCTCTGGAGAGTTCTGGTTCAAACCACAGAGTACTGTTCCCAGAAGGCATGACAGCCTTCACACGTGTGCTCAAAAGTGCCTCTTTCCCACAAAAACCCACAGGAGCAATTTTATCCTCAACACGGCTCCTCATGTTTGCAGCATCTGGACCCAGATGTTCTTTAACACAGGTCCAAGAATGCTGCAAAGCACCTGGTTGTCTGAAATCCTCAAATGTTCATCATTGTGTTCATTTCCAGTTTTTCACACTGTGTCATTCTGGATGGACTGTGCAGTGAGGTCCAGGTCACAACTTGAGTTTAATTGTTCTTCCATTTTTGAATGGAATGATTTAAAAATAACTTTTTTTCTATGGGAAAATCATGATTATATCCATACTGTGTGGGTGCAGCTTACCTTCTCATCATCAGACTTGGCCAGTGTCTCCGTTTCTCCTGTTGGTTTGGTGGTTTAGCGCCCCTCCCTCCCCTCCCCCACCGCCCACACTGAACCAAAATCTCCCCGACCTGGGGCAAAATAACTCTTCCCCACCTGGGGCAAAATAACAATAAAAATAAAAACACAAAACCCTCTGGGCTAGAGATGCTTCCTCGGGGGCTGAGTGACCATTTCTTCCCCTTGGCTGATTCCATGTAGGGCTCCCAAATTCTCCTCTGCTCAGCTCGTCTGTAAGCTTATTTCAGTTTGCTTTTACAGGCTTCATTTTTGAGCCATTTCTTTTTGTCAATTCAGCCTCCCTGTTCTCTTTCTTGCCAGAGAGACTCACAATAGGTCCTACCAACTACTCTCAGTCTGAGGAGAGGAGGCCTTTCAAATTGAAAAATGATATCCACAAATGAGACCTTTCCAGAAAAGGACAAGTATGTAAGAAGAAGGAATTATAATGGAATGAGACTGGTAGCTTTCATTATGCTGAATGCTACCAAGAAAATTCCATGCTTCAATGTGTCCTCGGGTAGTTATTGAAATTAGGATCCTTCTGTCAGTGACTGGAAGATTGACATAACATTTTTGAAAGGCTTAAAAGTATAAATGTCAATCAGAAGCCGTGTTGCTGATTATTCTAATTTTTCTGTGACAGATTTGATCATTTTATACTGGGATACGAAACACACACCCTTCAACATAGCTCAATACTTGTACATGTTTCTTTTTGGTAAATTAAGCATTACTGTTGTAAAGAGCAGCCATTTTGATCTCACAAGTGCTGCACAATGATACAAAGGAGACACATGCCCCATACTCTCTCCTGGGAAATATATTTTAGTCCTTCCCCGTTGTTTTCCATATTCCTAAATGAAACAATGATGTAAATGGATGCCAGACTGGCCAGAGACATTGTCTGTATGATGCCATGTTGGCAAGCCAGAGGGGCTTCAAAATGGGTGGTGGAGAGTAACTGCAATACATGGCTCACATGAAGCACTGAGCACTGTGGAGACTCTGGGCTGCTCTGGGTTGTGAACAGACCATAGGCAGCCTGAGTAAAGCAGCTATACGATTACTCTCACTCTAACATGGAAACCCCAGATAGTCCAGAATCAGGCAGCACAGAAGTTTCCTTTGTCCCATGTCAGGGTTGGGCCATGTGCTCTGAGCCTCCAAGGTCATTAAACAGCAGCTATAGAAATTAGAGACACAAATATTCTGTTTACACAGTAATGTCTCCCTTGTGGCATCCTGAACTTACCCATTTCCTACAGCAATTCAGCCCAAAACCGCAACTTCTTATTCGTCTGAAATTGGGGGGACATGTATGCTGGCAGAAGCCCCGAGCATAAAAACAAGCAATGGAATCTTTGTTGAAGCGGGTGTATCCTGCACAAAGAAAAAGTGTCTTCATTTTCATTCACATATAAATGTAAACAAGGGCTGTGATTGCAGCATGACGGGCATTTCCCATTAGCTGAATTTCCAATTCACTGAGACAAGGCCAAGTCAACCCAATTATCTTCCTGTGCCCGTGCCCAGTCAAAGGCTGCTCCTAAGAAATGAGCAGAGTGAGTTAATTCAGGAGATCTGCCGGCTTCCTGGCTGCAGGCTTCCGAACCGTAGCACTGAGCATGGGAGTCCTTCCCAGCCCCACCCCTGTACAGGATGGAAAGCAGCAGCTGTCTGCATCACCAACTTCTAAGAGTGGGGCAGTGGTTTTGCTGCCGTGGTTTTGACTCTTTCTGATTCCAAACACTGATGTACTAGGCAGTATCTAAATGCTGATTGGCTGAGCAGGGTTAAACCAGCTCAGCACTGGGTTGGGTGGCTGGTACTTTTGGAAAGAGAAGGGTTTAAACAAGTCCCTCCAATCAGAACGCCTGATTGTCAGTGAGACTCGGCACAGACAATATTGTGAAGACTCAGCACTTGGCAATACTGACTCAATGACCAATTGCCAGTCTTAAACATTCCAGACAGGCTGGTCCTTATGATCATGTGGCCCAAATGTCCTTTAGGATATTAATATTAGACTATTTTAAACTAGATTTTAGCTCTGCTTTCCTTAAAGTATCCACGGTGACATTCCCCAGGGTACAATCTGGACCAGTGAACAGCCGTATTCCCTCAGGTCTCCAACCTGCAGTGCCTCCTACACTGCTCCGCTGTGAAAGCAACCACTTCTGGCCCTGCTCATGTACAGCCCCTAGCATGTAAAGTCACTCCCAGCTGAATTAGAGGAAAATTTCCAGCAAGACACTCCTGAATTATCCTGCAGAGCGACACCAGCCAATTCCCAGTGCCAGCCTCGTCCCCCAGAAATGTGCATCTTGTACTGATCAGTATCCTCCTGGGCAATACAAGTTCATAGAAAGTCTGTCATTTCATCTGAGGAAAAGGATATGCACCGAGCCTGTTATCTCAAGTGAAGGTTCCCAAACCCTTGAATCCCCTAGAACAAATGGCATTTTCATTGGGTTAGGCCAGAGGAAGAGGACACAAGCTGAAAATGTCCAGTCTTTTTAATCTCTCCTCATACGGAAGCTGTTCCATACCCCTAAACGTTTTAGTTGCCATTCTCTGTAACTTTTCCAATACTAATATATCTTTTTTGAGTTGGGGTAACCACATCTGCACACAACATTCAGCATCTGCACACAACATTTAATTACCATGGATTTATAAAGAGGCATCATGATATTTTCGGTCTTATTATCTATCCCTTTCCTAATGGTCCGTAACATTCTTTTAGTATTTTCTTTTAGTGCCGCTGTGCGTTGAACAGATGTTTTCAGGGAACTCTCCACAATGATTCCAAGATCTCTTTTCTGAGTGGTAACAGCTAATTTAGACCCAATCTTTTTAGACGTATAGTTGGGATTATGTTTTCCAAAGTGCATTACTTTGCATTTATCAACATTGAGTTTCGTCCGACATTTTGTTACCCAGTCACCCAGATTTATGAGATTCCATTGTAACTCTTAGCATTGTGCTTTGGACTTCACTATCTTTGAGTAATTTTGTATCATCTACTGTTTACCCTTAGATTTAGATTTAGCTGTATGATTGTTAACTTGTTCCCAGTTTACCAAGTGATCCATATCCCTTTCTATGAGTGCCCTGTCCCTTAATTTTTGTCACTTGCTAACTTTATAGGTGATGAGTGTATGTTTTTTTTTCAGGTCCTTTATAAAATGTTTAACTAGTGTCGTGGCAAGAACCAATCCCTGTAGGACTCCACTAGGTAGAACGTTGGTGATAGTATTATAGGTCATAGTTCAGCCAATCTGACTGGAACGTTAAAGACACCTTTCTCACCCCAGGACTATTCTCTAGTGAAATGTGAAGTATCTGCTGAAAACCATGCAATTCTTTTGAAAAAAAAGCTGAAAAAATTATGATACACAATTTTTAGAAATCTTAATACAGACTCACCATTGTCCTTCTATATTCTCGCTTCATTTCATTAAGATCTTACCTGGAGAGCTTTGCAGCACCAGGAAAAAGACAGCAAAGAACAGGTACAGAATCTTCATGGCTGAAGTTTGACTGGGAACTCAGTGTTGCTGGAGAGAAGACACTGCAAGATAGAAAGGAGATGGAGAGTCTCTATTTATGGGCGCCGGGGATTGTGAAATACTGATCTGTTGAAATTTTTTTTGAAGCATGTCACATTTACTAAATTTGTGCTGCAATCTATTTATAATTATCATCATAATTATAATTTATACAGCGTCATAAACATTCCTGGAGAATTTCAGGGAAACACAGTAGTCAAGTTCCTGATTTGTGGAAGTTACAATATGAGTATTTACAACTAGCAAATATCAACTGCCTGAACGAAAGCTCTCTGAAGAAATGGAAAGCCTCCTATTAAATTGAAATGAGGGTCCTTTCGCAGAGAAGAATTTCAGAACACAACTATACCTTGGAAGCGTTTATAGTAGGGCATGTGCATATTGTTTTGTACAATATTTAATCAATATTTTACTTGTATTTAAGGAAATTTACTAATTTCATGCATTAAAACGCATTCCAAAGAGGTTAAAAATCCTTTTTAAGAGAGATTTATGAGAAATAAAGTGAATAACATTATAAATACTGTATGCCAGGAATCCATGGATTTTTTGCTGTGTATCTAAATGAGGAATTTAACATTTAGTGATCGTAGAAAACCAAGAGGTTTCCCTTTCTTTTTTCTCTCATAAAAAGCATCAGCCTTAACGATAACTATCTAAAGTAGAGACATAAAATGTTAATGTATCAAACATCGGGAAGCCAGTGGCATTTGCAGGTGCCAAGCACCTCTCAGGATTAGTCTCATTCTTTCAGGACATAGAGAACAAGAAGTGATTGGGCTTAAACTGCAGCCAGGGAAATGTAAGAACATTTCTAAGGGTTCTATAGAGCTGTATGACACCTCCAAGTTCCCTGGGGGATTCATTCTAACCAGGGTTCAGAGCGTACAAGATACAACCCACCGCACAAAGCTTCACAGACCCCTTCGCAGACCCCCTCCTATTCCCCTTCTTCCTCTTTCCCACCATTTCCTCCCGTTTGGAAGCACCAAATAGAAAAGTTGAGGTGAGTGAATGAAGAATGAGAATCCATGGGGAGGAGGACATCCATAGGGCAATAGGGAGCTGTGACAGGGCAGTGAGCTGTCCCTCTCATCTCCCAGTCAGTGCCTCTATTTCAACTGTCTCTGTTGTTGGAAGGTGCTGGTCTTCTCACCTGCTACGTTCTCCACAGAGAAAGATCAAGGGGTCCTTGATGCTTCTCTGCCGAGAGTGGACACAAGGAGCGGGCACATCACCCTGACTGCCACCTCACACCTATTATTTCCCTGCTATGTTCTTGCCATTCACACAGAGAAGTTAGACAAAAACAGATAGAGCCACAATTGATAATGGCTTAATTTTTTCCTCTATGATTTATAAATATACTGTGGTTAAGGGTATGAACTGTATGCTACTATTAGAGTTTTAAAGGTGGTATTTGATTCTATTGATCTAGACAATCTTTGAGCAAAATTAAGAAGGATGGGTATCAATCTAAGACTTCTGAACATTTTGGAGGCTCTGCACCAGAGTGCTGTGGGTCGGGTAAAGGCAATGGAGAATGTTTTCCCAGTGGCTTAGGGAGAACACCAGGGATGCCTTCTAGCACCTCTTGCTATTAATTTATATATTAATGATACAGGGATGTTATAAAGTAATAACATTAAAGGTAGACTTATCTCGCTGTTACTATATGCTGATGATATGGTTGTTTTATTGCAAACTCCATGAGGCATCTTCTGGCTGTAATCTCTATTTTCCTCTTATTTTAACTTCCAAGACCTGGTTCTCATTTATAATGAGACCAAGTCACGATTTCTGGGAAGAAGCATCCGCACATTGAGCGGAAGATAGGAGGCCACCCTGTAGAACAAGTCCCTGCTTTGACGTATTTAGGGATAAAGTTTCATGATTCAGGCAGCTGGTCCCCTTATCATAAAGACTTCAAACAAAAGGCCCTTAGCTCTGTTCAAGGGGTGCTGTGTTTTACCTGATCATATGGTGGGAGCAGAGTTGCCCCAGTGCTAAGAATTTTTAATAATAAAATAATATTGCAGATGCTCTATGAGCATGTCTACATCGTAATAAAGGAAAAACTGGGGCTGTCCCATGGCAGCTGACTCAGGCTCGTGGGGCTGTGGTGGTTTCATTGCTGTGTAGACTTCTGGGTCCGGCTGCAGCCCAAGCTTTGGGACCGTCCCACCTCACAGAGTCCTAGAGCCCAGGCTGTAGCCCCAGTCCAGATATCTACGCAGCAGTGAAACAGCCCCACACCCTGAGGCCAGCCACGGGTGTCTAGTTGCTGTGTAGACATTCCCTCTGAGGTCACATTTGGATTAGGGGATCAAATTTCAGCCTTAGAAATCAGCTATGTTGCTGTAGCTCTCGTAGTGTAGACATACCCTAAGCGTCTAGCCCTTAATACTCACACCTCTGCTTCACTTGGTGAAAAACTAACCGTTATCAGGGGTACAGTTGTTCTACCTCATTGATCCTACTTGGCCTCCCAGTGAGCACTGACTCCATTACAGAAGTTTGGAAATTTCCTTCAGTTTCTCTGGCTGCAGCTGTAGCCCAATCACTTCTCATTCTCTTTATCAGTGATTATTCATATAGTATACCACATGATTTGTTTGTAATTAGAAAGCTGATACACTCTGTTGGTATGTTGTGAAACCAATGGAAAGTGAAAACCTGTAAAGTGAAGCCCATTGAAATCTCATAAGTGCTATTTGGCCATTTCGCCTGATGAACCCTTCGACTGGCATTTCTGAAGAGATCTCATAACATACACAGCCATCCTTCTTAGTAGCAGATGAAGTGTAGAGAATAACCAGTAAAGGGTACAGAGAGGAGAGCTGTTTTCTTTTTCTGTGCCATTAATGTTACCAGTATTATTAGTGAGTGAAATGACTTTATGTTGCAGTATGATGAGCTATTATCTATATCTATATATCTATCTATATATCTATCTATATAAATATAGATATATATATAGATATATTTCTCTTTAAAATTCACCAGTCCCTACCAGACCCCACAAGACATATACCCCATCAATGATGATTCTTTGTTTACAATTACACTTTGAGACCTATCAGTTAGCCAGCTTTTAATCCATTTAATGTATGCCATGTTAGTTTTATATATATATTTTAATCCAAATGTCATGTGGTACCAAGTTAAATGTCTTACAGAACACTAAGTCTATTGTATCAACAATATTATCTTCATGACCCATACTGGTAGTCTCATAAAAATATATATTAAGTTAGTTTGACAGGATTCTTTTCCATAAACCTATGCTGATTGGCATTAATTCTGTTACCTGCCTTCAATTCTGTATTAATCCTGTCTATATCAACTATTCCATTATCCTTCTTGAGATTGATGTCAGACTGATAAGGCTATAATAACCCAGTGCTTCCTGTTCACCCGTTTTAAGTACTGGCACAACAATAGCTGTCTACCAGTCTTCTGCAACTTCCCCAGTGTTCAAGACTTATTGAAAACCAACATTAATGGTCCAGCCAGCTTCTCAGCCAACTCCTTTAAAATACACAACTTTCTTCAAAATGCTCTCAGTACTCAGTACTCTCAGAATACCTGGGTAATGAAACTTCCCCAAATTGCAGGGATCTATTGTAAACACCTCTAAATAGATTTTATTTTTCTATATAGTTTCTAAAATGTACATTATGCTGCCACATCAAGTCCTAGCTTGATCTTGTCTATCTGCTATGGACTTCTAGGTATAAAGCAAACAGTATAGAAGAAACTGATAAAAGGTGAAATTACTTCACAAGTGAGTGAGAATTTGTGGTTAGCTCTGCTAGCAACTGTTGATGTTACTCAATCTAACTCCTCTGTGAGCCACAGATGCAGCATCTGCAATTAGACATGTTTTAACGACTTAGCCCTAAGTTCTGCAAAGGATTCTTGATCATCCCTGGATATAGATGACACTATGAAAACTACTAATAACTTGGAACCAAACTCTATGTGTGTGTGTGTGTGTATTACTTGTGCACCTTGTTCATACAGTATTGATTAATATTCTTAGTGGGTTTTTTTTTAATTTTTCCTGTTTTTATGCATCCATCCCATTAAAGAGATGTCTCCAGTCATTGAAAAATCACAGAATAACCTTCATAATATTGAGGATACCGTGAATCATGAATATATGTATGTGGGTGGGGGCATCATGTGGTGTATAAGAATTGAATATTATCCTTTTAACATATTCGGATCCCTCCAGTCGGCTTCCGTGTTTCCTACTCATGGCCATCAAAATTTTTGGAGCAGAAGTCTCCATGGGAAGTCAGGCCTAGTATTTTTGTACCTAGTAATAAACAAAGTTCTGTGGAATGCAGTGGGGCCTGTGTGGTTTTCCTGTAGCCTTTCTGTGTCATAGAGAGCAAGGGCACAAGAGGTCCATTTAATATGACTTTGACAGTCTTTGCCATGACAAAGCCGGGATCTGAACATGACCATAGTTGATGGAGATCCCAGCTAGTCAGTAGAGCTGGCTCCAGCAGAGCTTAGTCTTCATGAAGGATCCTGTCTCTCCCCCTGAAGATCCATCAGTCTCTCTGTGGATTGGGAGGGCGGAGGCCTCCATTGGCAGCCCGCTGAAGAGAGGAGATGGGGGCAGCCAAGTAGCCTGCAGACAGAAAGGAGGGAGAGGCCATTAGGGCCCCTCTGAAAATACACCTGAAGTGTGAGGCAGGGGAGATTTGGGGTTTGGGGATTGGGAGTTAGAGGAACATAGGGTGGGTTGAAGGAGAAGAAGGAGGGGGTGTGATGAAGAGGAAAGGGACATGTGGTGGGATCAGGGGAATGAGAGGCACATGGTGTGGAAATTAGAGGGGCTAGAGTTACATGGGGGGTTCTGGGTAACGGGGACTTGTGGGATGGGACTGGGGGTACTCAGAGGCACACAGAAGGGATTTGGGGGGCACCAAACTGACCTGAGCCCTTGTTTGGGGAATATATTGGAGAGCCGGGGCTTTGAAGTGTGTGGGGGTGTGTGGGGGTGTGTGGGGATCTTTCTGAAGAGGGAAATAGGAGCCAGGCATTAGAATTGGGAGATCAGACAGTGATGGAAGCTGTTTGCATAAGGACTAGGTCTTTGCCATTTCGTGCCCAGGCATAGAAGAGAGAGGGGGGATAGGAGGTGCTGAAGGGGATGGTCTTGGTGGGTTTACTAGGAGGGAGGGGATGTCCTCTGAAAACATGGAAACCCCCTTATTTCCCCTACAATAGGAGAACCTGTTGTAGAGTGTCTGGCATTGGAATGGAGATCTGGGTGCTGTAGTGTTCCCAGGTGGGGTTACATAAAGGCTTTTTTTGGAGGGAATAAGTCCCAGGTGTTGAGGGGGTGGAAAAGGGCAGAGCTAGGATGTAGCCACTCTCGGGAGAGTGGTGCCCTCAGAGCTGTATAGATACCAGTGTGGAAGAGAAGGGGGAGGGCTGTGTAGGTGAGGTGCTGACAGCGAAGCAATGAGCAGTAAGAGGGGCATACAGTGCAGAGGGCCCAGCGCAGACACCCCTTGGTGTTTTCCTTTAGTTCTGCATTATAATAAGAAGACTGGAAATCTGGCTGCCATGTGTGGTACATGGAAAACTGTGTTAAAATACAAACTAACACTTCAAGTCTGGAAGGGGTATCCTGATCCCTCTTGCAGGCTATGGGGCTCTGAGGGAACTGTGCCAGCTGTGTTGTTGGCAGTCAGTCTTCAGAGAAAAAGCCTAAAGTAAGGTGGAGTGAGTTGAGCTTCTTTGTTTTAAGGAGCAGCCTGCTTTGTCTCTATCTGTTTTGGAGTTCGTTTGTGTTATTATTCTGAATTCTAAGAAGTAGCGTTACATTGCAACCTTCCAGCAAGAGAATTTTGTTTTATCTCTTTTCTATTTGTATGCCATGAAAATAGTACCATGGAGCAATGAAATAGGGGTTATAAATCAATCTGTGAGAAAACCCGCTTCTCTTAAAAACAACAAACAAAATGGATTAGTAACAGTGGTATAAAATAAATACTGATCTGTCCATGTGAGCGTGTAGAAACACAAACCGTTGCATTGACCATGGTGGCCCAATCACTCATGTGTGGATTTAACATTCAATAGGGATTAATGTTTTTATTTTTTAAACTCCTTTCATTTAAAAAAATGGATTTCCAATCAGAAGGACAATAGCAGGTCCCCCACCCCTTCCACCATGACAAATATGCACTTGTTAGTGTTTGTTTTCACAACAACTAGATTTTATTATAAGTGGGAAAATTTGGGTGATCAAAGTCTCCTGTTTGGATTTCTCCAGATCACAAGGTACTTTGCATCCCTAGTAATGGTGTTTCCAAAAAAGTTCCCTCAGAAAATTTCTGACCATCTCTAATACGCACCTTTTCCGCAGTAGAACTGTAGCCCCACTATAGGTCTACACTGCTTTACTTTATGGTAATTAGAGCAACTTAGTTCTAGCAGTAAAATGTCTCTGTGCTTCTATAATTTGCACATGACACCAAGCTGAGAGGGGCTGCAAGCACTTTGGAGGATGGGATAAGAATATAAAGGGACCTCGCTAAAATGAAGAATTGCTCTTAATAAAATATAATGGAATTCAATAAAGTACTTCACTTAGGAAAGCAAAATGAAATGCACAACTGTAAAATGGCAAATAACTGGCTAGGTGGTTGAACTGCTGAAAAGGATCTAGAGGATATAGTGGATTACAAATTAAATATGAATCAACAGTGTGATGCAGTTGTAAAAAAGGTTAATATAGCTCTGCGGTGTATGAACACAATGATCATACGTAAGACATGGGAGGTAATTGTCCTGCTTTGCCCAGCACTAGCGAGGCCCCAACTGGAGTGCTGTGTCCAATTCTGGGTGCCACACTTAAAGAAGGATGTGGCCAAATTGGAGAGAGTCCACAGGAGAGCATCAAAAAAGGATCAAACATTTAGAAAACCTGACCTGGGAGGAGATGTGAAGATACCTGGACATGTTTAGTCTTTTGGAGTGGGAGGAACCTAATAACAGTCTTCAAATATGTAAAGGGCTGTGATAAAGAGGATGGTGATCAACTGTTTTCTAGGTCCACTGAAGGCAGGACAAGAACTAATAGGCTTAATTTTCAGAAAGGGGGATTTAGGTTAGATATTAGGAAAACTCTCTAACTAAATTAAACTCTGGAATAGGCTTCCAAAAGAGGTTGTGGGATCCCTGTCATTAGAGATATTTAAGAACAGGTGGGGCGAACACATACCATGTTGACTAAGGAACAGAAGACAGGGAGGCGATTGAGAAGTGTCCTCCAGAAGTAAGTTGCTGACCAGAGTTAAACCAATAAATGTTCATTATATGTCCCAAGATGTTTTGCACAAACCACTGTGGCCTAATGTGGCCTATGCAAACTGGAATGGCTCAAGATGTTTTGCACAAAGATGATGGAATTTCCCAGAGACAAAGTTGCAACTATTCCAACGTTCAAATTGAAGTTGGACATTTCACTAGAACCATGGGTCACCTTCTGTTTGAGGGCCCTTCAGTTTTACCAAGTAGAAACCAGACCTTCAGAGTATGTAAAAACCAGGCTGTTTTGGTCAGAGTGTCAGTCACTGAAGCGAAAATATCTGGCTGAGAGAGACAGCAAGTTGGGCTCTTATCATCTGGCTATTGAGAGCCCCCCTCCAAGTCTAGAAACTTTGACCAGCTCTTTTATTAACATCCCCCTTATGCTGACCCACAGAGCATGTCTCTCTCTTACATCCCTCTCCCCAGGAGCCAACTTCATACCTCATTCTATGGAGACTCCTGCATGTCACTCTGGAGGTCTCTGCTTTTATTTGGTCATCAAGACAGCGGTTATCACAGCTGTTCTATGGGGCTTCAGTCCAGGACACTCTTACAGGTGATATATGTACAACATTGTGCTTCTTTCGAGATACTGAGCAGCAATATTTATTGAACACGTCTGCCCTTTCTGTATTATTATTATTATTTTACCATCTCAATGGAGTAATGGGCCCATACCAGTGTTAGAATCTCTTTTGGTCCTGAAATACTTTTAAAAAAAACTTCTTTCTTCTCAGGAACAGACTGTATTTGCATAAATACATGACTTTGTCTAGGGGTCAGCACACAGATCTGTATTGCCAAACTGATCGGTTTTGACTGTTTGGGGTTAAAATTAACTTTAGTGTTGAATGGAAAGTTTATGAAATGTTTTTATCCTTAGTGTTTATGTAAAGGGAAGCAGAACTGTACTTAAGAAGCCCAAACTAAGGGGTTTTCCCTAACTTGAACATCACTTGCTAAGTAGTGGGTAGTGATGCCAAATCCAAGTAAGTTTTGGGGACAGATGTTCCTTTCTAGGGAATGTGGGCTAGTTTAAAGAGACTTAGCAGGGATTTGATTTTGTCCTCTGTGTTTAAAGACAGAGGTGAGTAGCCTTTTTTTTGAGTGTAATGGTTCTTCTTCGGTAATCACTAGATCTGAATTTACTGAGAAGCTCATTTAAGGGGACTGGGTGTTCAAAGTGATAAGGAGATAGCATTTTGTTTAAAAGCAGCGCAGAAAAGACAGCTGCAGAGAGGTTCTCTGCTAGCTAGTGAAAACACAGAGACTTGAGCTAAGTGGTGACACCTCAGAATATAATGCCGTGGAGAGAAGTGGCAGTAATGGAGACTGCAGAGACACTGATGAGCAGAGGTGGAGGCATCACTCAACCGCCATTTCTCTTCAGGGGCGGCAGGGAAACCCACCCAAACAAACAGCTGGATTCTGGGGACATTGCTGATCTCAGACAACAAACTATGAATAGGAGGCAGTGGAAGGGAAAAGGGATTGGTATGTTAAAGAGACATTTGTTCCTTGGGGTTTCCCATCACAAGATGGGAAACTGAGAAAAGGGACACTGCTCAAGATACTGTAGGGTGAGTGTCTTACTTATTAGTTGTGTACTTTCAAATCCTTGTTGCAGTGTGTTTCAAAATTAATGTGGTATTTTCTTCATTAGGAAAAGTTGTCTTTTGTTCTAGACACTCAGTTCTTGCGAGAGGGGAAGTATTGCCTCTTAGTGGCACCCAGGGCTAGTGCTTATTTTTCTTAGATTGGTGGGTTTGGTTGGAAGCTGATTCTCTTTTGTATTGTTAAGAAGAAGCCCTTGGTATTGAACCTGGAATTTGTTGCTGCCTAAATTACCCGGAAGAAGGGTTACATGGCCAAAATTGATCACTTTTGACAAAGCAGGGCTGTCTGCTGATTACCTAGGCAGAAGAGATGTGTCTATTGGAATACAGTCTTCTCCTGAGATCTTTTCCCCTATTGGTTTGGAGAGAACTAGCCTTGCCAGGCATGCCTGACTTTCTTTATTTTTTTGATCGAATGATATACTTATTTGCTGAGCCATACGTGATAAATATAATGTGCTTGAATTTCTCTAGAGAATTTAATCCAGTCAAAGGGAGATTGTCCAGTGACTTCAATGGGCTTTGAACCAGTCTCTAGGTATTTACCAGGTATTTTCAAAGTGTAACTTGTGTAAGACAGACCCTTGTTAGTTGTCATTATTAGTAGGAAAACGTGGAATTTACTACTAATAATAATGTCATACACAACTATGAATAGGCCAGAATCCTTGGCATAATTTAGACCTAAACCGTTAAAACACGTCAAATTAGAGAGGCTGCTTCTGATTTTCATGGAAGAGTTAAACTAAGAAGCAGGAACAGTTGCCTGCTAAGCTGACCACACACTCTTGTTAAAATGGGAAATGGCTTCCTCCTTTATCTTTTTTTCTTCCAGATTATATACTTTATGCCAAGAAATCCATAATAGAGATACAATAGATCCAGGTCTTACTTGATATGGCAATATCAGGTACAAATGTTTTAATGGGAAAAGAGCGATATAAAGGCTGTCAATAAAATGTGTAAGAAACTATACAGATGTTTGAAAGCTCTAATGAGGAATCTGTAACCAGGATGTGCAGTTTAGGGAAGTTTTATTACCAAGGAGATCTGACCTCAAAGAGGATTGCAAATACGTCCAACAATGTTATCTATTTTAAATACAATTGTGATAATGTAATATATATTTATGTCCAACAGAGAATCTATAAAGGGGAAAAGGCCTTTGTTTTATATTGTAGAAGGTGATATATTCAGCTGATATGTTGAGAAGTGAAAATCTCTAAAAATGAATCCAAATGAAATGTGATAAAGTCTAAACAACGAAAAGGCCTGATCAGCTGTTTGTTGACAATTCAAGAGAAATAGCTTAATTTATGAAGTGAACCTACTGTTCACCAGTGAAGACAAGACATCAGTTACCTGATTTCCAGCTGACACACCTACAGCCTCAAAACTCACCTGACTCCTCCCTCCCCACATGGATGAGACAAGTCCCTGACTCCCACCGCCCCAACTATCAAGCCCTGCCTGCCTCATCAGACAGGAGTCGAGCACTTCCCACTGTCCAACCCCCAACCTCCATTTCCTCCTGTCAGAGCTGTATTCCCACTTTGAACTTTAGGGTACAAATGTAGGGGCCTGCATGACAACTTCTAAACTTAACTACCAGCTTAGCTCTGGTCCGCTGCCACCATCCCAAGAATTTCCATCCCTGGGAAGCCTTGAGAAACCTTCACCAATTCCCTGGTGAATACAGATCCAAACCCCTTGGATCTTAAAACAAGGAGAAATTAACCATTCCCCCTCCTTCCTCCCACCAACTTCTGATGAATATAGATACAACCCCCTTGGATTTAAAACAAGGAAAAATCAATCAGGTTCTTAAAAAGAAGGCTTTTAATTAAAGAAAAAGGTAAAATCATCTCTGTAAAATCAGTATGGAAATTAACCTTACAGGGTAATCAAACTTAAAGAGCTCAGAGGACTCCCCTCTAGTCTTAGGTTCAAAGTACAGCAAACAAAGATAAACACTCTAGTAAAAGGTACATTTACAAGTTGAGAAAACAAAGGAAAACTAACACGCCTTGCCTGGCTATTTAATTACAAGTTTGAAATAGGAGAGACTTGTTTAGAAAGATGTGGAGAACCTGGATTGATGTCTGGTGCTTATCAGTCCCAAGAGCGAACGCCCTCCCAAAACAAAGAGCACAAACAAAAGCCTTCCCCCCCCACCCCAAGATTTGAAAGTATCTTGTCCCCTTATTGGTGCTTTGGTCAGATGCCAGCCAGGTTACCTGAGCTTCTTAACCCTTTACAGGGAAAAGGATTTTGGAGTCTCTGGCCAGGAGGGATTTTATAGTACTGTACACAGGACAGCTGTTACCCTTCCCTTTATAGTTATGACACCTCCTAATGCCAATTTGCTCTATTCAGTGTGGGGTTTGAGAAGTTCTGTACATCTGGGGAAGGGAGAGATTACCAACTCCTCATTAAGGGAAGGGTGCGGGAGTCGGAATCTATCTACATTTCTAATGTGCCTTTTAGTTACCATCTGACTGTGAGTGCTGTGCGCTAACCATTAGACTAGGGTGACAGAAGAGGTGTTTTGCCATATGGAATGTCAGCCTGGGAGTGGGAACCAGCACAATCATGGAACGGTTTAGCCTCTACTTAGTTAAATCTATGATTAGACATTCTGTTTACAGCCCCATTTCTGAATTTTGTCGTGTGATCCAGTGGAAGAGGTTAATTTCTGACCACCATTGGTCTGACATTATCAAGGATGCAAGAGCAAATATTGCAATGCATAGGAAAGACAGAAGTGTGGTAAGAGACCGTCCTGGCTTAACCAGGAGATCTCCAATTACTTGAAATTCAAAAACGACTCACACCAAAAGTAGAAAGTAGATCAAATTACAAATGAAGAACATATAGAATTACAGCCTCTAATGTTGCTCATGAAAGGAGCTAGCTAATATTTTTGGGTTTGGTCCCCAATTGTGTTGTCAAAAATGTTCTCAGCAAACATCACCAGTGTGTGGGAGAATTCAAATTCTTGGGTCTATACACAGACATTGTAGAACAACTGTTTGTGGGGGACTTCTGTTTATCTGCATCCCTATCCGAGGAAGTAACAACAGGTTTCTCACCATCACGTATGATAAAGCTCGTTATGTCCTTGTCAGTAAACATCAAATTGACACCCTCACCACTGAACTACAGACAGACCAGCACAGACACGTCTCAAATCCCCCTAGGTAGCTGTTCTCTGCTTGCTTTACCTCTAAAAGGTTAAAAAAGTCCCCCAGGTAAAGAAAAGGGCACCTGACCAAAAGAGACAATGGGAAGACTAGAACTGTTTACAATTGGGAAGGAAGCTTTCCCTTGGTGTCTGCGGTTGTTCTCCGGAGCGGGGGGTGGCACAGAGCAAAGTTAGGGCTATGATTATGCTTTAAGCCAGGTCTGAGAAATCATCAGATTGTACCTAGAATTACTGATTTGAACCCCCCACCCAAAATATGTAAGTAATTTAGGAATGTTTAGAAAGACGCGATTAGATTTATTTCTCTTTATTTTTTAAGGCTTGTGGACTCCTCTGTGCTAACCTCAGATGCTTTCGTTTGCTTGTAACCTTTAAGATGAACTCCCAAGAAAGTTAGTTTGGGTGCTTAATTTTTGGAACTGCTCTTTTAAAATCTTTCAAAAGCCTAAATTCCAAATGTATTTTCTTCCTTTTTGTTTTTAATAAAATTTACCTTTTTTAAGAACACGATTGGATTTTTGGTGTCCGAAGAGGTTTGCGCATGTTGTTTGATTAGCTAGTAGCAACGGCTAATTTCCTTTGTTTTCTTTCTCAGCTCTTACACAGGGAGGGGGGAGAAAGGGGTTGATAGTACCCCACAGGGAGGAATTCCAAAGTGTTCCTTCCTGGGTCCAAAGGGTTTTTGCATTTGGGTGGTGGCAGCATTTACCAAGTCAAGGTCAGAGAAAAGCTGTAACCTTGGAGTTTAATATCTAGAGTGGCCAGTATTAATTTTTAGAATCCTTGAAGGCCCCCACCTTCTGCACTCGAAGTGCCAGAGCAGGGAATTAGCCTTGACAAGTATGGATGTGAAAATAAAACTGATAAACAGTAGTGACGCCCTCTTCTTAATGGGTGATGCAATCAAAGGTTCTAACCTGCGGATTATATCAGTAACCCATTTTTAAAAGAAAGTACGGTTGGCCCCGGCACTGTCTGTATCAGGTGGACAACACAACCAACTGGGTGAACATTGGCTCACCTTGTACCTGGAGAATTACCACAGAGAGTTATTTGTCTCATACGGACAAAGGCTGAACAGCATGTTCTTTCCTAGAAGCAGCATGACATTTTTAAATAAAAATGCTGCTGACGTTATGTTCCACCCTTGACAATTACAAAAGCCCCATACTCCTACCTGTAGCTATCACTGTGTGTTTTCCTTCCATCACCGTAACAATGGTTTACCTTTTTACCAGTTTTTAAAACTGTATTCTAATGAGTTAGTGCAGTGTTTCCCCAACTTGGGATGGTGCTTGTGTAGGGAAAGCCCCAGGTGGGCCGGTCTGGTTTGTTTACCTGCCGCGTCCACAAGTTCAGCTAATCACAGCTCCCACTGGCTGCAGTTCGCTTCTCCAGGCCAATGGGAGCTGCTGGAAGCGGCGCGGGCCGAGGGAGGTATTCCTATAGGAATTTCCAAGATATTATCATGGTGCTTGTCTCTGATATACAGAGGGCTCCCCAGAACAAGTTAGCCTTGCTGTTCCTTGACATGGATACAGCCCTCTGATCAATAATTGGCCCACAAGCAGTAATGCTTCAAAAACAGAAATAATATTTCTTTAGAAATGAGTGGGAGGAGCTTTTAGAGGGGGTCACATGCCACCTCTTCCTCCGGGTTACATGTCAATCTCTGCCCCAGGACTTGCCCTAATTGGTCAAACTCCTCTTGGGGCAGGCCTATGGGTCACCCAACAGGCTAGAGATAGGCACAGAATCCAGGTTTCCTATGTCCTAGTCCTCTGCTCTTCCCTGGTCATACATTAACCCCTTTTCTCAGACAATGCCCTTTCCCAGTAAAGACAAGTCCCTCTAGGTCTGGTCCCTGAAACGTTCACCATAAGGGCTGTGAGGAAGACGTGGGCTCAGGGCAGGAGGAAAGGGCACTGAGAGAAGGAGCTGGTTTGTGGAGAAAAGATTGAAGTAACTTCAGGGGCACCACTTCAGACTGTGGTGTGCGGAACATTAATCATGATTCCTGGGGCTACTTAGGCACCTGAAAACTCTAGATTTTGTATATAAGGTGGTGGATCCACAACCAAAAAATATAGCCGGGGGGAGGTCAGCTCTAAAAGTTTGAAAACTGCTGAGGATGCAAGAAGGGGGTAACTAGCGGCTGTGTGCAGGCATGGAGGTAGCTCGGGTTCCAGGTGGGGGTGTACTTCAGGGGCCAGGTAGGAGGTTGCTAGGGGCTGTGTTCCTGGAGGGGTGTAGCTCAAGGAGCAGGCAGGAGGTATATAGGGGTCGACAGGGGTGTAACTCAGGATGCAGGGAGGGGCTGTGTCCAAGGAGGTGCTGCTACTGAAGGCCCAGGCATACCCTCACTCCCTAGTTGGCACAGTGGGGGCAGCTCTGCGGATCAGTGGCCGGGGTGAGGTGCATGCGCTGCCCACCCACTTACGCAATGGGCAGGCGGAAGGGAACACCCAGATACCAGCACACATCCCTTTCTATGCAGCATTTCAGCAGGTGAGGAGCGATGCCAGTGGTGGCCCCATAGTTGAGGGGCGGGGCTGTATGGCTGTAAACAACAGCAGAGAAGGGCATAGAGGGTGGGGAGAGGAAGGGCAGCATTTTCCCTTGTGCTGCACACTTCACACAAATCTGGTACAAAACTAGCCGGGGTTGTAGGAAGGCCTTTCCTAAATGGTGCCACCGGGGTAACAATCTTTTGTGCTGCAAAGATATGCAAAGCAGCTGTGAGCTCCATTGTTTCTCCCTCTCTATGGCAGGACCCCAGGTGGTTGCCTCAGTTACACCCTCACTTGCAAATTTGCTCAGGTTTCTATAAGCCTGGGTCTTTGGGATTTCCAATGCCCTTCGGGCTCTTGCATGGGAGCCTGCTACACAGGGCAAGGTCTGGACACTCAGGCACAAGAGAAGGGACCTCATGATGGGGAGGTTTGGGAGGCGAGGGGAGCAGAGAGAGGGTCTACATGCCGTGGAGCATTGATGTGGGCGTTACACACTATGCAGCCAAACTGGGACTGAACCCCACTCCTCTGACAACAACACAAACCAAACGGCTTTGTCAAAGGACCAAGGAAAAGGTCACGATTTATCCATGCGAGCTCACTGAAATGTATAAATATGTATGTCCGCTGGTCTAGGAACACCCCTGAGTGGATTTTACATATGGCAGTGACAGTTTATTTTATTTATGTGTAGTTAAAATAACAGAAGGAAGGGATTTTTATGGAAAAGAAATAGCAAAACAGCCCCTTTGTGGAATCAAAATACTCACAGGCTTGTTTGCAATACACCACAACCAGCAGCTACTTTTATTAAAAGGAGAAGAACAAGCTATTGGGGGTATGGGGGGACACAAGGGCTCCCTTGTGGATTTTTTCCAGCTTCCGATTCTTTGCAGTCCAGATGAAAAGCATCCAAGAATTTTAGAAGCAAGACGTCATCTGCCAGATTCCGAGAGATCCTGCATTGACAATCTCTGCTGCCATCACTCACTCTCTCTATTGCAAAAAGGGAAGAACGTCTCACATTCTATGTTTATAGCCATTAAAACAAGGACAATATAACTTTACATTTCAAATTCAAGGTAGAGCAGGAACTTCCCCATCATTTAGTAGTGTGTGCAGATGTAACTCCAACAGACCTTGCTTGACGTCGGTCAGGATTGAACCTGGAGCCTCGGGAGTTTAATGCATGAGCTTCTACAGTATGAGCTAAAAGCCAACTTCCTCTTATTCAAGGTTGTAGAACAGATTCAGACTATCTATTATATTTAAACATGTGTACTGGCTGGCTTCTGAGTAAATATGCTTTAGTTCTGAACATGGCTCTCCCCTCCCTCTGCCCCAAACTCTCTAGTAAAGGAGTCACATTCTCATTTCCTTACAAACCTCCTTCCTATTAATATTCTACACAGTTTAAGTGACAAACAAACAAAAAAAAATAAAAAATAAAGTCTCTGGGTGATTAAAAAAAGAACCCCGGCAAATTACCGGTGAGTATAAAAACAACCAGAAATATGATGTACAATATCATGGAAATGTCCATCAAACTTTTTTTAAAAGTTGAAATTTGAAATTCCATTGAGGGAATTAATCAAAATTGTGAATTTTAAAAATATTGACTATCTCTATGATATATAGAAAAATAAAACCAAAAATATGTAAGATGTAGAACAATGTGACTCACGTCCGTGTTTAGTTATCCTTTCAAACACACTTTTGTTCATAGCTAAAACTAAAACAATAAATATTTACTTAGAGGATAAATAAGTTATTCTTAAAGAATGCCCAGACTATTCTGTCTTCCAGCTCACATAAGCCTAATAGCTTGACCCTATTCAGATGGTACTTCCCTATCTGATGATAATCTCTGTACATATTCAGGTTTTAGAGTAGCAGCCGTGTTAGTCTGTATCCGCAAAAAGAACAGGAGTACTTGTGGCACCTTAGAGCCTAACAGATTTATTTCAGCATAAGCTTTCATGGGCTACAGCTCACTTCTTCACATGCATAGAATGGAACACACAGACAGAAGATATTTATACACACAGAGAACATGAAAAGGTGGATTCAATTATCACTTCAAAGGGTTTTTTTCTCACTACTGCTGAGAGCTCATCTTAACTGATTGGCCTCTTACGGTTCGTATGGGTACTTCCACCTTTTCATGTTCTCTGTATGTATAAATATCTTCTGTCTGTGTGTTCCATTCTATGCATCCGAATAAGTGAGTTGTACCCCATGAAAGCTTATGCTGAAATAAATCTGTTAGGATCTAAGGTGCCACAAGTACTCCTGTTCTTTTTGTACATATTCAGTGAAGCAGCCATGTGTGTAGCAGTGCAGTTGTTAGCACAGAGCTCCTATCTTCACCTCTCCTGCCTCAAAACTGCCTCTATGGTAATTTAGGCTTGGTCTTTACTAGGAAATTTGGTTGGTGTAATTATGTAGCTCAGGAGTATGAAAAATACACACCCCTGAGTGACACAATGAAACCGACCTAACCCCTGGTGAAGACAGCACTAGGTTGATGGGTGCATTCTCCCATTGACGCACCTACAACCTCTCGGGGAGCTGCAGCGCCTACACAGATGGGAGAACCCCTCCCGTCGGTGCAGGTAACGTCTTCACTGAAGCGCTTTGGCTCAGCTGCAGCGGTGTTGCTGTGCCACTGTAGCCATTTGGGTGTAGAGAAGAAGCCCAAACTGTCTGGGAAAACCTCTCACCCCTCCCAACTTCCTCTGTGAGTTGTGTCCCTGCTGCGACATTAATTTGAGCATGCTGGGCACCTTGTACAAGACTAAGGGGAGATCCAGCAGTTAACAATAAGAACACACATAGAATTGGCTACAGACAAGCAATGAGACCAAGTTAACTTAACTGTAGGAAACATGTTTAAACCAGTAAAAAGAAATTCTGAGCAATGCTAGCATTGAAGTCACTAAGATTTGTAATTGCTCTAGATTTCTAAAAGGAGAAATGCAAAGGCACCGCGTATGTACTGAGCTACCATAAAGACTGAAAGTAGCATCAATCCTTAAAGGCACTAGTGCTTCTTGAATTGTATTGCAGAGTGAGCATATCTGATAATATATATGGGTGACCCACTGGTCAGTGTGTGTTACAAATTCCGCTCGGTGGAGGCTGTGCGTCGGTTACAGGCTCCATCTAGAGACTGGAGCTTTTGTTCAACTTGAAGGCACTTGAGCATTTAGCTCTGGAGGGTTCTGGTTCAAATCACAGAGTACTGGTCCCAGAAGGCATGACAGCCTTCACACGTGTGCTCAAAAGTGCCTCTTTCCCACAAAAACCCACAGGAGCAATTTTGTCCTCAACACGGCTCCTCATGTTTGCAGCACCTGGACCCCTCCCCCACCGCCCACACTGAACCAAAATCTCCCCGACCTGGGGCAAAATAACATTAAAAATAAAAACACAAAACCCTCTGGGCTAGAGATGCTTCCTCGGGAGCTGAGTGACCATTTCTTCCCCTCGGCTGCTTCCACGTAGGGCTCCCAATTCTCCTCTGCTCAGCTCTTCTCTAAGCTTATCTCAGTTTGCTTTTACAGGCTTCATTTTTAAGCCATTTCTTTTTGTCAACTCAGCCTCCCTGCTCTCTTTCTTGCCAGAGAGACTCAGAACAGGTCCTACCAACTCGTCTCAGTCTGAGGAGAGGAGGCCTTTCAAATTGAAAAATGATATCCACAAAGGAGACCTTTCCAGAAAAGGACAAGTATGTAAGAAGAAGGAATTATAATGGAATGAGACTGGCAGCTTTCATTATGCTGAATGCTACCAAGAAAATTCCATGCTTCAATGTGTCCTCGGATAGTTATTGAAATTAGGATCCTTCTGTCAGTGACTGGAAGATTGACATAACATTTTTGAAAGGCTTAAAAGTATAAGTGTCAATCAGAAGCCGTGTTGCTGATTATTCTAATTTTTCTGTGACAGATTTGATCATTTTACACTGGGATACGACACACACACCCTTAACATAGCTCAATACTTGTACATGTTTCTTTTTGGTAAATTAAGCATTACTGTTCAAAAGAGAAGCCATTTTGATCTCATAAGTGCTGCACAATGATACAAAGGAGACGCATGCCCCATACTCTCTCCTGGGAAATATACTTTAGTCCTTCCCCGTTGTTTTCCATATTCCAAAATGAAACAATGATCTAAACGGACGCCAGACTGGCCACAGACTTTGTCTGTATGATGCCATGTTGGCAAGCCAGAGGGGCTTCAAATTGGGTGGTGGAGAGTAACTGCAATACATGAGCAATACATGGCTCACACGTAGCACTGAGCACTTTGGAGACTCTGGGCTGCTCTGGGTTGTGGACAGACCATAGGCAGCCTGAGTAAAGCAGCTATACAATTACTCTCACTCTAACATGGAAACCCCAGATAGTCCAGAATCAGGCAGCACAGAAGTTTCCTTTGTCCCATGTCAGGGTTGTGCCATGTGCTCTGAGCCTCCAAGGTCATTAAACAGCAGCTATAGAAATTAGGGAAACAATTATTCTGTTTACACAGTAATGTCTCCCTTGTGGCATCCTGAACTTACCCATCTTCTTCTTCTACAGCAACTCTGCGCAAAACCACAACTTCCGATTGTGCTGTAATTGGGGAAACATGAGCCGCGGCAGAAGCCCCCAGCACGACGGCAAGAAAAGGGGATATTGATGCCCTGGGTGAATCCTGCACAAAGAAAAAGTGTCTTCATTTTCATTCACATATAAGGGCTGTGACTGCAGCATGACGGGCATTTCCCATTAGCTGAATTTCCAATTCACTGAGACAAGGCCAAGTCAACCCAATTATCTTCCTGTGCCTGTGCCCAGTCAAAGGCTGCTCCTAAGAAATGAGCAGAGTGAGTTAATTCAGGAGATCTGCTGGCTTCCTGGCTGCAGGATTCCGAACTGTAGCACTGAGCATGGGAGTCCTTCCCAGCCCCACCCCTGTACAGGATGGAAAGCAGGCAGCTGTCTGCATCACCAACTTCTAAGAGTGGGGCAGTGGTTTTGCTGCCGTGGTTTTGTCTCTTTCTGATCCCAAACACTGATGTACTAGGCAGTATCTAAATGCTGATTGGCTAAGCAGGGTTAAAGCAGCTCAGCACTGGGTTGGGTGGCTGGTACTTTTAGAAAGAGAAGGGTTTAAACAAGTCCCTCCACTCAGAACGCCTGATTGTCAGTGAGACTCGGCACAGACATTCTTGTGAAGACTCAGCACTTGGCAATACTGACTCAATAACCAATTGCCAAGCTTAGACATTCCAGACAGGTTTTTCCTTATGAGAATGTGGCTCAAATGTCCTTTAGGATATTAATATTAGACTATTTTAAACTGGATTTTAGCTCTGCTTTCCTTAAAGTATCCACTGTGACATTCCCCAGGGTAGAGTCTGGACCAGTGAACAGCCGTATTCCCTCAGGTCCCCAACCTGCAGTGCCTCCTACACTGCTCCGCTGTGAAAGCAACCACTTCTGGTCCTGCTCATGCACAATCCCTAGCTTGTAAAGTCACTCCCGGGTGAATTAGAGTTTTCATCATACATGTACTTAGAAATTGTGATCAAGTCACCCCTTAACATTCTCTTTGTTAAGATAAAGAGATTGAATTTTCTGAGTCTATCACTATACGGCATGTTTTCTAATCCTTTCATCATTCCTGTGGCTTTTCCCTGACCCCTATGCAACTGATCAACATTCTTCCTGAAGTGTGGACACCAGAACTGGAAACAGTACTCAAGATGTGGTCACATCTGATGATGCGAAAGAGAGAGGTAAAATAATCTCTCTAATCCTACTCAAGATTTCCCTCTTTCTGCATCCAAATTATGTATTAACCCTTTTAGAAACTTTCAGCTGATTACCAATCCACAACCCCCAAATCTTTTTTCAGAGTCACTGCTTCCCAGGATGGAGTCCCTCATCGTATAACTGTGGCCAACCTTCTTTGTTCCTAGATCCATACATTTAGATTTAGCTGTATGATTGTTAACTTGTTCCCAGTTTACCAAGTGATCCAAATCCCTTTCTATGAGTGTCCTGTCCCTTAATTTTTGTCACTTGCTAACTTTATAGGTGATGATTGTATGTTTTTTTTTCAGGTTCTTTATAAAAAGTTTAACTAGTGTCGTGGCAAGAACCAATCACTCTAGGACTCCACTAGGTAGAACGTTGGTGATAATATTATAGGTCATAGTTCAGCCAATCTGAGTGGATCTTAATAGGAACATTAAAGATACCTTTTGAAAAAAAAAAGCTGAAAAAATTATGATACACAATTTTTAGAAATCTTAATGCAGACTCACCATTGTCCTTCTATATTCTCCCTTCATTTCATTAAGGTCTTACCTGGAGAGCTTTGCAGCACCAGGAAAAAGACAGCAAAGAGCAGGTACAGAATCTTCATGGCTGAAGTTTGACTGGAAGCTCAGTGTTGCTGGAGAGAAGACACTGCAAGACAGAGAGGAAATGGAGAGTCTCTATTTATGGGCGCCGGGGATTGTGAAATACTGATCTGTTGAAGCATGTCACATTTACTAAATTTGTGTTGAAATCTATTTATAATTATCATCATAATTATAATTTATACAGCATCATAAATATTCCTGGAGAATTTCAGGGAAACACAGTAGTCAAGTTCCTACTTTGTGCAAGTTACAATATGAGTATTTACAACTAGCAAATATCTACTGCCTGATCGAAAGCTCTCTGAAAAAATGGAAAGCCTCCTATTAAATTGAAATGAGGGTCCTTTCGCAGAGAAGAGTTTCAGAACACAACTATACCTTTGAAGCATTTATAGTAGGGCATGTGCATATTGTCTTGTACAATATTTAATCAATATTTTACTTGTATTTAAGGAAATTTACTAATTTCATGCATTAAAACCCATTCCAAAGAGATTAAAAATCATTTTTAAGAGAGATTTATGAGAAATAAAGTGAATAACATTATAAATACTGTATGCCAGGAATCGATGGATTTTTTGCTGTGTATCTAAATGAGGAATTTAACATTTAGTGATCGTAGAAAACCAAGAGGTTTCCCTTTCTTTTTTCTGTCATAAAAAGCATCAGCCTTAACGATAACTATCTAAAGTAGAGACATAAAATGTTGATGCATCAAACATAGGGAAGCCAGTGGCATTTGCAGGTGCCAAGCACCTCTCAGGATTTGTCTCACTCTTTCAGGACAGAGAGAACAAGAAGTGATTGGGCTTAAACTGCAGCCAGGGAAATGTAAGAACATTTCTAAGGGTTCTATAGAGCTGTATGAAATCTCCAAGTTCCCTGTGGGATTCATTCTAACCAGGGTTCAGAGCCTACAAAATACAACCCCCCGCACAAAGCTTCACAGACCCCTTCATAGACCCCCTCCTATTCACCTTCTTCCTCTTTCCCCGCATTTCCTCCCATTTGGAAGCACCAAATAGAAAAGTTGAGGGGAGTGAATGAAGAATAGAATCCATGGGGAGGAGGACATCCATAGGGCAACAGGGAGCTGTGTCAGGGCAGTGAGCTGTCCCTCTCATCTCCCAGTCAGTGCCTCTATTTCAACTGTCTCTCTGTTGTTGGAAGGTGCTGGTCTTCTCACCTGCTACGTTCTCCACAGAGAAAGGTCAAGGGGCACTGGATGTTTCTCTTCCAAGGGGGGACACAAGGAGCAGGCACATCACCCTGACTGCCACCTCACACCTATTATTTCCCTGCTATGTTCTTTCCATTCACACAAAGAAGTTAGATAAAAACAGATAGAGCCACTATTGATAATTGCTTTAATTTCTCCTCTATGATTTATAAATATACTTTGGTTAAGGGTATGAACTGTATGCTACTATTCGAGTTTTAAAGATGGTATTTGATTCTATTGATCTAGACAATCTTTGGGCAAAATTAAGAAGGATGGGTATCGATCTAAGACTTCTGAACATTTTGGAGGCTCTGCCCCAGAGTGCTGTGGGTCGGGTAAAGGCAATGGAGAATGTTTTCCCAGTGGCTTGGGAAGAACACCAGGGATGCCTTCTAGCACCTCTTGTTATTAATTTATATATTAATGATACAGTCGGTATTATAAAGGAAAATTAATTTTCTCCACCACACATTAAAGGTAGACTTATCTCGGTGTTACTATATGCTGATGACATGGTTGTTTTATCGCAAACTCCATGAGGCATCTTCTGGCTGTTAGCTCAATTTTCCTCTTATTTTAACTTCCAAGACCTGGTTCTCATTTATAATGAGACCAAGTCACGATTTCTGGGAAGAAGCATCCACACATTGAGCGGAAGATCGGAGGCCACCCTGTAGAACAAGTCCCTGCTTTGACTTATGTGGGGTTAAAGTTTCATGATTCAGGCAGCTGGTCCCCTTATCATAAAGACTTAAAACAAAAGGCCCTTAGCTCTGTTCCAGGTGTGCTGTGTTTTACCTGATCATATGGTGGGAGCAGAGTTGCCCCAGTGCTAAGAATTTTTAATAATAAAATAATATTGCGGATGCTCTATGAGCATGTCTACATCGTAAAAAAGGAAAAACTGGGGCTGTCCCAAGACAGCTGACTCAGGCTCGTGGGGTTCGGGCTGTGGTGGTTTCATTGCTGTGTAGACTTCTGGGTCCGGCTGCAGCCCAAGCTTTGGGACCGTCCCACCTCACAGAGTCCTAGAGCCCAGGCTGTAGCCCCAGTATCAGACATCTAACCAGCAGTGAAACAGCCCCACAGCCTGAGGCCAGCCACGGGTGTCTAGTTGCTGTGTGGACATTCCCTCTGAGGTCACATTTGGATTAGGGGATCAAATTTCAGCCTTAGAGGTCAGCTATGCTGCTGTAGCTCTTGTAGTGTAGACATACCCTAAGTGTCTAGCCCTTAATACTCACAGCTCTGCTTCACTTGGTGAAAAACTAACCGTTATCAGGGGTACAGTTGTTCTACCTCATTGATCCTACTTGGCCTCCAAGTGAGCACTGACTCCATTACAGAAATTTGGAAATTTCCTTCAGTTTCTCTGGCTGCAGCTGTAGCCCCGTCACTTCTCATTCTCTTTATCAGTGATTATTGATATAGTATACCACGTGATTTGTTTGTAATTAGAAAGCTGATAAGCTCTATTGATATGTTGTGAAAACAATGGAAAGTGAGAACCTGTAAAGTGAAGCCCATTGAAATCTCTTAAGTGCTATTTGGCCATTTCGCCTGATGAACCCTTCGACTGGCATTTCTGAAGAGATCTCATGACATAGGTAGCCATGCTTCTTAGTAGCAGATGAAGTGTAGAGAATAACCAGTAAAGGGTACAGAGAGGAGAGCTGTTTTCTTTTTCTGTGCCATTAATGTTACCAGTATTATTAGTGAGTGAAATGACTTTATGTTGCAGTATAATGAGCTATTATCTATATCTAAATCTATATCTATATATCTATCTATATATCTATAGATATAAATATAGATATATATATAGATAGATTTCTCTTTAAAATTCACCAGTCTCTACCAGACCCCACGAGACATATACCCCATCAATGATGATTCCTTGTTTACAATTACACTTTGAGACCTATCAATTAGCCAGCGTTTAATCCATTTAATGTATGCCATGTTAGTTTTATATATATATTTTTAATCCAAATGTCATGTGGTACCAAGTTAAATGTCTTACAGAACACTAAGTCTATTGTATCAACAATATTATCTTCATGACCCATACTGGTAGTCTCATAAAAAATATATTAAGTTAGTTCGACAGGATTCTTTTCCATAAACCCATGTTGGTTGGCATTAATTCTGTTACCTGCCTTCAATTCTGTATTAATCCTGTCTATATCAACTATTCCATTATCTTTCTTGCGATTGTTGTCAGACTGATAAGCCTATAATAACCCAGGGCTTCCTGTTCACCCGTTTTAAGTACTGGCACAACAATAGCTGTCTACCAGTCTTCTGCAACTTCCCCAGTGTTCAAGACTTATTGAAAATCAACATTAATGGTCCAGCCAGCTTCTCTGCCAACTCCTTTGAAATACACAACTTTCTCCAAAATGCTCTACGTACTCAGTACTCTCAGATTACCTGGGTAAGGAAACTTCCTCAAACTGCAGACACCTGCAGACACGTCTAGATAGATTTTAATTTTCTATATTGTTTCTAAAATGTACATTATGCTGCCACATCAAGTCCTAGCTTGATCTTGTCTATCTGCTATGAACTTCTAGGTATAAAGCAAATAATACAGAAGAAACTAATAAAAGGTGAAGTTACTTCACAAGTGAGTGAGATTTTTTGGTTAGCTCAGCTAGCAACTGTTGCTGTTACTCAATCTAACTCCTCTGTGAGCCACAGATGCAGCAACCGCTATTAAACATTTTTAATGACTTAGCCCTAAGTTCTGCAAAGGATTCTTGATCATCCCTGGACATAGATGACACTATTAAAAATACTAATAACTTGGGACCAAACTCTATGTGTGTGTGTGTGTGTGTGTGTGTATTACTTGCGCACCTTGTTCATACAGTATTGATTAATATTCTTAGTTTATTTTTTTTAATTTTCCTATTTTTATGCATCCATCCCATTAAAGAGATGTCTCCAATCCTTGAAAAATCACAGAATAACCTTCATAATATTGAGGATTGCATGAGTCATGAATATATGTATGTGGGTGGGGGCATCATGTGGTGTATAAGAATTGAATATTATACTTTTAACCGATTGGGATCCCTCCAGTCGGCTTCCATGTTTCCTACTCATGTAGCCATCAAAATTGTTGGAGCAGAAGTCTCCATGGGAAGTCAGGCCTAGTATTTTTGAACCCAGTAATAAACACAGTTCTGTGGAATGCAGCGGGGCCTGTGTGGTTTTTCTGTAGCCTTTGTGTGTCATAGAGAGCAAGAGCACAGGAGGTCCATTTAAAATGACTTGACAGTCTTTGCCATGACAAAGCCGGGATCTGAACATGACCATAGTTGATGGAGATCCCAGCTAATCAGTAGAGCTGGCTCCAGCAGAACTCAGTCTTCATAAAGGCTCCTGTCTCTCCTCTTGAAAATCCATCAGTCTCTCTGAAGATTAGGAGGGCAGCGCAACCACTTGGGAGCCGCTGAAGAGAGGAGATGCGGGCAACCAAGTAGCCTGCAGAGAGAAGGGAGGGAGAGGCCATTGGGGCCCCTTGAAAACACCCTTGAGGTGTGAGGCAGGGGAGATGTGGGGTTTGGGGATTGGGAGTTAGAGGAACATGATGTAGGTTGAAGGAGAAGAGGGAGGAGGTGTGATGAAGAGGAAAGGGACATGTGGTGGGATCAGGGGAATGAGAGGCACATGGTGTGGAAATTAGAGGGGCTAGAGTTACATGGGGGGATCCTGGGTAACTGGGACGTGTGGGGTAGGACTGGGGTGACTCAGAGGCAGACAAGGGATTTGGGGGGCACCAAACTGACCTGAGCCCTTGTTTGGGGAATATATTGGAGAGCCGGGGCTTTGAAGTGTGTGGGGGTGTGTGTTTGGGTGTGTGGGGGGATCTTTCTGAAGAGGGAAATAGGAGCCAGGCATTAGAATTGGGAGATCAGACAGTGATGGGAGCTGTTTGCATAAGGACTAGATCTGTGCCATTTCCTGCCCAGGCATAGAAGAGAGAGGGGGGATAGGAGGTGCTGAAGGGGATGGGTTCGGTGGGTTTACTGGGAGGGAGGGGACGTCCTCTGAAAACATGGAAAGCCCCTTATTTCCCCTGGGCTTGGGAATAGGAGAACCTGTCGTAGAGTGTCTGGCATTGGAAAGGAGATCTGGGTGCTGTAGTGTTCCCAGGTGGGGTTACATAAAGGCTTTTTTTGGAGGGAATAAGTCCCAGGTGTTGAGGGGGTGGAAAAGGGCAGAGCTAGGATGTAGCCACTCTATGGAGAATGGTGCCCTCAGAGCTGTATAGATACCAGTGTGGAAGAGAAGGGGGAGGGCTGTGTTGGTGAGGTGCTGACAGAGAAGCAATGAGCAATACAGAGGGGGCATGCAGTGCAGAGGGCCCAGCGCAGACTCCCCTTGGTGTTTTCCTTTAGTTCTGCATTATAATAAGAAGACTGGAAATCTGGCTGCCATGTGTGGTACATGGAAAACTGTGTTAAAATACAAACTAACACTTCAAGTCTGGAAGGGGTATCCTGATCCCTCTTGCAGGCTATGGGGCTCTGAGGGAACTGTGCAAGCTGTGTTGTTGGCAGTCAGTCTTCAGAGAAGAAGCCTAAAGTAAGGTGGAGTGAGTTGAGCCTCTTTGTTTTAGGGAGCAGCCTGCTTTGTCTCTATCTGTTTTGGAGTTCTTTTGTGTTATTGTTCTGAATTCTAAGAAGTAGCGTTACATCACAACCTTCCAGCAAGATAATTTTGTTTTATCTCTTTTCCATTTGTATGCCATGAAAATAGTACCATGGAGCAATGACATGGGGTTATAAATAAAGCTGTGAGAGAACCCGCTTCTCTTAAAAACAACAAACGAAATGGATTAGTAACAGTGGTAGAAAATAAATACTGATCTGTCCATGTGAGCGTGTAGAAACAACAGTTGCTTTGACCACTGTGGCCCAATCACTCATGTGTGGATTTAACATTCAATAGGGATTATTGTTTTTATTTTTTAATATCCTTTCATTTAAAAAAATGGATTTCCAATCAGAAGGACAACAGCAGGTTCCCACCTCTTCCACCATGACAAATGTGCACTTGTTAGTGTTGTGTTTTCACAACAATTAGATTTTATTTTAGGTGGGGGAATCAATCTGTTTTTGGGTGATGAAAGTCTCCTGTTTTGATTTCTCCAGATCACAAGGTACTTTGCATCCCCAGTAATGGTGTTTCTAAACCAGTTTCATCAGAAAATTTCTGACCATCTCTAATAAGCACGTTTTCCCCAGTGGAACTGTAGCCCCACTATAGGGCTACACTGCTTTACTTTATGGTAATTAAAGCAACTTAGTTCTAGCAGTAAAATGTCTCTGTGCTTCTATAATTTGCACATGACACCAAGCTGAGAGGGGTTGCAAGCACTTTGGAGGATGGAATTAGAATATAAAGGGACCTTGCTAAAATGAAGAATTGCTCTTAAAAAATATAATCGAATTCAATAAAGTACTTCACTTAGGAAGGCAAAATTAAATACACAACTGTAAAATGGCAAATAACTGGCTAGGTGGTTGAACTGCTGAAAAGGATCTAGAGGATATAGTGGATTACAAATTAAATATGAGTCAACAATGTGATGCAGTTGTAAAAAAGTTTAATATACCTCTGCGGTGTATTAACACAAGTATCGTATGTAAGACATGGGAGGTAATTGTCGTGCTCTGCCCAGCACTAGTGAGGCCACATCTTGAATGCTGTGTCCAATTCTGGGTGCCACACTTAAAGAAGGATGTGGCCAAATTGGAGAGAGTCCACAGGAGAGCATCAAAAAGGATCAAACGTTTAGAAAACCTGATCTGGAAGGAGAGGTGAAGATACCTGGGCATGTTTAGTCTTTTGGAAAGAAGACTGAGGGGGAGGATAACAGTCTTCAAATATATAAAGGGCTGTTATAAGGAGAATGGTGATCAACTGTTTTCTAGGTCCACTGAAGGTAGTACAAGAAGTAATGGACTTAATTTTCAGCAAGGGGGAGTTAGGTTAGATATTAGGAAAACTCTCTACCTAAATTACACTCTGGAATAGGCTTCCAAGGGAGTTTGTGGAATCCCCGTCATTAGAGATTTTTAAGAACAGGTGAGGCGAACACAGAGTCATATTGTTTGACCAAAGAACACAAGATAGGGAGGCGATCAAGAAGTGTCCTCCAGAAGTAAGTTGCTGACCAGAGCTAAACTAATAAATGTTCGTTATGTGTCCCAAGATGTTTTGCACAAACCACTCTGGCCTAATGTGTCCTATGCAAACTGGGATGGCTCAAGATGTTTTGCACAAAGATGATGGAATTTCCCAGAGACGAAATTGCAACAATTCCAACGTTCAAATTGAGGTTGGACATTTCAAATCTTCACTAGAATAATGGCTAATTTTCTGATTGAGGGCCCTTTCAGCATTACATTTCCATGATTCTAAAAGACTTTAAATAAAGGATCTCTCCTGACTTCAAAATTGACCTCTGTGTGCCAGAAACTGAAACATGGGGAAGGACACAGAGTCATATGAAGTTGGCCAATGAACACAACATAGGGAGAGCAATGGGAAGTCGCCTGCAGAAGTAAGTTGGTGACCGGAGCTAAACCAATAAATGTTGTTATATGTCCCAAGACATTTTACACAAACCACTGTGGCCTAACGTGTGCTATGCAAACTGGGATGGCTCAAGATGTTTTGCACAAAGATGATGGAATTGTCCAGAGACAAAGTTGCAACAATTCCAACGTTCAAAGGGAAGTTGGACATTTCAAATCTTCACTAGAATCATGGGCCATTTTCTGATCAGCGCCCCTGCAGTTTTACCAAGTAGAAACCAAGCCTTCAGAGTCTGTATAAAACAGGCTGTTTTCATCAAACTGTCAGTCACTGAAGCAAAAATATCTGGCTGAGAGAGACAGCAAGTTGGGCTGTTATCATCTGGCTACTGAGAGCCCCCTCCAAGTCTGGCAACTGCTAAAGTCACATCATGAAGTCAGATAATCCCCCTAATAACTTTTCCTTTGACGTACTATCTAGGGAGATGCCTGTGAGATCCAAAAAGAGAAAAACACTGCTGTCATAACCCCTTGAGTCAATGAACTACCTGAACGATCTTTCTAACTATCTTCAGAAACCACTCAGGACTCCAGTGAAGCAATGCTGGTGAACGCGCCTTCCTGCCAGTTTTAATGAAGAAGTGGTACTAATACATGTGATTTATTTATCCAAATGAAAACGTGCTAATTTTAAAAGTATCTGAGTTAAAATCAATTTACAGGATAATTCCAGTTATCCAAATTCCTTTATCCAGACATACTAGTTATCCAAATGAACAGTGTGTGTCCCCTGTAGGGCTGTGTTAGTGAATCACCTGCTGACTAACTCACATTATGGCTGTGGGAATTTCGATTTGGGAGGATTTCTGGAATTAGGGATGTGCAGAGCAATAAAAGGGGGCGGAACTGAGGGAGAAGTTAGGGGAGGAGAGAAAAGATGGGACAAGTAAGACAGCGAATAGGTAAGGAAAAAATAATGGGTTAAGATGAAGACTGAAAGAAGAAGTGTTCAGTGAGAAAGAGGAGAGGGAAGACAGGAGAGCAGGGCAGGGAGTTCGGGAAGGAAGGGAGGCAGAGAGGAGGGTAAAGGAGAGTAAAGGAATGAAGGAGGGAAGAGCACAGGGAATTTGGCCAGCTCTTTTATTAACATCCTCTCGTGCTGACCCACAGAGCATGTGTGTCTCTCACATCCATCTCCCCCAGGAGCCGACTTCATACCGCAGTCTATGGAGACTCCCTCATGTTACTCTGGAGGTCTTTGCTTCTATTTGGTGATCAAGACAGCTGTTGTCACACCTGTTCCATGGGGCTTCAGTCCAGGACACTCTTACAGGTGATATATGTACAACATTGTGCTTCTTTCCAGATATAGAGCAGCAATATTTATTGAACACGTCTGTCCTTTCTGTATCATTATTATAATTTTACCATCTCCATGGAATAATGGGCCTGTACCAGTGTTAGAATATTTTTTATTCCTGAAATACTTGTATAAAACCTCATTGTTCTCCTTGACCCTGCCACCATGGGGAGTCTTCCCTGAACTCTTGAGCTTCACTTACATTTCTGTATTTCACTACTTCTAAATTCGATGCATTGCTATCTACTTCTGCTGTTCCCCATTTTTTATTTTTTTTTCTAATTTTTCCCTACACTTTCTGTGCAGACTGATACTTGGTAGACAAACACACTGCACTCTCTTCTGGGGAATCTGCTCCATCAGAAGAACAGTTAGCTGTACTTTATTGGCAATAAAACAAAGAAAATCAAAGCAAGACTACAGCTTCTGCCTAGTTAAGGTTGTGATAAGCTTAAAGATTGTAGGGTCCAGACACGAGAGGACCCCAATCCAAAAGGGGAAGCCTGGGTCCCATGCTTATTCCAGAAGGCAACCCCACTGTTGAACTCTTTCCACATACCCTGAAAGCGTGGACATGAATGTGAGACCTGGCTGGAGGGCTGAGTCACTGATGGGACAGATCATTGCAGGGAAAGGGGAGCACCTGGAAAGAAAACAGCCTGCTGTGCCCCCTGACCATGAGGTGGTGGTGGGGTGAGAGTTCCCCTTTACAATCCTCCATATCTAAAGGGTAGATTTGAATTATAACCCCCCAATCTGTGTGAAATTTCTGAGGCGTGGTCCAATGGCAGAGGTTAATTTCAGGGAGTCTTTCGGGTGGCGTTGGATAAGGCTTTTGGTAGATCACTCAGGGTTCAGTCTTCATCTTAGTTCTTAAGAGCATCACATCCCTCCTGCCTTTCCCTGCTCTCCTTTCCAGAGAGATTCCCAGCAGGTCCTACCAACTCTTCTTACCCAGAAGGCTTTCTTAGCAGCCTACACTTCCCATGACTGTTGGACTACAAGTCCCAGAATTCAAAGGGTTCATTCATCTGGGTTCACCCTAAAAGGGGGGTTAAGTCATGTCTTTGTTGCTGCCTCTGTCTCTGCCGCCGCTTGCTGCTCTCTGCGACTGTTATCTGAGGAAAGGTTTGCTGCTGCATTCTAAGATTCCACCACATACCCCAGCTCTTAGCGATTTCACTGGGTAGCCTGGAACCTTCCAACTACTGCAGCCTCTGCCTTGTCTCCCAGCACCACACTGTCCGTGGGCTATAGCTAAGGCTCCATCTCTAGATCCGCTTATAAATGATTTCATCTCTAGTAATCACTGAGAAAAAATAATTCAATTGAATCTTTTCAACTCTGTCTTTAAACACTGGGGAGAAAAGGATCCATTAGTATCTAACACTCTTTATACACAGTCCATACTATTCAACAGAAACAACTGTCCCAGGGGCTCCTGACTTTTTCATAGATTTGGCATCACTCCCCGCTCCTTAGTGAGTAACATTACTGTTACCCATTGAACTAGGCCATGCTAAGAACAGTTCTGCTGTCGTTTCTTTATGGAATGAGGATAACAAGATTTCATTACCCCTTTGTTACCTGTCAGTCCTGTGTTCTTGGGGAATCAGGGCACAGTACCCAGCCTGTCTGACACATGAAAGACCTTTCCCCGACAGCCTCTGCTTGAACCGAAGCCAATCAGAAGAAAGACTCACAAAAAGCAATGAAAAGGTGGTGGGAGACACACCTAAATGCCTCCGGACACCAGTGACAGGATTAAGGAAACTCCCCTAGCCTCATTTGCATCGAAGATGGGACAAGGAGGCATCTAAATTAGCATACAGAATGGAGAACAGAGATTCCAAGGCAAGAACCGCATGGAACTCTGGGACCAGAAAAGCAGGAAAGCACTGCATGATGGGGGATCTCTTCTCCAGATGTTAATGAACCCACGCCTGCACTCACCCAGCTCAGTGGTTGTCAGACAAAATCTAGAAATAAATCCTTTACTGTGATCAAAAATACTGAAGCTGCCTAATTGCATTGTGATCTCCCTGGAAGGAACACCGCCCATAGCCAGGAATGATCGGCTCTTATTGTCTAGCCGGAAGAAAACAACTTTGGTATACTCCCTTAAGCCATCAGTTTACCCATAAGCAAATCTAGCATTTTCCCTTGAACCATTGCTCTTTCCCTACAAAAATCCCTACCCATGCATCAGTTCCATTGGGACTTCATCTTCTTCTGACTGATCATTCTGAGGGTTCTGCCTGTCTCCAGTACTCCGGACTCTCTGTTACCACCACTACCTGGGACCCCCGATTGATTCAAGTTTCAAGATGTGGTGAGAACCCACCTCTCTTTATCTCTCTCTCTCGGTATAGCCTTCTGACCCTGATTTGTGTGATCAGTTATAGTTTTCTAAACCTGACTTTTCTAAGGAAATTTAAGTTAGATTTAATATTATAGCTGTTTTGTTTGTTTGGCTCCGCTTGTATGGTTATTAACTGGCAATAAATACCTTTCGTGGTTAAGCTGGTTGCTTTTCTCTCTCTCGCTCCCCTCCTCCCCCGGCCCCAATTGGGTGTTTTTAGGCTTCCCCATTCATTTTCCAGCAATGATCCTCATACTTAAGCTAAATATCCTTGCAGCACCCCAAAATCTGGTGGGGTTTGCTCATCAAGTGGGTTGTTATCAGAATAATTGTAACGTGAAAGTTGGGATAGGGACGTGGTGAACCTGAGACATATGAGGGTGGCAGTTTGGAAGTGCTACTTGACCAAGTCTTCTTAGTCCAGGGGTCTATGAGGGTGACAGCTTGGAAATGCAGCTCGACCCAGCCTTTTTAGTCCAGGGACATATAGGAGGTCAGCTTGGGAGTGCTGATTAACTCAGTCCTCTCAGACGCGCTCTGTTAATATGTGTGTTTGTCTGATTCTGGACCTGGAAGATCCCAGCCCTGGGGAACCTAGGTCCTGCAGGATATCTCCATTGAGAGGGAACTTGCAGCAGGGAGAAGGAGAGCGCTGTAGGAGAACACACATGACATAAGCAGTACATTGATAGAAGTACAGGCACCCCCAACCCCAAAAGAGTAACCCTAATAAATGAGCATACCCCCAAAGTAATGGGCAAAGCTGGTAACACCTGCATTCAACACTAAAGTGATTTTTCACCCAAACCAGCTGTAAGCTGGATCTGAATGAACTCTCTCTGACACCTAGTGACAGACTGGTGGAAAAAGACCTCAGGAACAGACTGTATTTGCATAAACACATGACTCTGTCTAGGGGCTCGGCACCCAGATCTGTATTGCCAAACTGATCGGTTTTGACTGGGGTTAAAATTAACTTTAGGGTGTTGAATGGAAAGTTTATGAAATGTTTTTATCCCTACTGTTTATGTAAAGGGAAGCAGAACTGTACTTAAGAAGCCCAAACTAAGGGGTTTACCCTAACTTGAACATCACTTGCTAAGTAGTGGGTAGTGATGCCAAATCCAAGTAAGTGTTGGGGACAGATGTTTCTTTCTAGGGAATGTGGGCTAGTTTAAAAAGTCTTAGCAGTGATTTGACTTTCTTTTCTGTATTTAAAGACACAGGTGAATAGCCTTTTTTTTTTAGTATCATGGTTCTTCTTTGGTAATCACTAAATCTGACTTTACTGAGAAGCTCATTTAAGGGGACGGGATGTTAGAAGTGATAAGGAGATAGCATTTTGTTTAAAAGCAGTGCAGAAAAGAGCTGCAGAGAGGTTCTCTGCTAGCTAGTGAAAACACAGAGACTTGAGCTAAGTGGTGACACCTCAGAATATAATGCTGTGGAGAGAAGTGGCAGTAATGGAGACTGCAGAGACACTGATGAGCAGAGGTGGAGGCATCACTCAACCACCATTTCTCTTCAGGGGCGGCAGGGAAACCCACCCAAACACACAGCTGGATTCTGGGGACATTGCTGATCTCAGACAACAAACTATGAGTAGAAGGCAGTGGAAGGAAAAAGGGATTGGCATATTAAAGAGACATTTGTTCCTTGGGGTTTCACATCACAAGATGGGAAACTGAGAAAAGGGACACTGCTAAAGATACTGTAGGGTGAGTGTTTTACTTATTAGTTGTGTACTTTCAAATCCTTGTTGCAGTGTGTTTCAAAATTAATGTGGTGTTTTCTTCATTAGGAAAAGTTGTCTTTTGTTCTAGAAACTCAGTTCTTGCGAGAGGGGAAGTATTGCCTCTTAGTGGAACCCAGGGCTAGTGCTTATTTTTCTTAGATTGGTGGGTGTGGTCTGAAGCTGATTCTCTTTTGTATTGTTAAGAAGAAGCCCTTGGTATTGAACCTGGAATTTGTTGCTGCCTAAATTACCCGGAAGAAGGGTTACATGGCCAAAATTGATCACTTTTGACAAAGCAGGGCTGTCTGCTGATTACCTAGGCAGAAGAGATGTGTCTATTGGAATACAGTCTTCTCCTGAGATCTTTTCTCCTATTGGTTTGGAGAGAACTAGCCTTGCCAGGCATGCCTGACTTTCTTTATTTTTTTGATCGAATGATATACTTATTTGCTGAGCCATATGTGATAAATATAATGTGCTTGAATTTCTCTAGAGAATTTAATCCAGTCAAATGGACATTGTCCAGTGACTTCAATGGGCTTTGAACCAGTCTCTAGGTATTTTCAGAGTGTAACTTGTGTAAGACAGACCCTTGTCAGATGTCATTATTAGTAGGAAAACATAGAATTTACTACTAATAATAATGTCATGCACAACTACGAATAGGCCAGAATCCTTGGCATAATTTAGACCTAAACCGTTAAAACACGTCAAATTAGAGAGGCTGCTTCTGATTTTCATGGAAGAGTTAAACTAAGAAGCAGGGACAGTTGCCTGCTAAGCTGACCACACACTCTTGTTAAAATGGGAAATGGCTTCCTCCTTTATCTTTTTTCCTTCCAGATTATATACTTTATGCCAAGAAATCCATAATAGAGATACAATAGATCCAGGTCTTACTTGATATGGCAATATCAGGTACAAATGTTTTAATGGGAAAAGAGAGATATAAAGGCTGTCAATAAAATGTGTAAGAAACTATACAGATATTTGAAAGCTCTAATGAGGAATCTGTAACCAGGGTGTGCAGTTTGAGGAAGTTTTATGACCCAGGAGATCTGACCTCAAAGAGCATTGCAAATATGTCCAATAATGTTATCTATTTTAAATACAATTGTGATAATGTAATATATATTTATGTCCAACTGATAATCCATAAAGGGGAAAAGGCCTTTGTTTTATATTGTAGAAGGTGATATATTCAGTTGATATGTTGAGAAGTGAAAATCTCTAAAAATGAATCCAAATGAAATGTGATAAAGTCTAGACAACCAAAAGGCCTGATCGGCTGCTTGTTGACAATTCAAGAGAAATAGCTTAATTTATGAAGTGAACCTACTGTAAGGAGGGTGGGAATGAACTCCCCCCTGGCACGTAGTGATGAACTCGGGGAATAGATCTCAGGAGAAGACTGTAATTGCATAGACACACCTATTTTATGCAGACAGTCCTGATATTCGATGCTTTTTCTTATATAGGCACCTATTACCCCCCACCCCACCCCAATTTTTCACACTTGCTATCTGGTCACCCTGTTCAGCAGTGAAGACAAGACATCGCTTACCTGATTTCCAACTGACATACCTACAGCCTCAAAACTCACCTGACTCCTCCCTTCCCACATGGATGTGACGAGCCCCTGACTCCCGCCGCCCCAACTATCAAGCCCTCCCTGCCTCATCAGACAGGAGTCGAGCACTTCCCACTGTCCAACCTGTCCTACCCCCAACCTCCATTTCCTCCTAATGCCAATTTGCTCTGTTCAGTGTGGGGGTTGATAAGTTCTGTATATCTGGGGAAGGGAGAGATTACCGTCTCCTCATTAAGGGAAGGGTGGGGGAGGCGGAATCTATCTACATTTCTAATGTGCCTTTTAGTTACCTTCTGACTGTGAGTGCTGTGTGCTAACCATTAGACTAGGGGGGCGGAAGAGCTGTTTCTCAATATGGAATGTCAGCCTGGGAGTGGGAACCAGCACAATCATAGAACGAGGTAGCCTCTACTTAGTTAAATCTATGATTAGACATTCTGTTTACAGCCCCCATTTCTGAATTTTGTTGTGTGACCGAGTGGAAGAAGTTAATTTCTGACCACCATTGGCCTGACATTATTAAGGATGCAAGAGCAAATATTGCAATGTACAGGAAAGACAGAAGTGTGGTCAGAGACCACCTGGCTTAACCACGAAATCTCCCAAAAAGACTCACACCAAACTAGATCAAATTACAAATGAAGAATATATAGAATTACATCCTCTAATGTTGCTCATGAAAGGAGCTAGCTAATATTTTGGGTTTGGTCCCCAATTGTGGTGTCAAAAAGTGACCTTGTCAGCAAACATAACCGGTGTGTGGGGGAATTCAAATTCTTGTGTCTATACACAGACATTGTAGAACAACTGTTTGTGAGGGACTTTTCCATACCCTGTTTATCTGCATCCCCATATGAGGAAGTAACAACAGGTTTCTCACCATCACATATGATAAAGAACGTTATGTCCCTGTCAGTAAACATCATATTGACACCCTCACCACTGAACTACAGACAGACCAGCACAGACACGTCTCACTTTGCTTTGAGAAGGTGGCCATCAAGCTGCACTTGCGCTCCCGGAGACATCAGGGATTTTAAAAAGCAAAATACTATGGTGACCCTAAACTATTAAGGAGATGACCCCCACCCCCAGCTACAGAAACTATTACAATGTGAGGTTGGATGTGCCCTTCCTGGATATCACAGAGCCCCTGTGATGTACTTTCCACATGCTAAAAGAGAGAGATTTTAATCACCATGGCTTTAGTTCACTGTGGGCTCAAAAGTGCAGTAAAACCAACTACACATGTTCCAGATAGCTCCTACAGAGACCAGCATCAAGAAAAGCATCTACAGCCATTATGAATGCTGCTCCCCTTGATTTTCTTATAGCAGGGAATGGCGTAGATGATATGTATTTAAACAACATGCTACTGTACCTTTGTTGCGACATGGGTCCATCTTCTTTTAAAAATCTCAGCAGGGGGGCTGAGGGCCTCCTGGTGAATTTTTCTGTGGCCTCTATCTGCAGTCAGTAGAATGTTACGTTGGGAGACCACCATGTAATCCAAAGCAATGACTGTTACCCTTACAGGGTCTTTATCGAATCAGTGCTAAATTACACAGTCAACACACTTACTACATTGTTTTCTGCAGGCCTGTGATACAAAGACATTCCTGGACAAGATGAAGCAATCGAGCTGGACGGTGAGAATTAAGTGTTTGCAAGACAGGCAAACCTGATGACCCAGAACAGGAAGACACAGCTGCTGGGTCATCTACATAGCAACCTATTTTTCAAGAAAAACTTCTGTTGAACAGTATTGTGAAAATGAAGGGGTGGGGGTAGCTCCCATTTATGGACATCCAGCCAGCCAGTTAGCTGTAAAATCCCTCTTGGTAGCTGTTCTCTGCTTGCTTTACCTTAAAAGGTTAAAAAAGTCCCCCAGGTAAAGAAAAGGGCACCTGACCAAAAGAGACAATGGGAAGACTAGAACTGTTTACAATTGGGAAGGAAGCTTTCCCTTGGTGTCTGTGGTTGTCCTCCGGAGCGGGGGGTGACGCAGAGCAAAGTCAGGCCTATGACTACGCTTTAAGCCAGGTCTGAGAAATCATCAGATTGTACCTAGAATTACTGAATTGAATCTCCGCAAATATGTAAGTAATTTAGAAATGTTTAGAAAGACGCGATTAGGTTTATTTCTCTTTATTTTTTAAGGCTTGTGGACTCCTCTGTGCTAACCTCAGATGCTTTTGTTTGCTTGTAATCTTTAAGATGAACCCCCAAGAAAGTTATTTTGGGTGCTTAATTTTTGGAATTGCTCTTTTAAAATCTTGCAAAAGCCTAAATTCCAAATGTATTTTCTTCCTTTTTTGTTTTTAAACTTGGGATGCGGCTTGTGTAGGGAAAGCCCCAGGTGGGCCAGGCCGGTTTGTTTACCTGCCACATCCACAGGTTCAGCTAATCACGGCTCCCAGTGGCTGCGGTTCGCTCCTCCAGGCCAATGGGAGCTGCTGGAAGCGGCACGGGCCGAGGAACGTATTCCTCTAGGAATTTCCAAGATATTATCATGGTGCTTGTCTCTAATATACAGAGGGCTCCCCAGAACAAGTTAGCCTTGCTGTTCCTTGAAAGGACATGGTACAGGCCTCTGATCAATAATAGGCCCACAAGCAGTAATGCTTCAAAAACAGAAATAATATTTCTTTAGAAATGAGTGGGAGGAGCTTTTAGAGGGGGTCACATGCCACCTCTTGCTCCAGGTTACATGTCAATCTCTGCCCCAGGACTTGCCCTAATTGGTCAAACTCCTCTTGGGGCAGGCCTATGGGTCATCCAACAGGCTAGAGATAGGCACAGAATCCAGGTTTCCTATGTCCTAGTCCTGTGCTCTTCCCTGGTCATACATTAACCCCTTTTCTCACACAATGCCCTTTCCCAATAAAGACAAGTCCCTCTAGGTCTGGTCCCTGATACATTCACCATAAGGGCTGTGAGGAAGACGTGGGCTCAGGGCAGGAGGAAAGGGCACTGAGAGAAGGAGCTGGTTTGTGGAGAAAAGATTGAAGTAACTTCAGGGGCACCATTTCAGACTGTGGTGTGCGGAATATTAATCGTGATTTCTGGGGCTACTTAGGCACCTGAAAACTCTAGATTTTGTATATAAGGTGGTGGGCCGACAACCAAAAAATATAGCGGGGGGGAGGTCAACTCAAAAAGTTTGAAAACTGCTGAGGATGCAGGCAGGGTGTAACTAGAGGCTGTGTGCAGACATGGAGGTAGCTCAGGTTCCAGGTGGGAGTGTACTTCAGGGGCCAGGCAGGAGGTTGCTAGGGGCTGTGTTCCTGGATGGGTGTAGCTCAGAGTGCAGGCAGGAGGTATATAGGGGTCGAAGGGTGTAACTCAGGATGCAGGGAGGGGCTGTGTCCAAGGAGGTGCTGCTACTGAGGGTTCAGCCATACCCTCAGTCCCTAGTTGGCACAGTGGGTGCAGCTCTGCGGATCAGTGGCCGGGGTGAGGTGCGTGCGCTGCCCACCCACTTCCGCAATGGGCAGGCAGAAGCGAACATCCCGATACCAGCCCCCACCCCATTCTATGCAGCATATCAGCAGGTGAGGAGCAACGCCAGCGGTGGCCCCATAGTGGGGGTCAGGGCAGCATGGCTGCAAACAACAGCGGAGAAGGGCAGAGAGGGTGGGGAGAGGAAGGGCAGCATCTTCCCTTCTGCTGCACGCTTCACACAAATCTGGTACAAAACTAGCCGGGGTTGGGGGAAGGCCTTTCCTAAATGGTGTTCCCGGGGTAACAATATTTAGCTACTGCAAAGATATGCAAAGCATTGTTTCTCCCTCTCCATGGCAGGACCCCAGGTGGTTGCCTCAGTTACACCCTCACTTGCAAATTTGCTCAGGTTTCTATAAGCCTGGGTCTTTGGGATTTGCAATGCCCTTTGGGCTCTTGCATGGAAGCCTGCTGCACAGGGCAAGGTCTGGACGCTCAGGCACAAGAGAAGGGACCTCATGATGGGGAGGTTTGGGAGTCGAGGGGAGCAGAGAGAGGGTCGACATGCCGTGGAGCATTGATGTGGGCGTTACACACCGTGCAACCAAACTGGGACTAAACCCCACTCCTCTGACAACAACACAAACCAAATGGCTTTGTCAAAGGACCAAGGAAAAGGTCACGATTTATCCTTGTGAGCTCTCTGAAACGTATAAATATGTATGTTCCCTGGTCTAGGAACACCCCTGGGTGGATTTTACATATGGCAGTGAACATTTCTTTTATTTATATGTAGTTAAGATAACAGAAGGAAGGGATTTTTATGGAAAAGAAATAGCAAAACAGGCCCTGTGTGGAATCAAAATACTCACAGGCGTGTTTGCAATACACCACAACCAGCAGCTACTTTTATTAAAAGGAGAAGAACAAGCTATTGCCGGGGGTGGTGGTGGGGACGGACCCAAGGGCTCCCTTGTGGATTTTTTCCGGCTTGCGAGATTCTTTCCAGCCCAGATGAAAAGCATCCAAGGATTTTAGAAGCAAGACGTTGTCTGCCAGATTCCGAGAGATCCTGCATTGACAATCTCTGCTGCCATCACTCACTCCCTTTACTGCAAAAAGGGGAAGAAACTCTCACATTCTATGTTTATAGCCATTAAAACAAGGACAATATAACTTTACATTTCAAATTCAAGGTAGAGCAGGAATTTCCCCATCATTTAATAGTGTGTGCAGCTGTAACTCCAACAGACTTTGCTTGACATCGGTTGGGATTGAACCTTGAGCCTCGGGAGTTTAATGCATGAGCTTCTACAGTATGAGCTAAAAGCCAACTTCCTCTTATTTAAGGTTGTAGAACAGATTCAGTCTATCTATTATATTTAAACATGTGTACTGGGTGACTTCTGAAGTAAATATGCTGGACTTCTGAAGATGGCTCTCCCCTCCCTCTGCCCCTAACTCTCCAGTAAAGGAGTCACATTCTCATTTCCTTACAAAACTCCTTCCTATTAACATTCTACACCGTTTAAGTGACAACCAAAAAAAATAAATGAATAAAGTCTCTGGGTGATTAAAAAAAGAACATCGGCAAATTACCGGTAAGTATAAAAATAGCTAGAAATATGATGTACAATATCATTGAAATGTTCATCAAACTTTTAAAAAAAGTTGAAATTTGAAATTCCATTGAGGGAATTAATCAAAATTGTGAATTTTAAAAATATTGACTATCTCTATGATATATAGAAAAATAAAACCAAAAATATGTAAGATGTAGAATAATGTGACTCACGTCCATGTTTAGTTTTCCTTTCAAACACAGTTTTGTTCAAAGCTAAAACTAAAACAATAAATATTTAATTAGAGGATAAATAAGTTATTCTTAAAGAATGCCTGGACTATTCTGCCTTCCAGCTCACGTAATCCTAATAGCTTGACCCTATTCAGATGGTACTTCCCTATTTGATGATAATCTCTGTACATATTCAGGTTTCAGAGTAGCAGCCGTGTTAGTCTGTATCCGCAAAAAGAACAGGAGTACTTGTGGCACCTTAGAGACTAACACATTTATTTCAGCATAAGCTTTCCTGGGCTACAGCTCACTTCTTCAGATGCATAGAACACAGACAGAAGATATTTATACATACAGAGAACATGAAAAGGTGGATTCGATTATCACTTCAAAGGGTTTTTTTCTCCCTACTGCTGATAGCTCATCTTAACTGATTGGCCTCTTACAGTTGGTATGGGTACTTCCACCTTTTCACAGAGCTCCTATCTTCACTTCTCCTGCCTCAAAACTGCCTCTATGGTAATTTAGGCTTGGTCTACACTAGGAAATTTGGTTGGTGTAACTATATAGCTCAGGAGTATGGAAAATACACACCCCTGAGTGACACAATGAAACCGACCTAACCCCTGGTGAAGACAGCGCTAGGTTGATGGGTGCATTCTCCCATTGATGCACCTACCACCTCTCGGGGAGCTGCAACGCCTACACAGATGGGAGAACCCCTCCCATCAGTGCAGGTAACGTCTTCACTGAAGCGCTTTGGCTCAGCTGCAGCGGTGTTACTGTGCCACTGTAGCAGTTTTGGTGTAGACAGTTTTCACAAACTGTCTGGGAAAACCTCTCACCCCTCCCAACTTCCTCTCTCAGTCCCGTCCCTGCTGCGATATTAATTTGAGCATGCTGGGCACCTTGTACAAGACTAAGGGGAGATCCAGCAGCTAACAATAAGAAAACACCTAGAATTGGCTACAGACAAGCAATGAGACCAAGTTAACGTAACTGTAGGAAACATGCTTAAACCAGTAAAAAGAAATTCTGAGCAATGCTAGCACTGAAGTCACAAAGGTTTGTAATTGCTCTAAAAGGAGAAATGCAAAGGCACCGAGTATGTACTGAGCTACCATAAAGACTGAAAGTAGCATCAATCCTTAAAGGCACTAGTGCTTCTTGAATTGTATTGCAGAGTGAGCATATCTGATAATATACATGCATGACCCACTGGTCAGTGTGTGTTATGAATTACCCTCAGTGGATGGCTGTGCGTCGGTTACAGGCTCCATCTAGAGCCTGGAGCTTTTGTTCAACCTGAAGGCAATTGAGCATTTAGCTCTGGAGGGTTCTGGTTCAAATCACAGAGTACTGGTCCCAGAAGGCATGACAGCCTTCACACGTGTGCTCAAAAGTGCCTCTTTCCCACAAAAACCCACAGGAGCAATTTTATCCTCAACAGGGCTCCTCATGTTTGCAGCATCTGGACCCAGATGTTCTTTAACACAGGTCCAAGAATGCTGCAAAGCACCTGGTTGTCTGAAATCCTCAAATGTTCATCACTGTGTTCATTTCCAGTTTTTCACACTGTGTCATTCTGGATGGACTGTGCAGTGAGGTCTAGGTCACAACTTGAGTTTAATTGTTCTTCCATGTTTGAGTGGAATGATTTAAAAATAACTTTTTCTATGGGAAAATCATGATTATATCCATACTGTGTGGGTGCAGCTTACCTTCTCATCATAAGACTTGGCCAGTGTCTCCGTTTCTCCTGTTGGGTTGGTGGTTTAGCACCCCTCCCTCCCCTCCCCCACCGCCCACACTGAACCAAAATCTCCCCGACCTGGGGCAAAATAACTCTTCCCCACCTGGGGCAAAATAACAATAAAAATAAAAACACAAAACCCTCTGGGCTAGAGATGCTTCCTCGGGGGCTGAGTGACCATTTCTTCCCCTCGGCTGATTCCATTTAGGGCTCCCAATTCTCCTCTGCTCAGCTCGTCTGAAAGCTTATCTCAGTTTGCTTTTACAGGCTTCATTTTTAAGCCATTTCTTTTTGTCAACTCAGCCTCCCTGCTCTCTTTCTTGCCAGAGAGACTCACAATAGGTCCTACCAACTACTCTCAGTCTGAGGACAGGAGGCCTTTCAAATTGAAAAATGATATCCACAAAGGAGACCTTTCCAGAAAAGGACAAGTATGTAAGAAGAAGGAATTATAATGGAATGAGACTGGCAGCTTTCATTATGCTGAATGCTACCAAGAAAATTCCATGCTTCAATGTGTCCTCGGGTAGTTATTGAAATTAGGGTCCTTCTGTCAGTGACTGGAAGATTGACATAACATTTTTGAAAGGCTTAAAAGTATAAGTGTCAATCAGAAGCCGTGTTGCTGGTTATTCTAATTTTTCTGTGACAGATTTGATCATTTTACACTGGGATACGACACACACACCCTTCAACATAGCTCAATACTTGTACATGTTTCTTTTTGGTAAATTAAGCATTACTGTTGTAAAGAGCAGCCATTTTGATCTCACAAGTGCTGCACAATGATACAAAGGAGACGCATCCCCCATACTCTCTCCTGGACAATATACTTTAGTCCTTCCCCGTTGTTTTCCATATTCCTAAATGAAACAATGATGTAAACGGACGCCAGACTGGCCACAGACATTGTCTGTATGATGCCATGTTGGCAAGCCAGAGGGGCTTCAAAATGGGTGGTGGAGAGTAACTGCAATACATGAGCAATACATGGCTCACACGTAGCACTGAGCACTGTGGAGACTCTGGGCTGCTCTGGGTTGTGGACAGACCATAGGCAGCTTGAGTAAAGCAGCTATACGATTACTCTCACTCTAACATGTAAACCCCAGATAGTCCAGAATCAGTCAGCACAGAATTTTCCTTTGCCCATGTCAGGGTTGGGCCATGCGCTCTGAGCCTCCAAGGTCATTAAACAGCAGCTATAGAAATTAGAGACACAAATATTCTGTTTACACAGTAATGTCTCCCTTGTGGCGTTCTCAACGTACCCATCTTCTTCTACAGCAACTCTGCACAATACCACAAATTCCGATTGATCTCAAATAGGGGTAACATGTATGGCGGCAGAAGCCCCCAGCACGACGACAAGCAATGGGGTCACTGATGCCGTGGGTGAATCCTGCACAAAGAAAAAGTGTCTTCATTTTCATTCACATATAAGAGTAAACAAGGGCTGTGACTGCAGCATGACGGGCATTCCCCATTAGCTGAATTTCCAATTCACTGGGACAAGGCCAAGTCAACCCAATTATCTTCCTGTGCCTGTGCCCAGTCAAAGGCTGCTCCTAAGAAATGAGCAGAGTGAGTTAATTCAGGAGATCTGCTGGCTTCCTGGCTGCATGTTTCCGAACTGTAGCACTGAGCATGGGAGTCCTTCCCAGCCCCACCCCTGTACAGGATGGAAAGCAGCAGCTGTCTGCATCACCAACTTCTAAGAGTGGGGCAGTGGTTTTGCTGCCGTGGTTTTGACTCTTTCTGATCCCAAACACTGATGTACTAGGCAGTATCTAAATGCTGATTGGCTGAGCAGGGTTAAACCAGCTCAGCACTGGGTTGGGTGGCTGGTACTTTTAGAAAGAGAAGGGTTTAAACCAGTCCCTGCAGTCAGAACGCCTGATTGTCAGTGAGACTCGGCACAGACATTCTTGTGAAGACTCAGCACTTGGCAATATTGACTCAATGACCAATTGCCAAGCTTAGACATTCCAGACAGGTTTTTCCTTATGAGAATGTGGCTCAAATGTCCTTTAGGATATTAATATTAGACTATTTTAAACTGGATTTTAGCTCTGCTTTCCTTAAAGTATCTACTGTGACATTCCCCAGGGTAGAGTCTGGACCAGTGAACAGCCGTATTCCCTCAGGTCTCCAACCTGCAGTGCCTCCTACACTGCTCCGCTGTCAAAGCAACCACTTCTGGTCCTGCTCATGCACAGTCCCTAGCATGTAAAGTCATTCCCAGGTGAATTAGAGTTTTCATCATACATGTACTTAGAAATTGTGATCAAGTCACCCCTTAACATTCTCTTTGTTAAGATAAAGAGATTGAATTTTCTGAGTCTATCACTATACGGCATGTTTTCTAACCCTTTCATCATTCCTGTGGCTTTTCCCTGACCCCTATGCAACTGATCAACATTCTTCCTGAAGTGTGGACACCAGAACTGGAAACAGTACTCAAGATGTGGTCACATCTGATGATGCGAAATAGAGAGGTAAAATAATCTCTCTAATCCTACTCAAGATTTCCCTCTTTCTGCATCCAAATTATGTATTAACCCTTTTAGAAACTTTCAGCTGATTACCAATCCACAACCCCCAAATCTTTTTTCAGAGTCACTGCTTCCCAGGATGGAGTCCCTCATCGTATAACTGTGGCCAACCTTCTTTGTTCCTAGATCCATACATTTAGTTTTAGCTGTATTATTGTTAACTTGTTCCCAGTTTACCAAGTGATCCAAATACCTTTCTATGAGTGCCCTGTCCCTTACTTTTTGTCACTTGCTAACTTTATAGGTGATGATTGTATGTTTTTTTTTCAGGTTCTTTATATAAAGTTTAACTAGTGTCGTGGCAAGAACCAATCCCTGTAGGACTCCACTAGGTAGAACGTTGGTGATAATATTATAGGTCATAGTTCAGCCAATCTGACTGGATCTTAATAGGAACATTAAAGATACCTTTTGAAAAAAAAAAGCTGAAAAAATTATGATACACAATTTTTAGAAATCTTAATACAGACTCACCATTGTCCTTCTATATTCTCCCTTCCTTTCATTAAGGTCTTACCTGGAGAGCTTTGCAGCACCAGGAAAAAGACAGCAAAGAGCAGGTACAGAATCTTCATGGCTGAAGTTTGACTGGGAGCTCAGCGTTGCTGGAGAGAGAAGACACTGCAAGACAGAGAGGAAAAGGAGAGTCTCTATTTATGGGCGCCGGGGATTGTGAAATACTGATCTGTTGAAGCATGTCACATTTACTAAATTTGTGTTGAAATCTATTTATAATTATCATCATAATTATAATTTATACAGCATCATAAACATTCCTGGAGAATTTCAGGGAAACACAGTAGTCAAGTTCCTGCTTTGTGGAAGTTACAATATGAGTATTTACAACTAGCAAATATCTACTGCCTGATCGAAAGCTCTCTGAAAAAATGGAAAGCCTCCTATTAAATTGAAATGAGGGTCCTTTCGCAGAGAAGAGTTTCAGAACACAACTATACCTTTGAAGCATTTATAGTAGGGCATGTGCATATTGTCTTGTACAATATTTAATCAATATTTTACTTGTATTTAAGGAAATTTACTAATTTCATGCATTAAAACGCATTCCAAAGAGATTAAAAATCATTTTTAAGAGAGATTTATGAGAAATAAAGTGAATAACATTATAAATATTGTATGCCAGGAATCGATGGATTTTTTGCTGTGTATCTAAATGAGGAATTTAACATTTAGTGATTGTAGAAAACCAAGAGGTTTCCCTTTCTTTTTTCTGTCATAAAAAGCATCAGCCTTAACGATAACTATCTAAAGTAGAGACATAAAATGTTGATGCATCAAACATGGGGAAGCCAGTGGCATTTGCAGGTGCCAGGCACCTCTCAGGATTAGTCTCATTCTTTCAGGGCAGAGAGAACAAGAAGTGATTGGGCTTAAACTTCAGCCAGGGAAATGTAAGAACATTTCTAAGGGTTCTATAGAGCTGTATGAAACCTCCAAGTTCCCTGGGGGATTCATTCTAACCAGGGTTCAGAGCCTACAAAATACAACCCCCCGCACAAAGCTTCACAGACCCCTTCATAGACCCCCTCCTATTCACGTTCTTCCTCTTTCCCCGCATTTCCTCCCATTTGGAAGCACCAAATAGAAAAGTTGAGGGGAGTGAATGAAGAATGAGAATCCATGGTGAGAAGGACATCCATAGGCAACAGGGAGCTGTGACAGGGCAGTGAGCTGTCCCTCTCCTCTCCCAGTCAGTGCCCTCTATTTCAACTGTCTCTGTTGTTGGAAGGTGCTGGTCTTCTCACCTGCTACTTTCTCCACAGAGAAAGGTCAAGGGGTCCTTGATGCTTCTCTGCCGACAGTGGACACAAGGAGCGGGCACGTCACCCTGACTGCCACCTCACACCTATTATTTCCCTGCTATGTTCTTGCCATTCACGCAGAGAAGTTAGATAAAAACAGTTAGAGCCACAATTGATAATGGCTTTATTTTTTCCTCTATGATTTATAAATATACTGTGGTTAAGGGTATGAACTGTATGCTACTATTAGAGTTTTAAAGATGGTATTTGATTCTATTGATCTAGACAATCTTTGAGCAAAATTAAGAAGGATGGGTATCGATCTAAGACTTCTGAACATTTTGGAAGCTCTGCACCAGAGTGCTGTGGGTTGGGTAAAGGCAATGGAGAATGTTTTCCCAGTGGCTTGGGGAGAACACCAGGGATGTCTTCTAGCACCTCTTGTTATTAATGTATATATTAATGATACAGTCGGTGTTATAAAGGAAAATTAATTTTCTCCACCACACATTAAAGGTAGACTTATCTCGGTGTTACTATATGCTGATGACATGGTTGTTTTATCGCAAACTCCATGAGGCATCTTCTGGCTGTTATCTCAATTTTCCTCTTATTTTAACTTCCAAGACCTGGTTCTCATTTATAATAAGACCAAGTCACGATTTCTGGGAAGAAGCATCCGCACATTGAGCGGAAGATCGGAGGCCGCCCTGTAGAACAAGTCTCTGCTTTGACTTATTTCGGGATAAAGTTTCATGATTCAGGCAGCTGGTCCCCTTATCATAAAGACTTAAAACAAAAGGCCCTTAGCTCTGCTCAAGGGGTGCTGTGTTTTACCTGATCATATGGTGGGAGCAGAGTTGCCCCAGTGCTAAGAATTTTTAATAATAAAATAATATTGCAGATGCTCTATGAGCATGTCTACATCGTAAAAAAGGAAAAACTGGGGCTGTCCCATGGCAGCTGACTCAGGCTCGTGGGGTTCGGGCTGTGGTGGTTTCATTGCTGTGTAGACTTCTGGGTCCGGCTGCAGCCCAAGCTTTGGGACCGTCCCACCTCACAGAGTCCTAGAGCCCAGGCTGTAGCCCCAGTCCAGACATCTACGCAGCAGTGAAACAGCCCCACAGCCTGAGGCCAGCCACGGGTGTCTACTTGCGGTGTAGACATTCCCTCTGAGGTCACATTTGAATTAGGGGATTAGAGGATTATAGGTCAGCTATGCTGCTGTAGCTCTTGTAGTGTAGACAAACCCTAAGCGTCTAGCCGTTAATACTCACAGCTCTGCTTCACTTGGTGAAAAACTAACCGTTATCAGGGGTACAGTTGTTCTACCTCATTGAACCTACTTGGGATCCCATTAAGTACTGACTCCATTACAAAAGTTTGGAAATTTCCTTCATTTTCCATGGCTGCAGCTCTAGCCCTGTCACTTCTCATTCTCTTTATCAGTGATTATTCATGTAGTATACCACGTGATTTGTTTGTAATAAGAAAGCTGATACGCTGTGTTGATATGTTGTGAAACCAATGGAAAGTGAAAACCTGTAAAGTGAAGCCCATTGAAATCTCATAAGTGCTATTCGGCCATTTCACCTGACGATCCATTTGACTGGCATTTCTGAAGAGATCTCATAACATAGGTAGCCATCCTTCTAAGTAGCAGATGAAGTGTAGAGAATAACCAGGTAAGGGTACAGAGAGGACAGCTGTTTTCTTTTACAGTGCCATTAATGTTGCAGCATGATGAGCTATGATCTCTCTCTCTCTCTCTCTCTCTCTCTCTCTCTCTCTCTATTTTCTCTTTAATATTCACCAATCCCTACCAGACCCCACCAGACATATACCCCATCAATGATGCCTTGTTTACAATTACATTTTGAGACCTACCAGTTAACCAGCTTTTAATCCATTTAATGTATGCCATGTTAGTTTTATATAATTCATTTTTTAAATCCAAATGTCCTGTGGTACCAAGTTAAATATCTTACAGATGACTAAGTATATTATATCAACAACATTATCTTCATAACACAAACTGGTATTCTCATAAAATATATTAAGTTAGTTTGACCAGACCTCTTTTCCATGAACCCATTTGATTGGCAATAATTCTGTTACTTGCCTTTAATACTGTATTAGTCCTGTCTGTATCAACTACTCCTTTATCTTTCCTGTGATTGATGTCAGACTGACAAGCCTATAATAACCCAGGGCTTCCTGTTCACTCGTTTTAAGTTCTGGCACAATAATAGCTTTCTACCAGTCTTCTGCAACTTCCCCAGTGTTCAAGACTTATTGAAAACCAACATTAATGGTTCAACCAGCTTCTCAGACAACTTCTTTCAAATACACAACTTTCTCCAAAATACTCTCAGTACTCTTTCTAGTGACATCACCTGGGTAATGAAACTTCCTCAAACTTCAGGGTTCTGTTTTCCTATATAGTTCTATATTGTATATAGTTTCTAAAATCGACATTATGCTGCCAATCAAGTCCCAGCTTGATCTTGTCTATCTGCTATGGACTTCTAGGAATAAAGCAAATAATACAGAAGAAACTGATAAAAGGTGAAATTACTTCACAAGTGAGTGAGAGTTTGTGGTTAGCTCCGCTAGCTACTGTTGCTGTTACTCAATCTAACTCCTCTGTGAGCCACAGATGCAACATCTGCAATTAGACATGTTTTAAGGGCTTAGCCCTAAGTTCTGCAAAGGATTCTTGCTCATCCCTGGACATATATGACACTATTAAAAATACTAATGACTTGGGACCAAACTCTATGTGTATGTGTGTGTATTACTTGTGCACCTTGTTCATACAGTATTGATTAATATTCTTAGTGAATCGTTTTTTTATTTTTCCTATTTTTATGCATTTATCCCATTACAGAGATGTGTCAAATCCTTGGAAAATCACAGAATAAGCTTCATAATATTGAGGCTACTTTGAGTCATGAATATACGTGTGTGGTGGGGGCATCATGTGCTGTATAAGAATTGAGTAATATTCTTTTAAACCGTTGGGATCACGTAGCCATCAAAATTGTTTGAGCAGAAGTCTCCATGGAAAACCAGACCTACTATTTTTGTGCCCAGTAATATACATAGTTCTGTGGAATGAAGCGGGGCCTGCCTGGTTTTCTTCTAGCCTTTGTGTGTCATAGAGAGCAAGGGCACAACAGGTCCCTCTAAAATGACTTTGACAGTCTTTGCCATGACAAAGCCGGGATCTGAACATGACCATGGATGATGGAGCTCCCCGCAAGTCAGCAGAGCTGGCTCCAGCAGAGCTCAGTCTTCATGCAGGGTTGGGCCCTGTCCTTCCCCCTGAAAATCCATCAGTTTCTCTGTGGATTGGGAGGGCAGCGGCCTCCATTGGCAGCTTGCTGAAGAGTGTAGATGGGCGCAACCTGGACAGAAGGGAGGGAGAGGCCATTGGGGCCTCTCTGAAAACGCCCCTGAGGTGTGAGGCAGGGGAGATTTGAGGTCTGGGGATTGGGAGTTAGAGTAACATGAGGCGGGGTTGAAGGAGAAGAAGGAGGGGGTGTGATGAAGAGGAATGGGACATGTGATGGGATCAGCAGGGTCAGAGGCACATGGTGTGGAAAGTAGAGGGAATAGAGTTACATGGGGGAGGATCTGGGAAACTGGGACATGTGGGGTGGGACTGGGGGGACTCAGAGGAACACGGAAGGAATTTGGGGTTTGAGGTCCACTGGCAGCAGACACCTCAGGGGGTTGAGAATGCTGCAGGCCTCACTCCCTGACATGGGCCACGTTGGCAATGACCAGGACCATTCTGTGGGGTGGAGTAGGGAGCCATTGTCTGAGTCAGGCAGTAGTTTGGGTGGAGTGAGGATGTGAGTGCTGGGGATTTGGGGGGTGCCAAACTGAGTTGAGCCCTTATTTGGGAATATATTGGGGAGCTGGGGCTTGAAGTGTGTGTGTGTGTTGGCGGGGAGGGGACGGGGCGATTGTTCTGAAGAGGGAAGTAGGTGCCAGGCATTAGAATTGGGAAATCAGATACTGATGGGAGCTGTTTGCATTAGGACTAGGTCTGTGCCATTTCCTGACTAGGCATAGAAGAGAGGGGGGATAGGAGGTAGTGAAGGGGATGGACTTGGTGGGTTTACTGGGAGGGAGGGGACATCCCCTGAAAACATGGAAACCCCATATTTCCCCTGGGCTTGCCAATAGGAGAACTTAAAACTAAACTTAACTTAGTCTCAAGCACTTACACACGTCCGCAACAGGTTAGTAAAACACCCCCAATCCTCGCTAATTACCAAAGCCGAGTGTGGCTCATGAGTGTCAGAGCGGCTGCCGGTGGGGAGCAGAAGATGTATCCAGAAGGAGAGTCCAGTCCTGAAGAGTCCCATTACCGCAAACGTTTCCCCCTTATTTTATACATTAGTAACACAATGACATGTCCCTTAAAGAAAACTTGTTAAGCAAGCAGTTTCAGTGGTCAAACAAGAGGTTTTCTTCTGATTGTTGATTAACCAGGTGTGTTTTTTTCCCCGAGTTTGCAGTCTTGAGAGCCTAACAGACACATTCCTGAGGGCACATCCTGCTCTTCTAAAATCCAGGTATCAGCAACTTCAACCTAATTCTTATCAGGAAGGATGCAGGGTCAAGCTGCCCTTTCTGTGGCACCCAAACCCCCCTCCCCTCCTTCCTTGGATAAGCTAAGCCTGCTGACTTGGCTGCTTTTAGCAATAAGCAGAAGTGGGTTCAGGCACTTTACTGGTTTGCTGACATCTCCCCGTACATCACTGCTTTACTGTATGGTAATTAGAGCAGCTTAGTTCTAGCAGGACAATGGTTCTGTGCTTATAAAATTTGCACATGACACCAAGCTGAGAGGAGTTGCAAGCACTTTGGAGGATGGGATTAGAATATAAAAGGACCTTGCTAAAATGAAGCATTGCTCTTAATAAAATATAGTGCAAAGTTCTTCACTTAAGAAGGCAAAATGAAATGCCCAACTGTAAAATGGGGAATAACTGGCTAGGTGGTTGTACTGCTGAAAAGGATCTAGGGGCTATAGTGGATTACAACTTGAATATGAGTCAACAATGTGATGCAGTTGTAAAAAAGGTTAATATTACTCTGCGGTGTATTAACACAAGGATCATACGTAAGACATTGGAGGTAATTGTCCTCCTCTGCCCAGCACTTTCGAGGCCACATCTTGAGTGCTGTGTCCAATTCTGGGTGCCTTAAGGAAAGATGTGGCCAAATTGGAGAGAGTCCAGAGGAGAGCAACAAAATTGATCGAATGTTTAGAAAACTTGACCTGGGAGGAAAGATGAAGATACCTGGGCATGTTTAGTCTTTTGGAAAGAAGACAGAGGGGATGACCTAATAACAGTCTTCAAATACGTAAAGGGCTGTGATAATACGGATGGTAATCAACTGTTTTCTAGGTCCACTGAAGGTAGGACAAGAAGCAATGGGCTTCATTTTCAGGAAGTGGGTTAGCTTAGATATTAGGAAAACTCTCTAACTAAATTAAACTCTGGAATAGGCTTCCAAGGGAGGTTGTGGAATCCCCGTCATTAGAAATATTTAAGAACAGGTGGGGCGAATACAGAGTCATACCATGTTGACCAAGGAACACAAGACGGGGAGGTGATCGAGAAGTGTCCTCCAGAAGTAAGTTGCTGACCTGAGCTAAACCAATAAATGTTCGTTATATGTCCCAAGATGTTTTGCACAAACCACTGTGGCCTAACGTGTCCTATGCAAACTGGGATGACACAAGATGTTTTGCACAAAGATGATGGAATTTCCCAGAGACAAAGTTGCAATAATTCCAACATTCAAATTGAAGTTGGACATTTCAAATCTTCAATAGAATCATGGGTCACTTTCTGATTGCCCCCTCACAGTTTTACCAAGTAGAAACCAAGCCTTCAGAATCTGTATAAAACAGTCTGTTTTGGTTAAACTGTCAGTCACTGAAGCAAAAATATCTGGCTAAGAGAGACAGCAAGTTGGGCTGTTATTATCTGGCTACCAACAGGCCCCCTTGTTAGGCAACTGCTAAAGTCACATCATAAAGTCAGATAACCCCACTGTAGCGGGGCGGCCTGGCTCCCAGGCGCCCCTGGAAGGGACGAGCCAGAACAGCCGCCAGAGTGGGCGGAGCCACCGCCGCCTGTCTCCGCCCCCCGGAAGTCAAGGGGCGGGACAGGAAGTATAAAGGCCAAGCCACAGCGCTCAGTAGCTGGCTGGCAGCGGGAGAGGACAGACGCTGGTGCCCGAGCTCCCGCGGGCCTGAGCCTGCCGAGAGCCCGGTATCCTGAGGAGGACTGGCCCAGCCTGCCGAGAGCCCGGTATCCAGAGGAGGACTGGCCCAGCCTGCCGAGAGCCCGGTATTCAGAGGAGGACTGGCCGAGCCTGCCGAGAGCCCGGTATCCTGAGGAGCGGTCTGAGCCTACCCGGTGCTCGGGGCCCGGAAGAGCCCATGATCTGGGACACGGCAGACGAGACTCAGGATGGACAGGTACCCATGGAGGAGGAGATGGGAAGTGGCCCGGGGATAGCAGACCCCGAACCCATGTCAGTGTGTTGCGGTCAGGATCCCCACTGACCGCGTGGCAGGCGGACTGCTGCGGATAGGGCCCCGGGCTGGAACACAGTGGAGTGGGTGGGCCTGTGTTCCCCCCTGCCACCCCGCGCTGGGTGGCAGTCTCTCCTCCTCCTTGTCCAAGGGGCCTGGGCCTCTGACAGACTATTTGTTTGCTGCCCCGCCCTAACCTAGGGCCTGGGCTACCACAAATTGACCCAGCCCCTGCTACAAGGCCTGGGCCGCTGATTGACTATTGGTGTGCTGCCCCGCCCTGATCTAGGGCCGGGGCTGTTACTTGGGTGCTCACTCCCTGCACAAGGGCCTGAGCCCTGAACTGGTAATTGTGTGCTCACTCCCTGTACAACGGCCTGAGCCCTGAACTGTTATTAGCTTTGTAGCGGGGCGGCCTGGCTCCCAGGCGCCCCTGGAAGGGACGAGCCCCACCCCGGAACTACTTCACCCACTAATAACTGTTCCTTTAAAGTACTGTCTAGGGAGATGCCTGTGAGATCCAGAAAGAGAAGAACACAGCTGTCATAACCCCTTGAGTCAATGAACTACCTGAATGATCTTTCTAACTATCTTCAGAAACCGCTCAGGGCTCCAGTGAAGCTGTGCTGGGGAACCGGCCTTCCTGCCAATTTTAATGGATAAGTAGCACTAATACATGTGATTTATTTGTCCAAATGAAAATGTGGTCATATTAAAACTACCTGAGTTAAAATCAATTTACAGGATAATTCCAGTAATCCAAATTCCCTTTATCCAGACATACTAGTTATCCAAATGAACAGTGTGTGTCCCCTGTAGTGTTCTGTTAGTTAATCACCTGGAAATTAACTACAATTATGGTTGTGGGAACTTCAATTTGGGAGGATTACTGGAATTAGGGATGAGGACAGCAAGAAAAGGGGGGAAGAATGAAGGAGAAGTTAGGGGAGGAGAGAAAAGATGAGACATGGAAGAGAGCGAATAGATAAGAAAAAATAGGGGTTAAGATGAAGACTGAAGGGAGAAGTGTTTAGGGAGAGAAAGGAGAGGGGGAGACAGGAGAGCAGAGCAGGGAGTTGGGGAAGGAATGGCAGCAGAGAAGAGGGTAAAGGAGAGAAGGAAAGAAGGAGGGAAGAGCACAGGGAATTTGGTCGGCTCTTTTATTAACATTCCCCTTGTGCTGACCCACAGACCCTGTATTTTTCACTTCATGCATCCGATGAAGTGGGTTCTAGCCCATGAAAGCTTATGCCCAAATAAATGTGTTAGTCTCTAAGGTGCGACAAGGACTCCTAGTTGTTTTTGCTCATACAGACTAACACGGCTACCCCTCTGAAACCTGTCAGAGCATGTGTGTCTCTCACATCCCTTTCCCCCCCAGGAGCCGACTTCGTACCTCAGTCTATGGAGACTCCTGTATATCACTCTGGAGGTCTCTGCTTTTATTTGGTGATCAAGAGAGCTGTTTTCACACCTATTGTATGGCCCTTCAGTCCAGGAAACTCTTACAGGTGATATATGTACTCCATTGTGCTTCTTTCCAGATACAGAGCAGCAATATTTATTGAACACGTCTGTCCTTTCTGTATCATTATTATTATTTTACCATCTCCATGGAGTAATGGGCCCGTACCAGTGTTAGAATCTCTTTTGTTCCTGAAATACTTAAATAAACCTCTTTGTTCTCCTTGGCCCTACCACCAGGGAGTCTTTCCCTGATCTCTTGAGCTTCAATTATATTTCTGCAGTTCATTACTTCTGATTTCTATGACTTGATAACTACTTCTGCTCCTCCCAATTTTTTTGTTCTACATTTTGCCTACATTTTCTGTGCAGACTGGTACCGGGGACACAAACACACTGCACTCTCTTCTGGGGAATCTGCTACATCACAAGCACAGTCTGCTGCACTTTATTGGCAATAAAACAAAGAGAATCACTGAAAGACCACAGCCTCTGCCTAGTTAAGGCTGTGATAAGCTAAAAGATTGTAGGGTCCAGGCACGAGATGACCCCAATCCAAAAGGGGAAGCCTGGGTCCCATGCTTATTCCAGAAGGCTACCCCACTGTTGAACTCTTTCGGGTGGCGTTGGATAAGGCTTTTGGTAGATCACTCAGGGTTCATTCTTCATCTTAGTTCTTAACATCATCACATCCCTACATGCCTTTCCTTGCTCTCCTTTCTGGAGAGATTTTGAAATTCTACAGATTCCAGGTCCTACCAACTCCGTTTGGACAGAGGAGAGCAGACCCTTCATACCCAGCAGGCTTTCTTAGCAGCCTAGACTTCCCATGATTGCTGGACAACGAGTCCAAGAATTCAAGGGGTTCATTCATCTGGGTTCACCCTAAAAGCAGGGAGGGAGGGGGTGGGTGGGTTATGTAATGTCTTTGTTGCTGCCTGCTGTCTCTGCCACCACTTGCTGCTCTCTGCTACTGTTACACTGGTCTACAATTTTTGAGAAGTCGTCTGCTTCAGAGATAAAATGTTCTATTTATGATGTATTTTGATGTGCTGAATTCAAATATGACAATTAAAACAACTGATTGGCTACTGTTTCTAAGATATTTATATTTTTACATTTTATGTCTATGTATATTGTGTAGATAGTAGAGTTTTAATCATAAATTGTAAACCTAGGTCTTTTCATGTGTTTATGGTTGCTTTACATGATAATATTTCATCTGTTCTGTTTATGTAACACTTTAAAAATCAGCAAAAGGGTTATATCAATAAAATTTATTATGAAACAAAAGGCAAAAAACTATTATGTACATAGTTTAGTCCTATTCAGTGTCTACTCGGCGTTTCTTGGCTTGTCTCTTGTATTCATTAAATGGAGCATCTCTTGTCACTGTCCAGCAATAGTCTGCAAGCATTGATGGGCTCCATTTGCCCTGATAGCGTTTCTCCATTGTTGCAATGTCCTGGTGAAATTGCTTGCCGTGCTCGTCGCTCACTGCTCCGCAGTTCAGTGGAAAAAATTCTAGATGAGAGTGCAAAAAATGTATCTTTAGTGACATGTTGCAACCAAGGCTTTTGTATGCCTTGAGGAGGTTTTCCACCAACAACCTGTAGTTGTCTGCCTTGTTGTTTCCAAGAAAATTTATTGCCACTAAATGGAAGGCTTTCCATGCCGTCTTTTCCTTGCCACTCAGTTCATGGTCAAATGCATCATCTCGAAGAAGTTCACGAATCTGAGGACCAACAAAGACAACTTCCTTTATCTTAGCTTCACTTAACCTTGGAAATTTTCCACGGAGGTACTTGAAAGCTGCTTGTGTTTTGTCAATAGCCTTGACAAAGTTCTTCATCAGACCTAGCTTGATGTGTAAGGGTGGTAACAAAATCTTCCTTGATTCAACAAGTGGTGGATGCTGAACACTTTTCCTCCCAGGCTCCAATGACTGTCGGAGTGGCCAATCTTTCTTGATGTAGTGGGAATCTCTTGCACGACTATCCCATTCGCAGAGAAAACAGCAGTACTTTGTGTATCCAGTCTGCAGACCAAGCAAGAGAGCAACAACCTTCAAATCATCACAAAGCTGCCACTGATATTGGTCATAGTTTATGCACCTCAAAAGTTGTTTCATGTTATAGGTTTCCTTCATATGGACTGCATGACCAACTGGAATTGATGGCAAAACATTGCCATTATGCAGTAAAACAGCTTTAAGACTCGTCTTCGATGAATCAATGAACACTCTCCACTCATCTGGATCGTGAACAATGTGAGGGCTGCCATCACACCATCGATGTTGTTGCAGGCTACAAGATCACCTTCCATAAAGAAGAATGGGACAAGATTCTTTTGACAGTCACGGAACATGGAAACCCTAACATCACCTGCCAGGAGATTCCACTGCTGTAGTCTGGAGCCCAACAGCTCTGCCTTACTCTTGGGTAGTTCCAAATCCCTGACAAGGTCATTCAGTTCACCTTGTGTTATGAGGTGTGGTTCAGAGGAGGAGGATGGGAGAAAATCTGGGTCCTGTGACATTGATGGTTCAGGACCAGAAGTTTTATCCTCTTCCTCTTCCTCGTCTGACTCAAGTGAGAATGATTCTGGTGCATCAGGAACCGTCTGTCCTTCTCCGTTGGGTACTGGGTGTATAGCTGATGGAATGTTTGGATAATGCACAGTCCACTTTTTCTTCTGTGACACACCTTTCCCAACTGGAGGCAACATGCAGAAGTAACAATTGCTGGTATGATGTGTTGGAATCTCCAAATCATTGGCACTGCAAAGGCACAGATTTCCTTTTCCTGTTCAACCACTGGCGAAGATTTGTTGCACAAGTGTTGCAGCATATGTGTGGGGCCCACCTCTTGTCCTGATCTCCAATTTTGCAGCCAAAATAAAGGTGATAGGCTTCCTTAACCATAGTGGTTATACTGCGCTTTTGTGATGCAAAAGTCATTTCACCACAAACATAGCAGAAGTTATCTGCACTGTTCACACAAGTACGAGGCATCTCTGCTCACTTTGGCTAAACAGAAATGTATCCGTTTGCAAAATCAAACACTGACAAATAAGGGAGCACGACACTGTATGATTTCTAGAGCTGATATAGGGCAATTTGTTCAGCAGAGTGATGTAAGCTTCGTTATGATTGCATCATCCATGACTTCTAGGAATAATATGATGCAATTCATATCATGTATGACGCAATACCAGCTTCAGATTGCATCATTCATTGTTTTGCCTAAAAAGCAAGTACTGTCCAAACCCAGTCATAGATTTATTCATAGAGCCAGTCAAAGATGTATTTTAGTCATTTCTGGTTTAAATTGAGATTCCTTCCCTTTATAACTCACTTATCCTCCGCCATTCCCAAGTCAAGGGTCGTATATACTGACCCAAAAGCATATCTTGAAAACTAGAGCCAATCAACAATTTTAAGCATCATTTTCATTCTCAGTGACGCAGAATTAGTAAAGTTTGACTACATTTATTTCAGAAGCATTTTGGCTGTAGAGCAGTGTTATCTGAGGAAAGGTTTGCTGCTGCATTCTAAGATTCCACCGCATACCTCAGCTCTTAGCGATTTCACTGGGTAGCCTGCATGGCCGGCTCCAGGCACCAGCGAAGGAAGCAGGTGCTTGGGGTGGCTAATACAAAGGGGCAGCACTCCGTCCGCTATTGGGGCAGCACGTCCGGGTCTTCGGCGGGAATTCGGCGGCGGGTCCCTCAGTCCCTCTCTTCCTCTTTGAGCTGTCGCCGAAGTGCTGCCGAAGAATGAAGCGGCGCGATTGAGCTGCTGCCGAAGTGCTGATCAGCGTTTTTTTTTTCCCACCACTTGGGGCGGCAGAAAACCTGGAGCCAGCCCTGGTAGCCTTGAACCTTGTTACTAATGCAGCCTCTGCCTTGTCTACCAGCACCACACTGTCCCTGGGCTATAGCTAAGGCTCCATCTCTAGATCCACTCATAAATGATTTCATCTCTAGTGATGACTGAGAATTAATAATTGAATTGAATCTTTTCAACTCTGTCTTTAAACACCAGGGAGAAAAGGATCCATTAGTAACGAGCACTGTTTATACACTGTCCATACTACTCAACAGAAACAACAGAAACAGTCCCAGGGGCTCCTGACTTTTTCATAGATTTGGCATCACTCCTCCCTCCTTAGTGAGTGACGTTACTGTTACCCATTCAACTAGGGCATGCTAAGAACAGTTCTGCTGCCGTTTCTTTATGCAATAAGGATAACAAGATTTTATTACCCCTGTGTTACCTGTCAGTCCTGTGTTCTCGGGGAACCAGGGCACAGTACCCAGCCTGTCTGACACATGAAAGACCTTCCCCCCGCAGCCTCTGCTTGAACCAAAGCCAATCAGAAGAAAGACTCAAAAAAAGCAATGAAAAGGTGGTGGGAGACACACCTAAACCCCTCCGGACACCGGTGACAGGATTAAGGAAACTCCCCTAGCCTCATTTGCATCGAAGATGGGACAGGGAGGCATCTCCATTAGCATACAGAATGGAGAACAGAGATTCCAAGGCAAGAACCGCACGGAACTCTGGGACCAGAAAAGCAGGAAAGCACTGCATGATGGGGGATCTCTTCTCCAGATGTTAATGAACCCACGTCTGCACTCACCCAGCTCAGTGGGTATCAGACCAATTCTAGTAATGAATCCTTTATTGGTATCCTATATACTGAAGCTGCCTAATTGCATTGTGAGCTCCCTGGAAGGAACACCGCCCAGAGCCAGGAATGATCAGCTACTATTGTCTAGCCTGAAGAAGACAACTTTGGTATACTCCCTTGAGCCATCAGTTTACCCATAAACCATTGACCCATAAACCAAGTGTCTCCCTTGAACCATTGTTCTTTCCCTACAAAAACCCCTACCCACGCTCAAGTAAGTGTTCTGATGCCTGTGTCCAACACCTGCATCAGTTCCATTGGGACTTCATCTTCTCCTGACTGATCATGCTGGGGGCTCTGCCTGTCTTCAGCACTCCAGATTCTCAGCTACCACCACCACCTGGCACCCCCAATCGATTCAAACTTGAGAACCCAGCTCTCTCTCTCTCTCTCTCTCTCTCTGTCTCTCGGTATAGCCTTCCTACCCTGACTTGTGTGATCAGTTATAGTTTTCTAAATCAAATTTAAGTTAGATTGAATATTATAGCAGTTTTGTTTGTTTGTCTCCCCTTGTATAGTTATTACCTGGCAATAAATAACTTTCATAGTTAAGCTGGCTGCTTCTCTCTCCCCGCTCGCCCCCGGGTGGGTGTTTTTTGGCTTCCCCATTTGTTCTCCAGCAACGCTCCTCATACCTAAGCTAAATATCTGTGCGTCACCCCCAAATCCGGTGGGGTTTGCTCATCAAGTGGGTTACTATCGGGACAATTGTAACTTGAAAGTGGGGATAGGGACGTGCTGAACCTGCGACATATAAGGGTGGCAGCTTGAAAGTGCTGCTCGACCCAGCCTGCTCAGGTGTGCTCTATTCCGGTGTGTTGCCCATGGCATATGAGAGTGACAGCTTGGAGGTGCTGTTCAACACAGCCTGCTGAGTCCAAGGGCGTATGAAGGTGACAGCTTGGAAATGCAGCCCGACCCAGCCTTTTTAGTCCAGGGATATATAAGAGGTCAGCTTGGGAGTACTGATTAACTTGGTCCTCTCAGACGTGCTCTTTTAATGTGTGTGTTTGTCTGACTCTGGGGCTGGAAGATCCCAGCCCTGGGGAACCTAGGTCCTGCAGGATAGCTCCATTGGGAGGGAACTTGCAGCAGGGAGAAGTAGAGCTCTGTATGAGAACACACATGACACAAGCAGTACATTGATAGAAGTACAGACACCCCCCGCCCCAAAAGAGTAACCCTAAAAAATGAGCATACCCACAAAGTAACGGGCAAAGCTGGTAACACCTGCATTCAGCACTAAAGTGATTTTTCAACCAAACCAGCTGTAAGCCGGATCTGAATGAACTCTCCTCTAACACCTAGTGACAGACTGGTGGAAAAAGACCTCAGGAACAGACTGTATTTGCATAAACACGTGACTCTGTCTAGGGGCTGAGCACACAGATCTGTATTGCCAAACTGATCAGTTTTGACTGTTTAGAGTTAAAATTAACTTTAGTGTTGAATGGAAAGTTTATGAAATGTTTTTATTCTTAGTGTTTATGTAAAGGGAAGTAGAACTGTACTTAAGAAGCCCAAACTTAGGGGTTTATCCTAACTTGAACATCACTTGCTAAGTAGTGGGTAGTGATGCCAAATCCAAGTAAGTGTTGGGGACAGATGCTTCTTTCTAGGGAATGGGGCTAGTTTAAAGAGGCTTAGCAGCAATTTGACTTTCTCTTCTGTGTTTAAAGACAGAGGTAAGTAGCCTTTTTTGAGTGTCATGGTTCTTCTTCAGAAGTCACTAGATCTGAATTTACTGAGAAGCTCATTTAAGGGGACTGGGTGTTAGAAGTGATAAGGAGATAGCATTTTGTTTAAAAGCGAAAAGACAGCTGCAGAGAGGTTCTCTGCTAGCTAGTGGAAACACAGAGACTTGAGCTCTTAGTGGCACCCAAGGCTAGTGCTTATTTTTCTTAGATTGGAGGGTTTGGTCTTTTGTATTGTTAAGAAGAAGTCCTTGGTATTGAGCCTGGAATTTGTTGCTGCCTAAATTACCCAGAAGAAGGGTTACATGGCCAAAATTGATCACTTTTGACAAAGCAGGGCTGTGTGCTGATTACCTAGGCAGAAGATATGTGTCTATTGGAATACAGTCTTCTCCTGAGATCTTTTCCCCTATTGGTTTGGAGAGAACTAGCCTTGCCAGGCAGGCCTGACTTTCTTTATTTTTTTTGATCGAATGATATACTTATTTGCTGAGCCATCCGTGAGAAATATAATGTGCTGGAATTTCTCTAGAGATTTTAATCCAGTCAAAGGGACATTGTCCAGTGACTTCAATGGGCTTTGAACCAGTCTCTAGGTATTTACCAGGTATTTTCAAAGTGTAACTTGTGTAAGACAGACCCTTGTCAGATGTCATTATTAGTAGGAAAACATGGAATTTACTGCTAATAATAATGTCATACACAACTATGAATAGGCCAGAATCCTTGGCATAATTTAGTCCTAAACCGTTAAAACACGTCAAATTAGAGAGGCTGCTTCTGATTTTCATAGAAGAGTTAAACTAAGAAGCAGGAACAGTTGCCTGCTAAGCTGACCACACACTCTTGTTAAAATGGGAAATGGCTTCCTCCTTTATCTTTTTTTCTTCCAGATTATATACTTTATGCCAAGAAATCCATAATAGAGATACAATAGATCCAGGTCTTACTTGATATGGCAATTTCAGGTACAAATGTTTTAATGGGAAAAGAGAGATATAAAGGCTGTCAATAAAATGTGTAAGAAACTATACAGATATTTGAAAGCTCTAATGAGGAATCTGTAACCAGGGTGTGCAGTTTGAGGAAGTTTTATTACCAAGGAGATCTGACCTCAAAGAGGATTGCAAATACGTCCAACAATATTATCTATTTTAAATACAATTGTGATAATGTAATATATATTTATGTCCAACTGGTAATCCATAAAGGGAAAAAGGCCTCTGTTTTATATTGTAGAAGGTGATATATTCAGTTGATATGTTGAGAAGTGAAAATCTCTAAAAATGAATCCAAATGAAATGTTATAAAGTCTAGACAACCAAAAGGCCTGATCAGCTGCTTGTTGACAATTCAAGAGAAATAGCTTAATTTATGAAGTGAACCTACTGTGAGGAGGGTGGGAATGAACTCCCCCGTGGCACGTAGTGATGAACTCGGGGAATAGATCTCAGGAGAAGACTGTAAATGCATAGACGCACCTATTTTATGCAGACAGTCCTGATATTCGGGGCTTTTTCTTATATAGGCACCTATTACCCCCCACCCCACCCCACCCCAATTTTTCACACTTGCTATCTGGTCACCCTGTTCACCAGTGAAGACAAGACATCGCTTACCTGATTTCCAACTGACATACCTACAGCCTCAAAACTCACCTGACTCCTCCCTTCCCACATGGATGTGACGAGCCCCTGACTCCCGCCGCCCCAACTATCAAGCCCTCCCTGCCTCATCAGACAGGAGTCGAGCACTTCCCACTGTCCAACCTGTCCAGCCCCCAACCTCCATTTCCTCCTAATGCCAATTTGCTCTGTTCAGTGTGGGGGTTGAGAAGTTCTGTACATCTGGGGAAGGGGGAGATTACCATCTCCTCATTAAGGGAAGGGTTGGGGAGGCGTAATCTATATACATTTTTATATACATTTACTTACCCATGGCTGTGAGTGCTGTATGCTAACCATTAGACCAAGGTGGCCGAAGACAGCTGCTCCTCCGTATGGAATGTCCGCCTGGGAGTAGGAACCAGCACAATCATGGAAAGAGGCAGCCTTTACTTAGTTAGGTCTGTGATGAGACATTCTGTTTACAGCCCCCATTTCTGAATTTTGTCATGTGACCCAGTGGAAGATATTAATTTCTCACCACCATTGGCCTGACATTATCAAGGATGCAAGAGCAAATATTGCAATGCACAGGAAAGACAGAAGTGTGCTAAGAGAACACCCTGGCTTAACCAGGAGATTTCCAAGTACTTGAAATTCAAAAAAGACTCACACCAAAAGTAGAAACTAGATCAAATTACAAATGAAGAATATATAGAATTAAATCCTCTAATGTTGCTTATGAAAGGAGCTAGCTAATATTTTGGGTTTGGTCCCCAATTGTGGTGTCAAAAAGTGACCTTGTCAGCAAACATAACCGGTGTGTGGGGGAATTCAAATTCTTGTGTCTATACACAGACATTGTAGAACAACTGTTTGTGGGGGACTTTTCCATACCCTGGTTTATCTGCATCCCCATCTGAGTAAGTAACAACAGGTTTCTCACCATCACATATGATAAAGATCGTTATGTCCCTGTCAGTAAACATCATATTGACACCCTCACCACTGAACTACAGACACACCAGCACAGACACGTCTCATTTTGCTTTGAGAAGGTGGCCATCAAGCTGCACTTGCGCTCCCGGAAACATCAGGGATTTTAAAAAGCAAAATACTACGGTGACCCTAAACTATTAAGGAGACGACCCCCATCCCCAACTACAGAAACTATTACAATGTGAGGCTGGATATGCCCTTCCTGGATATCACAGAGCCCCTGTGATGTACTTTCCACATGCTAAAAGAGAGAGAGATTTTAATCACCATGGCTTTAGTTCATTGTGGGCTGAAGAGTGCACTAAAAGCAACTCCACTTGTTCCAAAAAGCTCCTACAGAGACCAGCATCAAGAAAAGCATCTACAGCCATTCTGAATGCTGCTCCCCTTGATTTTCTTATAGCAGGGAATGGCGTAGATGATATGTATTTAAACAACATGCTACTGTACCTTTGTTGCGATATGGTTCCATCTTCTTTTAAAAATCTTAGCAGGGGGGCTGAGGGCCTCATGGTGAATTTTTCTGTGGCCTCTATCTGCAGTCAGTAGAACGTTACTTTGGGAGCCACCATGTAATCCAAAGCAATGACTGTTACCCTTACAGGGTCTTTATCGAATCAGTGCTAAATTACAGAGTCAACACACTTACTACCCTGTTTTCTGCAGGCCTGTGATACAAAGACATTCCCGGACAAGATGAAGTAATGGAGCTGGACGGTGAGAATTAAGTGTTTGCAAGACAGGTAAACCTGATGACCCAGAACAGGAAGACACAGCTGCTGGGTCATCTACATAGCAACCTATTTTTCAAGAAAAACTTCTGTTGAACAGTATTGTGATAAATGAAGGGGTGGGGATAGCTCCCATTTATGGACATCCAGCCATCCAGTTAGCTGTAAAATCCCTCTTGGTAGCTGTTCTCTGCTTGCTTTACCTGTAAAAGGTTAAAAAAGTCCCCCAGGTAAAGAAAAGGGCACCTGACCAAAAGACACAATGGGAAGACTAGAACTTTTTAAAATTGGGAAGGAAGCATTCCCTTGGTGTCTGTGGTTGTTCTCCGAGTGGGGGGTGGCGCAGAGCAAAGTCAGGGCTATGACTACGCTTTAAGCCAGGTCTGAGAAATCATCAGATTGTACCTAGAATTACTGATTTGAACCCCCCAAATATGTAAGTAATTTAGGAATGTTTAGAAAGACGCGATTAGGTTTATTTCTCTTTATTTTTTAAGGCTTGTAGACTCCTCTGTGCTAACCTCAGATGCTTTCGTTTGCTTATAACCTTTAAGATGAACCCCCAAGAAAGTTATTTTGGGTGCTTAATTTTTGGAATTGCTCTTTTAAAATCTTGCAAAAGCCTAAATTCCAAATGTATTTTCTTCCTTTTTTGTTTTTAATATTATTTAACTTTTTTAAGAACAGGATTCGATTTTTGGTGTCCGAAGAGGTTTGTGCATGTTGTAGATTAGCTAGTAGCAACAGCTAATTTCCTTTGTTTTCTTTCTCAGCTCTTCCCCAGAGAGGGGGGTGAAAGGGCTTGATAGTACCCCACAGGGAGGAATTCCCAAGTGTTCCTTCCTGGGTCCAAGGGGTTTTTGCATTTGGGTGGCGGCAGCATTTACCAAGCCAAGGTCAGAGAAAAGCTGTAACCTTGGAGTTTAATACAAGCCTAGAGTGGCCAGTATTAATTTTTAGAATCCTTGATGGCCCCCACCTTCTGCACTCGAAGTGCCAGAGCGGGGAATCAGCCTTGACAAGTATGGATGTGAAAATAAAACTGATAAACAGTAATGATGCCCTCTGCTTAATGGGTGATGCAATCAAAGGTTATAACCTGCGGATTATGTCAGTAACCCATTTTTAAAAGAAAGTACGGGTGGCCCCGGCACTGTCTGTATCAGGTGGACAACAAAACCAACTGGGTGAACATTGGCTCACCTTGTACCTGGAGAATTACCACAGAGAGTTATTTGTCTCATACGGACACAGCCTGAACTGCATGTTCTTTCCTAGAAGCAGCATGACATTTTTAAATAAAAATGCTGCTGACATTATGTACCATGCTTGACAATTACAAAAGCCCCATACTCCTACCTGTGGCTATCACTGTGTGTTTTCCTTCCATCACCGTAACAATGGTTTACCTTTTGACCAGTTTTTAAAACTTGGGATGCTGCTTGTGTAGGGAAAGCCCAAGGTGGGCCGGTCTGGTTTGTTTACCTGCCACATCCACAGGTTCAGCTAATCACGGCTCCCAGTGGCCGCGGTTTGCTGCTCCAGGCCAATGGGAGCTGCTGGAAGCGGCGCGGGCCGAGGGACGTATTCCTCTAGGAATTTCCAAGATATTATCATGGTGCTTGTCTCTGATATATAGAGGGCTCCCCAGAACAAGTTAGCCTTGCTGTTCCTTGAAAGGACATGGATACAGGCCTCTGATCAATAATAGGCCCACAATCAGTAATGCTTCAAAAACAGAAATAATATTTATTTAGAAATGAGTGGGAGGAACTTTTAGAGAGGGTCACATGCCACCTCTTGCTCCAGGTTACGTGTCACTCTCTGCCCCAGGACTTGCCCTAATTGGTCAAACTCCTCTTGGGGCAGGCCTATGGGTCACCCAACAGGTTAGAGATAGGCACAGAATCCAGGTTTCCTATGTCCTAGTCCTGTGCTCTTCCCTGGTCATACATTAATCCCTTTTCTCACACAATGACTTTTCCCAATAAAGACAAGTCCCTCTAGGTCTGGTCCCTGAAACGTTCACCATAAGGGCTGTGAGGAAGACGTGGGCTCAGGGCAGGAGGAAAGGGCACTGAGAGAAGGAGCTGGTTTGTGGAGAAAAGATTGAAGTAATTTCAGGGGCACCATTACAAACTGTGGTGTGCGGAATATTAATCGTGATTCCTGGGGCTACTTAGGCACCTGAAAACTCTAGATTTTGTATATAAGGTGGTGGGCCCACAACCAAAAAATATAGCGGGGGGGAGGTCAGCTCTAAAAGTTTAAAAACTGCTGAGGATGTAGGCAGGGGGTAATTAGCGGCTGTGTGCAGGCATGGAGGTAGCTCGGGTTCCAGGTGGGGGTGTACTTCAGGGGCCAGGTAGGAGGTTGCTAGGGGCTGTGTTCCTGGAAGGGTGTAGCTCAAGGAGCAGGCAGGAGGTATATAGGGGTCGACAGGGGTGTAACTCAGGATGCAGGGAGAGGCTGTGTCCAAGGAGGTGCTGCTACTGAGGGCCCAGCCATACCCTCAGTCCCTAGTTGGCACAGTGGGGGCAGCTCTGCGGATCAGTGGCTGGGGTGAGGTGCGTGCGCTGCCCACCCACTTCCGCAATAAGAAGGCGGCAGGGAACACCCCGAGACCAGCCCCCAGCCCATTCTATGTAGCATATCATCAGGTGAGGAGCGACGCCAGCGGTGGCCCCATAGTGGGGGTCAGGGCAGCATGGCTGCAAACAACAGCAGAGAAGGGCAGAGAGGGTGGGGAGAGGAAGGGCAGCATCTTCCTTTCTGCTGCACACTTCACACAAATCTGGTACAAAACTAGCCGGGGTTGGGGGAAGGCCTTTCCTAAATGGTGCCCCGGGGTAACAATATTTTGCTGCTGCAAAGATAAGCAAAGCAGCTGTGAGCTCCATTGTTTCTCCCTCTCCATGGCAGGACCCCATGTGGCTGCCTCAGTTATACCCTCACTTGCAAATTTGCTCAGGTTTCTATAAGCCTGGGTCTTTGGGATTTGTAATACCCTTCGGGCTATTGCATGGGAGCCTGCTGCACAGGGCAAGGTCTGGACACTCAAGCACAAGAGAAGGGACCTCATGATGGGGAGGTTTGGGAGGCGAGGGGAGCAGAGAGAGGGTCAACAGGCCGTGGAGCATAGATGTGGGCGTTACATACTGTGCAGCCAAACGGGGACTGAACCCCACTCCTCTGACAACAACACAAACCAAATGGCTTTGTCAAAGGACCAAGGAAAAGGTCATGATTTATCCATGTGAGCTCACTGAAACGTATAAATATGTATGTCCCCTGGTCTAGGAACACCCCTGGGTGGATTTTACATATGGCAGTGACCGTTTATTTTATTTATATGTAGTTAAAATAACAGAAGGAAGAGATTTTTATGGAAAAGAAATAGCAAAACAGCCCCTGTGTGGAATCAAAATACTCACAGGCTTGTTTGCAATACACCACAACCAGCAGCTACTTTTATTAAAAGGAGAAGAACAAGCTATTGCCGGGGGGAGAGAAGGGCTCCCTTGTGGATTTTTTCCAGCTTGTGAGATTCTTTGCAGCCCAGATGAAAAGCATCCAAGGATTTTAGAAGCAAGCATCATCTGCCAGATTCCGAGAGATCCTGCATTGACAATCTCTGCTGCCATCACTCACTCTCTCTATTGCAAAAAGGGAAGAAACTCTCACATTCTATGTTTATAGCCATTAAAAAAAGGACAATATAACTTTACATTTCAAAGTCAAGGTAGAGCAGGAACTTCCCCATCTTTTAATAGTGTGAGCAGCTGTAACTCCAACAGACCTTGCTTGACATCGGTCGGGATTGAAACTGGAGCCTCTGGAGTTTAATGAATGAGCTTCTACAGTATGAGCTAAAAGCCAACTTCCTCTTATTTAAGGTTGTAGAACAGATTCAGTCTATCTATTATATTTAAACATGTGTACTGGCTGGCTTCAGAAGTAAATATGCTGGACGTCTGCACATGGCTCTCCCCTCCCTCTGCCCCTAACTCTCCAGTAAAGGAGTCACATTCTCATTTCCTTACAAAACTCCTTCCTATTAACATTCTACACAGTTTATGTGACAACCAAAATAAATAAATAAATAAAGTCTCTGGGTGATTAAAAAAAGAACCCCGGCAAATTACCGGTAAGTATAAAAAACAGCTAGAAATATGATGTACAATATCATAGAAATGTTCATCAAACTTTTAAAAAAAGTTGAAATTTGAAATTCCATTGAGGGAATTAATCAAAATTGTGAATTTTAAAAATATTGACTATCTCTATGATATATAGAAAAATAAAACCAAAAATATGTAAGATGTAGAACAATGTGTCTCATGTCCGTGTTTAGTTTTCCATTCAAACACACTTTTGTTCACAGCTAAAACTAAAACAATAAATATTTAATTAGAGGATAAATAAGTTATTCTTAAAAGTTTCAGAGTAGCAGCCGTGTTAGTCTGTATCCGCAAAAAGAAGAACAGGAGGACTTGTGGCACCTTAGAGACTAACAAATTTGTTAGTCTCTAAGGTGCCACAAGTCCTCCTGTTCTTCTTTTTGTTATTCTTAAAGAATGCCTGGACTATTCTGTCTTCCAGCTCATGTAAGCCTAATAGCTTGACCCTTCAGATGATACTTCCCTATCTGATGATAATCTCTGTACATATTCAGGTTTCAGAGTAGCAGCCGTGTTAGTCTGTATCCGCAAAAAGAACAGGAGTACTTGTGGCACCTTAGAGACTAACACATTTATTTCAGCATAAGCTTTCATGGGCTACAGCTCACTTCTTTAGATGCATAGAATGGAACACACAGACAGAAGATATTTATACATACAGAGAGCATGAAAAGGTGGATTCGATTATCACTTCAAAGGGTTTTTTTCTCCCTACTGCTGATAGCTCATCTTAACTGATTGGCCTCTTACGGTTCGTATGGGTACTTCCACCTTTTCATGTTCTCTGTATGTATAAATATCTTCTGTCTGTGTGTTCCATTCTATGCATCGGAAGAAGTGAGCTGTACCCCACGTAAGCTTATGCCGAAATAAATTTGTTAGTCTCTAAGGTGCCACAAGTACTCCTGTTCTTTTTGTACATAGTCAGTGAAGCAGCCATGTGTGTTGCAGTGCAGTTGTTAGCACAGAGCTCCTATCTTCACTTCTCCTGCCTCAAAACTGCCTCTATGGTAATTTAGGCTTGGTCTACACTAAGAAATTTGGTTGGTGTAAAATACACACCCCTGAGTGACATAATGAAACCGACCTAACCCCTGGTGAAGACAGCGCTAGGTTGATAGGTGCATTCTCCCATTGACGCACCTACCACCTCTCGGGGAGCTGCAGCGCCTACACAGATGAGAGAACCCCTCCCGTCGGGGCAGGTAACGTCTTCACTGAAGCGCTTTGGCTCAGCTGCAGCGGTGTTGCTGTGCCACTGTAGCCGTTTGGGTGTAGAGAACAAGCCCAAACTGTCTGGGAAAACCTCTCACCCCCCGCCAACTTCCTCTCTCAGTCCTGTCCCTGCTGTGACATTAATTTGAGCATGCTGGGCACCTTGTACAAGACTAAGGGGAGATCCAGCAGTTAACAATAAGAACACAAATAGAATTGGCTACAGACAAGCAATGAGACCAAGTTAACTTAACGGTAGGAAACATGTTTAAACCAGGTTTCAGAGTAACAGCCGTGTTAGTCTGTATCCGCAAAAAGAAGAACAGGAGTACTTGTGGCACCTTAGAGACTAACAAATCTATTAGAGCATAAGCTTTCGTGGACTACAGCCCACTTCTTCGGATCCATATCCATTCTCTATGCATCCGAAGAAGTGGGCTGTAGTCCACGAAAGCTTATGCTCTAATAAATTTGTTAGTCTCTAAGGTGCCACAAGTATTCCTGTTCTTCTTTATGTTTAAACCAGTAAAAAGAAATTCTGAGCAATGCTAGCACTGAAGTCACTAAGGTTTGTAATTGCTCTGGAATTCTAAGAGGAGAAATGCAAAGGCACCGAGTATGTAGTGAGCTACCATAAAGACTGAAAGTAGCATCAATCTTTAAAGGCACTAGTGCTTATTGAATTGTATTGCTGAGTGAGCATACCTGATAATATACATGCGTGACCCACTGGTCAGTGTGTGTTATGAATTACTCTCGGTTGAGGCTGTGAGTCGGTTACAGGCTCCATCTAGAGACTGGAACTTTTGTTCAACCTAAAGGCACTTGAGCATTTAGCTCTGGAGGGTTCTGGTTCAAACCACAGAGTACTGGTCCCAGAAGGCATGGCAGCCTTCACACGTGTGCTCAAAAGTGCCTCTTTCCCACAAAAACCCACAGGAGCAATTTTATCCTCAACATGGATCCTCATGTTTGCAGCATCTGGACCCAGATGTTCTTTAACACAGGTCCAAGAATGCTGCAAAGCACCTGGTTGTCTGAAATCCTCAAATGTTCATCACTGTTTTCATTTCCAGTTTTTCACACTGTGTCATTCTGGATGGACTGTGCAGTGAGGTCCAGGTCACAACTTGAGTTTAATTATTCTTCTATTTTTGAGTGGAATGGGAAAATCATGATTATATCCATACTGTGTGGGTGCAGCTTACCTTCTCATCATCAGACTTGGCCAGTGTCTCCGTTTCTCCTGTTGGGTTGGTGGATTAGCGCCCTCCCTAACCCCCCCCCCGCCCACACTGAACCAAAATCTCCCCGACATGGGGCAAAATAACTTTAAAAATAAAAACACAAAACCCTCTGGGCTAGAGATGCTTTCTCGGGGTCTGAGTGACCATTTCTTCCCCTCGGCTGGTTCCACGTAGGGCTCCCAATTCTCCTCTGCTCAGCTCGTCTCTAAGCTTATCTCAGTTTGCTTTTACAGGCTTCATTTTTAAGCCATTTCTTTTTGTCCACTCAGCCTCCCTGCTCTCTTTCTTGCCAGAGAGACTCACAACAGGTCCTACCAACTCCCCTCAATCCAAGGACAGGAGGCCTTTCAAATTCAGAAATGATATCCACAAGGGAGACCTTTCCAGAAAAGGACAAGTATGTAAGAAGCAGGCATTATAATGGAATGAGACTGGCAGCTTCCATTATGGTGAACGCTACCATGAAAATTCCATGCTTCAATGTGTCCTCGGGTAGTTATTGAAATTAGGATCCTTCTGTCAATGACTGAAAGGGTGACATAACATTTTTGAAAGGCTTAAAAGTATAAGTGTCAATCAGAAGCCGTGTTGCTGGTTATTCTAATTTTTCTGTGACAGATTTGATCATTTTATACTGGGATACAACACACACACCCTTAAACATAGCTCAATACTTGTACATGTTTCTTTTTGGTAAATTAAGCATTACTGTTGTAAAGAGCAGCCATTTTGATCTTATAAGTGCTGCACAATGATACAAAGGAGACGCATCCCCCATACTCTCGCCTGGGAAATATACTTTAGTCCTTCCCTGTTGTTTTCCATATTCCTAAATGAAACAATGATGTAAACAGACGCCAGACTGGCCACAGACATTCTCTGTAGGATGCCATGTTGACAAGCCAGAAGGGCTTCAAATTGGGTGGTGGAGAGTAACTGTAATACATGAGCAATACATGGCTCACACATAGCACTGAGCACTGTGGAGACTCTGGGCTGCTCTGGGTTGTGGATAAACCATAGGCAGCTTGAGTAAAGCAGCTATACGATTACTCTCACTCTAACATGGAAACCCCAGATAGTCCAGAATCAGGCAGCACAGAATTTTCCTTTTTCCCATGTCAGGGTTGTGCCATGTGCTCTGAGGCTCCAAGGTCACTAAACAGCAGCTATAGAAATTAGAGACACAAATATTCTGTTTATACAGTAATGTCTCCCTTGTGCCATCCTGAACTTACCCATGTCCTTCTGCAGCAACTCTTCGCAAAACCACAACTTCCGATTGGTTTGAAATAGGAGGAACATGTATGGCGGCAGAAACCCCGAGCATAACGACAAGCACCGGGGTTATTGATGACCAGGGTGAATCCTGCATAAAGAAAAAGTGTCTTCATTTTCATTCACATATAAGTGTAAACAAGGGCTGTGATTGCAGCATGACGGGCATTTCCCATTAGCTGAATTTCCAATTCACTGAGACAAGGCCAAGTCAACCCAATTATCTTCCTGTGCCCGTGCCCAGTCAAAGGCTGCTCCTAAGAAATGAGCAGAGTGAGTTAATTCAGGAGATCTGCTGGCTTCCTGACTGCAGGCTTCCGAACTGTGGCACTGAGCATGGGAGTCCTTCCCAGCCCCTCACCTGTACAGGATGGAAAGCAGGCAGCTGTCTGCACCACCAACTTCTAAGAGTGGGGCAGTGGTTTTGCTGCCGTGGTTTTGACTCTTTCTGATTCCAAACACTGATGTACTAGGCAGTATCTAAATGCTGATTGGCTGAGCAGGGTTAAACCAGCTCAGCACTGGGTTGGGTGGCTGGTACTTTTGGAAAGAGAAGGGTTTAAACAAGTCCCTGCAGTCAGAACGCCTGATTGTCAGTGAAACTCGGCACAGACATTCTTGTGAAGACTCAGCACTTGGCAATACTGACTCAATGACCAATTGCCAAGCTTAGACATTCCAGACAGGCTGGTCCTTATGATCATGTGGCCCAAATGTCCTTTAGGATATTAATATTAGACTATTTTAAACTAGATTTTAGCTCTCCTTTTTTTAAAGTATCCACTGTGACATTCCCCAGGGTAGAATCTGGACCACTGAACAGCCGTATTCCCTCAGGTCCCCAACCTGCAGTGCCTCCTACACTGCTCCGCTGTCAAAGCAACCACTTCTGGTCCTGCTCATGCACAGCCCTTAGCATGGAAAGTCACTCCCAACTGAATTAGAGGGAAATTTCCAGCAAGACACTCCTGAAGTATCCTGCAGAGCAACACCAGCCAATTCCCAGTGCCAGCCTCGTCCCCCAGAAATGTGCAACTTGTACTGATCAGTACCCTCCTGGGCAATACAAGCTCATAGAAAGTCTGTCATTTCATCAAAGGAAAAGGATATGCACAGAGCCTGTTATCTCAAGTGAAGGTTCCCAAACTTTTCAATCCAAACACTTGAATCCCATAGAACAAAGGGTATTTTCATTGGGTTAGGCCAGAGGAAGAGGACACAAGCTGAAAATGTCCAGTCTTTTTAATCTCCCCTTATATGGAAGCTGTTCCATACCCCGAATCATTTTAGTTGCCATTGTTTGTAACTTTTCCAATACTAATACATCTTTTTTGAGATGGGGGCAACCACATCTGCACACAACATTCAGCATCTGCACACAACATTTAATCACCATGGATTTATTAAGAGGCATCATGATATTTTCGGTCTTATTACCTATCCCTTTCCTAATGGTTCCTAACATTCTTTTAGTAGTTTCTGTTAGTGCCGCTGTGCGTTGAACAGATGTTTTCAGGGAACTCTCCACAATGATTCCAAGATCTCTTTTTTGAGTGGTAAAAGCTAATTTAGACCCAATCTTTTTAGACGTATAGTTGGGATTATGTTTTCCAAAGTGCATTACTTTGCATTTATCAACATTGAATTTCGTTTGCCATTTTGTTGCCCAGTCACCCAGATTTATGAGATTCCTTTGTAACTCTTCACACTCTGCTTTGGACTTCACTGTCTTTGAGTAATTTTGTATCATCTACTGTTTACCCCTTTTTCCTGATCACTTATGAATATTTTGAACAGTACTGGTCCCAGTATTGACTCATGGGGGACACCACTATTTACCTCTCTCCATTCTGAAAACTGACCATTTATTCCTACCCTTTGTTTCCTATCTTTTAGCCAGTTACCAATCCATGAGAGCACAATCCCCCTTATCCCAGGAATGCTTATTTTGCCTCAGAGCTTTTGGTGAGGGACCTTGTCAAAGGCTTTCTGAAAGTCTAATTACACTATATCCACTGGATCACCCTTGTCCACGTTTGTTTACCCCCTCAAAGAATTCTAGTAGATTGGTGAGTCATGATTTTCCTTTGCAAAAACCATGTTGGCTCTTCCCCAGCTCATCGTATTCATCTATGTGTCTGATAATTCTGTTTTTTACTATAGTTTCAACCATTTTGCCTGGTACTGAAGTACCTTTGTTATCAAGTAGTCTTAAGGGACTACCCCAAAATATTTCTTAGAGGGTATCTGTGACGGGTTGGATCACAGAAACCCCCTTGGGAGCTGCCACCCGATGTGCAAAGACTACCCCTGCTTCTGTTTTCCCTGCCAACTCAGGACTCCAGCACCCTGTCTTGCTGAGCCAGACACTCCCGTCTGGCTCCAGACACAGACCCAGGGTCTGAATCACTTGTCCCAAAGCTGCAAGTTTACCTGAAAACAGCTCGCAGTAGCGTGCTTGTCTTTAGCACTCAGATGCCCAACTCCCAATGGGGTCTAAACCCAGATAAATCCGTTTTACCCTGCATAAAGCTTATGCAGGGCAAACTCATAAATTGTTCGCCCTCTATAACACTGATAGAGAGATATGCACAGTTGTTTGCTCCCCCAGGTATTAATACATACTCTGAGTAAATTACTAAATAAAAAGTGATTTTATTAAATACAGACAGTAGGATTTAAGTGGTTCAAAGTAGTAACAGACAGAACAAAGTAAGTCACAAGCAAAATAAAATAAAATGCGCAAATCTATGCCTAATCAAACTGAATACAGATAATCTCACCCTCAGAGATGCTTCAGTAAGTTTTTCTCAGACTGGACACCTTCCAGGCCTGGGCACAATTCTTTCCCCTGGTGCAGCTCTTGTTGCAGCTCAGGTGATAGCTAGGGGATTCTTCATGATGGCTTCCCTCCCTCTCTCTTCTCTTCCCCCCCTTTATATATCTTTTGCATAAGGCGGGAACTCTGTCTCTCTGGGTTTCCACCCCCCCTCACTGGAAAAGCACCAGGTTAAAGATGGATTCCAGTTCAGGTGACATGATCACATGTCACTGCAAGACTTCATTACTCACTTGCCAGCACACACATATACAGGAAGACTCACAGGTAAATACAGCCATCTGCAGACAATGGGAGTCATCAAGATTCCAAACCATCATTAATGGTCCACACTTTACACAATTACAATAGGCCCTCAGAGTTACATTTTATATTTCTAGTTTTAGATACAAGAGTGGTACATTTATACAAATCAGATGATCACACTCAGTAGATTATAAGCTTTGTAATGATACCTTACAAGAGACCTTTTGCATGAGGCATATCACTTATTACCGTATTTTCTCTAAAACTGTCTCAGTTACATTATATTGACTTATCAAGTTTTTATAAAACCATATAGACTGAACCCCCGCCCAAATATTTCTTGATTTAAAAACTGTCCAGGATGGAGAATACATTGGTAAATTGTTCCAATTGTTAATTACTTTCACTGTTAACAATTTACATCTCGTTTCCAGACTGAATTTGTTTAGCTTCAACTTCCAAGCACTAGATCACAAAATACCTTTATTTTCTTGTTTGAAGAGCCCATTATTAAATATTTTTCATCATACATGTACTTAGAAATTGTGATCAAGTCACCCCTTAACATTCTCTTTGTTAAGATAAATAGACTCAGAAAATTCAATCACTATAAGGCATGTTTTCTAATCCTTTCATCATTCCTGTGGCTTTTCCCTGAACCCTATGCAACTGATCAACATTCTTCCTGAAGTGTGGACACCAGAACTGGAAAAAGTACTCAATATGTGGTCACATCTGGAGGTGCGAAATAGAGAGGTAAAATAATCTCTTTAATCCTACTCAAATACCCTATTTCTGCATCCAAGTTATGTATTAACCACTTTAGAAACTTTCAGCTGATTACCAATCCACAACCCCCAAATTTTTTTTCAGTGTCACTGCTTCCCAGGATGGAGTCCCTCATCCTATAACTGTGTCCAACCTTCTTTGTTCCTAGATCCATACAATTAGGTTTAGCTGTATGATTGTTAACTTGTTCCCAGTTTACCAAGTGATCCAAATCCCTCTCTATGAGTGCCCTGTCCCTTAATTTTTGTCACCTGCTAACTTTATAGGTGATGATTGTATGGGTTTTTTTTCAGGTCCTTTATAAAAAGTTTAACTAGTGTCGTGGCAAGAACCAATCCCTGTAGGACTCCATTAGGTAGAACGTTGGTGATAGTATTATAGGTCATAGTTCAGCCAATCTGACTGGATCTAAATAGGAACATTAAAGACACCTTTCTCACTGCAGGACTATTCTCCAGTGAAATGTGAAGTATCTGCTTAAAACCATGCAACTCTTTTGAAAAAAAAGCTGAAAAAATTATGATACACAATTTTTAGAAATCTTAATACAGACTCACCATTGTCCTTCTATATTCTCCCTTCATTTCATTAAGATCTTACCTGGAGAGCTTTGCAGCACCAGGAAAAAGACAGCAAAGAGCAGGTAGAGAATCTTCATGGCTGAAGTTTGACTGGGAGCTCACTGTTGCTGGAGAGAAGACACTGCGAGATAAAGAGGAGATGGAGAGTCTCTATTTATGGGCTACCAGGGATTGTGAAATGCTAATCTGTTGAAATCTTTTTTGAAGCATGTCACATTTACTAAATTTGTGCTGCAATCTGTTTATAATTATCATCATAATTATAATTTATACAAGTATCAGAGGGGTAGCCGTGTTAGTCTGGATCTGTAAAAAGCAACAGAGAGTCCTGTGGCACCTTTAAGACTAACAGATGTATTGGAGCATAAGCTTTCGTGGGTGAATGCCCACTTCGTGGATGCATTTGACATTCACCCACGAAAGCTTATGCTCCAATACATCTGTTAGTCTTAAAGGTGCCACAGGACTCTAAATTACTTACTAAATTTGTGCTGCAATCTATTTATAATTATCATCATAATTATAATTTATACAGCGTCATAAAAATACCTGGAGAATTTCAGGGAAACACAGTAATCAAGTTCCTGCCTTGTGGAAGTTACAATATGAGTATTTACAACTAGCAAATATCTACTGCCTGATCGAAAGCTCTCTGAAAAAATGGAAAGCCTCCTATTAAATTGAAATGAGGGTCCTTTCGCAGAGAAGAATTTAAGAACACAACTATACCTTGGAAGCATTTAAAGCAGGGCATGTGCATATTGTTTTGTACAGTATTTAATCAATATTTTACTTGTATTTAAGGAAATTTACTAATTTCGTGCATTAAACCCATTCCAAAGAGGTTAAAAATCCTTTTTAAGAGAGATTTATGAGAAATAAAGTGAATAACATTATAAATACTGCGTGCCAGGAATCCATGGAATTTTTGCTGTGTATCTAAATTGAGGAATTTTATATTTAGAGATGGTAGAAAACCATGAGGTTTCCCTTTCTTTTTTCTCTCATAACAAGCATCAGCCTTAACGATAACTATCTAAAGTAGAGACATAAAATGTTGATGCATCAAAGAAGGGGAAGCCAGTGGCCTTTGCAGGTGCCAAGCACCTCTCAGGATTAGTCTCATTCTTTCAGGACAGAGAGAACAAGAAGTGATTGGGCTTAAACTGCAGCCAGGGAAATGTAAGAACATTTCTAAGGGTTCTATAGAGCTGTATGACACCTCCAAGTTCCCTGGGGGATTCATTCTAACCAGGGTTCAGAGCCTACAAAATACAACCCCCTGCACAAAGCTTCACAGATCCCTTCGCAGACCCCCTCCTATTCCCCTTCTTCCTCTTTCCCACCATTTCCTCCCGTTTGGAAGCACCAAATAGAAAAGTTGAGGGGAGTGAATGGAGAATGAAAATCCACGGGGAGGAGGACATCCATAGAGCAACAGGGAGCTGTGACAGGGCAGTGAGCTGTCCCTCTCATCTCCCAGTCAGTGCCTCTATTTCAACTGTCTCTCTGTTGTTGGAAGGTGCTGGTCTTCTCACCTGCTACTTTCTCCACAGAGAAAGGTCAAGGGGCACTGGATGTTTCTCTTCCAAGGGGGGACACAAGGAGCAGGCACATCACCCTGACTGCCACCTCACACCTATAATTTCCCTGCTATGTTCTTGCCATTCACGCAGAGAAGTTAGATAAAAACAGATAGAGCCAGAATTGATAATGGCTTTAATTTCTCCTCTATGATTTATAAATATACTGTGGTTAGGGGTATGAACTGTATGCTACTATTCGAGTTTTAAAGATGGTATTTGATTCTATTGATCTAGACAATCTTTGGGCAAAATTAAGAAGGATGGGTATCGATCTAAGATTTCTGAACATTTTGGAGACTCTGCACCAGAGTGCTGTGGGTCGGGTAAAGGCAATGGAGAATGTTTTCCCAGTGGCTTGGGAAGAACACCAGGGATGCCTTCTAGCACCTCTTGTTATTAATTTATATATCAATGATACAGTGGATGTTATAAAGGAAAATTAATTTTCTCCACCACACATTAAAGGTAGACTTATCTCACTGTTACTATATTCTGATGACATGGTTGTTTTATCGCAAACTCCATGAGGCATCTTCTGGCTATTATCTCAATTTTCCTCTTATTTAAACTTCCAAGACCTGGTTCTCATTTATAGTGAGACCAAGTCACGATTTCTGGGAAGAAGCATCCGCACATTGAGCGGAAGATCGGAGGCCACCCTGTAGAACAAGTCTCTGCTTTGACTTATTTAGGGATAAAGTTTCATGATTCAGGCAGCTGGTCCCCTTATCATAAAGACTTAAAACAAAAGGCCCTTAACTCTGTTCAAGGGGTGCTGTGTTTTACCTGATCATACGGTGGGAGCAGAGTTGCCCCAGTGCTAAGAATTTTTAATAATAAAATAATATTGCAGATGCTCTATGAGCATGTCTACATCGTAAAAAAGGGAAAACTGGGGCTGTCCCATGGCAGCTGACTCAGGCTCGTGGGGTTCGGGTTGTGGTGGTTTCATTGCTGTGTAGACTTCTGGGTCCGGCTGCAGCCCAAGCTTTGGGACCGTCCCACCTCACAGAGTCCTAGAGCCCAGGCTGTAGCCCCAGTCCAGACATCTACGCAGCAGTGAAACAGCCCCACACCCTGAGGCCAGCCACGAGTGTCTAGTTGCTGTGTAGACATTCCCTCTGAAGTCACATTTGGATTAGGGGATCAAATTTCAGCCTTAGAGGTCAGCTATGCTGCTGTAGCTCTTGTAGTGTAGACATACCCTAAGTGTCTAGCCCTTAATACTCACAGCTTCACTTGGTGAAAAACTAACCGTTATCAGGGGTACAGTTGTTCTACCTCATTGATCCTACTTGGCCTCCAAGTGAGCACTGACTCCATTACAGAAGTTTGGAAATTTTCTTCAGTTTCCCTGGCTGTAGCTGTAGCCCCGTCACTTCTCATTCTCTTTATCAGTGATTATTTATATAGTATAGCATGGGATTTGTTTGTAAAAAGAAAGCTGATAAGCTCTGTTGATATGTTGTGAAACCAATGGAAAGTGAAAACCTGTAAACTGAAGCCCATTGAAATCTTATAAGTGCTATTTGGCCATTTCACCTGATGAACCCTTCGACTGGCATTTCTGAAGAGATCTCATAACATAGGTAGCCATCCTTCTTAGTAGCAGATGAAGTGTAGAGAATAACCAGTAAAGGGTACAGAGAGGAGAGCTGTTTTCTTTTTCTGTGCCATTAATGTTACCAGTATTATTAGTGAGTGAAATGACTTTATGTTGCAGTATGATGAGCTATTATCTATATCTAAATCTATATCTATCTATATATCTATATATATAAATAAATATAAATATAGATATATAGAGATATATTTCTCTTTAAAATTCACCAGTCCCTACCAGACTGCATGAGACATATACCCCATCAATGATGATTCCTTGTTTACAATTACACTTTGAGACCTATCAGTTAGCCAGCTTTTAATCCATTTAATGTATGCCATGTTAGTTTTATATATATATATATTTTTAATCCAAATGTCATGTGGTACCAAGTTAACAATAAGTCTATTGTATCAACAATATTATCTTCATGACCCATACTGGTAGTCTCATAAAAATATATATTAAGTTAGTTTGACAGGATTCTTTTCCATAAACCCATGCTGATTGGCATTAATTCTGTTACCTGCCTTCAATTCTGTATTAATCCTGTCTATATCAACTATTCCATTATCTTTCTTGCGATTGATGTCAGACTGATAAGCCTATAATAACCCAGGGCTTCCTGTTCACCCATTTTAAGTACTGGCACAACAATAGCTGTCTACCAGTCTTCTGCAACTTCCCCAGTGTTCAAGACTTATTGAAAACCAACATTAATAGTCCAGCCAGCTTCTCAGCCAACTCCTTTAAAATACACAACTTTCTCCAATATGCTCTCAGTACTCAGTACTCTCAGATTAGCTGGTTAATGAATCTTCCTCAAACTGCAGACACCTGCAGACACCTCTAGATAGATTTTAATTTTCTATATTGTTTCTAAAATGTACATTATGCTGCCACATCAAGTCCTAGCTTGATCTTGTCTATCTGCTATGGACTTCTAGGTATAAAGCAAACACTATAGAAGAAACTGATAAAAGGTGAAGTTACTTCACAAGTGAGTGAGAGTTTGTGGTTAGCTCCGCTAGCAACTGTTGCTGTTACTCAATCTAACTCCTCTGTGAGCCACAGATACAGCATCTGCAATTAGACATGTTTTAACGACTTAGCCCTAAGTTCTGCAAAGGATTCTTGATCATCCCTGGACATAGATGACACTATTAAAAATACTAATAACTTGGGACCAAACTCTATGTGTGTGTGTATTACTTGCGCACCTTGTTCATACAGTATTGATTAATATTCGTAGTTTATTTTTTTTATTTTTCCTATTTTTATGCATCCATCCCATTAAAGAGATGTCTCCAATCCTTGAAAAATCACAGAATAACCTTCATAATATTGAGGATACCGTGAGTCATGAATATATGTATGTGGGTGGGGGCATCATGTGGTGTATAAGAATTGAATATTATCCTTTTAACCTATTGGGATCCCTCCAGTCGGCTTCCGTGTTTCCTACTCATGTAGCCATCAAAATTGTTGGAGCAGAAGTCTCCATGGGAAGTCAGGCCTAGTATGTTCATACCCAATAATACACAGTTGTGTGGAATGCAGCGGGGCCTGTGTGGTTTTCCTGTAGTCTTTGTGTGTCATAGAGAGCAAGGGCACAAGAAGTCCATTTAAAATGACTTTGACAGTCTTTGCCATGACAAAGCCGGGAACTGAACATGACCATAGTCGAATGAGATCCCAGCTAGTCAGCAGAGCGGACTCCAGCAGAGCTCAGTCTTCATGTAGGGTTGGTCCCTGTCCCTCCCCCTGAAGATCCATCAATCTCTGTGTGGATTGGGAGGGTAGTGCCCCCCCCTTGGGAGCCTGCTGAAGAGAGGAGATGGGGGCAGCCAAGTAGCCTGCAGAGAGAAGGGAGGGAGAAGCCATTGGGGCCCCTTGAAAACACTCTTGAGGTGTGAGGCAGGGGAGATTTGGGGTTTGGGAGTTAGAGGAACATGAGGTGGGTTGAAGGAGAAGAAGGAGGGGGTGTGATGAAGAGGAAAGGGATATGTGGTGGGATCAGGGGAATGAGAGGCACATGGTGTGGAAATTAGAGGGGCTAGAGTTACATGGGGGGGTGATGGGTAACTGGGACTTGTGGGGTGGGACTGGGGGGACTCAGAGGCACACAGAAGGGATATGGGGGGCACCAAACTGACCTGAGCCCTTGTTTGGGGAATATATTGGGGAGCCGGGGCTTTGAAGTGTGTGTGGGTGTGGGTGTGTGGGGGGATCTTTCTGAAGAGGGAAATAGAAGCCAGGCATTAGAATTGGGAGATCAGACAGTGATGGGAGCAGTTTGCATAAGGACTAGGTCTGTGCCATTTCCTGCCCAGGCATAGAAGAGAGAGGGGGGATAGGAGGTGCTGAAGGGGATGGGCTCGGTGGGTTTACTGGGAGGGAGGGGACATCCTCTGAAAACATGGAAACCTCCTTATTTCCCCTGGGCTTGGGAATAGGAGAACCTGTTGTAGAGTGGCATTGGAACGGAGATCTGGGTGCTGTAGTGTTCCCAGGTGGGGTTACATAAAGGCTTTTTTTGGAGGGAATAAGTCCCAGGTGTTGAGGGGATGGAAAAGGGCAGAGCTAGGAAGTAGCCACTCTAGGGAGAGTGGTGCCTTCAGAGCTGTATAGATACCAGTGTGGAAGAGAAGGGGGAGGGCTGTGTAGGTGAGGTGCTGACAGTGAAGCAATGAGCAGTATAGAAGGGGCATACAGTGCAGGGGGCCCAGCGTAGACACCCCTTGGTGTTTTCCTTTAGTTCTGCATTATAATAAGAAGACTGGAAATCTGGCTGCCATGTGTGGTACATGGAAAACTGTGTTAAAATACAAACTAACACTTCAAGTCTGAAAGGGGTATCCTGATCCCTCTTGCAGGTTATGGGGCTCTTAGGGAAAAGTGCAAGCTGTGTTGTTGGCAGTCAGTCTTCAGAGAAAAAGCCTAAAGTAAGGTGGAGTGAGTTGAGCCTCTTTGTTTTAGGGAGCAGCCTGCTTTGTCTCTATCTGTTTTGGAGTTCGTTTGTGTTATTGTTCTGAATTCTAAGAAGTAGCGTTACATTGCAACCTTCCAGCAAGAGAATTTTGTTTTATCTCTTTTCCATTTGTATGCCATGAAAATAGTACCATGGAGCAATGAGATAGGGGTTATAAATCAATCTGTGAGAGAACCCGCTTCTCTTAAAAACAAGAAATGGAATGGATTAGTAACAGTGGTAGAAAATAAATATTGATCTGTCCATGTGAGCGTGTAGAAACACAAACAGTTGCTCTGACCACTGTGTCCCAATCACTCATGTGTGGATTTAACATTCAATAGGGATTAATGTTTTTATTTTTTAATCTCCTTTCATTTAAAAAAAATGGATTTCCAATCAGAAGGACAATAGCAGGTCCCCACCCCTTCCACCACGACAAATGTGCACTTGTTAGTTTTGTGTTTTCACCACAATTTGATTCCCCCAGTTATAATAAAATCTATCTGTTTCTGGGTGATCAAAGTCTCCTGTTTGGATTTCCCCAGATCACAAGGTACTTTGCATCCCCAGTAATGCTGTTTCCAAACATGTTTCATCAGAAAATGTTTCACCATCTCTAATACGCACCTTTTCCGCAGTAGAACTGTAGCCCCACTATAGGGCTACATTGCTTTACTTTATGGTAACTAGAGCAACTTTGTTCTAGCAGTAAAATGTCTCTGTGCTTATATAATTTGACACCAAGCTGAGAAGGGCTGCAAGCACTTTGGAGGATGGGATTAGAATATAAAAGGACCTTGCTAAAATGAAGAATTGCTCTTAAAAAATATAATGGAATTCAATAAAGTACTTCACTTAAGAAGGCAAAATTAAATGCCCAACTGTAAAATGGAGAATAACTGGCTAGGTGGTTGTACTGCTGAAAAGGATCTAGGGGCTATAGTGGATTATAAACTGAATATGAGTCAACAATATGATGCAGTTGTAAGAAAAGGTTAATATAACTCTGCAGTGTATTAACACAAGGATCGTATGTAAGACATGGGAGGTAATTGTCCTGCTCTGCCCAGCACTAGCGAGGCCACATCTGGAGTGCTGTGTCCAATTCTGGGTGCCACACTGAAAGAAGGATGTGGCCAAATTGGAGAGACTCCACAGGAGAGCTTCAAAAAAGAATCAAACGTTTAGAAAACCTGACCTGGGAGGAAAGGCGAAGGTACCTGGGCATGTTTAGTCTTTTGGAAAGAAGACTGAGGGGGAGGGGGGGACCTAATAACAGTCTTCAAATATGTAAAGGGCTGTGATAAAGAGCATGGTGATCAACTGTTTTATAGGTCTACTGAAGGTAGAACAAGAAATAATGAGCTCAATTTTCAGCTTAGATATTAGGAAAACTCTCTAACTAAATTAAACTCTGGAATAGGCTTCCAAGGGAGGTTGTGGAATCCCCATCATTAGAGATATCACTGGTCTACAATTTTTGAGAATTCATCTGCTTCAGAGATAAAATGTGCTATTTATTATGTATTTTGATGTGCTGAATTCAAATATGACAATTAAAACAACTGATTGGCTACTTGTAATGAGGCATGGACTCACCCTTGCGTCGCCTCCTGCTGGTCGTACCGGGAATTAGCTCACCAGTTTCTGGAGCACCCTCTGCAAGCCAGTGATCTGCCTGTCATTGGCTCCCGTATCCCTCCCAGACCCCAGTGCCCTTGGCTTAGGTGCTACCCCCTGGCAGTACCCCACTCTTTCTCTGGGTCTCCCCTCCCAGGGGAACCCCCACCCCCATCCCAATGTCACCTCAGTTGTGGCTACTGCCAGTCACCATCTAGCCCCTGGTGCCCTGGGGCATACGGCAGTCTATCAGCCAATCATCACCGGCAACAAGGGGTTTGGACTGGCTGCCTTTACCCACCCTCAGGTTGCCCCTCTGCAACCCCAATACCTATGCAGACCTGGGACCAGGCCCTGCAGCCTGGGCTTCCCAGCCCTCTAAAGCCTTTCCCCAGCCCTGCCTTACTCTAGGTCCCCACTGAGCTTCCTGCAGCCAGGCCTGTCTCTCTCTCCTGTCAGAGGGAGACTGCCTGCTCTGGCTACCCTGGCCTTCTTATAAGGCTGAGTGGCTCAGTTTGGGGCGTGGCCCCAGCTGCAGCCACTTCCCCAATCAGCCGGGGTTTTGCCCCTTTACACAGCCCCTGCCCTCTGCAGGGCTTTTCCAACCCCTCAGGGCAGGAGCGGGTGTCCACCCCGCTACAGAGCGTGCTCAGGGTCCTCTGTGACTGCCCTCCTGGCTGGAGCACTCCCTCCTTCTCCTTCTCCTCTCCACCTGCCCTGCTAGTTGGAGCTCTCCCTTACTCCCTGGGCTGCTGTTGCTGCTGCTGGCTAGAGCTCTCTCCTTAGACTGCTGCTGCTACTGCTGCTACCACTGCTGCTGAGTCAGGGGTGGGGGGGCCTTGCCGGTCAGCCCCCCCTCCTCACCATCTTTGGAGGGAGAAGCTAAGACCCCCCACCTTCACCATCAGCACTACCACCTGTGGGGGGGTCCTTCCTGCTTGGCTGCCAGGGTTGTCGGAGCTACTACTACTGCTGCTGCTGCTGCCGCCGGTGCTGTGCGTGTCCTGGAGAGCTGCTAGAGCCTGGAGGTGGAGGAAGAGGACTGCGCGGTCCATCGGCTGCTGGGGGAGCGCTTGAGACTCTGGAGACCACTGTGGAGGGGGCTGTTTTGGACTGAGTAATTTTCAAACTGTGCTCTAGTGGTGGGGGTCTAGACTGTGTTTGTGGGGACACAGGGGGTGTGGCGTGGAGCCTGCCCCCTGGTCCATCTGTGTGTCCCCCCCCCCAAACCCCCACCACCACCGGTGCCCCCTCCACCACCAACCCCACAGCCCATTTTCCATCTGCCTCCGCTCCTGCCTCTGGGACTCGGCTGCTTTCCTGGCCTGCCACGCCATACTGACAGCGTTTGGGCCTGCAGCGGCGGGCAGGCGGCCCGTACATTGACTTTTCGCAAGCGCTCGTGGGCGCACCTGCCCCCCTGGACTGACCCCTTCCCCTTTTGCAACAGGCCTCCCAGCTTTGCCCTTTGCTGCCTACCCCCTTTGCCCTCTGTAGGCTTTTGCCCTTCCCCAGCTTCAGTTTGTTTGCCTGCCCCGCCCCTTTCCCTCTGTAGTTTGGTTTCGTTGTCCCACCCCAGCCCTGTGGTTAGCCCCTTGGTTCCTCTGCCCCATTCCCAGCCTCGTTACTCCCTTGCGCCCTCCTTCCCCTGATTGACCTTTCCCCTCGTGTGCCCATGCCCCCTCCCGTGCGCTTGTGCCCCCCGTCACATTTTGGTTAATCACTGCACCCCTTTCTGTTATTGTGACCTTCCCTACCTTAGTGTAACTAGAGGAGCCGGTGTCGGTGATTGTTCCCCCTAAGCCCTTGATATTCCCGCATCTCCCTGTGTTTCGGTGCCCTCCTCCCCTGCCTGCAGCCTAGCGGGGAGGAGTGGTTGACCTGCCTTTCCTTTAGCCATCCCCCCCCCCTTTTTTTTTTTCTCCAGTGTGTTTTTCCCTCCCTCCCTGTTCAATATGGAGGGGGACACGGTGGGCGAGCCCCCCCAAGTAGGCCCCGCCACCCCTCCCTCGCCTGTCCCCTTAGCCTCTACCTCAACCTCCGCTGCCGAGCCACCTGCCACCACTGCGGCATTGGCAGCGGCAGGCGACGGGGTGACCTCCGCTGCTGCCACGTCCCTAGCTCCCTCCAATTATGGGGGAGCTGCCCCAACCGGCAGGAAAGGCCAGGGCAAGAAAAAAGGAAAGAGCCCCGCTAAAAAGACTGGGCCCTCCATGGCAGGGGCTGCCTCCACTGCTGCGGCCCTGCCACCGGCCGCAACAATCCTTCCCGCTGCTCCCTCCACCAGCTCTGCGGGTGCCCCTCCCCCAGCCCCTAGGGCGTATGCCCAGGTGGCAGCGGCCACCGGTATGCCATCTCGCCCATCCACCGCCTCCGCTTCCAACTATAGTGGCCTGGGCCCCTTCCCCACCTTGACTAGGAGGCATGGCATCCGTTGCCTCCAGGTACCCGCCTCGCCGCACGTGGAGACCTACGTGCGGGCGTTGGCGAGGGTGGTGGGGCCCGCGGCCATCGTGGCGGCCTCCAAAATGTATGGCAAGGTTGTCTTTTTCCTTGCCTCGGAGGCCGCCGCCCAAGAGGCGGTGGAGACAGGCCTGGCGGTGGGGGGCGTATTCGTCCCCCTGGAGCCGCTAGAGGACCTGGGTGTCCGTGTGGTCCTTACCTCTGTTCCTCCTTACCTTCCCAATGTCGCCCTGCTGCCCGCCCTTTCCACCCTGGGGAAACCTATTTCCATCGTTCGCCCTCTCTCGCTAAGATGCAAGGACCCCGCCCTCCGTCACGTCCTCTCGTTCCGCCGGCACGTGCAGCTCCAACTGCCGCCGGCGGCACGTGCTGGAGAGGCGCTTGAGGGGTCTTTCTTGGTCCCCTATCGGGGGACCCATTGCCGGGTGTACTATTCTACGGGGGAGGCCCGGTGCTACCTCTGCCGGGCGATAGGGCACGTCCGGAGGGACTGCCCCTTGGCCCGGCACGGAGGAGCGTCCGGGACCCCCGAGCCCCGGCAGAGTGCCAGCCCCACCATTGCTGGCGCTCCTAGTTGCCCGGTACCCAGAGCCGCCCCTCCTCTTTCTCGGACCACCACTGCTCCCGCTCGGGCTCAAGGGGTATCTCCCCCACCATGCCCAGATGAGCGAGAGAGCCCCGTCTCTGCTATGTGCACTGTGGCGGGGCCTGTAGAGGAGGGTGCGGTGGGGGTATTGCCGGGCGCGAGAGAGGGCCCTCCCCAGGGGGATTCTGCCCCCCCTCCTACTGCCCCATTGTTACCTCCTCAGGTCCTCGAGCCGTCATCTCTGCCCCCCGACCCAATCCCTGTCACCCAGCCCGCAGACGATGCCATGGAGGGCTGGACCCTTGTGCAGGGAAAGCGGGGCAAGCGGAAGGCTCGAGCTCCACTCCTGCCATCCGGTGCGGAGGCCCCCCGGAAAACCAGGAAGGGGGGCTCCGCTGCTGAGCCTTCCGCTTTGCCCGCGGGTGCTTTACATCTACCGTTGCCGGTTGGGGAAGCTGTGGCAGCACCGGAGGATGCCGCCATCCATTCTCCGCGGTCCTTCCTCGCGGAGGCCCACGTTGCGGCCCCTCCTACCCCCTTACCACCTATACCCTCTGCGATGCTCGAGGCAAGCGTCGCCTCGGGTGTTAGCGGGGATGATCCCGGGGTGGTGGGAGGTGAGCTGCCCTCTATCTATGAGGAGATCGAGGCCCTGGGTCTGACCCCGGTCACCCAGGGGGAGGACGACCCTTTGCCAGCGGGCCTTGATCTAGCCGCTCTCACCTCAACCCTCCCTTCTGCGTCTCCTGTTCCCCTGACCGCTGCTCCTGCCTTCGAGGAACCCCTGGACTCCTTGCCCTGCCCGGCTGCGGGTGCCGCATCGCTGACGGCCGCCGAGCCTCTTCAGGCGACGGCCGGTGCCTCGCGGCCGGGACTCGAGTTACCAGGGGTATCCCTTGTTGGTGTGGGGCAACCGAGTTCCTTCCCGAGTGGGGGCCCCATTGCAGATTGTTCACCATCTGCTGCCGTGGCTGTTCCATCTGCCGTAGAGCCTGAGCCCGGCATCCCTGGGGACCCCCTCCCTAACCCTCAGACCCCTGGGCCCGACCGAGAGGAGCTACCTTCCAGCTGTCCAGCTCCTGGGGCCCAGGATCCCGCCTCTGTCCCTCTTCCCGACCCTACTCCTGCCCCCGGCCCTACCCCTACTCCTGACCCCAGCCCTGTCCCCTCCACCTCCCACGATGCCATTGCCGCCTCTGGGGATGTCTCTTTCTCTTTCCCAGAGGGTGACCCCCAGGGAGCGGCTTTTGTGTTCCCCAGTCCCGACCCACTAGGGGCTGCTCTTCTCCCTCCGCCGCCGCCCCCCATTAAGCCGGGGTCTGAGGCGGACCGTGTGGCGCCGGTCCATCGGGCGCCACGTCGAGGGTCCGCCCCTTGCCTGCCCGTCTCAGTGGGCCACGGGGCCGAGCCAGGGGCCCCAACGGGGGATGATCTGCAGCCAGTGACCCCACCCCCCCATATGCTGCGAGAAGAGCTGCGGGAGTTTTTAGAAGATGTGCGTGGCTCCCGCAATAAGGTGCCGCTCGCTCTCCAGCGATGGGGGGATTTCCACCAGATCCTCCGGGCCGCGAGGGCCCTCATGGGGGAGGGTAAAAGGACCGGAAAGCAGGGTGCTGCGGCTTACCAGCGGGTCCGCAGCTTCCGTGACTCCTTGCTCACCTTCGGGGTGGGTCACGGTTTGCTGCGCGGCCCAATGGGGGCCGCGAGCGTCCCTGCCAGCGAGGATCCCCCCCAGCCCTCCTCATGCCACCTATCTCTTTTGCAACATTGAACACCCGGGGCTGTAGGGTGGGTCTCCGCAGGTGCCAGGTGCTCTCCTTCCTTCGGGAAGGGGGGTACTCTGTGGTTTTCCTGCAGGAGACCCACACGGATCCGGCCGCCGAAGACAGCTGGCGGCTGGAGTGGGGGGACAAGGTCTACTTTAGCCATCTCACAGCTCGTACGGCTGGAGTGGCTACCCTGTTCTCTCCCGACCTACGGCCCGAGGTGCTGGGGGTTGCCGAGGTTGTGCCGGGCCGCCTGCTGCACCTCCGGGTCCGTATGGAGGGGCTTGTGGTTAATCTTGTCAACGTCTATGCCCCGACATCGGGCCCGGAGCGGCTGCCTTTCTATCAGCAGGCATCCGCCTTCCTCGGCTCCTTGGATCCTCGTGAGTGCCTGGTTCTGGGCGGGGACTTCAACGCTACCCTCGAGGAGCGGGACCGCTCGGGGACCGAGCAGTGCCCGGCCGCAGCGGACGTCCTCCGGGAGATTGTAGAACGTCATTCCCTGGTGGACGTCTGGCGCGACCACCACCCGGACGACGTCTCCACGTTCACCTACGTCCGGGTGGAAGTCCATCGGTCGTGCCACTCCCGGTTGGACCGCATTTACTTGTCACGTCTCCATCTCTCACGGGCCCACTCCTCCGATGTGCGGCCGGCCCCCTTTTCTGATCACCATTTAGTCACCGTGACGGCCTCTCTATGTGGGGAGAGGCCGGGGCCGGCCTATTGGCACTTTAACAATAGCTTGTTGGAGGATGTGGGCTTCGTGGCGTCCTTCCGGGAGTTCTGGCTGGTCTGGCGAGGGCAGCGGCGTGCCTTTCCCTCGGCGCGGCGATGGTGGGACCTAGGAAAGGTGCGCGCCCGGCTCTTCTGCCGTGATTACACCCGGGGCGCCAGCCGACGGAGGGATGTGGCGATAGAGCAGTTGGAACGGGAGGTCTTGGAGCTAGAGAGGCGTCTGGCCGCCAGCCCTGAGGATCCATCCCTTTGTGGAGCGTGCCGGGAGAAGCGGGAGGAGCTCCGGGCCCTCGACGATCATCGGGCCCGGGGTGCTTTTGTTCGATCCCGCATCCGCCTCCTTCGGGAGATGGATCGCGGCTCCCGCTTCTTCTACGCCCTGGAGAAAAGGAGGGGGGCCAAGAAGCACGTCACCTGCCTTCTAGCGGAGGACGGCACCCCCCTTACGGATCCGGTGGAGATGTGCCAGAGGGCCAAGGCCTTCTACGCACACCTTTTCTCCCCGGATCCGACTGACCCTACCGCTTGCAGAGTGCTCTGGGACGGACTCCCAACGGTCAGCGCGGGCGACCGGGACCGGCTGGAGTCGCCTCTCTCTCTGGCCGAGTTCTCGGAAGCCCTCCGCCGCATGCCCACCAATAAATCTCCGGGCATGGACGGGCTGACCGTGGAGTTCTACCGCGTGTTCTGGGACGTCCTCGGCCCGGACCTAGTCACCGTCTGGGCCGAGGCCTTGCGAAGCGGGGTCCTCCCTCTTTCGTGCAGGCGAGCCGTGCTCACCTTATTGCCGAAGAAGGGGGACCTCCGCGACTTACGGAATTGGCGTCCCGTCTCGCTCCTCAGCACGGACTACAAAATCGTAGCCAAGGCCATCTCGCTGCGGCTGGGGTCCGTGCTGGAGGACGTGATCCACCCAGACCAGACCTACACCGTCCCGGGCCGTAGCATTTTTGATAACCTCTATCTGGTCCGGGATCTTCTGGAACTTGGGTGTAGGGATGGTCTGTCGTTCGCCCTCCTGTCCCTGGATCAGGAGAAGGCGTTCGACAGGGTGGACCACGGGTATCTCCTGGGCACTCTGCAGGCGTTAGGCTTCGGACCCCAGTTTGTGGGTTTTCTCCAGGTGCTGTACGCCTCCGCAGAGTGTCTGGTCAAGCTCAACTGGACCCTGACCGAGCCGGTCAGCTTCGGGCGGGGAGTGCGGCAGGGGTGCCCCCTCTCGGGCCAGCTGTACGCTCTGGCGATCGAGCCCTTCCTCTGTCTCCTCCGCAAGAGGTTGACGGGGTTGGTGCTTCGGGAACCGGAGCTGCGGCTGGTCCTGTCGGCGTATGCCGACGATGTGCTCCTCGTGGTCCAGGACCCGGGCGACTTGGTGCGGGTGGAGGCTTGCCAGACCGTGTACTCGGCGGCCTCCTCCGCCCGGGTCAACTGGGTCAAGAGCTCTGGCCTGGTGGTAGGGGCCGGGTGGCAGGCGAGCTCCCTCCCACCCGCGCTTCAGGCCATCCGGTGGAGCGCAGGTCCGCTGCTCTATCTCGGCGTTTACCTTTCTGCCACGCATCCGTCTCCGCCGGAGAACTGGCAAGGTTTACAGGGCAGGGTGACGGAGCGGCTCCGGAAATGGACAGGACTACTCCGGTGCCTCTCCCTTCGTGGGAGGGCACTGGTACTCAATCAACTAGTCCTGTCCATGCTCTGGCACCGTCTCAACACCCTGGTCCCGGCCCCGGGCTTCCTGGCCGACCTCCGGAGGGTGATTCTGGAGTTCTTTTGGCCAGGACTGCACTGGGTCTCTGCAGGGGTCCTCCATCTGCCCCTGGAGGAGGGAGGGCAGGGCCTGAAGTGCCTCCACACTCAGGTCCATGTCTTCCGCCTCCAGGCCCTGCAGAGGCTCCTTTATGGTGCAGGTAATCCGGCGTGGAGCGTATTGGCGCACGCCTTCCTGCGCCGCTTCCGAGGGCTCCGATACGACCGGCAGCTCTTTTATCTCGATCCGAGAGGTCTTCCGCGAGACCTCTCCGGGCTGCCGGTCTTCTACCAGGACCTCCTCCGGACCTGGAAACTGTTCTCAGCGACCAGGTCCGTGGCGGCCACCGAGGGGGCAGATCTCCTCGCGGAGCCCCTGCTACACAATCCCCAGCTCCGTGTGCAGGTGGCGGAGTCCCCCGCGGTGCGCCAGAGGTTGGTCCTGGCAGAAGTCACTAGAGTCGGAGACCTCCTGGACTACGACCGGGGAGACTGGCTGGATCCCCTGACGCTCGCTCGGCGCATGGGGCTCTCCAGGCCTTGTACTTCCCAGCGCGTACTTCAGGAGGTGAGGGCCGCTTTGCCGCCCGCTGCTCGGGTTTGCCTCGACCGGATCCTGCACGAGGGCACGCCCCGCCCACCCTCCACCCCTGGCCCTCCGGACCTTTTCATCGGGCCCCTGCCCCGTGGACCCAACCGGTCCCCACGCCCCTTCTCCGTGAGCCGGCTGCACGACTTGCAGCCGGTTCGTTTCCTGACCGCGCCAAGGAAACATCTATACACGCTCGTGCTGCACACTCTTCACTTCCTCTCCCTCGTGTCCCGCCCCGATACAAAGTGGCGGGACCTCCTGCCACCTGTCGAGGGTGAGAAGCCCCGGTGGGCCAGCCTCTATTCCACTCTGGTCCCGAGGCCCGCCGGGGATATCAGCTGGCGGCTCCTTCATGGGGCCGTGAGCACGGGCGTGTACTTGGCGCGGTTTACCCTAGTCCCAGACACCTGTCCTTTCTGCGGCGTGAGGGAGACCCTGGCTCACGTTTACTTAGAGTGTGCCAGGTTGCAGCCCCTACACCGGCTCCTCACCGATATTATGTTACGTTTTTGGTTACACTTTTCCCCTCACCTTCTCATTTATGCACTCCCTATCCGTGGCCCCACAAAGTCGCGGGACCTCCTGGTCAACTTCCTCTTGGCACTGGCTAAACAGGCCATCTATAAAACCAGGGAGAGGAGGTTGGCCGATGGAGGTTCCTGTGACTGCGGGGCCTGTTTCCGATCCTCTGTCCGTTCACGTATCCGAGCAGAGTTCCTCTGGGCGGCATCCACTGGCTCCCTTGAAGCCTTTGAGGAGCAGTGGGCGCTGTCCGGGGTTCTCTGCTCGGTGTCCCCGTCTGGTTCTCTTCTTTTGACCCTTTGACCACACTCCTGTCCCTGTTTTTACATTAGTTGTCCCCCGTAATTATTTGAGTTCCAGGCCCTGTGGATCCTCCCCTTAGGCTGGGGGGGGATCCTTTAGCAGTGGGCGGGCTTACGCCCGCCCACTTCCCGGAACCCAATAGGTACAGAGCGTGCTCAGGGTCCTCTGTGACTGCCCTCCTGGCTGGAGCACTCCCTCCTTCTCCTTGTCCTCTCCACCTGCCTTGCTAGTTGGAGCTCTCCCTTACTCCCTGGGCTGCTGCTGCTGCTGGCTAGAGCTCTCTCCATAGACTACTACTGCTGCTGCTGCTGCTACCACTGCTGCTGAGTCAGGGGTGGGGGGGCCTTGCCGGTCAGCCCCCCCTCCTCACCATCTTTGGAGGGAGAAGCTAAGACCCCCCACCTTCACCATCAGCACTACCACCTGTGGGGGGGTCCTTCCTGCTTGGCTGCCAGGGTTGCCGGAGCTGCTACTGCTGCTGCTGCTGCCGGTGCTGTGCGTGTCCTGGGGAGCTGCTAGAGCCTGGAGGTGGAGGAAGAGGACTGCGCGGTCCATCGGCTGCTGGGGGAGCGCTTGAGACTCTGGAGACCACTGTGGAGGGGGCTGTTTTGGACTGAGTAATTTTCGAACTGTGCTCTAGTGGTGGGGGTCTAGACTGCGTTTGTGGGGACACTGGGGGTGTGGCGTGGAGCCTGCCCCCTGGTCCATCTGTGTGTCCCCCCCCCCCCCCAAACCCCCACCACCACCGTTGCCCCCTCCACCACCAACCCCACAGCCCATTTTCCATCTGTCTCCGCTCCTGCCTCTGGGACTCTGCTGCTTTCCTGGCCTGCCACGCCCTACTGACAGCGTTTGGGCCTGCAGCGGCGGGCAGGCGGCCCGCACATTGACTTTTTCGCAAGCGCTCGTGGGCGCACCTACCCCCCCCCGGACTGACCCCTTCCCCTTTTGCAACAGGCCCCCCAGCTTTGCCCCTTGCTGTCTACCCCCTTTGCCCTCTGTAGCCTTTTGCCCCTCCCCAGCTTCGGTTTGTTTGCCTGCCCCGCCCTTTTCCCTTTGCAGTTTGATTCCGTTGTCCCACCCCAACCCTGCGGTTAGCCCTTTGGTTCCTCTGCCCCATTCCCAGCCTGGTTGCTCCCTTGCGCCCCCCTTGCCCTGATTGACCTCTCCCCTCGTGTGCCCATGCCCCCTCCCGTGCGCTTGTGCCCCCCATCACATTTTGGTTAATCACTGCACCCCTTCTGTTATTGTGACTTTCCCTCCCTTAGTGTAACTAGAGGAGCCGGTGTCGGTGACTGTCCCCCCTCAGCCCTTGATACTCCCGCATCTCCCTGCGTTTCGGTGCCCTCCTCCCCTGCCTGCAGCCTAGCGAGGAGGAGTGGTTGACCTGCCTTTCCTTTAGCCGCCCCCTCCCCTTTTTTTCTCCAGTGTGTTTTCCCCTCCCTCCCTGCTCAATATGGAGGGGGACACGGTGGGCGAGCCCCCCCAAGTAGGCCCCGCCACCCCTCCCCCGCCTGTCCCCTTAGCCCCTACCTCAACCTCCGCTGCCGAGCCACCTGCCACCACTGCGGCATTGGCAGCGGCAGGCGACGGGGTGACCTCCGCTGCTGCCACGTCCCTAGCTCCCTCCAATTATGGGGGAGCTGCCCCAGCCGGCAGGAAAGGCCAGGGCAAGAAAAAAGGAAAGAGCCCCGCTAAAAAGACTGGGCCCTCCATGGCAGGGACTGCCTCCACTGCCGCGGCCCCACCACCGGCCGCGGCATCCCTTCCCGCTGCTCCCTCCACCAGCTCTGCGGGTGCCCCTCCCCCAGGCCCTAGGGCGTATGCCCAGGTGGCAGCGGCCACCGGTATGCCATCTCGCCCATCCACCGCCTCCGCTTCCAACTATAGTGGCCTGGGCCCCTTCCCCACCTTGACTAGGAGGCATGGCATCCATTGCCTCCAGGTACCCGCCTCGCCGCACGTGGAGACCTACGTGCGGGCGTTGGCAAGGGTGGTGGGGCCCGCGGCCATCGTGGCGGCCTCCAAAATGTATGGCAAGGTTGTCTTTTTCCTTGCCTCGGAGGCCGCCGCCCAAGAGGCGGTGGAGAAAGGCCTGGCGGTGGGGGGCGTATTCGTCCCCCTGGAGCCGCTAGAGGACCTGGGTGTCCGTGTGGTCCTTACCTCTGTTCCTCCTTACCTTCCCAATGTCGCCCTGCTGCCCGCCCTTTCCACCCTGGGGAAACCTATTTCCATCGTTCGCCCTCTCTCGCTAGGATGCAAGGACCCCGCCCTCCGTCACGTCCTCTCGTTCCGCCGGCACGTGCAGCTCCAACTGCCGCCGGCGGCACGTGCTGGAGAGGCGCTTGAGGGGTCTTTCTTGGTCCCCTATCGGGGGACCCATTGCCGGGTGTACTATTCTACGGGGGAGGCCCGGTGCTACCTCTGCCGGGCGATAGGGCACGTCCGGAGGGACTGCCCCTTGGCCCGGCACGGAGGAGCGTCCGGGACCCCCGAGCCCCGGCAGAGTGCCAGCCCCACCATTGCTGGCGCTCCTAGTTGCCCGGTACCCGGAGCCGCCCCTCCTCCTTCTCGGACCACCACTGCTCCCGCTCGGGCTCAAGGGGTATCTCCCCCACCATGCCCAGATGAGCGAGAGAGCCCCGTCTCTGCTATGTGCACTGTGGCGGGGCCTGTAGAGGAGGGTGCGGTGGGGGTATTGCCGGGCGCGAGAGAGGGCCCTCCCCAGGGGGCTTCTGCCCCCCCTCCTACTACCCCATTGTTACCTCCTCAGGTCCTCAAGCCGTCATCTCTGCCCCCTGACCCAATCCCTGTTACCCAGCCCGCAGACGATGCCATGGAGGGCTGGACCCTAGTACAGGGAAAGCGGGGCAAGCGGAAGGCTCGAGCTCCACTCCTGCCATCCGGTGCGGAGGCCCCCCGGAAAACCAGGAAGGGGGGCTCCGCTGCTGAGCCTTCCGCTTTGCCCGCGGGTGCTTTACATCTACCGTTGCCGGTCGGGGAAGCTGTGGCAGCACCGGAGGATGCCGCCATCCATTCTCCGCGGTCCTTCCTCGCGGAGGCCCACGTTGCGGCCCCTCCTCCCCCCTTACCACCTATACCCTCTGCGATGCTCGAGGCAAGCGTCGCCTCGGGTGTTAGCGGGGATGATCCTGGGGTGGTGGGAGGTGAGCTGCCCTCTATTTATGAGGAGATCGAGGCCCTGGGTCTGACCCCGGTCACCCAGGGGGAGGACGACCCTTTGCCAGCGGGCCTTGATCTAGCCGCTCTCACCTCAACCCTCCCTTCTGCGTCTCCTGTTCCCCTGACCGCTGCTCCTGCCTTCGAGGAACCCCTGGATTCCTTGCCCTGCCCGGCTGCGGGTGACGCATCGCTGACGGCCGCCGAGCCTCTTCAGGCGACGGCCGGTGCCTCGCGGCCGGGACTCGAGTTACCAGGGGTATCCCTTGTTGGTGTGGGGCAACCGAGTTCCTTCCCGAGTGGGGGCCCCATTGCAGATTGTTCACCATCTGCTGCCGTGGCTGTTCCATCTGCCGTAGAGCCTGAGCCCGGCATCCCTGGGGACCCCCTCCCTAACCCTCAGACCCCTGGGCCCGACCGAGAGGAGCTACCTTCCAGCTGTCCAGCTCCTGGGGCCCAGGATCCCGCCTCTGTCCCTCTTCCCGACCCTACTCCTGCCCCCGGCCCTACCCCTACTCCTGACCCCAGCCCTGTCCCCTCCACCTCCCACGATGCCATTGCCGCCTCTGGGGATGTCTCTTTCTCTTTTCCAGAGGGTGACCCCCAGGGAGCGGCTTTTGTGTTCCCCAGTCCCGACCCACTAGGGGCTGCTCTTCTCCCTCCGCCGCCGCCCCCCATTAAGCCGGGGTCTGAGGCGGACCGTGTGGCGCCGGTCCATCGGGCGCCACGTCGAGGGTCCGCCCCTTGCCTGCCCGTCTCAGTGGGCCACGGGGCCGAGCCAGGGGCCCCAACGGGGGATGATCTGCAGCCAGTGACCCCACCCCCCCATATGCTGCGAGAAGAGCTGCGGGAGTTTTTAGAAGATGTGCGTGGCTCCCGCAATAAGGTGCCGCTCGCTCTCCAGCGATGGGGGGATTTCCACCAGATCCTCCGGGCCGCGAGGGCCCTCATGGGGGAGGGTAAAAGGACCGGGAAGCAGGGTGCTGCGGCTTACCAGCGGGTCCGCAGCTTCCGTGACTCCTTGCTCACCTTCGGGGTGGGTCACGGTTTGCTGCGCGGCCCAATGGGGGCCGCGAGCGTCCCTGCCAGCGAGGATCCCCCCCAGCCCTCCTCATGCCACCTATCTCTTTTGCAACATTGAACACCCGGGGCTGTAGGGTGGGTCTCCGCAGGTGCCAGGTGCTCTCCTTCCTTCGGGAAGGGGGGTACTCTGTGGTTTTCCTGCAGGAGACCCACACGGATCCGGCCGCCGAAGACAGCTGGCGGCTGGAGTGGGGGGACAAGGTCTACTTTAGCCATCTCACAGCTCGTACGGCTGGAGTGGCTACCCTGTTCTCTCCCGACCTACGGCCCGAGGTGCTGGGGGTTGCCGAGGTTGTGCCGGGCCGCCTGCTGCACCTCCGGGTCCGTATGGAGGGGCTTGTGGTTAATCTTGTCAACGTCTATGCCCCGACATCGGGCCCGGAGCGGCTGCCTTTCTATCAGCAGGCATCCGCCTTCCTCGGCTCCTTGGATCCTCGTGAGTGCCTGGTTCTGGGCGGGGACTTCAACGCTACCCTCGAGGAGCGGGACCGCTCGGGGACCGAGCAGTGCCCGGCCGCAGCGGACGTCCTCCGGGAGATTGTAGAACGTCATTCCCTGGTGGACGTCTGGCGCGACCACCACCCGGACGACGTCTCCACGTTCACCTACGTCCGGGTGGAAGTCCATCGGTCGTGCCACTCCCGGTTGGACCGCATTTACTTGTCACGTCTCCATCTCTCACGGGCCCACTCCTCCGATGTGCGGCCGGCCCCCTTTTCTGATCACCATTTAGTCACCGTGACGGCCTCTCTATGTGGGGAGAGGCCGGGGCCGGCCTATTGGCACTTTAACAATAGCTTGTTGGAGGATGTGGGCTTCGTGGCGTCCTTCCGGGAGTTCTGGCTGGTCTGGCGAGGGCAGCGGCGTGCCTTTCCCTCGGCGCGGCGATGGTGGGACCTAGGAAAGGTGCGCGCCCGGCTCTTCTGCCGTGATTACACCCGGGGCGCCAGCCGACGGAGGGATGTGGCGATAGAGCAGTTGGAACGGGAGGTCTTGGAGCTAGAGAGGCGTCTGGCCGCCAGCCCTGAGGATCCATCCCTTTGTGGAGCGTGCCGGGAGAAGCGGGAGGAGCTCCGGGCCCTCGACGATCATCGGGCCCGGGGTGCTTTTGTTCGATCCCGCATCCGCCTCCTTCGGGAGATGGATCGCGGCTCCCGCTTCTTCTACGCCCTGGAGAAAAGGAGGGGGGCCAAGAAGCACGTCACCTGCCTTCTAGCGGAGGACGGCACCCCCCTTACGGATCCGGTGGAGATGTGCCAGAGGGCCAAGGCCTTCTACGCACACCTTTTCTCCCCGGATCCGACTGACCCTACCGCTTGCAGAGTGCTCTGGGACGGACTCCCAACGGTCAGCGCGGGCGACCGGGACCGGCTGGAGTCGCCTCTCTCTCTGGCCGAGTTCTCGGAAGCCCTCCGCCGCATGCCCACCAATAAATCTCCGGGCATGGACGGGCTGACCGTGGAGTTCTACCGCGTGTTCTGGGACGTCCTCGGCCCGGACCTAGTCACCGTCTGGGCCGAGGCCTTGCGAAGCGGGGTCCTCCCTCTTTCGTGCAGGCGAGCCGTGCTCACCTTATTGCCGAAGGAGGGGGACCTCCGCGACTTACGGAATTGGCGTCCCGTCTCGCTCCTCAGCACGGACTACAAAATCGTAGCCAAGGCCATCTCGCTGCGGCTGGGGTCCGTGCTGGAGGACGTGATCCACCCAGACCAGACCTACACCGTCCCGGGCCGTAGCATTTTTGATAACCTCTATCTGGTCCGGGATCTTCTGGAACTTGGGTGTAGGGATGGTCTGTCGTTCGCCCTCCTGTCCCTGGATCAGGAGAAGGCGTTCGACAGGGTGGACCACGGGTATCTCCTGGGCACTCTGCAGGCGTTAGGCTTCGGACCCCAGTTTGTGGGTTTTCTCCAGGTGCTGTACGCCTCCGCAGAGTGTCTGGTCAAGCTCAACTGGACCCTGACCGAGCCGGTCAGCTTCGGGCGGGGAGTGCGGCAGGGGTGCCCCCTCTCGGGCCAGCTGTACGCTCTGGCGATCGAGCCCTTCCTCTGTCTCCTCCGCAAGAGGTTGACGGGGTTGGTGCTTCGGGAACCGGAGCTGCGGCTGGTCCTGTCGGCGTATGCCGACGATGTGCTCCTCGTGGTCCAGGACCCGGGCGACTTGGTGCGGGTGGAGGCTTGCCAGACCGTGTACTCGGCGGCCTCCTCCGCCCGGGTCAACTGGGTCAAGAGCTCTGGCCTGGTGGTAGGGGCCGGGTGGCAGGCGAGCTCCCTCCCACCCGCGCTTCAGGCCATCCGGTGGAGCGCAGGTCCGCTGCTCTATCTCGGCGTTTACCTTTCTGCCACGCATCCGTCTCCGCCGGAGAACTGGCAAGGTTTACAGGGCAGGGTGACGGAGCGGCTCCGGAAATGGACAGGACTACTCCGGTGCCTCTCCCTTCGTGGGAGGGCACTGGTACTCAATCAACTAGTCCTGTCCATGCTCTGGCACCGTCTCAACACCCTGGTCCCGGCTCCGGGCTTCCTGGCCGACCTCCGGAGGGTGATTCTGGAGTTCTTTTGGCCAGGACTGCACTGGGTCTCTGCAGGGGTCCTCCATCTGCCCCTGGAGGAGGGAGGGCAGGGCCTGAAGTGCCTCCACACTCAGGTCCATGTCTTCCGCCTCCAGGCCCTGCAGAGGCTCCTTTATGGTGCAGGTAATCCGGCGTGGAGCGTATTGGCGCACGCCTTCCTGCGCCGCTTCCGAGGGCTCCGATACGACCGGCAGCTCTTTTATCTCGATCCGAGAGGTCTTCCGCGAGACCTCTCCGGGCTGCCGGTCTTCTACCAGGACCTCCTCCGGACCTGGAAACTGTTCTCAGCGACCAGGTCCGTGGCGGCCACCGAGGGGGCAGATCTCCTCGCGGAGCCCCTGCTACACAATCCCCAGCTCCGTGTGCAGGTGGCGGAGTCCCCCGCGGTGCGCCAGAGGTTGGTCCTGGCAGAAGTCACTAGAGTCGGAGACCTCCTGGACTACGACCGGGGAGACTGGCTGGATCCCCTGACGCTCGCTCGGCGCATGGGGCTCTCCAGGCCTTGTACTTCCCAGCGCGTACTTCAGGAGGTGAGGGCCGCTTTGCCGCCCGCTGCTCGGGTTTGCCTCGACCGGATCCTGCACGAGGGCACGCCCCGCCCACCCTCCACCCCTGGCCCTCCGGACCTTTTCATCGGGCCCCTGCCCCGTGGACCCAACCGGCCCCCACGCCCCTTCTCCGTGAGCCGGCTGCACGACTTGCAGCCGGTTCGTTTCCTGACCGCGCCAAGGAAACATCTATACACGCTCGTGCTGCACACTCTTCACTTCCTCTCCCTCGTGTCCCGCCCCGATACAAAGTGGCGGGACCTCCTGCCACCTGTCGAGGGTGAGAAGCCCCGGTGGGCCAGCCTCTATTCCACTCTGGTCCCGAGGCCCGCCGGGGATATCAGCTGGCGGCTCCTTCATGGGGCCGTGAGCACGGGCGTGTACTTGGCGCGGTTTACCCTAGTCCCGGACACCTGTCCTTTCTGCGGCGTGAGGGAGACCCTGGCTCACGTTTACTTAGAGTGTGCCAGGTTGCAGCCCCTACACCGGCTCCTCACCGATATTATGTTACGTTTTTGGTTACACTTTTCCCCTCACCTTCTCATTTATGCACTCCCTATCCGTGGCCCCACAAAGTCGCGGGACCTCCTGGTCAACTTCCTCTTGGCACTGGCTAAACAGGCCATCTATAAAACCAGGGAGAGGAGGTTGGCCGATGGAGGTTCCTGTGACTGCGGGGCCTGTTTCCGATCCTCTGTCCGTTCACGTATCCGAGCAGAGTTCCTCTGGGCGGCATCCACTGGCTCCCTTGAAGCCTTTGAGGAGCAGTGGGCGCTGTCCGGGGTTCTCTGCTCGGTGTCCCCGTCTGGTTCTCTTCTTTTGACCCTTTGACCACACTCCTGTCCCTGTTTTTTACATTAGTTGTCCCCCGTAATTATTTGAGTTCCAGGTCCTGTGGATCCTCCCCTTAGGCTGGGGGGGGATCCTTTAGCAGTGGGCGGGCTTACGCCCGCCCACTTCCCGGAACCCAATAGGTACACTACTGTTTCTAAGATATTTAAGGTTTTACATTTTATGTCTATGTATATTGTGTAGATAGTAGAGTTTTAATCATAAATTGTAAACCTAGGTCTTTTCATGTGTTTATGGTTGCTTTACATGATAATATTTCACCTGTCCTGTTTATGTAACTCTTTAAAAATCAGCAAAAGGGTTATATCAATAAAATGTATTATGAAACAAAAGGCAAAAATCTATTATGTACATAGTTTAGTCCTATTCAGTGTCTACTCGGCGCTTCTTGGCTTGTCTCTTGTATTCATTAAATGGAGCATCTCTTGTCACTGTCCAGCAATAGTCTGCAGGCATTGATGGGCTCCATTTGCCCTGATAGCGTTTCTCCATTGTTGCAATGTCCTGGTGAAATCGCTCGCCGTGCTCGTCGCTCACTGCTCCGCAGTTCGGTGGAAGAAAATCTAGATGAGAGTGCAAAAAATGTATCTTTAGTGACATGTTGCAACCAAGGCTTTTGTATGCCTTGAGGAGGTTTTCCACCAACAACCTGTAGTTGTCTGCCTTGTTATTTCCAAGAAAATTTATTGCCACTAAATGGAAGGCTTTCCATGCCGTCTTTTCCTTGCCACGCAGTGCATGGTCAAATGCATCATCTCAAAGAAGTTCACGAATCTGAGGACCAACAAAGACACCTTCCTTTATCTTAGCTTCACTTAACCTTGGAAATTTTCCACGGAGGTACTTGAAAGCTGCTTCTGTTTTGTCAATGGCCTTGACAAAGTTCTTCATCAGACCTAGCTTGATGTGTAAGGGTGGTAACAAAATCTTCCTTGATTCAACAAGTGGTGGATGCTGAACACTTTTCCTCCCAGGCTCCAATGACTGTCGGAGTGGCCAATCTTTCTTGATGTAGTGGGAATCTCTTGCACGACTATCCCATTCGCAGAGAAAACAGCAGTACTTTGTGTATCCAGACTGCAGACCAAGCAAGAGAGCAACAACCTTCAAATTGCCACAAAGCTGCCACTGATATTGGTCATAGTTTATGCACCTCAAAAGTTGTTTCATGTTGTTATAGGTTTCCTTCATATGGACTGCATGACCAACTGGAATTGATGGCAAAACATTGCCATTATGCAGTAAAACAGCTTTAAGACTCGTCTTCGATGAATCAATGAACACTCTCCACTCATCTGGATCGTGAACGATGTTGAGGGCTGCCATCACACCATCGATGTTGTTGCAGGCTACAAGATCACCTTACATGAAGAAGAATGGGACAAGGTCCCTTTGACGGTCACGGAACATGGAAACCCTAACATCACCTGCCAGGAGATTCCACTGCTGTAGTCTGGAGCCCAACAGCTCTGCCTTACTCTTGGGTAGTTCCAAATCCCTGACAAGGTTATTCAGTTCACCTTGTGTTATGAGGTGTGGTTCAGAGGAGGAGGATGGGAGAAAATGTGGGTCCTGTGACATTGATGGTTCAGGACCAGAAGTTTCATCCTCTTCCTCTTCCTCGTCTGACTCAAGTGAGAATGATTCTGGTGCATCAGGAACCGGCTGTCCTTCTCCGTGGGGTACTAGGCGTATAGCGGATGGAATGTTTGGATAATGCACAGTCCACTTTTTCTTCTTTGACACACCTTTCCCAACTGGAGGCACCATGCAGAAGTAACAATTGCTGGTATGATGTGTTGGCTCTCTCCAAATCATTGGCACTGCAAAGGCATAGATTTCCTTTTCCTGTTCAACCACTGGCGAAGATTTGTTGCACAAGTGTTGCAGCATATGTGTGGGGCCCACCTCTTGTCCTGATCTCCAATTTTGCAGCCAAAATAAAGGTGATAGGCTTCCTTAACCATAGTGGTTATACTGCGCTTTTGTGATGCAAAAGTCGCTTCACCACAAACATAGCCGAATTTATCTGCACTGTTCACACAAGTACGAGGCATCTCTGCTCACTTTGGCTAAACAGAAATGTATCCGTTTGCAAAATCAAACACTGACAAATAAGGGAGCTCGACACTGTATGATTTCTAGAGCTGATATAGGGCAATTTGCATCATCCATGACTTCTAGGAATAATATGATGCAATTCATATCATGTATGACGCAATACCAGTTTCAGATTGCATCATTCATTGTTTTGCCTAAAAAGCAAGTACTGTCCAAACCCAGTCATAGATTTATTCATAGAGCCAGTCAAAGATGTATTTTAGTCATTTCTGGTTTAAATTGAGATTCCTTCCCTTTATAACTCACTTATCCTCCGCCATTCCCAAGTCAAGGGTCGTATATACTAACCCAAAAGCATATCTTGAAAACTAGAGCCAATCAACAATTTTAAGCATCATTTTCGTTCTCAGTGACCCAGAATTAGTAAAGTTTGACTACATTTATTTCAGAAGCATTTTGGCTGTAGAGCAGTGTTATCTGAGGAAAGGTTTGCTGCTGCATTCTAAGATTCCACCGCATACCTCAGCTCTTAGCGATTTCACTGGGTAGCCTGCAGGGCCGGCTCCAGGCACCAGCGAAGGAAGCAGGTGCTTGGGGTGGCTAATACAAAGGGGCGGCACTCCGTCCGCTATTGGGGCAGCACGTCCGGGTCTTCGGCGGGAATTCGGCGGCGGGTCCCTCAGTCCCTCTCTTCCTCTTTGAGCTGTCGCCGAAGTGCCGCCGAAGAATGAGTGGCGCGATTGAGCTGCTGCCGAAGTGCTGATCAGCGTTTTTTTTTTTCCCACCACTTGGGGCGGCAGAAAACCTGGAGCCGGCCCTGGTAGCCTGGAACCTTGTTACAACTGCAGCCTATGCCTTGTCTCCCAGCACCACACTGTCCCTGGGCTATAGCTAAGCCTCCATCTCTAGATCTGCTCATAAATGATTTCATCTCTAGTGATCACTGAGAATTAATAATTGAATTGAATCTTTTCAACTCTGTCTTTAAACACCAGGGAGAAAAGGATCCATTAGTAACGAGCACTGTTTATACACTGTCCATACTACTCAACAGAAACAACTGTCCCAGGGGCTCCTGACTTTTTCATAGATTTGGCATCGCTCCCCGCTCCTTAGTGAGTGACGTTACTGTTACCCATTCAACTAGGGCATGCTAAGAACCGTTCTGCTGCCGTTTCTTTATGCAATAAGGATAACAAGATTTTATTACCCCTGTGTTACCTGTCAGTCCTGTGTTCTCGGGGAACCAGGGCACAGTACCCAGCCTGTCTGACACATGAAAGACCTTCCCCCCGCAGCCTCTGCTTGAACCAAAGCCAATCAGAAGAAAGACTCAAAAAAAGCAATGAAAAGGTGGTGGGAGACACACCTAAACCCCTCCGGACACCGGTGACAGGATTAAGGAAACTCCCCTAGCCTCATTTGCATCGAAGATGGGACAGGGAGGCATCTATATTAGCATACAGAATGGAGAACAGAGATTCCAAGGCAAGAACCGCACGGAACTCTGGGACCAGAAAAGCAGGGAAGCACTGCATGATGGGGGATCTCTGCTCCAGATGTTAATGAACCCACGTCTGCACACACCCAGCTCAGTGGGTATCAGACCAATTCTAGTAATGAATCCTTTATTGGTATCCTATATACTGAAGCTGCCTAATTGCATTGTGAGCTCCCTGGAAGGAACACCGCCCAGAGCCAGGAATGATCAGCTACTATTGTCTAGCCTGAAGAAGACAACTTTGGTATACTCCCTTGAGCCATCAGTTTACCCATAAACCATTGACCCATAAACCAAGTGTCTCCCTTGAACCATTGTTCTTTCCCTACAAAAACCCCTACCCACGCTCAAGTAAGTGTTCTGATGCCTGTGTCCAACACCTGCATCAGTTCCATTGGGACTTCATCTTCTCCTGACTGATCATGCTGGGGGCTCTGTCTGTCTTCAGCACTCCGGACTCTCAGCTACCACCACCACCTGGCACCCCCAATCGATTCAAACTTGAGAACCCAGCTCTCTCTCTCTCTCTCTCTCTCTCTCTGTCTCTCGGTATAGCCTTCCTACCCTGACTTGTGTGATCAGTTATAGTTTTCTAAATCAAATTTAAGTTAGATTTAATATTATAGCAGTTTTGTTTGTTTGTCTCCTCTTGTATAGTTATTACCTGGCAATAAATAACTTTCATAGTTAAGCTGGCTGCTTCTCTCTCCCCGCTCCCCCCCAGGTGGGTGTTTTTTGGCTTCCCCATTTGTTCTCCAGCAACGCTCCTCATACCTAAGCTAAATATCTGTGCGTCACCCCCAAATACGGTGGGGTTTGCTCATCAAGTGGGTTACTATCGGGACAATTGTAACTTGAAAGTGGGGATAGGGACGTGCTGAACCTGCGACATATAAGGGTGGCAGCTTGGAAGTGCTGCTCGACTCAGCCTGCTCAGGTGTGCTCTATTCCGGTGTGTTGCCCATGGCATATGAGAGTGACAGCTTGGAGGTGCTGTTCAACACAGCCTGCTGAGTCCAAGGGCCTATGAAGGTGACAGCTTGGAAATTCAGCCCGACCCAGCCTTTTTAGTCCAGGGATATATAAGAGGTCAGCTTGGGAGTACTGATTAACTCGGTCCTCTCAGATGTGCTCTTTTAATGTGTGTGTTTGTCTGACTCTGGGGCTGGAAGATCCCAGCCCTGGGGAACCTAGGTCCTGCAGGATAGCTCCATTGGGAGGGAACTTGCAGCAGGGAGAAGTAGAGCTCTGTATGAGAACACACATGACACAAGCAGTACATTGATAGAAGTACAGACACCCTCCGCCCCAAAAGAGTAACCCTAAAAAATGAGCATACCCCCAAAGTAACGGGCAAAGCTGGTAACACCTGCATTCAGGACTAAAGTGATTTTTCAACCAAACCAGCTGTAAGCCGGATCTGAATGAACTCTCCTCTAACACCTAGTGACAGACTGGTGGAAAAAGACCTCAGGAACAGACTGTATTTGCATACACACGTGAATCTGTCTAGGGGCTGAGCACACAGATCTGTATTGCCAAACTCATCAGTTTTGACTGTTTAGGGTTAAAATTAACTTTAGTGTTGAATGGAAAGTTTATGAAATGTTTTTATTCTTAGTGTTTATGTAAAGGGAAGCAGAACTATACTTAACAAGCCCAAACCTAGGGGTTTATCCTAACTTGAACATCACTTGCTAAGTAGTGGGTAGTGATGCCAAATCCGAGTAAGTGTTGGGGACAGATGCTTCTTTCTAGGGAATGGGGCTAGTTTAAAGAGGCTTAGCAGCAATTTGACTTTTTTGAGTGTCATGGTTCTTCTTCAGTAATCACTAGATCTGAATTTACTGAGAAACTCATTTAAGGGCACGGGATGTTAGAAGTGATAAGGAGATAGCATTTTGTTTAAAAGCAGTGCAGAAAAGACAGCTGCAGAGAGGTTCTCTGCTAGCTAGTGGAAACACAGAGACTTGAGCTAAGTGGTGAAACCTCAGAATATAATGCTGTGGAGAGAAGTGGCAGTAATGGAGACTGCAGAGACCCTGATGAGCAGAGGTGGAAGCATCACTCAACCACCATTTCTCTTCAGGGGCGGAAGGGAAACCCACCCAAAAACACAGCTGGATTCTGGGGACATTGCTGATCTCAGACAACAAACTATGAGTAGGAGGCAGTGGAAGGAAAAAGGGATTGGCATGTTAAAGAGACATTTGTTCCTTGGGGTTTCACAGTTGTCTTTTGTTCTAGACACTCAGTTCTTGCGAGAGGGGAAGTATTGCCTCTTAGTGGCACCCAGGGCTAGTGCTTATTTTTCTTAGATTGGTGGGTGTGGTCTGAAGCTGATTCTCTTTTGTATTGTTAAGAAGAAACCCTTGGTATTGAACCTGGAATTTGTTGCTGCCTAAATTACCCGGAAGAAGGGTTACATGGCCAAAATTGATCACTTTTGACAAAGCAGGGCTGTCTGCTGATTACCTAGGCAGAAGAGATGTGTCTATTGGAATACAGTCTTCTCCTGAGATCTTTTCCCCTATTGGTTTGGAGAGAACTAGCCTTGCCAGGCATGCCTGACTTTCTTTATTTTTTTGATCGAATGATATACTTATTTGCTGAGCCATACGTGATAAATATAATGTGCTTGAATTTCTCTAGAGAATTTAATCCAGTCAAAGGGACATTGTCCAGTGACTTCAATGGGCTTTGAACCAGTCTCTAGGTCTTTACCAGGTATTTTCAAAGTGTAACTTGTGTAAGACAAACCCTTGTTAGTTGTCATTATTAGTAGGAAAACATAAAATGTACTACTAATAATAATGTCATGTACAACTATGAACAGGCCAGAATCCTTGGCATAATTTAGACTTAAACCGTTAAAATATGTCAAATTAGAGAGGCTGCTTCTGATTTTCATGGAAGAGTTAAACTAAGAAGCAGGGACAGTTGCCTGCTAAGCTGACCACACACTCTCGTTAGAATGGGAAATGGCTTCCTCCTTTATCTTTTTTCCTTCCAGATTATATACTTTATGCCAAGAAATCCATAATAGAGATACAATAGATCCAGGTCTTACTTGATATGGCAATATCAGGTACAAATGTTTTAATGGGAAAAGAGAGATATAAAGGCTGTCAATAAAATGTGTAAGAAACTATACAGATATTTGAAAGCTCTAATGAGGAATCTGTAACCAGGGTGTGCAGTTTGAGGAAGTTATATTACCAAGGAGAGCTGACCTCAAAGAGGATTGCAAATACGTCCAACAATGTTATCTATTTTAAATACAATTGTGATAATGTAATATATATTTATGTCCCACAGAGAATCCATAAAGAGGAAAAGGCCTTTGTTTTATTTTGTAGAAGGTGATACATTCAGCTGATATGTTGAGAAGTGAAAATCTCTAGAAATGAATCCAAATGAAATGTGATAAAGTCTAAACAACCAAAAGGCCTGGTCAGCTGTTTGTTGACAATTCAAGAGAAATAGCTTAATTTATGAAGTGAACCTACTTTAAGGAGGGTCGGAATGAACTCTCTCCTGGCATGTAGTGATGAACTCGGGGAAAAGATCTCAGGAGAAGACTGTAAATGCATAGACACACCTATTTTATGCAGACAGCCCTGATATTCAGGGCTTTTTCTTATTACCCCCCACACCATCTTAATTTTTCACACTTGCTATCCGGTTACCCTGTTCACCAGTGAAGACAACACATCGGTTAACTGATTTCCAGCTGACACACCTACAGCCTCAAAACTCACCTGACTCCTCCCTCTCCACATGGATGAGACAAGCCCCTGACTCCCACCGCCCCAACTATCAAGCCCTCCCTGCCTCATCAGACAGGAGTCGAGCACTTCCCACTGTCCAACCCCCAACCTCCATTTCCTCCTGTCAGGGCTGTATTCCCACTTTGAACTTTAGGGTACAAATGTAGGGGCCTGCATGAAAACTTCTAAGCTTAACTACCAGCTTAGCTCTTGTCCGCTGCCACCATCCCAAGAATTCCCATCCCTGGGAAACCTTGAGAAACCTTCACCAATTCCCTGGTGAATACAGATCCAAACCCCTTGGATCTTAAAACAAGGAGAAATTAACCATCCCCCCTCCTTCCTCCCACCAACTTCTGGTGAATACAGATACAACCCCCTTGGATTTAAAACAAGGAAAAATCAATCAGGTTCTTAAAAAGAAGGCTTTTAATTAAAGAAAAAGGTAAAGATCATCTCTGTAAAATCAGTATGGAAATTAACCTTACAGGGTAATCAAACTTAAAGAGCTCAGAGGACTCCCCTCTAGTCTTAGGTTCAAAGTACAGCAAACAAAAATAAACACTCTAGTAAAAGGTACATTTACAAGTTGAGAAAACAAAGGAAAACTGTCACGCCTTGCCTGGCTATTTACTTACAAGTTTGAAATAGGAGAGACTTGTTTAGAAAGATGTGGAGAACCTGGATTGATGTCTGGTCCCTCTCAGTCCCGAGAGCGAACGCACTCACCAACAAAGAACACAAACAAAAGCCTCCCCCCCCCAAGATTTGAAAGTATCTTGTCCCCTTATTGGTCCTTTGGTCAGATGCCAGCCAGGTTACCTGAGCTTCTTAACCCTTTACAGGGAAAAGGATTTTGGAGTCTCTGGCCAGGAGGGATTTTATAGTACTGTACACAGGACAGCTGTTACCCTTCCCTTTATAGTTATGACATCTCCTAATGCCAATTTGCTCTATTCAGTGTGGGGTTTGAGAAGTTCTGTACATATGGGGAAGGGAGAGATTACCATCTCCTCATTAAGGGAAGGGTGGGGGAGTCGGAATCTATCTACATTTCTAATGTGCCTTTTAGTTACTATCTGACTGTGAGTGCTGTGCGCTAACCATTAGACTAGGGTGACAGAAGTGGTGTTTCTCCATATGGAATGTCAGCCTGGGAGTGGGAACCAGCACAATCATGGAACGGGGTAGCCTCTACTTAGTTAAATCTATGATTAGACATTCTGTTTACAGCCCCATTTCTGAATTTTGTCATGTGATCCAGTGGAAGAGGTTAATTTCTGACCACCATTGATCTGACATTATCAAGGATGCAAGAGCAAATATTGCAATGCACAGGAAAGACAGAAGTGTGGTAAGAGACCATCCTGGCTTAACCAGGAGAGCTCCAATTACTTGAAATTCAAAAAAGACTCACACCAAAAGTAGAAACTAGACCAAATTAAAAATGAAGAACATATAGAATTTCAGCCTCTAATATTGCTCATGAAAGGAGCTAGCTAATATTTTTGGGTTTGGTCCCCAATTGTGGTGTCAAAAAATGACCTTCTCAGCAAACATTACCAGTGTGTGGGAGAATTCAAATTCTTGTGTCTATACACAGACATTGTAGAACAACTGTTTGTGGGGGACTTCTGTTTATCTGCATCCCCATCCAAGGAAGTAACAACAGGTTTCTCACCATCATGTATGATAAAGCTCGTTATGTATTTGTCAGTAAACATCAAATTGACACCCTCACCATGGAACTACAGACAGACCAGCACAGACACGTCTCAAATCCCCCTAGGTAGCTGTTCTCTGCTTGCTTTACCTGTAAAAGGTTAAAAAAGTCCCCCAGGTAAAGAAAAGGGCACCTGACCAAAAGAGACAATGGGAAGACTAGAACTGTTTACAATTGGGAAGGAAGCTTTCCCTTGGTGTCTGTGGTTGTTCTCCGGAGCGGGGGGTGGCACAGAGCAAAGTTAGGGCTATGACTACGCTTTAAACCAGGTCTGAGAAATCATCAGATTGTACTGACAATTACTGATTTGAACCCCCCACCCCCAAATATGTAAGTAATTTAGGAATGTTTGGAAAGAAGCGATTAGGTTTATTTCTCTTTATTTTTTAAGGCTGTGCTAACCTCAGACGCTTTCGTTTGCTTGTAATCTTTAAGATGAACTCCCAAGAAAGTTAGTTTGGGTGCTTAATTTTTGGAATTGCTCTTTTAAAATCTTGCAAAAGCCTAAATTCCAAATGTATTTTCTTCCTTTTTTGTTTTTAATAAAATTTACCTTTTTTAAGAACACGATTGGATTTTTGGTGTCCGAAGAGGTTTGTGCATGTTGTTTGATTAGCTAGTAGCAACGGCTAATTTCCTTTGTTTTCTTTCTCAGCTCTTCCCCAGAGAGTGGGGAGAAAGGGGTTGATAGTACCCCACAGGGAGGAATTCCAAAGTGTTCCTTCCTGGGTCCAAAGGGTTTTTGCATTTGGGTGGTGGCAGCATTTACCAAGCCAAGGTCAGAGAAAAGCTGTAACCTTGGAGTTTAATACCTAGAGTGGCCAGTATTAATTTTTAGAATCCTTGAAGGCCCCCACCTTCTGCACTCAAAGTGCCAGAGCGGGAAATTAGCCTTGACAAGTATGGATGTGAAAATAAAACTGATAAACAGTAGTGACGCCCTCTGCTTAATGGGTGATGAAATCAAAGGTTCTAACCTGCGGATTATATCAGTAACCCATTTTTAAAAGAAAGTACGGTTGGCCCCGGCACTGTCTGTATCAGGTGGACAACACAACCAACTGGGTGAACATTGGCTCACCTTTTACCTGGAGAATTACCACAGAGAGTTATTTGTCTCATACAGACACAGCCTGAACAGCATGTTCTTTCCTAGAAGCAGCATGAAATTTTTAAATAAAAATGCTGTTGACGTTATGTTCCACCCTTGACAATTACAAAAGCCCCATACTCCTACCTGTAGCTATCACTGTGTGTTTTCCTTCCATCACCGTAACATCACCTTTTCAACAGTTTTTAAAACTGTATTCTAATGACTTAGTGCAGTGTTTCCCAAACTTGGGATGCTGCTTGTGTAGGGAAAGCCCCAGGTGGGCCGGTCTGGTTTGTTTACCTGCCGCGTCCACAGGTTCAGGTAATCACGGCTCCCACTGGCTGCGGTTCGCTGCTCCAGGCCAATGGGAGCTGCTGGAAGCGGCGCGGGCCGAGGGACGTATTCCTCTAGGAATTTCCAAGATATTATCATGGTGCTTGTCTCTGATATACAGAGGGCTCCCCAGAACAAGTTAGCCTTGCTATTCCTTGAAAGGACATGGATACAGCCTGTGATTAATAATTGGCCCACAAGCAGTAATGCTTCAAAAACAGAAATAATATTTCTTTAGAAATGAGTGGGAGGAGCTTTTAGAGAGGGTCACATGCCACCTCTTGCTCCAGGTTACATGTCAATCTCTGCCCCAGGACTTGCCCTAAACTTCTCTTGGGATAGGCCTATGGGTCACCCAACAGGCTAGAGATAGGCACAGAATCCAGGTTTCCTATGTCCTAGTCCTCTGCTCTTCCCTGGTCATACATTAACCCCTTTTCTCACACAATGCCTTTTCCCAGTAAAGACAAGTCCCTCTAGGTCTGGTCCCTGAAACGTACACCATAGGGGCTGTGAGGAAGACGTAGGCTCAGGGCAAGAGGAAAGGGAACTGAGAGAAGGAGCTGGTCTGTGGAAAAAAGATTGAAGTAACTTCAGGGGCACCATTTCAGAGTGTGGTGTGCGGAATATTAATCATGATTCCTGGGGCTACTTAGGCACCTGAAAACTCTAGATTTTGTATATAAGGTGGTGGGTCCACAACCAAAAAATATAGCCGGGGGTAGGTCAGCTCAAAAAGTTTGAAAACTGCTGAGGGTGTAGGTAGGGGGTAACTAGCGGCTGTGTGCAGGCATGGAGGTAGCTCAGGTTCCAGGTGGGGGTGTACTTCAGGGACTAGGCAGGAGGTTGCTAGGGACTGTGTTCCTGGAGGGGTGTAGCTCAAGGAGCAGGCAGTAGGTATATCGGGGTCGACAGGGGTGTAACTCAGGATGCAGGGAGGGGCTGTGTCCAAGGAGGTGCTGCTACTGAGGGCCCAGCCATACCCTCAGTCCCTAGTTGGCACAGTGGGGGCAGCTCTGCGGATCAGTGGCCGGGGTGAGGTGCATGCGCTGCCCACCCACTTACGCAATGGGCAGGCAGAAGGGAACACCCCGATACTAGCCCCCACCCCTTTCTATGCAGCATATCAGCAGGTGAGGAGCGATGCCAGTGGTGGCCCCATAGAGGGGGTCAGGGCTGCATGGCTGTAAACAACAGCGGAGAAGGGCAGAGAGGGTAGGAAGAGGAAGGGCAGCATCTTCCCTTCTGCTGCACATTTCACACAAATCCGGTACAAATCTAGCCGGGGTTGGGGGAAGGCCTTTCCTAAATGGTGCCCCCGGGGTAACAATCTTTTGCTGCTGCAAAGATATGCAAAGCAGCTGTGAGCTCGATTGCTTCTCCCTCTCCATGGGAGGACACCATGTGGCTGCCTCAGTTACACCCTCACTTGCAAATTTGCTCAGGTTTCTATAAGCCTGGGTCTTCGGGATTTCCAATGCCCTTCGGGCTCTTGCATGGGAGCCTGCTGCACAGGGCAAGGTCTGGACACTCAGCCACTCCTCTGACAACAACACAAACCAAACGGCTTTGTCAAAGGACCAAGGAAAAGGTCACGATTTATCCATGTGAGCTCACTGAAATGTATAAATATGTATGTCCCCAGGTCTAGGAACACCCCTGGGTGGATTTTACATATGGCAGTGACCATTTCTTTTATTTATATGTAGTTAAAATAACAGAAGGAAGAGATTTTTATGGAAAAGAAATAGCAAAACAGCCCCTGTGTGGAATCAAAATACTCACAAGCATGTTTGCAATACACCACAACCAGCAGCTACTTTTATTAAAAGGAGAAGAACAAGCTATTGGGGGAATGGGGGGACACAAGGGCTCCCTTGTGGATTTTTTCCAGTTTGCGAGATTCTTTGCAGCCCAGATGAAAAGCATCCAAGGATTTTAGAAGCAAGACGTCGTCTGCCAGATTCCGAGAGATCTCTGCTGCCATCACTCACACTCTTAACTGCAAAAAGGGGAAGAAACTCTCACATTCTATGTTTATAGCCATTAAAACAAGGACAATGTAACGTTACATTTCAAATTCAAGGTAGAGCAGGAACTTCCCCATCATTTAATAGTGTGTGGAGATGTAACTCCAACAGACCTTGCTTAACATCAGTCGGGATTGAACCTGGAGCCTCTGGAGTTTAATGCATGAGCTTCTACAATATGAGCTAAAAGCCAACTTCCTCTTACTTAAGGTTGTAGAACAGATTCAGTCTATCTATTATATTTAAATGTGTGTACAGGCTGGCTTCAGAAGTAAATATGCTGGACTTCTGAACATGGCTCTCCCCTCCCTCTGTCCCTAACTCTCTAGTAAAGGAGTCACATTCTCATTTCCTTACAAAACTCCTTCCTATTAACATTCTACACAGTTTAAGTGACAACCAAAAAAAATAAATGAATAAAGTCGCTGAGTGATTAAAAAAAGAACATCGGCAAATTACCGGTAAGTATAAAAACGGCTAAAAATATGATGTACAATATCATAGAAATGTTCATCAAACTTTTAAAAAAAGTTGAAATTTGAAATTCCATTGAGGGAATTAATCAAAATTGTGAATTTTAAAAATATTGACAATCTCTATGATATATAGAAAAATAAAACCAAAAATATGTAAGATGTAGAATAATGTGACTCACGTCCGTGTTTAGTTTTCCTTTCAAACACACATTTATTCATAGCTAAAACTAAAACAATAAATATTTAATTAGAGGATAAATAAGTTATTCTTAAAGAATGCCTGGACTATTCTGTCTTCCAGCTCACATAAGCCTAATAGCTTGACCCTTCAGATGGTACTTCCCTATCTGATGATAATTTCTGTACATATTCAGGTTTCAGAGTAGCAGCCGTGTCAGTCTGTATCCGCAAAAAGAACAGGAGTACTTGTGGCACCTTAGAGACTAACACATTTATTTCAGCATAAGCTTTAGTGGGCTACAGCTCACTTCTTCAGATGCATAGAATGGAACACACAGACAGAAGATATTTATACATACAGAGAACATGAAAAGGTGGATTCGATTATCACTTCAAAGGGTTTTTTTCTCCCTACTGCTGATAGCTCATCTTAACTGATTGGCCTCTTACAGTTGGTATGGGTACTTCCACCTTTTCATGTTCTCTGTATGTATAAATATCTTCTGTCTGTGTGTTCCATTCTATGCATCGGAAGAAGTGAGCTGTACCCCACGTAAGCTTATGCTGAAATAAATCTGTTAGTCTCTAAGGTACCACAAGTACTCCTGTTCTTTTTGTACATATTCAGTGAAGCAGCCATGTGTGTAGCAGTGCAGTTGTTAGCACAGAGCTCCTATCTTCACTTCTCCTGCCTCAAAATTGCCTCTATGGTAATTTAGGCTTGGTCTACACTAGGACATTTGGTTGGTGTAACTATGTAGCTCAGGAGTATGGAAAATACACACCCCTGAGTGACACAATGAAACCGACCTAACGCCTGGTGAAGACAGCGCTAGGTTGATGGGTGCATTCTCCATTGACGCACATACCACCTCTCGGGGAGCTGCAGCGCCTACAGAGATGGGAGAACCCCTCCCGTCGGGGCAGGTAACGTCTTCACTGAAGCGCTTTGGCTTAGCTGCAGCGGTGTTGCTGTGCCACTGTAGCCGTTTATGTGTAGAGAAGAAGCCCAAACTGTCTGGGAAAACCTCTCACCCCTCCCAACTTCCTCTCTCAGTCCTGTCCCTGTTGCGACATTATTTTGAGCATGCTGGGCACCTTGTACAAGACTAAGGGGAGATCCAGCAGTTAACAATAAGAACACACATAGAATTGGCTACAGACAAGCAATGAGACCAAGTTAACTTTAGGAAACATGTTTAAACCAGTAAAAAGAAATTCTGAGCAATGCTAGCACTGAAGTCACTAAGGTTTGTAATTGATCTGGAATTCTAAAAAGGAGAAATGCAAAGGCACCGAGTATGTACTGAGCTACCATAAAGACTGAAAGTAGCATCAATCCTTAAAGGGACTAGTGCTTCTTGAATTGTATTGCAGAGTGAGCACATCTGATAATATACATGCGTGACCCACTGGTCAGTGTGTGTTATGAATTACCCTCGGTGGATGGCTGTGCGTCGGTTACAGGCTCCATCTAGAGACTGGAGCTTTTGTACAACCTAAAGGCACTTGAGCATTTAGCTCTGGAGGGTTCTGGTTCAAATCACAGAGTACTGGTCCCAGAAGGCATGACAGCCTTCACACGTGTGCTCAAAAATGCCTCTTTCCCACGTAACCCACAGGAGCAATTTTATCCTGAACACGGCTCCTCATGTTTGCAGCATCTGGACCCAGATGTTCTTTAACACAGGTCCAAGAATGCTGCAAAGCACCTGGTTGTCTGAAATCCTCAAATGTTCATCACTGTGTTCATCTCCAGCTTTTCACACTGTGTCATTCTGGATGGACTGTGCAGTGAGGTCCAGGTAACAACTTGAGTTTAATTGTTCTTCCATTTTTGAGTGGAATGATTTAAAAATACCTTTTTTTCTATGGGAAAATCATGATTATATCCATACTGTGTGGGTGCAGCTTACCTTCTCATCATCAGAATTCGCCAGTGTCTCAGTTTCTCCAGTTGGGTTGCTGGTTTAGCGCGCCTCCCTCCCCCTCCCCCTCCCTCACCTCCACTACCCACACTGAACCAAAATCTCCCTGACCTGGGGCAAAATAACATTAAAAATAAAAACACAAAACCCTCTGGGCTAGAGATGCTTCCTTGGGGGCTGAGTGACCATTTCTTCCCCTCGGCTGCTTCCACGTTGTGCTCCTAAATTCTCCTCTGCTCAGCTCGTCTCTAAGCTTATCTCAGTTTGCTTTTACAGGCTTCATTTTTAAGCCATTTCTTTTTGTCAACTCAGCCTCCCTGCTCTCTTTCTTGTCAGAGGGACTCACAACAGGTCCTACCAACTCCTCTCAGTCCGAGGACAGGAGGCCTTTCAAACTAAGAAATGATATCCACAAATGAGACCTTCCCAGAAACGGACAAGTATGTAAGAAGAAGGCATTATAATGGAATGAGATTGGCAGCTTTCATTATGCTGAATGTTACCAAGAAAATTCCATGCTTCAATGTGTCCTCGGGTAGTTATTGAAATTAGGATCCTTCTGTCAGTGACTGGAAGGGTGACATAACATTTTTGAAAGGCTTAAAAGTATAAGTGTCAATCAGAAGCCGTGTTGCTAGTTATTCTAATTTTTCTGTGACAGATTTGATCATTTTATACTGGGATACGACACACACACCCTTAAACATAGCTCCCTACTTGTCCATCTTTCTTTTGGGTAAATTAAGTATTACTGTTGTAAAGAGCAGCCATTTTGATCTCACAAGTGCTGCACAATGATACAAAGGAGACGCATCCCCCATACTCTCTCCTGGGAGAGTCCTTCCCCGTTGTTTTCCATATTCCTAAATGAAACAATGATGTAAACGGACGCCAGACTGGCCACAGACATTGTCTGTATGATGCCATGTTGGCAAGCCAGAGGGGCTTCAAAATGGGTGGTGGAGAGTAACTGCAATACATGAGCAATACATGGCTCACACATAGCACTGAGCACTGTGGAGACTCTGGGCTGCTATGGGTTGTGGACAGACCATAGGCAGCCTGAATAAAGCAGCTATACGATTACTCTCACTCTAACATGGAAACTCCAGATAGTCCAGAATTAGGCAGCACAGAAGTTTCCTTTGTCCCATGTCAGGGTTGTGCCATGTGCTCTGAGCCTCCAAGGTCATTAAACAGCAGCTATAGAAATTAGAGACACAAATATTCTGTTTACACAGTAATGTCTCCCTTGTGGCATCCTGAACTTACCTATGTCCTACAGCAACTCTGCCCAAAATAACAACTTCCGATTTTTCTGAAAACAGGGTAACATGTAAAGCGGCAGTTGCCCCCAGCATAAAAACAAGCAACGGAGTTATGGATGTACTGGGTGATTCCTGCACAAAGAAAAAGTGTCTTCATTTTCATTCACATATAAGTGTAAACAAGGGCTGTGATTACAGCATGATGGGCATTTCCCATTAGTTGAAATTGCAATTCACTGAGACAAGGCCAAGTCAACCCAATTATCTTCCTGTGCCTGTGCTCAGCCAAAGGCTGCTCCTAAGAAATCAGCAGAGTGAGTTAGTTCAGTAGATCTGCCGGCTTCCTGGCTGCAGGCTTCCGAACTGTAGCACTGAGCATGGGAGTCCTTCCCATCCCCACACCTGTACAGGATGGAAAGCAGGCAGCTGTCTGCATCACCAACTCCTAAGAGTGGGGCAGTGGTTTTGCTGCCGTGGTTTTGACTCTTTCTGATTCCAAACACTGATGTACTAGGCAGTATCTAAATGCTGATTGGCTGAGCAGGGTTAAACCAGCTCAGCACTGGGTTGGGTGGCTGGTACTTTTGGAAAGAGAAGGGTTTAAACAAGTCCCTGCAGTCAGAACGCCTGATTGTCAGTGACACTCGGCACAGACATTCTTGTGAAGACTCAGCACTTGGCAATGCTGACTCAATGACCAATTGCCAGTCTTAAACATTCCAGACAGGCTGGTCCTTCTGATCATGTGGCCAAAATGTCCTTTAGGATATTAATATTAGACTATTTTAAACTAGATTTTAGCTGTGCTTTCCTTAAAGTATCCACTGTGACATTCCCCAGGGTACAATCTGGACCACTGAACAGCCGTATTCCCTCAGGTCTCCAACCTGCAGTGCCTCCTACACTGCTCCGCTGTCAAAGCAACCACTTCCGGTCCTGCTCATGCACAGCCCCTAGCATGGAAAGTCACTCCCAGCTGAATTAGAGGAAAACTTCCAGCAAGACACTCCTGAATTATCCTGCAGAGCAACACCAGCCAATTCCCAGTGCCAGCCTCGTCCCCCAGAAATGTGCATCTTGTATTGTTCAGTACCCTCCTGGGCAATACAAGCTCATAGAAAGTCTGTCATTTCATCTGAGGAAAAGGATATGCACAGAGCCTTTTATCTCAAGGGAAGGTTCCCAAACACTTCAATCCAAACACTTGAATCCCCTAGAACAAAGGGTATTTTCATTGGTTTAGGCCAGAGGAAGAGGACACAAGCTGAAAATGTCCAGTCTTTTTAATCTCCCCTCATATGGAAGCTGTTCCATACCCCGAATCATTTTAGTTGCCATTGTCTGTAACTTTTCCAATACTAATATGTCTTTTTTGAGATGGGGCAAGCACATCTGCACACAACATTCAGCATCTGCACACAACATTTAATTACCATGGATTTATAAAAAGGCATCATGATATTTCCGGTCTTATTATCTATCCCTTTCCTAATGGTTCCTGACATTCTTAGTATTTTCTGTTAGTGACGCTGTGCGTTGAACAGATGTTTTCAGGGAACTCTCCACAATTATTCCAAGATCTCTTTTTTGAGTGGTAACAGCTAATTTAGACCCAATCTTTTTAAACACATAGTTGGGATTATGTTTTCCAAAGTGCATTACTTTGCATTTATCAACATTGACTTTCGTCTGCCATTTTGTTGCCCAGTCACCCAGATTTATGAGATTCCTTTGTAACTCTTCACACTCTGCCTTCGACTTTGAGTAATTTTGTATCATCTACTGTTTCCCCCTTTTCCTGATCACTTATGAATATTTTGAACAGTACTGGTCCCAGTACAGTCCCATGGGGGACACCACTATTTACCTCTCTCCATTCTGAAAACTGACCATTTATTCCTACCCTTTGTTTCCTATCTTTTAGCCAGTTACCAATCCATGAGAGCACAATCCCCCTTATCCCAGGAATGCTTATTTTGCTTCAGAGCCTTTGGTGAGGGACCTTGTCAAAGGCTTTCTGAAAGTCTAATTACACTATATCCACTGGATTACCCTTGTCCATGTTTGTTTACCCCCTCAAAGAATTCTAGTAGATTGGTGAGTCATGATTTCCCTTTCGAAAAACCATGTTGGCTCTTCCCCAGGTCATCGTATTCATCTATGTGTCTGATAATTCCGTTTTTTACTATCGTTTCAACCAGTTTGCCTGGTACTGAAGGACCTTTGTGATCATCTATTCTGAAGGGACTACCCCAAAATATTTCTTAGAGGCTATCTTCTAGGAAAACCCTCCCCCAATATTTCTTGATTTAAAAACTTTCCAGGATGGAGAATACATTGGTAAATTGTTCCAATTGTTAATTACTTTCACTGTTAACAATTTACATCTCGTTTCCAGACTGAATTTGTTTAGCTTCAACTTCCAAGCACTAGATCACAAAATACCTTTATTTTCTTGATTGAAGAGCGCATTATTAAATAGTTTTCATCATACATGTTCTTAGATATTGTGATCAAGTCACCCCTTAACATTCTCTTTGTTAAGCTAAAGAGATAGACTCAGAAAATTCAATCACTATAAGGCATGTTTTCTAATCCTTTCATCATTCCTGTGGCTTTTCCCTGAACCCTATGCAACTGATCAACATTCTTCCTGAAGTGTGGACACCAGAACTGGAAACAGTACTCAAGATGTGGTCACATCTGGAGGTGCGAAATAGAGAGGTAAAATAATCTCTCTAATCCTACTCAAGATTTCCCTCTTTCTGCATCCAAGTTATGTATTAACCCTTTTAGAAACTTTCAGCTGATTACCAATCCACAACCCCCAAATCTTTTTTCAGTGTCACTGCTTCCCAGGATGGAGTCCCTCATCCTATAACTGTGGCCAACCTTCTTTGTTCCTAGATTCATACATTTAGATTGTTAACTTGTTCCCAGTTTACCAAGTGATCCAAATCCCTCTCTATGAGTGCCCTGTCCCTTAATTTTTGTCACCTGCTAACTTTATAGGTGATGATTGTATGGTTTTTTTTTTCAGGTCTTTTATAAAAAGTTTAACTAGTGTCGTAGGACTCCACTAGGTAGAACGTTGTTGATAGTATTATAGGTCATAGGTCAGCCAATCTGACTGGATCTTAATAGGAATATTAAAGACACCTTTCTTACCGCAGGACTATTCTCCAGTGAAATGTGAAGTATCTGCTTAAAACCATGCAACTCTTTTGAAAAAAAAGCTGAAAAGCTGAAAAAATTATGATACACAATTTTTAGAAATCTTAATATAGACTCACCATTGTCCTTCTATATTCTCCCTTCATTTCATTAAGGTCTTACCTGGAGAGCTTTGCAGCACTAGGAAAAAGACAGCAAAGAGCAGGTAGAGAATCTTCATGGCTGAAGTTTGACTGGGAGCTCAATGTTGCTGGAGAGAAGACACTTCAAGATAGAGAGGAGATGGAGAGTCTCTATTTATGGGCGCCGGGGATTGTGAAATACTGATCTGTTGAAATCTTTTTTGAAGCATGTCACATTTACTAAATTTGTGCTGCAATCTGTTTATAATTATCATCATAATTATAATTTATACAAGTATCAGAGGGGTAGCCGTGTTAGTCTGGATCTGTAAAAAGCAACAGAGAGTCCTGTGGCACCTTTAAGACTAACAGATGTATTGGAGCATCCGACGAAGTGGGCATTCACCCACGAAAGCTTATGCTCCAATACATCTGTTAGTCTTAAAGGTGCCACAGGACTCTCTGTTATAATTTATACAGCGTCATAAACATTCTGGAGAATTTCAGGGAAACACAATAGTCAAGTTCCTGCCTTGTGGAAGTTACAATATGAGTATTTACAACTAGCAAATATCTACTGCCTGATCGAAAGCTCTCTGAAAAAATGGAAAGCCTCCCATTAAATTGAAATGAGGGTCCTTTCGCAGAGAAGAATTTCAGAACACAACTATACCTTGGAAGCATTTATAGTAGGGCATGTGCATATTGTTTTGTACAATATTTAATCAATATTTTACTTGTATTTAAGGAAATTTACAAAGGGGCACTGTATGTTTCTCTGCCGAGGCGGGACACAAGGAGCGGGCACGTCACCCTGACGGCCACCTCAGACCTATTATTTCCCTTCTATGTTCTTTCCATTCACACAGAGAAGTTAGATAAAAACAGATAGAGCCACTATTGATAATTGCTTTATTTTCTCCTGTATGATTTATAAATATACTGTGGTTAAGGGTATGAACTGTATGCTACTATTTGAGTTTTAAAGATTGTATTTGATTCTATTGATCTAGACAATCTTTGGGCAAAATTAAGAAGGATGGGTATCGATCTAAGACATTTTGGAGGCTCTCTAGAGTGCTGTATGTCGGGTAAAGGCAATGGAGAATGTTTTCCCAGTGGCTTGGGGAGAACACCAGGGATGCCTTCTAGCACCTCTTGTTATTAATTTATATATTAATGATACAGTGGATGTTATAAAGGAAAATTAATTTTCTCCACCACACATTAAAGGTAGACTTATCTCGCTGTTACTATATGCTGATGACATGGTTGTTTTATCGCAAACCCCATGAGGAATCTTCTGGCTGTTATCTCAATTTTCCTCTTATTTTAACTTCCAAGACCTGGTTCTCATTTATAATGAGACCAAGTCACGATTTCTGGGAAGAAGCATCCGCAAATTGAGTGGAAGATAGGAGGCCACCCTGTAGAACAAGTCTCTGCTTTGACTTATTTGGGGTTAAAGTTTCATGATTCAGGCAGCTGGTCCCCTTATCATAAAGACTTAAAACAAAAGGCTCTTAGCTCTGTTCAAGGGGTGCTGTGTTTTACCTGATCATATGCTGGGAGCAGAGTTGCCCCAGTGCTAAGAATTTTTAATAATAAAATAATATTGCAGATGCTCTATGAGCATGTCTACATCGTAAAAAAGGTAAAACTGGGGCTGTCCCATGCCTGCTGACTCAGGCTCGTGGGGCTGTGGTGGTTTCATTGCTGTGTAGACTTCTGGATCTGGCTGCAGCCCAAGCTTTGGAACCGTCCCACCTCACAGAGTCTTAGAGCCCAGTCTGTAGCCCCAGTGCAGACATCGACGCAGCAGTGAAACAGCCCCACAGCCTGAGGCCAGCCACGGGTGTCTAGTTGCTGTGTGGACATTCCCTCTGAGGTCACATTTGGATTAGGGGATCAAATTTCAGCCTTAGAGGTCAGCTATACTGCTGTAGCTCTTGTAGTGTAGACATACCCTAAGTGTCTAGCCCTTAATACTCACAGCTCTGCTTCACTTGGTGAAAAACTAACCGTTATCAGGGGTACAGTTGTTCTACCTCATTGATCCTACTTGGCCTCCAAGTGAGCACTGACTCCATTACAGAAGTTTGGAAATTTCCTTCAGTTTCTCTGGCTGCAGCTGTAGCCCCGTCACTTCTCATTCTCCTTATCAGTGATTATTGATATAGTATTCCACATGATTTGTTTGTAATAAGAAAGCTGATAAGTCCTATTGATATGTTGTGAAACCAATGGAAAGTGAAAACCTGTAAAGTGAAGCCCATTGAAATCTCTTAAGTGCTATTTGGCCATTTCGCCTGATGAACCCTTCGACAGGCATTTCTGAAGAGATCTCATGACATAGGTAGCCATCCTTCTTAGTAGCAGATGAAGTGTAGAGAATAACCAGTAAAGGGTACAGAGAGGAGAGCTGTTTTCTTTTTCTGTGCCATTAATGTTACCAGTATTATTAGTGAGTGAAATGACTTTATGTTGCAGTATGATGAGCTATTATCTATATCTATATATCTATCTATATATCTATAGATATAAAGATAGATAGATAGATATAGATAGATTTCTCTTTAAAATTCACCAGTCCCTACCAGACCCCACGAGACATATACCCCATCAATGATGATTCTTTGTTTACAATTACACTTTGAGACCTATCAATTAATCAGTGTTTAATCCATTTAATGTTTGCCATGTTAGTTTTATATATATATTTTTAATCCAAATGTCATGTGGTACCAAGTTAACAATAAGTCTATTGTATCAACAATATTATCTTCATGACCCATACTGGTATTCTCATAAAAATATATATTAAGTTAGTTTGACAGGATTCTTTTCCATAAACCCATGCTGATTGGCATTAATTCTGTTACCTGCCTTTAATTCTGTATTAATCCTGTCTATATCAACTATTCCATTATCTTTCTTGAGATTGATGTCAGACTGATAAGCCTATAATAACCCAGGGCTTCCTGTTCACCCGCTTTAAGTACTGGCACAACAATAGCTGTCTACCAGTCTTCTGCAACTTCCCCAGTGTTCAAGACATTGAAAACCAACATTAATGGTCCAGCCAGCTTCTCCGCCAACTGCTTTTAAATACACTAACTTTCTCCAAAATGCTCTACGTACTGAGTACTCTCAGATTACCTGGGTAATGAAACTTCCTCAAACTGCAGATAGCAGCAGACACCTCTAGGTAGATTTTAATTTTCTATATAGTTTCTAAAATGTACATTATGCTGCCACATCAAGTCCTAGCTTGATCTTGTCTATCTGCTATGGACTTCTAGGTATAAAGCAAATAATACAGAAGAAACTGATAAAAGGTGAAGTTACTTCACAAGTGAGTGAGATTTTGTGGTTAGCTCAGCTAGAAACTGTTGCTGTTACTCAATCTAACTCCTCTGTGAGCCACAGATGCAGCAACCGCTATTAGACATTTTTAATGACTTAGCCCTAAGTTCTGCAAAGGATTCTTGATCATCCCTGGACATAGATGACACTATGAAAAATACTAATAACTTGGGACCAAACTCTATGTGTGTGTGTGTGTGTATATTACTTGCGCACCTTGTTCATACAGTATTGATTAATATTCTTAGTTTATTTTTTTTATTTTTCCTATTTTTATGCATCCATCCCATTAAAGAGATGTCTCCAATCCTTGAAAAATCACAGAATAACCTTCATAATATTGAGGATTGCATGAGTCATGAATATATATATGTGAGTGGGGGCATCATGTGGTGTATAAGAATTGAATATTATACTTTTAATCGATTGGGATCCCTCCAGTCGGCTTCCGTGTTTCCTATTCATGTAGCCATCAAAATTGTTGGAGCAGAAGTCTCCATGGGAAGTCATGGCTAGTATTTTTGAACCCAAACACAGTTCTGTGGAATGCAGCGGGGCCTGTGTGGTTTTTCTGTAGCCTTTGTGTGTCATAGAGAGCAAGAGCACAGGAGGTCCATTTAAAATGACTTTGACAGTCTTTGCCATGACAAAGCCGGGAACTGAACATGACCATAGTTGATGGAGATCCCAGCTAGTCAGTAGAGTTGGCTCCAGCAGAACTCAGTCTTCATGAAGGCTCCTGTCTCTCCCCTTGAAGATCCATCAGTCTCTCTGAAGATTAGGAGGGCAGCGCAACCACTTGGGAGCCGCTGAAGAGAGGAGATGCGGGCAGCCAAGTAGCCTGCAGAGAGAAGGGAGGGAGAGGCCATTGGGGCCCCTTGAAAACATCCTTGAGGTGTGAGGCAGGGGAGATGTGGGGTTTGGGGATTGGGAGTTAGAGGAACATGAGGTGGGTTGAAGGAGAAGAAGGAGGAGGTGTGATGAAGAGGAAAGGGATATGTGGTGGGATCAGGGGAATGAGAGGCACATGGTGTGGAAATTAGAGGGGCTAGAGTTACATGGGGGGATCCTGGGTAACTGGGACATGTGGGGTGGGACTGGGGTGACTCAGAGGCAGACAAGGGATTTGGGGGGCACCAAACTGACCTGAGCCCTTGTTTGGGGAATATATTGGGGAGCCGGGGCTTTGAAGTGTGTGTGGGTGTGGGGGGGGGATCTTTCTGAAGAGGGAAATAGGAGCCAGGCATTAGAATTGGGAGATCAGACAGTGATGGGAGCTGTTTGCATAAGGACTAGGTCTGTGCCATTTCCTGCCCAGGCATAGAAGAGAGAGGGGGGATAGGAGGTGCTGAAGGGGATGGGCTCGGTGGGTTTACTGGGAGGGAGGGGACGTCCTCTGAAAACATGGAAACTCCCTTATTTCCCCTGGGCTTGGCAATAGGAGAACCTGTCGTAGAGTGTCTGGCAGTGGAAAGGAGATCTGGGTGCTGTAGTGTTCCCAGGTGGGGTTACATAAAGGCTTTTTTTGGAGGGAATAAGTCCCAGGTGTTGAGGGGGTGGAAAGGGGCAGAGCTAGGATGTAGCCACTCTATGGATAGTGATGCCCTCAGAGCTGTATAGATACCAGTGTGGAAGAGAAGGGGGAGGGCTGTGTAGGTGAGGTGCTGACAGTGAAGCAATGAGCAGTATAGACGGGGCATACAGTGCAGGGGGCCCAGCGCAGACACCCCTTGGTGTTTTCCTTTAGTTCTGCATTATAATAAGAAGACTGGAAATCTGGCTGCCATGTGTGGTACATGGAAAACTGTGTTAAAATACAAACTAACACTTCAAGTCTGGAAGGGGTATCCTGATCCCTCTTGCAGGCTATGGGGCTCTGAGGGAACTGTGCAAGCTGTGTTGTTGGCTATCAGTCTTCAGATAAAAAGCCTAATGTAAGGTGAAGTGAGTTGAGACTCTTTGTTTCAGGGAGCAGCCTGCTTTGTCTCTATCTGTTTTGGAGTTCGTTTGTGTTATTGTTCTGAATTCTAAGAAGTAGCGTTACATTGCAACCTTCCAGCAAGAGAATTTTGTTTTATCTCTTTTCCATTTGTATGCCATGAAAATAGTACCATGGAGCAATGAGATGGGGTTATAAATAAAGCTGTGAGAGAACCCGCTTCTTTTAAAAACAACAAACGAAATGTATTAGTAACAGTGGTATAAAATAAATACTGATTTGTCCATGTGAGCATGTAGAAACACAAACAGTTGCTTTGACCACTGTGGCCCAATCACTCATGTGTGGATTTAACATTCAATAGGGATTATTGCTTTTATTTTTTAATATCCTTTCATTTAAAAAATGGATTTCCAATCAGAAGGACAACAGCAGGTTCCCACCTCTTCCACCATGACAAATGTGCACTTGTTAGTGTTGTGTTTTCACAACAATTAGATTTTATTATAGGTGGGGGAATCAATCTGTTTTTGGGTGATGAAAGTCTCCTGTTTTGATTTCTCCAGATCACAAGGTACTTTGCATCCCCAGTAATGGTGTTTCTAAAGCAGTTTCATCAGAAAATTTCTGACCATCTCTAATAAGCACGTTTTCCCCAGTGGAACTGTAGCCCCACTATAGGGCTACACTGCTTTACTTTATGGTAATTAGAGCAACTTAGTTCTAGAAGTAAAATGTCTCTGTGCTTCTATAATTTGCACATGACACCAACCTGAGAGGGGTTGCAAGCACTTTGGAGGATGGAATTAGAATATAAAGGGACCTCGCTAAAATGAAGAATTGCTCTTAAAATATAATGGAATTCAATAAAGTACTTCACTTAGGAAGGCAAAATTAAATGCACAACTGTAAAATGGCAAATAACTGGCTAGGTGGCTGAACTGCTGAAAAGGATCTAGAAGATATAGTGGATTACAAATTAAATATGAGTCAACAATGTGATGCAGTTGTAAAAAAGTTTAATATACCTCTGCGGTGTATTAACACAAGTATCGTATGTAAGACATGGGAGGTAATTGTCGTGCTCTGCCCAGCACTAGTGAGGCCACATCTTGAGTGCTGTGTCCAATTCTGGGTGCCACACTTAAAGAAGGATGTGGCCAAATTGGAGAGAGTCCACAGGAGAGCGTCAAAAAAGGATCAAACATTTAGAAAACCTGATCTGGGAGGAGAGGTGAAGATACCTGGGCATGTTTAGTCTTTTGGAAAGAAGACTGAGGGGGAGGATAACAGTCTTCAAATATATAAAGGGCTGTTATAAGGAGGATGGTGATCAACTGTTTTCTAGGTCCACTGAAGGTAGGACAAGAAGTAATGGACTTAATTTTCAGCAAGGGGGATTTAGGTTAGATATTATGAAAAATCTCTACCTAAATTAAACTCTGGAATAGGCTTCCAAGGGAGGTTGTGGAATCCCCGTCCTTAGAGATTTTTAAGAACAGGTGAGGCGAACACAGAGTCATATTGTTTGACCAAAGAACACAAGACGGGGAGGTGATCAATAAGTGTCCTCCAGAAGTAAGTTGCTGACCAGAGCTAAACTCATAAATTTTCGTTATATGTCCCAAGATGTTTTGCACAAACCACTGTGGCCTAACGTGCCCTATACAAACTGGGATGGCTCAAGATGATTTGCACAAAGATGATGGAATTTCCCAGAGACGAAGTTGCAACAATTCCAACGTTCAAATTGAGGTTGGACATTTCAAATCTTCACTAGAACCATGGCTAATTTTCTGATTGAGGGCCCTTTCAGCCATACATTTCCATGATTCTAAAAGACTTTAAATAAAGGATCTCTCCTGACTTCAAAATTGACCTCTGTGTGGCAGAAACTGAAACATGGGGAAGGACACAGAGTCATATGAAGTTGGCAAAGGAACACAATACAGGGAGAGCAATGGGAAGTCGCCTGCAGTAGTAAGTTGCTGACCGGAGCTAAACCAATAAATGTCATTATATGTCCCAAGACATTTTACACAAACCACTGTGGCCTAACGTGTGCTATGCAAACTGGGATGGCTCAAGATGTTTTGCACAAAGATGATGGAATTGTCCAGAGACAAAGTTGAAACAATTCCAACGTTCAAATGGAAGTTGGACATTTCAAATCTTCACTAGAATCATGGGCCACTTTCTGATCAGCGCCCCTGCAGTTTTACCAAGTAGAAACCAAGCCTTCAGAGTCTGTATAAAACAGTCTGTTTTCATCAAACTGTCGGTCACTGAAGCAAAAATATCTGGCTGAGAGAGACAGCAAGTTGGGCTGTTATCATCTGGCTACTGAGAGCCCCCTCCAAGTCTGTGAACTGCTAAAGTCACATCATGAAGTCAGATAATCCCCCTAATGACTTTTCCTTTGAAATACTATCTAGGGAGATGCCTGTGAGATCCAGAAAGAGAAGAACACAGCTGTCATAACCCCTTGAGTCAATGAACTACCTGAATGATCTTTCTAACTATCTTCAGAAACCACTCAGGGCTCCAGTGAAGCAATGCTGGTGAACGTGCCTTCCTGCCAGTTTTAATGGAGAAGTAGTACTAATACATGTGATTTATTTATCCAAATGAAAACGTGCTAATTTTAAAAGTATCTGAGTTAAAATCAATTTACAGGATAATTCCAGTTATCCAAATTCCTTTATCCAGACATACTAGTTATCCAAATGAACAGCGTGTGTCCCCTGTAGGGCTGTGTTAGTGAATCACCTGCTGACTAACTCACATTATGGCTGTGGGAATTTCGATTTGGGAGGATTTCTGGAATTAGGGATGTGCAGAGCAATAAAAGGGGGCGGAACTGAGGGAGAAGTTAGGGGAGGAGAGAAAAGATGGGACAAGTAAGACAGCGAATAGGTAAGGAAAAATAATGGGTTAAGATGAAGACTGAAAGAAGAAGTGTTCAGTGAGAAAGAGGAGAGGGAAGACAGGAGAGCAGGGCAGGGAGTTCGGGAAGGAAGGGAGGCAGAGAGGAGGGTAAAGGAGAGAAAAGGAAAGAAGGAGGGAAGAGCACAGGGAATTTGGCCAGCTCTTTTATTAACATCCTCTCGTGCTGACCCACAGAGCATGTGTGTCTCTCACATCCCTCTCCCCCAGGAGCCGACTTCATACCGCAGTCTATGGAGACTCCCGCATGTTACTCTGGAGGTCTTTGCTTCTATTTGGTGATCAAGACAGCTGTTGTCACACCTGTTCCATGGGGCTTCAGTCCAGGACACTCTTACAGGTGATATATGTACAACATTGTGCTTCTTTCCAGATATAGAGCAGCAATATTTATTGAACACGTCTGTCCTTTCTGTATCATTATTATAATTTTACCATCTCCATGGAATAATGGGCCTGTACCAGTGTTAGAATATTTTTTATTCCTGAAATACTTGTATAAAACCTCATTGTTCTCCTTGACCCTGCCACCATGGGGAGTCTTCCCTGAACTCTTGAGCTTCACTTACATTTCTGCATTTCACTACTTCTAAATTCGATGCATTGCTATCTACTTCTGATCTTCCCCATTTTTTATTTTTTTTTCTAATTTTTCCCTACACTTTCTGTGCAGACTGATACTTGGTAGACAAACACACAGCACTCTCTTCTGGGGAATCTGCTCCATCAGAAGCACAGTTAGCTGTACTTTATTGGCAATAAAACAAAGAATATCAAAGCAAGACTACAGCTTCTGCCTAGTTAAGGTTGTGATAAGCTTAAAGATTGTAGGGTCCAGACACGAGAGGACCCCAATCCAAAAGGGGAAGCCTGGGTCCCCTGCTTATTCCAGAAGGCAACCCCACTGTTGAACTCTTTCCACATACCCTGAAAGCATGGACATGAATGTGGGACCTGGCTGGAGGGCTGAGTCACTGAAGGGACAGATCATTGCAGGGAAAGGGGAGCACCTGGAAAGAAAACAGCCTGCTGTGCCCCCTGACCATGAGGTGGTGGTGGGGTGAGTGTTCCCCTTTACAATCCTCCATATCTAAAGGGTAGATTTGAATTATAACCCCCCAATCTGTGTGAAATTTCTGAGGCGTGGTCCAATGGCAGAGGTTAATTTCAGGGAGTCTTTCGGGTGGCGTTGGATAAGGCTTTTGGTAGATCACTCAGCGTTCAGTCTTCATCTTAGTTCTTAAGAGCATCACATCCCTCCTGCCTTTCCCTGCTCTCCTTTCCAGAGAGATTCCCAGCAGGTCCTACCAACTCTTCTTACCCAGCAAGCTTTCTTAGCAGCCTACACTTCCCATGACTGTTGGACTACAAGTCCCAGAATTCAAAGGGTTCATTCATCTGGGTTCACCCTAAAAGGGGGGTTAAGTCATGTCTTTGTTGCTGCCTCTGTCTCTGCCGCGGCTTGCTGCTCTCTGCGACTCTTATCTGAGGAAACGTTTGCTGCTGCATTCTAAGATTCCACTGCATACCCCAACTCTTAGCGATTTCACTGGGTAGCCTGGAACCTTCCAACTACTGCAGCCTCTACCTTGTCTCCCAGCACCACACTGTCCCAGGGCTATAGCTAAGGCTCCATCTCTAGATCCGCTCATAAATGATTTCATCTCTAGTAATCACTGAGAAAAAATAATTCAATTGAATCTTTTCAACTCTGTCTTTAAACACTGGGGAGAAAAGGATCCATTAGATCTAACACTCTTTATACACAGTCCATACTATTCAACAGAAACAACTGTCCCAGGGGCTCCTGACTTTTTCATAGATTTGGCATCACTCCCCGCTCCTTAGTGAGTAACGTTACTGTTACCCATTGAACTAGGCCATGCTAAGAACAGTTCTGCTGCCGTTTCTTTATGCAATGAGGATAACAAGATTTCATTACCCCTTTGTTACCTGTTAGTCCTGTGTTCTTGGGAAATCAGGGCACAGTACCCAGCCTGTCTGACACATGAAAGACCTTTCCCCGACAGCCTCTGCTTGAACCGAAGCCAATCAGAAGAAAGACTCACAAAAAGCAATGAAAAGGTGGTGGGAGACACACCTAAATGCCTCCGGACACCAGTGACAGGATTAAGGAAACTCCCCTAGCCTCATTTGCATCGAAGATGGGACAAGGAGGCATCTCCATTAGCATACAGAATGGAGAACAGAGATTCCAAGGCAAGAACCGCACGGAACTCTGGGACCAGAAAAGCAGGAAAGCACTGCATGATGGGGGATCTCTTCTCCAGATGTTAATGAACCCACGCCTGCACTCACCGAGCTCAGTGGTTGTCAGACCAAATCTAGAAATAAATCCTTTACTGGGATCAAATATACCGAAGCTGCCTAATTGCATTGTGAGCTCCCTGGAAGGAACACCGCCCATAGCCAGGAATGATCGGCTCTTATTGTCTAGCCGGAAGAAAACAACTTTGGTATACTCCCTTCAGCCATCAGTTTACCGATAAGCAAATCTAGCATTTTCCCTTGAACCATTGCTCTTTCCCTACAAAAATCCCTACCCATGCATCAGTTCCATTGGGACTTCATCTTCTCCTAACTGATCATTCTGAGGGTTCTGCCTGTCTCCAGTTCTCCGGACTCTCTGTTACCACCACCACCTGGGACCCCCGATTGATTCAAGTTTCAAGATGTGGTGAGAACCCACCTCTCTTTATCTCTCTCTCTCGGTATAGCCTTCTGACTCTGATTTGTGTGATCAGTTATAGTTTTCTAAACCTGACTTTTCTAAGGAAATTTAAGTTAGATTTAATATTATAGCTGTTTTGTTTGTTTGGCTCCCCTTGTATGGTTATTAACTGGCAATAAATACCTTTCGTGGTTAAGCTGGTTGCTTTTCTCTGTCTCGCTCCCCTCCTCCCCCGGCCCCGATTGGGTGTTTTTAGGCTTCCCCATTCATTCTCCAGCAATGATCCTCATACCTAAGCTAAATATCCTTGCAGCACCCCAAAATCTGGTGGGGTTTGCTCATCAAGTGGGTTGTTATCAGAACAATTGTAACGTGAAAGTTGGGATAGGGACATGGTGAACCTGAGACATATGAGGGTGGCAGCTTGGAAGTGCTACTTGACCAAGTCTTCTTAGTCCAGGGGTCTATGAGGGTGACAGCTTGGAAATGCAGCTCGACCCAGCCTTTTTAGTCCAGGGACATATAGGAGGTCAGCTTGGGAGTGCTGATAAACTCGGTCCTCTCAGACGCGCTCTGTTAATATGTGTGTTTGTCTGATTTTGGGCCTGGAAGATCCCAGCCCTGGGGAACCTAGGTCCTGCAGGATAGCTCCATTGAGAGGGAACTTGCAGCAGGGAGAAGGAGAGCGCTGTAGGAGAACACACATGACACAAGCAGTACATTGATAGAAGTACAGGCACCCCCAACCCCAAAAGAGTAACCCTAATAAATGAGCATACCCCCAAAGTAATGGGCAAAGCTGGTAACACCTGCGTTCAACACTAAAGTGATTTTTAACCCAAACCAGCTGTAAGCTGGATCTGAATGAACTCTCTCTGACACCTAGTGACAGACTGGTGGAAAAAGACCTCAGGAACAGACTGTATTTGTATAAACACATGACTCTGTCTAGGGGCTCAGCACACAGATCTGTATTGCCAAACTGATCGGTTTTGACTGGGGTTAAAATTAACTTTAGGGTGTTGAATGGTAAGTTTATGAAATGTTTTTATCCCTACTGTTTATGTAAAGGGAAGCAGAACTGTACTTAAGAAGCCCAAACTAAGGGGTTTACCCTAACTTGAACATCACTTGCTAAGTAGTGGGTAGTGATGCCAACTCCAAGTAAGTGGTGGGGACAGATGTTTCTTTCTAGGGAATGTGGGCTAGTTTAAAGAGTCTTAGAAGTGATTTGACTTTCTCTTCTGTGTTTAAAGACACAGATGAATAGCCTTTTTTTTGAGTGTCATGGTTCTTCTTGGGTAATCACTAGAGCTGAATTTACTGAGAAGCTCATTTAAGGGGACTGGATGTTCAAAGTGATAAGGAGATAGCATTTTGTTTAAAAGCAGTGCAGAAAAGAGCTGCAGAGAGGTTCTCTGCTAGCTAATGAAAACACAGAGACTTGAGCTAAGTGGTGAAACCTCAGAATATAATGCTGTGGAGAGAAGTGGCAGTAATGGAGACTGCAGAGACACTGATGAGCAGAGGTGGAGGCATCACTCAACCACCATTTCTCTTCAGGGGCGGCAGGGAAACCCACCAAAAACACAGCTGGATTCTGGGGACATTGCTGATCTCAGACAACAAATTAATGAGTAGGAGGCAGTGGAAGGAAAAAGGGATTGGCATGTTAAAGAGACATTTGTTCCTTGGCGTTTCACATCACAAAATGGGAAACTGAGAAAAGGGACACTGCTAAAGATACTGTAGGGTGAGTGTTTTACTTATTAGTTGTGTACTTTCAAATCCTTGTTGCAGTGTGTTTCAAAATTAATGTGGTGTTTTCTTCATTAGGAAAAGTTGTCTTTTGTTCTAGACACTCAGTTCTTGCGAGAGGGGAAGTATTGCCTCTTAGTGGCACCCAGGGCTAGTGCTTATTTTTCTTAGATTGGTGGGTGTGGTCTGAATCTGATTCTCTTTTGTATTGTTAAGAAGAAACCCTTGGTATTGAACCTGGAATTTGTTGCTGCCTAAATTACCCGGAAGAAGGGTTACATGGTCAAAATTGATCACTTTTGACAAAGCAGGGCTGTCTGCTGATTACCTAGGCAGAAGAGATGTGTCTATTGGAATACAGTCTTCTCCTGAGATCTTTTCCCCTATTGGTTTGGAGAGAACTAGCCTTGCCAGGCAGGCCTGACTTTCTTTATTTTTTTGATCGAATGATATACTTATTTGCTGAGCCATACGTGAGAAATATAATGTGCTTGAATTTCTCTAGAGAATTTAATCCAGTCAAAGGGACATTGTCCAGTGACTTCAATGGGCTTTGAACCAGTCTCTAGGTATTTACCAGGTATTTTCAAAGTGTAGCTTGCGTAAGACAGACCCTTGTTAGTTGTCATTATTAGTAGGAAAACATGGAATTTACTACTACTAATAATGTCATACACAACTATGAATAGGCCAGAATCCTTGGCATAATTTAGACCTAAACCGTTAAAACACGTCAAATTAGAGAGGCTGTTTCTGATTTTCATGGAAGAGTTAAACTAAGAAGCAGGGATAATTGCCTGCTAAGCTGACCACACACTCTTGTTAAAATGGGAAATGGCTTCCTCCTTTATCTTTTTTCCTTCCAGATTATATACTTTATGCCAAGAAATCCATAATAGAGATACAATAGATCCAGGTCTTACTTGATATGGCAATATCAGGTACAAATGTTTTAATGGGAAAAGAGAGATATAAAGGCTGTCAATAAAATATGTAAGAAACTATACAGATATTTGAAAGCTCTAATGAGGAATCTGTAACCAGGGTGTGCAGTTTGAGGAAGTTTTATTACCAAGGAGATCTGACCTCAAAGAGGATTGCAAATACGTCCAACAATGTTATCTATTTTAAATACAATTGTGATAATGTAATATATAGTTATGTCCAACTGATAATCCATAAAGGGGAAAAGGCCTTTGTTTTATATTGTAGAAGGTGATATATTCAGCTGATATGTTGAGAAATGAAAATCTCTAAAAATGAATCCAAATGAAATGTGATAAAGTCTAGACAACCAAAAGGCCTGATCAGCTGCTTGTTGACAATTCAAGAGAAATAGCTTAATTTATGACGTGAACCTACTGTAAGGTGGGTGGGAATGAACTCTCCCCTGGCATGTAGTGATGAACTCGGGGAAAAGATCTCAGGAGAAGACTGTAAATGCATAGATGCACCTATTTTATGCAGGCAGTCCTGATATTCGATGCTTTTACTTATATAGGCACCCCACACCATCCCAATTTTTCACACTTGTTATCTGGTCACCCTGTTAAGCAGTGAAGACAAGACATCAGTTACCTGATTTCCAGCTGACACACCTACAGCCTCAAAACTCACCTGACTCCTCCCTCCCCACATGGATGAGACAAGCCCCTGACTCCCATTGCCCCAACTATCAAGCCCTCCCTGCCTCATCAGACAGGAGTCGAGCACTTCCCACTGTCCAACCTGACCTACCCCCAACCTCCATTTCCTCCTAATGCCAATTTGCTCTGTTCAGTGTGGGGGTTGAGAAGCTCTGTACATCTGGGGGAGGGAGAGATTACCGTCTCCTCATTAAGGGAAGGGTGGGGGAGGCGGAATCTATCTACATTTCTAATGTGCCTTTTAGTTATCTTCTGACTGTGAGTGCTGTGTGCTAACCATTAGACTAGGGTGGCGGAAGAGCTGTTTCTCCATATGGAATGTCAGCCTGGGAGTGGGAACCAGCACAATCATGGAACGAGGTAGCCTCTACTTAGTTAAATCTATGATTAGACATTCTGTTTACAGCCCCCATTTCTGAATTTTGTTGTGTGACCGAGTGGAAGAAGTTAATTTCTGACCACCATTGGCCTGACATTATTAAGGATGCAAGAGCAAATATTGCAATGTACAGGAAAGACAGAAGTGTGGTCAGAGACCACCTGGCTTAACCACGAAATCTCCAAAAAAGACTCACACCAAACTAGATCAAATTACAAATGAAGAATATATAGAATTACATCCTCTAATGTTGCTCATGAAAGGAGCTAGCTAATATTTTGGGTTTGGTCCCCAATTGTGGTGTCAAAAAGTGACCTTGTCAGCAAACATAACCGGTGTGTGGGGGAATTCAAATTCTTGTGTCTATACACAGACATTGTAGAACAACTGTTTGTGAGGGACTTTTCCATACCCTGTTTATCTGCATCCCCATATGAGGAAGTAACAACAGGTTTCTCACCATCACATATGATAAAGAACGTTATGTCCCTGTCAGTAAACATCATATTGACACCCTCACCACTGAACTACAGACAGACCAGCACAGACACGTCTCACTTTGCTTTGAGAAGGTGGCCATCAAGCTGCACTTGCGCTCCCGGAGACATCAGGGATTTTAAAAAGCAAAATACTATGGTGACCCTAAACTATTAAGGAGATGACCCCCACCCCCAGCTACAGAAACTATTACAATGTGAGGTTGGATGTGCCCTTCCTGGATATCACAGAGCCCCTGTGATGTACTTTCCACATGCTAAAAGAGAGAGATTTTAATCACCATGGCTTTAGTTCACTGTGGGCTCAAAAGTGCAGTAAAACCAACTACACATGTTTCAGATAGCTCCTACAGAGACCAGCATCAAGAAAAGCATCTACAGCCATTATGAATGCTGCTCCCCTTGATTTTCTTATAGCAGGGAATGGCGTAGATCAGGGGTGTCAAACTCAATTGCACAGGGGGCCAAAACTCAAAACTCGCGGGCCGAACAGTATAACCATTTATTTAACAGACTAAATATTTATGTTTTTTAACCATTAATATGAACCAAAATACAGGATATCATTCCAAAATAAATACATTTCAACTTAAAATATTTTGCTCTTCATAAAAAAATATCCTGTCAATACAATACATTCAAAATCTGTACATGCTGGAATATTAAAAAATCTGAAAATATAAATAAAAAATTGAATTTAAAGCAAAAGTATAATCATAACAAATCATAACATTCCATTTTCTTGTCCTATTTAGTCAGAGCCTGATACTTGGAGTCTTTTCTTTGCAACAAGTTCGTTTATGTTTGAGGTTAGGTTCTGTGTTGTGAAGATTCTCAGGATCGATTGCAGGTGTTCATCAGTGAGGCGACTCCTGTGTGACGTTTTGTTAATTTTCATCACAGAGAACAGCTGCTCGCACAGATATGTGCTGCCAAACATGGACAGGATTCGAGCCGCATGTTGGCGGAGCTGCGGCATCGCTTCAGGAATGAAGCGAGTGAACTGTGCTGGCCCCGCAGTGTCGTACTTTGCCTTCAGTGTCCCGTTACATTGCAGTTCTATCAGCTCCATCTGCATTTCTACAGGTGCGGTTTCCACATCGACTGCAAATGGGTTGCGAAGCAGCTCGAAGTTACTTTTCTGTGCCTCAAAGTCACTGAAGCGCCGTGCGAACTCAGTGCGCAGCGCGCTGAGTTTTTCAGCAAAGGTGGCATTTGGGAAAACTGTGGCACTTTCTTGGTTCCGTATTACTTGGCAACAGGGAAAGTGAGACAAGTTGCATTGGTGCATTTGTGTCTCCCATAAGCGCAGCTTCACTTGAAATGCCTTCACTGCATCATGCATATCGGTTATTATGTGCTCCCGTCCCTGGAGTTGAAGGTTTAAAGCGCTAAGATGCGACGTTATGTCAGCCAGGAACGCCAACTCACATTTCCACTTTTCATCCCGCAGAACTGTGCAGTCTTTCCCCTTACTGTCCATGAACTGGCAGATTTCCTCTCGCAGCTCAAAGTGTCTTTTGAGAACTTTTCCCCGACTTAGCCACCGGACCTCCGTATGATATGGCATATCGCCAAACTCGCTATCTATTTCCCGCAGAAAAGACTGGAATTGGCGGTGATTTAAACCGTGGGCTCTGATAAAGTTGACGGTTTGTGTTACAGTGTTCATCACATGATCCATTTTTAGGACTTTAGCACTCAGCGATTCCTGGTGTATGATGCAGTGATACACTGTCAACTCACCGGCACAGTTCTCCTCCCGCATCTTTGAGCGCATCCTTCCCACCAGTCCATTTTTTTCACCACACATAGCAGGTGCGCCATCTGTTGTAAGTCCAACGAGTTTTTCCCACGGCAGTTTCATGTCGGTTACACTTTGAAATACATTTCCAAAGATGTCTTCTCCTTTCGTTGTCCCGTGCATCGATTTAATGTCCAGTATTTCCTCTGTTACGCACAAATTGGAATCCACACCACGGATAAATATCGCCAGCTGTGCAGTGTCAGTCGCGTCAGTAGTTTCATCCACGGCAAGGGAGTATGCAACAAAATCTTTTGCTCTTTCAATCAACTGTGTTTTCAAATCAGTCGCCATCTCACAAACCCGATTAGCAACAGTGTTTCTGCTGAGGCTTACATTTGCAAACGCTCGCGTTTTATCTGGACAAAGGACGTCGCACACTTTCATCATACAATTCTTTACGAATTCCCCCTCGGTAAACGGCCGTCCTGATTTGGCGATCTCTTCGGCCACAATGAAACTTGCTTTCACAGCAGCTTCACTTTGTGATTTTGCTTTGGTGAAAAACGTCTGCTGGGATGTCAAATTCTTCTTCAACTCCTCTACCTTTTGTAGCTTCTGTCCTGCGCTCAGGTTTTTGAATTTGTTCTCATGTTTCGTCTCGTAGTGCCGTCTTAGGTTATACTCCTTCATTACAGCGATATTACTCCCGCAAAGGAGACACACTGGTTTACCTGCAATTTCAGTAAACATATACTCATTCTCCCACCGGCTTTGAAAGCCTCGGTTTTCAGAATCAATTTTTCTCTTGGCCATTGTTGGGGTCTAGCTTTGATTTGATATTAGCGTTGTATACATCAACAGACCGCGAACTTGAACCGCGGCTTGCCGTTGGCGGCAATTGCACTGCATCATGGGATTTGTAGTGTGTGTTATTGGGGCATCATATCACAGGGCCATTAAAAACAGATATATAAAACGATTTCGCGGGCCGGATATAATTGTATGGCGGGCCGGATGTGGCCCGCGGGCCTTGAGTTTGACACATGTGGCGTAGATGATATGTATTTAAACAACATGCTACTGTACCTTTGTTGCGACATGGGTCCATCTTCTTTTAAAAATCTCAGCAGGGGGGCTGAGGGCCTCCTGGTGAATTTTTCTGTGGCCTCTGTCTGCAGTCAGTAGAATGTTACGTTGGGAGACCACCATGTAATCCAGAGCAATGACTGTTACCCTTACAGGGTCTTTATCGAATCAGTGCTAAATTACAGAGTCAACACACTTACTACATTGTTTTCTGCAGGCCTGTGATACAAAGACATTCCTGGACAAGATGAAGCAATCGAGCTGGACGGTGAGAATTAAGTGTTTGCAAGACAGGCAAACCTGATGACCCAGAACAGGAAGACACAGCTGCTGGGTCATCTACATAGCAACCTATTTTTCAAGAAAAACTTCTGTTGAACAGTATTGTGAAAATGAAGGGGTGGGGGTAGCTCCCATTTATGGACATCCAGCCATCCAGTTAGCTGTAAAATCCCTCTTGGTAGCTGTTCTCTCCTTGCTTTACCTTAAAAGGTTAAAAAAGTCCCCCAGGTAAAGAAAAGGGCACCTGACCAAAAGAGACAATGGGAAGACTAGAACTGTTTACAATTGGGAAGGAAGCTTTCCCTTGGTGTCTGTGGTTGTCCTCCGGAGCGGGGGGTGATGCAGAGCAAAGTCAGGGCTATGACTACGCTTTAAGCCAGGTCTGAGATATCATCAGATTGTACCTAGAATTACTGAATTGAAACTCCGCAAATATGTAAGTAATTTAGAAATGTTTAGAAAGACGCGATTAGGTTTATTTCTCTTTATTTTTTAAGGCTTGTGGACTCCTCTGTGCTAACCTCAGACGCTTTTGTTTGCTTGTAATCTTTAAGATGAACCCCCAAGAAAGTTATTTTGGGTGCTTAATTTTTGGAATTGCTCTTTTAAAATCTTGCAAAAGCCTAAATTCCAAATGTATTTTCTTCCTTTTTTGTTTTTAAACTTGGGATGCGGCTTGTGTAGGGAAAGCCCCAGGTGGGCCAGGCCGGTTTGTTTACCTGCCACATCCACAGGTTCAGCTAATCACGGTTCCCAGTGGCTGCGGTTCGCTGCTCCAGGCCAATGGGAGCTGCTGGAAGCGGCACGGGCCGAGGAACGTATTCCTCTAGGAATTTCCAAGATATTATCATGGTGCTTGTCTCTAATATACAGAGTTAGCCTTGCTGTTCCTTGAAAGGACATGGTACAGGCCTCTGATCAATAATAGGCCCACAAGCAGTAATGCTTCAAAAACAGAAATAATATTTCTTTAGAAATGAGTGGGAGGAGCTTTTAGAGGGGGTCACATGCCACCTCTTGCTCCAGGTTACATGTCAATCTCTGCCCCAGGACTTGCCCTAATTGGTCAAACTACTCTTGGGGCAGGCCTATGGGTCATCCAACAGGCTAGAGATAGGCACAGAATCCAGGTTTCCTATGTCCTAGTCCTGTGCTCTTCCCTGGTCATACATTAACCCCTTTTCTCACACAATGCCCTTTCCCAATAAAGACAAGTCCCTCTAGGTCTGGTCCCTGATACATTCACCATAAGGGCTGTGAGGAAGACGTGGGCTCAGGGCAGGAGGAAAGGGCACTGAGAGAAGGAGCTGGTTTGTGGAGAAAAGATTGAAGTAACTTCAGGGGCACCATTACAAACTGTGGTGTGCGGAATATTAATCTTGATTCCTGGGGCTACTTAGGCACCTGAAAACTCTAGATTTTGTATATAAGGTGGTGGGCCCACAACCAAAAAATATAGCGGGGGGGAGGTCAGCTCAAAAAGTTTGAAAAGTGCTGAGGATGCAGGCAGGGTGTAACTAGAGGCTGTGTGCAGACATGGAGGTAGCTCAGGTTCCAGGTGGGGGTGTACTTCAGGGGCCAGGCAGGAGGTTGCTAGGGGCTTTGTTCCTGGAGGGGTGTTGCTCAAGGAGGAGGCAGAAGGTATATAGGGGTCGAAGGGTGTAACTCAGGATGCAGGGAGGGGCTGTGTCCAAGGAGGTGCTGCTACTGAGGGTTCAGCCATACCCTCAGTCCCTAGTTGGCACAGTGGGTGCAGCTCTGCGGATCAGTGGCCGGGGTGAGGTGCGTGCGCTGCCCACCCACTTCCGCAATGGGCAGGCGGAAGGGAACATCCCGATACCAGCCCCCACCCCATTCTATGCAGCATATCAGCAGGTGAGGAGCGACGCCAGCGGTGGCCCCATAGTGGGGGGCAGGGCAGCATGGCTGCAAACAACAGCGGAGAAGGGCAGAGAGGGTGGGGAGAGGAAGGGCAGCATCTTCCCTTCTGCTGCACACTTCACACAAATCTGGTACAAAACTAGCCGGGGTTGGGGGAAGGCCTTTCCTAAATGGTGTCCCCGGGGTAACAATATTTTGCTACTGCAAAGATATGCAAAGCAGCTGTGAGCTCCATTGTTTCTCCCTCTCCATGGGAGGACCCCATGTGGCTGCCTCGGTTACACCCTCACTTGCAAATTTGCTCAGGTTTCTATAAGCCTGGGTCTTTGGGATTTGCAATGCCCTTCGGGCTCTTGCATGGGAGCCTGCTGCACAGGGCAAGGTCTGGACACTCAGGCACAAGAAAAGGGACCTCATGATGGGGAAGTTTGGGAGGCGAGGGGAGCAGAGAGAGGGTCGACAGGCCGTGGAGCATTGATGTGGGCGTTACACACCGTGCAACCAAACTGGGACTGAACCCCACTCCTCTGACAACAACACAAACCAAACGGCTTTGTCAAAGGACCAAGGAAAAGGTCATGACTTATCCATGTGAGCTCACTGAAACGTATAAATATGTATGTCCGCTGGTCTAGGAACACCCCTGGGTGGATTTTACATATGGCAGTGAACATTTCTTTTATTTATATGTAGTTAAGATAACAGAAGGAAGGGATTTTTATGGAAAAGAAATAGCAAAACAGCCCCTGTGTGGAATCAAAATACTCACAGGCTTGTTTGCAATACACCACAACCAGCAGCTACTTTTATTAAAAGGAGAAGAACAAGCTATTGCCGGGGGGGGGGGACACACAAGGGCTCCCTTGTGGATTTTTTCCGGCTTGCGAGTTTCTTTCCAGCCCAGATGAAAAGCATCCAAGGATTTTAGAAGCAAGACGTCGTCTGCCAGATTCCGAGAGATCCTGCATTGACAATCTCTGCTGCCATCATTCACTCCCTTTACTGCAAAAAGGGGAAGAAATCTCACATTCTATGTTTATAGCCATTAAAACAAGGACAATGTAACGTTACATTTCAAATTCAAGGTAGAGCAGGAATTTCCCCATCATTTAATAGTGTGAGCAGATGTAACTCCAACAGACTTTGCTTGACATCGGTTGGGATTGAACCTTCAGCCTCCGGAGTTTAATACATGAGCTACTACAGTATGAGCCAAATGCCAACTTCCTCTTATTTAAGGTTGTAGAACAGATTCTATCTATTATATTTAAACATGTGTACTGGGTGACTTCTGAAGTAAATATGCTGGACTTCTGAAGATGGCTCTCCCCTCCCTCTGCCCCAACTCTCCAGTAAAGGAGTCACATTCTGATTTCCTTACAAAACTCCTTCCTATTAACATTCTACACAGTTTAAGTGACAACCAAAAAAAAATAAATGAATAAAGTCGCTGGGTGATTAAAAAAAGAACATCGGCAAATTACCGGTAAGTATAAAAATAGCTAGAAATATGATGTACAATATCATAGAAATGTTCATCAAACTTTTAAAAAAAGTTGAAATTAGAAATTCCATTGAGGGAATTAATCAAAATTGTGAATTTTAAAAATATTGACAATCTCTATGATATATAGAAAGATAAAACCAAAAATATGTAAGATGTAGAACAATGTGACTCACGTCCATGTTTAGTTTTCCTTTCAAACACACTTTTGTTCATAGCTAAAACTAAAACAATAAATATTTAATTAGAGGATAAATAAGTTATTCTTAAAGAATGCCTGGACTATTCTGTCTTCCAGCTCACGTAAGCCTAATAGCTTGACCCTATTCAGATGGTACTTCCCTATCTGATGATAATTTCTGTACATATTCAGGTTTCAAAGTAGCAGCCGTGTTAGTCTGTATCCGCAAAAAGAACAAGAGTACTTGTGACACCTTAGAGACTAACACATTTATTTCAGCATAAGCTTTCGTGGGCTACAGCTCACTTCTTCGGATGCATAGAATGGAACACACAGACAGAAGATATTTATACATAAAGAGAACATGAAAAGGTGGATTCGATTATCACTTCAAAGGGTTTTTTTCTCCCTACTACTGATAGCTCATCTTAACTGATTGGCCTCTTACAGTTGGTATGGGTACTTCCACCTTTTCACAGAGCTCCTATCTTCATTTCTCCTGCCTCAAAACTGCCTCTATGGTAATTTAGGCTTGGTCTACACTAGGAAATTTGGTTGGTGTAACTATATAGCTCAGGAGTATGGAAAATACACACCCCTGAGTGACACAATGAAACCGACCTAACCGCTGGTGAAGACAGCGCTAGGTTGATGGGTGCATTCTCCCATTGATGCACCTACCACCTCTCGGGGAGCTGCAGCGCCTACACAGATGGGAGAACCCCTCCCATCAGTGCAGGTAACGTCTTCACTGAAGCGCTTTGGCTCAGCTGCAGCGGTGTTACTGTGCCACTGTAGCAGTTTTGGTGTAGAAACCTAAAGGTGGGAAAACCTCTCACCCCTCCCAACTTCCTCTCTCAGTCCCGTCCCTGCTGCGATATTAATTTGAGCATGCTGGGCACCTTGTACAAGACTAAGGGGAGATCCAGCAGCTAACAATAAGAAAACACATAGAATTGGCTACAGACAAGCAATGAGACCAAGTTAACGTAACTGTAGGAAACATGTTTAAACCAGTAAAAAGAAATTCTGAGCAATGCTAGCACTGAAGTCACAAAGGTTTGTAATTGCTCTAAAAGGAGAAATGCAAAGGCATCGAGTATGTACTGAGCTACCATAAAGACTGAAAGTAGCATCAATCCTTAAAGGCACTAGTGCTTATTGAATTGTATTGCAGAGTGAGCATATCTGATAATATACATGCGTGACCCACTGGTCAGTGTGTGTTATGAATTACCCTCGGTGGAGGCTATGTGTCGGTTACAGGCTCCATCTAGAGCCTGGAGCTTTTGTTCAACCTGAAGGCAATTGAGCATTTAGATCTGGAGGGTTCTGGTTCAAATCACAGAGTACTGGTCCCAGAAGGCATGACAGCCTTCACACGTGTGCTCAAAAGTGCCTCTTTCCCACAAAAACCCACAGGAGCAATTTTATCTTCAACATGGCTCCTCATGTTTGCAGCATCTGGACCCAGATGTTCTTTAACACAGGTCCAAGAATGCTGCAAAGCACCTGGTTGTCTGAAATCCTCAAATGTTCATCACTGTGTTCATTTCCACTTTTTCACACTGTGTCATTCTGGATGGACTGTGCAGTGAGGTCCAGGTCACAACTTGAGTTTAATTGTTCTTCCATTTTTGAGTGGAATGATTTAAAAATAACTTTTTTTTCTATGGGAAAATCATGATTATATCCATACTGTGTGGGTGCAGCTTACCTTCTCATCATCAGACTTGGCCAGTGTCTCCGTTTCTCCTGTTGGGTTGGTGGTTTAGCGCCCCTCCCTCCCCTCCCCCACCGCCCACACTGAACCAAAATCTCCCCGACCTGGGGCAAAATAACTCTTCACCACCTGGGGCAAAATAACAATAAAAATAAAAACACTAAACCCTCTGGGCTAGAGATGCTTCCTCGGGGGCTGAGTGACCATTTCTTCCCCTCGGCTGCTTCCATGTAGGGCTCCCAAATTCTCCTCTGCTCATCTCGTCTCTAAGCTTATCTCAGTTTGCTTTTACAGGCTTCATTTTTAAGCCATTTCTTTTTGTCAACTCAGCCTCCCTGCTCTCTTTCTTGCCAGATAGACTCACAATAGGTCCTACCAACTCGTCTCAGTCTGAGGACAGGAGGCCTTTCAAATTGAGAAATGATATCCACAAAGGAGACCTTTCCAGAAAAGGACAAGTATGTAAGAAGAAGGAATTATAATGGAATGAGACTGGCAGCTTTCATTATGCTGAATGCTACCAAGAAAATTCTATGCTTCAATGTGTCCTCGGGTAGTTATTGAAATTAGGATCCTTCTGTCAATGACTGAAAGAGTGACATAACATTTTTGAAAGGCTTAAAAGTATAAGTGTCAATCAGAAGCCGTGTTGCTGATTATTCTAATTTTTCTGTGACAGATTTGATCATTTTATACTGTGATACGACACACACACCCTTCAACATAGCTCAATACTTGTACATGTTTCTTTTAGGTAAATTAAGCATTACTGTTGTAAAGAGCAGCCATTTTGATCTCACAAGTGCTGCACAATGATACAAAGGAGACGCATCCCCCATACTCTCTCTTGGGAAATATATTTTAGTCCTTCCCCGTTGTTTTCCATATTCCTAAATGAAACAATGATGTAAATGGATGCCAGACTGGCCAGAGACATTGTCTGTATGATGCCATGTTGGCAAGCCAGAGGGGCTTCAAAATGGGTGGTGGAGAGTAACTGCAATACATGAGCAATACATGGCTTACATGTAGCACTGAGCACTGGGGAGACTCTGGGCTGCTCTGGGTTGTGGACAGACCATAGGCAGCCTGAGTAAAGCAGCTATACAATTACTCTCACTCTAACATGGAAACTCCAGATAGTCCAGAATCAGGGCAGCACAGAATTTTCCTTTGTCCCATGTCAGGGTTGGGCCATGTGCTCTGAGCCTCCAAGGTCATTAAACAGCAGCTATAGAAATTAGGGACACAAATATTCTGTTTACACAGTAATGTCTCCCTTGTGGCATTCTGAACTTACCCATTTCCTACAGCAACTCAGCCCAAAACCGCAACTTCTTATTCGTCTGAAATTGGGGGGACATGTATGCTGGCAGAAGCCCCGAGCATAAACACAACCAATGGAATATTTGTTGAAGCGGGTGTATCCTGCACAAAGAAAAAGTGTCTTCATTTTCATTCACATATAAGTGTAAACAAGGGCTGTGATTGCAGCATGACGGGCATTTCCCATTAGCTGAATTTCCAATTCACTGAGACAAGGCCAAGTCAACCCAATTATCTTCCTGTGCCCGTGCCCAGTCAAAGGCTGCTCCTAAGAAATGAGCAGAGTGAGTTAATTCAGGAGATCTGCTGGCTTCCTGGCTGCAGGCTTCTGAACTGTAGCACTGAGCATGGGAGTCCTTCCCAGCCCCACCCCTGTACAGGATGGAAAGCAGCAGCTGTCTGCATCACCAACTTCTAAGAGTGGGGCAGTGGTTTTGCTGCCGTGGTTTTGACTCTTTCTGATTCCAAACACTGATGTACTAGGCAGTATCTAAATGCTGATTGGCTGAGCAGGGTTAAACCAGCTCAGCACTGGGTTGGGTGGCTGGTACTTTTGGAAAGAGAAGGGTTTAAACAAGTCCCTGCAGTCAGAACGCATGATTGTCACTGAGACTCGGCACAGACAATCTTGTGAAGACTCAGCACTTGGCAATACTGACTCAATGACCAATTGCCAGTCTTAAACATTCCAGACAGGCTGGTCCTTATGATCATGTGGCCCAAATGTCCTTTAGGATATTAATATTAGACTATTTTAAACTAGATTTCAGCTCTGCTTTCCTTAAAGTATCCACTGTGACATTCCCAGGGTACAATCTGGACCACTGAACAGCCGTATTCCCTCAGGTCTCCAACCTGCAGTGCCTCCTACACTGCTCCGCTGTGAAAGCAACCACTTCTGGCCCTGCTCATGCACAGCCCCTAGCATTTAAAGTCACTCCCAGCTGAATTAGAGGAAAACTTCCAGCAAGACACTCCTGAATTATCCTGCAGAGCGACACCAGCCAATTCCCAGTGCCAGCCTCGTCCCCCAGAAATGTGCATCTTGTACTGATCAGTATCCTCCTGTGCAATACAAGTTCATAAAAAGTCTGTCATTTCATCTGAGGAAAAGGATATGCACCGAGCCTGTTATCTCAAGTGAAGGTTCCCAAACTCTTCAATCCAAACCCTTGAATCCCCTAGAACAAAGGGTATTTTCATTGGGTTAGGCCAGAGGAAGAGGACACAAGCTGAAAATGTCCAGTCTTTTTAATCTCTCCTCATACGGAAGCTGTTCCATACCCCTAAACATTTTAGTTGCCATTCTCTGTAACTTTTCCAATACTAATATATCTTTTTTGAGTTGGGGTAACCACATCTGCACACAACATTTAATTACCATGGATTTATAAAGAGGCCTCATGATATTTTCGGTCTTATTATCTATCCCTTTCCTAATGGTCCGTAACATTCTTTTAGTATTTTCTTTTAGTGCCGCTGTGCGTTGAACAGATGTTTTCAGGGAACTCTCCACAATGATTCCAAGATCTCTTTTCTGAGTGGTAACAGCTAATTTAGACCCAATCTTTTTAGACGTATAGTTGGGATTATGTTTTCCAAAGTGCATTACTTTGCATTTATCAACATTGAGTTTCGTCTGACATTTTGTTACCCAGTCACCCAGATTTATGAGATTCCATTGTAACTCTTAGCATTGTGCTTTGGACTTCACTATCTTTGAGTAATTTTGTATCATCTACTGTTTACCCTTAGATTTAGATTTAGCTGTATGATTGTTAACTTGTTCCCAGTTTACCAAGTGATCCATATCCCTTTCTATGAGTGCCCTGTCCCTTAATTTTTGTCACTTGCTAACTTTATAGGTGATGATTGTATGGTTTTTTTTCAGGTCCTTTATAAAATGTTTAACTAGTGTCGTGGCAAGAACCAATCCCTGTAGGACTCCACAAGGTAGAACGTTGGTGATAGTATTATAGGTCATAGTTCAGCCAATCTGACTGGAACGTTAAAGACACCTTTCTCACCCCAGGACTATTCTCCAGTGAAATGTGAAGTATCTGCTGAAAACCATGCAATTCTTTTGAAAAAAAAGCTGAAAAAATTATGATACACTATTTTTAGAAATCTTAATACAGACTCACGATTGTCCTTCTATATTCTCGCTTCATTTCATTAAGATCTTACCTAGAGAGCTTTGCAGCACCAGGAAAAAGACAGCAAAGAACAGGTACAGAATCTTCATGGCTGAAGTTTGCCTGGGAGCTCAGTGTTGCTGGAGAGAAGACACTGCAAGATAGAAAGGAGATGGAGAGTCTCTATTTATGGGCGCCGGGGATTGTGAAATACTGATCTGTTGAAATCTTTTTTGAAGCATGTCACATTTACTAAATTTGTGCTGCAATCTATTTATAATTATTATCATAATTATAATTTATACAGCATCATAAACATTCCTGGAGAATTTCAGGGAAACACAGTAGTCAAGTTCCTGATTTGTGGAAGTTACAATATGAGTATTTACAACTAGCAAATATCAACTGCCTGATCGAAAGCTCTCTGAAAAAATGGAAAGCCTCCTATTAAATTGAAATGAGGGTCCTTTCGCAGAGAAGAATTTCAGAACACAACTATACCTTGGAAGCATTTATAGTAGGGCATGTGCATATTGTTTTGTACAATATTTAATCAATATTTTACTTGTATTTAAGGAAATTTACTAATTTCATGCATTAAAACGCATTCCAAAGAGGTTAAAAATCCTTTTTAAGAGAGATTTATGAGAAATAAAGTGAATAACATTATAAATACTGTATGCCAGGAATCCATGGATTTTTTGCTGTGTATCTAAATGAGGAATTTAACATTTAGTGATCGTAGAAAACCAAGAGGTTTCCTTTCTTTTTTCTGTCATAAAAAGCATCAGCCTTAACGATAACTATCTAAAGTAGAGACATAAAATGTTAATGCATCAAACATAGGGAAGCCAGTGGCATTTGAACGTGCCAAGCACCTCTCAGGATTAGTCTCATTCTTTCAGGACATAGAGAACAAGAAGTGATTGGGCTTAAACTGCAGCCAGGGAAATGTAAGAACATTTCTAAGGGTTCTATAGAGCTGTATGACACCTCCAAGTTCCCTGGGGGATTCATTCTAACCAGGGTTCAGAGCCTACAAAATACAACCCCCCACACAAAGCTTCACAGACCCTTTCATAGACGCCCTCCTATTCACCTTCTTCCTCTTTCCCCGCATTTCCTCCCATTTGGAAGCACCAAATAGAAAAGTTGAGGTGAGTGAATGAAGAATGAGAATCCATGGGGAGAAGGACATCCATAGAGCAACAGGGAGCTGTGACAGGGCAGTGAGCTGTCCCTCTCATCTCCCAGTCAGTGCCTCTATTTCAACTGTCTCTGTTGTTGGAAGGTGCTGGTCTTCTCACCTGCTACGTTCTCCACAGAGAAAGGTCAAGGGGTCCTTGATGCTTCTCTGCCGAGAGTGGACACAAAGAGCGGGCACATCACCCTGACTGCCACCTCACACCTATTATTTCCCTGCTATGTTCTTGCCATTCACACAGAGAAGTTAGACAAAAACAGTTAGAGCCACAATTGATAATGGCTTTAATTTCTCCTCTATGATTTATAAATATACTGTATGCTACTATTAGAGTTTTAAAGATGGTATTAGATTCTATTGATCTATTGATCTAGACAATCTTTGGGCAAAATTAAGAAGGATGGGTATGGATCTAAGACTTCTGAACATTTTGGAGGCTCTGCACCAGAGTGCTGTGGGTCGGGTAAAGGCAATGGAGAATGTTTTCCCAGTGGCTTGGGGAGAACACCAGGGATGCCTTCTAGCACCTCTAGCTATTAATATACAGTGGATGTTATAAAGTAATAACATTAAAGGTAGACTTATCTCGCTGTTACTATATGCTGATGATATGGTTGTTTTATCGCAAACTGCATGAGGCATCTTCTGGCTGTTAGCTCAATTTTCCTCTTATTTTAACTTCCAAGACCTGGTTCTCATTTATAATGAGACCAAGTCACGATTTCTGGGAAGAAGCATCCGCACATTGAGCGGAAGATCGGAGGCCACCCTGTAGAACAAGTCTCTGCTTTACTTATTTAGGGATAAAGTTTCATGATTCAGGCAGCTGGTCCCCTTATCATAAAGACTTAAAACAAAAGGCCCTTAGCTCTGCTCAAGGGGTGCTGTGTTTTACCTGATCATATGGTGGGAGCAGAGTTGCCCCAGTGCTAAGAATTTTTAATAATAAAATAATATTGCAGATGCTCTATGAGCATGTCTACATCGTAAAAAAGGAAAAACTGGGGCTGTCCCATGGCAGCTGACTCAGGCTCGTGGGGTTCGGGCTGTGGTGGTTTCATTGCTGTGTAGACTTCTGGGTCCGGCTGCAGCCCAAGCTTTGGGACCGTCCCACCTCACAGAGTCCTAGAGCCCAGGCTGTAGCCCCAGTATCAGACATCTAACCAGCAGTGAAACAGCCCCACAGCCTGAGGCCAGCCACGGGTGTCTAGTTGCTGTGTAGACATTCCCTCTGAGGTCACATTTGAATTAGGGGATTAGAGGATTATAGGTCAGCTATGCTGCTGTAGCTCTTGTAGTGTAGACAAACCCTAAGCGTCTAGCCGTTAATACTCACAGCTCTGCTTCACTTGGTGAAAAACTAACCGTTATCAGGGGTACAGTTGTTCTACCTCATTGAACCTACTTGGGATCCCATTAAGTACTGACTCCATTACAAAAGTTTGGAAATTTCCTTCATTTTCCCTGGCTGCAGCTCTAGCCCTGTCACTTCTCATTCTCTTTATCAGTGATTATTCATTATTCAGTATACCACGTGATACGCTGTGTTAATATGTTGTGAAACCAATGGAAAGTGAAAACCTGTAAAGTGAAGCCCATTGAAATCTCATAAGTGCTATTCGGCCATTTCACCTGACGATCCATTTGACTGGCATTTCTGAAGAGATCTCATAACATAGGTAGCCATCCTTCTAAGTAGCAGATGAAGTGTAGAGAATAACCAGGTAAGGGTACAGAGAGGACAGCTGTTTTCTTTTACAGTGCCATTAATGTTGCAGCATGATGAGCTATGATCTCTCTCTCTATATATATATATATATATGTTTTCTCTTTAATATTCACCAATCCCTACCAGACCCCACCAGACATATACCCCATCAATGATGCCTTGTTTACAATTACATTTTGAGACCTACCAGTTAACCAGCTTTTAATCCATTTAATGTATGTCATGTTAGTTTTATATAATTCATTTTTTAAATCCAAATGTCCTGTGGTACCAAGTTAAATATCTTACAGATGACTAAGTATATTATATCAACAACATTATCTTCATAACCCAAACTGGTATTCTCATAAAATATATTAAGTTAGTTTGACCAGACCTCTTTTCCATGAACCCGTTTGATTGGCAATAATTCTGTTACTTGCCTTTAATACTGTATTAGTCCTGTCTGTATCAACTACTCCTTTATCTTTCCTGTGATTGATGTCAGACTGACAAGCCTATAATAACCCAGGGCTTCCTGTTCACTCGTTTTAAGTTCTGGCACAATAATAGCTTTCTACCAGTCTTCTGCAACTTCCCCAGTGTTCAAGACTTATTGAAAACCAACATTAATGGTTCAACCAGCTTCTCAGACAACTTCTTTCAAATACACAACTTTCTCCAAAATACTCTCAGTACTCTTTCTAGTGACATCACCTGGGTAATGAAACTTCCTCAAACTTCAGGGTTCTGTTTTCCTATATAGTTCTATATTGTATATAGTTTCTAAAATCGACATTATGCTGCCAATCAAGTCCCAGCTTGATCTTGTCTATCTGCTATGGACTTCTAGGAATAAAGCAAATAATACAGAAGAAACTGATAAAAGGTGAAATTACTTCACAAGTGAGTGAGAGTTTGTGGTTAGCTCCGCTAGCAACTGTTGCTGTTACTCAATCTAACTCCTCTGTGAGCCACAGATGCAACATCCAACAAATTCTTGGACTGCATTGGAGACAACTTTTTATTTCAGAAGGTTGAAAAAGCTACTAGGGGGGAAGCTGTTCTAGACTTGATTTTAACAAATAGGGAGGAACTCGTTGAGAATGTGAAAGTAGAAGGCAGCCTGGGTGAAAGTGATCATGAAATCATAGAGTTTGCAATTCTAACGAAGGGTAGAAGGGAGAACAGCAAAATAGAGACAATGGATTTCAGGAAGGCAGATTTTGGGAAGCTCAGAGAGCTGATAGGTAAGGTCCCATGGGAATCAAGACTGAGGGGAAAAACAACTGAGGAGAGTTGGCAGTTTTTCAAAGGGACACTATTAAGGGCCCAAAAGCAAGCTATTCCGCTGGTTAGGAAAGATAGAAAATGTGGCAAAAGACCACCTTGGCTTAACCATGAGATCTTGCACGATCTAAAAAATAAAAAGGAGTCATATAAAAAATGGAAACTAGGACAGATTACAAAGGATGAATATAGGCAAACAACACAGGAATGCAGGGGCAAGATTAGAAAGGCAAAGGCCCAAAATGAGCTCAAACTAGCTACGGGAATAAAAGGAAACAAGAAGACTTTTTATCAATACATTAGAAGCAAGAGGAAGACCAAAGACAGGGTAGGCCCACTGCTTAGTGAAGAGGGAGAAACAGTAACAGGAAACTTGGAAATGGCAGAGATGCTTAATGACTTCTTTGTTTCGGTCTTCACCGAGAAGTCTGAAGCAATGCCTAACATAGTGAATGCTAATGGGAAGGGGGTAGGTTTAGCGGATAAAATAAAAAAAGAACAAGTTAAAAATCACTTAGAAAAGTTAGATGCCTGCAAGTCACCCGGGCCTGATGAAATGCATCCTAGAATACTCAAGGAGCTAATAGAGGAGGTATCTGAGCCTCTAGCTATTATCTTTGGAAAGTCATGGGAGACGGGAGAGATTCCAGAAGACTGGAAAAGGGCAAATATAGTGCCCATCTATAAAAAGGGAAATAAAAACAACCCAGGTAACTACAGACCAGTTAGTTTAACTTCTGTGCCAGGGAAAATAATGGAGCAAGTAATTAAGGAAATCATCTGCAAACACTTGGAAGGTGGTAAGGTGATAGGGAACAGCCAGCATGGATTTGTGAAGAACAAATCATGTCAAACCAATCTGATAGCTTTCTTTGATAGAATAACGAGCCTTGTGGATAAGGGTGAAGCGGTGGATGTGGTATACCTAGACTTTAGTAAGGCATTTGATACGGTCTCGCATGATATTCTTATCGATAAACTAGGCAAATACAAATTAGATGGGGCTACTATAAGGTGGGTGCATAACTGGCTGGATAACCATACTCAGAGAGTTGTTATTAATGGTTCCCAATCCTGCTGGAAAGGCGTAACGAGTGGGGTTCCGCAGGGGTCTGTTTTGGGACCGGCTCTGTTCAATATCTTCATCAACGACTTAGATATTGGCATAGAAAGTACGCTTATTAAGTTTGCGGATGATACCAAACTGGGAGGGATTGCAACTACTTTGGAGGACAGGGTCATAATTCAAAATGATCTGGACAAATTGGAGAAATGGTCTGAGTTAAACAGGATGAAGTTTAACAAAGACAAATGGAAAGTGCTCCACTTAGGAAGGAAAAATCAATTTCACACATACAGAATGGGAAAAGACTGTCTAGGAAGGAGTACGGCAGAAAGGGATCTAGGGGTTATAGTGGACCACAAGCTAAATATGAGTCAACAGTGTGATGCTGTTGCAAAAAAAGCAAACATGATTCTGGGATGCATTAACAGGTGTGTTGTGAGCAAGACACGAGAAGTCATTCTTCCGCTCTACTCTGCTCTGGTTAGGCCTCAGCTGGAGTATTGTGTCCAGTTCTGGGCGCCGCATTTTAAAAAAGATGTGGAGAAATTGGAAAGGGTCCAAAGAAGAGCAACAAGAATGATTAAAGGTCTTGAGAACATGACCTATGAAGGAAGGCTGAAAGAACTGGGTTTGTTTAGTTTGGAGAAGAGAAGACTGAGAGGGGACATGATAGCAGTTTACAGGTATCTAAAAGGGTGTCATGAGGAGGAGGGAGAGAACTTGTTCACCTTAGCCTCTAAGGATAGAACCAGAAACAATGGGTTTAAACTGCACCAAGGGAGGTCTAGGTTGGACATTAGGAAAAAGTTCCTAACTGTCAGGGTGGTTAAACACTGGAATAAATTGCCTAGGGAGGTTGTGGAATCTCCGTCTCTGGAGATATTTAAGAGTAGGTTAGATAAATGTCTATCAGGGATGGTCTAGACAGTATTTGGTCCTGCCATGCGGGCAGGGGACTGGACTCGATGACCTCTCGAGGTCCCTTCCAGTCCTATAATCTATGATATGATCTGCAATTAGACATGTTTTAAGGGCTTAGCCCTAAGTTCTGCAAAGGATTCTTGCTCATCCCTGGACATATATGACACTATTAAAAATACTAATGACTTGGGACCAAACTCTATGTGTATGTGTGTGTATTACTTGTGCACCTTGTTCATACAGTATTGATTAATATTCTTAGTGAATCGTTTTTTTATTTTTCCTATTTTTATGCATTTATCCCATTACAGAGATGTGTCAAATCCTTGGAAAATCACAGAATAAGCTTCATAATATTGAGGCTACTTTGAGTCATGAATATACGTGTGTGGTGGGGGCATCATGTGCTGTATAAGAATTGAGTAATATTCTTTTAAACCGTTGGGATCACGTAGCCATCAAAATTGTTTGAGCAGAAGTCTCCATGGAAAACCAGACCTACTATTTTTGTGCCCAGTAATATACATAGTTCTGTGGAATGAAGCGGGGCCTGCCTGGTTTTCTTCTAGCCTTTGTGTGTCGTAGAGAGCAAGGGCACAACAGGTCCCTCTAAAATGACTTTGACAGTCTTTGCCATGACAAAGCCGGGATCTGAACATGACCATGGATGATGGAGCTCCCCGCAAGTCAGCAGAGCTGGCTCCAGCAGAGCTCAGTCTTCATGCAGGGTTGGGCCCTGTCCTTCCCCCTGAAAATCCATCAGTTTCTCTGTGGATTGGGAGGGCAGCGGCCTCCATTGGCAGCCTGCTGAAGAGTGTAGATGGGCGCAACCTGGAGGCCTGAAGACAGAAGGGAGGGAGAGGCCATTGGGGCCTCTCTGAAAACGCCCCTGAGGTGTGAGGCAGGGGAGATTTGAGGTCTGGGGATTGGGAGTTAGAGTAACATGAGGCGGGGTTGAAGGAGAAGAAGGAGGGGGTGTGATGAAGAGGAATGGGACATGTGATGGGATCAGCAGGGTCAGAGGCACATGGTGTGGAAAGTAGAGGGAATAGAGTTACATGGGGGGAGGATCTGGGAAACTGGGACATGTGGGGTGGGACTGGGGGGACTCAGAGGCACACGGAAGGAATTTGGGGTTTGAGGTCCACTGGCAGCAGACACCTCAGGGGGTTGAGAATGCTGCAGGCCTCACTCCCTGACATGGGCCACGTTGCCAATGACCAGGACCATTCTGTGGGGTGGAGTAGGGAGCCATTGTCTGAGTCAGGCAGTAGTTTGGGTGGAGTGAGGATGTGAGTGCTGGGGATTTGGGGGGTGCCAAACTGAGTTGAGCCCTTGTTTGGGAATATATTGGGGAGCTGGGGCTTGAAGTGTGTGTGTGTGTTGGCGGGGAGGGGACGGGGCGATTGTTCTGAAGAGGGAAGTAGGTGCCAGGCATTAGAATTGGGAAATCAGATACTGATGGGAGCTGTTTGCATTAGGACTAGGTCTGTGCCATTTCCTGACTAGGCATAGAAGAGAGGGGGGATAGGAGGTAGTGAAGGGGATGGATTTGGTGGGTTTACTGGGAGGGAGGGAAATCCCCTGAAAACATGGAAACCCTATATTTCCCCTGGGCTTGCCAATAGGAGAACTTAAAACTAAACTTAACTTAGTCTCAAGCACTTACACACGTCCGCAACAGGTTAGTAAAACACCCCCAACCCTCGCTAATTACCAAAGCCGAGTGTGGCTCATGAGTGTCAGAGCGGCTGCCGGTGGGGAGCAGAAGATGTATCCAGAAGGAGAGTCCAGTCCTGAAGAGTCCCATTACCTCAAACGTTTCCCCTTATTTTATACATTAGTAACACAATGACATGTCCCTTAAAGAAAACGTGTTAAGCAAGCAGTTTCAGTGGTCAAACAAGAGGTTTTCTTCTGATTATTGATTAACCAGGTGTGTTTTTTCCCCAAGTTTGCAGTCTTGAGACCCTAACAGACACATTCCTGAGGGCACATCCTGCTCTTCTAAAATGCAGGTATCAGCAACTTCAACCTAATTCTTATCAGGAAGGATGCAGGGTCAAGCTGCCCTTCCTGTGGCACCCAAAACCCCCTCCCCTCCTTCCTTGGATAAGCTAAGCCTGCTGACTTGGCTGCTTTTAGCAATAAGCAGAAGTGGGTTCAGGCACTTTACTGGTTTGCTGACATCTCCCCGTCCATCACTGCTTTACTGTATGGTAATTAGAGCAGCTTAGTTCTAGCAGGACAATGGTTCTGTGCTTATAAAATTTGCACATGACACCAAGCTGAGAGGAGCTGCAAGCACTTTGGAGGATGGGATTAGAAAATAAAAGGACCTTGCTAAAATGAAGCATTGCTCTTAATAAAATATAGTGCAAAGTACTTCACTGAAGAAGGCAAAATTAAATGCCCAACTGTAAAATGGGGAATAATTGGCTATGTGGTTGTACTGCTGAAAAGGATCTAGGGGCTATAGTGGATTACAACTTGAATATGAGTCAACAATGTGATGCAGTTGTAAAAAAGGTTAATATAACTCTGCAGTGTATTAAAACAAGGATCATACGTAAGACATTGGAGTTAATTGTCCTGCTATGCCCAGCACTAGCGAGGCCACATCTTGAGTCCTGTGTCCAATTCTGGGTGCCACACTTAAGGAAAGATGCGGCCAAATTGGAGAGAGTCCAGAGGAGAGCAACAAAAATGATCAAACGTTTAGAAAACTTGACCAGGGAGGAAAGCTGAAGATAGACAGGGGGGATGACCTAAAAACAGTCTTCAAATACGTAAAGGGCTGTGATAATACAGATGGTAATCAACTGTTTTCTAGGTCCACTGAAAGTAGGACAAGAAGTAATGGGCTTAATTTTCAGGAAGTGGGGTTAGCTTAGATATATTAGGACAACTCTCTAACTAAATTAAACTCTGGAATAGGCTTCCAAGGGAGGTTGTGGAATCCCCGACATTAGAGTAGAGATATTTAAGAACAGATGGGGCGAATACAGAGTCATACCATGTTGACCAAGGAACACAAGACGGGGAGACGATCGAGAAGTGTCCTCCAGAAGTAAGTTGCTGACCTGAGCTAAACCAATAAATGTTCATTAGATGTCCCAAGATGTTTTGCACAAACCACTGTTGATGGAATTTCCCAGAGACAAAGTTGCAACTATTCCAACATTCAAATTGAGGTTGGACATTTCAAATCTGCACTAGAATCATGGGTCATTTTCTGATTGAGGTCCCTGTCAGCCCTACATTTCCATGATTCTAAAAGATTTTAAATAAAGAATCTCTCCTGACTTCAAAATTGACCTCTCTGTGGCAGAAACTGCCACATGGGAAAGGACACAGAGTCTTATCAAGTTGGCCAAGGAACACAACACAGGGAGGGCAATGAGAAGTGTCCTCCAGAAGTAAGTTGCTGACCTGAGATAAACCAATAAATGTTCGTTATATGTCCCAAGACGATTTGCACAAACCACTGTGGCCTAACATGTCCTATGCAAACTGGGATGACACAAGATGTTTTGCACAAAGATGATGGAATTTCCCAGAGACAAAGTTGCAATAATTCCAACGTTCAAATTGAAGTTGGACATTTCAAATCTTCAATAGAATCATGGGTCACTTTCTGATTGCCCCCTCACAGTTTTACCAAGTCCAAACCAAGCCTTCAGAATCTGTATAAAACAGGCTGTTTTGGTTAAATTGTCAGTCACTGAAGCAAAAATATGTGTCTGAGAGAGACAGCAAGTTGTGCAGTTATTATTTGGCTACTGAGAGCCCCCCTTGTTAGGCAACTGCTAAAATCACATCATGAAGTCAGATAATCCCCCTAATAACTCTTCCTTTAAAGTCCTATCTAGGCAGATGCCTATGAGATCCAGAAAGAGAAGAACACAGCTGTCATAACCCCTTGAGTCAATGAACTACTTGAATGATCTTTCTTACTATCTTCAGAAACCACTCAGGGCTCCAGTGAAGCTGTGCTGGGGAACCCAACTTCCTGCCAGTTTTAATGGATAAGTAGCACTAATACATGTGATTTATTTGTCCAAATGAAAATGTGGTAATTTTAAAACTACCTGAGTTAAAATCAATGTACAGGATAATTCCAGTAATCCAAATTCCCTTTATCCAGACATACTAGTTATCCAAATGAACAGTAGTGTTCTGTTAGTTAATCACCTGGAAATTATCTACCATTATGGTTGTGGGAACTTCAATTTTGGAGGATTTCTGGAATTAGGGATGAGGACAGCAAGAAAAGGGGGGGAAGAATGAGGGAGAAGTTAGGGGAGGAGAGAAAAGATGAGACATGGAAGAGAACGAATAGATAAGAAAAAATAGGGGTTAAGATGAAGAGTGAAGGGAGAAGTGTTCAGGGAGAGAAAGGAGAGGGGGAGACAGGAGAGCAGGGCAGGGAGTTGGGGAAGGAAGGGAGGCAGAGAGGAGGGTAAAGGAGAGAAAAGGAAAGAAGGAGTGAAGAGTATAGGGAATTTGGTCGGCTCTTTTATTAACATCCCCCTCGTGCTGACCCACAGACCCTGTATTTTTCACTTCATGCATCCGATGAAGTGGGTTCTAGCCCATGAAAGCTTATTCCCAAATAAATGTGTTAGTCTCTAAGGTGCGGCAAGGACTCCTCGTTGTTTTTGCTCATAAAGACTAACACGGCTACCCCTCTGAAACCTGTCACAGAGCATGTGTGTCTCTCACATCCCTTTCCCCCTCAGGAGCTGACTTTGTACCTCAGTCTATGGAGACTCCTGTATATCACTCTGGAGGTCTCTGCTTTTATTTGGTGATCAAGAGAGCTGTTTTCACACCTATTGTATGGCCCTTCAGTCCAGGAAACTCTTACAGGTGATATATGTACTCCATTGTGCTCCTTTCCAGATACAGAGCAGCAAAATTTACTGAACATGTCTATCCTTTCTGTATCATTATTATTATTTTACCATCTCCATGGAGTAATGGGCCCGTACCAGTGTTAGAATCTCTTTTGTTCCTGAAATACTTAAATAAAACCTCCTTGTTCTCCTTGGCCCTACCACCAGGGAGTCTTCCCTGATCTCTTGAACTTCACTTATATTTCTGCAGTTCATTACTTCTAATTTCTATGACTTGATATCTACTTCTGCTCCTCCCAATTTTTTTGTTCTAAGTTTTCCCCACACTTTCTGTGCAGACTGGTACTGGCAGGGCTGGCTCCAGACAGCAGCCTGGCAAGCAGGTGCTTGGGGCGGCCACTCCGGAGAGGGGCGGCATGTCCGGGTATTCGGCGGCAATTCGGCGGACAGTCCCTCACTCCCACTCAGAGCGAAGGACCTCCTGCCGAATTGCCGCCGCGATCGCGGCTTTTTTTTTTTTTTGGCTGCTTGGGGCGGGGTACCCTGGGTACCAGAGACACAAACACACTGCACTCTCTTCTGGGGAATCTGCTGCATCACAAGCACAGTCTGCTGCACTTTATTAGCAATAAAACAAAGAGAATCACTGAAAGACCACAGCCTCTGCCTAGTTAAGGCTGTGATAAGCTGGAGGGCTGAGTCACTGAAGCGACAGATCATTGCAGGGAAAGGGGAGCACCTGGAAAGAAACCAACCTGCTGTCCCTCAGTCCCTCTCTTCCTCTTTGAGCTGTCGCCGAAGTGCCGCCGAAGAATGAAGTGGCACGATTGAGCTGCTGCCGAAGTGCTGATCGACTTTTTGCTGTCGTTTCTTTATGCAATGAGGATGACAAGATTTTATTACCCCTGTGTTACCTGTCAGGCCTGTGTTCTCGGGGAACCAGGGCACAGTACCCGGCCTGTCTGACACATGAAAGACCTTCCACCCGCAGCCTCTGCTTGAACCGAAGCCAATCAGAAGAAAGACTCACAAAAAGCATCAAAAAGGCGGTGGGAGACACACCCAAACCCCTCCAGACATCGGTGACAGGATACAGAATGGAGAACAGAGATTCCAAGGCAAGAACCGCACGGAACTCTGGGACCAGAAAAGCAGGAAAGCACTGCATGATGGGGGATCTCTGCTCCAGATATTAATGAACCCATGTCTGCACTCACCCAGCTCAGTGGGTATCAGACCAATTCTAGTAATGAATCCTTTATTGGTATCCAAAATACTGAAGCTGCCTAATTGCATTGTGAGCTCTCTGGAAGGAACACCGCCCATAGCCAGGAATGATCAGCTACTATTGTCTAGCCTGCATTCAACCCTTAAGTGATTTTTCACCCAAACCAGCTGTAAGCTGGGTCTGAATGAACTCTCCTCTGACACCTAGTGACAGACTGGTGGAAAAAGTCCTCAGGAACAGACTGTATTTGCATGAACACAAGACTGTGCCTAGGGGCTCAGCACCCAGATCTGTATTGTCAAACTGATCGGTTTTGACTGTTTAGGGTTAAAATTAACTTTAGTGTTGAATGGAAAGTTTATGAAATGTTTTTATCCTTTGTTTTATGTAAAGGGAAGCAGAACTGTACTTAAGAAGCCCAAACTAAGGGGTTTTCCCTAACTTGAACATCACTTGCTAAGTAGTGGGTAGTGATGCCAAATCAAAGTAAATGTTGGAGAGCCAATGGCAATGCTGGAACCTTTTAAAATTGAGAAGGAAGCTTTCCCTTGGTGTCTGTGGTTGTTCGACAGAGGGGGAGCTGAGCAAAGTCAGGGCTATGATCAGGGCCGGTTCCAGCTTTTTTGCCGCCCCAAGCGGCAAAGCAGGAAAAAAATAATAATAAAGCCACGATCGACGGCACTTCGGCGGCAGCTCTACCGCTCCGCTTCACTCTTCGGCGGCAATTCGGCGGCGGGTCCTTTGTTCTGAGAGGGACTGAGAGACCCGCCGCCTTTCCATTGGCCACCCCAAGCACCTGCTTCCTTCGCTGGTGCCTGGAGCCGGCCCTGGCTACGTTTTAAGTCAGATATAAGAAATCATCAGATTGTACCTAGAATTACTGATTTGAAATCCCCAACTATGTAATTAATTTGGGAATGTTTAGAAAGACGCGATTAGGTTTATTTCTCTTTATTTTTTAAGGCTTGTGGACTCCTCTGTGCTAACCCCAGATGCTTTTGTTTGCTTGTATCCTTTAAGCTGAACCCCCAAGAAAGCTATTTGGGTGCTTACTTTTTGGAATTGCTCTTTTAAAGTCTACCAATAGCCTAAGTTCCAGACGTATTTTCTTCCTATTAGTTTTTAATAAAATTTACCTTTTTAAAGAACCTTTTTTAAGAACAGGATTGGATTTTTGGTGTCCTAAGAGCTTTGTGCATGTTGTTTGATTAGCTGGTAGCAACAGCTAATTTCCTTTGTTTTCTTTCTCAGCTCTTCCCCGGAGGGCGGGAGAAAGGGCTTGAGGATACCCCACAGGGGAGGAATTCCCAAGTGTTCCTTCATTGGTCCAAGGAGGTTTTTTTTGCATTTGGGTGGTGGCAGTGTTTACCAAGCCAAGGTCAGAGAAAAGCTGCAACCTTGGGAGTTTAATACAAGTCTGGAGTGGCCAGTATTAATTTTTATAATCCTTGCGGGCTCCCACCTTCTGCACTCAAAGTGCCAGAGTGGGGAATCGGCCGTGACAAGTATGGATGTGAAAATAAAACTGACGCCTTCTGCTTAATGGGTGATGAAACCAAAGATTATAAACTGTGGATTATATCAGTAACCCACTTTTAAAACAAAGTATGGGTGGCCCCGGCACTGTCTGTATCATGTGGACCACACAACCAACTGGATGAACATTGGCTCACCTTGTGCCTGGAGGAGAGTTACCACAGAGAATTAATTATCTCATATGGACACTGCCCCAACAGCACATTGTTTCCTAGAAGCAGCATGAAAGTTTTAAAATAAAAATGCTACTGACATTATGTTCCACGCTTGAAAATTACAAAAGCCCATCCTCCTACCTGCAGCTATCACTGTGTGTTTTCCTTCCATCACCGTGACAATGGTTTACCTTTTGACCAGATTTTAAAACTGTATTCTAATGACTTAGTGCAAAATGACTGGATGGTAGGGTGACCAGGTGTCCCAAATATATAGGTACAGCCTGGTTTTTGTGTCTTTTTCTTATATAGACTCCTATTACCCTCCACCGCCTGTCCTGATTTTTCACATTTGCTGTCTAGTCACCCTACTGGATGCTGATGAATGTGCAAAATGGTTAAATTGTTACAAAATTCCCTGTGGGATTAATTTGGCTGAAGAACAAACCTACCGAATACCAGTATCATGAGGGATCCTGACAAACTCTTTCAATACCTATTTTTCCCCAATTAGGGACTTGACTGTACAATGGAGGGAACAACATTTAGTAGAAGAACACACGAAAGCTCAGACGAATCCCGTAGTTCTTCTGGATGGATCAGTCCACCCAGGAACATTCCCTGATGGATCAAACCTGCTCTTGGGGTGGTCCTATGGTGTTACTGGAAGGTTTGGGTCTAATTATAATCAGCCAGTTATATTACCTAGAAATAAAGCTTTTAATTTTAAACCTTAATTTAGAATTTATTTGAACCGGTAACAATGGTTGTGATCTGCCCAAGGTGCTTGTCTCTGATATACAGAGGGCTCCCCACAGCAAGTTAGCCTTGCTGTTCCTTGAAAGGACACAGATACAGTCCTCCAATCAAGAATAGGCTGATAAGCAATAATTCTTCGAAAACAGAAATAATATTTATTTAGAAACAAGTGGGAGGAGTTTTTAGAGGGGGTCACATGCCACCTCTTGCTTCAGGTTACATGTCAATCTGTGCCCCGGGACTTGCCCTAATTAGTCAAACTCCTCTGGGGGCAGGCCTATGGGTCACCGGCCAGGCCAGAGACAGGCACAGAATCCAGGTTTCCTGTGTCCCAGTTCTGTGCTCTAGCCACTAGGCTGCACAGTCGTCCCTGTTCATACATTGACCCCTTTTCTCACACAATGCCTTTTCCCAGTAAAGACAAGTCACTCCAGGGCTGGTCCATGAAACATTCACCATAAGGGCTGTGAGGAAGACGTAGGCGCAGGGCAGGGGGAAAGGGCAATGAGAGAATGAGCTGGTTTGTGGAGAAAAGCTTGAGGTAACTTCAGGGGCACCATTTCAGATTTTGGTGTGCTGAAAATTAATCATGATTCCTGAGGCTACTTAGGCACCCGGAAACTCTAGAATTTGCGTATAAGGTGGTGGGCCCAGAACCAAAAAATATAACTCAAAGGGTGCGGAGGTCAGCTCAAATTTTTTTAAAACTGCTGAGGGTGTAGGCGGGGGGTAACTAGAGGCTGTGTGCAGGCATGGAGGTAGCTCAGGTTCCAGGTGGGGGTGTACTTCAGGGGCTAGGCAGGAGGTTGCTAGGGACTGTGTTCCTGGAGGAGTGTAGCTCAGGGTGCAGGCAGGGGGTACGTAGGGGCCGAGAGGGGTGTAGCTCAGGGAGGGGCTGTGTCCAAGGAGGTGCTGCTGCTGCGGGGCCAGCCAGAAGCTCAGACCCTAGTTGGCACAGTGGGGGCAGCTTTGCAGTTCAGTGGCTGGGGTGAGAGGCGTGCACTGCGCACCCACTTCTGCAATGGGCGGGGGGAAGGGAACACACCAATATCAGCCCCCACCCCCTTCTACGCAGCATATCAGCAGGCGCGGCGCGAGGCCAGCGGTGGTCCCATGGTGGGGGGCGGGGCAGCATGGCTGCAAACAACAGCTGAGCAGGGCAGCGGGGGTGGGGGGACGAAGGGCAGTGGGGGCGGAAGGAGGAAGGGCAGCATCTTCCCTTCTGCTGCACACTTCACACAAACGTGGACAAAACTAGCCGGGGTTTGGGGAAGGCCTTCCCTAAATGGTGCCCCGGGGTAACAATATTTTGCTGCTGCAAAGATTTGCAAAGCAACTGTGAGCTCCATTATTCTCCCTCTCCATGGCAGGACCCCATGTGGCTGCCTCAGTTACACCGTCACTTGCAAATTTGCTCAGGTTTCTAAGCCTGGGTGTTTGGGATTTGCAATGCCCTTCGGGCTCCTGCATGGGAGCTGCTGCACAGGGCAAGGTCTGGACGCTCAGGCACAAGAGAAGGGACCTCATGATGGGGAGGTTTGGGAGGCGAGGGGAGCAGAGAGAGGGTCGACAGGCCGTGGAGCAGTGATGTGGGCGTTACACATTGTGCAGCCAAACTGGGACTGAACCCAACTCCCCTGACAACACCACAAACCAAATGGCTTTGTCAAAGGACCAAGGGAAAGGGAAAGATTTATCCATGTGAGCTCCCTGAAACATATAAATATGTATGTTCCCTGGTCTAGGAACACCCTGGGTGGATTTAACATATGGCAGTGAGCATTTATTTTATTGATATGTAATTAAAATAAAATAAGGAAAGGAGTTTTATGGGAAAGAAATAGCAAAACAGCTTCAGTGTGCCAATCAAAACACTCACAAGCGTGTTTACAATACACCACAACAACCAGCTACTTTTATTAAAGGGAGAAGAATAAGCTATAAGTGGGGACAAAAGAGCTCCCTTGGGATTTTTTTTCAGTTTGCGAGAAACTTTGCAGCCCAGATGAAAAGCATCCAAGGATTTTAGACGCAAGGTGTCATCTGCCAGATTCTCTGCATTGACATTCTCTGCTGTCATCACTCACTCTCTGCGCTGCAAAAAGGGAAGAAACTCTCATATTCTATGTTTATAGCCATTAAAACAAGGATAATATAATGTTACATTTCAAATGCAAGGTAGAGCAGAATTTCCCCATCATGTAATAGTGTGTGCAGATGTAACACCAATACACCTCAATCGTCATAGGGCAGGATCGAACCTTTGGCCTCTGGAGCTTAATGTATGAGTCCCTACTGCATAAGCTAAAAGCGAAATGGCCATTAGTTAAGGATGTAGAGCAGACTCAATTTATCTATTATATCTAAACGTGTACTGGCTGCCCACCTGGCTTCTGAAGTAAATATGCAGGACTTCTGAACATGGATCTTCCCTCCCTTTGCCCCTAACTCTCCAGTAAAGGAGGCAGATTTTCATTTACTTACAAAACTCCTTCCTATTAACATTCTACACAGTTAAAGTGACAATCACCAAAAATAAAGTTGCTGGGTGTTTAAATAAAGAACCCCAGCAAATTGACTAGAAAAACTGCTGGAAATATGATGTATAATATCATTGAAATGTTCATCAAACTTCTAAAAAATGTTGAAATTTGAAACTCCATTTAGGGAATTAATCAAAATTGTGAACTTTAAAAATATCCACTGTCTCCATGATATATAGAAAAATAAAACCAAAAATATGTAAGATGTAGAACAACGTGACTCATGTCCATGTTCAATTTTCCTTTCAAACACACTTTTGTCCATAGCTAAAACTAAAACAATAAATATTTAATTAGAGGATAAATAAGTTATTCTTAAAGAATGCCTGGATTATTCTGTCTTCCAGCTCACATAAGCCTAAAGCCTGACCCTATTCAGAAGGCAGTTCCCTACCTAATGATAATTTCTGTACATGCTCAGTGAAGCAGCCAGGTGAGTAGCAGTGCAGTTGCTACCATGGAGCTCCTACCTTCACCTCTCCTACCCCAAACTGCCTCTATGGTGCTTTAGGCCCGGTCTACACTAGGAAATTTGGTTGGTGTAACTACGTCGCTCAGGAGTATGAAAAAGTGACACAGTGAAACCGACCTAACCCCTGGTGAAGACAGCGCTAGGTTGATGGGTGTATTCTCCATTGACGCACCTACCACCTCTCGGGGAGCTGCAGCGCCTACACAGATGGGAGAACCCCTCTCGTCGGTGCAGGTAACGTCTTCACTGAAGCGCTTTGGCTCAGCTGCAGCGGTGTTGCTGTGCCACTGTAGCAGTTTAGGTGTAGAGAACAAACCCAAACTGTCTGGGAAAACCTCTCACACCTCCCAACTTCCTCTGTGAGTTGTGTCCCTGCTGCGACATTAATTTAAGCATGCTGGGCACCTTCTATACAAGTCTAAGGGGAGATCCAGAAGTTAACAAGACAGACACACATAGAATTGGCTACAGATAAGCAATCAGACCAAGTTAACTTAACTGTAGGAAATATCATGTTTAAACCAGTACAAAGAAATACTGAGCAATGCTACCACTGAAGTCACCAAGGTTTGTTATTGCTCTAGAATTCTAAAAAGAGAAATGTAAAGGCTCCAAGTATGTACTGAGCTACCTTAAAGACTGAAAGTAGCAACAATCCTTAAAGTTCGCTTATTGAACTGTATTGAAGAATGAGCACATCTGATAATATACGTGTGTGACCCACTGGTCAGTGTGTGTTATGAATTTCACTTGGTGGAGGCTGCAAATCTGTTACATGCTCCATCTAGAGACTGGCTCTTTTGTTCAACCTGAAAGTACATGAGCATTTAGCTCTGCAGGGCTCTGGTTCAAACCACAGAGTACTTAGTCCCAGAAAGCATGGCAGCCTTCACATGTGTGCTCAAAAGTGCCTCTTTCCTACAAAAACAAACCAGAGCAACTGTATGCTCAACATGGGCTCCTCATGTTTGCAGCATCTGGACCCAGATGTTCTTTAACACAGGTCCAAGAATGCTGCACAGCACCTAGTTGTCCAAAATCCTCAAATGTTCATCACTGTGTTCATTTCCAAGAAAATTCTATGCTTGAATGTGTCCTTGGGTAGTTATTGATAATCGGATCCTTCTGTCAGTGACTGGAAGAGTGACATAACATTTCTGAAAGGCTTAAAAGTATAAGTGTCAATCAGAAGCCGTGTTGCTGGTTATTTTAATTTTTCTGTGATAGATTTGATCATTTTACACTGGAATACGACATACATACCCTTAAACATAGCTCCATACTTGTACATGTTTCTTTTTTTGGTAAATTAAGCATTAATGTTGTAAAGAGCAGCCATTTGATCTCATATGTGCCGCACAATGATACAAAGGAGACGCATCCCCTATACTCTCTCCTGGGAAATATACTTTAGTCCTTCCCCGTTGTTTTCCATATTCCTAAATGAAACAACAATGTAGACGCACGCCACAGACTGGCACAGACACTGTCTGTATGATGCCATGTTGACAAGTCAGAGGGGCTTTAAAACGGGATGGGGAGAGTAACTGCAATACATGAGCAATACATGGCTCACATAATTGCCCCTATGCTGCCCTCCTGGCAAGAACTGTCCTGGGGTGGTGCTGGGTGTTACCGAGTCTCACAGGGGGAAGCTCTGTAGCACTGAGCACTGTGGAGACTCTGGGCTGCTCTGGGTTGTGGCCAGACCATAGGCAGCCTGAGTAAAGCAGCTATACGATTACTCTCACTTGATCATGGAAACCCCAATATAGTGCATAATCAGGGCAGCACAGAATTTTCCTTTGTCCCATGTCAGGGTTGTGCCATCTGCTCTGAGCCTCCAAGGTCACTAAACAACAGCTATAGAAATTAGAGACACAAATATTCTGTTTACACAGTGATGTCTCCCTTGTGGCATCCTGAACTTACCAAGCTCCATGTACAGCACTCAGTGGAAAACCGCAACTTCCAATATATCCGTATTTGGGGTGACATGTATGGCTGCAGAAGCCCCCAGCACGTCCACATGCATCAGAATTTCTGATGTGTTGGGTGAAACCTGCATAGAGAAAAAGAGTCTTGATTTTCATTTACACATAAGTGTAAAAAAGAGCTGTGATTGCAACATGACGGGCGTTTCCCATTAGCTAAATTACCAGTTCACTGAGACAAGGCCACGTCAATCCAGTCATCTTCCTGTGCCCCTTTCACTAGATCTTTGATAATATATAAATGTCTGTAGCTCTGTGCCCATTCACCAGCTGCCCCTAAGAACTGAGCAGATTGATTTAATCAGCAGATCTGCTGGCTTCCTGGCTGCACGCTTCCGAACTGTCGCACTGAGCATGGGAGTCCTTCCCAGCCCCACCCCTGTACAGGATGGAAAGCAGGCAGCTGTCTGCACCACCAACTTCTAAGAGTGGGGCAGTGGTTTTGCTGCCGTGGTTTTGACTCTTTCTGATTCTAAACACTGATGTACCAGGCAGTATCTAAATGCTGATTGGCTGAGCAGGATTGAACCAGCTCAGCACTGGGTTGGGTGGCTGGTACTTTTGGAAAAAGAAGGGTTTAAACCAGTCCCTCCAGTCAGAACGCCTGATTGTCAGTGAGACTCGGCACAGACATTCTTGTGAAGACTCAGCACTTGGCAATTCTGACTCAATAACCAATTACCAGGCTTAGACATTCCAGACAGGTTGGTCCTTATGATCATGTGGCCCAAATGTCCTTTAGGATATTAATATTAGACTATTTTAAACTAGATTTTAGCTCTGCTTTCCTTAAAGTATCCACTGTGACATTCCCCAGGGTAGAATCTGGACCAGTGAACACCCATATTCCGTCAGGTCTCCAACCTGCAGTGCCTCCTACACGGCTCCGCTGTGAAAGCAACCACTTCCGGTCCTGCTCATGCACAGCCCCTAGCATGTAAAGTCACTCCCAGCTGAATTAGAGGAAAACCTCCAGCAAGCCACTGTCATTTCATCAAAGGAAAAGGCTATGCACAGAGCCTGTTATCTCAAGTGAAGGTTCCCAAACTCTTCAATCCAAACACTAGACCAAAGGGTATTTTCATTGGGTTAGGCCAGAAGAAGAGGACACAAGCTGAAAATGTCCAGTCTTTTTAATCTCTCCTCAATCGGAAGCTGTTCCATACCCCTAATCATTTTAGTTGCCATTGTCTGTAACTTTTCCAATACTAATATATCTTTTTTGAGATGGGGCGACCACATCTGCACACAGCCTTCAGCATCGGCACACAGCATTTAATTACCATGGATTTATAAAGAGGCATCATAATATTTTCTGTCTTATTATCTCTCTCTTTCCTAATGGTCCCTAACATTCTGTTAATGCCGCTGTGCGTTAAGCAGATATTTTCAGGGAACTGTCCACGGTTATTCCAAGATCTCTTTTTTGAGTGGTAACAGCTAATTTAGACCCAATCTTTTTATATGTAGTTAGGATTATGTTTTCCAAAGTGCATTACTTTGCATTCATCAACATTGAATTTCATCTGCTATTTTGTTGCCCAGTCACCCAGATTTATGAGATTCCTTTGTAACATTTTGCACTCTGCTTTGGACTTCACTATCTTTGAGTAATTTTGTATCATCTACAAAATTAGCCCCCTCACTGTTTACCCCTTTTTCCTGCTCACTTATGAATATTTTGAACATTACTGGTCCCAGTACAGACCCCTGCGGGACACTACTATTTACCTCTCTCCATTCTGAAAACTGACCATTTATTCCTACCCTTTGTTTCCTATCTTTTAGCCAGTTACCAATCCATGAGAGCACGATCCCTCTTATCCCATGAATGCTTATTTTGCTTCAGAGCCTTTGGGGAGGGACCTTGTAAAGACTTTCTGCAAGTCTAATTACACTATATCCATTGGATCACCCTTGTCCACATGTTTGTTCGCCCCCTCAAAGAATACTAGTAGATTGGTGAGTCATAATTTCCCTTTGAAAAAACCATGTTGACTCTTATCCAGCTCATCGTGTTCATATAGGTGTCTGATAATTCTAATCTTTACTATAATTTCAACCAGTTTGCCTGGTATTGAATTACTTTTGTGATCATCTAGTCCGAAGGGACCATTGTGATCATCTATTCTGAAGCGACTTCCCCAAAATATTTCTTAGAGGGTATCTTCTAGGGAAAAAAAACCCCAATATTACTTGATTTAAAAACTGTCCAGAATGGAGAATACATTGGTAAATTGTTCCAATTGTTAATTACTTTCACTGTTAATAATTTACATCTTGTTTCCAGACTGAATTTGTTTAGCTTCAACTTCCAATCACTGGATCACAAAATACCTTTATTTTCTTAATTAAAGAGCCCATTATTAAATCGTTTTCGTCATACACGTATTTACAAATTGTGATCAAGTCGCCCCTTAACATTCTCTTTGTTAAGATAAAGAGATTGAATTTTCTGAGTCTATCACTATACGGCATGTTTTCTAATCCTTTCATCATTCCTGTGGCTTTACTCTGAACCCTGTCCAACTGATCAACATTCTTCCTAAAGTGTGGACACCAGAACTGGACACAGTATTCAAGATGTGGTCATATCTGGAGGTGTGAAATACAGAGGTAAAATAATCTTTCTACCCCTACTCAAGATTTCCCTCTTTCTACATCCAAGTTATGTATTAACACTTTTAACAATTTTCAGCTGTTTATCCATCCACAACATCCAAAACATTTTTCAGAGTCAGAGATTCCAATGATAGAATCCCTCATCGTATAACTGTGGCCAACCTTCTTTGTTCCTAGATCCATACATTTAGATTTAGCTGTATGATTGTTAACTTTTTCCCAGATTACCAAGTGATCCAAATCCTTCTGTATGTCCCTTAATTTTTGTCACCTGCTAACTTTATAGTTGATGATTTTATGGGGTTTTTTTTTTCAGGTCCTTTATAAAAAATTTAACTAATATGATGGCAAGAACCAATCCCTGTAGGACTCCACTAGGTAGAACGTTGGTGATATTATTGTTAGTCTCTAAGGTGCCACAAGTACTCCTGTTCTTTTTACAGGTCATAGTTCAGCCAAGTCTGACTGGATCTTAATAGGAACATTAAAGGCACCTTTCTCGCCCCAGGACTATTCTACAGGTAAATGTGAAGTATCTGCTGAAAACCATACAACTCTTTTGAAAAAAAAAAAAAAAACCTGGAAAAATTATGATACACAATTTTTAGAAATCTTAATACAGACTCACAATTGTTCTTCTATATTCTCCCTTCATTTCATTAAGATCTTACCTGGAGTGCTTTGCAGCACCAGGAAAAAGACAGCAAAGAGCAGGTAGAGAATCTTCATGGATGAAGTTTGGCTGGAAACTCAACGTTGGTGGAGAGAAGAGACTGCGAGATAGACAGGAGATGGAGAGTCCCTATTTATGGGTTACCAGGGATTGTGAAATGATGACCTGTTGAAATCTTTTTTGAAGTGTGTCACATTTACTATGTTTGTGCTGCAATTTGTTTATAATTATCAACATAATTATAATTTATACAGCATCATAAGCATTCCCGGAGAATTTCAGGGAAACACAGTAGCCAAGTTCCTGCTTTGAGGAAGTTACAATATGAATATTTACAACTAGCAAACATCTAGAGCCTGATCGAAAGCTCTCTGAAAAAAATGGAAAGCCTCCTATTAAATTGCAATGAGGGTCCTTTTGCAGAGAAGAATTTCAGAATACAGCTGTACCTTGGAAGCATTGGCAGTCGGGCATGTGCATTTGTGTATTTGTTTTGTACAACATTTAATCAACATTTTACTTGTATTTAATGAAATTTCCTAATTTCATGCATCAAAACCCATTCCAAAGAGGTTAAAATCCTTTTTAAGAGAGATTTATGAGACATAAAGTGAATAACATTATAAATACTGTGTGCCAGGAAACCATGTTTTTTTTTTTTCTGTATATCTAAATTGAGGAAAATTCCTTCCCGACCCCAAATATGGCGATCAGTAAGACCCCGAGCATATAGGCAAGAGTCTCCATCCTGACCCCTTTTAGCCATTATGCTATTTACCTACCATTGCTTGGTTTTCCTTGACTACTATGTTTTACCATTAAACCATTCCCTCCATAAACTTATCTAACTTAATCTTAAAACCATACAGGTCCCTCGCCCCCACCGTTTCCCTCGGAAGGCCGTTCCAATATTTCACCCCTCTGACGGTCAGAAACCTTCGTCTAATTTCAAGCCTGAACTTCCCCACGGCCAGTTTATATCCATATGGAAGCCCCATATTTCCCCTGGGCTTGGCAAAAGGAGAATCTGTTGCACAGTGTCTGGCATTGGAAAGGAGATCTGGGTGCTGTAGAGTTCCCAGGTAGGGTTACATAAAGGCTTTTTATGTAGGGAATAAGTCACAGGTGTTGAGAGGGTGGAAAGGGGCAGAGCTAGGATATAGCCACTGTATGGATAGTGATGCGCTCAGAGCTCTAGAGATACCAGTGTGGAAGAGAAGGGGGAGGGCTGTGTAGGTGAGGTGCTGACAGTGAAGCAATGAGCAGTAAGAGGGGCATACAGTGCAGAGGGCCCAGCGCAGACACCCCTTGGTGTTTTCCTTTAGTTCTGGATTATAATAAGAAGACTGGAAATCTGGCTGCCATGTGTGGTACATGAAAAACTGTGTTAAAATACAAACTAACACTTCAAGTCTGGAAGGGGTATCCTGATCCCTCTTGCAGGCTTAGGGGCTCTGAGGGAACTGTGCAAGCTGTGTTGTTGGCAGTCAGTCTTCAGAGAAAAAGCCTAAAGTAAGGTGGAGTGAGTTGAGACTCTCTGTTTTAGAGAGCAGCCTGCTTTGTCTCTATCTGTTTTTGAGTTCTTTTGCATGATTGTTCTTTATTCTAAGAAGTAGCGTTACATTGCAACCTTCCAGCAAGATAATTTTGTTTTATCTCTTTTCCATTTGTATGCCATGAAAATAGTACCATGGAGCAAAGAGATAGGGGTTATAAATGAATCTGTGAGAGAACCCGCTTCTCTTAAAAACAACAAACGAAATGGATTAGTAACAGTGGTACAAAATAAATACTGATCTGTCCATGTGAGCGTGTAGAAATACAAACAGTTGCATTGACTGGTTTGCATTGGTGGCCGAATCACTCATGTGTGGATTTAACATTCAATAGGGATTAATGTTTTTTATTTTTTAATCTCCTTTCATTTAAAAAAAATGGATTTCCAATCAGAAGGACAATAGCAGGTCCCCACCCCTTCCACCATGACAAATGTGCACTTGTTAGTTTTGTGTTTTCACAACAACTAGATTTTATTATAAGTGGGGAAATCTGGGTGATCAAAGTCTCCTGTTTGGATTTCTCCAGATCACAAGGTATTTTGCATCCCCAGTAATGGTGTTTCCAAACATGTTTCATCGGAACATTTCTGACCATCTCTAATAAGCACCTTGTCCCCAGTAGAACTGTAGCCCCATTATAGGGCTACACTGCTTTACTTTATGGTAATTAGAGCAACTTAGTTCTAGCAGTAAAATGTCTCTGTGCTTATATAATTTGCACATGACACCAAGCTGAGAGGGGCTGCAAGCACTTTGGAGGATGGGATAAGAATATAAAAGGACCTTGCTAAAATGAAGAATTGCTCTTAATAAAATATAATGGAATTCAATAAAGTACTTCACTTAGGAAGGCAAAATGAAATGCCCAACTGTAAAATGGGGAATAACTGGCTAGGTGGTTGTACTGCTGAAAAAGATCTAGAGGCTATAGTGGATTACAAATTGAATATGAGTCAGCAATGTGATGCAGTTGTAAAAAAAGGTTAATATAACTCTGCGGTGTATTTACACAAGGATCGTACATAAGACATGGGAGGTAATTGTCCTGCTCTGCCCAGCACTAGCGAGGCCACATCTGGAGTGCTGTGTCCAATTCTGGGTGCCACACTTAAAGAAGGATGTGGCCAAATTGGAGAGACTCCACAGGAGAGCATCTAAAAAGAATCAAAGGTTTAGAAAACCTGACCTGGGAGGAAAGGTGAAGATACCTGGGCATGTTTAGTCTTTTGGACAGAAGACTGAGGGGGGGGGGACCTAATAACAGTCTTCAAATATGTAAAGGGCTGTTATAAAGAGGATGGTGACCAACTGTTTTATAGGTCCACTGAAGGTAGGACAAGAAATAATGGGCTTAATTTTCAGCTTAGATATTAGGAAAACTCTCTAACTAAATTAAACTCTGGAATAGGCTTCCAAGGGAGCTTGTGAAATCCCCATCATTAGAGATATTTAAGAACAGGTGTGGGGAACACAGAGTCACATCGTCTGACTAAAGAACACAAGACATTGAAGCGATCAAGAAGTGTCCTGCAGAAGTAAATTGCTGGCCAGAGCTAAACCAATAAATGTCCCAAGATGTTTTGCATAAACCACTGTGGCCTAACATGTCCTATGCAAACTGGGATGGCTCAAGATGTTTTTCACAAAGATAATGGAATTTTCCAGAGACAAAGTTGCAACTATTCCAACGTTCAAATTGCAGTTGGAATTTCAAATCTTCACTAGAACCATGGGTCACTTTCTGATCAGCGCCCCTGCAGTTTTACCAAATAGAAACCAAGCTTTCAGAGTCTGTATAAAACACACTGTTTTCATCAAACTGTCAGTCACTGAAGCAAAAATATCTGGCTGAGAGAGACAGCATGTTGGGCTCTTATCATCTGGCTATTGAGAGCCCCCCTCCAAGTCTAGCAACTGCTAAAGTCACATCATGAAGTCAGATAATCCCCCTAATAACTCTTCCTTTAAAGTCCTATCTAGGGAGATGTCTGTGAGATCCAAAAAGAAAAGGACACAGCTGTCATAACCCCTTGAGTCAATGAACTACCAGAATGATCTTTCTAACTATCTTCAGAAACCACTCAGGGCTCCAGTGAAGCTGTGCTGGGGAACCCGCCTTCCTGCCAGTTTTAATGGAGAAGCAGCACTAATACATGTGATTTATTTGTCCAAATGAAAACGTGGTAATTTTAAAAATATCTGAGTTAAAATCAATTTACAAGATAATTCCAGTTATCCAAATTCCCTTTATTCAGACATACTAGTTATCCAAATGAACAGTGTGTGTCCCCTGTAGTGTTCTGTTAGTTAATCACCCGGAAATTAACTACCATTATGGTTGTGGGAACTTCAATTTGGGAGGATTTCTGGAATTAGGGATGAGGACAGCAAGAAAAGGGGGGAAGAATGAGGGAGAAGTTAGGGGAGAAGAGAAAAGATGAGACATGGAAGAGAGCGAATAGATAAGAAAAAATAGGGGTTAAGATGAAGACTGAAGGGAGAAGTGTTCAGGGAGAGAAAGGAGAGGGGGAGACAGGAGAGCAGGGCAGGGAGTTGGGGAAGGAATGGAGGCAGAGAGGAGGGTAAAGGAGAGAAAAGGAAAGAAGGAGGGAAGAGCACAGGGAATTTGGTCGGCTCTTTTATTAACATCCCCCTTGTGCTGACCCACAGACCCTGTATTTTTCACTTCATGCATCCGATGAAGGGGGTTCTAGCCCATGAAAGCTTATGCCCAAATAAATGTGTTAGTCTCTAAGGTGCGACAAGGACTCCTAATTATTTTTGCTCATAAAGACTAACACGGCTACCCCTCTGAAATCTGTCACAGAGCATGTGTGTCTCTCACATCCCTTTCCCCCCAGGAGCCGATTTCGTACCTCAGTCTATGGAGACTCCTGTATATCACTCTAAAGGTCTCTGCTTTTATTTGGTGATCAAGAAAGCTTTTTTCACACCTATTGTGTGGTCCTTCAGTCCAGGAAACTCTTACAGGTGATATATGTACCCCATTGTGCTCCTTTCCAGATACAGAGCAGCAAAATTTATTGAACACGTCTGTCCTTTCTGTATCATTATTATTATTTTACCATCTCCATGGAGTAATGGGCCCGTACCAGTGTTAGAATCTCTTTTGTTCCTGAAATACTTAAATAAAACCTCCTTGTTCTCCTTGGCCCTACCACCAGGGAGTCTTCCCTGATCTCTTGAGCTTCACTTATATTTCTGCAGTTCATTACTTCTAATTTCTATGACTTGATATCTACTTCTGCTCCTCCCAATTTTTTTGTTCTAAGTTTTGCCCACACTTTCTGTGCAGACTGGTACCGGCAGGGCCAGCTCCAGACAGCAGCCTGGCAAGGAGGTGCTTGGGGCAGCTGCTCCTGAGAGGGGCGGCATGTCCAGGTATTCGGTGGCAATTCGGCGGACGGTCCCTCATTCCCACTCGAAGCGAAGGACCTCCCGCCGAATTGCCGCCGCGATAGCCTTTTTTTTTTTTTTTTTTTTGGCTGCTTGGGGCGGCCAAAACCCTGGAGCCGTCCCTGGGTACCGGGGACACAAACACACCGCACTCTCTTCTGAGGAATCTGCTGCATCACAAGCACAGTCTGCTGCACTTTAGTGGCATTAAAACAAAGAGAATCACTGAAAGACCACAGCCTCTGCCTAGTTAAGGCTGTGATAAGCTAAAAGATTGTAGGGTCCAGGCACAAGATGCCCCCAATCCAAAAGGGGAATCCTGGGGTCCCATGCCTAATCCAGAAGGCTACCCCATTGTTGAACTCTTTGCATATACCCTGAACGCATGGGCTTGAATGTGGGACCTGGCTGTAAGAGTGAGTCACTGAAGGGACAGATCATTGCAGGGAAAGGGGAGCACCTGGAAAGAAAACAGTCTGCTGTGCCCCCTGACCATGAGGTGGTTGTGGGGTGAGTGTTCCCCTTTACAATCCTCCACATCTAAAGGGTAGATTTGAATTATAACCCCCCAATCTGTGTGAAATATCTGAGGCGTGGTCCAATGGCAGAGGTTAATTTCAGGGAGTCTTCCGGGTGGCGTTGGATAAGTCTTTTGATAGATCACTCAGGGTTCAGTCTTCCTCTTGGTTCTTAAGATCATCATTTCCCTCCTGTCTTTCCCTGCTCTCCTTTCCAGGGAGATTCTGAAATCCTACAGATTCCAGGTCCTACCAACTCTGTTGGGACAGAGGAGAGCAGGCCCTTCATACCCAGCCGGCTTTCTTAGCAGCCTAGACTACGAGTCCCAGAATTCAAGGGGTTCATTCATCTGGGTTCACCCTAAAAGCGGGAAGAAAGGGGGGTGGGTGGGTTACGTAATATCTTTGTTGCTGCCTGCTGTCTCTGCTGCCGCTTGCTGCTCTCTGCGACTGTTATCTGAGGAAAGGTTTGCTGCTGCATTCTAAGATTCCACCACATACCCCAGCTCTTAGTGATTTCACTGGGTAGCCTGCAGGGTCGGCTCCAGGCACCAGCGAAGGAAGCAGGTGCTTGGGGCGGCTAATACAAAGGGGCAGCACTCCGTCCGCTATTGGGGCAGCACGTCCAGGGGAATTTGGCGTCGGGTCCCTCAGTCCCTCTCTTCCTCTTTGAGCTGTCGCCAAAGTGCCGCCGAAGAATGAGTGGCGCAATTGAGCTGCTGCCGAAGTGCTGATCGGCTTTTTTTTTTTTTTCCCACCGCTTGGGGCGGCAGAAAACCTGGATCCGGCCCTGGTAGCCTGGAACCTTGTTACAACTGCAGCCTCTGCCTTGTCTCCCAGCACCACACTGTGCCTGGGCTATAGCTAAGGCTCCATCTCTAGATCCACTCATAAATGATTTCATCTCTAGTGATCACCGAGGAGAAATAATTGAATTGAATCTTTTCAACGCTGTCTTTAAACACCAGGGAGAAAAGGATCCATTAGTAACGAGCACTCTTTATACAGAGTCCATACTACCCAACAGAAACAACTGTCCCAGGGGCTCCTGACTTTTTCATTTTTTTTTAATGGAAAGTTTATGAAATGTTTTTATCCTTAGTGTTTATGTAAAGGGAAGCAGAACTGTACTTAAGAAGCCCAAACTAAGGGGTTTACCCTAACTTGAACATCACTTGCTAAGTAGTGGGTAGTGATGCCAAATCCAAGTAAGTGTTGGGGATGTATGTTTCTTTCTAGGGAATGTATGCTAGTTTAAAGAGTCTTAGAAGTGATTTGACTTTCTCTTCTGTGTTTAGAGACAGAGATGAGTAGCCTTTTTTTTAAAAAAACAACAAGGAGTCTGGTGGCACCTTAAAGGCTAACAGATTTATTTGAGCATAAGCTTTTGTGAGTAAAAGCCTCACTTCTTCAGCTGCATAGAGTGAATGTCACAGATGCAGGCATTATATACTGACACATGGAGAGCAGGGAGTTACTTTGCAAGTGGAGAACCAGTGTTGACAGGGCCAATTCAATCAGGGTGGATGTAGTCCACTCCCAATAATAGATGAGGAGGTGTCAATTCCAGGAGAGGAAAAGCTGCTTCTGTAATGAGCCAGCCACTCCGAGTCCCTATTCAAGCCCAGATTAATGGTGTTGAATTTGCAAATGAATTTTAGTTCTGCTGTTTCTCTTTGAAGTCTGTTTCTGAAGTTTTTTTGTTCAATGATAGTGACTTTTAAATCTGTAATAGAATGACCAGGGAGATTGAAGTGTTCACTTATTGGCTTATGTATGTTACCATTCCTGATGTCCGATTTGTGTCCATTTATTCTTTTGCGGAGGGACTGCCCGGTTTGGCCAATGTACATGGCAGAGGGGCATTGCTGGCATAGGATGGCATATATAACATTAGAGGATGTGCAGGTGAATGAGTCCTTGATGGTGTGGCTGATGTGGTTGGGTCCTCTGGTGGTGTCGCCAGAATAGATATGGGGACAGAGTAGGCAACGAGGTTTGCAACAGGGATTGGTTCCTGGGTTGGTGTTTCTGTGGTGTGGTGTGTAGTTCCTGGTGAGTATTTGCTTCAGGTTGGGGGATTGTCTGTAAGCGAGGACTGGCCTGCCTCCCAAGGTCTGTGAGAGTGAGGGATCATTTTCCAGGATAGGTTGTAGATCGTAGATAATGCGCTGGAGAGGTTTTAGCTGGGGGCTGTATGTGATGGCCAGTGGTGTTCTGTTATTGTCCTTGTTGGGCCTGTCCTGTAGTAGGTGATTTCTGGGTACCCGTCTTGCTCTGTCAATCTGTTTCCTCACTTCCCCAGGTGGGTATTGTAGTTTTACGAATGCTTGATAAAGATCTTGTAGGTGTTTGTCTCTGTCTGAGGGGTTGGAGCAAATTCAGTTGTATCTTAGGGCGTGGCTGTAGACAATGGATCATGTGATGTGTCTTGGATGGAAGCTGGAGGCATGTAGGTACGTATAGCGGTCAGCAGGTTTCCGGTATAGGGTGGTATTTATGTGACCATCACTTATTTGCACTGTAGTGTCCAGGAAGTGGATCTCTTGTGTGGACTGGTCCAGGCTGAGGTTGATGGTGGGGTGGCAATTGTTGAAGTCCAGGTGGAATTCTTCAAGGGCCTCCTTTCCGTGGGTCCATATGATGAGGGGCACTAGGGCACGAGAGCTGAGGAAGCATTGTTCTAAGTCAGCCATAAAAATGTTGGCATACTGTGGGGCCATGCGGGTACCCATAGCAGTGCCACTGACTTGAAGGTATAAGTTGTCCCCAAATCTGAAGTGGTCGTGGGTGAGGACAAAGTCACAAAGCTCAGCCACCAGGCTTGTTGTGACCTCATCAGGGATACTGTTCCTGACAGCTTGTAGTCCATCCACATGTGGAATATTGGTGTAAAGAGCTTCTACATCCATGGTGGCCAGGATGGTGTTTTCAGGAAGATCACCAATGCATTGTAGTTTCCTCAGGAAGTCGGTGGTGTCTCGAAGATAGCTGGGAGTGCTGGTAGCGTAGGGTCTGAGGAGAGAGTCCAAATAGCCAGGTAATCCTGCTGTAAGAGTTCCAATGCCTGAGATGATGGGGCGTCCAGGGTTTCCGGGTTATTGTATCTTGGGTAGCAGATAGAATACCCCTGGTCGGGGTTCTGAGGGTGTGTCCATGTAGATTTGTTCCCGTACTGTAGCTGGGAATTTCTTGAGCAGATGGTGTAGTTTCTTTTGGTATTCCTCAGTGGGATCAGAGGATAGTGGCCTGTAGAATGTGGTCTTGGAGAGTTGCCTGGCAGCCTCCTGTTCATAATCCGACCTGTTCATTATGACTACAGCACCTCCTTTGTCAACTCCTTTGATGATAATGTCAGAGTTGTTTCTGAGGCTGTGGATGGCATGCTTTCTGTACAGCTGAGGTTATGAGAAAAGTGATATTGTTTGTCCACAATTTCAGCCTGTGCACGTCTGCGGAAGCACTCTATGTAGAGGTCCATTCTGTCATTTCGACCGTCCGGAGGAGTCCACGCAGAGTTCTTCTTCTTGTAGTGTTGGTAGGAGGGTTCCTGTGGGTCAGTGGACTGTTCAGTGGTGCGCTGAAAATATTCCTTGAGTTGGAAACGACGAAAGTAGGCTTCCAGATCACTGCAGAACTGTATCGTGTTCGTGTGGATGGTGGGACAGAAAGAGCGTCCCCGAGATAGGACAGACTCTTCTGCTGGGCTAAGTGTGTGGTTGGAAAGATTGACAATGTTGTTAGATAAGTTGAGGGTACCACTGTTGTAGCCCCCTATGGCAGGTAGGAGTTTAGATAGCTTACTGTCCTTTTTCCTCTGTAGAGAAGTGAAGTGTGCATTGTAAATGGCTTGTCTCATTTTTGTAAAGTCCAGCCACATGGAAGTTTGTGTGGAAGGTTGGTATTGTATGAGAGTCCCCAGTTCTGAGAGCTCATTCCTGATCTTCTCCTGTCTGCTGTACAGGATGCTGATCAGGTGGTTCCTCAGTTTCTTTGAGAGTGTGTGGCACAGTCTCTCACCATAGTCAGTGTAGTATGTTAATTGCAATGGATTTTTTACCTTCAGTCCTTTTGGTATGATGTCCATCTGTTTGCATTTGGAGAGGAAGATGATGTCTGTCTGTATCTGTGCAAGTTTTTTGTTGCGGTTGATGGATTTCCACTCCATACGGCTAAAATTAGTGCCTTGCATAGTGTCAAGTATCAGGGGGTAGCCGTGTTAGTCTGTATCTACAAAAACAACAAGGAGTCTGGTGGCACCTTAAAGACTAACAGATTTATGTGAGCATAAGCTTTCGTGAGTAAAAACCTTTTTTTTGAGTGTCATGGTTCTTCGGTAATCACTAGATCGGAATTTACTGAGAAGCTCATTTAAGAGGATTGGATGTTTGAAGTGATAAGGAGATAGCATTTTGTTTTAAAGCAGTGCAGAAAAGAGCTGCAGAGAGGTTCTCTGCTAGCTAGTGAAAACACAGAGACTTGAGCTAAGTGGTGAAACCTCAGAATATAATGCTGTGGAGAGAAGTGGCAGTAATGGAGACTGCAGAGACACTGATGAGCAGAGGTGGAGGCATCACTCAACCACCATTTCTCTTCAGGGGCGGAAGGGAAACCCACCCAAACACACAGCTGGATTCTGGGGACATTGCTGATCTCAGACAACAAACTATGAGTAGGAGGCAGTGGAAGGAAAAAGGGATTGGCATATTAAAGAGACATTTGTTCCTTGGGGTTTCACATCACAAAATGGGAAACTGAGAAAAGGGACACTGCTCAAGATACTGTAGGGTGAGTGTTTTACTTATTAGTTGTGTACTTTCAAATCCTTGTTGCAGTGTGTTTCAAAATTAATATGGTGTTTTCTTCATTAGGAAAAGTTGTCTTTTGTTCTAGACACTCAGTTCTTGCGAGAGGGGAAGTATTGCCTCTTAGTGGCACCCAGGGCTAGTGCTTATTTTTCTTAGATTGGTGGGTGTGGTCTGAAGCTGATTCTCTTTTGTATTGTTAAGAAGAAGCCCTTGGTATTGAACCTGGAATTTGTTGCTGCCTAAATTACCTGGAAGAAGGGTTACATGGTCAAAATTGATCACTTTTGACAAAGCAGGGCTGTCTGCTGATTACCTAGGCAGAAGAGATGTGTCTATTGGAATACAGTCTTCTCCTGAGATCTTTTCCCCTATTGGTTTGGAGAGAACTAGCCTTGCCAGGCATGCCTGACTTTCTTTATTTTTTTGAGCGAATGATATACTTATTTGCTGAGCCATCCGTGAGAAATATAATGTGCTTGAATTTCTCTAGAGAATTTAATCCAGTCAAAGGGACATTGTCCAGTGACTTCAATGGGCTTTGAACCAGTGTCTAGGTATTTTCAGAGTGTAACTTGTTTAAGACAGACCCTTGTCAGATGTCATTATTAGTAGGAAAACATAGAATTTACTACTAATAATAATGTCATGCACAACTACGAATAGGCCAGAATCCTTGGCATAATTTAGACCTAAACCGTTAAAACACGTCAAATTAGAGAGGCTGCTTCTGATTTTCATGGAAGAGTTAAACTAAGAAGCAGGGACAGTTGCCTGCTAAGCTGACCACACACTCTTGTTAAAATGGGAAATGGCTTCCTCCTTTATCTTTTTTTCTTCCAGATTATATACTTTATGCCAAGAAATCCATAATAGAGATACAATAGATCCAGGACTTACTTGATATGGCAATTTCAGGTACAAATGTTTTAATGGGAAAATAGAGATATAAAGGCTGTCAATAAAATGTGTAAGAAACTATACAGATATTTGAAAGCTCTAATGAGGAATCTGTAACCAGGGTGTGCAGTTTGAGGAAGTTTTATGACCAAGGAGATCTGACCTCAAAGAGGATTGCAAATACGTCCAACAATGTTATCTATTTTAAATACAATTGTGATAATGTAATATATATTTATGTCCAACTGGTAATCCATAAAGGGAAAAAGGCCTTTGTTTTATATTGTAGAAGGTGATATATTCAGTTGATATGTTGAGAAGTGAAAATCTCTAGAAATGAATCTAAATGAAATGTGATAAAGTCTAGACAACCAAAAGGCCTGATCAGCTGCTTGTTGACAATTCAAGAGAAATAGCTTAATTTATGAAGTGAACCTACTGTAAGGAGGGTGGGAATGAACTCTCCCCTGTCATGTAGTGATGAACTCGGGGAAAAGATCTGAGGAGAAGACTGTAAATGCATAGACACACCTATTTTATGCAAAAAGCAACAGAGGGTCCTGTGGCACCTTTAAGACTAACAGAAGTATTGGGAGCATAAGCTTTCGTGGGTAAGAACCTCACTTCTTCAGATGCAAGTAATGGAAATCTCCAGAGGCAGGTATACATCGGTATGGAGATAACGAGGTTAGTTCAATCAGGGAGGGTGAGGTGCTCTGCTAGCAGTTGAGGTGTGAACACCAAGGGAGGAGAAACTGCTTCTGTAGTTGGAAAGCCATTCACAGTCTTTGTTTAATCCTGATCTGATGGTGTCAAATTTGCAAATGAACTGGAGCTCAGCAGTTTCTCTTTGGAGTCTGGTCCTGAAGTTTTTTTGCTGTAAGATGGCTACCTTTACATCCGCTATTGTGTGGCCAGGGAGGTTGAAGTGTTCTCCTACAGGTTTTTGTATATTGCCATTCCTGATATCTGACTTGTGTCCATTTATCCTCTTGCGTAGTGACTGTCCAGTTTGGCCAATGTACATAGCAGAGGGGCATTGCTGGCATATGATGGCATATATAACATTGGTGGACGTGCAGGTGAATGAGCCGGTGATGTTGTAGCTGATCTGGTTAGGTCCTGTGATGGTGTGGCTGGTGTAGATATGTGGGCAGAGTTGGCATCGAGGTTTGTTGCATGGGTTAGTTCCTGAGTTAGAGTTGTTATGGTGTGGTGCGTGGTTGCTGGTGAGAATATGCTTAAGGTTGGCGGGTTGTCTGTGGGCGAGGACTGGCCTACCTCCCAAGGTCTGTGAAAGTGAGGGATCATTGTCCAGGATGGGTTGTAGATCACTGATGATGCGTTGGAGAGGTTTAAGCTGAGGACTGTAGGTGATGGCCAGTGGAGTTCTGTTGGTTTCTTTTTTGGGCCTGTCTTGTAGCAGGAGGCTTCTGGGTACATGTCTGGCTCTGTTGATTTGTTTCTTTATTTCCTTGTGTGGGTATCGTAGTTTTGAGAATGCTTGGTGAAGATCCTGATTGAAGGTGTTGGTCTCTGTCTGAGGGGTTGGAGCAGATGCGATTGTACCTCAGTGCTTGTCTGTAGACGATGGATCATGTGGTGTGACCGGGGTGGAAGCTGGAGTCATGAAGGTAGGCGTAGCAGTCGGTGGGTTTTCGGTATAGGGTGGTGTTAATGTGGCCATCGCTTATTTGTACGGTGGTGTCTAGGAAGTGGACCTTCCATGTAGATTGGTCCAGGCTGAGGTTGATGGTGGGATGGAAGCTGTTGAAATCATGGTGGAATTCTTCCAGGGTCTCCTTCCCATGGGTCCAGATGATGAAGATGTCATCAATGTAGCGTAGGTAGGGAAGGGGCATGAGTGGACGAGAGCTGAGGAAGCGTTGTTCCAGGTCAGCCATAAAAATGTTGGCATATTGTGGGACCATGCGGGTGCCCATAGCGGTGCCACTGGTCTGGAGGTATATATTGTCACCAAATTTGAAATAATTGTGCGTGAGGATAAAGTCACAGAGCTCAGCAATAAGTTGTGCTGTGTCATCATCAGGGATAGTGTTCCTGACAGCTTGTATTCCATCTGTGTGTGGGATGTTTGTGTAGAGAGCCTCTACATCCATGGTGGCTAGGATGGTGTTTTCTGGGAGGTCACCAATGCATTGTAGTTTTCTCAGGAAATCTGTGGTGTCACGGAGATAGCTGGGAGTGCTGGTGGCGTAGGGTCTGAGTATGGAGTCCACATATCCAGACAGTCCTTCAGTGAGAGTGCCAATGCCCGAGATGATGGGGCGTCCAGGATTTCCAGGTTTGTGGATCTTAGGTAGTAGATAGAATAACCCCGGTTGGGGCTCTAAGGGTATGTTGATTTGTTCCTGTGTTAGTGTAGGGAGTGTCCTGAGTAGATGGTGGAGTTTCTTAGTGTATTCCTCAGTGGGATCTGAGGAAAGTGTCCTGTAGAATTTGGTATTGGAGAGTTGTCTGGCAGCCTCCTTCTGGTAGTCAGACCTGTTCATGATGACAACAGCACCTCCTTTATCAGCCTCTTTGATGATAATATCAGGGTGGTTTCTGAGGCTGTGGATGGCATTGCGTTCTGCACGACTTAGGAACAGAACGCAATGCCATCCACAGCCTCAGAAACCACCCTGACATCGGTTACCTGATTTCTAGCCTACACAACGACAGCCTCAAAACTCACCTGACTCCTCCCTGCCCACATGGATGAGACGAGCCTCTAACTCCCACCGCCCCAACTATCAAGCCCTCCCTGCCTCATCAGACAGGAGTCGAGCACTTCCCACTGTCCAACCTGTCCTACCCCAAACCTCCATTTCCTCCTAATGCCAATTTGCTCTGTTCAGTGTGGGGGTTGAGAAGTTATGTACATCTGGGGAAGGGAGAGATTACCGTCTCCTCATTAAGAGAAGTGTCGGGGAGGCGGAATCTATCTACATTTCTAATGTGCCTTTTAGTTACCCTCTGACTGTGAGTGCTGTGTGCTAACCATTAGACTAGGGTGGCGGAAGAGCTGTTTCTCCATATGGAATGTCAGCCTGGGAGTGGGAACCAGCACAATCATGGAACAAAGTAGCCTCTACTTAGTTAAATCTATGATTAGACATTCTGTTTACAGCCCCCATTTCTGAATTTTGTCGTGTGACTGAGTGGAAGAAGTTAATTTCTGACCACCATTGGCCTGACATTATTAAGGATGCAAGAGTAAATATTGCAATGCACAGGAAAGTCAGAAGTGTGGTCAAAGACCACTTGGCTTAACCACGAAATCTCCAATTACTTGAAATTCAAAAAAGACTCACACCAAAAGTAGAAACTAGATCAAATTACAAATGAAGAATATATAGAATTACATCCTCTAATGTTGCTCATGAAAGGAGCTAGCTAATATTTTGGGTTTGGTCCCCAATTATGGTGTCAAAAAATGACCTTGTTAGCAAACATAACCGGTGTGTGGGGGAATTCAAATTCTTGTGTCTATACACAGACATTGTAGAACAACTGTTTTGGGGGGACTTTTCCATACCTCTGTTTAACTGCATCCCCATCCGAGTAAGTAACAACAGGTTTCTCACCATCACATATGATAAAGCTCGTTATGTCCCTGTCCGTAAACATCATATTCACACCCTCACCACTGAACTACAGACAGACCAGCACAGACACGTCTCATTTTGCTTTGAGAAGGTGGCCATCAAGCTGCACTTGCGCTCCCGGAGACAGCAGGGTTTTTAAAAAGCAAAATACTACAGTGACCCTAAACTATTAAGGAGATGACCCCTCCCCCGAGCTACAGAAACTATTACAATGTGAGGTTGGATGTGCCCTTCCTGGATATCACAGAGCCCCTGTGATGTACTTTCCACATGCTAAAAGAAAGAGATTTTAATCACCATGGCTTTAGTTCATTGTGGGCTGAAGAGTGCACTAAACCAACAACACTTGTTCCAGATAGCTCCTACAGAGACCAGCATCAAGAAAAGCATCTACAGCCATTATGAATGCTACTCCCCTTGATTTTCTTATAGCAGGGAATGGCGTAGATGATATGTATTTAAACAACATGCTACTGTACCTTTGTTGCGATATGGTTCCATCTTCTGTTAAAAATCTTAGCAGGGGGGCTGAGGGCCCCCTGGTGAATTTTTCTGTGGCCTCTATCTGCAGTCAGTCGAATGTTACTTTGGGAGACCACCATGTAATCCAAAGCAATGACTGTTACCCTTACACGGTCTTTATCGAATCAGTGCTAAATTACAGAGTCAACACATTTACTACCCTGTTTTCTGCTGGCCTGTGATACAAAGAAATTCCTGGACAAGATGAAGCAATGGAGTTGGACAGTGAGAATCAAGTGTTTGCAAGACAGGTAATCCTGATGACCCAGAACAGGAAGACACTGCTGCTGGGTCATCTACATAGCAACCTATTTTTCAAGAAAAACTTCTGTTGAACAGTATTGTGATAAATGAAGGGATGGGGGTAGCTCCCATTTATGGACATCCAGCCAGCCAGTTAGCTGTAAAAGCCCTCTTGGTAGCTGTTCTCTGCTTGCTTTACCTGTAAAAGGTTAAAGTCCCCCAGGTAAAGAAAGGGGCACCTGACCAAAAGAGACAATGGGAACACTAGAACTTTTTAAAATTGGGAAGGAAGCTTTCCCTTTGTGCCTGTTGTTGTTTTCCGGAGTGGGGGGGTGGCACAGAGCAAAGTCAGGGCTATGACTACGCTTTAAGCCAGGTCTGAGAAATCATCAGATTGTCCCTAGAATTACTGAATTGACCCCCCCCCGAATATGTAAGTAACTTAGGAATGTTTAGAAAGACGCGATTAGGTTTATTTCTCTTTATTTTTTAAGGCTTGTGGACTGTTCTGTGCTAACCTCAGATGCTTTCATTTGCTTGTAATCTTTAAGATGAACTCCCAAGAACGTTAGTTTTGGAATTGCTCTTCTAAAAACTTGCAAAAACCTAAATTCCAAATGTATTTTCTTCCTTTTTGTTTTTAATAAAATTTACCTTTTTTAAGAACAGGATTGGATTTTTGGTGTCTGAAGAGGTTTGCGCATGTTGTTTGATTAGCTGGTAGCAACAGCTAATTTCCTTTGTTTTCTTTCTCAGCTCTTCCCAAGAGAGGGGGTGAAAGGGCTTGATAGTACCCCACAGGGAGGAATTCCCAAGTGTTCCTTCCTGGGTCCACGGGGTTTTTGCATTTGGGTGGTGGCAGAATTTACCAAGCCAAGGTCAGAGAAAAGCTGTAACCTAGGAGTTTAATATCTAGAGTGGCCAGTATTAATTTTTAGAATCCTTGAAGGCCCCCACCTTCTACACTCGAAGTGCCAGAGCGGGGAATTAGCCTTGACAAGTATGGATGTGAAAATAAAACTGATAAACAGTAATGACACCCTCTGCTTAAAGGGTGATGCAATCAAAGGTTATAACCTGCGGATTATATCAGTAACCCATTTTTAAAAGAAAGTACGCTTGGCCCCGGCACTGTCTGTATCAGGTGGACAACAAAACTAACTGGGTGAACATTGGCTCACCTTGTACCTGGAGAATTACCACAGAGAGTTATTTGTCTCATACAGAAACAGCCTGAACAGAATGTTCTTTCCTAGAAGCAGCATGACGTTTTTAAATAAAAATGCTGCTGACGTTATGTTCCACCCTTGACAATTACAAAAGCCCCATACTCCTACCTGTAGCTATCACTGTGTGTTTTCCTTCCATCACCGTAACAATGGTTTACCTTTTCACCAGTTTTTAAAATTGTATTCTAATGACTTAGTGCAGTGTTTCCCAAACTTGGGATGCTGCTTGTGTAGGGAAGGCCCCAGGTGGGCGGGTCCGGTTTGTTTACCTGCTGCATCCACAGGTTCAGCTAATCACAGCTCCCACTAGCTGTGGTTCGCTGCTCCGGGCCAATGGGAGCTGCTGGAAGTGGCGCGGGCCGAGGGACGTATTCCTCTAGGAATTTCCAAGATATTATCATGGTGCTTGTCTCTGATATACAGAGGGCTCCCCAGAACAAGTTAGCCTTGCTGTTCCTTGAAAGGACATGGATACAGCCCTCTGATTAATAATTGGCCCACAAGCAGTAATTCTTCAAAAACAGAAATAATATTTCTTTAGAAATGAGTGGGAGGAGCTTTTAGAGAGGGTCACATGCCACCTCTTGCTCCAGGTTACATGTCAATCTCTGCCCCAGGACTTGCCCTAATTGGTCAAACTCCTCTTGGGGCAGGCCTATGGGTCACCCAACAGGCTAGAGATAGGCACAGAATCCAGGTTTCCTATGTTCTAGTCCTGTGCTCTTCCTGGTCATACATTAACCCCTTTTCTCACACAATGCCTTTTCCCAATAAAGAGAAGTCCCTCTAGGTCTGGTCCCTGAAATGTTCACCATAAGGGCTGCGAGGAAGATGTGGGCTCAGAGCAGGAGGAAAGGGAACTGAGAGAATGAGCTTGTCTGGCACCATTTCATACTGTGGTGTGCGGAATATTAATAATGATTCCTGGGGCTACTTAAGCACCTGTAAACTCTAGATTTTGTATATAAGGTGGTGGGCCCACAACCAAAAAATATAGCGAGGGGTAGGTCAGCTCAAAAAGTTTGAAAACTTCTGAGGATGCTAGAAGGGGGTAACTAGCGGCTGTGTGCAGGCATGGAGGTAGCTCAGGTTCCAGGTGGGGGTGTACTTCAGGGGCCAGGCAGGAGTTTGCTAGGGGCTGTGTTCCTAGACAGGTGTTGCTCAGATTCCAGGTGGGGGTGTACTTCAGTGGCCAGGCAGGAGGTTGCTAAGGGCTGTGTTCCTGGAGAGGTGTAGCTCAGGAAGCAGACAGGAGGTATATAGGGGTCTACAGGGGTGTAACTCATGATGCAGGGAGGGGCTGTATCCAAGGAGGTGCTGCTACTGTGGACCCAGCCATACGCTCAGTCCCTAGCTGGCACAGTGGGGGCAGCTCTGCTGATCAGTGGCCGGGGTGAGGTGCGTGCGCTGCCCACCCACTTCCGCAATGCGCAGGCGGAAGGGAACACCCCGATACCAGCCCCCACCCCGTTCTATGCAGCATATCAGCAGGTGAGGAGCGACGCCAGTGGTGGCCTCATACTGGGAAGCGGGGCAGCATGGCTGCAAACAACAGCGGAGAAGGGCAGAGAGGGTGGGGAGAGGAAGGGCAGCATCTTCCCTTCTGCTGCACACTTCACACAAATCTGGTACAAAAGTAGCCGGGGTTGGGGGAAGGCCTTTCCTAAATGGTGCCCCCAGGGTAACAATCTTTTGCTGCTGCAAAGATATGCAAAGCAGCTGTGAGCTCGATTGTTTCTCCCTCTCCATAGGAGGACCCCATGTGGCTGCCTCAGTTACACCCTCACTTGCAAATTTGCTCAGGTTTCTATAAGCCTGGGTCTTTGGGATTTGCAATGCTCTTCGGGCTCTTGCATAGGAACCTGCTGCACAGGGCAAGGTCTGGACGCTCAGGCACAAGAGAAGGGACCTCATGATGGGGAGGTTTGGGAGCCGAGGGGAGCAGAGAGAGGGTCGACAGGCCGTGGAGCAGTGATGTGGGCGTTACACACTGTGCAGCCAAACTGGGACTGAACCCCACTCCTCTGACAACAACACAAACCAAATGTCTTTGTAAAAGGACCAAGGAAAAAGTCACGATTTATCCATGTGAGCTCACTGAAATGTATAAATATGTACGTCCCCTGGTCTAGGAACACCCCTGGGTGGATTTTACACATGGCAGTGACCGTTTATTTTATTTATATGTAGTTAAAATAACAGAAGGAAGGGATTTTTATGGAAAAGAAATAGCAAAACAGCCCCTGTGTGGAATCAAAATACTCACAGGCATGTTTGCAATACACCACAACCAGCAGCTACTTTTATTAAAAGGAGAAGAACAAGCTTTTGGCGGGGGGGGACACAAGGGCTCCCTTGTGGATTTTTTCCAGCTTGCGAGATTCTTTGCAGCCCAGATGAAAAGCATCCAAGGATTTTAGAAGCAAAACGTCATCTGCCAGATTCCGAGAGATCCTGCATTGACAATCTCTGCTGCCATCACTCACTCTCTCTATTGCAAAAAGGGAAGAAACTCTCACATTCTATGTTTATAGCCATTAAAACAAGGACAATGTAACGTTACATTTCAAAGTCAAGGTAGAGCAGGAACTTCCCCATCATTTAATAGTGTGAGCAGATGTAACTCCAACAGACCTTGCTTGATATCGTTCAGGATTGAACCTGGAGCCTCGGAAGTTTAATGAATGAGCTTCTACAGTATGAGCTAAAAGCCAACTTCCTCTTATTTAAGGTTGTAGAACAGATTCAGTCTATCTATTATATTTAAACATGTGTACTGGCTGACTTCTGAAGTAAATATGCTGGACTTCTGAACATGGCTCTCCCCTCCCTCTGCCCCTAACTCTCCAGTAAAGGAGTCACATTCTGATTTCCTTACAAAACTCCTTCTTATTAACATTCTACACAGTTTAAGTGACAACCAAAAAAAAAAAATGAATAAAGTCACTGGGTGATTAAAAAAAGAACAAGGGCAAATTACCGGTAAGTATAAAAATGGCTAGAAATATGATGTACAATATCATAGAAATGTTCATGAAACTTTTAAAAAAAGTTGAAATTTGAAATTCCATTGAGGGAATTAATCAAAATTGTGAATTTTAAAAATATTGACAATCTCTATGGTATATAGAAAAATAAAACCAAAAATATGTAAGATGTAGAATAATTTGACTCACGTCCGTGTTTAGTTTTCCTTTCAAACACACTTTTGTTCAAAGCTAAAACTAAAACAATAAATATTTAATTAGAGGTTAAATAAGTTATTCTTAAAGAATGCCCGGACTATTCTGTCTTCCAGCTCATATAAGCCTAATAGCTTGACCCTATTCAGATGGTACGTCCCTATCTGATGATAATCTCTGTACATATTCAGGTTTCAGAGTAGCAGCCGTGTTAGTCTCTATCCGCGAAAAGTACAGGAGCTTTCGTGGGCTACAGCTCACTTCTTCAGATGCATAGAATGGAACACACAGACAGAAGATATTTATACATACAGAGAACATGAAAAGGTGGATTCGATTATCACTTCAAAGGGTTTTTTTCTCCCTACTGCTGATAGCTCATCTTAATTGATTGGCCTCTTACAGTTGGTATGGGTACTTCCACCTTTTCATGTTCTCTGAAAATGTGTGTTCCATTCACTCCTCCCAACTTCCTCTCTTAGTCCTGTCCCTGCTGTGACATTAATTTGAGCATGCTGGGCACCTTGTACAAGACTAAGGGGAGATCCAGCAGCTAACAATAAGAACACACATAGAATTGGCTACAGACAGCAATGAGACCAAGTTAACTTAACTGTAGAAAACATGTTTAAACCAGTAAAAAGAAATTCTGAGCAATGCTAGTATTGAAATCACTAAGGTTTGTAATTGCTCTGGAATTCTAAAAGGAGAAATGCAAAGGCACCGAGTATGTACTGAGCTACCATAAAGACTGAAAGTAGCATCAATCCTTAAAGGCACTAGTGCTTATTGAATTGTATCGCAGAGTGAGCATATCTGATAATATACATGCGTGACCCACTGGTCCGTGTGTGTTATGAATTACCCTCGGTGGAGGCTGAGAGTCGGTTACAGGCTCCATCTAGAGACTGGAGCTTTTGTTCAATCTGAAGGCACTTGAGCATTTAGTTCTGGAGGGTTCTGGTTCAAACCACAGAGTACTGGTCCCAGAAGGCATGACAGCCTTCACACGTGTGGTCAAAAGTGCCTCTTTCCCACAAAAACCCACAGGAGCAATTTTATCCTCAACACGGCTCCTCATGTTTGCAGCATCTGGACCCAGATGTTCTTTAACACAGGTCCAAGAATGCTGCAAAGCACCTGGTTGTCTGAAATCCTCATATGTTCATCACTGTTTTCATTTCCAGTTTTTCACACTGTGTCATTCTGGATGGACTGTGCAGTGAGGTCCAGGTCACAACTTGAGTTTAATTGTTCTTCCATTTTTGAGTGGAATGATTTAAAAATACCTTTTTTTCTATGGGAAAATCATGATTATATCCATACTATGTGGGTGCAGTTTACCTTCTCATAGTCAGACTTGGCCAGTGTCTCCGTTTCTCCTGTTGGGTTGGTGGTTTAGCACCCCTCCCTCTCCCCCCCCCCCCCCGCCCACACTGAACCAAAATCTCCCCGACCTGGGGTAAAATAACATTAAAAATAAAAACACAAAACCCTCTGGGCTAGAGATGCTTCCTCGGGGCCTGAGTGACCATTTCTTCCCCTCGGCTGCTTCCACGTAGGGCTCCCAATTCTCCTCTGCTCAGCTCGTCTCTAAGCTTATCTCAGTTTGCTGTTACAGGCTTCATTTTTAAGCCATTTCTTTTTGTCAACTCAGCCTCCCTGCTCTCTTTCTTGCCAGAGAGACTCACAGCAGGTCCTACCAACTCCCCTCAGTCCGAGGACAGGAGGCCTTTCAAATTGAGAAATGATATCCACAAAGGAGACCTTTCCAGAAAAGGACAAGTATGTAAGAAGAAGACATTATAATGGAATGAGAATGGCAGCTTTCATTATGGTGAACACTACCAAGAAAATTCCATGCTTCAATGTGTCCTCGGGTAGTTATTGAAATTAGGATCCTTCTGTCAATGACTGAAAGAGTGACATAACATTTTTGAAAGGCTTAAAAGTATAAGTGTCAATCAGAAGCCGTGTTGCTGGTTATTCTAATTTTTCTGTGACAGATTTGATCATTTTATACTGGGATACAACATACACACCCTTAAACATAGCTCCATACTTGTACATGTTTCTTTTTGGTAAATTAAGCATTACTGTTGTAATTGTTGTACTGTTGTAAAGAGCAGCCATTTTGGTCTAATAAGTGCTGCACAATGATACAAAGGAGACACATCCCCCATACTCTCTCCTGGGAAATATACTTTAGTCCTTCCCCGTTGTTTTCCATATTCCTAAATGAAACAATGATGTAAACGGACCCCAGACTGGCCACAGACATTGTCTGTATGATGCCATGTTGGCAAGCCATTGCGGCTTGAAAATGGGTGGTGGAGAGTAACTGCAATACATGAGCAATACATGGCTCACATGGAGCACTGTGGAGACTCTGGGCTGCTCTGGATTGTGTACAGAGCATAGGCAGCCTGAGTAAAGCAGCTATACAATTACTCTCACTCTAACATGTAAACCCCAGATAGTCCAGAATCAGGGCAGCACAGAATTTTCCTTTGTCCCATGTCAGGGTTGTGCCATGTGCTCTGAGCCTCCAAGGACACTAAACAACAGCTATAGAAATTAGAGACACAAATATTCTGTTTACACAGTAATGTCTCCCCTGTGGCATCCTGAACTTACCCATGTCCTTTTACAGCAACTCTGCCAAAAACCACACCTTCCGATTCGTCCGAAATTGGACGGACATGTACGGCGGCAGATGCCTCGAGCACGACGACAAGCACGGGGGGTATTGATGACCTGGGTGAATCCTGCACAAAGAAAAAGTGTCTTCATTTTCATTCACATATAAGTGTAAACAAGGGTTTTGATTGCAGCATGACGGGCATTTCCCATTAGCTGAATTTCCAATAACTGAGACAAGGCCAAGTCAACCCAATTATCTTCCTGTGCCTGTGTCCAGTCAAAGGCTGCTCCTAAGAAATGAGCAGAGGGAGTTAATTCAGGAGATCTGCTGGCTTCCTGGCTGCAGGCTTCCGAACTGTAGCACTGAGCATGGGAGTCCTTCCCAGCCCCACCCCTGTACAGGATGGAAAGCAGGCAGCTGTCTGCACCACCAACTTCTAAGAGTGGGGCAGTGGTTTTCCTGCCGTGGTTTTGACTCTTTCTGATTCCAAACACTGATGTACTAGGCAGTATCTAAATGCTGATTGGCCGAGCAGGGTTGAACCAGCTCAGCACTGGGTTGGGTGGCTGGTACTTTTAGAAAGAGAAGGGTTTAAACAAGTCCCTGCAGTCAGAACGCCTGATTGTCAGTGAGACTCGGCACAGACATTCTTGTGAAGACTCAGCACTTGGCAATACTGACTCAATGACCAATTACCAGGCTTAGACATTTTAGACAGGCTGGTCCTTATGAGAATGTGGCCCAAATGTCCTTTAGGATATTAATATTAGACTATTTTAAACTAGATTTTAGCTGTGCTTTCCTTAAAGTATCCACTGTGACATTCCCCAGGGTACAATCTGGACCATTCAACAGCCGTATTCCCTCAGGTCTCCAACCTGCAGTGCCTCCTACACTGCTCCACTGTGAAAGCAACCACTTCTGTCCTACTCATGCACAGCCCCTAGCATGGAAAGTCACTCCCACCTGAATTAGAGGAAAACTTCCAGCAAGCCACTCCTGAATTATCCCGCAGAGCAACACCAGCCAATTCCCAGTGTCAGCCTCGTCCCCCAGAAATGTGCATCTTGTACTGATCAGTACCCTCCTGCACAATACAAGCTCATAGAAAGTCTGTCATTTCATCAAAGGAAAAGGATATGCACAGAGCCTGCTATCTCAAGTGAAGGTTCCCAAACTCTTCAATCCAAACACTTGAATCCCCTAGAACAAAGGGTATTTTCATTGGGTTAGGCCAGAAGAAGAGGACACAAGCTGAAAATGTCCAGTCTTTTTAATCTCTCCTCATACGGAAGCTGTTCCATACCCCTAATCATTTTAGTTGCCATTGTCTGTAACTTTTCCAATACTAATATATCTTTTTTGAGATGGGGCGACCACATCTGCACACAACATTCAGCATCTGCACACAACATTTAATCACCATGGATTTATAAAAAGGCATCATGATATTTTCGGTCTTATTAGCTATCCCTTTCCTAATGGTTCCTAACATTCTTTTAGTATTTTCTGTTAGTGCCGCTGTGCGTTGAACAGATGTTTCAGGGAACTCTCCACAATGATTCCAAGATCTCCTTTTTGAGTGGTAAAAGCTAATTTAGACCCAATCTTTTTAGACGTATAGTTGGGATTATGTTTTCCAAAGTGCATTACTTTTCATCTATCAATATTGAATTTCGTCTGCCATTTTGTTGCCCAGTCACCTAGATTTATGAGATTCCATTGTAACTTTTCGCACTCTGCTTTGGACTTCACTATCTTTGAGTAATTTTGTATCATCTACTCTTTACCCCTTTTTCCTGATCACTTATGAATATTTTGAACAGCACTGGTCCCAGTACTGACAGATGGGGGACACCACTATTTACCTCTCTCCATTCTGAAAACTGACCATTTATTCCTACCCTTTGTTTCCTATCTTTTAGCCAGTTACCGATCCATGAGAGCACAATCCCTCTTATCCCATGAATGATTATTTTGCTTCAGAGCCTTTAGTGTGGGACCTTGTCAAAGGCTTTCTGAAAGTCTAATTACACTATATCCACTGGATCACCCATGTCCACGTTTGTTTACCCCCTCAAAGAATTCTAATAGATTGGTGAGTCATGATTTCCCTTTGCAAAAACCATGTTGGCTCTTCCCCAGCTCATTGTATTCATCTATGTGTCTGATAAATCTGTTTTTTACTATATTTTCAACCAGTTTGCCTGGTACTGAATTACTTTTGTGATCATCTAGTCTGAAGGGACTACCCCAAAATATTTCTTAGAGGCTATCTTCTAGGAATCATCCCCTCCCAATATTTCTTGATTTAAAAACTGTCCAGGATGGAAAATACTTTGGTAAATTGTTCCAATTGTTAATTACTTTCACTCTTAACAATTTACATCTTGTTTCCAGACTGAATTTGTTTAGCTTCAACTTCCAATCACTAGATCACAAAATACCTTTATTTTCTTGTTTGAAGAGCCCATTATTAAATATTTTTCATCATACATGTACTTAGAAATTGTGATCAAGTCAGCCCTTAACATTTTCTTTGTTAAAATAAAGAGATTGAATTTTCTGAGTCTATCACTATACGGCATATTTTCTAACCCTTTCATCATTCCTGTGGCTTTTCCCTGACCCCTATGCAACTGATCAACATTCTACCTGAAGTGTGGACACCAGAACTGGAAACAGTACTCAAGATGTGGTCACATCTGATGATGCGAAATAGAGAGGTAAAATAATCTCTCTAATCCTACTCAAGATTTCCCTCTTTCTGCATCCAAGTTTTGTATGAACCCTTTTAGAAACTTTCAGCTGATTACCAATCCACAACCCCCAAATCTTTTTTCAGTGTCACTGCTTCCCAGGATGGAGTTCCTCATCCTTTAACTGTGGCCAACCTTCTTTGTTCCTAGATCCATACATTTAGATTTAGCTGTATGATTGTTAACTTGTTCCCAGTTTACCAAGTGATCCAAATCCCTCTCTATGACTGCCCTGTCCCTTAAATTTGTCACTTGCTAACTTTATAGGTGATGATTGTATGTTGGTTTTTTTTCAGGTCCTTTATAAAAAGTGTAATTAGTGTCGTGGCAAGAACCAATCCCTGTTGGACTCCACTAGGTAGAACGTTGGTGATAGTATTATAGGCCAATCTGACTGGATCTTAATAGGAAAATTAAAGACAACTTTCTCACCGCAGGACTATTCTCCAGTGAAATGTGAAGAATCTGCTGAAAACCATGCAACTCTTTTGAAAAAAAAGCTGAAAAAATTATGATACACAATTTTTAGAAATCTTAATACAGACTCACAATTGTCCTTCTATATTCTCCCTTCATTTCATTAAGATCTTACCTGGAGAGCTTTGCAGCACCAGGAAAAAGACAGCAAAGAGCAGGTAGAGAATCTTCATGGCTGAAGTTTGACTGGGAGCTCAGTGTTGCTGGAGAGAAGACACTGCAAGATAGAGAGGAGATGGAGAGTCTCTATTTATGGGCTACTGGGGATTGTGAAATACTGATCTGTTGAAATCTTTTTTGAAGCATGTCACATTTACTAAATTTGTGCTGCAATCTGTTTATAATTATCATCATAATTATAATTTATACAGCGTCATAAACATTCCTGGAGAATTTCAGGGAAACACAGTAGTCAAGATCCTGCCTTGTGGAAGTTACAATATGAGTATTTACAACTAGCAAATATCTACTGCCTGATCGAAAGCTCTCTGAAAAAATGGAAAGCCTCCTATTAAATTGAAATGAGGGTCCTTTCGCAGAGAAGAATTTCAGAAGACAACTATACCTTGGAAGCGTTTATAGTAGGGCATGTGCTTATTGTTTTGTACAATATTTAATCAATATTTTACTTGTATTTAAGGAAATTTACTAATTTCATGTATTAAAACCCATTCCAAAGAGGTTAAAAATCCTTTTTAAGAGAGATTTATGAGAAATAAAGTGAATAACATTATAAATACTGTATGCCAGGAATCCATGGATTTTTTTGCTGTGTATCTAAATTGAGGAATTTTACATTTAGTGATGGTAGAAAACCATGAGGTTTCCCTTTCTTTTTTCTCTCATAAAAAGCATCAGCCTTAACAATAACTATCTAAAGTAGAGACATAAAATGTTGATGCATCAAACATGGGGAAGCCAGTGGCATTTGCAGGTGCCAAACACCTCTCAGGATTTGTCTCATTCTTTCAGGACAGAGAGAACAAGAAGTGATTGGGTTAAGCCAGAAGAAGAGGACACAAGCTGATAATGGCTTTCTTTTTTCCTCTATGATTTATAAATATACTGTGGTTAAGGGTATGAACTGTATGCTACTATTCGTGTTTTAAAGATGGTATTTGATTCTATTGATCTAGACAATCTTTGGGCAAAATTAAGAAGGATGGGTATGGATCTAAGACTTCTGAACATTTTGGAGGCTCTGCACCAGAGTGCTGTGGGTCGGGTAAAGGCAGTGGAGAATGTTTTCCCAGTGGCTTAGGGAGAACACCAGGGATGTCTTCTAGCACCTCTTGTTATTAATGTATATATTAATGATACAGTCGGTGTTATAAAGGAAAATTAATTTTCTCCACCACACATTAAAGGTAGACTTATCTCGGTGTTACTATATGCTGATGACATGGTTGTTTTATCGCAAACTCCATGAGGCATCTTCTGGCTGTTATCTCAATTTTCCTCTTATTTTAACTTCCAAGACCTGGTTCTCATTTATAATGAGACCAAGTCACGATTTCTGGGAAGAAGCATCCACACATTGAGCGGAAGATAGGAGGCCACCCTGTAGAACAAGTCTCTGCTTTGACTTATTTAGGGATAAAGTTTCATGATTCAGGCAGCTGACCCCCTTATCATAAAGACTTAAAACAAAAGGCCCTTAGCTCTGTTCAAGGAGTGCTGTGTTTTACAGGCTCATATGGTGGGAGCAGATTTGCCCCAGTGCTAAGAATTTTTAATAATAAAATAATATTGCAGATGCTCTATGAGCATGTCTATATCGTAAAAAAGGAAAAACTGGGGCTGTCCCATGGCAGCTGACTCAGGCTCGTGGGGTTCGGGCTGTGGTGGTTTCATTGCTGTGTAGACTTCTGGGTCCGGCTGCAGCCCAAGCTTTGGGACCGTCCCACCTCACAGAGTCCTTGAGACCAGGCTGTAGCCCCAGTATCAGACATCTAACCAGCAGTGAAACAGCCCCACAGCCTGAGGCCAGCCACGGGTGTCTAGTTGCGGTGTAGACTTTCCCTCTGAGGTCACATTTGGATTAGGGGATCAAATTTCAGCCGTAGAGATCAGCTATGCTGCTGTAGCTCTTGTAGTGTAGACAAACCCTAAGTGTCTAGCTCTTAATACTCACAGCTCTGCTTCACTTGGTGAAAAACTAACCGTTATCAGGGGTACAGTTGTTCTACCTCATTGATCCAACTTGGGCTCCAAGTGAGCACTGACTCCATTACAGAAGTTGGGAAATTTCCTTCAGTTTCCCTGGCTGCAGCTGTAGCCCCGTCACTTCTCATTCTCTTTATCAGTGATCATTTATATAGTATACCATGGGATTTGTTTGTAATAAGAAAGCTGATACGCTCTGTTGATATGTTGTGAAACGAATGGAAAGTGAAAACCTGTAAAGTGAAGCCCATTGAAATCTCATAAGTGCTATTTGGCCATTTCGCCTGATGAAACCTTTGACTGGCATTTCTGAAGAGATCTCATAATATAGGTAGCCATCCTTCTTAGTAGCAGATGAAGTGTAGAGAATAACCAGTAAAGGGTACAGAGAAGAGAGCTGTTTTCTTTTTCTGTGCCATTAATGTTACCAGTATTATTAGGGAGTGAAATGACTTTATGTTGCAGTATGATGAGCTATTATCTATATCTATATAAATATAGATATATATAGATAAATTTCTCTTTAAAATTCACCAGTCCCTACCAGACCCCATGAGACATGTACCCCATCAATGATGATTCCTTGTTTACAATTACACTTTGAGACCTATCAGTTAGCCAGCTTTTAGTCCATTTAATGTATGCCATGTTAGTTTTATATATATATTTTTAATCCAAATGTCATGTTGTACCAAGTTAACAATAAGTCTATTGTATCAACAATATTATCTTCATGACCCATACTGGTAGTCTCATAAAAATATATATTAAGTTAGTTTGACAGGATTCTTTTCCATAAACCCATGCTGATTGGCATTAATTCTGTTACCTGCCTTCAATTCTGTATTAATCCTGTCTATATCAACTATTCCATTATCTTTCTTGCGATTGATGTCAGACTGATAAGCCTAAAATAACCCAGGGCTTCCTGTTCACCCGTTTTAAGTACTGGCACAACAATAGCTGTCTACCAGTCTTCTGCAACTTCCCCAGTGTTCAAGACTTATTGAAAACCAACATTAATGGTCCAGCCAGCTTCTCAGCCAACTCCTTTGAAATACACAACTTTCTCCAAAATGCTCTATGTACTGAGTACTCTCAGATTACCTGGGTAATGAAACTTCCTCAAATTGCAGGGATCTGTTATAGACACCTCTAGATAGATTTTATTTTTCTATATAGTTTCTAAAATGGACATTATGCTGCCACATCAAGTTCCAGCTTGATCTTCTTTCTCTGATATTAACTTCTAGGTATAAAGCCAACAGTATAGAGGAAACTGATAAAAGGTGAACTTACTTCACAAGTGAGTGAGAGTTTGTGGTTAGCTCCGCTAGCAACTGTTGATGTTACTCAATCTAACTCCTCTGTGAGCCACAGATGCAGCATCTGCTATTAGACATGTTTTAATGACTTAGCCCTAAGTTCTGCAAAGGATTCTTGACCATCCCTGGACATAGGTGACACTATTAAAAATACTAATAACTTGGGACCAAACTCTATGTGTGTGTTTGTGTGTGTGTGTGTATTACTTGTGCACCTTGTTCATACAGTATTGATTAATATTCTTTGCGTATTTTTTTTATTTTTCCTATTTTTATGCATCCATCCCATTAAAGAGATGTCTCCAATCCTTGAAAAATCACAGAATAACCTTCATAATATTGAGGATACCGTGAGTCATGAATATATGTTAGTGGGTGGGGGCATCATGTGGTGTATAAGAATTGAATATTATCCTTTTAACCTATTGGGATCCCTCCAGTCGGCTTCCGTGTTTCCTGCTCAAGTAGCCATCAAAATTGTTGGAGCAGAAGTCTCCATGGGAAGTCAGGCCTAGTATTTTTGTACCCAGTAATAAACACAGTTCTGTGGAATGCAGCGGGGCCTGTGTGGTTTTCCTGTAGCCTTTGTGTGTCATAGAGAGCAAGGGCACAAGAGGTCCATTTAAAATGACTTTGACAGTCTTTGCCATGACAAAGCCGGGAACTGAACATGACCATAGTTGATGGAGATCCCAGCTAGTCAGTAGAGCTGGCTCCAGCAGAGCTCAGTCTTCATGAAGGCTCCTGTTTCTCCCCCTGAAGATCCATCAGTCCTATGTGGATTGGGAGGGCAGCGCCCCCACTTGGGAGCCACTGAAGAGAGGAGATGGGGGCAGCCAAGTAGCCTGCAGAGAGAAGGGAGGGAGAGGCCATTGGGGCCCCTTGAAAACACCCTTGAGGTGTGAGGCAGGGGAGATGTGGGGTTTGGGGATTGGGAGTTAGAGGAACATGAGGTGGGTTGAAGGAGAAGAAGGAGGGAGTGTGATGAAGAGGAAGAGGAAAGGGATATGTGGTGGGCTCAGGGGAATGAGAGGCACATGGTGTGGAAATTAGAGGGGCTAGAGTTACATGGGGGGGTGATGGGTAACTGGGACTTGTGGGGTGGGACTGGGGGACTCAGAGGCACACAGAAGGGATTTGGGGGGCACCAAAATGACCTGAGCCCTTGTTTGGGGAATATATTGGGGAGCCGGGGCTTTGAAGTGTGTGGGGGTGTGTGGGGGTGTGGGGGGATCTTTCTGAAGAGGGAAATAGGAGCCAGGCATTAGAATTGGGAGATCAGACAGTGATGGGAGCTGTTTGCACAAGGACTAGGTCTGTGCCATTTCCTGCCCAGGCATAGAAGAGAGAGGGGGGATAGGAGGTGCTGAAGGGGATGGGCTCGGTGGGTTTACTGGGAGGGAGGGGACGACCTCTGAAAACATGGAAACCCCCTTATTTCCCCTGGGCTTGGCAATAGGAGAACCTGTTGTAGAGTGTCTGGCAGTGGAAAGGAGATCTGGGTGCTGTAGAGTTCCCAGGTGGGGTTACATAAAGGCTTTTTTTGGAGGAAATAAGTCACAGGTGTTGAGGGGGTGGAAAAGGGCAGAGCTAGGATGTAGCCACTGTATGGAGAGTGGTGCCCTCAGAGCTGTATAGATACCAGTGTGGAAGAGAAGGGGGAGGGCAGTGTAGGTGAGGTGCTGACAGCGATGCACTGAGCAGTATAGAGGGGGCATACAGTGCAGGGGGCCCAGCGCAGACACCCCTTGGTGTTTTCCTTTAGTTCTGCATTATAGTAAGAAGACTGGAAATCTGGCTGCCATGTGTGGTACATGGAAAACTTTGTTAAAATACAAACTAACATTTCAAGTCTGGAAGGGGTATCCTGATCCCTCTTGCAGGCTATGGGGCTCTGATTGAGGGAACTATGCAAGCTGTGTTGCAGTCAGTCTTCAGAGAAAAAGCCTATTGTTCTTTATTCTAAGAAGTAGCGTTACATTGCAACCTTCCAGCAAGAGAATTTTGTTTTATCTCTTTTCCATTTGTATGCCATGAAAATAGTACCATGGAGCAATGAGATAGGGGTTATAAATAAAGCTTTGAGAGAACCCGCTTCTCTTAAAAACAAGAAATGAAATGGATTAGTAACAGTGGTAGAAAATAAATATTGATCTGTCCATGTGAGCGTGTAGAAACACAAACAGTTGCTTTGACCACTGTGGCCCAATCACTCATGTGTGGATTTAACATTCAATAGGGATTATTGTTTTTATTTTTTAATCTCCTTTCATTTAAAAAAATGGATTTCCAATCAGAAGGACAATAGCAGGTCCCCACCCCTTCCACCATGACAAATGTGCACTTGTTAGTTTTGTGTTTTCACAACAATTAGATTTTATTATAACTGGGGTAATCAATCTGTTTCTGGGTGATCAAAGTCTCCTGTTTGGATTTCCCCAGATCACAAGGTACTTTGCATCCCTAGTAATGGTGTTTCCAAACATGTTTCATCAGAAAATGTTTGACCATCTCTAATACGCACCTTCTCCGCAGTAGCACTGTAGCCCCACTATAGGGCTACACTGCTTTACTTTATGGTAATTAGAGCAACTTAGTTCCAGCAGTAAAATGTCTCTGTGCTTCTATAATTTGCACATGACACCAAGCTGAGACGGGTTGCAAAATGGACCTTGCTAAAATGAAGAATTGCTCTTAAAAAAATATAATGGAATTCAATAAAGTACTTCACTTAGGAAGGCAAAATGAAATGCACAATTGTAAAATGGCAAATAACTGGCTAGGTGGTTGAACTGCTGGAAAGGATCTAAAGGCTATAGTGGATTACAAACTGAATATGAGTCAACAATGTGATGCAGTTGTAAAAAACTTTAATATACCTCTGCAGTGTATTAACACAAGTATCATACCTAAGACATGGGAGGTAATTGTCCTGCTCTCCCCAGCACTAGCGAGGCCACATCTTGAGTGCTGTGTCCAATTCTGGGTGCCAACTTAAAGAAGGATGTGGCCAAATTGGAGACAGTCCACAGGAGAGCATCAAAAAAGGATCAAACATTTAGAAAACCTGACCTGGGAGGAGAGGTGAAGATACCTGGGCATGTTTAGTCTTTTGGAAAGAAGACTGAGTGGGAGGAACCTAATAACAGTCTTCAAATATGTAAAGGGCTGTGATAAAGAGGATGGTGATCAACTGTTTTCTAGGTCCACTGAAGGTAGGACAAGAAGTAATGGGCTTAATTTTCAGCAAGGGGGATTTAGGTTAGATATTAGGAAAACTCTCTAACTAAATTAAACTCTGGAATAGGCTTCCAAGGGAGGTTGTGGAATCCCCGTCCTTAGAGATTTTTAAGAACAGGTGAGGCGAACACACAGTCATATTGTTTGACCAAAGAACACAAGATGGGGAGGCAATCGAGAAGTGTCCTGCAGAAGTAAGTTGCTGACCAGAGCTAAACTAATAAATGTTCGTTATGTGTCCCAAGATGTTTTGCACAAACCACTGTGGCCTAACGTGTCCTATGCAAACTGGGATGGCTCAAGATGTTTTGCACAAAGATGATGGAATTTCCGAGAGACGAAGTTGCAACAATTCCAACGTTCAAACTGAGGTTGGACATTTCAAATCTTCACTAGAACCATGGCTAATTTTCTGATTGAGGGCCCTTTCAGCCCTACATTTCCATGATTCTAAAAGACTTTAAATAAAGGATCTCTCCTGACTTCAAAATTGACCTCTCTGTGACAGAAACTGACACATTCGGATGGACACAAAGTCATATGAAGTTGGTCAAGGAACACAACACAGGGAGGGCAATGGGAAGTCGCCTGCAGAAGTAAGTTGCTGGCCAGAGCTAAACCAATAAATGTCGTTATATGTCCCAAGACATTTTACACAAACCACTGTGGCCTAACGTGTGCTATGTAAACTGGGATACCTCAAGATGGTTTGCACAAACATGGAATTTTCCAGAGACAAAGTTGCAACAATTCCAACGTTCAAATTGAAGTTGGATATTTCAAATCTTCACTAGAATCATGGACCACTTTCTGATCAGCACCCCTGCAGTTTTACCAAGTACAAACCAAGCCTTCGGAGTCTGTATAAAATAGGCTGTTTTCGTCAAACTGTCAGTCACTGAAGCAAAAATATCTGGCTGAGAGAGAAAGCAAATTGGGCTGTTATGATCTGGCTATTGAGAGCCCCCTCCAAGTCTGTCAACTGCTAAAGTCACATCATGAAGTCAGATAATCCCCCTAATAACTTTTCCTTTAAAGTACTATCTAGGGAGATGCATGTGAGATCCAGAAAGAGAAGAACACAGCTGTCATAACCCCTTGAGTCAATGAACTACCTGAATGATCTTTCTAACTATCTTCAGAAACCACTCAGGGCTCCAGTGAAGCAATGCTGGTGAACGTGCCTTCCTGCCAGTTTTAATGGAGAAGTAGTACTAATACATGTGATTTATTTATCCAAATGAAAACATGGTAATTTTAAAAATATCTGAGTTAAAATCAATTTACAGGATAATTCCATTTATCCAAATTCCCTTTATCCAGACATACTAGTTATCGAAATGAACAGTGTGTGTCCCCTGTAGGGCTGTGTTAGTTAATCACCTGCTGACAAACTCACATTATGGCTATGGGAACTTTGATTTGGGAGGATTTCTGGAATTAGGGATGCGGAGAGAAAGAAAAGGGGTCGGAAATGAGGGAGAAGGTAGGGGAGAAGAGAAAAGAATGGACAAGGAAGAGAGCAAATAGGTAAGCGGAAAAAAGGTGTTAAGATGAAGACTGAAAGGAGAAGTGTTCAGGGAGAGAAAGGAGAGGAGGAGACAGGCAAGCAGGTCAGGAGGGTGGGGAAGGGAGGGAGGGAGAGAGGAGGGTAAAGAAGAGAAAAGGAAAGAAGGAGGGAAGAGCACAGGGAATTTGGCCAGCTCTTTTATTAACATCCCCCTTGTGCTGACCCACAGAGCATGTGTGTCTCTCACATCCCTCCCCCTCCCCCGGAGCTGACTCCATACCTTAGTCTATGGAGACTCCTGCATGTCACTCTGGAGGTCTTTGCTTCTATTTTTTGATCAAGACAGCTGTTGTCACAGCTGTTCTATGGGGCATCAGTCCAGGACACTCTTACAGGTGATATATGTACAACACTGTGCTTCTTTCCAGATACAGAGCAGCAATATTTATTGAACACATCTGTCCTTTCTGTATCATTATTATTATTTTACCATCTCCATGGAGTAATGGGACTGTACCAGTGTTAGAATCTCTTGTGTTCCTGAAATACTTGTATAAAACCTCCTTGTTCTCCTTGGCCCTGACACCATGGAGTCTTCCCTGATCTCTTGAACTTCACTTACATTTCTGCATTTCATTACTTCTAATTTCTATGCATTGCTATCTACTTCTGCTTTTCCCCATTTTTTAATTTTTTTTTCTAATTTTTCCCTACACTTTCTGTGCAGACTGACACTGGGGAGACAAACACACTGCACTCTCTTCTGGGGAATCTGCTCCATCAGAAGCACAGTCTGCTGTACTTTATTGGCAATAAAACAAGGAAAATCACAGCAAGACTACAGCTTCTGCCTAGTTAAAGTTGTGATAAGATAAAATATTTTAGGGTCCAGACACGAGAGGACCCCAACCCAAAGTGGGAAGCCTGGGGTCCCATGCCTAATCCAGAAGGCTGCCCCATTGTTGAAGTCTTTGCATATACCCTGAAAGCGTGGACTTGAATGTGGGACCTGGCTGTAGGGCTGAGTCACTGAAGGGACAGATCATTGCAGGGAAAGAGGAGCACCTGGAAAGAAAACAGCCTGCTGTGCCCCCTGACCATGAGGTGGTGGTGGGGTGAGTGTTTCCCTTTACAATTGTCCACATCTAAAGAGTACATTTAAATAATAAACCCCCCATCTGTGTGGAATTTTTGGGGCATGGTCCTATGGCAGAAGTGAGTTTCAGGGAGGCTTTAGGGTGGCATTGGATAAGGCTTTTGGTAGATCACTCAGGGTTCGGTCTTCATCATAGTTCTTAAGATCATCACACCTGCCATGTCTTTCCCTGCTCTCCTTTCCAGAGAGATTCCCAGCAGGTCCTACCAACCCCGTTCGGAGTGAGTAGAGCAGCCCTTAATACCCAGCAGGCTTTCTTAGCAACCTACACTTCCCACGATTGCTGGACATAAAGTTCCAGAATTCAAGGGATTCACCTGGGGTCACCCTAAAGGGTTACGTCATGTCTTTGTTGCTGCCTCCTGTCTCTGCTGCCGCTTGCTTCTCTCTGCTACTGGTTCCACCACATACCCCAGCTCTTAGCGATTTCACAGGGTAGCCTGGAACCCTGCTACTACTGCAGCCTCTGCCGTCTCTCACAGCACCACACTGTCCCTGGGCTTTAGCTAAGGCTCCATCTCTAGATCCTCTCATAAATGATTTCATCTGTAGTGATCACGGAGAAGAAATCATTGAATTGAATCTTTTCAACTCTGTCTTTAAACACTGGGGAGAAAAAAGGATCCGTTAGTAACGAGCACTGTTTATACAGAGTCCATACTACCCAACAGAAACAACTGTCCCAGGTCCTCCTGACTTTTTCATAGGTTTGGCATCACTCCCCCCTCCTTAGTGAGTGACGTTACTGTTACCCATTCAACTAGGGCATGCTAAGAACAGTTCTGCTGCTGTTTATTTATGTAATAAGGATAACAAGATTATCATTACCCCTGCATTGTACACTAACATGAGTTTTCACCCATCCAGCTGTAAGCAGGGTCTGAATGAACTCTCCTCGGTCCTAGTGACAGTCTGGTTCAAAAGACTTCAGGAGCAGACTGTATTTGCATAAACACACAACTTTGCCTAGGGGCTTAGGCCACAGATCTTTATTGCCAAACTGAGCAATTTTGGCTGTTTGGGGTTAAAATTAACTTTAGTGTTGAATGGAAGGGTAATGAAATGTTTTTATCCTTAGTTTACGAGTAAAGGGAAGCAGAACTGTACTTAGCAAGCCCTAACTGAGGGGGTGACCCTAACTTGAACATCATTTGTTAAGTAGTGGGCCATGATGCCAAATTCAAGCAAGTGTGAAGTAGGATTAGAGACAGCTGTTCTTTCTTTATGAATGGGGATTTGTTTAAGGAATTGTAGAAGCTATTTGACTCTTCCTTCTGTATTTAAAGACAGAGATGAGTAGTCTCTTTTGAGTGTCATGGTTCTTCCTCAGTAATTACTTGGTCTATGTTTAGTGATGAGCTCATTTAAGGGGACTGGATGTTAGAAGTGATATAGAGATAGCATTTTGGTTAAAAGCAGTGCAGAAAAGACAGCTGTAGAGAGGCTTTCTACTAGTTAGTGAAAGCATGGAGACTTGGGCTAAGTGGTGGAACCTCAGAATATAATGCTGTGGAGAGAAGTGGCAGTGATGGACCCTGCAGAGACACTGATGTGCAGAGGTGGAGGCATCACTCAACCACCCTCTCTCCTCAGGTCAGAAGGCAAACCCACATATAGATACTCAGTTCTTGCGAGAGGGGAAGTATTGCTTCTTAGCAGCAAGGGGTAGTGTTTATTTTTCTTAGATTAGTGGGTGGGGTCTCAAGCCGGTTCTCCATTTTATTGTTAAGAGGAAGCCCTTGATATTGAACCCAGCCTTTGATACAGCCTACATCACATGGCCAAAATTGATCACTTTCACAAAGCCGGGCTGTCTGCTTATTACCTAGGTAGAATGGATGGGTCTATTGAAATGCAGTCTTCTTCTGAGATCTTTTCCCCTATTCGTTTGGAGAGAAAAGACTTGCCAGGTATGACTGACTTTCTTTCTTTCTTTCTTTCTTCCTTTCTTTCTTTCTTCCTTTGTTGTTGATTGAATTATATACTTGGTTGCTGACTCGTACACAATAAACAAAATGTATTTGAATTTCTCCAGAGAATTTAGTCCAGTCAAATGGACATTCATATAGGGAAAAAGGCCTTTGTTTTATATTGTAGAAGGTGATACATTCAGTTGATATGTTAAGAAGTGAAAATCTCTAGAAATGAATCCAAATGAAATGTTATAAAGTCTAAACAACCAAAAGGCCTAATCAGCTGCTTGTTAACAATTGCACAGAAATAGCTTAATTTATGAGGTGAACCTATTGTAAGGAGGGTGTGAATGAACTCTCCCCTGGCATGTAGTGACTAACTCTGGGAAAAACTGTGGGGAAAGATCTCAGGAGAAGACTGTAATTGCATAGACACACCTATTTTATAAGAATAGTCCTGATATTAGGGGCTTTTTCTTATATAGGCATCTATTACCCCTAACCCCATCCCAATTTTTCACACTTGCTATCTGGTCACCCTATTCAGCAGTGAAGACAAGACATTGGTTACCTGATTTCCAGCTGACACACCTACAGCCTCAAAACCCACCTGACTCCTCCCTCCACACGTGGACTAGATGAGCCCCTGACTCCCACCTTCCCAACTATCAAGCCCTCCCTGCCTCATCAGACAGGATTCGAGCACTTCATACTCCCCAACTCCTAATTCCCCCACCACCATTTCCTTCTGATGCCAATTTGCTCTGTTCAGTGTGGGGGTTGAGAACTTCGGTACATCTGGTGAAAGGAGAGATTACGGTCTCCTCGTTAAGGGAATGATTGGGAAGTTGGAATCTATCTACATTTCTAATGTGCCCTTTACTTACCCCTGGCTGTGAGTGCTGTGTGCTAACCATTAGATCAAGGTGGCCAAAGACAGCTGTTCCTCCATATGGAATGTCCACCTGGGAGTGGGAACCAGCACAATCATGGAAAGAGGCAACCTTTATTTAGTTAGGTCTGTGATGAGACATTCTGTTTACAGCCCCATTTCTAAATTTTCTCTGTGTGATCCATTGGCAGAGGTTAATTTCTGACCACTATTGGTCTGACATTATCAAGGATGCAAGAGCAAATACCGCAATGTACAGGAAAGAGGGAAGTATGGTAAGAGACCACCCTGGCTTAACCAGAAGATCTCCCATGACTTAAAATTCAAAAAGACTCACACCAAAATTGGAAACCAGGTCAAATTAAAAAGGAAGAATATATAGAATGAAAGGAGCTAGCTAATATTTTGGGTTTAGTCCCCAATTTTGCTGTCAAAAAATGACCTTCTCAGCAAACATTATGGGTGGGAGGGTGGGGGGAGCGTGTTTCAAATTCTCATGTCTATACACAGATACTGTAGAACTGTTTGTGGGGGACTTTTCCATGTTTTCTGCTGGCCTGTTATACAAAGACATTGCTGGACCAGATGAAGCAATGAAGCTGGATGGCAATAATAAAGTGTTTATGAGACAGGCAAAGCAGATGACCCAGAACAGGAAGATACATCTGCTGGGTCATCTACATAGCGACCTGTTTTTTCAAGAAGTCTTGAACCGTATGAATGTGAAAATAAAACTGACACACCGTGATGATGCCTTCTGCTTAATAGGTGATGAATCCAAAGGTTATAAACTGTGGATTATATCAGTAGCGCATTTTTTAAAGAAAGTACAGGTGGCCCCGGCCCTGTCTGGATCAGGTGGAGGCCTGCTTAGCGCTAACGCTGAAACAAAAAGAGAAAATGTGGAAATGCAGAAGTGCTAATGACCTTTTTGTTTCGGTTTTCACCAAGAAGGTTAGTAGCGATTGGACGTCTAACATAGAGAATGCCAATGAAAATGAGGGAGGATCAGAGGCTGAAAGAGGGAAAGAACAAGTTAAAAATTACTTAGACAAATTAGATGCCTTCAGGTCACCAGGGCCTGAAGAATAACACCCTAGAATAGTCAAAGAGATGACTGAGGAGATACCTGAGCCATTAGCGATTACCTTCAAAAAGTCATGGAAGACAGGAGAGATTCTAGAGGATTGGGAAAGGGCAAATATAGTGCCTATCTCTAAAAAGGGAAATAAGGACAAACCGGGGAGTTACAGACCAGTCAGCTTAACTTCAGTACCCAGAAAGATAGTGGAGCAAATGAATGAAGCAATCAATTTACAAAACCTAGAAGATAATAAGGTGATAAATAACAGCACGGATTTGTCAAGAACAAATCATGTCAAACCAACCTAACAGCTAACAGGGTAACAAGCCTTGTGGATAGGGAGAAGGTGATAGATATGACTTAAGTAAGGCTTTTGATACTGTCTTGCATGACCTTCTCATAAGCAAACTAGAGAAATACAACCGACATGGAGCTACTATAAGGCGGGTGCATAACTGGTTAGAAAATTGTTCCCAGAGAGTAGTTAGCAGTGTTTCACAGTCAAGCTGGAAGGACATATCAAATGGGGTCGCACAGGGACCAGTTCTGGGTCTGGTTCTGTTCAATATCATCATCAATGATTTAGATAATAGCATAGAGAGTATATTATAAAGTTTGCAAACAATACCAAGCTGGGAGGGGTTGCAAGTACTTTGGAGGATAGAATTAAAATTCAAAATGATCTGGACAAACTGGAGAAATGGTCTGGAGTAAATAGGAGGAAATTTAACAAGGACAAATGCAAAATACTCCACTTAGGAAGGAACAATGAATTGCACACATATAAAATGGGAAATGACTTCCTAGGAAGGAATACTGCAGAAAGGGATCTGGGAATCACAGTGGATCACAACCAATGAGTCAATAGTGTAACACTGTTGAAAAGTCATCATTCTTGGATGTATTAGCAGGAGTGCTCTAAGCAAGACACAAGAAGTAATTCCTCCACTGTACTCCACGCTGATTAGGCCTCAACTGGAGTATTCTGTCCAGTTCTGGGAAAAATGTGGACATTTCAGGAAAGATGTGGACAAATTGCAGAAAAGCAACAAAAATGATCAAAGGTCTAGAAAACATGACCTATGAGGGAAGATTGGAAAGAACTGGGTTTGTTTAGTCTGGAGAAGAGAAGACTGAGAGGGGACATAACAGTTTTCAAGTCCATAAAAGATTGTTACAAGGAAGCGGGAGAAAATTTGTTCTCCGTAACCTCTCAGACTAGGAGAAGAAGCAATGGGGTTAAATTGCAGCAAGGGAGGTTTAGGTTGGACATTAGGAAAAACTTCCTAACTGTCAGGGTAGGTAAGCACTGGAATAAATTGCCTAGGGCAGCGGTTCTCAAACTTTTGCAAAACGAGGACCACCATTTTGATTTAATATTTTTCAGGGATCCCCAAACCCCGCTGTTCCACCCCAGGCTGTACCCCATTCTACCCCCTTCCCCCAGGGCACCAACACCTCCCCTCTTCCTGCCCCTGCTCACTCCATCTGCCCTCCCCCCATCACTCACTCTCCCCCACTCTCACTGACTTTCACTAAGGCAGTGGGTTGGGATGCAGGAGAGGGTGCGGAGTGCAGGCTCTGTGAGGGAATTTTGGTGAGAGATGTGGGTGCGGATTCTGGTAGGGAGTTTGGGTGTAGGATGTGGGTGCAGACTCTGGTAGGGAGTTTGGGTGCAGGAAGGGATGAGGGGTGTGGGCTATGGGAGGAAGTTTGGGTGCAGGCTGTGGCTCAGGGCTGGGGTAGGGGGTTGTGGTGTGGGAGGGGGTGTGGGTGCTGGCCAGGCAGCGCTTACCTCAGGCGAGTCCACAAAGTGACCGGCACATCTCTCTGGAAGCGGCTTCTGGGGGGGACGACACAGTTCCCAGCCAATGGGAGCTACGAAGTTGACGCTCGGGGTGGGGGTGGCACACGGAGACCACCTGTCCCGCCCCCCGGGGCCGCAGGGATGTTCCGGCCACCTCCGGGAGCGATGTGGAGACAGGGCAGGCAGGGAACCTGCCTTAGACCCACTGCGCCGCCGGACTTTTAGCAGCTAAAATCTCCCGGTTCGGCTTCAGTAGCCTCCAGGAAATAGAGGGAGGGGGAGGATCTGATCAGCGGGGCACGCAGACCCCTTGGAGTACACATGGGGACCCCCAGGCATCTGCTGACCCCAGTTTAAGAAACACTGGCCTAGGGAGTTTGTGGATTCTTCATCATTGGAAATTTTTAAGAGCAGGTTAGACAAGTAACTGTCAGGGATGGTCCAGATAATACTCCGTCCTGCCATATGTGCCCAAAACTGGACTAAGTGACCTCTTGAGGTCCCTTCCAGTCATTGGATTCTGTGATTCTAAATGCCACCTGGACTCTGTGATGGGAAAGTGTTTAGTAACCCCACAGGCAGCAGAGTCAGTAACCAGGAGACCCTGTTCTTGGGGCAGTTACCCAAATCGCTTGCCCTTGGTTTTGTGGATAATGATACCTTTGGTGGAAATTACTTTTACCCTGACATGGGCCACGTTGGCAATGACCAGGACCATTCTGTGAGGTGGAGTAGGGAGCCATTGTCTGAGTTAGGCAGTAGTTTGGGTGGAGTGAGGATGTGAGTGCTGGGGATTTGGGGGGTGCCAAACTGAGTTGAGCCCTTGTTTGGGAATATATTGGGGAGCTGGGGCTTGAAGTGTGTGTGTGTTGGCGGGGAGGGGACGGGGCGATTGTTCTGAAGAGGGAAATAGGTGCCAGGCATTAGAATTGGGAAATCAGATACTGATGGGAGCTCTTTGCATTAGGACTAGGCCTGTGCCATTTCCTGACTAGGCATAGAAGAGAGGGGGGATAGGAGGTAGTGAAGGGGATGGATTTGGTGGGTTTACTGGGAGGGAGGGAAATCCCCTGAAAACATGGAAACCCTATATTTCCCCTGGGCTTGCCAATAGGAGAACTTAAAACTAAACTTAACTTAGTCTCAAGCACTTACACACGTCCGCAACAGGTTAGTAAAACACCCCCAACCCTCGCTAATTACCAAAGCCGAGTGTGGCTCATGAGTGTCAGAGCGGCTGCCAGTGGGGAGCAGAAGATGTATCCAGAAGGAGAGTCCAGTCCTGAAGAGTCCCATTACCTCAAACATTTCCCCTTATTTTATACATTAGTAACACAATGACATGTCCCTTAAAGAAAACTTGGTAAGCAAGCAGTTTCAGTGGTCAAACAAGAAGTTTTCTTCTGATTATTGATTAACCAGGTGTGTTTTTCCCCCCCGAGTTTGCAGTCTTGAGGCCCTAACAGACACATTCCTGAGGGCACATCCTGCTCTTCTAAAATCCAGGTATCAGCAACTTCAACCTAATTCTTATCAGGAAGAATGCAGGGTCAAGCTGCCCTTCCTGTGGCACCCAAAACCCCCTCCCCTCCTTCCTTGGATAAGCTAAGCCTGCTGACTTGGCTGCTTTTAGCAATAAGCAGTAGTGGGTTCAGGCACTTTACTGGTTTGCTGACATCTCCCCGTACATCACTGCTTTACTGTATGGTAATTAGAGCAGCTTAGTTCTAGCAGGACAATGGTTCTGTGCTTATAAAATTTGCACAGGACACCAAGCTGAGAGGAGTTGCAAGCACTTTGGAGGATGGGATTAGAATATAAAAGGACCTTGCTAAAATGAAGAATTGCTCTTAATAAAATATAGTGCAAAGTACTTCACTGAAGAAGGCAAAATTAAATGCCCAACTGTAAAATGGGGAATAACTGGCTAGGTGGTTGTACTGCTGAAAAGGATCTAGGGGCTATAGTGGATTACAACTTGAATATGAGTCAACAATGTGATGCAGTTGTAAAAAAGGTTAATATAACTCTGCAGTGTATTAACACAAGGATCATACGTAAGACATTGGAGTTAATTGTCCTGCTATGCCCAGCACTAGCGAGGCCACATTTTGAGTGCTGTGTCCAATTCTGGGTGCCACACTTAAGGAAAGATGTGGCCAAATTGGAGAGAGTCCAGAGGAGAGCAACAAAAATGATCAAACGTTTAGAAAACTTGACCTGGGAGGAAAGATGAAGATAGACAGAGGGGATGACCTAAAAACAGTCTTCAAATACGTAAAGGGCTGTGATAATACGGAAGGTAATCAACTGTTTTCTAGGTCCACTGAAAGTAGGACAAGAAGTAATGGGCTTAATTTTCAGAAAGTGGGGTTAGCTTAGATATTAGGAAAACTCTCTAACTAAATTAAACTCTGGAATAGGCTTCCAAGGGAGGTTGTGGAATCCCTGTCATTAGAGATATTTAAGAACAGGTGGGGCGAATACAGAGTCATACCATGTTGACCAAGGAACACAAGACGGGGAGACGATCGAGAAGTGTCCTCCAGAAGTAAGTTGCTGACCTGAGCTAAACCAATAAATGTTCGTTAGATGTCCCAAGATGTTTCCCACAAACCACTGTTGATCGAATTTCCCAGAGACAAAGTTGCAACTATTCAAACGTTCAAATTGAGGTTGGACATTTCAAATCTGCACTAGAATCATTTTCTGATTGAGGTCCCTTTCAGCCCTACATTTCCATGATTCTAAAAGACTTTAAATAAAGACTCTCTCCAGACTTCAAAATTGACCTCTCTGTGGCAGAAACTGCCACATGGGAAAGGATACAGAGTCTTATCAAGTTGGCCAAGGAACACAACACAGGGAGGACAATGAGAAGTGTCCTCCAGAAGTAAGTTGCTGACCTGAGATAAACCAATAAATGTTCGTTATATGTCCCAAGACGTTTTGCACAAACCACTGTGGCCTAACGTGTCCTATGCAAACTGGGATGACACAAGATGTTCTGCACAAAGATGATGGAATTTCCCAGAGACAAAATTGCAATAATTCCAACATTCAAATTGAAGTTGGACATTTCAAATCTTCAGTAGAATCATGGGTCACTTTGTGATTTACCAAGTCCAAAAAAAGCCTTCATAATCTGTATAAAACAGGCTGTTTTGTTTAAATTGTCAGTCACTGAAGCAAAAATATGTGTCGGAGAGAGACAGCAAGTTGTGCAGTTATTATTTGGCTACTGAGAGCCCCCCTTGTTATGCAACTGCTAAACTCACATCATGAAGTCAGATAATCCCCCTAATAACTCTTCCTTTAAAGTCCTATCTAGGGAGATGTCTGTGAGATCCAGAAAGAAAAGGACACAGCTGTCATAACCCCTTGAGTCAATGAACTACCTGAATGATCTTTCTAACTATCTTCAGAAACCACTCAGGGCTCCAGTGAAGCTGTGCTGGGGAACCCGCCTTCCTGCCAGTTTTAATGGAGAAGCAGCACTAATACATGTGATTTATTTGTCCAAATGAAAACGTGGTAATTTTAAAAAATATCTGAGTTAAAATCAATGTACAGGATAATTCCAGTTATCCAAATTCCCTTTATTCAGACATACTAGTTATCCAAATGAACAGTGTGTGTCCCCTGCAGTGTTCTGTTAGTTAATCACCCGGAAAATATCTACCATTATGGTTGTGGGAACTTCAATTTGGGAGGATTTCTGGAATTAGGGATGAGGACAGCAAGAAAAGGGGGGAAGAATGAGGGAGAAGTTAGGGGAGAAGAGAAAAGATGAGACATGGAAGAGAGCGAATAGATAAGAAAAAATAGGGGTTAAGATGAAGACTGAAGGGAGAAGTGTTCAGGGAGAGAAAGGAGAGGGGGAGACAGGAGAGCAGGGCAGGGAGTTGGGGAAGGAATGGAGGCAGAGAGGAGGGTAAAGGAGAGAAAAGGAAAGAAGGAGGGAAGAGCACAGGGAATTTGGTCGGCTCTTTTATTAACATCCCCCTTGTGCTGACCCACAGACCCTGTATTTTTCACTTCATGCATCCGATGAAGGGGGTTCTAGCCCATGAAAGCTTATGCCCAAATAAATGTGTTAGTCTCTAAGGTGCGACAAGGACTCCTAATTGTTTTTGCTCATAAAGACTAACACGGCTACCCCTCTGAAATCTGTCACAGAGCATGTGTGTCTCTCACATCCCTTTCCCCCCAGGAGCCGATTTCGTACCTCAGTCTATGGAGACTCCTGTATATCACTCTAAAGGTCTCTGCTTTTATTTGGTGATCAAGACAGCTGTTTTCACACCTATTGTATGGTCCTTCAGTCCAGGAAACTCTTACAGGTGATATATGTACCCCATTGTGCTCCTTTCCAGATACAGAGCAGCAAAATTTATTGAACACGTCTGTCCTTTCTGTATCATTATTATTATTTTACCATCTCCATGGAGTAATGGGCCCGTACCAGTGTTAGAATCTCTTTTGTTCCTGAAATACTTAAATAAAACCTCCTTGTTCTCCTTGGCCCTACCACCAGGGAGTCTTCCCTGATCTCTTGAGCTTCACTTATATTTCTGCAGTTCATTACTTCTAATTTCTATGACTTGATATCTACTTCTGCTCCTCCCAACTTTTTTGTTCTAAGTTTTGCCCACACTTTCTGTGCAGACTGGTACCGGCAGGGCCAGCTCCAGACAGCAGCCTGGCAAGGAGGTGCTTGGGGCAGCTGCTCCTGAGAGGGGCGGCATGTCCAGGTATTCGGTGGCAATTTGGCGGACGGTCCCTCATTCCCACTCGAAGCGAAGGACCTCCCGCCGAATTGCCACCGCAATCGCCTTTTTTTTTTTTTTTTTGTGGCTGCTTGGGGCGGCCAAAACCCTGGAGCCGGGCCTGGGTACTGGGGAGACAAACACACTGCACTCTCTTCTGAGGAATCTGCTGCATCACAAGCACAGTCTGCTGCACTTTAGTGGCATTAAAACAAAGAGAATCACTGAAAGACCACAGCCTCTGCCTAGTTAAGGCTGTGATAAGCTAAAAGATTGTAGGGTTCAGGCACGAGATGCCCCCAATCCAAAAGGGGAATCCTGGTGTCTCATGCCTAATCCAGAAGGCTACCCCATTGTTGAACTCTTTGCATATACCCTGAACGCATGGGCTTGAATGTGGGACCTGGCTGTAAGGGTGAGTCACTGAAGGGACAGATCATTGCAGGGAAAGGGGAGCACCTGGAAAGAAAACAGTCTGCTGTGCCCCCTGACCATGAGGTGGTGGTAGGGTGAGTGTTCCCCTTTACAATCCTCCACATCTAAAGGGTAGATTTGAATTATAACCCCCCAATCTGTGTGAAATATCTGAGGCGTGGTCCAATGGCAGAGGTTAATTTCAGGGAGTCTTCCGGGTGGCGTTGGATAAGTCTTTTGATAGATCACTCAGGGTTCAGTCTTCATCTTAGTTCTTAAGATCATCATTTCCCTCCTGTCTTTCCCTGCTCTCCTTTCCAGGGAGATTCTGAAATCCTACAGATTCCAGGTCCTACCAACTCTGTTGGGACAGAGGAGAGCAGGCCCTTCATACCCAGCCGGCTTTCTTAGCAGCCTAGACTACGAGTCCCAGAATTCAAGGGGTTCATTCATCTGGGTTCACCCTAAAAGCGGGAAGAAAGGGGGGTGGGTGGGTTACATAATATCTTTGTTGCTGCCTGCTGTCTCTGCTGCCGCTTGCTGCTCTCTGCGACTGTTATCTGAGGAAAGGTTTGCTGCTGCATTCTAAGATTCCACCACATACCCCAGCTCTTAGCGATTTCACTGGGTAGCCTGCAGGGTCGGCTCCAGGCACCAGCGAAGGAAGCAGGTGCTTGGGGTGGCTAATTCAAAGGGGCAGCACTCCGTCCGCTATTGGGGCAGCACGTCCAGGGGAATTTGGCGTCGGGTCCCTCAGTCCCTCTCTTCCTCTTTGAGCTGTCGCCGAAGTGCCGCCGAAGAATGAGTGGCGCAATTGAGCTGCTGCCGAAGTGCTGATCGGCTTTTTTTTTTTTTTCCCACCGCTTGGGGCGGCAGAAAACCTGGATCCGGCCCTGGTAGCCTGGAACCTTGTTACAACTGCAGCCTCTGCCTTGTCTCCCAGCACCACACTGTGCCTGGGCTATAGCTAAGGCTCCATCTCTAGATCCGCTCATAAATGATTTCATCTCTAGTGATCACCGAGGAGAAATAATTGAATTGAATCTTTTCAACTCTGTCTTTAAACACCAGGGAGAAAAGGATCCATTAGTATCTAACACTCTTTATACAGAGTCCATACTACCCAACAGAAACAACTGTCTCAGGGGCTCCTGACTTTTTCATTTTTTTTTTAATGGAAAGTTTATGAAATGTTTTTATCCTTAGTGTTTATGTAAAGGGAAGCAGAACTGTACTTGAGAAGCCCAAACTAAGGGGTTTACCCTAACTTGAACATCACTTGCTAAGTAGTGGGTAGTGATGCCAAATCCAAGTAAGTGTTGGGGATGTATGTTTCTTTCTAGGGAATGTATGCTAGTTTAAAGAGTCTTAGAAGTGATTTGACTTTCTCTTCTGTGTTCAGAGACAGAGATGAGTAGCCTTTTTTAAAAAAAAACAACAAGGAGTCTGGTGGCACCTTAAAGGCTAACAGATTTATTTGAGCATAAGCTTTTGTGAGTAAAAGCCTCACTTCTTCAGCTGCATAGAGTGAATGTCACAGATGCAGGCATTATATACTGACACATGGAGAGCAGGGAGTTACTTTGCAAGTGGAGAACCAGTGTTGACAGCGCCAATTCAATCAGGGTGGATGTAGTCCACTCCCAATAATAGATGAGGAGGTGTCAATTCCAGGAGAGGAAATGCTGCTTCTGTAATGAGCCAGCCACTCCGAGTCCCTAGTCAAGCCCAGATTAATGGTGTTGAATTTGCAAATGAATTTTAGTTCTGCTGTTTCTCTTTGAAGTCTGTTTCTGAAGTTTTTTTGTTCAATGATAGTGACTTTTAAATCTGTAATAGAATGACCAGGGAGATTGAAGTGTTCACTTATTGGCTTATGTATGTTACCATTCCTGATGTCCGATTTGTGTCCATTTATTCTTTTGCGGAGGGACTGCCCGGTTTGGCCAATGTACATGGCAGAGGGGCATTGCTGGCATAGGATGGCATATATAACATTAGAGGATGTGCAGGTGAATGAGTCCTTGATGGTGTGGCTGATGTGGTTGGGTCCTCTGGTGGTGTCGCCAGAATAGATATGGGGACAGAGTAGGCAACGAGGTTTGCAACAGGGATTGGTTCCTGGGTTGGTGTTTCTGTGGTGTGGTGTGTAGTTCCTGGTGAGTATTTGCTTCAGGTTGGGGGATTGTCTGTAAGCGAGGACTGGCCTGCCTCCCAAGGTCTGTGAGAGTGAGGGATCATTTTCCAGGATAGGTTGTTGATCGTAGATAATGCGCTGGAGAGGTTTTAGCTGGGGGCTGTATGTGATGGCCAGTGGTGTTCTGTTATTGTCCTTGTTGGGCCTGTCCTGTAGTAGGTGATTTCTGGGTACCCGTCTTGCTCTGTCAATCTGTTTCCTCACTTCCCCAGGTGGGTATTGTAGTTTTACGAATGCTTGATAAAGATCTTGTAGGTGTTTGTCTCTGTCTGAGGGGTTGGAGCAAATTCAGTTGTATCTTAGGGCGTGGCTGTAGACAATGGATCGTGTGATGTGTCTTGGATGGAAGCTGGAGGCATGTAGGTACGTATAGCGGTCAGTAGGTTTCCGGTATAGGGTGGTATTTATGTGACCATAACTTATTTGCACTGTAGTGTCCAGGAAGTGGATCTCTTGTGTGGACTAGTCCAGGCTGAGGTTGATGGTGGGGTGGCAATTGTTGAAGTCCAGGTGGAATTCTTCAAGGGCCTCCTTTCCGTGGGTCCATATGATGAGGGGCACTAGGGCACGAGAGCTGAGGAAGCATTGTTCTAAGTCAGCCATAAAAATGTTGGCATACTGTGGGGCCATGCGGGTACCCATAGCAGTGCCACTGACTTGAAGGTATAAGTTGTCCCCAAATCTGAAGTGGTCGTGGGTGAGGACAAAGTCACAAAGCTCAGCCACCAGGCTTGTTGTGACCTCATCAGGGATACTGTTCCTGACAGCTTGTAGTCCATCCACATGTGGAATATTGGTGTAAAGAGCTTCTACATCCATGGTGGCCAGGATGGTGTTTTCAGGAAGATCACCAATGCATTGTAGTTTCCTCAGGAAGTCGGTGGTGTCTCGAAGATAGCTGGGAGTGCTGGTAGCGTAGGGTCTGAGGAGAGAGTCCAAATAGCCAGGTAATCCTGCTGTAAGAGTGCCAATGCCTGAGATGATGGGGCGTCCAGGGTTTCCGGGTTATTGTATCTTGGGTAGCAGATAGAATACCCCTGGTCGGGGTTCTGAGGGTGTGTCCATGTAGATTTGTTCCCGTACTGTAGCTGGGAATTTCTTGAGCAGATGGTGTAGTTTCTTTTGGTATTCCTCAGTGGGATCAGAGGATAGTGGCCTGTAGAATGTGGTCTTGGAGAGTTGCCTGGCAGCCTCCTGTTCATAATCCGACCTGTTCATTATCACTACAGCACCTCCTTTGTCAACTCCTTTGATGATAATGTCAGAGTTGTTTCTGAGGCTGTGGATGGCATGCTTTCTGTACAGCTGAGGTTATGAGAAAAGTGATATTGTTTGTCCACAATTTCAGCCTGTGCACGTCTGCGGAAGCACTCTATGTAGAGGTCCATTCTGTCATTTCGACCGTCCGGAGGAGTCCACGCAGAGTTCTTCTTCTTGTAGTGTTGGTAGGAGGGTTCCTGTGGGTCAGTGCACTGTTCAGTGGTGGGCTGAAAATATTCCTTGAGTTGGAAACGACGAAAGTAGGCTTCCAGATCACCGCAGAACTGTATCGTGTTCGTGTGGATGGTGGGACAGAAAGAGCGTCCCCGAGATAGGACAGACTCTTCTGCTGGGCTAAGTGTGTGGTTGGAAAGATTGACAATGTTGTTAGATAAGTTGAGGGTACCACTGTTGTAGCCCCCTATGGCAGGTAGGAGTTTAGATAGCTTACTGTCCTTTTTCCTCTGTAGAGAAGTGAAGTGTGCATTGTAAATGGCTTGTCTCATTTTTGTAAAGTCCAGCCACATGGAAGTTTGTGTGGAAGGTTGGTATTGTATGAGAGTCCCCAGTTCTGAGAGCTCATTCCTGATCTTCTCCTGTCTGCTGTACAGGATGCTGATCAGGTGGTTCCTCAGTTTCTTTGAGAGTGTGTGGCACAATCTCTCACCATAGTCAGTGTAGTATGTTGATTGCAATGGATTTTTTACCTTCAGTCCTTTTGGTATGATGTCCATCTGTTTGCATTTGGAGAGGAAGATGATGTCTGTCTGTATCTGTGCAAGTTTTTTGTTGCGGTTGATGGATTTCCACTCCATATGGCTAAAATTAGTGCCTTGCATAGTGTCAAGTATCAGGGGGTAGCCGTGTTAGTCTGTATCTACAAAAACAACAAGGAGTCTGGTGGCACCTTAAAGACTAACAGATTTATGTGAGCATAAGCTTTCGTGAGTAAAAACCTTTTTTTTGAGTGTCATGGTTCTTCGGTAATCACTAGATCGGAATTTACTGAGAAGCTCATTTAAGGGGACTGGATGTTAGAAGTGATAAGGAGATAGCATTTTGTTTAAAAGCAGTGCAGAAAAGAGCTGCAGAGAGGTTCTCTGCTAGCTAGTGAAAACACAGAGACTTGAGCTAAGTGGTGAAACCTCAGAATATAATGCTGTGGAGAGAAGTGGCAGTAATGGAGACTGCAGAGACACTGATGAGCAGAGGTGGAGGCATCACTCAACCACCATTTCTCTTCAGGGGCAGCAGGGAAACCCACCCAAACACACAGCTGGATTCTGGGGACATTGCTGATCTCAGACAACAAACTATGAGTAGAAGGCAGTGGAAGGAAAAAGGGATTGGCATATTAAAAAGACATTTGTTCCTTGGGGTTTCACATCACAAGATGGGAAACTGAGAAAAGGGACACTGCTAAAGATACTGTAGGGTGAGTGTTTTACTTATTAGTTGTGTACTTTCAAATCCTTGTTGCAGTGTGTTTCAAAATTAATATGGTGTTTTCTTCATTAGGAAAAGTTGTCTTTTGTTCTAGACACTCAGTTCTTGCGAGAGGGGAAGTATTGCCTCTTAGTGGCACCCAGGGCTAGTGCTTATTTTTCTTAGATTGGTGGGTGTGGTCTGAAGCTGATTCTCTTTTGTATTGTTAAGAAGAAGCCCTTGGTATTGAACCTGGAATTTGTTGCTGCCTAAATTACCTGGAAGAAGGGTTACATGGTCAAAATTGATCACTTTTGACAAAGCAGGGCTGTCTGCTGATTACCTAGGCAGAAGAGATGTGTCTATTGGAATACAGTCTTCTCCTGAGATCTTTTCCCCTATTGGTTTGGAGAGAACTAGCCTTGCCAGGCATGCCTGACTTTCTTTATTTTTTTGATCGAATGATATACTTATTTGCTGAGCCATCCGTGAGAAATATAATGTGCTTGAATTTCTCTAGAGAATTTAATCCAGTCAAAGGGACATTGTCCAGTGACTTCAATGGGCTTTGAACCAGTCTCTAGGTATTTTCAGAGTGTAACTTGTTTAAGACAGACCCTTGTCAGATGTCATTATTAGTAGGAAAACATAGAATTTACTACTAATAATAATGTCATGCACAACTACGAATAGGCCAGAATCCTTGGCATAATTTAGACCTAAACCGTTAAAACACGTCAAAGTAGAGAGGCTGCTTCTGATTTTCATGGAAGAGTTAAACTAAGAAGCAGGGACAGTTGCCTGCTAAGCTGACCACACACTCTCGTTAGAATGGGAAATGGCTTCCTCCTTTATCTTTTTTGCTTCCAGATTATATACTTTATGCCAAGAAATCCATAAGAGAGATACAATAGATCCAGGTCTTACTTGATATGGCAATTTCAGGTACAAATGTTTTAATGGGAAAATAGAGATATAAAGGCTGTCAATAAAATGTGTAAGAAACTATACAGATATTTGAAAGCTCTAATGAGGAATCTGTAACCAGGGTGTGCAGTTTGAGGAAGTTTTATGACCAAGGAGATCTGACCTCAAAGAGGATTGCAAATACGTCCAACAATGTTATCTATTTTAAATACAATTGTGATAATGTAATATATATTTATGTCCAACTGATAATTCATAAAGGGAAAAAGGCCTTTGTTTTATATTGTAGAAGGTGATATATTCAGTTGATATGTTGAGAAGTGAAAATCTCTAGAAATGAATCTAAATGAAATGTGATAAAGTCTAAACAACCAAAAGGCCTGATCAGCTGCTTGTTGACAATTCAAGAGAAATAGCTTAATTTATGAAGTGACCCTACTGTAAGGAGGGTGGGAATGAACTCTCCCCTGGCATGTAGTGATGAAATCGGGGAAAATATCTCAGGAGAAGACTGTAAATGCATAGATGCACCTATTTTATGCAAAAAGCAACAGAGGGTCCTGTGGCACCTTTAAGACTAACAGAAGTATTAAGAGCATAAGCTTTCGTGGGTAAGAACCTCACTTCTTCAGATGCAAGTAATGGAAATCTCCAGAGGCAGGTATACATCGGTATGGAGATAACGAGGTTAGTTCAATCAGGGATGGTGAGGTGCTCTGCTAGCAGTTGAGGTGTGAACACCAAGGGAGGAGAAACTGCTTCTGTAGTTGGAAAGCCATTCACAGTTTTTGTTTAATCCTGATCTGATGGTGTCAAATTTGCAAATGAATTGGAGCTCAGCAGTTTCTCTTTGGAGTCTGGTCCTGAAGTTGTTTTGCTGTAAGATGGCTACCTTAACATCTCTTATTGTGTGGCCAGGAAGGTTGAAGTGTTCTCTTACAGGTTTTTGTATATTGCCATTCCTGATATCTGACTTGTGTCCATTTATCCTCTTGCGTAGTGACTGTCCAGTTTGGCCAATGTACATAGCAGAGGGGCATTGCTGGCATATGATGGCATATATAACATTGGTGGACGTGCAGGTGAATGAGCCGGTGATGTTGTAGCTGATCTGGTTAGGTCCTGTGATGGTGTGGCTGGTGTAGATATGTGGGCAGAGTTGGCATCGAGGTTTGTTGCATGGGTTAGTTCCTGAGTTAGAGTTGTTATGGTGCGGTGCGTGGTTGCTGGTGAGAATATGCTTAAGGTTGGTGGGTTGTCTGTGGGCGAGGACTGGCCTGCATCCCAAAGTCTGTGAAAGTGAGGGATCATTGTCCAGGATGGGTTGTAGATCACTGATGATGTGTTGGAGAGGTTTAAGCTGAGGACTGTAGGTGATGGCCAGTGGAGTTCTGTTAGTTTCTTTTTTGGGCCTGTCTTGTAGCAAGAGGCTTCTAGGTACACGTCTGGCTCTGTTGATACGTTTCTTTATTTCCTTGTGAGGGTATCGTAGTTTTGAGAATGCTTGGTGAAGATCTTGTATGTGTTGGTCTCTGTCTGAGGGGTTGGAGCAGATGCGATTGTACCTCGGTGCTTGGCTGTAGACGATGGATCGTGTGGTGTGACCGGGGTGGAAGCTGGAGGCATGAAGGTAGGCGTAGCAGTCGGTGGGTTTTCGGTATAGGGTGGTGTTAATGTGGCCATCGCTTATTTGTACGGTGGTGTCTAGGAAGTGGACCTCCCATGTAGATTGGTCCAGGCTGAGGTTGATGGTGGGGTGGAAGCTGTTGAAATCATGGTGGAATTCTTCCAGGGTCTCCTTCCCATGGGTCCAGATGATGAAGATGTCATCAATGTAGCGTAGGTAGGGAAGGGGCATGAGTGGACGAGAGCTGAGGAAGCGTTGTTCCAGGTCAGCCATAAAAATGTTGGCATATTGTGGGGCCATGCGGGTGCCCATAGCGGTGCCACTGGTCTGGAGGTATATATTGTCACCAAATTTGAAATAATTGTGCGTGAGGATAAAGTCACAGAGCTCAGCAATAAGTTGTGCTGTGTCATCATCAGGGATAGTGTTCCTGACAGCTTGTATTCCATCTGTGTGTGGGATGTTTGTGTAGAGAGCCTCTACATCCATGGTGGCTAGGATGGTGTTTTCTGGGAGGTCACCAATGCATTGTAGTTTTCTCAGGAAATCTGTGGTGTCACGGAGATAGCTGGGAGTGCTGGTGGCGTAGGGTCTGAGTATGGAGTCCACATATCCAGACAGTCCTTCAGTGAGAGTGCCAATGCCCGAGATAATGGGGCGTCCAGGATTTCCAGGTTTGTGGATCTTAGGGTACGTCTATACCCAGCCGCTAGTTCGGCGGCTGGCAATCGAACTTCTGGGTTCGACTTATCGCGTCTTGTCTGGACGCGATAAGTCGAACCCGGAAGTGCTCGCCGTTGACTGCGGTACTCCAGCTCGGCGAGAGGAGTACCGCGGAGTCGACGGGGGAGCCTGCCTGCCGCGTGTGGACCGAGGTAAGATCGAACTAAGGTACTTCGAACTTCAGCTACGTTATTCACGTAGCTGAAGTTGCGTACCTTAGTTCGATTTGGGGGGTTAGTGTAGACCAAGCCTTAGGTAGTAGATAGAATAACCCCGGTCGGGGCTCTAAGGGTATGTTGATTTGTTCCTGTGTTAGTGTAGGGAGTGTCCTGAGTAGATGGTGCAGTTTCTTAGTGTATTCCTCAGTGGGATCTGAGGAAAGTGTCCTGTAGAATTTGGTATTGGAGAGTTGTCTGGCAGTCTCCTTCTGGTAGTCAGACCTGTTCATGATGACAACAGCACCTCCTTTATCAGCCTCTTTGTTGATAATGTCAGGGTGGTTTCTGAGGCTGTGGATGGCATTGCGTTCTGCACGACTTAGGAACAGAACGCAATGCCATCCACAGCCTCAGAAACCACCCTGACATCGGTTACCTGATTTCTAGCCTACACACCTACAGCCTCAAAACTCACCTGACTCCTCCCTGCCCACATGGATGAGACGAGCCTCTAACTCCCACCGCCCCAACTATCAAGCCCTCCCTGCCTCATCAGACAGGAGTCGAGCACTTCCCACTGTCCAACCTGTCCTACCCCAAACCTCCATTTCCTCCTAATGCCAATTGGCTCTGTTCAGTGTGGGGGTTGAGAAGTTCTGTACATCTGGGGAAGGGAGAGATTACCGTCTCCTCATTAAGGGAAGGGTCGGGGAGGCGGAATCTATCTACATTTCTAATGTGCCTTTTAGTTACCCTCTGACTGTGAGTGCTGTGTGCTAACCATTAGACTAGGGTGGCGGAAGAGCTGTTTCTCCATATGGAATGTCAGCCTGGGAGTGGGAACCAGCACAATCATGGAACAAGGTAGCCTCTACTTAGTTAAATCTATGATTAGACATTGTTTACAGCCCCATCTCTGAATTTTGTCGTGTGACCGAGTGGAAGAAGTTAATTTCTGACCACCATTGGCCTGACATTATTAAGGATGCAAGAGTAAATATTGCAATGCACAGGAAAGACAGAAGTGTGGTCAGAGACCACTTCGCTTAACCACGAAATCTCCAATTACTTGAAATTCAAAAAAGACTCACACCAAAAGTAGAAACTAGATCAAATTACAAATGAAGAATATATAGAATTACATCCTATAATGTTGCTCATGAAAGGAGCTAGCTAATATTTTGGGTTTGGTTCCCAATTGTGGTGTCAAAAAATGACCTTGTCAGCAAACATAACCGGTGTGTGGGGGGATTCAAATTCTTGTGTCTATACACAGACATTGTAGAACAACTGTTTGTGGGGGACTTTTCCATACCCCTGTTTATCTGCATCCCCATCCGAGTAAGTAACAACAGGTTTCTCACCATCACATGTGATAAAGCTCGTTATGTCCCGGTCAGTAAACATCATATTGACACCCTCACCACTGAACTACAGACAGACCAGCACAGACACGTCTCATTTTGCTTTGAGAAGGTGGCCATCAAGCTGCACCTGCGCTCCCGGAGACGGCAGGGATTTTAAAAAGCAAAATACTACGGTGACCCTAAACTATTAAGGAGATGACCCCTCCCCCGAGCTACAGAAACTATTACAATGTGAGGTTGGATGTGCCCTTCCTGGATATCACAGAGCCCCTGTGATGTACTTTCCACATGCTAAAAGAGAGAGATTTTAATCACCATCGCTTTAGTTCATTGTGGGCTGAAGAATGCACTAAAACCAACAACACTTGTTCCAGATAGCTCCTACAGAGACCAGCATCAAGAAAAGCATCTACAGCCATTATGAATGCTGCTCCCCTTGATTTTCTTATAGCAGGGAATGGCGTAGATGATATGTATTTAAACAACATGCTACTGTACCTTTGTTGCGACATGGGTCCATCTTCTTTTATAAATCTTAAGCAGGGGGGCTGAGGGCCCCCTGGTGAATTTTTCTGTGGCCTCTATCTGCAGTCAGTATAATGTTACTTTGGGAGACCACCATGTAATCCAAAGCAATGACTGTTACCCTTAGAGGGTCTTTATCGAATCGGTGCTAAATTACAGAGGCAACACACTTACTACATTGTTTTCTGCAGGCCTGTGATACAAAGACATTCCCGGACAAGATGAAGTAATGGAGCTGGACGGTGAGAATTAAGTGTTTGCAAGACAGGCAAACCTGATGACCCAGAACAGGAAGACACAGCTGCTGGGTCATCTACATAGCAACCTATTTTTCATTTTAGCTGTAAAATCCCTCTTGGTAGCTGTTCTCTGCTTGCTTTACCTGTAAAAGGTTAAAAAAGTCCCCCAGGTAAGGAAAAGGGCACCTGACTAAAAGAGACAATGGGAAGACTAGAACTTTTTAAAATTGGGAAGGAAGCTTTCCCTTGGTGTGTGTGGTTGTCCTCCGGAGTGGGGGGTGACGCATAGCAAAGTCAGGGCTATGACCACGTTTAAGTCAGGTCTGAGAAATCATCAGATTGTACCTAGAATTACTGATTTTAACCCCCGCAGATATGTAAGTAATTTAGGAATGTTTAGAAAGACGCGATTAGTTTTATTTCTCTTTATTTTTTAAGGCTTGTGGACTCCTCTGTGCTAACCTCAGATGCTTTCGTTTGTTTGTAATCTTTAAGATGTACCCCCAAGAAAGTTATTTTCGGTGCTTAATATTTGGAATTGCTCTTTTAAAATCTTGCAAAAGCCTAAATTCCAAATGTATTTTCTTCCTTTTTTGTTTTTAATAAAATTTACCTTTTTTAAGAACAGGATTGGATTTTTGGTGTCCGAAGAGGTGTGTGCATGTTGTTTGATTAGCTAGTAGCAAGAGCTAATTTCCTTTGTTTTCTTTCTCAGCTCTTCCCCAGAGAGGGGGGGTGAAAGGGCTTGACAGTACCCCACCGGGAGGAATTCTCAAGTGTTCGTTCCTGGGTCCAAGGGGTTTTTGCATTTGGGTGGTGGCAGCAGTTACCAAGCCAAGGTCAGAGAAAAGCTGCAACCTTGGAGTTAAATACAAGCCTAGAGTGGCCAGTATTAATTTTTAGAATCCTTGCGGGCCCCCACCTTCTGCACTCGAAGTGACAGAGAGGGGAATCAGCCTTGACAAGTATGGATGTGAAAATAAAACTGATAAACAGTAATGACGCACTCTGCTTAATGGGTGATGCAATCAAAGGTTATAACCTGTGGATTATATCAGTAACCCATTTTTAAAAGAAAGTACGGGTGGCCCCGGCACTGTCTGTATCAGGTGGACAACACAACCAACTGGGTGAACATTGGCTCACCTTGTACCTGGAGAATTACCACAGAGAGTTATTTGTCTCATACGGACACAGCCTGAACGGCATGTTCTTTCCTAGAAGCAGCATGACATTTTTAAATAAAAATACTGCTGACATTATGTACCATGCTTGACAATTAGAAAAGCCCCATACTCCTATCTGTAGCTATCACTGTGTGTTTTCCTTCCATCACCGTAACAATGGTTTACCTTTGACAAGTTTTTAAAACTGTATTCTAATGACTTAGTGCAGTGTTTCCCAAACTTGGGATGCTGCTTGTGTAGGGAAAGCCCCAGGTGGGCCGGGCCGGTTTGTTTACCTGCCACATCCACAGGTTCAGCTAATCACGGCTCCCAGTGGCTGCGGTTCGCTGCTCCAGGCCAATGGGAGCTGCTGGAAACGGCGCGGGCCGAGGGACGTATTCCTCTAGGAATTTCCAAGATATTATCATGGTGCTTGTCTCTGATATACAGAGGGCTCCCCTGAACAAGTTAGCCTTGCTGTTCCTTGAAAGGACATGGATACAGTCCTCCAATCAATAATAGGCCCACAAGCAGTAATGCTTCAAAAACAGAAATAATATTTCTTTAGAAATGAGTGGGAGGAGTTTTTAGAGGGGGTCACATGCCACCTCTTGCTCCAGGTTACATGTCAATCTCTGCCCCAGGACTTGCCCTAATTGGTCAAACTCCTCTTGGGGCAGGCCTATGGGTCACCCAACAGGCTAGAGGTAGGCACAGTATCCAGGTTTCCTATGTCCTAGTCCTGTGCTCTTCCCTGGTCATACATTAACCCCTTTTCTCACACAATGCCTTTTCCCAGTAAAGACAAGTCCCTCTAGGTCTGGTCCCTGAAACGTTCACCATAGGGGCTGTGAGGAAGACGTGGGCTCAGGGCAGGAGGAAAGGGCACTGAGAGAAGGAGCTGGTTTGTGGAGAAAAGATTGAAGTAACTTCAGGGGCACCATTTCAGACTGTGGTGTGCGGAATATTAATCATGACTCCTGGGGCTACTTAGGCACCTGAAAACTCTAGATTTTGTATATAAGGTGGTGGGCCTACAACCAAAAAATATAGCGGGGGGTAGGTCAGCTCAAAACGTTCGAAAACTGCTGAGGATACAGGCAGGGGGTAACTAGCGGCTGTGCGCAGGTATGGAGGTAGCTCAGGTTCCAGGTGGGGGTGTACTTCAGGGGCCAGGTAGGAGGTTGCTAGGGGCTGTGTTCCTGGAGAGGTGTAGCTCAAAGTGCAGGCAGGAGGTATATAGGGTTCGACAGAGGTGTAACTCAGGATGCAGGGAGGGGCTGTGTCCAAGGAGGTGCTGCTACTGAGGGCTCAGCCATGCCCTCAGTCCTAGTTGGCACAGTGGGTTCAGCTCTGCGGACCAGTGGCCGGGGTGAGGTGCTTGTGCTGCCAACCCACTTCCACAATGGGCAGGTGGAAGGGAACACCCCGATACCAGCCCCCACCCCATTCTATGCAACATATCAGCAGGTGAGGAGCGATGCCAGCGGTGGCCCCATAGTGGGGGTCAGGGCAGCATGGCTGCAAACAACAGCGGAGAAGGGCAGAGAAGGTGGGGAGAGAAAGGGCAGCATCTTCCCTTCTGCTGCACACTTCACACAAATCTGGTAGAAAACTAGCCGGGGTTGGGGGAAGGCCTTTCCTAAATGGTGCCACCGGGGTAACAATCTTTTGTGCTGCAAAGATATGCAAAGCAGCTGTGAGCTCGATTGTTTCTCCCTCTCCATGGGAGGACCCCATGTGGCTGCCTCAGTTACACCCTCACTTGCAAATTTGCTCAGGTTTCTATAAGCCTGGGTCTTTGGGATTTGTAATACCCTTCGGGCTATTGCATGGGAGCCTGCTGCACAGAGCAAGGTCTGGACACTCAGGCACAAGAGAAGGGACCTCATGATGGGGAGGTTTGGGAGGCGAGGGGAGCAGAGAGAGGGTCGACAGGCCGTGGAGCATTGATGTGGGCGTTACACACCGTGCAGCCAAACTGGGACTGAACCCCACTCCTCTGACAACAACACAATCCAAACGGCTTTGTCAAAGGACCAAGGAAAAGGTCACGACTTATCCATGTGAGCTCACTGAAACCTATAAATATGTATGTCCGCTGGCCTAAGAACACCCCTGGGTGGATTTTGCATATGGCAGTGACCGTTTCTTTTATTTATATGTAGTTAAGATAACAGAAGGAAGGGATTGTTATGGAAAAGAAATAGCAAAACAGCCCCTGTGTGGAATCAAAATACTCACAGGCATGTTTGCAATACACCACAACCAGCAGCTACTTTTATTAAAAGGAGAAGAACAAGCTATTGCCGGGGTGGGGGGGGGGACGGGACACAAGGGCTCCCTTGTGGATTTTTTCCAGCTTGCGAGATTCTTTGCAGCCCAGATGAAAAGCATCCAAGGATTTTAGAAGCAAGACGTCGTCTGCCAGATTCCGAGAGATCCTGCATTGAAAATCTCTGCTGCCATCACTCACTCTCTTTACTGAAAAAATGGAAGAAACTCTCACATTCTATGTTTATAGCCATTAAAACAAGGACAATGTAACGTAACATTTCAAATTCAAGGTACAGCAGGAACTTCCCCATCATTTAATAGTGTGTGCAGATGTAACTCCAACAGAACTTGCTTGACATCGGTCGGGATTGAACCTGTAGCCTTGGGAGTTTATTGCATGAGCTTCTACAGTATGAGCTAAAAGCCAACTTCCTCTTTTTTAAGGTTGTAGAACAGATTCAGTCTATTTATAATATTTAAACATGTGTACTGGCTGGCTTCTGAAGTAAATATGCTGGACTTCTGAAGATGGCTCTCCCCTCCCTCTGTCCCTAACTCTCTAGTAAAGGAGTCACATTCTGATTTCCTTACAAAACTCCTTCCTATTAACATTCTACACAGTTTAAGTGACAACCAAAAAAAATAAATGAATAAAGTCGCTGGGTGATTAGCTAAAACTAAAACAATAAATATTTAATTAGAGGATAAATAAGTGATTCTTAAAGAATGCCTGGACTATTCTGTCTTCCAGCTCACGTAAGCCTAATAGCTTGACCCTATTCAGATGGTACTTCCCTATCTGATGATAATCTGTGTACATATTCAGGTTTCAGAGTAGCAGCCGTGTTAGTCTGTATGCGCAAAAAGAACAGGAGTACTTGTGGCACCTTAGAGACTAACACATTTATTTCAGCATAAGCTTTCGTGGGCTACAGCTCACTTCTTCAGATGCATAGAATAGAACACACAGACAGAAGATATTTATACATACAGAGAACATGAAAAGGTGGATTCGATTATCACTTCAAAGGGTTTTTTTCTCCCTACTGCTGATAGCTCATCTTAACTGATTGGCCTCTTACAGTTGGTATGGGTACTTCCACCTTTTCATGTTCTCTGTATGTTCTATGTAGATCAGGAGTATGAAAAATACACACCCCTGAGTGACACAATGAAACCGACCTAACCCCTGGTGAAGACAGCGCTAGGTTGATGGGTGCATTCTCCCATTGACGCACCTACCACCTCTCGGGGAGCTGCAGCGCCTACACAGATGGGAGAACCCCTCCCGTCGGTGCAGGTAACGTCTTCACTGAAGCGCTTTGGCTCAGCTGCAGCGGTGTTGCTGTGCCACTGTGGCAGTTTGGGTGTAGAGAAGAAGCCCAAACTGTCTGGGAAAACCTCTCACCCCTCCCAACTTCCTCTCTCAGTCCTGTCCCTGCTGTGACATTAATTTGAGCATGCTGGGCACCTTGTACAAGACTAAGGGGAGATCCAGCAGTTAACAATAAGAACACACATAGAATTGGCTACAGACAAGCAATGAGACCAAGTTAACTTAACTGTAGGAAACATGTTTAAACCAGTACAAAGAAATTCTGAGCAATGCTAGCATTGAAGTCACTAAGGTTTGTAATTGCTCTGGAATTCTAAGAGGAGAAATGCAAAGGCACCGAGTATGTAGTGAGCTACCATAAAGACTAAAAGTAGCATCAATCTTTCAAGGCACTAGTGCTTATTGAATTGTATTGCAGAGTGAGCATATCTGATAATATACATGCGTGACCCACTGGTCAGTGTGTGTTATGAATTACTCTCGGTGGAGGCTGTGAGTCGGTTACAGGCTCCATCTAGAGCCTGGAGCTTTTGTTCAACCTGAAGGCACTTGAGCATTTATCTCTGGAGGGTTCTGGTTCAAACCACAGAGTACTGGTCCCAGAAGGCATGACAGCCTTTGTGCTCAAAAGTGCCTCTTTCCCACAAAAACCCACAGGAGCAATGTTATCATCAACATGGCTCCCCATGATTGCAGCAGGAGGACCCAGATGTTCTTTAACACAGGTGCAAGAATGCAGCAAAGCACCTGGTTGTCTGAAATCCTCATATGTTCATCACTGTTTTCATTTCCAGTTTTTCACACTGTGTCATTCTGGATGGACTGTGCAGTGAGGTTCAGGTCACAACTAATTGTTCCTCCATTTTTGAGGGGAATGATTTAAAAATACCTTTTTCTCTATGGGAAAAATCATGATTATAACCATACTGTGTGGGTGCAGCTTACCTTCTCATCCTCAGACTTGGCCAGTGTGTCCGTTTCTCCTGTTGGGTTGGTGGTTTAGCGCCCCTACCTCTCCCCCCCCGCCGCCCTCCCCACCCACACTGAACCAAAATCTCCCCCACCTGGGGCAAAATAACATTACAAATAAAAACACAAAACCCTCTGGGCTAGAGATGCTTCCTCGGGAGCTGAGTGACCATTTCTTCCCCTCGGCTGCTTCCACGTAGGGCTCCCAAATTCTCCTCTGCTCAGCTCGTCTCTAAGCTGATCTCAGTTTGCTTTTACAGGCTTCACTTTTAAGCCATTTCTTTTTGTTAACTCAACCTCCCTGCTCTCTTTCTTGCCAGAGAGACTCACAGCAGGTCCTGCCAACTCCCCTCAGTCCGAGTACAGGAGGCCTTTCAAATTGAGAAATGATATCCACAAAGGAGACCTTTCCAGAAAAGGACAAGTATGTAAGAAGAAGGCATTATAATGGAATGAGACTGACAGCTTTCATTATGCTGAATGCTACCAAGAAAATTCCATGCTTCAATGTGTCCTCGGGTAGTTATTGAAATTAGGATCCTTCTGTCAATGACTGAAAGGGTGACATTGAAAAGCTTAAAAGTATAAGTGTCAATCAGAAGCTGTGTTGCTGGTTATTCTAATTTTCTGTGACAGATTTGATCATTTTATACTGGGATACGACATACACACCCTTAAACATAGCTCCAAACTTGTACATGTTTCTTTTTGGTAAATTAAGCATTACTGTTGTAAAGAGCAGCCATTTTGGTCTCATAAGTGCTGCACAATGATACAAAGGAGACGCATCCCCCATACTCTCGCCTGGGAAATATACTTTAGTCCTTCCCCGTTGTTTTCCATATTCCTAAATGAAACAATGATGTAAATGGATGCCAGACTGGCCACAGACATTGTCTGTATGATGCCATGTTGACAAGCCAGAGGGGCTTCAAAATGGGTGGTGGAGAGTAATTGCAATACATGAGCAATACATGGCTCACACGTAGCACTGAGCACTGTGGAGACTCTGGGCTGCTCTGGGTTGTGGACAGACCATAGGCAGCCTGAGTAAAGCAGCTATACGATTACTCTCACTCGAACATGGAAACCCCAGACAGTCCAGAATCAGGCAGCACAGAATTTTCCTTTGTCCCATGTCAGGGTTGTGCCATGTGCTCTGAGCCTCCAAGGTCACTAAACAACAGCTATAGAAATTAGAGACACAAATATTCTGTTTACACAGTAATGTCTCCCTTGTGGCATGCTGAACTTACCCTTCTCCTTTTACAGCAATTCTGCGCAAAACCGCAGATTCCAATCCATGTCAAACGGGGGTAACATGTATGGCGGCAGAAGCCCCCAGCACGATGACAAGCAAAGGAGTTACTGATGCCCTGGGTGAATCCTGCACAAAGAAAAAGTGTCTTCATTTTCATTCACATATAACTGTAAACAAGGGCTGTATTGCAGCATGACGGGCATTTCCCATTAGGTGAATTTCCAATTCACTGGGACTAGGCCAAGTCAACCCAATTATCTTCCTGTGCCTGTGCCCAGTCAAAGGCTGCTCCTAAGAAATGAGCAGAGTGAGTTAATTCAGGAGATCTGCTGGCTTCCTGGCTGCAGGCTTCCGAACTGTAGCACTGAGCATGGGAGTCCTTCCCAGCCCCACACCTGTACAGGATGGAAAGCAGGCAGCTGTCTGCATCACCAACTTCTAAGAGTGGGGCAGTGGTTTTGCTGCCGTGGTTTTGACTCTTTCTGATTCCAAACACTGATGTACTAGGCAGTATCTAAATGCTGATTGGCTGAGCAGGGTTGAACCAGCTCAGCACTGGGTTGGGTGGCTGGTACTTGTGGAAAGAGAAGGGTTTAAACAAGTCCCTGCAGTCAGAATGCCTGATTGTCAGTGAGACTCGGCACAGACATTCTTGTGAAGACTCAGCACTTGGCAATACTGACTCAATGACCAATTACCAGTCTTAGACATTCCAGACAGGCTTGTCCTTCTGATCATGTGGCCAAAATGTCCTTTAGGATATTAATATTAGAGGATTTTAAACTAGATTTTAGCTGTGCTTTCCTTAAAGTATCCACTGTGACATTCCCCAGGGTAGAGTCTGGATCTCTGAACAGCCGTATTCCCTCAGGTCTCCAACCTGCAGTGCCTCCTACACTGCTCCGCTGTGAAAGCAACCACTTCTGGTCCTGCTCATGCACAGCCCCTAGCATGTAAAGTCACTCCCAGCTGAATTAGAGGAAAACTTCCAGCAAGACTCTCCTGAATTATCCTGCAGAGCAACACCAGCCAATTCCCTGTGCCAGCCTCGTCCCCCAGTAATGTGCATCTTGTACTGATCAGTTCCCGCCTGGGCAATACAAGCTCATAGAAAGTCTGTCATTTCATCAAAGGAAAAGGATATGAACAGAGCCTGTTATCTCAAGTGAAGGTTCCCAAACTCTTCAATCCAAACACTTGAATCCCCTAGAACAAAGGGTATTTTCATTGGGTTAGGCCAGAGGAGGAGGACATAAGCTGAAAATGTCCAGTCTTTTTAATCTCCCCTCGTATGGAAGCTGTTCCATACCCTTAATAATTTTAGTTGCCATTGTCTGTCACTTTTCCAATACTAATATATCTTTTTTGAGATGGGGCAACCACATCTGCACACAACATTCAGCATCTGCACACAACATTTAATTACCATGGATTTATAAAGTAGCATCATATTTTCGGTCTTATTACCTATCCCTTTCCTAATGGTTCCTAACATTCTTTTACTATTTTCTGTTAGTGCCGCTGTGCGTTGAACAGATGTTTTCAGGGAACTCTCCACAATGATTCCAAAAGCTCTTTTTTGAGTAGTAACAGCTAATTTAGACCCAATCTTTTTTGACGTATAGTTCGGATTATGTTTTCCAAAGTGCATTATTTTGCATTTATCAACATTGACTTTCGTCTGCCATTTTGTTGCCCAGTCACCCAGATTTATGAGATTCCTTTGTAACTCTACACACTCTGCTTTGGACTTCACTATCTTTGAGTAATTTTGTATCATCTACTGTTTACCCCCTTTTCCTGATCACTTATGAATATTTTGAACAGTACTGGTCCCAGTACTGACAGATGGGGGACACCACTATTTACCTCTCTCCATTCTGAAAACTGACCATTTATTCTTACCCTTTGTTTCCTATCTTTCAGCCAGTTACCAGTCCATGAGAGCACAATCCCTCTTATCCCAGGAATGCTTATTTTGCTTCAGAGCTTTTGGTGAGGGACCTTGTCAAAGGCTTTCTGAAAGTCTAATTACACTATATCCACTGGATCACCCTTGTCCACGTTTGTTTACCCCCTCAAAGAATTCTAGTAGATTGGTGAGTCATGATTTCCCTTTCCAAAAACCATGTTGGCTCTTCCCCAGCTCATCCTATTCATCTATGTGTCTGATAATTCTGTTTTTTACTATAGTTTCAACCAGTTTTCCTGGTACTGAAGGACGTTTGTGATCATCTATTCTGAAGGGACTACCCCAAAATATTTCTTAGAGGCTATCTTCTAGGAAAACCCTCCCCCAATATTTCTTGATTTAAAAACTTTCCAGGATGGAGAATACATTGGTAAATTGTTCCAATTGTTAATTACTTTCACTGTTAACAATTTACATCTCGTTTCCAGACTGCATTTGTTTAGCTTCAACTTCCAAGCACTAGATCACAAAATACCTTTATTTTCTTGATTGAAGAGCCCATTATTAAATAGTTTTCATCATACATGTACTTAGAAATTGCGATCAAGTCACCCCTTAACATTCTCTTTGTTAAGATAAAGAGATTGAATTTTCTGAGTCTATCACTATAAGGCATGTTTTCTAATCCTTTCATCATTCCTGTGGCTTTTCCCTGAACCCTCTGCAACTGATCAACATTCTTCCTGAAGTGTGGACACCAGAACTGGAAACAGTACTCAAGATGTGGTCACATCTGGAGGTGCGAAATAGAGAGGTAAAATGATCTCTCTAATCCTACTCAAGATTTCCCTCTTTCTGCATCCAAGTTATGTATTAACCCTTTTAGAAACTTTCAGCTGATTACCAATCCACAACCCCCAAATCTTTTTTCAGTGTCACTGCTTCCCAGGATGGAGTCCCTCATCCTATAACTGTGGCCAACCTTCTTTGTTCCTAGATCCATACATTTAGATTTAGCTGTATGATTGTTAACTTGTTCCCAGGTTACCAAGTGATCCAAATCCCTCTCTATGAGTGCCCTGTCCCTTAATTTTTGTCACCTGATAACTTTATAGGTGATGATTGCATGGTTTTTTTTTTTTCAGGTCTTTTATAAAAAGTTTAACTAGTGTCGTAGGACTCCACTAGGTAGAATGTTGGTGATAGTATTATAGGTCATAGTTCAGCCAATCTGACTGGATCTTAATAGGAATATTAAAGACACCTTTCTTACCACAGGACTATTCTGCAGTGAAATTTGAAGTATCTGCTGAAAACCACACAACTCTTTTGAAAAAAAAGCTGAAAAAATTATTATACACAATTTTTAGAAATCTTAATACAGACTCACCATTGTCCTTCTATATTCTCCCTTCATTTCATTAAGTTCTTACCTGGAGAGCTTTGCAGAACCAGGAAAAAGACAGCAAAGAGCAGGTAGAGAATCTTCATGGCTGAAGTTTGACTGGGAGCTCAGTGTTGCTGGAGAGAAGACACTGCAAGATAGAGAGGAGATGGAGAGTCTCTATTTATGGGCTACCGGTGATTGTGAAATACTGATCTATTGAAATCTTTTTTGAAGCATGTGACATTTACTAAATTTGTGCTGCAATCTGTTGATAATCATCATCATAATTATAATTTATACAAGTATCAGAGGGGTAGCCGTGTTAGTCTGGATCTGTAAAAAGCAACAGAGAGTCCTGTGGCACCTTTAAGACTAACAGATATATTGGAGCATCCGACGAAGTGGGCATTCACACACGAAAGTTTATGCTCCAATACATCTGTTAGTCTTAAAGGTGCCACAGGACTCTCTGTTATAATTTATACAGCGTCATAAACATTCTGGAGAATTTCAGGGAAACACAGTAGTCAACTTACTGCCTTGTGGAAGTAACCATATGAGTATTTACAACTAGCAAATATCTACTGCCTGATCGAAAGCTCTCTGAAAAAATGGAAAGCCTCCTATTAAATTGAAATGAGGGTCCTTTCACAGAGAAGAGTTTCAGAACACAACTATACCTTGGAAGCATTTATAGTAGGGCATGTGCATATTGTTTTGTACAATATTTAATCAATATATTACTTGTATTTAAGGAAATTTACTAATTTCATGCTTTAAAACCTATTCCAAAGAGGTTAAAAATCCTTTTTAAGAGAGATTTATAATAAATAAAGTGAATAAAATTATAAATACTGTGTGCCAGGAATCCATGGATTTTTACTGTGTATCTAAATTGAGGAATTTTACATTTAGTGATGGGAGAAAACCATGAGGTTTCCCTTTCTTTTTTCTCTCATAACAAGCATCAGACTTAATGATAATTATCTAAAGTAGACACATAAAAAGTTGATGCATCAAACATGGGGAAGCCAGTGGCAAGCACCTCTCAGAATTTGTCTCATTCTTTCAAGACAGAGAGAACAAGAAGTGATTGGGCTTAAACTGCAGCCAGGGAAATGTAAGAACATTTCTAAGGGTTCTATAGAGCTGTATGACATCTCCAAGTTCCCTGGGGGATTCATTCTAACCGGGTTCAGAGCCTACAAAATACAAAAACCCGCACAAGGCTTCACAGACCCCTTCACAGACCCCCTCCTATTCCCCTTCTTCCTCTTTCCCCCCATTTCCTCCCAATTGGAAGCACCAAATAGAAAATTTGAGGGGAGTGAATGAAGAATGAGAATCCATGGGGAGGAGGACATCCATAGGGAAACAGGGAGCTGTGACAGGGCAGTGAGCTGTCCCTCTCTTCTCCCAGTCAGTGCCTCTATTTCAACTGTCTCTCTGTTGTTGGAAGGTGCTGGTCTTCTCACCTGCTACGTTCTCCACAGAGAAAGGTCAAGGGGCACTGGATGCTTCTCTGCCGAGGCGGGACACAAGGAGCGGGCACATCGCCCTGATGGCCACCTCACACCTATTATTTCCCTGCTATGTTCTTGCCATTCATACAAAGAAGTTAGATAAAAACAGATAGAGCCACTATTGATAATTGCTTTATTTTCTCCTCTATGATTTATAAATATACTGTGGTTAAGGGTATGAACTGTATGCTACTATTTGAGTTGTAAAGATGGTATTTGATTCTATTGATCTAGACAATCTTTGGGCAAAATTAAGAAGGATGGGTATCGATCTAAGACATTTTGGAGGCTCTCCAGAGTGCTGTGGGTCGGGTAAAGGCAATGGAGAATGTTTTCCCAGTGGCTTGGGGAGAACACCAGGGATGCCTTCTAGCACCTCTTGTTATTCATTTATATATTAATGATACAGTGGATGTTATAAAGGAAAATTAATTTTCTCCACCACACATTAAAGGTAGACTTATCTTGGTGTTACTATATGCTGATGACATGGTTGTTTTATCACAAACCCCATGAGGCATCTTCTGGCTGTTATCTCAGTTTTCCTCTTATTTTAACTTGCAAGACCTGGTTCTCATTTATAATGAGACCAAGTCACGATTTCTGGGAAGAAGCATCCACAGATTGAGCGGAAGATAGGAGGCCACCCTGTAGAACAAGTCTCTGCTTTGACTTATTTAGGGATAAAGTTTCATGATTCAGGCAGCTGGTCCCCTTATCATAACGACTTAAAACAAAAGGCCCTTAGCTCTGTTCAAGGGGTGCTGTGTTTTACCTGATCATATGGTGGGAGCAGAGTTGCCCCAGTGCTAAGAATTTTTAATAATAAAAAAATATTGCAGATGCTCTATGAGCATGTCTACATCGTAAAAAAGGAAAAACTGGGGCTGTCCCATGGCAGCTGACTCAGGCTCGTGGGGCTGTGATGGTTTCATTGCTGTGTAGACTTCTGGATCTGGTTGCAGCCCAAGCTTTGGAACCGTCCCACCTCACAGAGTCCTAGAGCCCAGGCTGTAGCCCCAGTCCAGACATCTACGCAGCAGTGAAACAGCCCCACAGCCTGAGGCCAGCCACCGGTGTCTAGTTGCTGTGTGGACATTCCCTCTGAGGTCACATTTGGATTAGGGGATCAAATTTCAGCCTTAGAGGTCAGCTATGCTGCTGTAGCTCTTGTAGTGTAGACATACCCTAAGCATCTAGCCCTTAATACTCACAGCTCTGCTTCACTTGGTGAAAAACTAATCGTTATCAGGGGTAGAGTTGTTCTACCTCATTGATCCTACTTGGCCTCCAAGTGAGCACTGACTCCATTACAGAAGTTTGGAAATTTCCTTCAGTTTCTCTAGCTGCACCTGTAGCCCAGTCACTTCTCATTCTCTTTATCAGTGATTATTGATATAGTATACCATGGGATTTGTTTGTAATAAGAAAGCTGATACGCTCTATTGATATGTTGTGAAATCAATGGAAAGTGAAAACCTGTAAAGTGAAGCCCATTGAAATCTCTTAGTGCTATTTGGCCATTTCGCCTGATGAACCCTTCGACTGGCATTTCTGAAGAGATTTCATGACATGGGTAGTCATCCTTCTTAGTAGCAGATGAAGTGTAGAGAATAACCAGTAAAGGGTACAGAGAGGAGAGCTATTTTCTTTTACTGTGCCATTATTGTTACCAGTATTATTAGTGAGTGAAATGACTTTATGTTGCAGTATAATGAGCTATTATCTATATCTATATATCTATCTATATATCTATAGATATAAATATAGATACATATATAGATAGATTTCTCTTTAAAATTCACCAGTCCCTACCAGACCCCACGAGACATATACCCCATCAATGATGATTCCTTGTTTACAATTACACTTTGAGACCTATCAATTAGCCAGCGTTTAATCTATTTAATGTATGCCATGTTAGTTATATATATATATTTTTAATCCAAATGTCATGTGGTACCAAGTTAAATGTCTTACAGAACACTAAGTCTATTGTATCAACAATATTATCTTCATGACCCATACTGGTATTCTCATAAAAATATATTAAGTTAAGTCTTTTCCATGAACCCATGCTGATTGGCATTAATTCTGTTACCTGCCTTCAATTCTGTATTAATCCTGTCTATATCAACTATTCCATTATCTTTCTTGTGATTGTTGTCAGACTGATAAGCCTATAATAACCCAGGGCTTCCTGTTCACCCGTTTTAAGTACTGGCACAACAATAGCTGTCTACCAGTCTTCTTCAACTTCCCCAGTGTTCAAGAGTTATTGAAAACAAAAATTAATGGTCCAGCCAGCTTCTCAGCCAACTCCTTTAAAATGCATAACTTTCTCCAAAATGCTCTCAGTACTAAGTACTTTCAGATTACCTGGGTAATGAAACTGGGTAATGATCTGTTGTAGACACCTCTATATAGATTTTAATTTTCTACATAGTTTCTAAAATGGACATTATGCTGCCCCATCAAGTTCCAGCTTGATCTTCTTTCTCTGATATTAACTTCTAGGTTACAGTACAGTACAGAAGAAAGTGATAAAAGGTGAAGTTACTTCACAAGGGAGTGAGAGTTTGTGGTTAGCTCCGCTAGCAACTGTTGATGTTACTGAATCTAACTCCTCTGTGAGCCACAGATGCAGCATCTGCAATTAGCCATGTTTTAATGATTTAGCCCTAAGTTCTGCAAAGGATTCTTGCTCATCCCTGGACATAGATGACACTATTAAAAATACTAACAACTTGGGACCAAACTCTATGTGTGTGTGTGTGTGTGTGTGTGTGTGTGTATTACTTGTGCACCTTGTTCATACAGTATTGATTAATATTCTTAGTGTATTTTTTTATTTTTCCTATTTTTATGCATCCATCCCATTAAAGAGATGTCTCCAATCCTTGAAAAATCACAGAATAACCTTCATAATATTGAGGATACCGTGAGTCATGAATATATGTATGTGGGTGGGGGCATCATGTGGTGTATAAGAATTGAATATTATCCTTTTAACCTATTGGGATCCCACCAGTCGGCTTCCGTGTTTCCTACTCATGTAGCTATCAAAATTATTGGAGCAGAAGTCTCCATGGGAAGTCAGGCCTAATATTTTTGTACCCAGTAATAAACACAGTTCTGTGGAATGCAGCAGGGCCTGTGTGGTTTTCCTGTAGCCTTTGTGTGTCATAGAGAGCAAGGGCACAGGAGGGCCATTTAAAATGACTTTGACAGTCTTTGCCATGACAAAGCCGGGATCTGAACATGACCATAGTTGATGGAGATCCCAGCTAGTCAGTAGAGCTGACTCCAGCAGAGCTCAGTCTTCATGAAGGCTCCTGTCTCTTCCCTTGAAGATCCATCAGTCTCTCTGAGGATTAGGAGGGCAGCGCCCCGACTTGGGAGCCGCTGAAGAGGGGAGATGGGAGCAGCCAAGTAGCCTGCAGAGAAGGGAGGGAGAGGCCATTGGGGCCCCTTGAAAACACTCTTGAGGTGTGAGGCAGGGGAGATGTGGGGTTTGGGGATTGGGAGTTAGAGGAACATGAGGTGGGTTGAAGGAGAAGAAGGAGGGGGTGTGATGAAGAGGAAAGGGATATGTGGTGTGATCAGGGGAATGAGAGGCACATGGTGTGGAAATTAGAGGGGTTAGAGTTACATGGGGGGGTTCTGGGTAACTGGGACATGTGGGGTGGGACTCGGGGGACTCAGAGGCACACAAGGGATTTGGGGGGCACCAAACTGACCTGAGCCCTTGTTTGGGGAATATATTGGAGAGCCGAGGCTTTGAAGTGTGTGGGGGTGTGTGGGTGTGTGGGGGGATCTTTCTGAAGAGGGAAATAGGAGCCAGGCATTAGAATTGGGAGATCAGACAGTGATGGGAGCTGTTTGCATAAGGACTAGGTCTGTGCCATTTCCTGCCCAGGCATAGAAGAGAGAGAGGGGATAGGAGGTGCTGAAGGGGATGGGCTCGGTGGGTTTACTGGGAGGGAGGGGACATCCTCTGAAAACATGGAAACTCCCTTATTTCCCCTGGGTTTAGCAATAGGAGAACCTGTTGCAGAGTGTCTGGCATTGGAAAGGAGATCTGGGTGCTGTAGTGTTCCCAGGTGGGGTTACATAAATGCTTTTTTTGGAGGGAATAAGTCCCAGGTGTTGAGGGGGTGGAAAAGGGCAGAGCTAGGATGTAGCCACTCTAGGGAGAGTGGTGCCCTCAGAGCTGTACAGATACCAGTGTGGAAGAGAAGGGGGAGGGCAGTGTAGTGGAGGTGCTGACAGAGAAGCAATGAGCAATACAGAGGGGTCATACAGTGCAGAGGGCCCAGCGCAGACACCCCTTGGTGTTTTCCTTTAGTTCTGCATTATAAGAAGAAGACTGGAAATCTGGCTGCCATGTGTGGTACATGAAAAACTGTGTTAAAATAGAAACTAACACTTCAGGTCTGAAAGGGGTATCCTGATCCCTCTTGCAGGCTATGGGGCTCTGAGGGAACTGTGCAAGCTATGTTGTTGGCACTCAGTCTTCAGAGAAAAAGCCTAAAGTAAGGTGGAGTGAGTTGAGCCTCTTTGTTTTAGGGAGCAGCCTGCTTTGTCTCTATCCGTTTTGGAGTTCTTTTGTGTTATTGTTCTGAATTCTAAGAAGTAGCGTTACATTGCAACCTTCCAGCAAGAGAATTTTGTTTTATCTCTTTTCTATTTGTATGCCATGAAAATAGTACCATGGAGCAATGAGATAGGGGTTATAAATCAATCTGTGAGAAAACCCGCTTCTCTTAAAAACAAGAAATGAAATGGATTAGTAACAGTAGTAGAAAATAAATACTGATCTGTCCATGTGAGCGTGTAGAAACACAAACAGTTGCTTTAACCACTGTGGCCCAATCACTCATGTGTGGATTTAACACTCAATAGGGATTAATGTTTTTATTTTTTAATCTCCTTTCATTTAAAAAAATGGATTTCCAATCAGAAGGACAATAGCAGGTCCCCCACCACTTCCACCATGACAAATGTGCACTTGTTAGTTTTATGTTTTCACAACAATTAGATTTTATTATAACTGGGGGAATCAATCTGTTTCTGGGTGATCAAAGTCTCCTGTTTTGATTTCTCCAGATCACAAGGTACTTTGCATCCCCAGTAATGGTGTTTGTAAACCAGGTTCCTCAGAAAATTTCTGACCATCTCTAATAAGCACGTTTTCCCCAGTAGAACTCTAGCCCCACTATAGGGCTATACTGCTTTACTTTATGGTAATTAGAGCAACTTAGTTCTAGCAGTAAAATGTCTCTGTCCTTATATAAATTGCACATGACACCAAGCTGAGAGGGGTTGCAAGCACTTTGGAGGATGGAATTAGAATATAAAGGGACCTTGCTAAAATGAAGAATTGCTCTTAAAAATATAATCGAATTCAATAAAGTACTTCACTTAGGAAGGGAAAATTAAATACACAACTGTAAAATGGCAAATAACTGGCTAGGTGGTTGAACTGCTGTAAAGGATCTAGAGGATATAGTGGATTATAAATTAAATATGAGTCAACAATGTGATGCAGTTGTAAAAAAGTTTAATATACCTCTGCGGTGTATTAACACAAGTATCGTATGTAAGACATGGGAGGTAACTGTCCTGCTCTGCCCAGCACTAGTGAGGCCACATCTTGAGTGCTGTGTCCAATTCTGGGTGCTCACTTAAAGAAGGATGTGGGCAAATTGGAGAGAGTCCACAGGAGAGCATCAAAAAAGGATCAAATGTTTGGAAAACCTGATCTGGGAGAAGAGGTGAAGATACCTGGGCATGTTTAGTCTTTTGGAAAGAAGACTGAGGGGGAGGATAACAGTCTTCAAATATGTAAAGGGCTGTTATAAGGAGGATGGTGATCAACTGTTTTCTAGGTCCACTGAAGGTAGGACAAGAAGTAATGGACTTAATTTTCAGCAAGGGGGATTTAGGTTAGATATTAGGAAAACTCTCTACCTAAATTAAACTCTGGAATAGGCTTCCAAGGGAGGTTGTGGAATCCCCATCATTAGAGATTTTTAAGAACAGGTGAGGCGAACAAAGAGCCATATTGTTTGACCAAAGAACACAAGATGGGGAGGCGATCAAGAAGTGTCCTCCAGAAGTAAGTTGCTGACCAGAGCTAAACTCATAAATGTTCGTTATATGTCCCAAGATGTTTTGCAAAAACCACTGTGGCCTAACGTGTCCTATGCAAACTGGGATTTCTCAAGATGTTTTGCAGGAAGATGATGGAATTTCCCAGAGACGAAGTTGCAACAATTCCAACGTTCAAACTGAGGTTGGACATTTCAAATCTTCACTAGAACCATGGCTAATTTTCTGATTGAGGGCCCTTTCAGCCCTACATTTCCATGATTCTAAAAGACTTTAAATAAAGGATCTCTCCTGACTTCAAAATTGACCTCTGTGTTGCAGAAACTGAAACATGGGGAAGGACACAGAGTCATATGAAGTTGGCCAAGGAACACAACACAGGGAGAGCAATGGGAAGTCGCCTGCAGAAGTAAGTTGCTGACCGGAGCTAAACCAATAAATGTTGTTATATGTCCCAAGACATTTTACACAAACCACTGTGGCCTAACGTGTGCTAAGCAAACTGGGATGGCTCAAGATGTTTTGCAGAAAGATGATGGAATTTTCCAGAGACAAAGTTGCAACAATTCCAACGTTCAAATTGAAGTTGGACATTTCAAATCTTCACTAGAATCATGGGCCACTTTCTGATCAGCGCCCCTGCAGTTTTACCAAGTAGAAACCAAGCCTTCAGAGTCTGTATAAAACAGGCTGTTTTCATCAAACTGTCAATCACTGAAGCAAAAATATCTGGCTGAGAGAGACAGCAAGTTGGGCTGTTATCATCTGGCTACTGAGAGCCCCCTGCAAGTCAGGCAACTGCTAAAGTCACATCATGAAGTCAGATAATCCCCCTAATAACTTTTTCTTTGAAGTACTGTTTAGGGAGATGCCTGTGAGATCCAGAAAGAGAAGAACACAGTTGTCATAACCCCTTGAGTCAATGAACTACCTGAATGATCTTTCTAACTATCTTCAGAAACCACTCAGGGCTCCAGTGAAGCAATGCTGGTGAACGCGCCTTCCTGCCAATTTTAATGGAGAAGTAGTATTAATACATGTGATTTATTTATCCAAATGAAAACGTGGTAATTTTAAAAATATCTGAGTTAAAATCAATTTACAGGATAATTCCAGTTATCCAAGTTCCTTTATCCAGACATACTAGTTATCCAAATGAACAGTGTGTGTCCCCTGTAGGGCTGTGTTAGTGAATCACCTGCTCCATAACTCACATTATGGCTGTGGAAACTTCGATTATGGAGGATATCTGGAATTAGGGATGTGCAGAGCAAGAAAAGGGGGCGGAATTGTGGGAGAAGTTAGGGGAGGAGAGAAAAGATGGGACAAGTAAGACAGCGAATAGGTAAGGAAAAAATAATGGGTTAAGATGAAGACTGAAAGAAGAAGTGTTCAGTGAGAAAGAGGAGAGGGAACACAGGAGAGCAGGGCAGGGAGTTCGGGAAGGAAGGGAGGCAGAGAGGAGGGTAAAGGAGAGAAAAGGAAAGGAGGACGGAAGAGCATAGGGAATTTGGCCAGCTCTTTTATTAACATCCCCCTCGTGCTGACCCACAGAGCATGTTTGTCTCTCACATTCCTCTGCCCTCGGAGCCGACTTCATACCGCAGTCTATGGAGACTCCCGCATGTTACTCTGGAGGTCTTGCTTCTATTTGGTGATCAAGACAGCTGTTGTCACACCTGTTCTATGGGGCTTCAGTCCAGGACACTCTTACAGGTGATATATGTTCAACACTGTGCTTCTTTCCAGATACAGAGCCGCAATATTTATTGAACACGTCTGTCCTTTCTGTATCATTATTATTATTTTACCATCTCCATGGAGTAATGGGCCTGTACCAGTGTTAGAATCTCTTTTGGTCCTGAAATACTTGTATAAAACCTCATTGTTCTCCTTGGCCCTGCCACCATGGGGAGTCTTCCCTGAACTCTTGAGTTTCACTTACATTTCTGCATTTCACTACTTCTAATTTCTATGCATTGCTATCTACTTCTGCTCTTCCCCATTTTTTATTTTTTTTCTAATTTTTCCCTACACTTTCTGTGCAGACTGATACTGGGGAGACAAACACACTGCACTCTCTTCTGGGGAATCTGCTCCATCAGAAGCACAGTTTGCTGTACTTTATTGGCAATAAAACAAAGAACATCACAGCAAAACTACAGCTTCTGCCTAGTTAAGGTTGTGATAAGATAAAAGATTTTAGGGTCCTGACACGATAGGACCCCAACTCAAAGTGGGAATCCTGGGGTCCCATGCCTAATCCAGAAGGCTGCCCCATTGTTGAACTCTTTGCATATACCCTGAAAGCATGGACTTGAATGTGAGACCTGGCTGTAGGGCTGAGTCACTGAAGGGACTGATCATTGCAGGGAAAGGGGAGCACCTGGAAAGAAAACAGCCTGCTGTGCCCCCTGACCATGAGGTGGTGGTGGGGTGAGTGTTCCCCTTTACAATCCTCCATATCTAAAGGGTAGATTTGAATTATAACGCTCCAATCTGTGTGAAATTTCTGAGGCGTGGTCCAATGGCAGAGGTTAATTTCAGGGAGTCTTTCGGGTGGCATTGGATAAGGCTTTTGGTAGATCACTCAGGGTTCATTCTTCATCTTAGTTCTTAAGATCATCACATCCCTCGTGCCTTTCCCTGCTCTCCTTTCCAGAGAAATTCCCAGCAGGTCCTACCAACTCTGTTCGGACAGAGGAGAGCAGACCCTTCATACCCAGCAGGCTCTCTTAGCAGCCTACACTTCCCATGACTGTTGGACTACAAGTCCCAGAATTCAAAGGGTTCATTCATCTGGGTTCACCCTAAAAGTGAAGGGTTAAGTCATGCCTTTGTTGCTGCCTCTGTCTCTGCTGCCGCTTGCTGCTCTCTGCGACTCTTATCTGAGGAAACGTTTGCTGCTGCATTCTAAGATTCCACCGCATACCCCAGCTCTTAGCGATTTCACTGGGTAGCCTGGAACCTTCCAACTACTGCAGCCTCTACCTTGTCTCCCAGCACCACACTGTCCCTGGGCTATAGCTAAGGCTCCATCTCTAGATCCACTCATAAATGATTTCATCTCTAGTAATCACTGAGAAGAAATAATTGAATTGAATCTTTTCAACTCTGTCTTTAAACACTGCGGAGAAAAGGATCCATTAGTATCTAACACTCTTTATACAGAGTCCATACTACCCAACAGAAACAACTGTCCCAGGGGCTCCTGACTTTTTCATAGATTTGGCATGACTCCCCCCTCCTTAGTGAGTAACGTTACTGTTACCCATTCAACTACGGCATGCTAAGAACAGTTCTGCTGCCGTTTCTTTATGCAGTGAGGATAACAAGATTTCATTACCCCTTTGTTACCTGTCAGTCCTGTGTTCTTGGGAAACCAGGGCACAGTACCCAGCCTGTCTGACACATGAAAGATCTTCCCCCCACAGCCTCTGCTTGAACCGAAACCAATCAGAAGAAAGACTCACAAAAAGCAATGAAAAGGCAGTGGGAGACACACAAATGCCTCCGGACAGCAGTGGATTAATTAATCCTTAATTTCCAGGATTAAGGAAACTCCCCTAGCCTCATTTGCATTGAAGATGGGACAAGGAGGCATCTAAATTAGCATACAGAACGGAGAACAGAGATTCCAAGTCAAGAACCGCACGGAACTCTGGGACCAGAAAAGCAGGAAAGCACTGCATGATGGGGGATCTCTGCTCCAGATGTTAATGAACCCACGTCTGCACTCACCCAGCTCAGTGGTTATCAGACCAAATCTAGAAATAAATCCTTTACTGGGATCAAAAATACTGAAGCTGCCTAATTGCATTGTGAGCTCCCTGGAAGGAACACCGCCCATAGCCAGGAATGATCGGCTCTTATTGTCTAGCCGGAAGAAAACAACTTTGCTATACTCCCTTCAGCCATCAGTTTACCCAGAAACAAATCTAGCATTCTCCTTTGAACCATTGCTCTTTCCCTACAAATATCCCTACCCATGCATCAGTTCCGCTGGGACTTCATCTTCTCCTGACTGATCATTCTGAGGGTTCTGCCTGTCTCCAGCACTCCGGACTCTCAGTTACCACCACCACCTGGGACCCCCGATTGATTCAAGTTTCAAGGAGTGGTGAGAACCCACCTCTTTTTATCTCTCTCTCTCGGTATAGCCTTCTGACCCTGATTTGTGTGATCAGTTATAGTTTTCTAAACCTGACTTTTATAAGGAAATTTAAGTTAGTTTTAATATTATAGCTGTTTTGTTTGTTTGGCTCCCCTTGTATGGTTATTAACTGGCAATAAATATCTTTCATGGTTAAGCTGGTTACTTTTCTCTCTCGTGCTCCCCTCCTCCCCTGGCCCCGATTGGGTGTTTTTAGGCTTCCCCATTCATTCTCCAGCAATGATCCTCATACCTAAGCTAAATATCCTTGCAGCACCCCAAAATCCAGTGGGGTTTGCTCATCAAGTGGGTTGCTATCAGAACAATTGTAACGTGAAAGTTGGGATAGGGACGTGGTGAACCTGTGACATATGAGGGTGGAAGCTTAGAAGTGCTGCTTGACCAAGTCTGCTTAGTCCAGGGGCCTATGAGGGTGACAGCTTGGAAATGCAGCTTGACCCAGCCTTTTTAGTCCAGGGACATATAGGAGGTCAGCTTGGGAGTGCTGATTAACTCGGTCCTCTCAGACACGCTCTGTTAATGTGTGTGTTTGTCTGATTCTGGGCCTGGAAGATCCCAGCCCTGGGGAACCTAGGTCCTGCAGGATAGCTCCATTGGGAGGGAACTTGCAGCAGGGAGAAGTAGAGCGCCGTAGGAGAACACACATGACACAAGCAGTACATTGATAGAAGTACAGACACCCCCCACCCCCAAAGAGTAACCCTAATAAATGAGCATACCCCCAAAGTAATGGGCAAAGCTGGTAACACCTGCATTCAACACTAAAGTGATTTTTCACCCAAACCAGCTGTAAGCTGGATCTGAATGAACTCTCTCTGACACCTAGTGACAGACTGGTGGAAAAAGACCTCAGGAACAGACTGTATTTGTATAAACACATGACTCTGTCTAGGGGCTCAGCACACAGATCTGTATTGCCAAACTGATTGGTTTTGACTGTTTGGGGTTAAAATTAACTTTAGTGTTGAATGGAAAGTTTATGAAATGTTTTTATCCCTAGTGTTTATGTAAAGGGAAGCAGAACTGTACTTAAGAAGCCCAAACTAAGGGGTTTACCCGAACTTGAACATCACTTGCTAAGTAGTGGGTAGTGATGCCAACTCCAAGTAAGTGTTGGGGATGGATGTTTCTTTCTAGGGAATATGGGCTAGTTTAAAGAGTCTTAGCAGCCATTTGACTTTCTCTTCTGTGTTTAAAGACACAGATGAATAGCCTTTTTTTTTGAGTGTCATGGTTCTTCTTGGGTAATCACTAGATCTGAATTTACTGAGAAGCTCATTTAAGGGGACTGGATGTTAGAAGTGATAAGGAGATAGCATTTTGTGTAAAAGCAGTGCAGAAAAGAGCTGCAGAGAGGTTCTCTGCTAGCTAGGGAAAACACAGAGACTTGAGCTAAGTGGTGAAACTTCAGAATATAATGCTGTGGAGAGAAGTGGCAGTAATGGAGACTGCAGAGACACTGATGAGCAGAGGTGGAGGCATCACTCAACCACCATTTCTCTTCAGGAGCGGAAGGGAAACCCACCCAAATACACAGCTGGATTCTGGGGACATTGCTGATCTCAGACAACAAACTATGAGTAGGAGGCAGTGGAAGGGAAAAGGGATTGGCATGTTAAAGAGACATTTGTTCCTTGGGGTTTCACATCACAAGATGGGAAACCGAGAAAAGGGACACTGCTAAATATACTGTAGGGTGAGTGTTTTACTTATTAGTTGTGTACTTTCAAATCCTTGTTGCAGTGTGTTTCAAAATTAATGTGGTGTTTTCTTCATTAGGAAAAGTTGTCTTTTGTTCTAGACACTCAGTTCTTGCGAGAGGGGAAGTATTGCCTCTTAGTGGCATCCAGGGCTAGTGCTTATTTTTCTTAGATTGGTGGGCGTGGTCTGAAGCTGATTCTCTTTTGTATTGTTAAGAAGAAGCCCTTGGTATTGAACCTGGAATTTGTTGCTGCCTAAATTACCTGGAAGAAGGGTTACATGGCCAAAATTGATCACTTTTGACAAAGCAGGGCTGTCTGCTGATTACCTAGGCAGAAGAGATGTGTCTATTGGAATACAGTCTTCTCCTGAGATCTTTTCCCCTATTGGTTTGGAGAGAACTAGCCTTGCCAGGCATGCCTGACTTTCTTTATTTTTTTGATCGAATGATATACTTATTTGCTGAGCCATACGTGATAAATATAACGTGCTTGAATTTCTCTAGAGAATTTAATCCAGTCAAAGGGAAATTGTCCAGTGACTTCAATGGGCTTTGAAACAGTCTTTAGGTATTTTCAGAGTGTAAGTTGTGTAAGACAAACCCTTGTCAGATGTCATTATTAGTAGGAAAACATGGAATTTACTACTACTAATAATGTCATACACAACTATGAATAGGCCAGAATCCTTGGCATAATTTAGACCTAAACTGTTAAAAAACGTCAAATTAGAGAGGCTGCTTCTGATTTTCATGGAAGAGTTAAACTAAGAAACAGGAACAGTTGCCTGCTAAGCTGACCACACTCGCTTGTTAAAATGGGAAATGGCTTCCTCCTTTATCTTTTTTTCTTCCAGATTATATACTTTATGCCAAGAAATCCATAATAGAGAAACAATAGATCCAGGTCTTACTTGATATGGCAATTTCAGGTACAAATGTTTTAATGGGAAAAGAGCGATATAAAGGCTGTCAATAAAATGTGTAAGAAACTATACAGATATTTGAAAGCTCTAATGAGGAATCTGTAACCAGGGTGTGCAGTTTGAGGAAGTTTTATGACCAAGGAGATCTGACCTGAAAGAGGATTGCAAATACGTCCAACAATGTTATCTATTTTAAATACAATTGTGATAATGTAATATATATTTATGTCCAACTGATAATCCATAAAGGGAAAAAGGCTCTTGTTTTATATTGTAGAAGGTGATATATTCAGTTGATATGTTGAGAAGTGAAAATCTCTAGAAATGAATCTAAATGAAATGTGATAAAGTCTAGACAACCAAAAGGCCTGATCAGCTGCTTGTTGACAATTCAAGAGAAATAGCTTAATTTATGAAGTGAACCTACTGTAAGGAGGGTGGGAATGAACTCTCCCCTGGCATGTAGTGATGAACTCGGGGAAAAGATCTCAGGAGAAGACTGTAAATGCATAGACACACCTATTTTATGCAACAAGCAACAGAGGGTCCTGTGGCACCTTTAAGACTAACAGAAGTATTGGGAGCATAAGCTTTCGTGGGTAAGAACCTCACTTCTTCAGATGCAAGAAATGGAAACCTCCAGAGGCAGGTATACATCAGTATGGAGATAACGAGGTTAGTTCAATCAGGGAGGGTGAGGTGCTCTGCTAGCAGTTGAGGTGTGAACACCAAGGTAGGAGAAACTGCTTCTGTAGTTGGAAAGCCATTCACAGTCTTTGTTTAATCCTGATCTGATGGTGTCAAATTTGCAAATGAACTGGAGCTCAGCAGTTTCTCTTTGGAGTCTGGTCCTGAAGTTTTTTTGCTGTAAGATGGCTACCTTTATATCTGCTATTGTGTGGCCAGGAAGGTTGAAGTGTTCTCCTACAGGTTTTTGTATATTGCCATTCCTGATATCTGACTTGTGTCCATTTATCCTCTTGCGTAGTGACTGTCCAGTTTGGCCAATGTACATAGCAGAGGGGCATTGCTGGCACATGATGGCATATATAACATTGGTGGACGTGCAGGTGAATGAGCCGGTGATGTTGTAGCTGATCTGGTTAGGTCCTGTGATGGTGTGGCTGGTGTAGATATGTGGGCAGAGTTGGCATCGAGGTTTGTTGCATGGGTTAGTTCCTGAGTTAGAGTTGTTATGGTGCGGTGCGTGGTTGCTGGTGAGAATATGCTTAAGGTTGGCGGGTTGTCTGTGGGCGAGGACTGGCTTGCATCCCAAGGTCTGTGAAAGTGAGGGATCATTGTCCAGGATGGGTTGTAGATCACTGATGGCTTAACCACGAAATCTCCAATTACTTGAAATTCAAAAAAGACTCACACCAAAAGTAGAAACTAGATCAAATTACAAATGAAGAATATATAGAATTACATCCTCTAATGTTGCTCATGAAAGGAGCTAGCTAATATTTTGGGTTTGGTACCCAATTGTGGTGTCAAAAAAGTACCTTGTCAGCAAACATAATCGGTGTGTGGAGGAATTCAAATTCTTGTGTCTATACACAGACATTGTAGAACAACTGTTTTTGGGGGGACTTTTCCATACCCCTGTTTATCTGCATCCCCATCCGAGTAAGTAACAACAGGTTTCTCACCATCACATATGATAAAGCTCGTTATGTCCCTGTCAGTAAACATCATATTGACACCCTCACCACTGAACTACAGACAGACCAATCTCATTTTGCTTTGAGAAGGTGGCCATCAAGCTGCACCTGCGCTCCCGGAGACGGCAGGGATTTTAAAAAGCAAAATACTACGGTGACCCTAAACTATTAAGGAGATGACCCCCCCCAGCTACAGAAACTATTACAATGTCAGGTTGGATGTGCCCTTTCTGGATATCACAGAGCCCCTGTGATGTACTTTCCACATGCTAAAAGAGAGAGATTTTAATCACCATGGCTTTAGTTCATTGTGGGCTGAAGAGTGCACTAAAACCAACTCCACTTGTTCCAGATAGCTTCTACAGAGACCAGCATCAAGAAAAACATCTACAGCCATTATGAATGCTGCTCCTCTTGATTTTCTTATAGCAGGGAATGGCGTAGATGATATGGATTTAAACAACATGCTACTGTACCTTTGTTGCGACATGGTTCCATCTTCTTTTAAAAATCTTAAGCAGGGGGGCTGAGGGCCCCCTGGTGAATTTTTCTGTGGCCTCTATCTGCAGTCAGTAGAATGTTACGTTGGGAGACCACCATGTAATCCAAAGCAATGACTGTTACCCTTACAGGGTCTTTATCGAATCATTGCTAAATTACAGAGTCAACACACTTACTACATTGTTTTCTGCAGGCCTGTGATACAAAGACATTCCTGGACAAGATGAAGTAATGGAGCTGGACGGTGAGAATTAAGTGTTTGCAAGACAGGCAAACCTGATGACCCAGAACAGGAAGACACAGCTGCTGGGTCATCTACATAGCAACCTATTTTTCAAGAAAAACTTCTGTTGAACAGTATTGTGAAAATGAAGGGATAGGGGTAGCTCTCATTTATGGACATCCAGCCATCCAGTTAGCTGTAAAATCCCTCTTGGTAGCTGTTCTCTGCTTGTTTTACCTGTAAAAGGTTAAAAAAGTCCCCCAGGTAAGGAAAAGGGCACCTGACTAAAAGAGACAATGGGAAGACTAGAACTTTTTAAAATTGGGAAGGAAGCATTCCCTTGGTTGTTCTACAGAGCAGGGGGTGACGCAGAGCAAAGTCAGGGCTATGACTACGCTTTAGGCCAGGTCTGAGAAATCATCAGATTGTACCTAGAATTACTGATTTGAACCCCCTCCAAATATGTAAGTAATTTAGGAATGTTTAGAAAGACGCGATTAGGTTTATTTCTCTTTATTTTTTAAGGCTTGTGGACTCCTCTGTGCTAACCTCAGATGCTTTTGTTTGCTTGTAATCTTTAAGATGAACTCCCAAGACAGTTATTTTGGGTGCTTAATTTTTGGAATTGCTCTTTTAAAATCTTGCAAAAGCCTAAATTCCAAATGTATTTTCTTCCTTTTTTGTTTTTAATAAAATTTACCTTTTTTAAGAACAGGATTGGATTTTTGGTGTCCGAAGAGGTTTGTGCATGTTGTTTGATTAGCTAGTAGCAAGAGCTAATTTCCTTTGTTTTCTTTCTCAGCTCTTCCCTAGAGAGGGGGGACAAAGGGCTTGATAGTACCCCACAGGGAGGAATTCCCAAGTATTCCCACCTGGGTCCAAGTGGGGGGTTGCATTTGGGTGGTGGCAGCATTTACCAAGCCAAGGTCAGAGAAAAGCTGTAACCTTGGAGTTTAATACAAGCCTAGAGTGGCCAGTATTAGTTTTTAGAATCCTTGTAGGCCCCCACCTTCTGCACTCGCAGTGCCAGAGCGGGGAATCAGCCTTGACAATTATGGATGTGAAAATAAAACTGATAAACAGTAATGATGCCCTCTGCTTAATGGGTGATGCAATCAAAGGTTATAACCTGCGGATTATTTCAGTAACCCATTTTTAAAAGAAAGTACGGGTGGCCCCGGCACTGTCTGTATCAGGTGGACAACACAACCAACTGGGTGAACATTGGCTCACCTTGTACCTGGAGAATTACCACAGAGTTATTTCTCTCATATGGACGCTGCCCGAACAGCATGTTCTTTCCTAGAAGCAGCATGACATTTTTAAATAAAAATGCTGCTGACCTTATGTTCCATGCTTGACAATTACAAAAGCCCGATACTCCTACCTGTAGCTATCACTGTGTGTTTTCCTTCCATCACCGTAACAATGGTTTACTTTTTGACTAGTTTTTAAAACTGTATTCTAATGACTCAGTGCAGTGTTTCCCAAACTTGGGATGCTGCTTGTGTAGGGAAAGCCCCAGGTGGGCCAGGCCGGTTTGTTTACCTGCCGCGTCCACAGGTTCAGCCAATCACGGCTCCCACTGGCTGTGGTTTGCTGCTCCAGGCCAATGGGAGCTGCTGGAAGCAGCGCGGGCCGAGGGACGTATTCCTCTAGGAATTTCCAAGTTATTATTATGGTGCTTGTCTCTGATATACAGAGGGCTCCCCAGAATAAGTTAGCCTTTTGTTCCTTGAAGGGACATGGATACAGGCCTCCGATCACTAATAGGCCCACAAGCAATAATGCTTCAAAAACAGAAATAATATTTCTTTAGAAATGAGTGGGAGGAGTTTTTAGAGGGGGTCACATGCCACCTCTTGCTCCAGGTTACATGTCAATCTCTGCCCCAGGACTTGCCCTAATTGGTCAAACTCCTCTTGGGGCAGGCCTATGGGTCACCCAACAGGCTAGAAATAGGCACAGAATCCAGGTTTCCTATGTCCTAGTCCTGTGCTCTTCCCTGGTCATACATTAACCCCTTTTCTCACACAATGCCTTTTCCCAATAAAGACAAGTCCCTCTAGGTCTGGTCCCTGAAACGTTCACCATAAGGGCTGTGAGGAAGATGTTGGCTCAGGGCAGGAGGAAAGGGCACTGAGAGAAGGAGCTGGTTTGTGAAGAAAAGATTGAAGTAACTTCAGGGGCACCATTTCAGACTGTGGTGTGCGGAATATTAATCATGATTCCTGGGGCTACTTAGGCACCTGAAAACTCTAGATTTTGTATATAAGGTGGTGGGCCTACAACCAAAAAATATAGCGGGGGGTAGGTCAGCTCAAAACGTTCGAAAACTGCTGAGGATGCAGGCAGGGGGTAACTAGCGGCTGTGTGCAGGCATGGAGGTAGCTCAGGTTCCAGGTGGGGGTGAACTTCAGGGGCCAGGTAGGAGGTTGCTAGGGGCTGTGTTCCTGGAGAGGTGTAGCTCAGAGTGCAGGCAGGAGGTATATAGGGGTCGACAGGGGTGTAACTCAGGATGCAGGGAGGGGCTGTATCCAAAGAGGTGCTGCTACTGAGGGCTCAGCCATACCCTCAGTCCCTAGTTGGCATAGTGGGGGCAGCTCTGCAGATCAGTGGCCGGGGTGATGTGCGTGCGCTGCCCACCCACTTCCACAATGGGCAGGTGAGGAGTGACGCCAGCGGTGGCCCCATAGTGGGGGTCTGGACAGCATAGCTGCAAACAACAGCGGAGAAGGGCAGAGAGGGTGGGGAGAGGAAGGGCAGCATCTTCCCTTCTGCTGCACACTTCACACAAATCTGGTACAAAACTAGCCGAGGTTGGGGGAAGGCCTTTCCTAAATGGTGTCCCCGGGGTAACAATGTTTTGCTGCTGCAAAGATATGCAAAGCATTTTTTCTCCCTCTCCATGGGAGGACCCCATGTGGCTGCCTCAGTTACACCCTCACTTGCAAATTTGCTCAGGTTTCTGTAAGCCTGGGTCTTTGGGATTTGCAATGCCCTTTGGGCTCTTGCATGGAAGCCTGCTGCACAGGGCAAGGTCTGGACACTCAAGCACAAGAGAAGGGACCTCATGATGGGGAGGTTTGGGAGGCGAGGGGAGCAGAGAGAGGGTCGACATGCCATGGAGCATTGATGTGGTTGTTACACACACTCCAGCCAAACTGGGACTGAACCCCAGTCCTCTGACAACAACACAAACCAAACAGCTTTGTGAAAGGACCAAGGATAAGGTCACGATTTATCCATGTGAGCTCACTGAAACGTATAAATATGTATGTCCCCTGGTCTAGGAACACCCCTGGGTGGATTTTACATATGGCAGTGACCATTTCTTTTATTTATATGTAGTTAAGATAACAGAAGGAAGGGATTTTTATGGAAAAGAAATAGCAAAACAGCCCCTGTGTGGAATCAAAATACTCACAGGCATGTTTGCAATACACCACAACCAGCAGCTACTTTTACTAAAAGGAGAAGAACAAGCTATTGGGGGCGTGGGGGGACAGAAGGGCTCCCTTGTGGATTTTTTCCAGCTTGCGAGATTCTTTGCAGCCCAGATGAAAAGCATCCAAGGATTTTAGAAGCAAGGCGTCGTCTGCCAGATTCCAAGAGATCCTGCATTGACAATCTCTGCTGCCATCGCTCACTCTCTTTACTGCAAAAAGGGAAGAAAGTCTCACATTCTATGTTTATAGCCCTTAAAACAAGGACAATGTAACGTTACATTTCAAATTCAAGGTAGAGCAGGAACTTCTCCATCATTTAATAGTGTGTGCAAATGTAACTCCAACAGACTTTGCTTGACATCAGTAGGGATTGAACCTGGAGCCTCGGGAGTTTAATGCATGAGCTTCTACAGTATGAGCTAAAAGCCAACTTCCTCTTGTTTAAGGTTGTAGAACAGATTCAGTCTATCTATTATATTTAAACGTGTGTATTGGCTGGCTTCTGAAGTAAATATGCTGGATTTCTGAACATGGCTCTCCCCTCCCTCTGCCCCTAACTCTCCAGTAAAGGAGTCACATTCTCATTTCCTTACAAAACTCCTTCCTATTAACATTCTACACAGTTTAAGTGACAACCCAAAAAATAAAAGAATAAAGTCGCAGGGTGATTAAAAAAAGAACATTGGCAAATTACCGGTAAGTATAAAAATAGCTAGAAAGATGATGTACAATATCATAGAAATGTTCATCAAACTTTTAAAAAAAGTTGAAATTTGAAATTCCATTGAGGGAATTAATCAAAATTGTGAATTTTAAAAATATTGACTCTCTCTATGATATATAGAAAAATAAAACCAAAAATATGTAAGATGTAGAACAATGTGACTCACGTCCGTGTTTACTTTTTCTTTCAAACACACTTTTGTTCATAGCTAAAACTAAAACAATAAATATTTACTTAGAGGATAAATAAGTGATTCTTAAAGAATGCCTGGACTATTCTGTCTTCCAGCTCACGTAAGCCTAATAGCTTGACCCTATTCAGATGGTACTTCCCTATCTGATGATAATCTGTGTACATATTCAGGTTTCAGAGTAGCAGCCGTGTTAGTCTGTGTCCGCAAAAAGAACAGGAGTACTTGTGGCACCTTAGAGCCTAACAAATTTATTTCAGCATAAGCTTTCGTGGGCTACAGCCCACTTCATCAGATTCATAGAATGGAACACACAGACAGAAGATATTTATACATACAGAGAACATGAAAAGGTGGATTCGATTATCACTTCAAAGAGTTTTTTTCTCCCTACTGCTGATAGCTCATCTTAACTGATTGGCCTCTTACGGTTGGTATTGGTACTTCCACCTTTTCATGTTCTCTGTATGTATAAATATCTTCTGTCTGTGTGTTCCATTCTATGCATCCGAAGAAGTGAGCTGTACCCCACGAAAGCTTATGCTGAAATAAATCTGTTAGTCTCTAAGGTGCCACAAGTACTCCTGTTCTTTTTGTACATATTCAGTGAAGCAGCCATGTGTGTAGCAGTGCAGTAGTTAGCACAGAGCTCCTATCTTCACTTCTCCGGCCTCAAAACTGCCTCTATGGTAATTTAGGCTTTGTCTACACTAGGAAATTTGGTTGGTGTAACTATGTAGCTCAGGAGTATGGAAAATACACACCCCTGAGTGACAAAATGAAACCAACCTAACCCCTGGTGAAGACAGCGCTAGGTTGATAGGTGCATTCTCCCACTGACACACATACCACCTCTCGGGGAGCTGCAGCGCCTACACAGAGGGGAGAACCCCTCCCGTCGGTGCAGATAACGTCTTCACTGAAGCGCTTTGGCTCAGCTGCAGCGGTGTTGCTGTGCCACTGTGGCAGTTTGGGTGTAGAGAAGAAGCCCACACTGTATGGGAAAACCTCTCACCCCTCCCAACTTCCTCTCTCAGTCCTGTCCCTGTTGTGACATTAATTTGAGCATGCTGGGCACCTTGTACAAGACTAAGGGGAGATCCAGCAGCTAACAATAAGAACACACATAGAATTGGCTACAGACAGCAATGAGACCAAGTTAACTTAACTTTAGGAAACATGTTAAAACCACTAAAAAGAAATTCTGAGCAATGCTAGTATTGAAGTTACTAAGGTTTGTAATTGCTCTGGAATTCTAAAAGGAGAAATGCAAAGACACCGAGTATGTAGTGAGCTACCATGAAGACTAAAAGTAGCATCAATCCTTAAAGGCACTAGTGCTTATTGAATTGAATTGCAGAGTGAGCATATCTGATAATATACATGCGTGACCCACTGGTCAGTGTGTGTTATGAATTACCCTCGGTGGAGGCTGTGAGTCGGTTACAGGCTCCATCTAGAGCCTGGAGCTTTTGTTCAACCTGAAGGCAATTGAGCATTTAGCTCTGGAGGGTTCTGGTTCAAACCACAGAGTACTGGTCCCAGAAGGCATGACAGCCTTTGTGCTCAAAAGTGCCTCTTTCCCACGTAACCCACAGGAGCAATTTTATCCTCAACATGGCTCCTCATGTTTGCAGCATCTGGACCTAGATGTTCTTTAACACAGGTCCAAGAATGCTGCAAAGCACCTGGTTGTCTGAAATTCTCAAATGTTCATCACTGTGTTCATTTCCAGTTTTTCACACTGTGTCATTCTGGATGGACTGTGCAGTGAGGTCCAGGTTACAACTTGAGTTTAATTGTTCTTCCATTTTTGAGTGGAATGATTTAAAAATACCTTTTTCTCTATGGGAAAATCATGATTATAACCATACTTTGTGGGTGCAGCTTACCTTCTCATCATCAGACTTGGCCAGTGTCTCCGTTTCTCCAGTTGGGTTGCTGGTTTAGCGCCCCTCCCTCCCCCTCCCCCACCGCCCACACTGAACCAAAATCTCTCTGACCTGGGGGAAAATAACATTAAAAATAAAAACACAAAACCCTCTGGGCTACAGATGCTTCCTCGGGGGCTGAGTGACCATTTCTTCCCCTCGGCTGCTTCCACGTAGGGCTCCCAATTCTACTCTGCTCAGCTTGTCTCTAAGCTTATCTCAGTTTGCTTTTACAGGCTTCATTTTTAAGCCATTTCTTTTTGTCAACTCAGCCTCCCTGCTCTCTTTCTTGCCGGAGAGACTCACAACAGGTCCTACCAACTCCTCTCAGTCCAAGGAAAGGAGGCCTTTCAAATTGAGAAATGATATCCACAAAGGAGACCTTCCCAGAAAAGGAGAAGTATATAAGAAGAAGGCATTATAATGGAATGAGAATGGCAGCTTTCATTATGCTGAATGCTACCAAGAAAATTCCATGCTTCAATGTGTCCTCGGGTAGTTATTGAAATTAGGATCCTTCTGTCAGTGACTGTAAGATTGACATAACATTTTTGAAAGAATTAAAAGTATAAGTGTCAATCAGAAGCCGTATTGCTGGTTATTCTAATTTTTCTGTGACAGATTTGATCATTTTATACTGGGATACGACACACACACCCTTAACATAGCTCAATACTTGTACATGTTTCTTTTTGGTAAATTAAGCATTACTGTTGTAAAGAGCAGCCATTTTGATCTCATAAGTGCTGCACAATGATACAAAGGAGACGCACCCCCCATACTCTCTCCTGGGAAATATACTTTAGTCCTTCCCCGTTGTTTTCCATATTCCAAAATGAAACAATGATGTAAACGGACGCCAGACTGGCCACAGACATTGTCTGTATGATACCATGTTGGCAAGCCAGAGGGGCTTCAAAATGGGTGGTGGAGAGTAACTGCAATACATGAGCAATACATGGCTCACACGTTGCACTGAGAACTGTGGAGACTCTGGGCTGCTCTGGGTTGTGGACAGACCATAGGCAGCCTGAGTAAAGCAGCTATACGATTACTCTCACTCTAACATGGAAACCCCAGATAGTCCAGAATCAGGGCAGCACAGAATTTTCCTTTGTCCCATGTCAGGGTTGTGCCATGTGCTCTGAGCCTCCAAGGTCATTAAACAGCAGCTATAGAAATTTGAGACACAAATATTCTGTTTACACAGTAATGTCTCCCTTGTGGCATTCTGAACTTACCCATCTCCTACAGCAACTCAGCCCAAAACCACAACTTCCGATTCGTCTGTAATTGGTGGGACATGTATGCTGGCAGAAGCCCCAAGCACGATGACAATCACGGGTGTTATTGATACCCAGGGTGAATCCTGCACAAAGAAAAAGTGTGTTCATTTTCATTCACATATAACTGTAAACAAGGGCTGTGATTGCAGCATGATGGGCATTTCCCATTAGGTGAATTTCCAATTCACTGGGAAAGGCCAAATCAACCCAATTATCTTCCTGTGCCTGTGCCCAGTCAAAGGCTGCTCCTAAGAAATGAGCAGAGTGAGTTAATTCAGGTGATCTGCTGGCTTCCTGGCTGCAGGCTTCCGAACTGTAGCACTGAGCATGGGAGTCCTTCCCAGCCCCACACCTGTACAGGATGGAAAGCAGGCAGCTGTCTGCATCACCAACTCCTAAGAGTGGGGCAGTGGTTTTGCTGCCGTGGTTTTGACTCTTTCTGATTCCAAACACTGATGTACTAGGCAGTATCTAAATGCTGATTGGCTGAGCAGGGTTAAACCAGCTCAGCACTGGGTTGGGTGGCTGGTACTTTTAGAAAGAGAAGGGTTTAAACCAGTCCCTCCAGTCAGAATGCCTGATTGTCAGTGAGACTCGGCACAGACATTCTTGTGAAGACTCAGCACTTGGCAATACTGACTCAATGACCAATTGCCAGACTTAGACATTCCAGACAGGCTTGTCCTTCTGATCATGTGGCCCAAATGTCCTTTAGGATATTAATATTAGACGATTTTAAACTAGATTTTAGCTCTGCTTTCCTTAAAGTATCCACTGTGACATTCCCCAGGGTAGAATCTGGACCAGTGAACAGCCGTATTCCCTCAGGTCTCCAACCTGCAGTGCCTCCTACATTGCTCCGCTGTGAAAGCAACCACTTCTGGTCCTGCTCATGCACAGCCCCTAGCATGGAAATTCACTCCCAGCTGAATTAGAGGAAAACTTCCAGCAAGACTCTCCTGAATTATCCTGCAGAGCAACACCAGCCAATTCCCAGTGTCAGCCTCATCCCCCAGAAATGTGCATCTTGTACTGATCAGTATCCTCCTGGACAATACAAGCTCATAGGAAGTCTGTTATTTCATCTGAGGAATAGGATATGCATAAACCCTGCTATCTCAAGTGAAGGTTCCCAAACTCTTCAATCCAAACACTTGAGTCCCCTAGAACAAAGGGTATTTTCATTGGGTTAGGCTAGAGGAAGAGGACACAAGCTGAAAATGTCCAGTCTTTTTAATCTCTCTTCATACGGAAGCTGTTCCATACCCTTAATAATTTTAGTTGCCATTGTCTGTCACTTTTCCAATACTAATATATCTTTTTTGAGATGGGGCAACCACATCTGCACACAACATTCAGCATCTGCACACAACATTTAATTACCATGGATTTATAAAGAGGCATCATGATATTTTCGGTCTTATTACCTATCCCTTTCCTAATGGTTCCTAACATTCTTTTAGTAGTTTCTGTTAGTGCCGCTGTGCGTTGAACAGATGTTTTCAGAGAACTCTCCACAATGATTCCAAGATCGCTTTTTTGAGTGGTAACAGCTAATTTAGACCCAATCTTTTTAGATATATAGTTGGGATTATGTTTTCCAAAATGCATTACTTTGCATTTATCAACATTGAATTTCGTCTGCCATTTTGTTGCCCAGTCACCCAGATTTATGAGATTCCTTTGTAACTCTTCACACTCTGCTTTGGACTTCACTATCTTTGAGAAATTTTGTGTCATCTACTGTTTACCCCTTTTTCCTGATCACTTATGAATATTTTGAACAGTACTGGTCCCAGTACTGACCCATGGGGGACACCACTATTTACCTCTCTCCATTCTGAAAATTGACCATTTATTCCTAACCTTTGTTTCCTTTCTTTTAGCCAGTTACCAATCCATGAGAGCACAATCCCTCTTATCCCAGGAATGCTTATTTTGCTTCAGAGCTTTTGGTGAGGGACCTTGTCAAAGGCTTTCTGAAAGTCTAATTACACTATATCCACTGGATCACCCTTGTCCACGTTTGTTTACCCCCTCAAAGAATTCTAGTAGATTGGTGAGTCATGATTTCCCTTTCCAAAAACCATGTTGGCTCTTCCCCAGCTCATCGTATTCATCTATGTGTCTGATAATTCTGTTTTTTACTATCGTTTCAACCAGTTTGCCTGGTACTGAAGTACCTTTGTGATCATCTAGTCTGAAGGGACTACCCCAAAATATTTCTTAGAGGGTATCTTCTAGGAAACCCCGCCCCCCAATATTTCTTGATTTAAAAACTTTCCAGGATGGAGAATACATAGGTAAATTGTTCCAATTGTTAATTACTTTCACTGTTAACAATTTACATCTCGTTTCCAGACTGAATTTGTTTAGCTTCAACTTCCAAGCACTAGATCACAAAATACCTTTATTGTCTTGATTGAAGAGCCCATTATTAAATAGTTTTCATCATACATGTACTTAGAAATTGCGATCAAGTCACCCTTTAACATTCTCTTTGTTAAGATAAAGAGATTGAATTTTCTGAGTCTATCACTATAAGGCATGTTTTCTAATCCTTTCATCATTCCTGTGGCTTTTCCCTGAACCCTCTGCAACTGATCAACATTCTTCCTGAAGTGTGGACACCAGAACTGGAAACAGTACTCAAGATGTGGTCACATCTGGAGCGAAATAGAGAGGTAAAATAATCTCTCTAATCCTACTCAAGATTTCCCTCTTTCTGCATCCAAGTTATGTATTAACCCTTTTAGAAACTTTCAGCTGATTACCAATCCACAACCCCCAAATCTTTTTTCAGTGTCACTGCTTCCCAGGATGGAGTCCCTCATCCTATAACTGTGGCCATCCTTCTTTGTTCCTATATCCGAACATTTAGATTTAGCTGTATGATTGTTAACTTGTTCCTGGTTTACCAAGTGATCCAAATCCCTCTCTATGAGTGCCCTGTCCCTTAATTTTTGTCACCTGATAACTTTATAGGTGATGATTGTATGGGGCTTTTTTCAGCTCTTTTAAAAAAAGTTTAACTAGTGTCGTAGGACTCCACTAGGTAGAACGTTGGTGATAGTATTATAGGTCATAGTTCAGCCAATCTGATTGCATCTTAATAGGAACATTAAAGACAGCTTTCTCACCGCAGGACTATTCTCCAGTGAAATGTGAAGTATCTGCTGAAAACCATACAACTCTTTTGAAAAAAAAAAGCTGAAAAAATTATGATACACAATTTTTAGAAATCTTAATACAGACTCACCATTGTCCTTCTATATTCTCCCTTCATTTCATTAAGATCTTACCTGGAGAGCTTTGCAGCACCAGGAAAAAGACAGCAAAGAGCAGGTAGAGAATCTTCATGGCTGAAGTTTGGCTGTTGCTAGAAAGAAGACACTGCAAGATAGAGAGGAGATGGAGAGTCTCTATTTATGGGCTACCAGGGATTGTGAAATGGTGATCTGCTGAAATCTTTTTTGAAGCATGTGACATTTACTAAATTTGTGCTGCAATCTGTTTATAATTATCATCATAATTATAATTTATACAAATATCAGAGGGGACCGTGTTAGTCTGGATCTGTAAAAAGCAACAGAGAGTCCTGTGGCACCTTTAAGACTAAAGGATGTATTGGAGCATAAGCTTTCGTGGGTGAATGCCCACTTCGTGGATGCATTTGACGTTCACCCACGAAAGCTTATGATCCAATACATCTGTTAGTCTTAAAGGTGCCACAGGACTCTCTGTTATAATTTATACAGCGTCATAAACATTCTGGAGAATTTCAGGGAAACACAGTAGTCAAGTCCCTGCCTTGTGGAAGTTACAATATGAGTATTTACAACTAGCAAATATCTACTGCCTGATCGAAAGCTCTCTGAAAAAATGGAAAGCCTCCTATTAAATTGAAATGAGGGTCCTTTCGCAGAGAAGAATTTCAGAACACAACTATACCTTGGAAGCATTTATGCTAGGGCATGTGCATATTGTTTTTTTACAATATTTAATCAATATTTTACTTGTATTTAAGGAAATTTACTAATTTCATGCAATAAACCCATTCCAAAGAGGTTAAAAATCCTTTTAAAGATAGATTTATGATAAATAAAGTGAATAACATTATAAATACTGTGTTCCAGGATTCCATGGATTTTTTGCTGTGTATCTAAATTGAGGAATTTTACATTTAGTGATGGTAGAAAACCATGAGGTTTCCCTTTCTTTTTTCTCTCATAACAAGCATCAGCCTTAATGATAATTATGTAAAGTAGAGACATAAAATGTTGATGCATCAAACATGGGGAAGCCAGTGGCATTTGCAGGTGCCAAGCACCTCTCAGGATTTGTCTCATTCTTTCAGGACAGAGAGAACAAGAAGTGATTGGGCTAAAACTGCAGACAGGGAAATATAAGAACATTTCTAAGGGTTCTATAGAACTGTATGACACCTCCAAGTTCCCTGCGGGATTCATTCTAACCGGGTTCAGAGCCTACAAAATACAAACACCCGCAAAAAGTTTCACAGACCCCTTCATAGACCCCCTCCTATTCACCTTCTTCCTCTTTCCCCCCATTTCCTCCCGTTTGGAAGCACCAGATAGAAAAGTTGAGGGGAATGAATGAAGAATGAGAATCCATGGGGAGGAGGACATCCATAGGGCAATAGGGAGTGTGACAGGGCAGTGAGCTGTCCCTCTCATCTCCCAGTCAGTGCCCTCTATTTCAACTGTCTCTCTGTTGTTGGAAGGTGCTGGTCTTTTCACCTGCTACATTCTCCACAGAGAAAGGTCAAGGGGAACTGGATGTTTCTCTTCCAAGGGGGGACACAAGGAGCGGGCACGTCAGCCTGACTGCCACCTCAAACCTATTATTTCTCTGTTATGTTCTTGCCATTCACGCAGAGAAGTTAGATAAAAACAGATAGAGCCACTATTAATAATTGCTTTATTTTCTCCTGTATGATTTATAAATATACTGTGGTTAAGGGTATGAACTGTATGCTACTATTCGAGTTTTAAAGATGGTATTTGATTCTATTGATCTAGACAATCTTTGGGCAAAATTAAGAAGGATGGGTATCGATCTAAGACTTCTGAACATTTTGGAGGCTCTGCACCAGAGTGATGTGTGTCAGGTAAAGGCAATGGAGAATGTTTTCCCAGTGGCTTGGGGAGAACACCAGGGATGCCTTCTAGCACCTCTAGCTATTAATTTATATATTAATGATACAGTGGATGTTATAAAGGAAAATTAATTTTCTCCACCACACATTAAAGGTAGACTTATCTCGGTGTTACTATATTCTGATGACATGGTTGTTTTATCGCAATCTCCATGAGGCATCTTCTGGCTGTTATCTCAATTTTCCTCTTATTTTAACTTCCAAGACCTGGTTCTCATTTATAATGAGACCAAGTCACGATTTCTGGGAATAAGCATCCGCAGCTGACTCAAGCTCGTGGGGCTGTGGCGGTTTCATTGCTGTGTAGACTTCTGGATCTGGCTGCAGCCCAAGCTTTGGGACCGTCCCACCTCACAGAGTCCTAGAGCCCAGGCTGTAGCCCCAGTCCAGACATCTACGCAGCAGTGAAACAGCCCCACAGCCTGAGGCCAGCCACGGGTGTCTAGTTGCTGTGTGGACATTCCCTCTGAGGTCACATTTGGATTAGGGGATCAAATTTCAGCCTTAGAGATCAGCTATGCTACTGTAGCTCTTGTAATGTAGACAAACCCTAAGCGTCTAGCCCTTAATACTCACAGCTCTGCTTCACTTGGTGAAAAACTAACCGTTATCAGGGGTACAGTTGTTCTACCTCATTGATCCTACTTGGCCTCCAAGTGAGCACTGACTCCATTACAGAAGTTTGGAAATTTCCTTCAGTTTCCCTGTCTGCAGCTGTAGCCCAGTCACTTCTCATTCTCTTTATCAGTGATTATTCATATAGTATACCACATGATTTGTTTGTAATTAGAAAGCTGATACACTCTGTTGATATGTTGTGAAACCAATGGAAAGGGAAAACCTGTAAAGTGAAGCCCATTGAAATCTCATAAGTGCTATTTGGCCATTTCGCCTGATGAACCCTTCGACTGGCATTTTGAAGAGATCTCATAACATAGGTAGCCATCCTTCTTAGTAGCAGATGAAGTGTAGAGAATAACCAGTAAAGGGTACAGAGAGGAGAGCTGTTTTCTTCTTCTGTGCCATTAATGTTACCAGTATTATTAGTGAGTGAAATGACTTTATGTTGCAGTATGATGAACTATTATCTATATCTAAATCTATATCTATATATCTATCTATCTATCTATATAATTTTAAAGAGAAATATATCTATCTATATATCAATATATAGATATATAGATAGATATATTTCTCTTTAAAATTCACCAGTCCCTACCATACCCCACGAGACATATACCCCATCAATGATGATTCCTTTTTTACAATTATACTTTGAGACCTATCAGTTAGCCAGCTTTTAATCCATTTAATGTATGCCATGTTAGTTTTATATATATTTTTTAATCCAAATGTCATGTGGTACCAAGTTAAATGTCTTACAGAACACTAAGTGTATTGTATCAACAATATTATCTTCATGACCCATACTGGTAGTCTCATAAAAATATATATTAAGTTAGTTTGACAGGATTCTTTTCCATAAACCCATGCTGATTGGCATTAATTCTGTTACCTGCCTTCAATTCTGTATTAATCCTGTCTATATCAACTATTCCATTATCTTTCTTGCGATTGATGTCAGACTGAGAAGCCTATAATTACCCAGGGCTTCCTGTTCACCCGTTTTAAGTACTGGCACAACAATAGCTTTGTACCAGTCTTCTGCAACTTCCCCAGTGTTCAAGACTTATTGAAAACCAACATTAATGGTCCAGCCAGCTTCTCAGCCAACTCCTTTGAAATACACAACTTTCTCCAAAAAGCTCTCCATACTCAGTACTCTCAGATTACCTGGGTAATGAAACTTCCTCAAACTGCAGACACCTGCAGACACCTCTAGGTAGATTTTAATTTTCTATATTGTTTCTAAAAGGTACATTATGCTGCCACATCAAGTCCTAGCTTGATCTTGTCTATCTGCTATGGACTTCTAGGAATAAAGCAAATAATACAGAAAAAACTGATAAAAGGTGAATTTACTTCACAAGTGAGTGAGATTTTGTGGTTAGCTCAGCTAGAAACTGTTGCTGTTACTCAATCTAACTCCTCTGTGAGCCACAGATGCAGCATCTGCTATTAGACATGTTTTAACGACTTAGCCCTAAGTTCTGCAAAGGATTCTTGATCATCCCTGGACATAGATGACACCATTAAAAATACTAATAACTTGGGACCAAACTCTGTGTGTGTGTGTGTGTGTGTGTGTGTGTATTACTTGTGCACCTTGTTCATACAGCATTGATTAATATTCTTAGTGTATTTTTTTTATTTTTCCTATTTTTATGCATCCATCCCATTAAAAAGATGTCTCCAATCTTTGAAAAATCACAGAATTAACTTCATAATATTGAGGATACCGTGAGTCATGAATATATGTATGTGGTTTGGAGCATCATGTGGTGTATAAGAATTGAATATTATCCTTTTAAACTGTTGGGATCCCTCCAGTCGGCTTCCATGTTTCCTACTCATGTAGCCATCAAAATTATTGGAGCAGAAGTCTCCATGGGAAGTCAGGCCTAGTATTTTTGTACCCAGTAATAAAGACAGTTCTGTGGAATGCAGCGGGGTCTGTGTGATTTTCCTGTAGCCTTTGTGTGTCATAGAGAGCAAGGGCACAAGAGGTCCCTCTAAAATGACTTTGACAGTCTTTGCCATGACAAAGCCGGGATCTGAACATGACCATAGTTGATGGAGATCCCAGCTAGTCAGCAGAGCTGGCTCCAGCAGAGCTCAGTCTTCATTTAGGCTCCTGTCCCTCCCTCTGAAGATCCATCAGTCTCTCTGTGGATTGGGAGGGCAGCGCCCCCCCTTGGGAGCCTGCTGAAGAGAGGAGATGCGGGCAGCCAAGTAGCCTGAAGAGAGAAGGGAGGGAGAGGCCGTTGGGGCCCCTTGAAAACACCCTTGAGGTGTGAGGCAGGGGAGATGTGGGGTTTGCGGATTGGGAGTTAGATGAACCTGAGGTGGGTTGAAGGAGAAGAAGGAGGGGGGTTATGAAGAGGAAAGAGACATGTGGTGGGATCAGGTGAATCAGAAGCACATTGTGTGGAAATTAGAGGGGATAGAGTTACATGGGGGGGGATTCGGGTAACTGGCACATGTGGGTGGGACTGTGGGGACTCAGAGGCACACAGAAGGGATTTGGGGGGCACCAAACTGACCTGGCCCTTGTTTGGGGAATATATTGGAGAGCCGGGGCTTGGAATTGTGTGTGTGTGGCGGGGCGGGGGGGCGGAGGATCTTTCTGAAGAGGGAACTAGGAGCCAGGAATTAGAATTGGAAGATCAGACAGTGATGGGAGCAGTTTGCATAAGGACTAGGTCTGTGCCATTTCCTGCCCAGGCATAGATGAGAGATGGGGGATAGGAGGTGCTGAAGGGGATGGGCCTGGTGGGTTTATAGGGAGGGAGAGGACATCCTCTGAAAACATGGAAACCCCCTTATTTCCCCTGGGCTTGGCAATAGGAGAACCTGTTGTAGAGTGTCTGGCATTGGAAAGGAGATTTGTGTGCTGTAGTGTTCCCAGGTGGGGTTACATAAAGGCTTTTTTTGGAGGGAATAAGTCCCAGGTGTTGAGGGGCTGGAAAAGTGAGAGCTAGGATGTAGCCACTCTAGGGAGAGTGGTGCCCTCAGAGCTGTATAGATACCAGTGTGGAAGAGAAGGGGGAGGGTTGTGTAGGTAAGGTGCTGACAGCGAATTAATGAGTAGTACAGAGGGGGCATACAATGCAGAGGGCCAAGCACGGACACCCCTTGGTGTTTTCCTTTAGTTCTTCATTATAATAAGAAGACTGGAAATCTGGCTACCATGTGTGGTAAATGGAAAACTGTGTTAAAATACATTTGATCCTCTTTATTTTAGGGAGCAGCCTGCTTTGTCTCTATCTGTTTTGGAGTTCTTTTGTGTTATTGTTCTGAATTCTAAGAAGTAGCGTTACATTGCAATCTTCCAGCAAGATAATTTTGTTTTACCTCTTTTCCATTTGTATGCTATGAAAATAGTACCATGGAGCAATGAGATAGGGTTTATAAATAAAGCTGTGAGAGAACCCACTTCTCTTAAAAACAACAAACGAAATGGATTAGTAACAGTGATAGAAAATAAATACTGATCTGTCCATGTGAGCGTGTAGAAACACAAACAGTTGCCTTGACCACTGTGGCCCAATCACACATGTGTGGATTTAACATTCAATAGGGATTATTGTTTTTATTTTTTAATTTCCTTTCATTTAAAAAATGGATTTCCAATCAGAAGGACAACAGCAGGTTCAGACCTCTTCCACCATGACAAATGGGCAGTTGTTAATTTTGTGTTTTCACCACAATTAGATTTTATTATAAGTGGGGGAATCAATCTGTTTCTGGGTGATCAAAGTCTCCTGTTTGGATTTCCCCAGATCCCGGGGTACTTTGAATCCCCTAGAAGTAAAATGTCTCTGTGCTTCTATAATTTGCATATGGGACGAAGCTGAGAGGGGTTGCAAGCACTTTGGAGGTCGGGATTAGAATATAAAAGGACCTTGCTAAAATGAATAATTGCTCTTAAAAAATATAATGGAATTCAATAAAGTACTTCACTTAGGAAGGCAAAATTAAATGCCCAACTCTAAAATGGAGAATAACTGGCTAGGTGGTTGTACTGCTGAAAAGGATCTAGGGGCTATAGTGGATTATAAACTGAATATGAGTCAACAATGTGATGCAGTTGTAAGAAAAGGTTAATATAACTCTGCAGTGTATTAACACAAGGATCGTATGTAAGACATGGGAGGTAACTGTCCTGCTCTGCCCAGCACTAGTGAGGCCACATCTTGAGTGCTGTGTCCAATTCTGGGTGCTCACTTAAAGAAGGATGTGGGCAAATTGGAGAGAGTCCACAGGAGAGCATCAAAAAAGGATCAAATGTTTGGAAAACCTGATCTGGGAGAAGAGGTGAAGATACCTGGGCATGTTTAGTCTTTTGGAAAGAAGACTGAGGGGGAGGATAACAGTCTTCAAATATGTAAAGGGCTGTTATAAGGAGGATGGTGATCAACTGTTTTCTAGGTCCACTGAAGGTAGGACAAGAAGTAATGGGCTTAATTTTCAGTAAGGGAGATTTAGGTTAGATATTAGGAAAACTCTGTAATTAAATTAAACTCCAGAATAGTCTTCCAAGGGTGGTTGTGGAATCCCCGTCATTAGAGATTTTTAAGAACAGATGGGGCAAATACAGAGTCATATCGTTTGACCAAATAACACAAGACAGGGAGCTGAACGAGAAGTGGCCTGCAGAAGTAAGTTGCTGACCGGAGCTAAACCAATAAATGTTCGTTATATGTCCTAAGATGTTTTTGCACAAACCACTGTGGCCTAACGTGTCCTATGCAAACTGGGATGGCACAAGATGTTTTGCACAAAGATGATGGAATTTCCCAGAGATGAAGTTGCAACAATTCCAACGTTCATATTGAAGTTGGACATTTCAAATCTTCACTAGAACCATGGGTCACTTTCTGATCAGCGCCCCTGCAGTTTTACCAAGTAGAAACCAAGCCTTCAGAGTCTGTATGAATCAGACAGGTTTGTTCAAACTGTCAGTCACTGAAGCAAAAATATCTGGCTGAGAGAGACAGCAAGTTGGGATGTTATCATCTGGCTACTGAGAGCCCCCTGCAAGTCAGGCAACTGCTAAAGTCACATCATGAAGTCAGATAATCCCCGTAATAACTCTTCCTTTAAAATACTATCTATGGAGATGCCTGTGAGATCCAGAAAGAGAAGAAAACAGTTGTCATAACCCCTGAGTCAATGAACTACCTGAATGATCTTTCTAACTATCTTCAGAAACCACTCAGGGCTCTAGTGAAGCTATGCTGGAGAACACGCCTTCCTGCCTATTATAATGGAGAAGTAGCACTAATGCATGTGATTTATTTATCCAAACGAAAATGTGGTAATTTTAAAAGTATCTGAGTTAAAATCAATTTACAGGATAATTCCAGTTATCCAAATTCCCTTTATCCAGACATACTAGTTATCCAAATGAACAGTGTGTGTCCCCTGTAGGGCTGTGTTAGTTAATCACCTGTTGACTAACTCATATTATGTCTGTGGGAACTTTAATTTGGGAGGATTTCTGGAATTAGGGATGCGGACAGCAAGAAAAGGGATCGGAAATGAGGGAGAAGGTGGGGAGGAGAGAAAAGAAGGGACAAGGAAGAGAGTGAATAGGTAAGGGGGAAAAGGGTGTTAAGATGAAAACTGAAAGGAGAAGTGTTCAGGGAGAGAAAGGAGAGGAGGTTACAGGAGAGCAGGGCTGGAGGGTGGGGAAGGAAGGGAGGCAGAGAGGAGGGTAAAGGAGAGAAAAGGAAAGTAGGAGGGAAGAGCACAGGGAATTTGGCCAGCACTTTTATTAACATCCCCCTCGTGTTATTAACATTCCCTGCTCTCCTTTCCAAAGAGATTCCCAGCAGGTCCTACCAACTCCGCTTGGACTGTGGAGAGCAGCCCTTCATACCCAGCAGGCTTTCTTAGCAACCTACACTTCCCATGATTGCTGGACTACAAGTCCGAGAATTCAAGAGATTCACCTGGGTTCACCCTAAAGGAGAGTTACGTCATGTCTTCGTTGCTGCCTCCTGTCTCTGCTGCCACTTGCTGCTTTCTGCTACTGGTTCCACCGCATACCCCAGCTCTTAGCGATTTCACAGGGTAGCCTGGAACCTTCCTACTACTGCAGCCTCTGCCTTGTGTCCCAGCACCACACTGTCCCTGGGCTATAGCTAAGGCTCCATCTCTAGATCTGCTCGTAAATGATTTCATCTCTAATAATCACCGAGGAGAAATCATTGAATTGAATCTTTTCAACGCTGTCTTTAAACACTGGGGAGAAAAAAGGATTCATTAGTAACAAGCACTCTTTATACAGAGTCCATACTACCCAATAGAAACAACTGTCCAAGGTCCTCCTGACTTTTTCATAGGTTTGGTATCACTCCCCGCTCCTTAGTGAGTGAGGTTACTGTTACCCATTCAAATAGGGCATGGTAAGAGCAGTTCTGCTGCTGTTTATTTATGCAATAAGGATAACAAGATTTCATTACCCCAGCATTGTACACTAACATGAGTTTTCACCCAAACCAGCAGTAAGCAGGGTCTGAATGAACTCTCCTCTGACACCTAGTGACAGTCTGGTTCAAAAGACTTAAGGAGCAGACTGTATTTACATAAACACACAACTTTGCCTAGGGGCTCAGCACACAGATCTGTATTGCCAAATTGAACAATTTTGGCTATTTGGGGTTAAAATTAACTTTAGTGTTGAATGGAAGGGTAATGAAATGTTTTTATCCTTAGTGTATGAGTAAAGGGAAGCAGAACTGTACTTAGCAAGCCCTAACTGAGGGGGTGACCCTAACTTGAACAACACTTGTTAAGTGGTGGCCCGTGATGCCAAATTCAAGCAAGTGCTAGACAGGATCAGAGACAGATGTTCCTTTCTTATGAATGGGGGTTAGTTTAAAGTGTTCTAGAAGCTGTTTGATTCTTCCTTCTGTATTTAAAGACTGAGATGAGTAGCCTCTTTTGAGTGTCATACTTCTTCCTCAGTAATTACTTAATCTGAATTTACTGATGAGTTCATTTAAGGGGACTGGCTGTTAAAAGTGATATGGAGATAGCATTTTGGTTAAAAGCAGTGTAGAAAAGACAGCTGTAGAGAGGTTTTCTATTAGTCAGTGAAAATGCAGAGACTTGGCCTAAGTGGAGGAACCTCAGAATATAATGCTGTGGAGAGAAGTGGCAGTGATGGGCTCTGCAGAGACACTGATGCGCAGAGGTGGAGGCATCACTCAACCACCCTCTCTCCTCAGGGCAGAAGGCAAACCCACCCAAACACACACCTGGACTCTGGGGACATTGTTGATCTTAGACAACAAACTATGAGTAGGGGGCTGTGGAAGGAAAAAAGGATTGGCATGTTAAAGAGACATTCGTTTGTTGAGCTTTCACACCACAAGGTGGGAAACTGAGAAAAGGGACACTGCTCAAGATACTGTAGGGTGAGTGTTTTACTTATTAGTTGTGTACTTTCAAATCCTTGTTGGAGGGTGTTCCTAAATTAATGTTGTGTTTACTTCTTTAATAACCGTTTTCTTTTGCTATAGATACTCAGTTCTTGCGAGAGGGGAAGTATTGCCTCTTAGTGGCAAGGTGTAGTGTTTATTTTTCTTAGATTAGTGGGTGGGGTCTCAAGCAGGTTCTCTATTGTATTGTTAAGAGGAAGCCCTTGATATTGAACCCAGCCTTTGATGTGGCCTACACCACATGGCCAAAATTGATCACTTTCACAAAGCAGGGCTGTCTGCTTATTACCTAGGGAGAATGGATGTGCCTATTGAAATACAGTCTTCTCCTGCGATCTTTTCCCCTATTGGTTTGGAGAGAAAAGCCTTGCCAGGTATGCCTGACTTTCTTTCTTTCTTTCTTTCTTTCTTTCTTTCTTTCTTGTTGATTGAATTATATACTTAGTTGCTGAGTCATACACAATAAATATAATGTATTTGAATTTCTCCAGAGAATTTATTCCAGTCAAATGGACATTCATATAGGGAGAAAGGCCTTTGTTTTATATTGTAGAAGGTGATACATTCAATTGATATGTTGAGAAGTGAAAATCTCTAGAAATGAATCCAAATGAAATGTTATAAAGTCTAAACAACCAAAAGGCCTGATCAGCTGCTTGCTGACAATTGCACAGATATAGCTTAATTTATGAGGTGACCCTACCATAAGGAGGGTGTGAATGAACTCTCCGCTGGCATGTAGTGACTAACTCTGGGAAAAGATCTCAGGAGAAGACTGTAATTGCATAGACGCACCTATTTTATAAGAACAGTCCTGATATTTGGAGCTTTTTCTTATATAGGCACCTATTATCCCCAACCCCATCCCAATTTTTCACACTTGCTATCTGGTCACCCTATTCAGCAGTGAAGAGAAGACATTGGTTACCTGATTTCCAGCTGACACACCTACAGCCTCAAAACCTACCTGACTCCTCCCTCCACACATGGAGTAGATGGGGCCCTGACTCCCACCTTCCCAACTATCAAGCCCTCCCTGCCTCATCAGACAGGACTCGAGCACGTCACACTCCCCAACCCCTCCTTCCCCCACCACCATTTCCTTCTAATGCCAATTTGCTCTGTTCAGTGTGGGGGTTGAGAACTTCGGTACATCTGGTGAAAGGAGAGATTACGGTCTCCTCGTTAAGGGAATGATTGGGAAGTTGGAATCTATCTACATTTCTAATGTGCCCTTTACTTACCCCTGGCTGTGAGTGCTGTGTGCTAACCATTAGACCAAGGTGGCCGAAGACAGCTGCTCCTCCATATGGAATGTCCGCCTGGGAGTGGGAACCAGCACAATCATGGAAAGAGGCAGCCTTTACTTAGTTAGGTCTGTGATGAGACATTCTGTTTACAGCCCCCATTTCTGAATTTTCTCTGTTTGATCCATTGGCAGAAGTTTATTTCTGACCACTATTGGTCTGACATTATCAAGGATCCAAGAGTAAATACCACAATGTACAGAAAAGAGGGAAGTATGGTAAGAGACCACCCTGGCTTAACCAGAAGATCTCCCATGACTTGAAATTGAAAAAAAAGACTCACACCAAAATTGGAAACCAGGTCAAATTACGAAGGAAGAATATATAGAATGAAAGGAGCTAGCTAATATTTTGGGTTTGGTCCCCAATTGTGGTGTCAAAAAATGACCTTCTCAGCAAAAATTACGGGTGGGTAGGTGGGGGGTGGGGGGGGCGTGTTTCAGATTCTCGTGTCTATACACAGACACTGTAAAACTGTTTGTGGGAGATTTTTCCGTACCCCTGTTTATCTGCATCCCCATCCAAGGAAGAAACAATAAGTTTGTCACCATCACATATGATAAAGCTCGTTATGTCCCTGTCAGTAAACACCACATTGACACCATCACCACTGAAATACAGACAGACCAGAACAGACACGTCCGATTTTGCTTTGTGAAAGTGGCCATCAAGCTGCACCTGTGCTCCCAGAGACAGCAGGGCTTTTAAAAAGCAAAACACTACGGTGACCCTAAACTATTATGGAGACCATCCCACCCCAGCTACAGAAACTATTACAATGTGAGGCTGGATATGCCCCTCCTGGATATCACAGAGCCCCTGAGATGTACTTTCCACATGTTAAAAGAGAGAGATTTTAATCACCAGACTTCGGTTCACTGCAGGCTGAAGAGTGCACTAAACCCAACTAGACTTGTTCCAAATAGCCCCTACAGAGACCAGCATCAAGAAAAGCCTCTACAGCTGCTCCCCTTGAATTTCTTATAGCAGGGAATGGCATAGATTATATGCATTTAATAAACATGCTACTGATGTTTGCTGTAATATTGTAAAGAAAGATGGAACCACTCTCAACAGGGGGTTTATGGCCTCCGGGTGAATTACCATGTGGCCTCTATTTGCAGTCAGTTGGATGCCATGTTGGCAGACTACCTCATAAGCCAAAGCAATAATGATGAATCCAAAGGTTATAAACTGTGGATTATATCAGTAGAGCTTTTTTTAAAAGAAAGTACAGGTGGTCCTGGCACTGTCTGGATCAGGTGGAGGCCTGCTTAGTGCTAATGCTAAGACAAAAACAGAAAATGTGGAAATGGCAGAAGTGCTAATGACCTTTTTGTTTCGGTTTTCACCAAGAAGGTTAGTAGCAATTGGACGTCTAACATAGTGAATGCCAATGAAAATGAGGGAGGATCAGAGGCTGAAAGAGGGAAAGAACAAGTTAAAAATTACTTAGACAAAGTAGATGCCTTCAAGTCACCAGGGCCTGAAGAAATACATCCTAGAATAGTCAAAGAGACGACTGAGGAGATAACTGAGCCATTAGCGATTACCTTCAAAAAGTCATGGAAGACAGGAGAGATTCTAGAGGATTGGGAAAGGGCAAATATAGTGCCTATCTATAAAAAGGGAAATAAGGACAAACCGGGGAGTTACAGACCAGTCAGCTTAACTTCAGTACCCAGAAAGATAGTGGAGCAAATAATGAAGCAATCAATTTACAAAACCTAGAAGATAATAAGGTGATAAATAACAGCATGGATTTGTCAAGAACAAATCATGTCAAATCAACCTAACAGCTAAAAGGGTAACAAGCCTTGTGGATAGGGAGAAGGTGATAGATATGACTTTAGTAAGGCTTTTGATACTGTCTTGCATGACCTTCTCATAAGCAAACTAAAGAAATACAACCAACATGGTGCTACTATAAGGTGGGTGCATAACTGGTTAGAAAATTGTTCCCAGAGAGTAGTTAGCAGTGTTTCACAGTCAAGCTGGAAGGACATATCAAATGGGGTCCCACAAGGATCAGTTCTGGGTCTGGTTCTGTTCAATATCATCATCAATGATTTAGATAATAGCATAGAGAGTATATTATAAAGTTTGCAAACAATACCAAGCTGGGAGGGGTTGCAAGTACTTTGGAGGATAGAATTAAAATTCAAAATGATCTGGACAAACTGGAGAAATGGTCTGGAGTAAACAGGAGGAAATTTAACGAGGACAATTTAAAATACTCCACTTAAGAAGGAACAATCAGTTGCACACATATAGAATGGGAAATGACTGCCTAAGAAGGAGTACTGCAGAAAGGGATCTGGGAGTCACAGTGGATCACAAGCAATGAGTCAATAGTGTAACACTGTTGAAAAGTCATCATTCTTGGATATATTAGTAGGACTTCTCTAAGCAAGACACAAGAAGTAATTCTTCCACTGTACTCCACGCTGATTAGGCCTCAACTGGAGTATTCTGTCCAGTTCTGGGAAAGATGTGGACATTTCAGTAAAGATATTGACAATTTGCAGAAAAGTAACAAAAATGATCAAAGGTCTAGAAAACATAAACTATGAGGGAAGATTGGAAAGAAATGGGTTTGTTTAGTCTGGAGAAGAGAAGACTGAGAGGGGACATTATGTAGGGATATTAAAGAAGGTACTAACAGTGATTCCCCCAAGTGACAATGCCCCCCTCATAATTTGTCCCACTTTAAAATCCAACAGGTTCACCAAGTACAAAAATCTCTTGGGTCTTCTGTTAAAACTTTAACTTCTGTTAAAGCTACTGTCTGTAGAAACCATTGATTGTATCTATCCTGTGAAAGATACTTTATTACTATGTAAAACTTACAAACAAGTTAATTGACTTTGTTCTTGAAGTAATTGATACAAGGTAAACAAACACTATAAGCCGTTAAGTGACTTTCACTTCATTGTAACAGCTCCTAGGAAGAAGACCCCCACCCTCTGTGATTAAAGGGTCGGGAGTCTCAAATGAATTAGCACACCCCCCGAAAGTGGTGGAGACAGTAAATTAAAATATGGTTAAGATATGGAATGTATGTTGATGAATGCTTGATGTACATGAATGGTTAGGGAGGTGCCAGCCTAGAAAGGGAGTATCCATCGGCCGAAGAATGTGTCAAGTGAACTACCAGACAACCCCCGGAGGGTAAACTGGGATCCACCCCATCACCTGGAAGGATGAGAAACACAAACTTTGGACATTGTGGAGCCACCAGGAATGTACCACTTTGGACAGGAATGTGCCATCTGCTGATTGAGTCAGCAACAGCAGGATGAAACAGCTCCCATAGACTAACATAGGAATTAATTCCTATAAGAATGGACTCTCAAGACTGAGGATTTTGAGCCTCTGGTTCTGCTGCCAATCTCCAGGAGCATCAGGTGCACCTGACACAGACTCGGCTCCATCCTGGCCAGTAACTTGGCATGAGCAACTTCTAGGCTGGTAACTATAACATCTATACAGAACTTGAATGAATGATTGTGTGAATGAATCTCTCTCTCTCTCTCTCTCTCTGTGTATATATAAGGAATAAGCAGTGATAGGAATAAGTAGTCAAACAATGTTGTTTACTTTTATCCTTGCTTTATCATTATATTTACAATAAATGTGGCATCTTAAGATTCTGCTGGTTTTTATTCTATTGGTATAACAATAACAGTTTTCAAGTCCATAAAAGATTGTTACAAGGAAGCGGGAGAAAATTTGTTCTCTGTTACCTCTGAGACTAGGAGAAGAAGCAATGGGGTTAAAGTGCAGCAAGGGAGGTTTAGGTTGGACATTAGGAAAAACTTCCTAACTGTCAGGGTAGGTAAGTACTGGAATAAATTGCCTAGGGCAGCGGTTCTCAAACTTTTGCAACCCGAGGACCACCATTTTGATTTAATATTTTTCAGGGATCCCCAACCCCCCTGTTCCACACCAGGCTCTACCCCATTCTACCCCTTCCCCCAGGGCACCACCACCTCACCTCTTCCTGCCCCCGCTCACTCCATCTGCCCTCCCCCCATCACTCACTCTCCCCCACACTCATTCACTTTCACCAGGCTGAGGCAGCGGGTTGGGATGCAGGAAAGGGTGCGGGGTGCAGGCTCTGTGAGGGAGTTTGGGTGCGGGATGTGGGTGCAGGTTCTGGGAGGGAGTTTGGGTGCAAGAAGGGATGATGGGTGTGAACTCTGGTAGGGAGTTTGGGTGCAAGAAGGGGTGAGGGGTGTGGGCTCTGGGAGGAAGTTTGGGTGCAGGGTGCGGGCTCAGGGCCGGGGCAGGGGGTTGGGGTGTGGGCTCTGGCCAGGCAGCACTTACCTCAAGCGACTCCACAAAGTGACCGGCACATCTCTCTGGAAGCGGCTTCTGGGGAGGAGGTGGGGGACAAGTGGTCTCCGCACACCGCCCCTGCCTGCAGGCACCGCCCCCGCAGCTCCCATTGGCCACAGTTCCTAGCTAATGGGAGACCACCTGTCCCCCGGGGCCGCAGGGATGTTCCGGCCACCTCCGGGAGCGACAGGGAGCCTGCCTTAGACCCCTGTGCCGCCGGACTTTTTAGCAGCTAAAATCTCCCGGTTCAGCTTCAGTAGCCTCCAGGAAATAGAGGGAGGGGGAGGAGCTGATCAGCGGGGCACGCAGACCCCTTGGAGTACACATGGGGACCCCCAGGCATCTGCTGACCCCAGTTTAAGAAACACTGGCCTAGGGAGTTTGTGGATTCTTCATCATTGGAAATTTTTAAGAGCAGGTTAGACAAGTAACTGTCAGGGATGGTCCAGATAATACTCAGTCCTGCCATAAGTGCCCGGGACTGGACTAAGTGACCTCTTGAGGTCCCTTCCAGTCATTGGATTCTGTGATTCTAAATGCCACCTGGACTCTGTGACGGGAAAGTGTTTAGTAACCCCACAGGCAGCAGAGTCAGTAACCAGGAGACCCTGTTCTTGGGGCAGTTACCCAAATCGCTTGCCCTTGGTTTTGTGGATAATGATACCTTTAGTGGAAATTACTTTTAAAACCCCTTTCACTTTTAACATTGTGATATTAGTTTTGTGGCTTTATATGTGGATGGTGAAGAGATAAGAGATAAGTTCTGCAACCACACTTTGGGGGTGGGAATTGTTGAGCTTGGACACAAATTTGGTACACACAGACAGCTGGTAAACACATGAAAGATTGTTCTCTGTTCATCAATCCTGAGGAGTTTGAACAGGGTTACAGCTGCTTTGCCTTTGGCCTGTCCCCCAACCAGGAATGTGCCCATCTCTATTCCCTGATTAACACTGGGAACCTGAGAGCGAAAACACATTCTGAAAAGGCCTCAGTTACACCCGCACTTGCAAATTTGCTCAGGTTTCTAAGCCTGGGTCTTTGGGATTTGCGCTGCCATTCTGGCTCCTGCATGGGAGCCTGCTGCACAGGGCAAGGTCTGGACGCTCAGGCACAAGAGAAGGGACGTCATGATGGGGAGGTTTGGGAGGCGAGGGGAGCAGAGAGAGGCTGTGGAGCAATGATGTGGGCGTTACACACTGTGCAGCCACGCTGGGACTGAACCCAACTCCTCTGACAACAACACAAACCAAACGGCTTAGTCAAAGGACCAAAGAAAAGGTCACAATTTATCCACGTGAGCTCACTGAAACCTATAAATATGTATGTTCCCAGGTCTAGGAACACCCCTGGGTGGATTTAACACATGGCAGTGAGCATTGATTTTATATATATTTAATTAAAATAAAAGAAGGAAGGGATTTTTATGGAAAAGAAATAGCAAAACAGCCCCTGTCTGCCAATCAAAACACTCACAGGCATGTTTGCAATACACCACAACCAGCAGCTACTTTTATTAAAAGGAGACGTACAAGCTATTGGGGGGGGGGGACACAAGGGCTCCCTTGTGAGTTTATTCCAGCTTGCGAGAAACTTTGCAGCCCAGATGAAAAGCATCCAAGGATTTTAGAAGCAAGGCGTCATCTGCCAGATTCCGAGAGATCCTGCATTGACAATCTCTGCTGCCATCACTCACTCTCTTTACTGCAAAAAGGCAAGAAACTCTCACATTCTATGTTTATAGTCATTAAAACAAGGACAATATAACGTTACATTTCAAATTCAAGGTAGAGCAGGACTTTCCCCATCATTTAATAGCGTGTGCAGCTGTAACACCAATACACTTCAGTCGTCGTAGGGCAGGATCGAACCTAGGGCCGCTGGAGCTTAATGAATGAGCCTCTACTACATGAGCTAAAAGACAACGGGCTCTTACCTAAGGCTATAGAACAAACTCGAGCTATCTGTTATATCTAAACATGTGTAACCCTTCTGCCCATCTAAGTTGGCAGCAACAAGGGCCGGGTTCTGTATCTAGGGGTTCCGTTTCAATAACGCAATGCAAAACCAGCTCGAGCCCCCACCCAGTGACCTGGGACAATTACATACCACCCCCTGGGCGCCTCTAGGAGGCAATACTTCCCCTCTCGCAAGCACGGAGTCTGAGTGTAACAGAAAATGTTTAATAACATGAGGTAAACGACATCAGCATTAAATTGGAAAAACAACACAAACAGGCTTCATGAGCAAAAAACCCACCCCAGCAAAATTGGGCTGTGTCCTTTCTCTTGGGTTCTTGAAACCAGCAACCCAAGAATCACCAAAGTCCCAAGAGTCCAACAACCCGAAAGTCTCTTGGGTCCAGCAACCCAAGGATCACCAAAGTCCCAAAAGTCCAACAACCCCCCAAAGTCTCTGTCCCTGGTCAGTGCAGCCCCAGAGTTCAAGCGGGGGGGGGGGAGGGGAGGCACGCAGGGTGTTAAGGGGCACCTTATGTGATCCGAGGCCGACTGGCTGCCTCTCCGTGGGGTTCCGCCGCAGCCTTCACCACGAGCCGCTCCACTCCACTCCACCAGCTGTCCCGTGAGCCGCTCCCGCCGTCCACGAACTGCTCTGGCAGCTGCTCCGCTCACCGACCTGTGAGCCGCTCAGCTCTGCTCCACTTCAGCTGTTCCTTGGGCCGCTCCCACAAAGCTCCACTCTGCTCTGCTCGCTGCTTCTCCAGCCCCTCTGCCCTGCTCACTGACCTGTGAGTCGCTCAGCTCCGCTCCGACCATCCCCGTGAGGCTCCACTCGGCTAGCTGCTCTGCCAGCCGCTTAGCAATATAGCTTCAGGCTCCCCCACTAGTTAACACAGTCTCAGTGATCTCAGCTCTTAATAACTTTAGCTCTTTTGTGATTTCAGCTCTTAGCAATTTCAGCTCATAGTAGGGGAGCCCCAGTGCTAATGCACCATTGGCCCAAAGTGAATTCAGCTCAGCAGCCTGTAACTAGACTCCTAATGGAATCAAAGTTAGCTCTGACGTTCAACAGTGGAGAGAGGAGATAGTGCAATTGGTGTTTCAAACCATCAAAGAGGGCCCATACCATCAGATATAAACACCTATCCCCCTCCTCTCTCAATTCACTGGGTTTTGTAACCCATGCCCCTTGTCAAGCAAATGCTACTTAGGTAATGGTGAAGGACTCACTCAGTCCTTCTGTCATACAACAGTTCCACTGGCCTTGCTTCACAGAATCAGGGTAACAAAACTTTATTCTTCCTGCCCCAATAACAGAGAAACTGGGGATCCCACACCAGCCAAAGTAACCACTTTGAGTTGCTGTTTCATGCCAGGCGAGTGGGTGTGCCTATGCAAACCAGATCAGCCCCTTGAGTTCTTTTCCACACTCGCCATAATTCACCACCAGATGTCAGGGTAGAGCTCATCCTGACTCTGCTTACACATGTGTACTGGTTGCCCACCTGGCTTCTGAAAACAAACCCAAACTGTCTGGGAAAACCTCTCACCCTTCCCAGCTTCCTCTCTGAGTCCTGTCCCTGCTGTGACATTAATTTGAGCATGCTGGGCACCTTGTACAGGGCTAAGGGGAGATCCAGAAACTAACAAGAAGAACACGAACAGAATTGGCTACAAATAAGCAATGAGACCAAGTTAACTTAACTGTAGGAAACATGAAGTTTAAGCCAGAAAAAATAAATTCTGAGCAATGCTAGCATTGACGTAACCAAGGTTTGTAATTGCTCTAGAATTCTACAAGGAGAAATGTAAAGGCTCCGAGTATGTACTGAGCTACGTTAAAGACTGAAAGTAGCATCAATCCTTGAAGTGCACTAGTGCTTTTTGAATTGTATTGCAGAGTGAGCACATCTGACAATATACATGTGTGACCCACTGATCAGTGTGTGTTACAAATTCTGCTCGGTGGAGGCTGTGAATCTGTTACTGGCTCCATCTAGAGACTGGCTCTTTTCTTCAACCTGAAGGCACTTGAGCATTTAACTCTGGAGGACTCTGATTCAAAGCACAGAATCCTGGTCCCAGAAGGCACGGCAGCCTACACACGTGTGCTCAAAATCGCCTCTATCCCACAAAAACACACAGGGGCAACATTATGCTCAACACGGCTCCTCATGTTTGCAGCATCTGGACCCAGATGTTTTTAACACAGCTCCAAGAATCCTGCACAGCACCTGTTTATCTGAAATCCTCACATGTTCAAAACTGTTTTCATTTCCAGTTTTTCACACTGTGTCATTCTGGAGGGACTCTGTAGTGAGATCCAGGCCACAAATTGAGTTTCATTGTTCTTCCATTTTTGAGTGGAATAATTTGAAAATACCCTTTTTTCTATGGGAAAATCATGGTTATAGCCACACTGTGTGGGTGCAGCGTACCTTCTCATCATCAGCCTTGGCCAGTGCCTCCGTTTCTCCTGTTGTGTTGGTGGTTTAGCCCTCCGCCTAACCCCCCACTGAACCAAAGCCTCCCCCATCTGGAGCAAAATAACATTTAAAAGAAAAGTTTCAGAGTAGCAGCCGTGTTAGTCTGTATCCGCAAAAAGAAGAACAGGAGTACTTGTGGCACCTTAGAGACTAACAAATTTATTAGAGCATAAGCTTTCGTGGACTACAGCCCACGAAGAAGTGGGCTGTAGTCCACGAAAGCTTATGCTCTAATAAATTTGTTAGTCTCTAAGGTGCCACAAGTACTCCTGTTCTTCTATTTAAAAGAAAAACACAAAACTCTCTGGGTTGGAGATGCTTCCTTAGGGGCTGAGTGACCTCAGCTGCTTTCACGTAGGGCTCCCAAATTCTCCTCTGCTCAACTCGTCTCTAAGCTCCTTTCAGTTTGCTTTTGCAGGCTTAATCTTTAAGCAATTACTTTTTGTCAAATCAGCCTCCCTGCTCTCTTTCTTGCCAGAGAGACTCACAACAGGTCCTACCAACTCCCCTCAGTCGGAGGACAGCAGGCCTTTCAAATGCAAAAATGATATCCAGAAAGGAGACCTTTCCAGACAAGGACGAGTATGTGAGGAGAAGGGGTTATAATGGAATCGGACTGGCAGCTGTCATTATGCTGAGTGCTACCAAGAAAATTCCAGGCTTGAATGTGTCCTCGGGTAGTTATTGAAAATAGGATCCTTCTGTCAGTGACTAGAAGGGTGTGTAGTAGGTCTTAGCCGGGGCTCGACCCTTCCGGGCAGGAGGGGAGCCACACCGACTCGCTACTGTGGGAACAAGCAGTCAGTTAGTCCCGAAGCTCCGGCTCTTTGGTGCAGGGCCGGAGCAACCACAGTTAAAGCTCAGACCCTTGACTGTAGGGACTGCGCGAGCCAACAGTTCAGAGCCCAGGCCCTGGATCAGGGCGGGGCAAACACAGGTAAGCTCAGACCCTTGACTGTAGGGACTGCGCGAGCAAATAGTTCAGAGCCCAGGCCCTGGATCAGGGCGGGGCAAACACAGGTAAGCTCAGGCCCTTGTTTGCAGGGGCTGAGCGAGCAAATAGTTCAGAAGCCCAGGCCCTGGATCAGGGCGGGGCAAACACAGGTAAGCTCAGGCCCTTGTTTGCAGGGGCTGAGCGAGCAAATAGTTCAGAGCCCAGGCCCTGGATCAGGGCGGGGCAAACACAGTTAGGCTCAGGCCCTTGTTTGCAGGGGGCTGAGCGAGCAAACAGTTCAGAGCCCAGGTAAGGCACGCCTAGGCTTTCTGTAGCCGAGCGTTGGGTGAGGGGGAAACCTGCCACCCGTGAGCGGGGGTAGCAAGGGGGAACGCAGGCCCACCCACTCCACTGCGTTCCAGCCCGGGGCCCTAGCAGCGGTTACTGCCGCTGCTGGTCAGTGGGGTATCCAGACCGCAACACACAGACATAGGCTCACACTCGGTTGCAGCCGGACCGGGGTCGGCTACCCCCGGGCTACTTCCACGATCCCCCTCAAAGCCTACCTCGTTCGTCGCGCCGGGCTCGGGCCAGTCCATCTGCATAGGCTCCTCTCTGCCAGGGCTCGGTGGCAGGTCCGGTAGCTCTGCCGGGAAGTCAGGCCAACGGTCCTCAGGCAGCTCCTCTGGGTAGCAGCAGGGGCGGAGGGGTTCGGGTACAGTCTCACCCTCAGGGTTGGTGGGGTGGGGTTCCCAGGGATTCTCCCAGTGACGGGAGCGGACGGGCTCCGGTGGCTCCTCCTCGTAGCGTGCCCGGGGTAGCTTGGGCCAGCTAGGGTCCAGGCCTCGGTCTTTGGCGGTCTCCTGGCCGGGAGCTCCCGGCCACACGTCTGCTCCCTGCGGTGGCTGGCCGCCGACTGAGCTCTGGCGGCCGGCCTTTATATTTCCTGTCCCGCCCCTTGACTTCCGGGGGGCGGGGACAGGTGGTGGTGGTCCCACCCACTCTGGTGCCTGCACGTGGGCTCCCTCTTCTGGGCAGGAGGGGAGCCACACCGACTCACTACAGGGTGACATCACATTTCTGAAAGGCTTAAAAGTATCACCAGAAGCCGTGTTGTTAGTTATTTTAATTTTTCTGTGACAGATTTGATTACTTTATACTGGGATACGACACACACACCCTTAAACATAGCTCCATACTTGTACACATTTCTCTTTGGTAAACTAAGCATTAATGTTTTGATCTCATAGGTGTTGCACAATGATACAAAGGAGATACATCCTTGAAATGCTCTCCTGGGAAATATACTTTAGTCCTTCCCCGTTGTTTTCCATATTCTTAAATGAAACAACAATGTAGACGTACGCCACAGACTGGCCACAGACACTGTCTGTATGATGCCATGTTGACAAGCCAGAGGGGCTTTAAAACGGGTTGCGGAGAGTAACTGCAATACATGAGCAATGCATGGCTCACATAATTGCCCCTATGCTGCCCTCCTGGGGAGGAGGGGTGCTGGGTGTTACTGGGTCTCACTGGGGCAAGCTCTGTATGGAGACTCTGGGCTGCTCTGGGTTGTGGAGAGACCATAGGCAGCCTGAGTAAAACAGCTATAAGATTACTCTCACTCCAACATGGATATCCCAGATAGTTCAGAATCAAGGCAGCACAGAAGTTTTCTTTGTCCCATGTCCCAGGGATGTGCCGTGTGTTCTGAGCCTGCAAGGCCCATTAAACAGCAGCTATAGAAAGGAGAGACAAAAATATTCTGTTTACACAAAATCTCTCCGTTGGGGCATCCTGAGCTTACCCATTTCCTATAGCAAATCTGCTCTGGCCGCAGGTTCCAATCAGTCTGTATCTACCGAAACAAAAATTGAGGCAGGTGCCCAGAGCACTTCTACAAGCAGCGCGGCTATTGATAAACTGCGTGAATCCTGCACAGAGAAAAAGAGTCTTGATTTTCATTCACACATAAATTTAAACAAGAGCTGTGATTCTAGCATGACGGGCATTTTCCATTAGCTGAATTTCCAGTTCACTGAGACAAGGCCACGTCAATCCAGTTATCTTCCTGTGCCCCCTTTCACTAGATCTTTCATAATATATACATGTCGGTAGTTCTGTGCCCATTCAACAGCTGCCCCTAAGAATTGAGCAGAGTGATTTAATTTAGGAGATCTGCTGGCTTCCTGGCTCCATGCTTCCGAACTGTAGCACTGAGCATGGGAGTCCTTCACAGGTATTTTCATTGGGTTAGCCCAGAGTAAGAGGACACAAACTGAAAATTTCAAGTCTTTTTAATCTCTCGTCATATGGAAGCTGTTTCATACCTCTAATCATTTTAGTTGTGATTCTCTGTAACTTTTCCAATACAAATATAACTTTTTTGAGATGGGGTGACCAGATCTGCACACAGTACTCAGGATGTGGGAAGATCATGGGTTTATAGAGAGACATCATGATATTTTCTATCTTATTATTTATCCCTTTCCTAAAGGTTTTAGAGAACTATCCACAATGACTTCAAGATCTCTTTCTTGAGTGGTAAGAGATAATTTAGACCCCATAATTTTATATGTATAGTTGGGATTATGTTTTCCAAAGAGCATTACTTTGCATTTATCAACATTGAATTTCATCTGCCATTTTGTTGCCTAGTCACCTAGTTTTTTGAGATTCCTTTGTAACTCTTTGCACTGTGCTTTGGACTTCACTATTTTTGAATAATTGTGTATCATCTACAAAATTCGCCCCCTCACTGTTTACCCCTTTCTCCAGATCACCTGTTAATATTTTGAACAGTACTGGTCCCAGCACAGACCCCTGGGGGACACCACTATTTATCTCTCTCTAGTCTTAAAACTGACCATTTATTCCTACCATTTTAGGCATGATTTCCCTTTGCAAAAACCATGTTGACTCTTCCCCAACTCATAGTGTTCATCTATGTGTCTGACCAATTTGCCTGGTACTGAAGTACCTTTGTGATCATCTAGTCTGAAGGGACTTCCCCCAAAAAATTTTCTGAGGGAAAAAAAAAACCCAATCCTAATTGATTTAAAAACTGTCAGGGATGGAGAATACATTGGAAAGTTGTTCCATTTTAAATTACTTTCACAGTTACCAATTTACATTTTATTTCCAGTCTGAATTTGTTTAGCTTCAACATCCAATCATTGGATCACAAAATACCTTTATTGACTAGATTGAAGAGCCCATTATTAAATGTTTGTTCATTGTACAAGTACTTATAAATTGTGATCAAGACACCCCTTAACTGTCTCTTTGTTAAACTAAAGAGATTGAACTTTCTGAGTCTATCACTATGAGGCATGTTTTCTAATCCTTTCATCATTCCTATGGCTCTTCTCTGAACCGTCTCCAACTGATCAACATTCTTCCTGACGTGTGGACACTAGAACTGGACACAGTATTCAAGATGTGGTCACATCTGGTGGTACAAAATACAAAGGTAAAATAATCTCACTACACCTACTCAATATTTCCTTCTTTCTGCATCCAAGTTATGTATTAACCCTTTTAACAATTTTCAGCTGATTACCATTCCAAGACCCCCAAATCTTTTTTCAGAGTCACTGCTTCCCAGGATGGAGTACCTCATCCTATATCCGTGGCCAACCTTCTTTCTTCCTAGAGCCATACATTTAGATTTAGCTGTATGTTTGTTGACATCTTACCAAGTGATCCAAATTCCTCTGTATGAGTGACCTGTCCCTTAATTTTTGTCACCTGCTAACTTTATAGGTGATGATTTTATGATTTTTTTCAGGTCCTTTGTAACAAGTTTAACTAGTGTGGTGGCAAGAACCAATCCCTGTAGGACTTCACTAAGTGGAACGTTGGTGATATTATTACAGGTCATAGTTCAGCCAAATCTGACTGGATCTTAATAGGAACATTAAAGGCACCTTTCTCACCCCAGGACTATTCTTCAGTCAAATGTCAAGTCTCTGCTGAAAACCATGCAACTCTTTAGAAAAAAAAGCTGGAAAAATTATGATACAAAGTTTTAGGAAACCTTAGTACAGACTCACAAATGTCCTTCTATATTCTCCCTTCATTTCATTAAGATCTTACCTGGGGAACTTTGCAGCACCAGGAAGAAGAGAGCAAAGAGAAGGCAGAGAATCTTCATGGCTGAAGTTTGGCTGGGAACTGAATGTCGCTGTTGAGAAGTGACTCAAGATAGCGAGCAGATGGAGAGTCTCTATTTATGGGCTGCTGGGGATTGTGAAATGCTGATCTGTTGAAATCTTTTTTGAAGCATGTCACATTTACTAAGTTTGTTCTGCAATCTAATCATTTCATTTGTACAGCATCATAAACATTCCCAGAGAATTTCAGGGAAGCACAATAGCCAAATTCCTGCCTTGAAGAAGTTAGAATATGAATATTTACAGCAAGCAAACATCTACTGCCTGATTGAAAGCCCTCTGAAAAATGGAAAGCCTCCCAATAAATTTAAATGAGTGTCCTTTTTCAGAGAAGAATTTCAGTATGCAACTGTACCTTGGAAGCATTGACAGTAGAGCGTGTGTATTTGTGTATTTGTTTTGTACAATATTTAATCAATATTTTACTTGAATTTAGGGACATTTCCTAATTCCATGCATCAAAACCCATTACAAAGAGGTTAAAAATCCTTTAAAAAAAGTTCTCTGCCAAGGGGGGAAACAAGGAGTGGGCACGTCACCCTGACACCACCTCACTCCTATTATTTCCCTGTTATGTTCTTGCTATAGGCACAGAGAAGTTAGACAAAAACAGCAATAGGCTTGCAGGTAGGTGGCTGGTAGAGCCATAACTGATAATGGCTTAATTTTCTCTGATGTGATTTATAAATATACTGTGGTTAAGGTACAAACTGTATGCTACTATTCGAGTTTTAAAGATGGTGTTTGATTCTATTAATCTAGACCAACTTTGGGCAAAATTAAGAAGGACGGGTATCGATCTAAAACTTCTGAACATTTTGGAGGCTCTCCATGAGAGAGATGTGGGTCGGAAATGTTTTCCTTGTGGCTTGGGGAGCACACCAGGGATGCCTTCTAGCACCTTTTGTTATAAATATATATATTAATGATACAGTGGATGTTATAAAGAACAATACATTTTATCCAATACACATTAAGGGTAGATTTATCTCGGTGTTACTATATGCTGATGACATGGTTGTTTTATCGCAAACTCCAAGAGGCCTCTTCTAAAATGACTTTTTCCTCTTATTTTAACTTACAAGACCTGGTCCTGTAATGAGATCAAGTCATGACTTCTGGGAAGAACCCTGTGCAAATTGAGTGAAAGATAGAAGGCCACCCTGTAGAACAAATCTCTGCGTTGACATATTCAGGAACAAAGTTTCATGATTCAGGCAGCTGGTCCCCTTATCATGAAGACTTAAAACAAAAGGCCCTTAGCTCTGCTCAAGGAGTACTGTGTTTTACCTGCACATATGGTGGTTTTTATAATTTTTAATACTAAAATAAGATTCATAGATTCATAGATTATAGGACTGGAATGGACCTCGAGAGGTCATCGATTCCAGTCCCCTGCCCGCATGGCAGGACCAAATACTTTCTAGACCATCCCTGATAGACATTTATTAACCTACTCTTAAATATCTCCAGAGATGGAGATTCCACAACCTCCCTAGGCAATTTATTCCAGTGTTTAACCACCCTGACAGTTAGGAACTTTTTCCTAATGTCCAACCTAGACCTCCGTTGCTGCAGTTTAAACCCATTGCTTCTTGTTCTATCCTTAGAGGCTAAGGTGAACAAGTTTTCTCCCTCCTCCTTATGACACTCTTTTAAATACCTGAAAACTGCTCTCATGTCCCCTCTCAGTCTTCTCTTTTCCAAACTAAACAAACCCAATTCTTTCAGCCTTCCTTCATAGGTCATGTTCTCAAGACCTTTAATCATTCTTGTTGCTCTTCTCTGGACCCTTTCCAATTTCTCCACATCTTTTTTGAAATGCAGTGCCCAGAACTGGACACAGTACTCCAGCTGAGGCGTAACCAGAGCAGAGTAGAGTGGAAGAATGACTTCTCGTGTCTTGCTCATAACACTCCTGTTAATACATCCCAGAATCATGTTTGCTTTTTTTGCAACAGCATCACACTGTTGACTCATATTTAGCTTGTGGTCCACTATAACCCCTAGATCCCTTTCTGCCGTACTCCTTCCTAGACAGTCTCTTCCCGTTCTGTATGTGTGAAACTGATTTTTTCTTCCTAAGTGGAGCACTTTGCATTTGTCTTTGTTAAACTTCATCCTGTTTAACTCAGACCATTTCTCCAATTTGTCCAGATCATTTTGAATTATGACCCTGTCCTCCAAAGCAGTTGCAATCCCTCCCAGTTTGGTATCATCCGCAAACTTAATAAGCGTACTTTCTATGCCAATATCTAAGTCGTTGATGAAGATATTGAACAGAGCCGGTCCCAAAACAGACCCCTGAGGTACCCCATTCGTTATGCCTTTCCATCAGGATCGGGAACCATTAATAACAACTCTCTGAGTATGGTTATCCAGCCAGTTATGCACCCACCTTATAGTAGCCCCATCTAAATTGTATTTGACTAGTTTATCGATAAGAATATCATGCGAGACCGTATCAAATGCCTTACTAAAGTCTAGGTATACCACATCCACAGCTTCACCCTTATCCACAAGGCTCGTTATCCTATCAAAGAAAGCTATCAGATTGGTTTGACATGATTTGTTCTTCACAAATCCATGCTGGCTGTTCCCTATCACCTTACCACCTTCCAAGTGTTTGCAGATGATTTCCTTAATTACTTGCTCCATTATCTTTACTGGCACAGAAGTTAAAGTAACTGGTCTGTAGTTTCCTGGGTTGTTTTTATTTCCCTTTTTATAGATGGGCACTATATTTGCCCTTTTCCAATCATCTGGAATCTCTCCCATATCCCATGATTTTCCAAAGATAATAGCTAGAGGCTCAGATACCTCCTCTATTAGCTCCTTGAGTATTCTGGTATGCATTTCATCAGGCCCAGGTGACTTGCAGGCATCTAACTTTTCTAAGTGATTTTTAACTTGTTCTTTTTTTTATTTTATCTGCTAAACCTACACCCTTCCAATTAGCATTCACTCTGTTAGGCATTCCTTCAGACTTCTCGGTGAAGACCGAAACAAAGAAGTCATTAAGCATCTCTGCCATTTCCAAGTTTCCTGTTACTGTTTCTCCCTCTTCACTAAGCAGTGGGCCTACCCTGTCTTTGGTCTTCCTCTTGCTTCTAATGTATTGATAAAAAGTCTTCTTGTTTCCCTTGATTCCTGCAGCTAATTTGAGCTCATTTTGTGCCTTTGCCTTTCTAATCTTGCCCCTGCATTCCTGTGTTGTTTGCCTATATTCATCCTTTGTAATCTGCCCTAGTTTCCATTTTTTATATGACTCCTTTTTTATTTTTTAGATCATGCAAGATCTCGTGGTTAAGCCAAGGTGGTCTTTTGCCACATTTTCTATCTTTCCTAACCAGCGGAATAGCTTGCTTTTGGGCCCTTAATAGTGTCCCTTTGAAAAATTGCCAACTCTCCTCAGTTGTTTTTCCCCTCAGTCTTGATTCCCATGGGACCTTACCTATCAGCTCTCTGAGCTTACCAAAATCTGTCTTCCTGAAATCCATTGTCTCTATTTTGCCGTTCTCCCTTCTACCCTTCCTTAGAATTGCAAACGCTATGATTTCATGATCACTTTCACCCAGGCTGCATTCTACTTTCAAATTCTCAACAAGTTCCTCCCTATTTGTTAAAATCAAGTGTAGAACAGCTTCCCCCTAGTAGCTTTTTCAACCTTCTGAAATAAAAAGTTGTCTGCAATGCAGTCCAAGAATTTGTTGGATAGTCTGTGCCCCGCTGTGTTATTTTCCCAACATATATCCGGATAGTTGAAGTCCCCCATCACCACCAAATCTTGGGCTTTGGATGATTTTGTTAGCTGCTTAAAAAAAGCCTCATCCACCTCTTCCACCTGGTTAGGTGGCCTGTAGTAGTCTCCTAGAATGACATCTCCCTTGTTTTTTACCCCTTTTAGCCTAACCCAGAGACTCTCAACACTTCCATCTCCTATGTCCATCTCTACCTCAGTCCAAGTGTGTACATTTTTAATATATAAGGCAACACCTCCTCCCTTTTCCCCCGTCTATCCTTCCTGAGCAAGCTGTACCCATCCACACCAACATTCCAATCCTGTGTATTATCCCACCAAGTTTCAGTGATGCCAACAATGTTATAGTTGTATTTATTTATTAGCACTTCCAGTTCTTCCTGCTTATTACCCATACTTCTCGCATTTGTATATAGGCATCTAAGATACTGGTTTGATCTTTCCTCACAGTTTTGTCCAGACCATCCTTTCTGTCTGCCAATATAGCCCACACTCCCTCTCGTTTCCGACCCATCTCCCAGGTCTCCATGTTCCCCACTTACCTGTGACCTTTGCTCACCTGTCCCCGTCGAACCTAGTTTAAAGCCCTCCTCACTAGGTTAGCCAGTCTGTGTCCAAATAGGGTCTTTCCCCTCCTCGAAAGGTGAAGGCCATCTCTGCCTAGCAGTCCTTCCTTGAATAGCATCCCGTGGTCTAGGAAGCCAAAGCCCTCCTGGCGACACCATCTTCGCAGCCAGGCATTCACCTCCATGATGCATCTGTCTCTGCCCGGCCCCTACCTTTGACAGGAAGAATCGAAGAGAATACCACCTGTGCTCCAAACTCCTTCATCCGTACTCCCAGAGCCCTGTAGTCACTCTTGATCCGCTCAGTGTCACACCGCGCAGTATCATTTGTGCTCACATGGATAAGTAGCATGGGGTAGTAGTCAGAGGGCTGGATAATCCTCGACAATGCCTCCGTAACGTCTCGGATACGGGCTCCCGGCAGGCAGCATACCTCCCGAGATGAAATGTCAGGGCGACAGATGGGCGCCTCCGTCCCCCTCAGCAGAGAGTCTCCGACCACCACCACCCTACGTTTCCTATTCGCAGTGGTGGCAGCAGACCTCCCAGCCTTAGGGGTACAAGGCTTCTCCTCCTTTACTGTAGGGGGTGATTCCTTCTTTCCTGTATCAAGAAGAGCATAACGGTTACCTATTACCACGGCGGGAGGGTTCGGAGCAGGGGTGGAGCACTGCCTGCTACCAGAAGTTACCAGCTGCCAGTGTCCACCCTGAGCCATCTCCTCCTCCACCAGTGGTGTATCAGCAGTCCTGTGTACTGGGAGAGCTATCTCAGCTGTCTCCACATGGACACTGTTCAGGAATTGCTCGTCGATTCGGATGTTCCTCAACCTAGCCACCTCCTCCTGTAGCTCTCCCACCTGCTGCCTGAGAGATTCCACCAGCTGGCACATTTCACATTAGATGGTCCCCCAAGCCTGGATATCAGTAAGTGGAAATTGCAAGTTACACTCTCTGCAAAACCAGGATTGCAGATTGCAGATAGTCTATGAGTTTGTCTACACCATAAAAAAGAAAAAACTGAAGCTGGCTCAGGCCAGCTCACTCAGGCTCGTGGGGTTCCGGCTGTGACGGTTTCATTGCTGTGTAGACTTCTGGATTCTGGTTGCAGTCCAAGCTTTGGGACCGTGCCACCTCACAGAGACCTAGAGCCCAGGTTGCAGCCCCAGACCAGACATCTACACAGCAGTGAAAAAGCCCCACAGACTGAGGCCAGCTACGGGTATTGTGTTGTTGTGAAGACATTCCCTCTGAGGTCAAATTTGGATTAGGTGTTAAATTTCAGCCTTAGAGATCAGCTATGCTGCTGTACCTTTTGTAGTGTAGACATACCCGAAGTATGGCAGCGTCTAGCCCTTAAAAACTCACAGATCTGCTTCACTGGGTAAAAAAACTAACCATTATCAGAGGTACAGTTATTCTACCTCAATGATCCTACTTGGGCTCCCAGCGAGAACTGACTACATTACAGAAGTTTGGAAATTTCTTTCCGTTTCCCGGGCTGCAGCTGTAGCCCAATCACTTCTCATTCTCTTTATCAGTGATTACTTATATAGTATACCACCGCATTTGTTTGTAATAACAAAGCTGATACACTCTGTTGATAGGTTGCAAAACCAATGAAAAGTGAAAACCAGTAAAGTGAAGCCCATTGAAATCTCATATGTGCTATTTGGCCATTTGGCCTGATGATCCATTGGACTGGCATTTCTGAAGAGATCTCATAACATAGGAAGCCATCCTTCTAAGTAGCAGATGAAGTGTAGAGAATAACCAGGTAAGGGTACAGAGAGGACAGTTCTTTTGTTTTACTGTGACATTAATGTTACCAGTATTATTAGTGGGAAACTGAGCAACCTGAGTTAAATGACTTTATGTTGCAGCGTGATGAGCTATGATATATATATATGTTTTCTCTTTAAAATTCACCAATCCCTGCCAGACCCCTCTAGACATATACCCCAACAATGATGATGCCCTGTTTACAATTACATTTTGAGACCTATCAGTTAGCCAGCTTTTAATCCATGTAATGTATGCCATGTTAGTTTTATATAATTCAGGTTTATTTAATCCAAATGTCCGGTGGTACCAAATTAAATATCTTACAGAAGACTAACTATATCATATCAACAACAGTAATTTCATGAGCCAAACTCGTATTCTCATTAAAAAATATATTAAGGTAGTTTGACAGGATCTCTTCTCCATAAACCCATGCTGAGTACCTGCCTTCAATTCTGTATTAATCCTGTCTGTATCAACAACTCCATTATCTTTCCTGCAATTGATGTCAGACTGACAAGCCTATAATAACCCAGGGCTTCCCGTTCACCCGTTTTAAGTACTGGCACAACAATAGCTGTCTACCAGTCTTCTGTAACTCCCCCAGTGTTCAAGACTTATTGAAAACCAACATTAATGGTCCAGCCAGCTTCTCAGCCAACTGCTTTAAAATATGCAACTTTCTCCCAAATACTCTCAGTACTCTTTCTAGTGACATCACCTGGGTAATGAAACTTCCTCAAATTGCAGGGTTCTGTTGTAGAAACCTCCAGATAGATTTTAATTTTCTATATAGTTTCTAAAATGGACATTATGGTGCCACATCGTGTCCCAGCTTGATCTTGTCTATCTGCTATGGACTTCTAGGTATAAAGTAAATACTATAGAAGAAAGTGATAAAAGGTGAAGTTACTTCACAAGTGAATAAGAGTTTGTGGTTAGCTCCGCTAGGAACTGTTGCTGTTACTCAATCTAACTCCCCTGTGAGCCACAGACACAGCAACTGCTATTAGACATGTTTTAAGGGTTTAGTCTTAAGTTCTGCAAAGGATTCTTGCTCATCCCTGGACATATATGACACTATTAAAAATACTAATAATTTGGGATGAAACTCTATGTGTCTGTGTGTGTTTGTGTGTATGTGTGTATTACTTGTGCAACTTTTTCATACAGTATTGATTAATATTCTTAGTGTATTTTTTTATTTTTCCTATTTTTATGCATCCATTCCATTAGAGAGGTGTTTCATTATGGCAAAACATACTCATGGGCAAACTAGGGAAATGTGGTCTAGATGAAATTACTATAAGGTGGGTGCACAGGTGGTTGAAAGGCCATACTCAAAGAATACATTTGCTGTCAACCTTGGAGGGCATATTTAGTGGGGACCCTCTGGAGTGAGTCCTGGATCAGGTACTCTTCAATAATTCCTTTAATGACTTGTATAATTGAGTGGAGATGACACCTAGCTGAGAGGGGTTGCAAGCACTTTGGAGGGTGGCATTAGAATTCAAAAGGACCTTGCTAAAATGAAGAATTGCTCTTAATAAAATATAATAGAATTCTATAAAGACTAGTGCAAAGTACTTCACATAGGAAGACAAAATTAAAAGCACAATTGTAAAATGGGGAATAACTGGCTAGGTGGTTGTACTGCTGAAAGGGATCTAGGGTCTATAGTGGAACACAAATTGAATATGAGTCAACAATGTGATGTAGTTGTAAGAAAAGGTTAATATAACTCTGTGGCATAAAAAACACAAGTATTGTACCTAAGAGATGGGAGGTAATTGTCCTGCTCTGCCCAGCACTAGCGAGGCTCCAGCTGGATTGCTGTGTCCAATTCTAGGTACCACACATAAGAAAAATGTGGCCAAATTGGAGAGAGTCCACAGGAAAACCTGACCTGGGAGGAAAGGCAAAGGTACCTGGGCATGTTTAGTCTTTTGGAAAGAAGACTGGGGGGGGGGGGGGGGGGGGAGGAGAGGGACCTAATAATAGTCTTCAAATATGTAAAGGGCTGTGATAAAGAGGATGGTGATCAACTGTTTTCTAGGTCCACTGAAGGCAGGACAAGAAGTAATGGGCTTAATTTTCAGCAAGGGGGATTTAGGTTAGATATTAGGAAAACCTTCTAACTAAATTAAACTCTGAAATAGGCTCCCAAGGGAGGTTGTGGAACCTCATTAGAGGTTTTTGTGAACTGGTGGGGCGAACACCTGTCAAGTATGGTCCAGGTTTAATTGGTCCTGCCTCAGTGCAGGGGGTTGGACTTGATTACCCTTTGAGGTCTCTGTCAGCCCTACATTTTTACAATTCTAAAAGACTTTACATAAAGAATTTCTCCTGACTTCAAAATTGACCTTTATGCAGCAGATCAAAGTACTGAAAAGAAATCCTGCCACATGGGGAGGGACACAGAGTCATATCAAGATGGCCAAGGAACACAACACGGGGAGGGCAGTGAGAAGTGGCCTGTAGAAATAAGTTGCTGACCTGAGCTGAACAAATAAATGTTTGTTATATGTCCCAAGACATTTTGCACAAACCACTGTGGCCTAACGTGTTGTATGCAAACTGGGATGGCACAAGATGTTTTCCAGAAAGATGATGGAATTTCCCAGAGACGAAGTTGCTACAATTCCAATGTTCAAATTGAGAATGGACATTTCAAATCTTCATTAGAACCATGGGTCATTTTCTGGTTGAGGTCCCTTTCAGCCCTACAGTTCCACGATTCTGAAATACTTTCAATAAAGAATCTTTCCTGACTTCAAAATTAACCTTTCTATGGCAAAAACTGACACATGGGGAAGGACACAAAGTCTTATCAAGTTGGCCAAGAAACATAACACAGGGAGGACAATGGGAAGTGGCCTGCAGAAGTAAGTTGCTGACCAGAGCTAAACCACTATATGTTCATTATATGTCCCAAGAAGTTTTGCACAAACCACTGTGGCCTAATGTGTCCTATACAAACTGGGACAGCTGAAGATGTTTGGAATATACCAGAGACAAAGTTGCAACAATTCCAACGTTCAAATTGAAGTTAGACATTTCAATCTTCACCACAACCATGGGTCACTTTCTGATCGTCCTTCCCTCTACCCCCACAGGTTTTTACTAAGAAGAAATCAAGCATTCAGACTCCGTATAAAACAGGCTGTTTTGGTCAAAGTATCAGTCACTGACGCAAAAATATCTGGCTGAGAGACACAGCAAGTTGGGCTGTTATCATCTGGCTAGTGAGAGCCCCCCTCCAAGTCTGGCAACTGCTAAACTAACGTCATAAAGTCAGATAATCCCCCTAATAACTCTTCCTTTAAAGTACTATCTAGGGGAGATACCTGTGAGATCCAGAAACAGAAGAACACAGCTGTCCTAACCCCTTGAGTCAATGAACTACCTGAATGATCTTTCTAACTATCTTCAGAAACCACTAAGGGCTTCAGTGAAGCAATGCTGGAGAACGCGCCCTCCTACCAATTTTAATGGAGAAGTAGCAGTAATACATGTGATTTATTTATTCAAATGAAAACGTGGTAATTTAAAAAATATCTGAGTTAAAATCAATTTACAGGCTCATTTCAGTAATCCAAATTCCCTTAACCAGACATACTAGTTATCCAAATAAACAGTGTATGTCCCCTATAGGGTTATTAGTTAATCACCTGCTAATTAACTAGCATTATGGCTGTGGAACTTCAATTTGGGAGGATTTCTGGAATTAGGGATGCAGACAGCAAGAAAAGGGAGAAAGAATGAGGGAGGGAAGGTAGGGGAGGAGAGAAAAGATGGGGCACGGAAGAGAGCGAATAGGTAAGGAAAAAGAGAAGAGGTTAAGATGAAGCCTGAAAGAGGAAGTATTTAGGGAGAGAAGGGAGAGGGGGAAGACAGGAGAGCAGGGCAGGGGGTTGGGGAAGGAAGGGAGGCAGAGAGGAGGGTAAAGGAGAGAAAAGGAAAGAAGGAGGGAAAAGAACAGAGAACTTGGTCAGCTCTTTTGCTAACAGCCCCCTCGTGATGACCCACGAGCATGTGTCTCTCTCACATCCCTCTCCCCCAGGAGCTGACTTCATACCTCAGTCTATGGAGACTCCTGCAGGTCACTCTGGAGGTCTCTGCTTCTATTTGGTCATCAACACAGCTGTTGTCACACCTGTTCTATGGGGCTTCAGTCCAGGACACTCTTACACGTGATATATGTACTCCATTGTGATTCTTCCCAGATACAGACCAGCAATATTTATTGAACACATCTGTCCTTTCTGTATCATTATTATTATTTTACCATCTCCATGGAGTAATGGGCCTGTACCAGTGTTAGAATCTCTTTTGGTCCTGAAATACTTGTACAAAACCTCCTTGTTCCCCATGGCCCTGCCACCATGGAGTCTTCCCTGACCCCTTGAGCTTCACTTACATTTCTGCAGTTCATTACTTCTAATTTCTATGCATTGCTATCTACTTCCTCTCTTCCCCAATTTTTATTTTTTTTTCTAATTTTTCCCTACACTTTCTGTGGAAACTGATACCGGGGAAACAAACACACTGCACTCTCTCCTGAGGAATCTGCTGCATGACAAGCACAGCCTGATTTTCATCAATGAAGAATCAATGAAGGACAACAGCCTCTGCCTAGTTAAGGCTGTGATAAGATAATAGATTGTAGGGTTCAGGCACGAGATGACCCCAACCCAAACGGGGAAGGCTGGGTCCCATGCCTAATCCAGAAGGCTACCCCACTGTTGAACTCTTTGCATATACCCTGAAAGCGTGGACTTGAATGTGAGACCTGGCTGGAGGGCTGAGTCACTGAAGGGACTGATCATTGCAGGGAAAGGGGAGCACCTGGAAAGAAAACAGCCTGCTGTGCCCCCTAACCATGAGGTGGTGGTGGGGTGAGTGTTCCCCTTTACAATCCAACATATCTAAAGGGTAGATTTGAATTATAACCCCCCAATCTGTGTGAAATTTCTGAGGCATGGTCCAATGGCAGAGGTTAATTTCAGGGAGGCTTTAGGGTGGCATTGGATAAGGCTTTTGGTCAATCACTCAGGGTTCGGTCTTCATCATAGTTCTTAAGATCATCACATCTGCCCTGCCTTTCCCTGCTCTCCTTTCCAGAGAGATTCTCAGCAGGTCCTACCAACTCCGCTCGGACTGAGGAGAGCAGACCCTTAATACCCAGCAGGCTTTCTTAGCAGCCTACCCTTCCCACGATTGCTGGACTACAAGTCCGAGAATTCAAGGGATTCACCTGGGTTCACCCTAAAGGAGGGTTACGTCATGTCTTTGTTGCTGCCTCCTGTCTCTGCTGCCGCTTGCTGCTCTCTGCTACTGGTTCCACCACATACCCCAGCTCTTAGTGATTTCACAGGGTAGCCTGGAACCTTCCTACTACTGCAGCCTCTGCCTTGTCTCCCAGCACCACACTGTCCCTGGGCTATAGCTAAGGCTCCATCTCTAGATCTGCTCGTAAATGATTTCATCTCTAGTGATCACTGAGGAGAAATCATTGAATTGAATCTTTTCAAGTCTGTCTTTAAACTCCAGGGAGAAAAAAAATCCATTAGTAATGAGCACTCTTTATACAGAGTCCAAACTACCCAAGAGAAATAACTGTCCCAGGGGCTCCTGACTTTTTCATAGATTTGGCATCACTCCCCCCTCCTTAGTGAGTGAGGTTACTGTTACCCATTCAACTAGGGCATGGTAAGAACAGTTCTGCTGCTGTTTATTTATGCAATAAGGATAACAAGATTTCATTACCCCTGCATTGTACACTAACATGAGTTTTCACCCAAACCAGCTGTAAGCAGGGTCTGAATGAACTCTCCTCTGACACCTAGTGACAGTCTGGTTCAAAAGACCTCAGGAACAGACTGTATTTACATAAACACACAACTTTGCCTAGGGGCTCAGCACACAGATCTGTATTGCCAAATTGAACAATTTTGGCTATTTGGGGTTAAAATTAACTTTAGTGTTGAATGGAAGGGTAATGAAATGTTTTTATCCTTAGTGTATGAGTAAAGGGAAGCAGAACTGTACTTAGCAAGCCCTAACTGAAGGGGTGACCCTAACTTGAACAACACTTGTTAAGTGGTGGGCCGTGATGCCAAATTCAAGCAAGTGCTAGACAGGATCAGAGACAGATGTTCCTTTCTTATGAATGGGGGTTAGTTTAAAGAGTTCTAGAAGCTGTTTGATTCTTTCTTCTGTATTTAAAGAGTGAGATGAGTAGCTTCTTTTGAGTATCATGCTTCTTCCTCAGTGATTATTTAATCTGAATTTACTGATGAGTTCATTTAAAGGGACTGGATGTTAAAAGTGATATGGAGATAGCATTTTGGTTAAAAGTGGTGCAGAAAAGACAGCTGTAGAGAGGCTTTCTATTAGTCGGTGAAAATGCAGAGACTTGGCCTAAGTGGTAGAACCTCAGAATATAATGCTATGGAGAGAAGTGGCAGTGATGGGCTCTGCAGAGACACTGATGCACAGAGGTGGAGGCATAACTCAACCACCCTCTCTCCTCAGGGCAGAAGGCAAACCCACCCAAACACACACCTAGACTCTGGGGACGCTGCTATTCTGAGACAACAAACTATGAGTAGGGGGCTGTGGAAAGAAAAAAGGATTGGCATGTTAAAGAGCATTTGTTCGTTGAGCTTTCACACCACAAGGTGGGAAATTGAGAAAAGGGACACTGCTCAAGATACTGTAGGGTGAGTGTTTTACTTATTAGTTGTGTACTTTCAAATCCTTGTTGGAGGGTGTTCCAAAATTAATGTTTTGTTTACTTCTTTAATAACCATTTTCTTTTGCTATAGATACTCAGTTCTTGCGAGAGGGGAAGTATTGCCTCTTAGTGGCAAGGGGTAGTGTTTATTTTTCTTAGATTAGTGGGTGGGGTCTCAAGCAGGTTCTCTATTGTATTGTTAAGAGGAAGCCCTTGATATTAAACCCAGCCTTTAATGTGGCCTACACCACATGGCCAAAATTGATCACTTTCACAAAGCAGGGCTGTCTGCTTATTACCTAGGGAGAATGGATGTGCCTATTGAAATACAGTCTTCTCCTGCGTTCTTTTCCCCTATTGGTTTGGAGAGAAAAGCCTTGCCAGGTATGCCTGACTTTCTTTCTTTCTTTCTTTCTTTCTTTCTTTCTTTCTTTCTTTCTTTCTTTCTTTCTTTCTTTCTTTCTTTCTTGTTGATTGAATTATATACTTAGTTGCTGAGTCGTACACAATAAATATAATGTATTTGAATTTCTCCAGAGAACTTAGTCCAGTCAAAGGGACATTCATATAGGGAAAAAGGCCTTTGTTTTATATTGTAGAAGGTGATACATTCAATTGATATGTTGAGAAGTGAAAATCTCTAGAAATGAATCCAAATGAAATGTTATAAAGTCTAAACAACCAAAAGGCCTGATCACCTGCTTGCTGACAATTGCACAGATATAGCTTAATTTATGAGGTGAACCTACCATAAGGAGGGTGTGAATGAACTCTCCGCTGGCATGTAGTGACTAACTCTGGGAAAAGATCTCAGGAGAAGACTTTAATTGCATAGACACACCTATTTTATAAGAACAGTCCTGATATTCGGGGCTTTTTCTTATATAGGTACCTATTACCTCCAACCCCATCCCAATTCTTCACACTTGCTATCTGGTCACCCTATTCAGCAGTGAAGACAAGACATTGGTTACCTGATTTCCAGCTGACACACCTACAGCCTCAACACCCACCTGACTCCTCCTTCCACACGTGGACTAGATGAGCCCCTGACTCCCACCTTCCCAACTATCAAGCCCTCCCTCCCTCATCAGACAGGACTCGAGCACTTTACACTCCCCAACCCCTCCTTCCCCCACCACCATTTCCTTCTAATGCCAATTTGCTCTGTTCAGTGTGGGGGTTGAGAACTTCGGTACATCTGGTGAAGGGAGAGATTACGGTCTCCTCGTTAAGGGAATGATTGGGAAGTTGGAATCTATCTACATTTCTAATGTGCCCTTTACTTTCCCCTGGCTGTGAGTGCTGTGTGCTAACCATTAGACCAAGGTGGCCGAAGACAGCTGTTCCTCCATGTGGAATGTCCGCCTGGGAGTGGGAACCAGCACAATCATGGAAAGAGGCAGCCTTTACTTAGGGTACATCTACACTACAGGGGGGAGTCGATTTAAGATACGCAAATTCAGCTACGTGAATAGTGTAGCTGAATTCGACGTATCGCAGCCGACTTACCCCGCTGTGAGGACGGCGGCAAAATCGACTTCTGCGGCTTTCTGTCGGCAGCGCTTACTCCCACCTCCGCTGGTGGAGTAAGAGCGCCGATTCGGGGATCGATTGTCGTGTCCCGACGGGACGCGATAAATCGATCCCCGAGAGGTCGATTTCTACCCGCCGATTCAGGCGGGTAGTGTAGACCTAGCCCTAGTTAGGTCTGTGATGAGACATTCTGTTTACAGCCCCCATTTCTAAATTTTCTCTGTGTGATCCATTGGCAGAGGTTAATTTCTGACCATTATTGGTCTGACATTATCAAGGATGCAAGAGCAAATACCGCAATGTACAGGAAAGAGGGAAGTATGGTAAGAGACCACCCTGGCTTAACCAGAAGATCTCCCATGACTTGAAATTCGAAAAAGACTCACACCAAAATTGGAAACCAGGTCAAATTACAAAGGAAGAATATATAGAATGAAAGGAGCTAGCTAATATTTTGGGTTTGGTCCCCAATTTTGCTGTCAAAAAATGACCTTCTCAGCAAACATTATGGGTGGGAGGGTGGGGGGGAGCATGTTTCAAATTCTCATATCTATTCACAGATACTGTAGAACTGTTTGTGGGGGAGTTTTCCATGTTTTCTGCTGGCCTGTTATACAAAGACATTCCTGGACCAGATGAAGCAATGAAGCTGGATGGTGATAATAAAGTGTTTATGAGACAGGCAAAGCAGATGACCCAGAACAGGAAGATACATCTGCTGGGTCATCTACATAGCAACCTGGTTTTTCAAGAAATCTTGAACTGTATGGATGTGAAAATAAAACTGACACACTGTGATGATGCCTTCTGTTTAAGAGGTGATGAAACCAAAGGTTATAAACTGTGGATTATATCAGTAGCCCATTTTTTAAAGAAAGTACAGGTGGCGCCGGCCCTGTCTGGATCAGGTGGAGGCCTGCTTAGTGCTAATGATAAGATAAAAACAGAAAATGTGGAAATGGCAGAAGTGTTAATGACCTTTTTGTTTCGGTTTTCACCAAGAAGGTTAGTAGCGATTGGACGTCTAACATAGTGAATGCCAATGAAAATGAGGTAGGATCAGAGGCTGAAAGAGGGAAAGAACAAGTTAAAAATTACTTAGAGAAATTAGATGCCTTCAAGTCACCAGGGCCTGAAGAAATACATCCTAGAATAGTCAAAGAGATGACTGAGGAGATACCTGAGCCATTAGCGATTACCTTCAAAAAGTCATGGAAGACAGGAGAGATTCTAGAGGATTGGGAAAGGGCAAATATAGTGCCTATCTCTAAAAAGGGAAATAAGGACAAACTGAGGAGTTACAGACCAGTCAGCTTAACTTCAGTACCCAGAAAGATAGTGGAGCAAATAATGAAGCAATCAATTTACAAAACCTAGAAGATAATAAGGTGATAAATAACAGCCCGGATTTGTCAAGAACTAATCATGTCAAACCAACCTAACAGCTAACAGGGTAACAAGCCTTGTGGATAGGGAGAAGGTGATAGATATGACTTTAGTAAGGCTTTTGATACTGTCTTGCATAACCTTCTCATAAGCTAACTAGAGAAATACAACCGACATGGAGCTACTATAAGGTGGGTGCATAACTGGTTAGAAAATTGTTCCCAGAGAGTAGTTAGCAGTGTTTCACAGTCAAGCTGGAAGGACATATCAAATGGGGTCACACAGGGACCAGTTCTGGGTCTGGTTCTGTTCAATATCATCATCAATGATTTAGATAATAGCATAGAGAGTATATTATAAAATTTGCAAACAATACCAAGCTGGGAAGGGTTGCATGTACTTTGGAGGATAGAATTAAAATTCAAAATGATGTGGACAAACTGGAGAAATGGTCTGGAGTAAATAGGAGGAAATTTAACAAGGACAAATGCAAAATACTCCACTTAGGAAGGAACAATCAATTGCACACATATAAAATGGGAAAAGACTGCCTAGGAAGGAGTACTGCAGAAAGGGATCTGGGAGTCACAGTGGATCACAACCAATGAGTCAATAGTGTAACACTGTTGAAAAGTCATCATTCTTGGATGTATTAGCAGGAGTGCTCTAAGCAAGACACAAGAAGTAATTCCTCCACTGTACTCCACGCTGATTAGGCCTCAACTGGAGTATTCTGTACAGTTCTGGGAAAAATGTGGACATTTCAGGAAAGATGTGGACAAATTGCAGAAACGCAACAAAAATGATCAAAGGTCTAGAAAACATGACCTATGAGGGAAGATTGGAAAGAACTGGGTTTGTTTAGTCTGGAGAAGAGAAGACTGAGAGGGGACATAACAGTTTTCAAGTCCATAAAATATTGTTACAAGGAAGCGGGAGAAAATTTGTTCTCCGTAACCTCTCAGACTAGGAGAAGAAGCAATGGGGTTAAATTGCAGCAAGGGAGGTTTAGGTTGGACATTAGGAAAAACTTCCTAACTGTCAGGGTAGGTAAGCACTGGAATAAATTGCCTAGGGCAGCGGTTCTCAAACTTTTGCAACCCGAGGACCACCATTTTGATTTAATATTTTTCAGGGATCCCCAAACCCCGCTGTTCCACCCCAGGCTGTACCCCATTATACCCCTTCCCCCAGGGCACCACCACCTCCCCTCTTCCTGCCCCTGCTCACTCCATCTGCCCTCCCCCCATCACTCACTCTCCCCCACTCTCACTGACTTTCACTAAGGCAAGTGGGTTGGGATGCAGGAGAGGGTGCAGAGTGCAGGTTCTGTGAGGGAATTTGGGTGAGGGATGTGGGTGCGGATTCTGGTAGGGAGTTTGGGTGTAGGAAGGGATGAGGGGTGTGGGCTATGGGAGGAAGTTTGGCTGCAGGCTGCAGCTGAGGGCTGGGGTAGGGGGTTGTGGTGTGGGAGGGGTTGTGGGTGCTCGCCAGGCAGCGCTTACCTCAGGCGAGTCCACAAAGTGACCGGCACATCTCTCTGGAAGCGGCTTCTGGGGGAGAGGTGGGAGACAGGTGGTCTCCATACACTGCCGCTGCCTGCAGGCACCGCCCCAGCAGCTCCCATTGGCCACAGTTCCCAGCCAATGGGAGCTACGAAGTTGACGGTCGGGGTGGGGGTGGCACACGGAGACCACCTGTCTCCCCCCCCCCCCCCCCCGGGGCCGCAGGGATGTTCCGGCCACCTCCGGGAGCGACGCGGAGACAGGGCAGGCAGGGAACCTGCCTTAGACCCACTGCGCCGCCGGACTTTTCGCAGCTAAAATCTCCCGGTTCGGTTTCAGTAGCCTCCAGGAAATAGAGGGAGGGGGAGGAGCTGATCAGCGGGGCACGCAGACCCCTTGGAGTACACATGGGGACCCCCAGGCATCTGCTGACCCCAGTTTAAGAAACACTGGCCTAGGGAGTTTGTGGATTCTTCATCATTGGAAATTTTTAAGAGCAGGTTAGAAAAGTAACTGTCAGAGATAGTCCAGATAATACTCCGTCCTCCCATAAGTGCAGAGGACTGGACTAAGTGACCTCTTGAGGTCCCTTCCAGTCATTGGATTCTGTGATTCTAAATGCCACCTGGACTCTGTGACGGGAAAGTGTTTAGTAACCCCACAGGCAGCAGAGTCAGTAACCAGGAGACCCTGTTCTTGGGCCAGTTACCCAAATCGCTTGCCCTTAGTTTTTTGGATAATGATACCTTTAGTGGAAATTACTTTTAAAACCCCTTTCACTTTTAACATTGTGATATTAGTTTTGTGGCTTTATATGTGGATGGTGAAGAGATAAGAGATAAGTTCTGCAACCACACTTTGGGGGTGGGAATTGTTGAGCTTGGACACGAATCTGGTACACACAGACAGCTGATAAACACATGAAAGATTGTTCTCTGTCCATCAATCCTGAGGAGTTTGAACGGGGTTACACCAGCTTTGCCTGTGGCCAGTCCCCCAACCAGGAATGTGCCCATCACTATTCCCTGATTAACACTGGGAACCTGAGAGTGAAAACACATTCTGAAAAGGCCTCAGTTACACCCGCACTTGCAAATTTAGTCAGGTTTCTAAGCCTGGGTCTTTGGGATTTGCGCTGCCATTCTGGCTCCTACATGGGAGCCTGCAGCACAGGGCAAGGTCTGGACGCTCAGGCACAAGAGAAGGGACGTCATGATGGGGAGGTTTGGGTGTCAAGGGGAGCAGAGAGAGGGTCGACAGGCCGTGGAGCAGTGATGTGGGCGTTACACACTGTGCAGCCAAGCTGGGATTGAACCCAACTCCCCTGACAACAACACAAACCAAACGGCTTTGTCAAAGGACCAAGGAAAAGGTCACGATTTATCCACGTGAGCTCACTGAAACATATAAATATGTATGTCCCCTGGTCTAGGAACACCCCTGGGTGGATTTAACATATGGCAGTGAGCATTTATTTTATATATATTTAATTAAAATAAAGAAGGAAGGGACTTTTATGGAAAAGAAATAGCAAAACAGCCCCCGTGTGCCAATCAAAACACTCACAGGCATGTTTGCAATACACCACAACAACCAGCTACTTTTATTAAAAGGAGAAGAACAAGCTATTGGGCGGGGGCACAAGGGCTCCCTTGTGGGTTTATTCCAGCTTGCGAGAAACTTTGCAGCCCAGATGAAAAGCATCCAAGTATTTTAAAAGCAAGGCGTCATCTGCCAGATTCCGAGAGATCCTGCATTGACAATCTCTGCTGCCATCACTCACTCTCTTTACTGCAAAAAGGGAAGAAACTCTCACATTCTATGTTTATAGCCATTAAAACAAGGACAATCTAACGTTACATTTCAAATTCAAGGTAGACCAGGACATTCCCCATCATTTAATAGTGTGTGAAGATGTAACACCAATACACCTTAATCGTCGTAGGGCAGGATCGAACCTAGGGCCTCTGGAGCTTAATGAATGAGCCTCTACTACATGAGCTAAAAGACAACCCGCTCTTACCTAAGGCTATAGAACAAACTCAATCTATCTATTATATCTAAACATGTGTACTGGTTGCCCACCTGGCTTCAGAAGTAAATATGCAGGACTTCTGAACATGGATCTCCCCTCTCTTTGCCCCTAACTCTCCAGTAAAGGAGTCAGATTCTCATTTTCTTAAAAAGTCCTTCCTATTCACATTCTACACAATTAAAGTGACAACCACAAAAAATCAAGTCGCTGGGTCATTAAAAAAAGAACCCCAGCAAATTAAATAAAAACTGCTGGAAATATCATGTACAATGTCATGGAAATATTCACCAAACTTTTTTTTAAAAAGTTGAAATTTGAAATTCCATTGAGGGAATTAATCCGAATTGTGAATTTTAAAAATATTGACTATCTCTATGATATATAGAAAAATAAAACGACATATATGTAAGATGTAGAACAACATGACTCATGTCCATGATCAGTTTTCCTTTCAAACACACTTTTGTCCATAGCTAAAACTAAAACAATAAATATTTAATTAGAGGATAAATAAGTTATTTTTAAAGACTGAATGGACTATTCTGTCTTCCAGCTCACGTAAGCCTAAAGACCCTATTCACATGGCATTTCCTTACCTGATTAAAATCTCTGTACATACTCAGTGAAGCGGCCAGTTAAGTAGCAGTGCAGTTGTTATCACGGAGCTCCTATCTTCACATCTCCTATCCCAAAACTGCCTCTATGGTACTTTAGGCCTGGTCTACACTAGGAAATTCGGCTGGTGTAACTGTGTAGCTCAGGAGAATGAAAAATACACACCCCTGAGTGACACAGTGAAACCGACCTAACCCCTGGTGAAGACAGCGCTAGGTCAATGGGTGCATTCTCCATTGACGCACCTACCACCTCTCGGGGAGCTGCAGCGCCTACACAGAGGGGAGAACCCCTCCCGTCGGGGCAGGTAACGTCTTCACTGAAGCGCTTTGGCTCAGCTGCAGCGGTGTTGCTGTGCCACTGTAGCCGTTTGGGTGTAGAGAAGAAGCCCAAACTGTCTGGGAAAACCTCTCACCCCTCCCAGCTTCCTCTGTGAGTCGTGTCCCTGCTGTGACATTAATTTGAGCATGCTGGGCACCTTGTACAAGACTAAGGGGAGAACCAGCAGCTAACAATAAGAACAGACATAGAACTGGCTACAAATGAGTAATGAGACCAAGTTAACTTAACTGTAGGAAACATGATGTTTAAGCCAGAAAAAATAAATTCTGAGCAATGCTAGCATTGACGTAACCAAGGTTTGTAATTGCTCTGGAATTCTGAAAGGAGAAATGTAAAGGCTCCGAGTATGTACTGAGCTACGTTAAAGACTGAAAGTAGCATCAATCCTTGAAGTGCACTAGTGCTTATTGAATTGTATTGCAAAGTGAGCACATCTGACAATATACATGTGTAACCCCCCTGATCAGTGTGTGTTACAAATTCCGCTCAGTGGAGGCTGTGAATCTGTTACAGGCTCCATCTAGAGACTAGCTCTTTTCTTCTACCTGAAGGCACTTGAAAACTTGTTCTCCTTAGCCTCTAAGTATAGAACAAGAAGCAATGGGTTTAAACTGCAGCAAGGGAGGTCTAGGTTGGACATTAGGAAAAAGTTCCTAACTGTCAGGGTGGTAAAACACTGGAATAAATTGCCTAGGGAGGTTGTGGAATCTCCATCTCTGGAGATATTTAAGAGTAGGTTAGATAAATGTCTATCAGGGATGGTCTAGACAGTATTTGGTCCTGCCATGCAGGCAGGGGACTGGACTCGATGACCTCTCCAGGTTCCTTCCAGTCCTAGAATCTATGAATCTATGAATCTATGAAAAACACACAGGAGCAAAATTATGCTCAACACGGCTCCTCATGTTTGCAGCATCTGGACCCAGATGTTTTTTAACACAGCTCCAAGAATCCAGCACAGAACCTGTTTATCAGAAATCCTCACATGTTCAAAACTGTTTTCATTTCCAGTTTTTCACACTGTGTCATTCTGGAGGGACTCTGCAGCAAGGTCCAGGCCACAAATTGAGTTTCATTTTTCTTCCATTTTTGAGTGGAATAATTTGAAAATACCCTCTTTTCTATGGGAAAATCATGGTTATACCCACACTGTGTGGGTGCAGCGTACCTTCTCATCGTCAGACTTGGCCAGTGCCTCCGTTTCCTCTGTTTGGTTGGTGGTTTAGCCCTCTGCCTAACCCCCCACTGAATCAAAACCTCCCCCATCTGGGGCAAAATAACATTGAAAAGAAAAACACAAAACTCTCTGGGCTGGAGATGCTTCCTCAGGGGCTGAGTGACCTCAGCTGCTTTCACGTAGGGCTCCCAAATTCTCCTCTGCTCAACTCTTCTCTAAGCTCCTTTCAGTTTGCTTTTGCAGGCTTAATTTTTAAGCAACTATTTTTTGTCAACTCAGCCTCCCTGCTCTCTTTCTTGCCAGAGAGACTCACAACAGGTCCTACCAACTCCCCTCAGTCGGAGGACAGCAGGCCTTTCAAATGCAGAAATGATATCCAGAAAGGAGACCTTTCTAGACAAGGACAAGTATGTGAGGAGAAGGGGTTATAATGGAATCAGACTGGCAGCTATCATTATGCTGAGTGCTACCAAGAAAATTCCATGCTTGAATGTGTCCTTGGGTAGTTATTGAAAATAGGATCCTTCTGTCAGTGACTAGAAGGGTGACATCACATTTCTGAAAGGCTTAAAAGTATCATCAGAAGCCGAGTTTCTGGTTATTCTAATTTTTCTGTGACAGATTTGATCATTTTATACTGGGATACGACACACACACCCTTAAACATAGCTCCATACTTGTACACATTTCTTTTTGGTAAACTAAGCATTAATGTTTTGATCTCATAGGTGTTGCACAATGATTCAAAGGAGATACATCCCCGAAATGCTCTCCGGGGAAATATACTTTAGTTCTTCCCCGTTGTTTTCCATATTCTTAAATGAAACAACAATGTAGACGTACGCCACAGACTGGCCACAGACACTGTCTGTATGATGCCATGTTGACAAGCCAGAGGGGCTTTAAAACGGGTTGCGGAGAGTAACTGCAATACATGAGCAATGCATGGCTCACATAATTGCCCCTATCCTGCCCTCCTGGCAAGTACTGTCCTGGGGTGGTACTGGGTGTTACTGGGTCTCACAGGGGCAAGCTCTGTAGCACTGAGCACTGTGGAGACTCTGGGCTGCTCTGGGTTGTGGACAGACCATAGGCAGCCTGAGTAAAGCAACTATACGATTACTCTCACTCTAACATGGAAACCCCAGATAGTTCAGAATCAGGCAGCACAGAATTTTCCTTTGTCCCTCGTCCCAGGATTGTGCCGAGTGCTCTGAGCCTCCAAGGCCATTAAACAGCAGCTATAGAAAGGAGAGACACAAATATTGTGTTTACACAAAATGTCTCCATTGTGGCATCCTGAACTTACCCATGTCCTACAGCAACTCAGCCCTTGACCGCAGGTTCCAATCAGTCTGTATCTGCGGAAACAAACACGGAAGCAGGAGCCCTGAGCACGTCTACAAGCACGGGAGCTATTGATAAACTCGGTGAATCCTGCACAGAGAAAAAGAGTCTTGATTTTCATTCACACATAAATTTAAACAAGAGCTGTGAACAATTTATGAGTTTGCCCTGCATAAGCTTTATGCAGGGTAAAACGAATTTATCTGGGTTTAGACCCCATTGGGAGTTGGGCATCTGAGTGCTAAAAACAAGCACACTACTGTGAGCTGTTTTCAGGTAAACTTGCAGCTTTGGGACAAGTGATTCAGACCCTGGGTCTGTGTCTGGAGCCAGACGGGAGTGTCTGGCTCAGCAAGACAGGATGCTGGAGTCTTGAGCTGGCAGGGAAAACAGAAGCAGGGGTAGTCTTTGCACATCGGGTGGCAGCTCCCAAGGGGGTTTCTGTGATCCAACCCGTCACACATACCCTAATATATCTTTTTGAGATGGGGTGACCAGATCTGCACACAGTAATCAAGATGTGGGAAGATCATGGGTTTATAGAGAGACATCATGATATTTCCTGTCTTATTATCGATCCCTTTCCTAAAGGTTTTAGAGAACTATCCACAATGACTTCAAGATCTCTTTCTTGAATGGTAAGAGCTAATTTAGACCCCATAATTTTATATGTATAGTTTGGATTATGTTTTCCAAAGAGCATTACTTTGCATTTATCAACATTGAATTTCATCTGCCATTTTGTTGCCCAGTCACCTAGTTTTTGAGATTCCTTTGCAACTCTTTGCACTGTGCTTTGGACTTCACTATTTTTGAATAATTGTGTACCATCTACCAAATTTGCTCCCTCACTCTTTACCCCTTTCTCCAGATCACCTGTTAATATTTTGAACAGTACTGGTCCCAGTACAGACCCCTGGGGGACACCACTATTTATCTCTCTCTAGTCTTAAAACTGACCATTTATTCCTACCATTTTAGGCATAATTTCCCTTTGCAAAAACCATGTTGACTCTTCCCCAACTCATTGTGTTCATCTATGTGTCTGATAATTCTGTTCTTTACTATAATTTCAACCAATTTGCCTGGTACTGAAGTACCTTTGTGATCATCTAGTCTGAAGGGACTTCCCCAAAATATTTCTCAGAGGGGGGAAAAAAACCCAATCCTTCTTGATTTAAAAACTGTGAGGGATGGAGAATACATTGGAAAGTTGCTCCATTGTAAATTACTTTCACAGTTACCAATTTACATTTTATTTCCAGTCTGAATTTGTTTTGCTTCAACATCCAATCATTGGATCACAAAATACCTTTATTGACTAGATTGAAGAGCCCATTATTAAATGTTTGTTCATTGTACACGTACTTATAAATTGTGATCAAGACACCCCTTAACCGTCTCTTTGTTAAATTAAAGAGATTTAACTTTCTGAGTCTATCACTATGAGGCATGTTTTCTAATCCTTTCATCATTCCTATGGCTCTTCTCTGAACCGTCTCCAACTGATCAACATTCTTCCTGACGTGTGGACACTAGAACTGGACACAGTATTCAAGATGTGGTCACATCTGGTGGTACAAAATACAAAGGTAAAATAATCTCACTACACCTACTCAATATTTCCTTCTTTCTGCATCCAAGTTATGTATTAACCCTTTTAACAATTTTCAGCTGATTACCATTCCAAGACCCCCAAATCTTTTTTCAGAGTCACTGCTTCCCAGGATGGAGTCCCTCATCCTATATCTGTGGCCAACCTTCTTTCTTCCTAGAGCCATACATTTAATTTAGCTGTATGTGTGTTGCCATCTTACCAAGTGATCCAAATTCCTCTGTATGAGTGACCTGTCCCTTAATTTTTGTCACCTGCTAACTTTATAGGTGATGATTTTATGAGTTTTTTTCAGGTCCTTTGTAACAAGATTGACTAGTGTGGTGGCAAGAACCAATCCCTGTAGGACTTCACTAAGTGGAACGTTGGTGATACTATTACAGGTCATAGTTCAGCCAAATCTGACTGGATCTTAATAGGAACATTAAAGGCACCTTTCTCACCCCAGGACTATTCTTCAGTCAAATGTCAAGTCTCTGCTGAATACCATACAACTCTTTAGAAAAAAAAGCTGGAAAAATTATGATACAAAGTTTTAGGAAACCTTAGTACAGACTCACAAATGTCCTTCTACATTCTCCCTTCATTTCATTAAGATCTTACCTGGAGAGCTTTGCAGCACCAGGAAGAAGAGAGCACAGAGAAGGTAGAGAATCTTCATGGCTGAAGTTTGGCTGGGAACTGAATGTTGCTGTTGAGAAGTGACTCAAGATAGTGAGCAGATGGAGAGTCTCTATTTATGGGCTGTTGGGGATGGTGAAATGCTGATCTGTTGAAATCTTTTTTGAAGCATGTCACATTTACTAAGTTTGTGCTGCAATCTAACCATTTAATTTGTATAGCATCATAAACATTCCCAGAGAATTTCAGGGAAGCACAATAGCCAAATTCCTGCCTTGAAGAAGTTAGAATATGAATATTTACAGCAAGCAAACATCTACTGCCTGATTGAAAGCTCTCTGAAAAATGGAAAGCCTCCCAATAAATTTAAATGAGTGTCCTTTTTCAGAGAAGAATTTCAGTATGCAACTGTACCTTGGAAGCATTGACAGTAGAGCGTGTGTATTTGTGTATTTGTTTTGTACAATATTTAATCAATATTTTACTTGTATTTAGGGAAATTTCCTAATTCCATGCATCAAAACCCATTACAAAGAGGTTAAAAATCCTTTAAAAAAAGTTCTCTGCCAAGGGGGGGAACAAGGAGCGGGCACATCACCCCTGACACCACCTCACTCCTATTATTTCCCTGTTATGTTCTTGCTATAGGCACAGAGAAGTTAGACAAAAACAGCAATAGGCTTGCAGGTAGGTGGCTGGTAGAGCCATAACTGATAATGGCTTAATTTTCTCCGATGTGATTTATAAATATACTGTGGTTAAGGTACAAACTGTATGCTACTATTAGAGTTTTAAAGATGGTGTTTGATTCTATTAATCTAGACAAACTTTGGGCAACATTAAGAAGGATGGGTATCGATCTAAAACTTCTGAACATTTTGGAGGCTCTCCATGAGAGAGATGTGGGTCGGAAATGTTTTCCTTGTGGCTTGGGGAGAACACCAGGGAGGCCTTCTAGCACCTTTTGTTATAAATATATATATTAATGATACAGTGGATGTTATAAAGAACAATACATTTTATCCAATACACATTAAGGGTAGATTTATCTCAGTGTTTCTATATGCTGATGACATGGTTGTTTTATCGCAAACTCCAAGAGGCCTCTTCTAAAATGACTTTTTCCTCTTATTTTAACTCGCAAGACCTGGTCCTGTAATGAGATCAAGTCATGACTTCTGGGAAGAACCCTGTGCAAATTGAGTGAAAGATAGAAGGCCACCCTGTAGAACAAATCTCTGCGTTGACATATTCAGGGACAAAGTTTCATGATTCAGGCAGCTGGTCCCCTTATCATGAAGACTTAAAACAAAAGGCCCTTAGCTCTGCTCAAGGAGTACTGTGTTTTACCTGCACATATGGTGGTTTTTATAATTTTTAATACTAAAATAAGATTCATAGATTCAAAGATTCTAGGACTGGAAGGGACCTCGAGAGGTCATCGAGTCCAGTCCCCTGCCCGCATGGCAGGACCAAATACTGTCTAGACCATCCCTGATAGACATTTATTAACCTACTCTTAAATATCTCCAGAGATGGAGATTCCACAACCTCCCTAGGCAATTTATTCCAGTGTTTAACCACCCTGACAGTTAGGAAATTTTTCCTAATGTCCAACCTAGACCTCCCTTGCTGCAGTTTAAACCCATTGCTTCTTGTTCTATCCTTAGAGGCTAAGGTGAACAAGTTTTCTCGCTCCTCCTTATGACACCCTTTTAAATACCTGAAAACTGCTCTCATGTCCCCTCTCAGTCTTCTCTTTTCCAAACTAAACAAACCCAATTCTTTCAGCCTTCCTTCATAGGTCATGTTCTCAAGACCTTTAATCATTCTTGTTGCTCTTCTCTGGACCCTTTCCAATTTCTCCACATCTTTTTTGAAATGCAGTGCCCAGAACTGGACACAGTACTCCAGCTGAGGCCTAACCAGAGCAGAGTAGAGTGGAAGAATGACTTCTCGTCTCTTGCTCACAACACACCTGTTAATACATCCCAGAATCATGTTTGCTTTTTTTGCAACAGCATCACAGTGTTGACTCATATTTAGCTTGTGGTCCACTATAACCCCTAGATCTCTTTCTGCCGTACTCCTTCCTAGACAGTCTCTTCCCATTCTGTATGTGTGAAACTGATTTTTTCTTCCTAAGTGGAGCACTTTGCATTTGTCTTTGTTAAACTTCATCCTGTTTAACTCAGACCATTTCTCCAATTTGTCCAGATCATTTTGAATTATGACCCTGTCCTCCAAAGCAGTTGCAATCCCTCCCAGTTTGGTATCATCCGCAAACTTAATAAGCGTACTTTCTATGCCAATATCTAAGTCGTTGATGAAGATATTGAACAGAGCCGGTCCCAAAACAGACCCCTGAGGTACCCCATTCGTTATGCCTTTCCATCAGGATCGGGAACCATTAATAACAACTCTCTTATCCCCCCAGTTATGCACCCACCTTATAGTAGCCCCATCTAAATTGTATTTGACTAGTTTATCGATAAGAATATCATGCGAGACCGTATCAAATGCCTTACTAAAGTCTAGGTATACCACATCCACAGCTTCACCCTTATCCACAAGGCTCGTTATCCTATCAAAGAAAGCTATCAGATTGGTTTGACATGATTTGTTCTTCACAAATCCATGCTGGCTGTTCCCTATCACCTTACCACCTTCCAAGTGTTTGCAGATGATTTCCTTAATTACTTGCTCCATTATCTTTCCTGGCACAGAAGTTAAACTAACTGGTCTGTAGTTTCCTGGGTTGTTTTTATTTCCCTTTTTATAGATGAGCACTATATTTGCCCTTTTCCAGTCTTCTGGAATCTCTCCCATCTCCCATGATTTTCCAAAGATAATAGCTAGAGGCTCAGATACCTCCTCTATTAGCTCTTTGAGTATTCTGGTATGCATTTCATCAGGCCCAGGTGACTTGCAGGCATATAACTTTTCTAAGTTCCTCCCTATTTGTTAAAATCAAGTCTATAACAGCTTCCCCCCCAGTAGCTTTTTCAACCTTCTGAAATAAAAAGTTGTCTGCAATGCAGTCCAAGAATTTGTTGGATAGTCTGTGCCCCGCTGTGTTATTTTCCCAACATATATCCGGATAGTTGAAGTCCCCCATCACCACCAAATCTTGGGCTTTGGATGATTTTGTTAGTTGCTTAAAAAAAGCCTCATCCACCTCTTCCACCTGGTTAGGTGGCCTGTAGTAGACTCCTAGCATGACGTCTCCCTTGTTTTTTACCCCTTTTAGCCTAACCCAGAGACTCTCAACACTTCCATCTCCTATGTCCATCTCTACCTCAGTACAAGTGTGTACATTTTTAATATATAAGGCAACACCTCCTCACTTTTTCCCCTGTCTATCCTTCCTGAGCAAGCTGTACCCATCCACACCAACATTCCAATCATGTGTATTATCCCACCAAGTTTCAGTGATGCCAACAATGTTATAGTTGTATTTATTTATTAGCACTTCCAGTTCTTCCTGCTTATTACCCATACTTCTCGCATTTGTATATAGGCATCTAAGATAGTGGTTTGATCTTTCCTCCCAGTTTTGTCCTGACCCTCCTTTCTCTCTGCCAATATATCCCACACTCCCTCTCGTTTCCGACCCATCTCCCAGGTCTCCATGTTCCCCACTTACCTGTGGGCTTTGCTCACCTGTCCCCGTCGAACCTAGTTTAAAGCCCTCCTCACTAGGTTAGCCAGTCTGTGTCCAAATAGGGTCTTTCCCCTCATCGAAAGGTGAATGCAATCTCTGCCTAGCAGTCCTTCCTAGAATAGCATCCCGTGGTCTAGGAAGCCAAAGCCCTCCTGGCGACACCATCTTCGCAGCCAGACATTCACCTACATGATGCATCTGTCTCTGCCCGGCCCCTACCTTTGACAGGAAGAATCGAAGAGAATACCACCTGCGCTCCAAACTCCTTCACCCGTACTCCCAGAGCCCTGTAGTCACTCTTGATCCGCTCAGTGTCACACCGCGCAGTATCATTTGTGCCCACATGGATAAGTAGCATGGGGTAGTAGTCAGAGGGCTGGATAATCCTCGACAATGCCTCCGTAACGTCTCGGATACGGGCTCCCGGCAGGCAGCATACCTCCCGAGATGAAATGTCAGGGCGACAGATGGGCACCTCCGTCTCCCTCAGCAGAGAGTCTCCGACCACCACTACCCTACGTTTCCTATTCGCAGTGGTGGCAGACTTAGGGGTACAAGGCTTCTCCTCCGTTACTGTAGGGGGTGATTCCTTCTTTCCTATATCAAGAAGAGCATAACGGTTACCTATTACTACGGCGGGAGAGTTCGGAGCAGGGGTGGAGCACTGCCTGCTGCCAGAAGTAACCAGCTACCAGTGTCCACCCTGAGAGAGCTATCTCAGCTGCCGCCACATGGACACTGTCCAGGAATTGCTCATGGATTCGGATGATCCTCAACCTAGCCACCTCCTCCTGTAGCTCTCCCACCAGCTGGCTGAGAGATTCCACCAGCAGTCACCTTTCACATTGGATGGTCCCCCCAGCCTGGATATCAGTATGTGGAAATTGCAAGTTACACTCTCCGCAAAACCAGGATTGCAGATTGCAGATAGTCTATGAGTTTGTCTACACCATAAAAAAAGAAAAACTGAAGCTGGCCCAGGCCAGCTCACTCAGGCTCGTGGGGTTCCGGCTGTGATGGTTTCATTGCTGTGTAGACTTCTGGATTCTGGCTGCAGCCCAAGCTTTGGGACCGTCCCACCTCACAGAGACCTAGAGCCCAGGCTGCAGCCCCAGACCAGACATCTACACAGCAGTGAAAAAGCCCCACTGACTGAGGCCAGCTACGGGTATTGTGTTGTTGTGAAGACATTCCCTCTGAGGTCACATTTGGATTAGGGGTCAAATTTCAGCCTTAGAGATCAGCTATGCTGCTGTACCTTTTGTAGTGTAGACATACCCGAAGTATGGCAGCGTCTAGCCTTAAAAACTCACAGATCTGCTTCACTGGGTAAAAAACTAACCGTTATCAGAGGTACAGTTATTCTACCTCATTGATCCTACTTGGGCTCCCAGCGAGAACTGACTCCATTACAGAAGTTTGGAAATTTCTTTCAGTTTCCCTGGCTGCAGCTGTAGCCCAATCACTTCTCATTCTCTTTATCAGTGATTACTTATATAGTATACCAAGGCATTTGTTTGTAATAACAAAGCTGATACACTCTGTTGATAGGTTGCGAAACCAATGAAAAGTGAAAACCGGTAAAGTGAAGCCCATTGAAATCTCATATGTGCTATTTGGCCATTTGGCCTGATGATCCATTGGACTGGCATTTCTGAAGAGATCTCATAACATAGGTAGCCATCCTTCTAAGTACCAGATGAAGTGTAGAGAATTACCAGGTAAGGGTACAGAGAGGACAGTTCTTTTGTTTTACTGTGCCATTAATGTTACCAGTATTATTAGTGGGAGACTGAGCAACCTGAGTTAAATGACTTTATGTTGCAGCGTGATGAGCTATGATATATATATATATATATATATATATATATATATATATATATATTTTTCTCTTTAAAATTCACCAATCCCTGCCAGACCCCTCTAGACATATACCCCATCAATGATGATGCTCTGTTTACAATTACATTTTGAGACGTATCAGTTAGCCAGCTTTTAATCCATGTAATGTGTGCCATGTTAGTTTTATATAATTCAGGTTTTTTTAATCCAAATGTCCGGTGGTACCAAATTAAATATCTTACAGAAGACTAAGTATATCATATCAACAGCAGTAATTTCATGAGCCAAACTCGTATTCTCATTAAAAAATATATTAAGTTAGTTTGACAGGATCTCTTCTCCATAAACCCATGCTGATTACCTGCCTTCAATTCTGTATTAATCCTGTCTGTATCAACGACTCCATTATCTTTTCTGCAATTGATGTCAGACTGACAAGCCTATAATAACCCAGGGCTTCCCGTTCACCCGTTTTAAGTACTGGCACAACAATAGCTGTCTACCAGTCTTCTGCAACTTCCCTAGTGTTCAAGACTTATTGAAAACCTACATTAATGGTCCAGCCAGCTTCTCAGCCAACTCCTTTAAAATATACAACTTTCTCCCAAATACTCTCAGTACTCTTTCTAGTGACATCACCTGGGTAATGAAACTTCCTCAAACTGCAGGGCTCTGTTGTGGAAACCTCCAGATAGATTTTATTTTTCTATATAGTTTCTAAAATGGATATTATGGTGCCACATCGTGTCCCAGCTTCATCTTGTCTATCTGCTATGGACTTCTAGGTATAAAGCAAATACATAGAAGAAAGTGATAAAAGGTGAAGTTACTTCACAAGTGATTAAGAGTTTGTGGTTAGCTCCGCTAGGAACTGTTGCTGTTACTCAATCTAACTCCCCTGTGAGCAACAGACACAGCAACAGCTATTAGACATGTTTGAAGGGCTTAGTCCTAAATTCTGCAAAGGATTCTTGCTCATCCCTGGACATATAGGACACTATGAAAAATACTAATAATTTGGGATGAAACTCTGTGTCTGTGTGTGTTTGTGTGTATGTGTGTATTACTTGTGCACCTTTTTCATACAGTATTGATTAATATTCTTAGTGTATTTTTTTTTATTTTTCCTATTTTTATGCATCCATCCCATTAGAGAGATGTTTCAGTCTGGCAAAACGTACTCATGGGCACACTAGGGAAATGTGGTCTAGATGAAATTACTGTAAGGTGGGTGCACAGGTGGTTGAAAGGCCGTACTCAAAGAATACATTTGCTGTCAAACTTGGAGGGCATATTTAGTGGGGTCCCTCAGGAGTGAGTCCTGGATCAGGTACTATTCAATAATTCCTTTAATGACTTGTATAATTGAGTGGAGATGACACCTAGCTGAGAGGGGTTGCAAGCACTTTGGAGGGTGGGATTAGAATATAAAAGGACCTTGCTAAAACAAAGAATTGCTCTTAATAAAATATAATAGAATTCCATAAAGACTAGTACAAAGTACTTCACATAGGAAGACAAAATTAAATGCACAGTTTTAAAACGGGGAATAATTGGTAGGTGGTTGTACTGCTGAAAGGGATCTAGGAGCTATAGTGGATTACAAATTGATTATGAGTCAACAATGTGATGCAGTTGTAAAAAAAGGTTAATATAACTCTGTGAGGTATTAACACAAGTATCATGCGTAAGATATGGGAGGTAATTGTCCTGCTCTGCCCAGCACTAGCGAGGCTATAGCTGGAGTGCTGTGTCCATTTCTGGGTACCACACATAAGAAAAATGTGGCCAAATTGGAGAGAGTCCACAGGAAAACCTGACCTGGGAGGAAAGGTGAAGGTACCTGGGCATGTTTAGTCTTTTGGAAAGAAGACTGGGGGGGGGGGGGGGAGGGGAGGGACCTAATAATAGTCTTCAAATATGTAAAGGGCTGTGATAAAGAGGATGGTGATCAACTGTTTTCTAGGTCCACTGAAGGCAGGACAGGAAGTAATGGGCTTAATTTTCAGCAAGGGGGATTTAGGTTAGATATTAGGAAAACTTTCTAACTATATTAAACTCTGAAACAGGCTACCTCATTAGAGGTTTTTGTGAACTGGTGGGGCGAACACCTGTCAGGTATGGCCCAGTTTTAATTGGTCCTGCCTCAGTGCAGGGGGTTGGACTTGATCACACTTTGAGGTCCCTGTCAGCCCTACATTTTTACAATTCTAAAAGACTTTACATAAAGAATTTCTCCTGACTTCAAAATTGACCTTTATGCAACATATCAAAGTGCGCAAAAAAAACCCTGCCACATGGGGAGGGACACAGAGTCATATCATGATGGCCAAGGAACACAACACGGGGAGGGCAATTAGAAGAGGCCTGCAGATGTAAGTTGCTGACCTGAGCTAAACAAATAAATGTTCGTTATATGTCCCAAGACATTTTGCACAAACCACTGTGGCCTAACGTGTTGTATGCAAACTGGGTTGGCACAAGATGTTTTGCATAAAGACGATGGAATTTCTCAGAGACGAAGTTGCTACAATTCGAATGTCCAAATTGAGAATGGACATTTCAAATCTTCATTAGAACCATGGGTCATTTTCTGATTGAGGTCCCCTTCAGCCCTACAGTTCCACGATTCTGAATTAGAAGTGTCCTGCAGAAGTAAGTTGCTGACTAGAGCTAAACCAATAAATGTTTGTTATATGTCCCAAAATGTTTTGCACAAACCACTGTGGCCTAATGTGTCCTATGTAAACTGGGATGGCTGAAGATGTTTGGAATATACCAGAGAAAAAGTTGCAACAATTCCAATGTTCAAATTCAAGTTGGACATTTCAATCTTCACCACAACCAGGGATCACTTTCTGATTGTCCTTTCCCCCTACTCCCACAGGTTTTACTAAGAAGAAATCAAGCATTCAGAATCTGTATAAAACAGGCTGTTTTGGTCAAAGTATCAATCACTGAAGCGAAAATATCTGGCTGAGAGACACAGCAAGTTGGGCTGTTATCATCTGGCTGCTGAGAGCCCCCCTCCAAGTCTGGCAACTGCTAAAGTCACATCATGAAGTCAGATAATCCCCCTAATAAGTCTTCCTTTAAAGTCCTATCTAGGGAGATGCCTGTGAGCTCCAGAAAGAGAAGAACAGAGCTGTCCTAACCCCTTGAGTCAATGAGCTACCTGAATGATCTTTCTAACTATCTTCAGAAAGCACTCAGGGCTCCATTGAAGCAATTCTGGAGAACACGCCTTCCTACCAATTTTAATGGAGAAGTAGCAGTAATACATTTGTTTATTTATCCAAATGAAAACATGGTGATTTTAAAGTCAAGGAAAGTGTGGGCCCCTTACTGAATGAGGGTGGCAACCTAGTGACAGAGGATGTGGAAAAACCTAATGTACTCAATGATTTTTTTGCCTCTGTCTTCACGAACAAGGTCAGCTCCCAGACTGCTGCACTGGGCAGCACAGTATGGGGAGAAGGTGACCAGCCCTCTGTGGAGAAAGAAGTGGTTCGGGACTATTTATATAAACTGGATGTGCACAAGTCCATGGGGCTGGATGCGCTGCATCTGAGGGTGCTAAAGGAGTTTGTGGATGAGATTGCAGAGCCATTAGCCATTATTTTTGAAAACTCATGGCTATTGGGGGAGGTCCCGGATGACTGGAAAAAGGCTAATGTAGTGCCTATCTTTAAAAAAGGGAAGAAGGAGGATCCAGGGAACTACAGGCCAGTCAGCCTCACCTCAGTTCCTGGAAAAATCATGGAGCAGGTCCTCAAGGAATCAATTATGAAACACTTAGAGGAGAGGAAAGTTATCAGGAACACTCAGCATGGATTCACCAAGGGGAAGTCGTGCCTGACTAACCTAATTGCCTTCTATGATGAGATAACTGGTTCTGTGGATGAGGGGAAAGCAGTGGATGTGTAATTCCTTGACTTTAGCAAAGCTTTTGATACGGTCTCCCACAGTATTCTTGCCGCCAAGTTAAAGAAGTATGGGCTGGATGAATGGACTGTAAGGTGGATAGAAAGCTGGCTAGATCGTCGGGCTCAATGGGTAGTGATCAATGGCTCCATGTCAAGTTGGCAGCCGGTTTCAAGCAGAGTGCCCCAGGGTTCGGTCCTGGGGCCGGTTTTGTTTAATGTCTTTATTAATTATCTGGAGGATGGTGTGGACTGCACTCTCAGGAAGTTTGCAGATGACACTAAACTGGGAGGCATGGTAGATACACTAGAGGGTAGGGATAGGATACAGAGGGTCCTAGACAAATTAGAGGATTGGGCCAAAAAAAACCTGATGAGATTCAACAAGGACAAGTGCAGAGTCCTGCACTTAGGACGGAAGAATCCCATGCACTGCTACAAATTAGGGACTGAATAGCTAGGCAGCAGTTCTGCAGAAAAGGACCTAGGGGTCACAGTGGACGAGAAGCTGGATATGAGTCAACAGTGTGCTCTTGTTGCCAAGAAGGCTAATGGCATTTTGGGCTGTATAAGTAGGGGCATTGCCAGCAGATTGACATTGGTGAGGCCTCATCTGGAATACTGTGTCCAGTTTTGGGCCCCACACTACGAGAAGGATGTGGAAAAATTGGAAAGAGTCCAGCCGAGGGCAACAAAACTGATTAGGGGGCTGGAGCACATGACTTATGAGGAGAGACTGAGGGAATTGGGATTCTTTAGTCTCCAGAAGAGAAGAATGAGGGGGGATTTGATAGCTGCTTTCAATTACCTGAGGGGGGGTGTCCAAAGAGGATGGAGCTTGGCTGTTCTCAGTGGTGGCAGATGATAGAACAAGGAGCAATGGTCTCAAGTTGCAGTGGGGGAGGTCTAGGTTGGATATTAGGAAACACTATTTCACTAGGAGGGTGGTGAAGCACTGGAATGCGTTACCTAGGGAGGCGGTGGAATCTCCTTCCTTGGAGGTTTTTAAGGCCCGGCTTGACAAAGCTCTGGCTGGGATGATTTAGTTGGGATTAGGTCCTGCTTTGAGCAGGGGGTTGGACTAGATGACCTCCTGAGGTCCCTTCCAACCCTGATATTCTATGATTCTATGATTCTAAAACTACCGGAGTTAAAATCAATTTACAGGATAATTCCAGTAATCCAAATTCCCTTTATCCAGACATACTAGTTATCCAAATAAACAGTGTATGTCCCCTATAGGGCTATTAGTTACTCACCCGGTAATTAACTAACATTATTGCTGCGGAACTTCAATTTGGGAGGATTTCTGGAATTAGCGATTAAGACAGCAAGAAAAGGGAGAAAGAATGAGGGAGGGAAGGTAGGGGAGGAGAGAAAAGATGGGGCACGGAAGAGAGCGAATAGGTAAGGAAAAGGAGAAGGGGTTAAGATGAAGACTGAAAGAAGAAGTGTTCAGGGAGAGAAAGGAGATGGGAAGACAGGAGAGCAGGGCAGGGGGTTGGGGAAGGAAAGGAGGCAGAGAAGAGGGTAAAGGAGAAAAAAGGAAAGAAGGAGGGAAGAGCACAGGGAATTTGGCCAGCTCTTTTGCTAACAGCCCCCTCGTGATGACCCACGAGCATGTGTCTCTCTCACATCCCTCTCCCCCAGGAGCTGACTTCATACCTCAGTCTATGGAGACTCCTGCAGGTCACTCTGGAGGTCTCTGCTTCTATTTGGTCATCAAGACAGCTGTTGTCACACCTGTTCTATGGGGCTTCAGTCCAGGACACTCTTACACGTGATATATGTACTCCTTTGTGATTCTTTCCAGATACAGAGCAGCAATATTTATTGAACACGTCTGTCCTTTCTGTATCATTATTATTATTTTACCATCTCCATGGTGTAATGGGCCCGTACCAGTGTTAGAATCTCTTTTGGTCCTGAAATACTTGTATAAAACCTCCTTGTTCCCCTTGGCCCTGCCACCAGGGAGTCTTCCCTGATCTCTTGAGCTTTACTTACATTTCTGCATTTCATTACTTCTAATTTTGATGCATTGCTATCTACTTCCTCTCTTCCCCAATTTTTATTTTTTTTTCTAATTTTTCCCTACACTTTCTGTGCAGACTGATACCGGGGACACAAACACACTGCACTCTCTTCTGGGGAATCTGCTGCATGACAACCACAGCCTGCTGCAGTTTAGTGGCAATAAAACAAAAAGAATCAATGAAGGACAACAGCCTCTGCCTAGTTAAGGCTGTGATAAGATAAAAGATTGTAGGGTCCAGGCACGAGATAACCCCAATCCAAAAGGGGAAGCCTGGGTCCCATGCTTATTCCAGAAGGTTACCTTACTGTAGAACACTTTGCATATACCCTGAAAGCATGGACATGAATGTGGGACCTGGTTGGAGGGCTGAGTCACTGAAGAGACTGATCATTGCAGGGAAAGGGGAGCACCTGGAAAGAAAACAGCCTGCTGTTCCCCCTGACCATGAGTTGGTGGTGGGGTGAGTGTTCCCCTTTACAATCCTCCATATCTAAAGGGTAGATATGAATTATAACCCCCCAATCTGCGTGAAATTTCTGAGGCATGGTCCAATGGCAGAGGTTAATTTCAGGAAGGCTTTAGGGTGGCGTTGGATAAGGCTTTTGGTCAATCACTCAGGATTCGGTCTTCATCATAGTTCTTAAGATCATCACATCTGTCCTGCCTTTCCCTGCTCTCCTTTCCAGAGAGATTCCCAGCAGGTCCTACCAACTCCGCTCGGACTGAGGAGAGCAGCCCTTAATACCCTTCTTAGCAGCCTACCCTTCCCATGATTGCTGGACTACAAGTCCGAGAATTCAAGGGATTCACCTGGGGTCACCCTAAAGGAGGGTTACGTCATGTCTTTGTTGCTGCCTCCTGTCTCTGCTGCCACTTGCTGCTCTCTGCTACTGGTTCCACCACATACCCCAGCTCTTAGTGATTTCACAGGGTAGCCTGGAACCTTCCTACTACTGCAGCCACTGCCTTGTCTCACAGCACCACACTGTCCCTGGGCTATAGCTAAGGCTCCATCTCTAGATCTGCTCGTAAATGATTTCATCTCTAGTGATCACTGAGGAGAAATAATCGAATTGAATCTTTTCAACTCTGTCTTTAAACACAAGGGAGAAAAGCATCCATTAGTAACGAGCACTGTTTATACACTGTCCATACTACCCAACAGAAGAAACTGTCCCAGGAGTCTCCTGACTTTTTCATAGATTTGGCATCACTCCCCGCTCCTTAGTGAGTGACGTTACTGTTACCCATTCAACTAGGGCATGCTAAGAGCAGTTCTGCTGCTGTTTATTTATGCAATAAGGATAACAAGATTTCATTACCCCAGCATTGTACACTAACATGAGTTTTCACCCAAACCAGCTGTAAGCAGGGTCTGAATGAACTCTCCTCTGACACCTAGTGACAGTCTGGTTCAAAAGACCTCAGGAACAGATTGTATTTGCATAAACACACAACTTTGCCTTGGGGCTCAGCACACAGATCTGTATTGCCAAATTGAACAGTTTTGGCTGTTTGGGGTTAAAATTAACTTTAGTGTTGAATGGAAGGGTAATGAAATGTTTTTATCCTTAGTGTATGAGTAAAGGGAAGCAGAACTGTACTTAGCAAGCCCTAACTGAAGGGGTGACCCTAACTTGAACATCACTTGTTAAGTAGTGGGCCGTGATGCCAAATTCAAGCAAGTATGAAGCATGATTAGAGCCATGTGTTCCTTTCTTATGATTGGGGGTTGGTTTAAAGATCTTTAAAAGCTATTTGACTCTCCCTTCTGTATTTAAAGACAGAGAGGAGTAGCCTCTTTTGAGTGTTGTGGTTCTTCCTCAGTAATTACTTGATCTGTGTTTACTGATGAGCTTATTTAAGGGGATGTTAAAAGTGATAAGGCGATAGCATTTTGGTTAAAAGCACTGCAGAAAAAACAGCTGCAGAGAGGCTTTCTACTAGTTAGTGAAAGCATGGAGACTTGGGCTAAGTGGTGTGTCAAGGCTGGATCCCCACTTTGAACTTTAGGGTACAAATGTAGGGGCCTGCATGAAAACTTCTAAGCTTAACTACCAGCTTAGCTCTTGTTCCGCTGCCACCATTTCCCAATTAGATTCCCTTCCTGGGAAGCCCTGAGAAACCTTTCACCAATTCCCTGGTGAATACAGATCCAAACCCCTTGGATCTTAAACCAAGGAGAAATTAACCATTCCCCTCCTTCCTCCCACCAACTCCTGGTGAATACAGATCCAACCCCCTTGGATCTAAAACAAGGAGAAATTAACCATTCCCCCTCCTTCCTCCCACCAACTCCTGGTGAATACAGATCCAACCCCCTTGGATCTAAAACAAGGAGAAATTAACCATTCCCCTCCTTCCTCCCACCAACTCCTGGTGAATCAAGATCCAAACCCCTTGGATCTTAAAACAAGGAAAAATCAATCAGGTTCTAAAAAGAAAGCTTTTAATTAAAGAAAAAAGGTAAAAATCATCTCTGTAAAATCAGTATGGAAATTAACCTTACATGGTAATCAAACTTAAAGAGCTCAGAGGACTCCCCTCTAGTCTTAGGTTCAAAGTACAGCAAACAAAGATAAACACTTTAGTAAAAGGTACATTTACAAGTTGAGAAAACAAAGGAAAACTAAGACGCCTTGCCTGGCTATTTACTTACAAGTTTGAAATAGGAGAGATTTGTTTAGAAAGATGTGGAGAACCTGGATTGATGTCTGGTCCCTCTCAGTCCCGAGAACGAACGCACTCCCAAACAAAGAACACAAACAAAAGCCTTCCCCCCCCAAGATTTGAAAGTATCTTGTCCCCTTATTGGTCCTTTAGGTCAGATGCCAGCCAGGTTACCTGAGCTTCTTAACCCTTTACAGGGAAAAGGATTTTGGAGTCTCTGGCCAGGAGGGATTTTATAGTACGGTACACAGGACAGCTGTTACCCTTCCCTTTATAGTTATGACATGGTGGAACCTCAGAATATAATGTTATGGAGGGAAGGGGTAGTGATGGACCCTGCAGAGACACTGATGCGCAGAGGTGGAAGCATCACTCAACCACTCTCTCTCCTCAGGGCAGAAGGCAAAACCCACCCAAACACACACCTGGACTCTGGGGACGTTGCTGATCTTAGACAACAAACTATGAGTAGGGGGCAATGGAAGGAAAAAAGGATTGGCATGCTAAAGAGATATTTGTCCGTTGAGCTTTCACACCACAAGGTGGGAAACTGAGAAAAGAAACACTGCTGAAGATACTGTACGGTGAGTGTTTTACTTATTAGTTGTGTACTTTCAAATCCTTGTTGGAGTGTGTTCCTAAATGAATGTTGTGTTTACTTCTTTAATACAAGGTTTCAGAGTAACAGCCGTGTTAGTTTGTATCCGCAAAAAGAAGAACAGGAGTACTTGTGGCACCTTAGAGACTAACAAATTTATTAGAGCATAAGCTTTCGTGGACTACAGCCCACTTCTTCGGATGCATATAGAATGGAACATATATTGAGGAGATATATATACACACATACAGAGAGCATAAACAGGTGGGAGTTGTCTTACCAACTCTGAGAGGCCAATTAATTAAGAGAAAAAAAACTTTTGAAGTGATAATCAAGCTAGCCGAGTACAGACAGTTTGATAATAAGTGTGAGAATACTTACAAGGGGAGATAGAGTCAATGCTGAGCCATTACAAACATTGACTCTATCTCCCCTTGTAAGTACTCTCACACTTATTATCAAACTGTCTGTACTGGGCTAGCTTGATTATCACTTCAAAAGTTTTTTTTCTCTTAATTAATTGGCCTCTCAGAGTTGGTAAGACAACTCCCACCTGTTTATGCTCTCTGTATGTGTGTATATATATCTCCTCAATATATGTTCCATTCTATATGCATTCGAAGAAGTGGGCTGTAGTCCACGAAAGCTTATGCTCTAATAAATTTGTTAGTCTCTAAGGTGCCACAAGTACTCCTGTTCTTCTTTTTTCTTTAATACAAGTTTTCTTTTGTTATAGATACTCAGTTCTTGCGAGAGGGGAAGTATTGCCTCTTAGTGGCAAGGGGTAGTGTTTATTTTTCTTAGTTTAGTGGGTGGGGTCTCAAGCCAGTTCTCTATTGTATTGTTAAGAGGAAGCACTTGATATTGAACTCAGATTTTGATACAGCCTATATCACATGGCCAAAATTGATCACTTTCACAAAGAAGGGCTGTCTGCTTATTACCTAGGCAGAATGGATGTGTCTACTGAAATACAGTCTTCTCCAGAGATCTTTTCCACTATTGGTTTGGAGAGAAAAGCTTTGCCAGGTATGACTGACTTTCTTACTTTCTTTCTTTCTTTGTTGTGGATTGAATTATATACTTAGTTGCTGACTCGTACACAATAAACAAAATGTATTTGAATTTCTCCAGAGAATTTATTCCAGTCAAATGGACATTCATATAGGGAGAAAGGCCTTTGTTTTATATTGTTGAAGGTGATACATTCAATTGATATGTTGAGAAGTGAAAATCTCTAAAAATGAATCCAAATGAAATGTTATAAAGTCTAAACAACCAAAAGGCCTGACCAGCTGCTTGTTGACAATTGCACAGATATAGCTTAATTTATGAGGTGAACCTACCATAAGGAGGGTGTGAATGAACTCTCCCCTGGCATGTAGTGACTAACTCTGGGAAAAGATCTCAGGAGAAGACTGTAATTGCATAGACACACCTATTTTATAAGAACAGTCCTGATATTTGGGGCTTTTTCTTATATAGGCACTTATTACCCCCAACCCATCCCAATTTTTCACACTTGCTATCTGGTCATCCTATTCAGCAGTGAAGACAAGACATTGGTTACCTGATTTCTAGCTGACACACCTACAGCCTCAAAACCCACCTGACTCCTCCCTCCACACGTGGACTAGATGAGCCCCTGACTCCCATCTTCCCAACTATCAAGCCCTCCCTGCCTCATCAGACAGGACTCGAGCACTTCCCAACCCCTCCTTCCCCCACCACAATTTTACAGCCCCCATTTCTAAATTTTCTCTGTGTGATCCATTGGCAGAGGTTAATTTCTGACCACTATTGGTCTGACATTATCAAGGATGCAAGAGCAAATACTGCAATGTACAGGAAAGAGGGAAGTATCATCACCGTGATGATGCCTTCTGCTTAATAGGCGATGTAATCAAAGTTTATAAACTGTTGATTATATCAGTAGCACATTTTATAAAGAAAGTACAGGTGGCCCTGGCACTGTCTGGATCAGGTGGAGGCCTGCTTAGTGCTAATGCTATGACAAAAACAGAAAATGTGGAAATGGCAGAAGTGTTAATGACCCTTTTGTTTCGGTTTTCACCAAAAAGGTTAGTAGCTATTGGACGTCTAACATAGTGAATGCCAATGAAAATGAGGGAGGATCAGAGGCTGAAAGAGGGAAAGAACAAGTTAAAAATTGCTTAGAGAAATTAGATGCCTTCAAGTCACCAGGGCCTGAAGAAATACATCCTAGAATAGTCAAAGAGATGACTGAGGAGATACCTGAGCCATTAGCGATTACCTTCAAAAAGTCATGGAAGACAGGAGAGATTCTAGAGGATTGGGAAAGGGCAAATATAGTGCCTATCTATAAAAAGGGAAATAAGGACAAACTGAGGAGTTACAGACCAGTCAGCTTAACTTCAGTACCCAGAAAGATGGTGGAGCAAATAATTAAGCCATCAATTTACAAAACCTAGAAGATAATAAGGTGATAAATAACAGCACGGATTTGTCAAGAAAAAATCATGTCAAACCAATCTAACAGCTAACAGGGTAACAAGTCTTGTGGATAGGGAGGAAGTGATAGATATGACTTTAGTAAGGCTTTTGATACTGTCTTGCATGACCTTCTCATAAGCAAACTAGAGAAATACAACCGACATGGAGCTACTATAAGGTGGGTGCATAACTGGTTAGAAAATTGTTCCCAGAGAGTAGTTAGCAGTGTTTCACAGTCAAGCTGGAAGGACATATCAAATGGGGTCCCACAGGGATCAGTTCTGGGTCTGGTTCTGTTCAATATCATCATCAATGATTTAGATAATAGCATAGAGAGTATATTATAAAGTTTGCAAACAATACCAAGCTGGGAGGGGTTGCAAGTACTTTGGAGGATAGAATTAAAATTCAAAATGATCTGGACAAACTGGAGAAATGGTCTGGAGTAAATAGGAGGAAATTTAACAAGGACAAATGCAAAATACTCCACTTAGGAAGGAACAATCAGTTGCACACATATAAAATGGGAAATGACTGCCTAGGAAGGAATACTGCGGAAAGGGATCTGGGAGTCACAGTGGATCACAACCAATGAGTCAATAGTGTAACACTGTTGAAAAGTCATCATTCTTGGATGTATTAGCAGGAGTGCTCTAAGCAAGACACAAGAAGTAATTCCTCCACTGTACTCCACGCTGATTAGGCCTCAACTGGAGTATTCTGTCCAGTTCTGGAAAAGAAGTGGACATTTCAGGAAAGATGTGGACAAATTGCGGAAAAGCAACAAAAATGATCAAAGGTCTAGAAAACATGACCTATGAGGAAAGATTAGAAAGAACTGGGTTTGTTTAGTCTGGAGAAGAGAAGACTGAGAGGGGACATAACAGTTTTCAAGTCCATAAAAATTGTTACAAGGAAGCGGGAGAAATTTTTTTCTCTGTAACCTCTCAGACTAGGAGAAGAAGCAATGGGGTTAAATTGCAGCAAGGGAGGTTTAGGTTGGACATTAGGAAAAACTTCCTAACTGTCAGGGTAGGTAAGCACTGGAATAAATTGCCTAGGGCAGCGGTTCTCAAACTTTTGCAACCCGAGGACCACCATTTTGATTTAATATTTTTCTGGGATCCCCAAACCCCGCTGTTCCACTCCAGGCTCTACCCCATTCTACCCCTTCCCCCAGGGCACCACCACCTCACCTCTTCCTGCCCCTGCTCACTCCATCCGCCCTCCCCCCATCACTCACTCTCCCCCACTCCCATTCACTTTCACCAGGCTGAGGCAGCGGGTTTGGATGCAGGAGAGGGTGCGGAGTGCAGGCTCTGTGAGGGAATTTGGGTGAGGGATGTGGGTGCAGTCTCTGGGAGGGAGTTTGGGTGTAGGATGTGGGTGCAGACTCTGGTAGGGAGTTTGGGTGCAGGAAGGGATGAGGGGTGTGGGCTATGGGAGGAAGTTTGGGTGCAGGCTGTGGCTCAGGGCTGGGGTAGGGGGTTGTGGTGTGGGAGGGGGTGTGGGTGCTGGCCAGGCAGCGCTTACCTCAGGCGAGTCCACAAAGTGACCGGCACATCTCTCTGGAAGCGGCTTCTGGGGGAGAGGTGGGGAACAGGTGGTCTCCGTACACTGCCGCTGCCTGCAGGCACCACCCCCGCAGCTCCCATTGGCCACAGTTCCCAGCCAATGGGAGCTGCAAAGTCGATGCTCGGGGGGTTGTGACACACGGAGACCACCTGTCCCCCCCCCCGCCCCCTGGGGCCGCAGGGATGTTCCGGCCACCTCCGGGAGTGACGCGGAGCAGGGCAGGCAGGGAGCCTGCCTTAGACCCACTGCGCCGCCGGACTTTTAGCACCTAAAATCTCCCAATTTGGCTTCAGTAGCCTCCAGGAAATAGAGGGAGGGGGAGGATCTGATCAGCGGGGCACGCAGACCCCTTGGAGTACACATGGGGACCCCCAGGCATCTGCTGACCCCAGTTTAAGAAACACTGGCCTAGGGAGTTTGTGGAATCTCCATCATTGGAAATTTATAAGAACAGGTTAGACAAGCAACTGTCAGGGATGGTCCAGATAATACTCCGTCCTCCCATAAGTGCATGGGACTGGACTAAGTGACCTCTTGAGGTCCCTTTCAGTCATTGGATTCTGTGATTCTAAATGCCACCTGGACTCTGTGACGGGAAAGTGTTTAGTAACCCCACAGGCAGCAGAGTCAGTAACCAGGAGAACCTGTTCTTGGGGCAGTTACCCAAATCGCTTGCCCTTGGTTTTGTGGATAATGATACCTTTAGTGGAAATTACTTTTAAAACCCCTTTCACTTTTAACACTGTGATATTAGTTTTGTGGCTTTATATGTGGATGGTGAAGAGATAAGAGATAAGTTCTGCAACCACACTTTGGGGGTGGGAATTGTTGAGCTTGGACACGAATCTGGTATACACAGACAGCTGATAAACACATGAAAGATTGTTCTCTGTTCATCAATCCTGAGGAGTTTGAACAGGGTTACAGCTGCTTTGCCTGTGGCCTGTCCCCCAACCAGGAATGTGCCCATCTCTATTCCCTGATTAAAACTGGGAACCTGAGAGCGAAAACACATTCTGAAAAGGCCTCAGTTACACCCTCACTTGCAAATTTGCTCAGGTTTCTAAGCCTGGGTCTTTGGAATTTGCGCTGCCATTCTGGCTCCTGCATGGGAGCCAGCTGCACAGGGCAAGGTCTGGACACTCAGGCACAAGAGAAGGGACCTCATGATGGGGAGGTCTGAGAGTCGAGGGGAGCAGAGAGAGGGTCGACAGGGCGTGGAGCAGTGATGTGGGCATTACACACTGTGCAGCCACGCTGGGACTGAACCCAACTCCTCTGACAACAACACAAAACAAACGGCTTTGTCAAAGGACCAAGGAAAAGGTCCACGATTTATCCACGTGAGCTCACTGAAACATATAAATTGTATGTCCCCTGGTCTAGGAACACCCCTGGGTGGATTTAAATATGGCAGTGAGCATTTATTTTATATATATTTAATTAAAATAAAAGAAGGAAGGGATTTTTATGGAAAAGAAATAGCAAAACAGCCCCCGTGTGCCAATCAAAACACTCACAGGCATGTTTGCAATACACCACAACCAGCAGCTACTTTTATTAAAAGGAGAAGAACAAGCTATTGCGGGGGGGGGGGGGGGGGGGGGCACAAGGGCTCCCTTGTGGGTTTATTCCAGCTTGCAAGAAACTTTGCAGCCCAGATGAAAAGCATCCAAGGATTTTAGAAGCAAGGCGTCATCTGCCAGATTCCGAGAGATCCTGCATTGACAATCTCTGCTGCCATCACTCACTCTCTTTACTGCAAAAAGGGAAGAAATCTCACATTCTTTGTTTATAGCCATTAAAGCAAGGACAATATAACATTACATTTCAAATTCAAGATAGACCGGGAATTTCCCCATCATTTAATAGTGTGTGCAGATGTAACACCAATACACCTTAATCGTCGTAGGGCAGGATCGAACCTGGGGCCTCAGGAGCTTAATGCATGAGCCTCTACTACATGAGCTAAAAGACAACCCGCTCTTACCTAAGGCTATAGAACAAACTCAATCTATTTAATCTATCTAAACTTGTACTGTCTGCCCATCTGGCTTCTGAAGTAAATATGCAGGACTTCTAAACATGGATCTTCCCTCCCTTTGCCCTAAAAAAAAAAAAAAAAAAAAGGTGAAATTTGAAATTCCATTGAGGGAATTAATCCGAATTGTGAATTTTAAAAATACTGACTATCTCTATGATATATAGAAAAAAAAATAAAATGACACATATGTAAGATGTAGAACAACATGTCTCATGTCCATGATCAGTTTTCCTTTCAAACACACTTTTGTCCATAGCTAAAACTAAAACAATAAATATTTAATTAGAGGATAAATAAGTTATTTTTAAAGAATGAATGGACTATTCTGTCTTCCAGCTCATGTAAGCCTAAATCCTGACCCTATTCACATTGCATTTCCTTACCTGATTAAAATCTCTGTACATACTCAGTGAAGCGGCCAGTTAAGTAGCAGTGCAGTTGTTATCACGGAGCTCCTATCTTCACATCTCCTATCCCAAAACTGCCTCTATGGTACTTTAGGCCTGGTCTTCAACCTGAAGGCACTTGAGCATTTAACTCTGGAGGACTCTGGTTCAAACCACAGAATCCTGGTCCCAGAAGGCACGGCAGCCTTCACACGTGTGCTCAAAATCGCCTCTATCCCACAAAAACACACAGGGGCAACATTATGCTCAACACGGCTCCTCATGTTTGCAGCATCTGGACCCAGATGTTTTTAACACAGCTCCAAGAATCCTGCACAGGACCTGTTTATCTGAAATCCTCACATGTTCAAAACTGTTTTCATTTCCAGTTTTTCACACTGTGTCATTCTGGAGGGACTCTGCAGTGAGGTCCAGGCCACAAATTGAGTTTCGTTGTTCTTCCATTTTTGAGTGGAATGATTTAAAAATACCTTTTTTTTCTATGGGAAAATCATGGTTATATCCACACTGTGTGGGTGCAGCTTACCTTCTCATCGTCAGACTTGGCCAGTGCCTCCGTTTCTCCTGTTGGGTTGGTGGTTTAACCCTCCCCCCGCCCCCCCACTGAACCAAAGCCTCCCCCAGCTGGGGCAAAATAACATTTAAAAGAAAAACACAAAACTCTCTGGGCTGGAGATGCTTCCTCAGGGGCTGAGTGACCTCAGCTGCTTTCACATAGGGCTCCCAAATTCTCCTCTGCTCAACTCGTCTCTAAGCTCCTTTCAGTTTGCTTTTGCAGGCTTCATCTTTAAGCCATTACTTTTTGTCAACTCAGCCTCCCTGCTCTCTTTCTTGCCAGAGAGACTCACAACAGGTCCTACCAACTCCCCTCAGTAGGAGGACAGCAGGCCTTTCAAATGCAGAAATGATATCCAGAAAGGAGACCTTTCCAGACAAGGACGAGTATGTGAGGAGAAGGGGTTATAATGGAATCAGACTGGCAGCTGTCATTATGCTGAGTGCTACCAAGAAAATTCCATGCTTGAATGTGTCCTCGGGTAGTTATTGAAAATAGGATCCTTCTGTCAGTGACTAGAAGGGTGACATCACATTTCTGAAAGGCTTAAAAGTATCATCAGAAGCTGTGTTGTTAGTTATTCTAATTTTTCTGTGACAGATTTGATCATTTTATACTGGGATATGACACACACACCCTTAAACATAGCTCCATACTTGTACACATTTCTTGTTGGTAAACTAAGCATTAATGTTTTGATCTCATAGGTGTTGCACAATGATTCAAAGGAGATAAATCCCCCAAATGCTCTCCTGGGAAATATACTTTAGTCCTTCCCCGTTGTTTTCCATATTCTTAAATGAAACAACAATGTAGACGCACGCCACAGACTGGCCACAGACACTGTCTGTATGATGCCATGTTGACAAGCCAGAGGGGCTTTAAAACGGGATGGAGAGAGTAACTGCAATACATGAGCAATACATGGCTCACATGGAGCACTGAGCACTGTGGAGACTCTGGGCTGCTCTGGGTTGTGGACAGACCATAGGCAGCCTGAGTAAAGCAGCTATACCATTACTCTCACTCTAACATGGAAACCCCAGATAGTACAGAATCAGGGCAGCACAAACATTTTCTTTGTCCCTCGTCCCAGGGTTGTGCCGAGTGCTCTGAGCCTCCAAGGCCATTAAACAGCAGCTATAGAAAGGAGAGACACAAATATTCTGTTTACACAAAATGTCTCCGTTGTGGCATCCTGAACTTACCCTTCTTTTACAGCAATTCTGCCCTTGACCGCAGGTTCCAATCAGTCTGTATCTGCCGACACAAAAACGGAAGCAGGTGCCCCGAGCACGTCTACAAGCAGCGGGGCCATAGATATACTGGGTGAATCCTGCACAGAGAAAAAGAGTTTTGATTTTCATTCACACATAAATTTAAACAAGGGCTGTGATTGTAGCATGACGGGCATTTCCCATTAGCTGAATTTCCAGTTCACTGGGACAAGGCCACGTCAATCCAGTCATCTTCCTGTGCCCCCTTTCACTGGATCTTTGATAATATTGCCCAGTCACCTAGTTTTTTGAGATTCCTTTTAACTCTTTGCACTGTGCTTTGGACTTCACTATTTTTGAATGATTGTGTATCATCTACAAAATTTGCCCCCTCACTGTTTACCCCTTTCTCCAGATCACCTGTTAATATTTTGAACAGTACTGGTCCCAGTACAGACCCCTGGGGGACACCACTGTTTATCTCTCTCTAGTCTTAAAACTGACCATTTATTCCTACCATTTTAGGCATGATTTCCCTTTGGAAAAACCATGTTGACTCTTCCCCAACTCATTGTGTTCATCTATGTGTCTGATTATTCTGTTCTTTACTATAATTTCAATCAATTTGCCTGGTACTGAAGTACCTTTGTGATCATCTAGTCTGAAGGGACTTCCCCAAAATATTTCTCAGAGGGGGGAAAAAAACCAATCCTTCTTGATTTAAAAACTGTCAGGGATGGAGAATACATTGGAAAGTTGTTCCATTGTAAATTACTTTCACAGTTACCAATTTACATTTTATTTCCAGTCTGAATTTGTTTAGCTTCAACATCCAATCATTGGATCACAAAATACCTTTATTGACTAGATTGAAGAGCCCATTACTAAATGTTTGTTCATTGTACAAGTACTTATAAATTGTGATCAAGACACCCCTTAACCGTCTCTTTGTTAAACTAAAGAGATTGAACTTTCTGAGTCTATCACTATGAGGCATGTTTTCTAATCCTTTCATCATTCCTATGGCTCTTCTCTGAACCGTCTCCAACTGATCAACATTCTTCCTGACGTGTGGACACTAGAACTGGACACAGTATTCAAGATGTGGTCACATCTGGTGGTACAAAATACAAAGGTAAAATAATCTCACTACACCTACTCAGTATTTCCTTCTTTCTGCATCCAAGTTATGTATTAACCCTTTTAACAATTTTCAGCTGATTACCATTCCAAGACCCCCAAATCTTTTTTCAGAGTCACTGCTTCCCAGGATGGAGTCCCTCATCCTATATCTGTGGCCAACCTTCTTTCTTCCTAGAGCCATACATTTAGATTTAGCTGTATGTGTGTTGCCATCTTATCAAGTGATCCAAATTCCTCTGTATGAGTGACATGTCCCTTAATTTTGTCACCTGCTAACTTTATAGGTGATGATTTTATGAGTTTTTTTCAGGTCCTTTGTAACAAGATTGACTAGTGTGGTGGCAAGAACCAATCCCTGTGGGACTCCACTAAGTGGAACGTTGGTGATAGTATTACAGGTCATAGTTCAGCCAAATCTGACTGGATCTTAATAGGAACATTAAAGGCACCTTTCTCACCCCAGGACTATTCTTCAGTCAAATGTCAAGTCTCTGCTGAAAACCATACAACTCTTTAGAAAAAAAAACTGGAAAAATTATGATACAAAGTTTTAGGAAACCTTAGTACAAACTCACAAATGTCCTTCTATATTCTCCCTTCATTTCATTAAGATCTTACCTGGAGAGCTTTGCAGCACCAGGAAGAAGAGAGCAAAGAGAAGGTAGAGAATCTTCATGGCTGAAGTTTGGCTGGGAACTGAATGTCGCTGTTGAGAAGTGACTCCAAGATAGGGAGGAGATGGAGAGCCTCTATTTATGGACTGCTGGGGATTGTGAAATGCTGATCTGTTGAAATCTTTTTTGAAGCATGTCACATTTACTAAGTTTGTGCTGCAATCTGTTTATAATCAATTAATTTGTAAAGCATCATAAACATTCCCAGAGAATTTCAGGGAAACACAATAGCCAAATTCCTGCCTTGAAGTTAGAATATGAATATTTACAGCAAGCAAACATCTACTGCCTGATCGAAAGCCCTCTGAAAAAATGAAAAGCCTCCAGATTAATTTAAATGAGTCCTTTTTCAGAGAAGAATTTCAGTATGCAGCTGTACTTTGGAAGCATTGACAGTAGAGCGTGTGCATTTCTGTATTTGTTTTGTACAATATTTAATCAATATTTTACTTGTATTTAGGGAAATTTCCTAATTTCATGCATCAAAACGCATTACAAAGAGGTTAAAAATCCTTTAAAAAAAGTTCTCTACTGAGGCGGGAAACAAGGAGCGGGCACATCACCCTGACTGCCACGTCTCGCCTATTATGTCCCTGCTATGTTCTTGCTATACGCACAGAGAAGTTAGACAAAAACAGCAATAGGCTTACAGGTAGGTGGCTGATAGAGCCACAATTGATAATGGCTCAATTTTCTCCGATGTGATTTATAAATATACTGTGGTTAAGGTACAAACTGTATGCTACTATTAGAGTTTTAAAGATGGTGTTTGATTCTATTAATCTAGACCAACTTTGGGCAAAATTAAGAAGGACGGGTATCGATCTAAGACTTCTGAACATTTTGGAGGCTCTCCATGAGAGAGATGTGGGTCGGAAATGTTTTCCCTGTGGCTTGGGGAGCACACCAGGGATGCCTTCTAGCACCTTTTGTTATAAATATATATATTAATGATACAGTGGATGTTATAAAGAACAATACATTTTATCCAACACCTATTAATGGTAGATTTATCGCAAACTCTAAGAGGCCTCTTCTGAAATGACTTTTCCCTCTTAGTTTAACTTACAAGACCTGGTCCTGTAATGTGATCAAGTCATGACTTCTGGGAAGAACCCTGTGCAAATTGAGTGGAAGATAGAAGGCCACCCTGTAGAACAAATCTCTGCTTTGACTTATGCAGGGATAAAGTTTCATGAATTGGGCAGCTGGTCCCCTTATCATGAAGACTTAAAACAAAAGGCCTTTGCTCTGCTCAAGGGGTGCTGCGTTTTACCTGCTCATATGGTGGTTTTTATAATTTTTAATACTAAAATAAGATTGCAGATGCTCTGAGTTTGTCTACACCATAAAAAAAGAAAAGCTGGCCCATGGCAGCTGACTCAGGCTCATGGGGTTCCAGCTGTGATGGTTTCATTGCTGTGTAGACTTCTGGATTCTGGCTGCAGCCCAAGCTTTGGGACCGTCCCACCTCAGAGACCTAGAGCCCAGGCTGCAGCCTCAGCCCAGACATCTACACAGCAGTGAAAGAGCCCCACAGACTGAGGCCAGCTACAGGTATCGTGTTGTTGTGTAGACATTCCCTCTGAGGTCACATTTGGATTAGGGGTCAAATTTCAGCCTTGGAGATCAGCTATGCTGCTGTACCTTTTGTAGTGTAGACATACCCTAAGTATGGCAGTGTCTAGCCTTAAAAACTCACAGATCTGCTTCACTGGGTAAAAAACTAACCGTTATCAGCGGTACAGTTATTCTGCCTCATTGATCCTACTTGGGCTCCCAGCGATCACTGACTCCATTACAGAAGTTTGGAAATTTCTTTCAGTTTCCCTGGCTGCAGCTGTAGCCCAATCACTTCTCATTCTCTTTATCAGTGATTACTTATATAGTATACCAAGGCATTTGTTTGTAATAAGGAAGCTGATACATTCAGTTGATATGTTGTGAAACCAATGAAAAGTGAAAACCTGTAAAGTGAAGCCCATTGAAATCTCATATGTGCTATTTGGCCATTTGGCCTGATGATCCATTGGACTGGCATTTCTGAAGAGATCTCATAACATAGGTAGCCATCCTTCTAAGTACCCGATGAAGTGTAGAGAATAACCAGGTAAGGGTACAGAGAGGACAGTTCTTTTGTTTTACTGTGCCATTAATGTTACCAGTATTATAAGTGGGAAACTGAGCAACCTGAGTTAAATGACTTTATGTTGCAGCGTGATGAGCTATGATATATATATATATATATATATATATATATATATATATATATATTATATATATATATATATATATATATATTTATATATACACAGCTTTTCTCTTTAAAATTCACCAATCCCTGCCAGACCCCTCTAGACATATACCATATACCCCAACAATGATGATGCCCTGTTTACAATTACATTTTGAGACCTATCAGTTAGCCAGCTTTTAATCCATGTAATTTATGCCATGTTAGTTTTATATAATTCAGGTTTATTTAATCCAAATGTCCGGTGGTACCAAATTAAATATCTTACAGAAGACTAAGTATATCATTTCAACAGCAGTAATTTCATGAGCCAAACTCGTATTCTGATTAAAAAATATATTAAGTTAGTTTGACAGGATCTCTTCTTCATAAACCCATGCTGAGTACCTGACTTCAATTCTGTATTAATCCTGTCTGTATCAACGACTCCATTATCTTTCCTGCAATTGATGTCAGACTGACAAGCTTTGTACCAGTCTTCTGCAACTTCCCCAATGTTCAAGACTTATTGAAAACCAACTTTAATGGTCCAGCCAGCTTCTCAGCCAACTGCTTTAAAATATACAACTTTCTCCCAAATACTCTCAGTACTCTTTCTAATGACATCACCTGGGTAATGAAACTTCCTCAAACTTCAGGGCTCTGTTGTGGAAACCTCCAGGTAGATTTTAATTTTCTATATAGTTTCTAAAATGGACATTACGGTGCCACATCGTGTCCCAGCTTCATCTTGTCTATCTGCTATGGACTTCTAGGTATAAAGCAAATACTATAGAAGAAAGTGATAAAAGGTGAAGTTACTTCACAAGTGAGTGAGAGTTTGTGGTTAGCTCCGCTAGGAACTGTTGCTGTTACTCAATCTAACTCCCCTGTGAGCCACAGACACAGCAACCGCTATTAGACATGTTTGAAGGGCTTAGTCCTAAGTTCTGCAAAGGATTCTTGCTCATCCCTGGACATATATGACACTATGAAAAATACTAATAATTTGGGATTAAACTCTGTGTCTGTGTGTGTATGTGTGTATTACTTGTGCACCTTTTTCATACAGTATTGATTAATATTCTTAGTGTATTTTTTTATTTTTCCCATTTTTATGCATCCATCCCATTAGAGGGATGTTTCATTCTGGCAAAACATACTCATGGGCACACTAGGGAAATGTGGTCTAGATGAAATTACTAAAGGTGGGTGCACACGTGGTTGAAAGGCCATACTCAAAGAATACATTTGCTGTCAACCTTGGAGGGCATATTTAGTGGGGTCCCTCAGGAGTGAGTCCTGGATCAGGTACTATTCAATAATTCCTTTCATGACTTGTATAATTGAGTGGAGAGGACACCTAGCTGAGAGGGGTTGCAAGCCCTTTGAGGGTGGGATTAGAATATAAAAGGACCTTGCTAAAACAAAGAATTGCTCTTAATAAAATATAATAGAATTCCATAAAGACTAGTGCAAAGTACTTCACATAGGAAGACAAAATTAAATGTCCAACTGTAAAATGGCAAATAACTGGCTAGGTTGTTGAACTGCTGATCTAGAGGATATAGTGGATTATAAATTAAATATGAGTCAACAATGTGATGCAGTTGTAAAAAAGGTTAATATACTTCTGCGGTGTATTAACACAAGGATCGTACGTAAGACATGGGAGGTAATTGTCCTGCTCTGCCCAGCACTAGCGAGGCCCCAGCTGGAGTGCTGTGTCCAATTCTGGGTACCACACATAAGAAAAATGTGGCCAAATTGGAGAGAGTCCACAGGAAAACCTGACCTGGGAGGAAAGGTGAAGGTACCTGGGCATGTTTAGTCTTTTGGAAAGAAGACTGGGTGGGGGGACCTAATAATAGTCTTCAAATATGTAAAGGGCTGTGATAAAGAGGATGGTGATCAACTGTTTTCTAGGTCCACTGAAGGCAGGACAAGAAGTAATGGGCTTAATTTTCAGCAAGGGGGATTTAGGTTAGATATTAGGAAAGCTTCCTAACTAAATTAAACTCTGAAATAGGCTTCCAAGGGAGGTTGTGGAAACTCATTAGAGGTTTTTGTGATCTGGTGGGGCAAACACCTATGCGGTATGATCCAGGTTTAATTGGTCCTGCCTCAGTGCAGGGGGTTGGACTTGATCATCCTTTGAGGTCCCTGTCATCCCTACATTTTGACAATTCTAAAAGACTTTACATAAAGAATTTCTCCTGACTTCAAAATTAACCTTTCTATGGCAAAAACTGACACAGGGGGAAGGACACAGAGTATTATCAAGTTGGCCAAGGAACACAGCACAAGGAGGACAATGGGAAGTGGACTGCAGAAGTAAGTTGCTGACCAGACCTAAACCACTAAATGTTCATTATATGTCCCAAGAAGTTTTGCACAGACCACTGTGGCCTAATGTGTCCTGTGCAAACTGAGATGGCTGAAGATGTTTGGAATATACCAGAGACAAAGTTGCAACAATTCCAATGTTCAAATTTAAGTTGGACATTTCAATCTTCACCACAACCATTGGTCACTTTCTGACTGTCCTTCCCCCTACCCCCACAGGTTTTACTAAGAAGAAATCAAGCATTCAGAATCTGTATAAAACAGGCTGTTTTGGTCAAAGTATCAATTACTGAAGCGAAAATATCTGGCTGAGACACACAGCAAGTTGGGCTGTTATCACCTGGCTACTGAGAGCCCCCCTCCAAGTCTGGCAACTGCTAAACTAACGTCATAAAGTCAGATAATCCCCCTAATAACTCTTCCTTAAAGTCCTATCTAGGGAGATGCCTGTGAGATCCAGAAAGAGAAGAACACAGCTGTCCTAACCCCTTGAGTCAATGAACTACCTGAATGATCTTTCTAACTATCTTCAGAAACCACTCAGGTCTCCAGTGAAGCAATGCTGGAGAACGTGCCTTCCTGCCAATTTTAATGGAGAAGTAGCAGTAATACATGTGTTTTATTTATCCAAATGAAAATGTGGTAATTTTAAAACTACCTGAGTTAAAATCGATTTACAGGATAATTCCAGTAATCCAAATTCCCTATATCCAGACATACTAGTTATCTAAATAAACAGTGTATGTCCCCTATAGGGCTATTAGTTAATCACCTGCTAATTAACTAACATTATGGCTGTGGAACTTCAATTTGGGAAGATTTCTGGAATTAAGGATGCGGACAGCAAGAAAAGGGAGAAAGAATGAGGGAAGGAAGGTAGGGGAGGAGAGAAAAGATGGGGCACGGAAGAGAGAGAATAGGTAAGGAAAAAGAGAAGGGGTTAAGATGAAACCTGAAAGAAGAAGTGTTTAGGGAGAGAAAGGAGACGGGGAGACAGGCGAGCAGGGCAGGGGGTTGGGGAAGGAAGGGAGGCAGAGAGGAGGGTAAAGGGGAGAAAAGGAAAGAAGGAGGGAAGAGCACAGGGAATTTGGCCAGCTCTTTTGCTAACAGCCCCCTCGTGCTGGCCCACAGGGCATGTGTGTCTCTCACATCCCTCTCCCCCAGGAGCTGACTTCAGACCTCAGTCTATGGAGACTCCTGCAGGTCACTCTGGAGGTCTCTGCTTCTATTTGGTGATCAAGACAGCTGTTGTCACAGCTGTTCTATGGGGCTTCAGTCCAGGACCCTCTTACAGGTGTTATATGTACAACATTGTGCTTCTTTCCAGATACAGAGCAGCAATATTTATTGAACACGTCTGTCCTTTCTGTATCATTATAATTATTTTACCATCTTCATGGAATAATGGGCCCGTACCAGTGTTAGAATCTCTTTTGTTCCTGAAATACTTAAATAAAACCTCTTTGTTCTCCTTGGCCCTACCACCAGGGAGTCTTCCCTGATCTCTTGAGCTTCAATTATATTTCTGCAGTTCATTACTTCTGATTTCTATGACTTGATATCTACTTCTGCTCCTCCCAATTTTTTTGTTCTGAGTTTTGCCCACACTTTCTGTGCAGACTGGTACCGGGGACACAAACACACTGCACTCTCTTCTGGGGAATCTGCTGCATGACAAGCACAGCCTGCTGCACTTTATTGGCAATAAAACAAAGAGAATCAATGAAGGACAATAGCCTCTGCCTAGTTAAGGCTGTGATAAGCTAAAAGATTGTAGGGTCCAGGCACAAGATGACCCCAACCCAAAGGGGGAAGCCTGGGGTCCCATGCCTAATCCAGAAGGCTACCCCATTGTTGAACTCTTTGCATATACCCTGAAAGCATGGGCTTGAATGTGAGACCTGGCTGGAGGGCTGAGTCACTGAAGGGGCAGATCATTGCAGGGAAAGGGGAGCACCTGGAAAGAAAACAGCCTGCTGTGCCCCCTGACCATGAGGTGGTGGTGGGGTGAGTGTTCCCCTTTACAATCCTCCATATCTAAAGGTAGATTTAAATAATAACTCCCCAATCTGTTGAGGCGTGGTCCAGTGGCAGAGGTTAATTTCAGGGAGTCTTTAGGTTGACTTTGGAGAAGGCCAATAAGTAGATCACTCAGGGTTCATTCTTCATCTTAGTTCTTAAGATCAGCTCTCCTGCCTTTCCCTGTTCTCTTTTCCCCCAGCAGATCCTACCTACTCCGTTCAGACAGAGGAGAGCAGGCCCTTCATACTCAGCAGGAGACTATATTTGCAGAAACACATGACTGTGCCAAGGGGCTCATCACACAGGTCTGTATTGCCAAACTGATCAATTTTGGGGTTAAAATTAACTTTAGTGCTGAAAGGAAGGGTAATGAAATGATTTTATCTGTAGTGTATGTGTACAGGGAAGCAGAACTGTACTTAACGAGCCCTGACTGGAACATCATTTGCTAAGTAGTGGGCAGTGATGCCAAATCCAAATAAGTGCTAGAGGGGATTAGAGACAGGTGCTCCTTTCTTGTGCATGTGGGTTAGTTTAAGGAGTCCTAGAAGTTATTTGACTCTCTCTCTCTCCTGTGTTTAAAGACAAAGGTGAATAGTCTCTTTTGAGTGTCTTGTTTCTTCCTCAGTGATTGCTAAATCTGAATTTACTGATAAGCTCAGTTAAGGGAACTGGATCTTAGAAGTGATAAGGAGATAGCATTGGTTAAAAGCAGTGCAAAAAAGACAGCTGCAAAGAGGCTTTCTACCAGTCAGTGAAAACACAGAGAGTTGGGCTAAGTGGTAGAATCTCAGAATACAATGCCGTGGAGAGAAGTGGGAGTGATGGTGATTGCAGAGACATTTATGAGCAGAGGTGGAGGCATCATTCAACCATCCTCTCTCCTCAGGTGCAGAAGACAAACCCACGTCTGGACTCTGGGGACATTGCTGATCTTAGACAACAAACTATGAGTAGGGGACAGTGGAAGGAAAAAGGGATTGGCATGCTAAAGAGACATTTGTTCCTTGGGTTTCACATCGCAAGGTGGGAAACTGAGAAAACGGACACTGCTCAAGATACTGTAGGGTGAGTGTTTTACTTATTAGTTGTGTACTTCCAAATCCATTTTGCAGTGTCTTCCTAAATCAATGCTGCGTTTTCTTCTTTAGGAAAAGTTTTCTTTTGTTATAGACACTCAGTTCTTAGATTGGTGGGTGGGGTCTGAAGCTGGTTGTCTTTTGTATTGTTAAGAAGAAGCCCTTGATATTGAGCCTGGAATTTCTTGCTGCCTACACTACATGGCGGAGGGGTTACATGGCCAAAATTGATCGCTTGGACAAAGCAGGGCTGTCTGCTGATTACGTAGGCAGAATATATGTGTCTATTGAAATACAGTCTTCTCCTGAGATCTTTTCCCCCATTGATTTGGCGAGAACTAGCCTTGTCTTTTTGGGGGGGGAGGTGTCGAATTATATACTGAGCACATGCGATAAATATGATGTGTTTGAATTTCTCCAGAGAATTTAGTCCAGTGAAAGGGACATTGTCCAGTGACTTCAACAGGCTTTGAACCAGTCTGTAGGTATTTACCGTGCAATTTATGTGAAACAGACACTTGTCAGATGTCATGATTAGTATGAAAACATGGAATTTACTTCTAATAATAATGTCATACGCATCAATGAATAGGCCAGAATCCTTGGCATCATTTAGACCTAAACCTTTAAAACACATGAAGTTAGAGAGGCTGCTTCTGATTTACACAGAAGAGTTAGACTAAGAGGAACAGTTGCCTGCTAAGCTGCCCACACACTTTTTTGTTAAAATGGGAAATAGCTTCCTCCTTTATCTTTTTTTCTTCCAGATTATATACTTTATGCCAAGAAATCCATAATAGAGATACAGTAGATCCAGGCCTTACTTCATATGGAAATATCATGTACAAATCTTTTAATGGGGAAAAAATGCAAAGGTTGTCAATAAAAGTTTAAGAAACTATACAGACATTTGAAAGCTCTAATGAAGAATCTGTAACCAGGATGTGCAGTTTGAGGAAGTTTTATTACCAAGGAGATCTGACCTCAAAGAGTATTGCAAATATGACATATTTGCAATACTATTATTTATCTATTATAAATACAATTAAGGGGAAAAGGCCTTTGTTTTATATTGTAGAAGGTGATACATTCCATTGATATGTTGAGAAGTGAAAACCTCTAGAAATGAATCCAAATGAAATGTTATAAAGTCTAGAAAACCAAACGGCCTGTTCAGCTGCTTGTTGACAATTGCACAGAAATAGCTTAATTTATGAGGTGAACCTACTGTAAGGAGGGTGTGAATGAACTCTCCCCTGACGTCTACTGACAGATTCAGGGAAAAGATCCGAGGAGAAGACTGTAATTGCATAGACACACCTGTTTTATAAGAACAGTCCTGATATTTGGGGCTTTTTCTTATACAGGCACCTATTACCCCCCACCCCATCCCAATTTTTCACACTTGCTATCTGGTCACCCTATTTAGCAGTGAAGACAAGACATCGGTTACCTGATTTCCAGCTGACACACCCACACCCTCAAAACCCACCTGACTCTTCCCTCCACACGTGGACAAGAGGAGCCCCTGACTCCCACCTACCCAACTATCAAGACCTCCCTGCCTCATCAGACAGGATTTGAGCATTTCCCACTGCCCAACCCCTCCTTCCGCCACCACCATTTCCTTCTAATGCCAATTTGCCCTGTTCAGTGTGAGGGTTGAGAAATTCTGTACTTCTGGGGAAGGGAGAGATTACCGTCTCCTCATTAAAGGAAGGGTTCGGGAGGTGGAATCTATCTACATTTCTAATGTGCCCTTTACTTACCCTCTGACTGTGAGTGCTGTGTGCTAACCATTAGACCAAGGTGGCCAAAGACAGCTGCTCCTCCATATGGAATGTCAGCCTGGGAGTGGGAACCAGAACAATCATGGAAAGAGGCAACCTCTACTTAGTTAAGTCTGTGACAAGGAATTCTGTTTACAGCCCCCATTTATGAATTTTCTCCGTGTCATCCAGTGCCAGAGGTTAATTTCAGACCACCACTGGTCTGACATTAGCAAGGATGCAAGACCTGTTGCGAATTATACCTATAGGTCATGCGCAGTTCGAGTCTAGGCTGAGGCACATGAACAAAGTCCACAACTGCAGAGTATTACAGAGATAGCAGGTTTATTACACTCGAGTGTGGTGCCCCCCTGCTAGTCAGAAGGGGACTCAAAATTGAGGTTACACAAAGATTATATACCTTTAAGCAAGACATGCTGCCCTCGTGCATCGTAAACTTAGCCAATAAACAAGCCTTTTTCTTATCTGCCACCTATCCCCGCTAGGCCCTTGCCCGTGCTGCTTAGGGGTGCAACTACTTAGGCATGCGATTAGCTTTTTCCCTGTTGCCCTTCTCTCTTTGTTTCCAGATGTCCCCCTTCCTCCCCTCTTGTCTCCTGGTACACGATTTGCCCGCTTCTAGCTAAGGGTGGGCCCAAACCAAAATGAAGTTACATAAGCAAACTTTCCTTAACAGACTAAATACCGCAATATACAGGAAATTCAGAAGTATGGTAAGAGACCACCCTGGCTTAACTAGGAGATCTCCAATGACCTGAAATTCAAAAAAAGACTCACACCGAAAGTGGAAACCAGGTCAAATTACAAAGGAAGAATATATAGAATTACATTCTCTGATGTTGCTCATGAAAGGAGCTAGCTAATATTTTGGGTTTGGTCCCCAATTGTGGTGTCAAAAAATGACCTCAGCAAACATTACAGGGGTGGGGGGTTCAAATTCTTGTCTCTATACACAGACATTTAGAACTAGTGTTTGTGGGGGACTTTTCCATACCACTGTTTATCTGCATCCCCATTCGAGGAAGAAACAACCAGTTTGTCACCATCACGTATGATAAAGCTCATTATGTTCCTGTCAGTAAACACCACATTGACACCATCACCACTGAAATACAGACAGACCAGAACAGACACGTCTCATTTTGCTTTGAGAAGGTGGCCATCAAGCTGAACCTGTGCTCCTGGAGAGACAGCAGGGCTTCTATAAAGCAAAACACTCCGGTGACCCTAAACTATTACGGAGATACCCTCAACTACAGAAACTATTACTATTTGAGGCTGGATACAGATACTAGGTCATGTACATAGCGACCTGTTTTTTCAAGAAAAAACTTCTGTTGAACAGCATTGTGATAAGTAAAGCGGGGGAGGGGTAGCTCCCTTTTATGGACACCAAGCCAGCCAATTAGCTGTAAAATCCCTCTTGGTAGCTGTTCTCTGCTTGCTTTACCTTTAAAGGGTTAAAAAAGAACACCTGACCAAAAGAGCCAATGGGAAGGCTAGAACTTTTTAAAATTGGGAAAGAAGCAAAGTCAGGGCTATGACTACACTATAAGCAGCTTTAAGCCAGAGCTGAGAAATCATCAGATTGTCCCTAGAATTACTGATTTGAAATCCCCAAATATGTAAGTAATTTAGGAATGTTTAGAAAGACGCGATGAGGTTTATTTCTGTTTATTTTTTAAGGCTTATGGACTTCTCTGTGGTAACCCCAGATGCTTTTGTTTGCTTGTAATCGTTAAGCTGAACCCCCAAGAAAGCTATTTTGGGTGCTTAGTTTTTGGAATTGCTCTTTTAAAAACTAGCAAAAGCCTAGATGTATTTGCTTCCCAGGGCCGGCTCCAGCATTTCTGCCACCCCAAGCAAAGAAAAAAAAAAAAAAGCCGCGATCGGCGGCGGCAGTTCGGCGGCAGGTCCTTCGCTCCTAGAGGGAGTGAGGGACCTGCCGCCCCCGAATTGCCACAGGTGCCGCCCCTCTCCCTTGGCCGCCCCACGCACCTGCTTGTTAAGCTGGTGCCTGGAGCCGGCCCTGTTGCTTCCTTTTTGTTTTTTTACCTTTTTAAGAACAGGATTGGATTTTTGGTGTCCTAAGAGGTTTGTGCATGTTGTTTGATTAGCTGGTAGCCACAGCTAATTTCCTTTGTTTTCTTTCTCAGCTATTCCCCGGAAGAGGAGGGTGGTAAAAGGTCTTGAGGGTACCCCACAGGGAGGAATTAAACCAAGTGCTCCTTCCTGGAACCAAGGTTTTTTTTTTTCATTTGGGTGGTGGCAGCATTTACCAAGCCAAGGTCAGAGAAAAGCTGTAACCTTGGGAGTTTAATACAAGCTTGGAGTGGCCAGTATTAATTTTTAGAATCCTTGCGGGCCCCCACCTTCTGCACTCGAAGTGCCAGAGTGAGGAATCAGCCTTGACAAGTATGGATGTGAAAATAAAACTGACAAACAGTGACGATGCCCTCTGCTTAATGGGTGATGAAACCAAAGGTTATAAACTGCAAATTATATCAGTAACCCATTTTTTAAAGAAAGTATAGGTGGCCCCAGCACCATCTGTATCATATGGACCACACAATGAACTGGGTGAACATTGGCTCATCTTGTACCTGGAGGAAAGTTGCCGCAAAGAGTATTTTGTCTCATAAGGACACCTCCGAAACAGAATGTTCTTTCATAGAATCATAGAATAATAGAATATCGGGATTGGAAGGGACCGCAGGAGGTCATCTAGTCCAACCCCTTGCTCAAAATAGGACCAATTCCCAACTAAATCATTCCAGCCAGGGCTTTGTCAAGCCTGACCTTAAAAATTTCTAACGAAGGAGATTCCATCACCTCCCTAGGTAATCCATTCCAGTGCTTCACCACCCTCCTAGTGAAAAATATCCAACCTAAACCTCCCCCACTGCAACTTGAGACCATTACTCCTTGTTCTGTCATCTGCCACCACTGAGAACAGTCTAGATCCATCCTCTTTGGAACCCTCTTTCAGGTAGTTGAAAGCAGCTATCAAATCCACCCTCATTCTTCTCTTCAGACTAAACAATCCCAGTTCCCTCAGCCTCACCTCATAAATCATGTGCTCCAGCCCCCTAATCATTTTTGTTGCCCTCCGCTGGACTCTTTCCAATTTTTCTACATCCTTCTTGTAGTGTGGGGCCCAAAACCGGACACAGTATTCCAGATGAGGCCTCACAAATGTCGAATAGAGGGGAATGATCACTTCCTTCGATCTGCTGGCAATGCCCCTACTTATACAGCCCAAAATGCCGTTATACTTCTTGGCAACAAGGGCACACTGTTGACTCATATCCAGCTTCGCGTCCACTGTAACCCCTAGGTCCTTTTCTGCAGAACTGCTGCCTAGCCACTCGGTCCTTAGTCTGTAGGAGTGCATGGGATTCTTCCGTCCTAAGTACAGGACTCTGCACTTGCCCTTGGTGAACCTCATCAGATTTCTTTTGACCCAATCCTCTAATTTGTCTAGCTCCCTCTGTATCCTATCTCTACCCTCCAGCGTATCTACCACTCCTCCCAGTTTATATCATCTGCAAACTTGCTGAGAGTGCAGTCCATTCCATCCTTCAGATCATTAATGAAGATATTGAACAAAACCGGCCCCAGGACCGACCCTTGGGGCACACTGCTTGATACTGGCTGCCAGCTAAACATGGAGCCCTTGATCACTACCCGTTGAGCCTGACGATCTAGCCATCTTTCTGTCCATCTTATAGTCCATTCATCCAGCCCATACTTCTTTAACTTGCTGGCTAGAATACTGTGGGAGACCGTATCAAAAGCTTTGCTAAAGTCAAGGAATAATTGCTTTCCCCTCATCCACAGAACCAGTTATTTCATCATAGAAGGCAATTAGGTGAGTCAGGCATGACTTACCCTTGGTGAATCCATGCTGACTGTTCCTGATCACTTTTTTCTCCTCTAAGTGCTTCAGAATTGATTCCTTGGGGACCTGCTCCATGATTTTTCCAGGGACTGAGGTGAGGCTGACTGGCCTATAGTTCCCCGGATCCTCCTCCTTCCCTTTTTAAAGATGGGCACTACATTAGCCTTTTTCCAGTCATGAAGCAGCATGAAAATGAAAATTCCTAGAAGCAGGATGAAATTTTTAAATAAAAATGCTGCCGACATTATGTTCCATACTTGACAATTACAAAAGCCCCATATTCTTACCTGTAGCTATCACTGCGTTTTTTCCTTCTATAACCATAATAATCATTTACCTTTTGACCAGATTTTAAATCTGTATTCTAATGACTTAGTTCAAAATGACCGGATGGTGATGAAAGCGCCAAATGATTAAATTGTTTTAAAATTTCTCGTGGGATTAATTTGGCTGAAGAACAAACCTACTGAATACCAGCATCATGAGGGATCCTGACAAACTCTTTCAATACCTATTTTCCTCCAATTACGAAATTTCATCCTGCGACTTAACTGTACAGTGGGGAACATCATTTAGGAGAAGAACACATGAAAGCTGAAATGCATCCCGTAATTCTTCTAGATGGGTCAGTCCACCCAGAAATTTTCCCTGATGGCTCAAACCTGCTCTTGGGGTGGTCCTACAATGTTACTGGAAGGTTTGGATCTAATTATATTAAGCCAATTATATTACCTAAAAAAAGCTTTTAATTTTAAACCTTAATGTAGATTTTATTTGAACCAGTAACAAAGGTTGTGATCCGCCCTCTAGGAATTTCCAAGATATTACCAGCGTGCTTGTCTCTGATATACAGAGGGCTCCCCAGAGCAAGTTAGCCTTGCTGGTTCTTGAAAGGACACGGATACAGCCCTCCGATCAAGAATAGGCTCAGAAGCAGTAATTCTAAGAAAACAGAAATAATATTTATTTAGAAATAAGTGGGAGGAGTTTTTAGAGGGGGGTCACATGCCACCTCTTGCTTCAGGTTACATGTCAATCTGTGCCCCATGACTTGCCCTAATTGGTCAAACTCCTCTTGGGACAGACCTATGGGTCACCCAACAGGCCCGAGACAGGCACAGAATCCATGTATCGATGTCCCGGTCCTGTCCTCCAGCCACTAGGCTGCACTGTCTTCCTTTTTCATCCATTAACCCCCTTTTCTCACACAATGCCTTTTCCCAGTAAAGACAAGTCCCTCCAGGGCTGGTCCCTGAAACGTACACCATAGGGGCTGTGAGGAAGACATGGGCGCAGGGCAGGGGGGAGGGCACTGAGAGAAGGAGCTGCTTTGTGGAGAAACCATCTGGAGGTAACTTCAGGGGCATCATTTCAGATTTTGGTGTGCAGCACATTAATTGTGATTCCTGAGTATACTTAGGCACCTGAAAACTCTAGATTTTGCATATAAGGTGTTGGGCCTACAAACAAAAATTATAACGGAAAAGCCGGGGGTCAGCTCAAAAATTAGAAAACTGCGGAGGGTGTAGGCAGGGTGTAACTAGCGGCTGTGTGGAGGCATGGAGGTAGCTCAGGTTCCAGGTGGGAGTGTATTTCAGGGGTCACGCAGGAGGTTCCTGGAGGGGAGTAGATCAGGGTGAAGTCAGGGCATAGGTAGGGGCCGAGAGGGGTGTAGTTCTGGGTGCAGTGAGGGGGTAGCTAGGGAATGTTTGCTGGGAGGGGTGTAGCTCAGGGTGCAGGGAGGGGCTGTGTCCAAGGAGGTGCTGTTGCTGCGGGGCCAGACACATGCTCAGTCCCTAGTTGGCTCAGTGGGGACAGCTTTGCAGTTCAGTGGCTGGGGTGAGGGGCGTGCGCAGCCCACCCACTTCTGCAATTGGCGGGGGGAAGGGAACACCCCGATATCAACCCCCACCCCGTTCTACGCAGCATATCAGTGGGTGAGGAGTGACGCCAGCAGTGGCCCCATGGTGGGGGGCGGGGCAGCATGGCTGCAAACAACAGCGGAGCAGGGCAGCGGGGGCGGGGGAGGAAGGGCAGCATCTTCCCTTCTGCTGCACACGTCACTCAAAGCTTGTACAAAACTGGAGTGGGGGGAGGCCTTCCCGAAATGGTGCCCCGGGACAACAATATTTTCCTGATGCACAGAAATGGCAAAGCAGCTGTGAGCTCCATTGTTTCTCCCTCTCCATGGGAGGACCCCATGTGGCTGCCTCAGTTACACCCTCACTTGCAAATTTAGTCAGGTTTCTAAGCCTGGGTCTTTGGGATTTGCGCTGCCATTCTGGCTCCTGTATGGGAGCCTGCTGCACAGGGCAAGGTCTGGACGCTCAGGCACAAGAGAAGGGACCTCATTATGGGGAGGTTTGGAAGGCGAGGGGAGCAGAGAGAGGGTCGACAGGCCGTGGAGCACTGATGTGGGCATTACACACTGTGCAGCCAAACTGGGACTGAACCCAACTCCTCTGACAACACCACAAACCAAACGGCTTTGTCAAAGGACGAAGGGAAAGGGAAAGATTTATCAATGTGAGCTCACTGAAACATATAAATATGTATGTCGCCTGGTCTAGGAACACCCTGGGTGGATTTCACATATGGTAGTGACCACTTATTTTATTTATATTTCATTAAAATAAAAGAAGGAAGGGATTTCATAGAAAAGAAATAGCAAAACAGCCCCCGGGTGCCAATCAAAACACTCACACGCATGTTTGTGATACACCACAACAAACCAGTTATTTTTATTAAAAGGAGAACATCAAACTATTAGGGGGGACACAAGGCTCCCTTGTGGATTTTTTCCAGCTTGCGAGATTCTTTGCAGCCCAGATGAAAAGCATCCGAGGACTTTAAAAGCAAGGCGTCGTCTGCCAGATTCTCAGCGAACCTGCCTTGACATTCTTTGCAGCCATCACTCACTCTGGGTACTGCAACAAGCGAAGAAACTCTCACATTCTATGTTTATATCCATTAAAACAAGAACACTATAATGTTACATTTCAAATTCAACAAAGGGTAGGAATTTCCCCATCAATGAAAATTGGATCCTTCTGTCAGTGACTGGAAGAGTGACATAACATTTCTGAAAGGCTTAAAAGTATAAGAGTCAATCAGAAGCCGTGTTGCTGATTATTCTAATTTTTCTGTGACAGGTTTAATCATTTTATACTGGAAAACGACAGACACCCCCTTAAACATAGCTCCATACTTGTACACATTTCTTTTTGGTAAATTAAGCATTTATGTTTTCATCTCATAGGTTTTGCACAATGATACAAAGGAGATACATTCCCCAAATGCTCTCCTGGGAAATATACTTTAGTCCTTCCCCGTTGTTTTCCATATTGTTAAATGAAACAATGTAGACGTACGCCACAGACTGGCCACAGACACTGTCTGTATGATGCCATGTTGACAAGCCAGAGGGGCTTCAAAACGGGTTGCGGAGAGTAACTGCAATACATGAGCAATACATGGCTCACATAATTGCACCTATGCTGCCCTCCTGGCAAGTACTGTTCTGGGGTGGTGCTGGGTGTTACCGGGTCTCACAGGGGCAAGCTCTGTAGCACTGAGCACTATGGAGACTCTGGGCTGCTCTGGGTTGTGGACAGACCATAGGCAGCCTGAGTAAAGCAACTATACGATTACTCTCACTCTAACATGGAAACCCCAGATAGTCCAGAATCAGGCAGCACAGAAGTTTCCTTTGTCCCATATCAGGGTTGGGCCATGTGCTCTGAGCCTGCAAGGTCATTAAATAGCTGCTATAGAAATTAGAGACACACATGTTCTGTTTACACCCTAATGTCTCCCTTGTGGCATCCTGAACTTACCCCTCTCCTGTTACAGCAACTCAGCCCAAAACTGCAGGTTCCAATCCATCTCCAACTGGGGTAACATGTATGGCCGCAGAAGCCCCCAACAAGTCTGCAAGCACTGGGGCTACTGATAAACTGGGTGAATCCTGCACAGAGAAAAAAGAGTCTTGATTTTCATTCACACATAAGTGTAAACAAGAGCTGTGATTGCAGCATGACGGGCATTTCTCATTAGCTCAATTTCCAGTTCACTGAGGGTATGTCTACACTACGAGAGTAGTTCGATTTTACTTAAATCGAATTTTTGGAATCGATATTGCAAAGTCGAACGTGTGTGTCCACACTAAGGACAGTAATTCGACTTTGTGAGTCCACACTAACGGGGAAAGTGTCGACATTGGAAGCGGTGCACTGTGGGCAGCTATCCCACAGTTCCCGCAGTCCCCGCTGCCCATTGGAATTCTGGGTCGAGCCGCCAATGCTTTCTGGGTAAAAAAATGTGTCGAGGGTGCTTTTGGGTAACTGTCGTCATCCGTCCATCACTCCCGCCCTCCCTCCCTGAAAGCGCCGGCGGGAAATCAGTTCACGCACTTTTCTAGTCAGTGACAGCGCGGACGCCACAGCACTGCGAGCATGGAGCCCGCTGCGACCATCGCTGCAGTTGTGGCCGTTGTCAACGCCTCGCAGCTTATCATCCACCTTTCCCAGAGGCAGATGCAGATAAATCAGGCGAGGAGGCTACGGCACCGCGGTGAGGGCCTGAAGTCTGAGAGTAGCACAGACCTGTCAAAAAGCACGGGACCCAGCGCCGAGGACATCACGGTGGCAATGGGTCATGTGGATGTTGTGGAACGGCGATTCTGGGCCCGGGAACCAAGCACGGACTGGTGGGACCGCATAGTGCTGCAGGTCTGGGATGAATCCCAGTGGCTGCGAAACTTTCGCATGCGGAAGGGGACTTTCCTTGAACTTTGTGAGTTGCTGTCCCCTGCCCTGAAGCGCAATGACACCCGGATGCGAGCAGCCCTGACTGTCCAGAAGCGAGTGGCCATAGCCCTCTGGAAGCTTGCAACGCAAGACAGCTACCGGTCAGTCGCGAGCCACTTTGGCGTGGGCAAATCTACCGTGGGGGTTGCTGTGATGCAAGTAGCCAAGGCAATCGTTGATGTACTGCTGTCAAAGGTAGTGACCCTGGGAAACGTGGAGGTGATCATAGATGGCTTCGCCGCGATGGGATTCCCAAACTGCGGTGGGGCTATAGATGGAACTCACATCCCTATCCTGGCACCGGAGCACCAGGCCAACCAGTACATCAACCGAAAGGGCTACTTTTCAATGGTGCTGCAAGCACTGGTGGACCATAGGGGACGTTTTACAAACATCAACGTCGGATGGCCGGGCAAGGTTCATGACGCTCGCGTTTTCAGGAACTCTGGTCTGTTTAGACGGCTGCAGGAAGGTATTTACTTCCCGGACCACAAAATAACTCTTGGGGATGTGGAGATGCCTATAGTCATCCTCAGGGACCCAGCCTACCCGCTAATGCCCTGGCTCATGAAGCCCTATACTGGCGCCCTGGACACTGAAAAAGAACTCTTCAACTACCGGCTGAGCAAGTGCAGAATGGTGGTGGAGTGTGCTTTTGGCCGTCTCAAGGGGAGATGGAGAAGCTTACTGACTCGCTGTGATCTCAGCGAAACCAATATCCCCTTTGTTATAGCAGCTTGCTGTGTGCTCCACAATCTCTGTGAGAGCAAGGGGGAGACCTTTATGGCGGGGTGGGAGGTTGAGGCAAATAGCCTGGCTTCTGATTACGCCCAGCCAGACAGCCGGGCGATTAGAAGAGCCCAGCGGGACGCGCTGTGCATCCGGGAGGCTTTGAAAGCTAGGTTCCTGAGTGAGCAGGGTAACCTGTGACTTTTAAGTTTGTGTACAGAGAAGCTGAACCTGCCCCCGTTTCTTTACCCAGTTAATGTTGACTATCCTCTCCAGTTACATACCCCCTTCACCCCCTTCCAACACACGTTTAGAAATAAAATCACTTCTACTTTGTTAATGAACACCGTTTTCTTTATTACTGTTTTCGCGGGAAGGTTTGAAAACTGGGACGCAGACTGTGGTGGGGAACGGGTGTAGTGTAGTGACGCAAATGATGCTTCTAAACTCCAGGAATGACAGGCTCCGCAGTGGTGGACTGGTTGTTTCAACGGAGCCTGTCACCCCTCCTGATCGGGACTGTGTGTATGTGGGGGCTATGTGACTTTGTGGCAGAGGGAGGACGGTTACAGATCCCCTGCTGCATGGCTCTGTGATCCAGGATAAGGACCGCTGCATAAGATCTGTAACTGCCCTCCCCCGCCACAAAGTCACAGAGCAACCCACCCCCCACCACAGAACATGAAAACCACCTCCCAGACTGACCAGGGTAACTAGTGACTGCACTGTGTATGTGCCCTGCTGCTGGACCTGCCCCCGCCTATGTACCCTGCTAAAGGTGACTGTCCTGTCCAATTACCAACCCCCTTCCCCCCTTCAGACAGACTCTCCTCCAAAAGAACATGATGGAAACAGTAATTAACAGAAACGTATTTTTTATTAGCAACTACACATGAAACTGGGGGGTGAAACTTGGACGGGGGCTTGTGTGAGGCGGGAAGGAAAGGACTTGTCAAATTTTGAGGAATGAGAGCCTTCTACTACTAGAGCAGTCTGCAGGGGTGGAGTGAGAGTTTGCACGGACTCTGCCGCCTCTCCTTCTTTGGACTTTGGGTGAGGGGGGTATGGGACTTGGTGGCGGTGGAGGGCGGTTACAGATAGACTGCAGCGGGGCTCTGTCCTCCTGCCTCCGTTCCTGCAGAACATCCACAAGGCGCCGGAGCGTGTCCGTTTGCTCCCTCATTAGTCCAAGCAGCGTTTGAGTCGCCTGCTGGTCTTCCTGCCGCCACCTCTCCTTCCGTTCCATGTTTGCTTGGTGCATTTGGGACAAGTTCTCCCTCCACTGGGTCTGCTGTGCTGCCTGGGCTCGGGAGCAGCCCATAAGTTCCGAGAACATGTCCTCCCGTGTCCTCTTCTTCCTATGCCTAATCTGCGCTAGCCTCTGGGAGTGTGATGCCAGGCTAGGTTGTGAGACAGTCGCAGATGTGGCTGTGGGAATGGGAAAAAGGGAGTAAATTCCTCAGAAAGATAAATGTAGTTGTGAACAAAGAACATAGTCTTTCTCTGTGAACAAGACCATGCACAGCACCTATCACATGCGCACTCAGGACAAGGTCGAATTCTCGGCCTTCGCATTCAGTGCCTGGGGTCTTGCACTGCAGATCTGAGAAGCGGGGCAGGACACCGGAATTTGTGTAGCAGGCAGACATGGTAAGCCGTAGACTTGTGGCTGCTTAAAACTTTAATAGTAGCACTGGCCTCCTTTCACATTGAAAGCAATGCCAGTCCCTGCTGCCAGCAATCCGGCAAGCAGGAACTCTGCCCCTGTCCCACCCCCTCGCGGCTGTCCCAGGGAAAGATCCCTGTATGCTGCCCCTCTCCCGCCTCCACCACGTGGCTGCAAACCGGCGGTTACAGTTCTGTAAAGGAACAGGCAAGCAGTCCCAATACTAACATTCCCCTACCTAATTCAAAGCAGGTCACCATGAGCGACATCACCCTGATGAGGATCTCAGACACTGATAAAGAAAGAATGCTTCGGGAAAGCCTCCAAAGACCAGGGCCGTATGCCGCCATGCTCTGCAGGGCAATGATCCCAGAGTACTTGATTGTCTCCTGGCGCGGAAACGTTTCATACCACGGAGGACCCAATAAGGCCGCTCTCCCCAGGAACCTGATGCAAAGGCTTTCCAATTACCTCCAGGAGAGCTTCCTCGAGATGTCCCAGGAGGATTTCTGCTCTATCCCCGGACATATAGACCGCATTTTACTGTAGCGGCACTGGCAGGGACTAAACAGTAGAGCGGCTTGGGCAGAACAATCATGCTAAACCGGACATTGTTAGATTTTTTTTCAATAGTTGCACTGCCCAGGACTGAAACGTTAAGCGCCTAGGGCAAACTAATCATGAGAAACCCATTGTTGTTATTCTTAATATTCCTGTTCTGTTAAAAATAAATGTTTAGATGTTTAAAACACTTACTGGCTGATCCTTCCCCAGATTCTGTGTCCAGGTTAACGGCTGGGGACGGTTGGTAGGGGATCTCTGTAAGGGTGATGAAGAGATCCTGGCTGTCGGGGAAATCAGCGTTGTAAGCGCTGTCGACTGCCTCATCCTCCTCATCTCCTTCCTCATCTTCCCCGTCCGCTAACATGTCAGAGGAACCGGCCGTGGATAATATCCCATCCTCAGAGTCCATGGTCAGTGGTGGGATAGTGGTGGCGGCCGCACCTAGGATGGAATGCAGTGCCTCGTAGAAACGGGATGTCTGGGGATGGGATCCGGAGCGTCCGTTTGCCTCTTTGGTCTTCTGGTAACCTTGTCTCAGCTCCTTGATTTTCACGCGGCACTGCGTTGCATCCCAGCTGTATCCTCTCTCTGCCATGGCTTTAGAGATCTTCTGGTAGATCTTTGCATTCCGTCTTTTGGAGCGCAGCTCGGAAAGCACGGACTCATCGCCCCACACAGCGATCAGATCCAAGACTTCCCGATCAGTCCATGCTGGGGCCCTCTTTCTATTCTGAGATTGCACGGCCATCTCTGCTGGAGAGCTCTGCATCGTTGCCAGTGCTGCTGAGCTCGCCACGATGTCCAAACAGGAAATGAGATTCAAACTGGCCAGACAGGAAAAGGAATTCAAATTTTCCCGGGGCTTTTCCTGTGTGGCTGGTCAGAGCATCCGAGCTCGGACTGCTGTCCAGAGCGTCAACAGAGCGGTGCACTGTGGGATAGCTCCCGGAGCTATTAGCGTCGATTTCCATCCACACCTAGCCTAATTCGACATGGCCATGTCGAATTTAGCGCTACTCCCCTCGTTGAGGAGGAGTACAGAAGTCGAATTTAAGAGACCTCTATGTCGAACTAAATAGCTTCGCAGTGTGGACAGGTGCAGGGTTAATTCGATGTAACGGCGCTAACTTCGACATAAACGCCTAGTGTAGACCAGGCCTTAGACAAGTCCAAGTCAACCCAATTATATTCCTGTGCCCCTTTCACTAGATCTTTGATAATATATCAAATGTGGTTGCTGCAGTGGTTTTGACTCTTTCTGATTCCAAACACTGATGTACTAGGCAGTATCTAAATGCTGATTGGCTGAGCAGGGTTGAACCAGCTCAGCACTGGGTTGGGTGGCTGGTACTTTTAGAAAGAGAAGGGTTTAAACAAGTCCCTGCAGTCAGAACGCCTGATTGTCAATGAGACTCGGCACAGACATTCTTGTGAAGACTCAGCACTTGGCAATACTGACTCAATAACCAATTGCCAAGCTTAGACATTCCAGACAGGCTTGTCTTTATGAGAATTTGGCCCAAATCTCCTTTAGGATATTAATATTAGACTATTTTAAATTAGATTTAAGCTGTACTTTCCTTAAAGTATCCACTGTGACATTCCCCAGGGTACAATCTGGACCAGTGAACAGCCGTATTCCCTCAGGTCTCCAACCTGCAGTGCCTCCTACACTGCTCCGCTGTGAAAGCAACCACTTCCGGTCCTGCTCATGCACAGCCCCTAGCATGGAAAGTCACTCCCAGCTGAATTAGAGGAAAACTTCCAGCAAGACACTCCTGAATTACCCTGCAGAGCAACACCAGCCAATTCCCAGTGCCAGCCTCGTCCCCCAGAAATGTACATCTTGCACTGTTCAGTACCCTCCTGCACAATACAAGCTCATAGGAAGTCTGTCATTTCATCAGAGGAAAAGGATATGCACAGACCCTGTTATCTCAAGTGAAGGTTACCAAACACTTCAATCCAAACCCTTTAATCCCCTAGACTAGGGGTGGGCACACTACGGCCGATGGGCCTGCCGTGGCCCCGCACTGCTCCCGGAAGCATCTGACACCACCTTCCTGTGGCTCCTGGGGGTTGGGAAGGCAGCTCCCATTGTCTGGGAACAGGGAACCGTGGCCAATGAAAGCTTCATGGGAGGTACCCGCAGGGAGGGCAGCGCGCGGAGCCCTCTGCCCCCCCCCTTCCCCAAGGGGCTGCAGGGACATGGTGCTGGCCGCTTCCAGGAGCGGTGTGGGGCCAGGTCAGGGATGAAGCCTGCCTTCGCCCCGCTCTGCGCCACTGACACCCTGGAGCCGCTCAAGGTAAGTGGCGCTGGGCTAGAGCCCACACCCCAAACCACTCCTGCACCCCTTACCCCAACCCTCTGTCCTGAGCCCCCTGCCGTACTCGCACCCCTCCTGCACCCCAACCCCCTGCTATGGGCCCCAACACCCTGTTCTGAGTCCCCTCCTGCACTCTGCACTCCCTGCACCCAACCCCCAGCCCTGAGCCCTCTCCTGAACCCCTCATCCCTCCTGCACCCCAAACCCTTGCCCTGAACCCCTTCCTGCAAACTGCACCCCCTCCCACACTCCACGTTCCCTCTCTTACCCCACCCCCTACCCCAGTCCTACATTCATGACCCTGCATGAAATTTCCCCACCCAGATATAGCCCTCGGGCCAAAAAGTTTGCCCATCCCTGCCCTAGACCAAAGAATATTTGCATTGGTTTAGGCCAGAGGAAGAAAACACAAGCTGAAAATGTCGAGTCTCTTTAATCTCTCCTCATACAGAAGCTGTTCCATACCCCTAATCAGTTCAGTTGCCATTCTCTGTAACTTTTCCAATACTAATATATCTTTTTTGAGATGGGGTAACCAGATCTGCACACAGCTTTCAAGGTGTGGGTGTACCATGGATTTATATAGAGGCATCATGATATTTTCTGTCTCATTATCTATCCCATTCCTAAAGGTTCCTAACATTAGTTTTTTTGAGTGCCGCTACAGATTGAGTGGATGTTTTCAGAGAATTTTCCAGAATGACTGCAAGATCTCTTTCTTGAGTGGTAACAGCTAATTTAGACCCCATCATTTTATTTGTATAGTTGGGATTATGTTTTCCAATGTGCATTACTTTGCATTTATCAACAGTGAATTTCATCTGCCATTTTGTTGCCCAGTCACCCAATTTTATGAGATTCCTTTGTAACTCTTCGCATTCTGCTTTGGACTTCATTATCTTTTAGTAATTTTGTATCATCGACAGAATTTGCCCCCTCATTGTTTACCTCTTTTTTCCAGATCACTTATTAATATTTTGAACAATACAGGTCCCAGTACAGACCCCTGGGGAAAACGACTATTCACCTCTCTCCATTCTGAAAACTGACCATTTAACCCTACCATTTGTTTCCTATCTTTTAACCAGTTACCGATCCATGAGAGGACATTGTGACAGGTTCAGTCACAGAGACCCCATTGTCACTGTCACCTGACGTGCTGGAATTACTTCTGAGCCCATTTTCCCGTCCAGCTTGGGACTCCAGAACCCTGCCTTGTTGAGCCAGACACGCTAGCCTGCTGCAACACAGACCCAGGTCTGGTCCATGCCCCCAGAGCTGCAGATTTTAACCAAAAACTGCTCAGCAGGTCACCTATCTCCAGCATCCTGACACCCAGTTCCCAATGGGATCCAAACCCCAAATAAATCTGTTTTACTCTGTATAAAGCTTATACAGGGTAAACTCATAAATTGTCAGTCCTCTATAACACTGATAGAGAAACATGCACAGCTGTTTGCTCCCCCAGTTATTAATCACTTACTCTGGGTATATTAATAAACAAAAGTGATTTTATTAAGTATAAAAAGTAGGATTTAAGTGATTTCAAGTAATAACAGACAGAACAAAATAAGTTACCAAGAAAAATAAAACAAAAACACGCAAGTCTAAGACTAATACATTAAGATACTGATTACTGGTAAAATCTCACCCTCAGAGATGTTCCAATAAGATTTTTTCACAGATTAGACTCCTTCCTAGTCTGGGCCCAATCCTTTCCCCTGGTACAGACCTTGTTAGTGCCAGCAGGCATCTTAGGTGAAAAGCAGGGGCTTTCTCATGACTGGGACATCCTTTGTTCTGTTCCACCCCCTTTTATATCTTTGGCACAAGGTGGGAATCTTTTGTCTCTCTGGGTTCCCACCCCGCCTTCTAAATGAAAAAGCAACAGGTTTAAGATGGATTCCATTATCATGTGACATGGTCACATGTCCTGTGAGACCCCAGCCTTCATTTTTCCAGGGCTGGCCTCCACGTACCCAGGAAGATTTGCAAGTAAACAGAGCCATTCACAACCAATTGTCCTAGTCAATGGGATCCATCAAGATTCCAAGCCATCATTAATGGCCAACACTTTGAATAATTAAAATAGGACTTCAGATTAATACTTCATATTTCTAGCTTCAGATACAAGAAAGATACATTCATACAAATAGGATGAACACACTCAGTAGATTATAAGCTTTGTAATGATACCTTACAAGAGACCTTTTGCATAAAGCATATTCCAGTTACATTATATTCACAGTTATAAACATATTTTCATAAAACATATGGAGTGATACATCATAGACGTACCCTCTTATCTCATGAATGCTTATTTTGCTATAGAACCTTTGGTGAGGGACCTGGTCAAAGGCTTTCTGAAAGTCTAAGTACAGTATATCCACTGGATCACCCTTGTCCACATGTTTGTTGACCCCCTCAAAGAATGCTGGTAGATTGGTGAGGCATGATTTCCCTTTGCAAAAACCATTTTGACTCTTCCCCAACTCATTGTGTTCATCTATGTGTCTGATAATTCTGTTCTTTACTATAATTTCAACCAATTTGCCTCGTACTGAAGTACCTTTGTGACCATCTAGTCTGAAGGAACTTCCCCAAAATATTTCTTATAGTATATCTTTTAGGGGAAAAAAAATCCAATCCTTCTTGATTAAAAACTGTCGGGGATGGAGAATACATTAGAACATTGTTCCAATTGTTAATTACTTTCACAGTTAACAATTTACATCTTGTGTTCAGTCTGAATATGTTTAGCTTCAACATCCAATCATTGGATCACAAAATACCTTTATTTATTAGATTGAAGAGCCCATTATTAAATATTTGTTCATCGCACACATACTTATAAATTGTGATCAAGTCACCCCTTAATGTTCTCTTTATTAAGCTAAAGAGATTGAACTTTCTGAGTATATCACTATAAATCATGTTTTCTAATCCTTTAATAATTCCTGTGGCTCTTCTCTCAACCCTCTCCAACTGATCAACATTCTTCCTGAAGTGTCGACACCAGAACTGGACACAGTATTCTAGAAGTGGTCACATCTGGAAGTGCGGAATACAAAGGTAAAATAATCTATCTACTCCTACTCAAGATTTCCCTCTTTCTGCATCCAAGTTATGTATTAACCTTTTTAGCAATTTTCAGCTGATTATCCATCCATAACCACCAAATCTTTTCTCAGAGGCACTGCTTCCCAGGATGGAGTCCCTCATCTTATAACTGTGGCCAACCTTCTTTGTTCCTAGATTCATACATTTAGATTTAGCTGTATGATTGTTAACTTGTTTCCAACTTACCAAGTGATCCAAATCTCTCTGTATGAGTGACCTGTCCCTTTATTTTTGTCACCTGCTGTTGTGATGATTTTATGGGTTTGTTCGGGTCCTTTATACAAAGTTTAACTAGTGTGGTGGCAAGAACCAATCCCTGTAAAACTCCACTAGGTAGAACATTGGTGATATTATTACAGGTCACAGCTCATAGAATCATAGAATCACAGGCTTGGAAGGGACCTCAGGAGGTCATCTAGTCCAACCTCCTCCTCAAAGCTGCATCAACACCAACGAAATCATCCCAGCCAGGGCTTTGTCAAGTCTAGCCTTAAAAACCTCTAAGGAAGCAGATTCCACCACCTCCCTAGGTAACCCATTCCAGTGCTTCACCACCCTCCTAGTGAAAAAGTTTTTTTCTAATATCCAACCTAAACCTCTCCCACTGCAACTTGAGACCATTACTCCTTGTTTTGTCATCTGCCACCACTGAGAACAGTCTAGATCCATCCTCTTTGGAACCCCCTTTCAGGTAGTTTAAAGCATCTATCAAATCCCCCTTCATTCTTCTCTTCTGCAGACTAAACAATCCCAGTTCCCTCAGTCTCTCCACATAAGTCATGTGTTCCAGCCCCCTAATCATTTTTGTTGCCCTCCGCTGGACTCTTTCCAATTTTTCCACGTCCTTCTTTTAGTGTGGGGCCCAAAACTGGACACATTACTCCTGATGAGGCCTCACCAATGTCGAACAGAGGGGAATGATCACGTCCCTCGATCTGCTGGCAATGCCCCTACTTATACAGCCCAAAATGCCATTATCCTTCTTGGCAACAAGGGCACACTGTCGACTCATAACCTCTGTATCCTATCCCTACCCTCCAGCGTATCTACCACTCCTCCCAGTTTAGTCTCACCTGCAAACTTGCTGAGAGTGCAGTCCACGCCATTCTCAGAACATTAATGAAGATATTGAACAAAACCGGCCCCAGGACCGACCCTTGGGGCCCTCCGCTTGATACTGGCTGCCAACTAGACATGGAGCCATTGATTACTATCCATGGAGCCCGACGATCTAGCCAGCTTTCTGTCCACCTTATAATCCATTCATCCAGCCTATACTTCTTTAACTTGCTGGCAAGAATACTGTGGGAGACCATATCAAAAGCTTTGCTAAAGTCAAGGAATAACACATCCACTGCTTTCCCCTCATACGCAGACCCAGTTATCTCATCATAGAAGGCAATTAGGTGAGTCAGGCATGACTTGCCCTTGTTGAATCCATGCTGGCTGTTTCTGATCACTTTCCTCTCCTCTAAGTGCTTCAGAATTGATTCCCTGAGGACCTGCTCCATGATTTTTCCAGGGATTGAGGTGAAGCTGACTGGCCTGTAGTTCCCTGGATCCTCCTTCTTCCCTTTTTAAAAGATGGGCACTACATTGGCCTTTTTCCAGTCATCCGGGACATCTCTCGATCACCATGACTTTTCAAAGCTAATTGCCAGTGGCTCTGCAATCACATCCGCCAACTTCTTTAGCACCCTCCGATGCAGCGCATCCGGCCTCATGGATTTGTGCTCATCCAGCTTTTCTAAATAGTCCCAAATCTAAATGGCCAAATCTAAATGGATCTTAATAGGAACATTTAAAGGCGCCTTTCTCACCCCATGACTATTCTCCAGTCAAATGTCAAGTCTGCTGAAAACCATAGAACTCTTTAGAAAAAAATAGAAGCTGGAAAAATTATGATACAAAGTTTTAGGAAACCTTAGTACAGACTCACAAATATCCTTCTATATTCTCCCTTCATTTCATTAAAATCTTACCTGGAGAGCTTTGCAGCACCAGGAAAAAGAGAGCAAAGAGCAGGTAGAGAATCTTCATGGCTGAAGTTTGGCTGAGAACTTAACGTCACTGGGGAGAAGAGACTTCACGATGGACAGGAGATGGAGAGTCTCTATTTATTGGCTACCGGGGATTGTGAAATGCTGATCTGTTGAAAACTTTTTTGATGCATGTCACATTTACTAAGTTTGTGCTGCAATCTCTTTATAAGTATCATTATAATTATAAGCATAGTTATAATTTGTACAGCGTCATAAACATTCCTGGAGAATTTCAGGGAAACTCAGTAGTCAAGTTCCTGCCTTCCCATCTACTGCCTGACCGAAAGCCCTCTTAAAAAATGGAAAGCCTCCCATTAAATTGAAATGAGGGTCCTTTTGCAGAGAAGTATTTCAGAATACAGCTGCACCTTGGAAGCACTGGCAGTAGGGTGTGTGCATTTGTATATTTATTTCGTACAATATTTAAGAAATATTTTACTGGTATTTAGGGACATTTCCTAATTTCATGCATCAAAACCCATTACAAAGAGTTTAAACATTGTTTTTAAAATGAGAAATAAAGTGAATAACATTATAAATACTGTGTGCCAGGAATCTAGGGTGGTTTTTTTCTGTATATCTTTCAGGACAGAGAGAACAAGAAGTGATTGGGCTTAAACTGCAACCAGGGAAACGTAAGAACATTTCTAAGGGTTCTACAGAGCTGTATGACACCTCAAAGTTCCCTGGAGGATTCATTCTAACCACCCGCAAAGCTTCACAGACCCCTTCACAGACTCCCTCCCATTCACCTTCTTCCTCTTTCTCCCCATTTCCTCCCATTTGGAAGTGCCAAATAGAAAAGTTGAGGGGAGTGAATGAAGAATGAGAATCCATGGTGAGGAGGACATTCACAGAGCAATGAGGAGCTGTGACAGGAGAGTGAGCTGTCCCTCTCATCTCCCAGGAATTGTTCTATATTTCATCTGTCTCTCTGTTGTTGGAAGGTGCTGGTCTTCTCACCTGCTACTTTCTCCACAGAGAAAACTCACGGGGCACTGGATGTTTCTCTGCCGAGGGGGGACACAAAGAGCGGGCACATCGCCCTGACGGTCACGTCACTCCTATTATTTCCCTGCTATGTTCTTGCCATACGCACAGAGAAGTTAGATAAAAACAGCAATACGCTTTCAGGTAGGTAGCTGGTAGAGCCACAATTGATAATTGCTTTATTTTCTCCTCTATCATTAATAAATATACTGTGGTTAAGGGTATGAACTGTATGCTACTATTTGAGTTTTAAAGATGGTATTTGCTTCTATTGATCTAGACAAACTTTGGGCAAAATTAAGAAGGATGGGTATCGATCTAACACTTCTGAACATTTTGGAGGCTCTGCATCAGAGTGCTGTGGGTCAGGTAAAGGCAATGGAGAATGTTTTCCCAGTGGCTTGGGGAGAACACCAGGGAGGCCTTCTAGCACCTCTTGTTATTAATGTATATATTAATGATGCTATGGATGTTTTAAAGAAAAATACATTTTTTCCAACACACATTAAAGGTAGATTTATCTCGGTGTTACTATATGCTGATGATGTGGTTGTTTTATCGCAAACTCGAAGAGGCCTCTTATTTTAACTCGCAAAAGACCTGGTTCTCATTTGTAATGAGACCAAGTCATGATTTCTGGGAAGAACACTCCGCAAATTGAGTGGAAAAGAGATGGCCACCCTGTAGAACAAATCTCTGCTTTGACTTATTTAGGGATAAAGTTTCATGATTCAGACAGCTGTTCCCCTTAACATAAAGACTTAAAACAAAAGGACCTTAGCTCTGCTCAAGGGGTGCTGTGTTTTACCTGCTCATATGGTGGGAGCAGAGTGGCCCCAGGACTAAGAATTTTTAATACTAAAATAATATTTCAGATGATCTAGGAGTATGACTACACCGTAAACAAAAAACCTTCAGCTGGTCTATGCCAGCTGACTCAGGCTCGTGGGGTTCGTTCTGTTGTGGTTTCACTGCTGTGTAGACTTCTGGGTCCGGCTGCAGACCGAGCTTTGGGACCGTCCCACCTCACAGAGACCTAGAGCCCAGGCTGCAGCCCCGGCACACACAGCCCCACAGCCTGAGGCCACCTCGGTGTCTTTTTACTGTTTAGACATACCCTGTGAGGTCACATTTGGATTAGGGGTCAAATTTCCGCCTTAGAGATCAGATATAAGCTTCTTTATTACAAACGAATGCCTCGGTATACTTCATTAATTATCACTTATATAGTACACCAAAGCATTTGTTTATACTAAGGAAGCTGATACACTCTGTTGATATGTTGTGAAACCAATGGAAAGTGAAAACCTGTAAAGTGAAGCCCACTGAAATCTCATAAGAGCTATATGGCCATTTTGCCTGATGAGCCATTGGATTGGCATTTCTGAAGAGATCTCATAACATACACAGCCATCCTTCTAACTCTCAGATGAAGTGTAGAGAATAACTACGTATGGGTTCAGAGAGAGGAGAGCTGTTCTGTTTTACTGTGCCATTAATTTTTATCAGTATTATTAGTGGGGAACCGAGCAACATGAATTAAATGATTTTATGTTGCAGCATGATGAGCTATGATAATCGAATCTATCTATCTATCTATCTATCTATCTATCTATCTATCTATCTATCTATCTATCTATCTGTTTTCTCTTTAAAATTCACCAATCCCTACCAGATCCCACTAGACATCTACCCCATCAGTGATGATGCCTTGTTTACAATTACATTTTGAGACCTATCAGTTAGCCATCTTTTAATCCATGTAATGTGTGCCAGATTAATTTTATATAATTCAGTTTTTTAAATCCAAATACCAAGTTAAATGTCCTACAGAAGACTAAGTATATTATATCAACAAACTTATCTTCATGAGCCAAACTGGTATTCTCATTAAAAATATATATTGTTAGTTTGACAGGATCTCTTTTCCATAAACCCATGTTGATTGGCATTAATTCTGTTACCTGCCTTTAATTCTGTATTAATCCTGTCTCTATCAACTACTCCATTACCTTTTATGTGATTGATGTCAGACTGACAAGCCTATAATAACCCAGGGCTTCCCGTTCATCCATATTAAGTACTGACACAAAAGAAGCTTTCTACCAGTCTTCTTCAACTTCCCCAGTGTTCAAGACTTATTGAAAACCAACATTAATGGTGCAGCCAGCTTCTCAGCCAACTCCTTTAAAATACACAACTTTCTCCAAAATGCCTTCAGTACTCTTTCTAGTGACATCACCTGGGTAATGAAACTTCCCCAAACTACAGGGCTCTGTTGTAGAAACCTCCAGATAGATTTTAATTTTCTCTATAGTTTCTAAAGTGTACATTATGCTGCCACATCAAGTCTCTGCTTGATCTTGTCTATCTGCTATGGACTTCTAGGTATAAAGCAAATAACATAGAAGAAAGTGATAAAAGGTGAAGTTACTTCACAAGTGAGTGAGAGTTTGTGGTTAGCTCCTCTAGCAACTGTTGCTGTTACTCAATCTAACACCTCTGTGAGCCACAGATGCAGCATCTGCTATTAGACATGTTTTAAGGGCTTAGTCCTAAATTCTGCAAAGGATTCTTGCTCGTCCCTGGACATATATGACACTATTAAAAATAATAGTAACTTGGAATCAAACTCTATATGTATGTGTGTGTGTATTACTTGTGCAATTTTTTCATACAGTATTTATTAATATTCTTAGTGTATGCTTTTTATTTTTCCTATTTTTATGCATCCATCCCATTACAGAGATATTTCAAATCCTTGAAAAATCACAGAATAACCTTCATAATATGGAGGATACAGTGAGCCAGGAATATATGTGTGTGGGTGGTGGCATCATGTGGTGTATAGGAATTGTGATCTTTCCCGTGGGCCTCCATGTCTTTTATTGATGTAGCCATCAAAATTTTTGGAGCAGAACCCTCCATGGGAAGCCAGACCTAGTATTTTTGAACCCAGTAATACACACAGTTCTGTGGAAGCAGCGGGGCCTGCCTGGTTTTCCTGTAGTCTTAGTGCATCGTAGAGAGCAAGGGCACAAGAGATCCCTCTAAAATGACTTTGACAGTCTTTGCCATGACAAAGCCGGGATCTGAACATGACTATAGATGATGGAGCTCCCCGCAAGTCAGCAGAGCTGGCTCCATCAGAGCTCAGTCTTCATGTAGGATTGGGCCCTGTCCTTCCCCCTGAAGATCCATCAGTATCTCTGTGGATTGGGAGGGCAGCAGCTTCCATTGGCAGCCCACTGAAGAGTGGAGTTGGGGGAACCTGGAGGCCTGAAGACAGAAGGGAGGGAGAGGCCATTGGGGCCCCTCTGAAAACGCCCCTGAGGTGTGAGGCAGGGGAGATTTGAGGTCTGTGGATTGGGAGTTAGAGGAACATGAGGGGGGTTGAAGGATAAGAAGGAGGGGGTGGGATGAGGAGGAATGGGACATGTGGTGGGATCAGGAGGGTCAGAAGCACATGGTGTGGAAACTAGAGGGGATAGAGTTATATGGGGGGATCCAGTAAACTGGGACTTGTGGGGTGGGGCTGGGGGGACTCAGAGGCACACGGAAGGGATTGTGGGGTTTGGATCGACTGGCAGCAGACACCTCAGTGTGTTGAGAATGCTGCAGAACCTTCTGTGGGGTGGAGTAGGGAGCCATTGTCTGAGTCATCCAGTAGTTTGAGTGGAGTGAGGATGTGAGTGCTGGGGATTTAGGGGGTGCCAAACTTAGATGAGCCCTGGTTTGGGGAATATACTGGGGAGCCACGGCTTTGAAGTGTGTGTGTGTGTGTGTGTGTGTGTGTAGGGAGGATTTTTCTGAAGAGGGAAATAGGAGCCAGGCATTAGAATTCGGAGACCTTGTATTGATGGAAGCTGTTTGCATAAGGACTAGGTCTGTGCCATTTCCTGCCCAGGCATAGAAAAGAGAGGGGGAATAGGAGGTGGTGAAGGGGATGGACCTGGTGGGTTTACTGGAAAGGAGGATACTTCCTCTGAAAACATGGAAACCCCATATTTCCCCTGAGCCTGGCAATAGGAGAACCTGTTGCAGAGTGTCTGGCATTGGAAAGGAGATCTGGGTGCTGTAGAGTTCCCAGGTGGGGTTACGTAAAGGCTTTTTTTGGAGGCAGTATGTCCCAGGTGTTGAGGGGGTGGAAAAGGGCAGAGCTAGGATGTAGCCACTGTAGGGAGAGTGGGGCCCTCAGAGCTGTATAGATACCAGTGTGGAAGAGAAGGGGGAGGGCTGTGTAGGTGAGGTGCTGACAGCGAAGCAATGAGCAATACAGAGGGGGCATACAGTGCAGAGGGCCCAGCGCAGACACCCCTTGGTGTTTTCCTTTAGTTCTTCATTATAATAATAGGATTAGAACTCTGGCTGCCATGTGTGGTGTACGGAAAACTGTGTTAAAAGTACAAACTAACGCTTCAAGTTTGGAAGGGGTATCCTAGCCCTGCTTGCAGGCTATGGGGCTCTGAGGGATCTCTAAAATCTGCGCTGTTGGCAGTCTGTCTTCAGAGAAAAAGCCTAAAGTAAGGTGGAGTGAGTTGAGCCTCTCTGTTTTAAGTAGCAGCCTGCTTTGTCTCTATCTGTTTTGGAGTTCTTTTGTGTTATTGTTCTGAATTCTAAGAAGTAGCGTTACATTGCAACCTTCCAGCAAAATAATTTTGTTTTATCTCTTTTCCATTTGTATGCCAAGAAAATAATAACATGGAACAATGAGATGGGGTTATAAATAAAGCTGTGAGAGAACCCGCTTCTCTTAAAAACAACAAACAAAATGGATTAGTAGCAGTGGTATGAAATAAATACTGATCTATCCATGTGAGCATGTAGAAATACAAACAATTGCATTGACCACAGTGGCCCAATCACTCATGTGTGGATTTAACATTCAATAGAGATTAATGTTTTTATTTTTTAATGTCATTTCCTTTAAAAATGGATTTCCAATGAGAAGGACAATAGCAGGCCTCCCACCCCTTCCACCATGGCAAATGTGCACTTGTTAGTTTTGTTTTTTCACAACAACTAGATTTTATTATAAGTGGGGAAATCAGCCTCTTGCTGGGTGATCAAAGTCTCCTGTTTGGATTTCTCCAGATCACAAGGTTCTTCGCATCACCAGTAATGGTGTTTCCAACCTAGTTTCAATAGAAAATTTCTGACCATCTCTAATAAGCACCTTTTCCCCAGTAGAACTGTGCCCCCACTATAGGGTTACACTGCTTTACTTTATGGTAATTAGAGCAGCTTTACTCTAGCAGTACAATGTTTCTGTGCAGACCCTAAGATTTAAGGGGACCCCCCCCCCCAACAATCATGGTTCTTTTGACTCTACATGATCACAGGTGTGTTGTCTCAGGTGTTTAGTTTGATATGTATCCAAAATCTGATTTTATGTGCTCTATTCCTAGTTACTTATCTAAATACAAAAGTTGCACCATTTTAACTATAGTGCTATTGATATGCAGGTACATCCCATCCCACAACATCCCTGTAAGGGTGGGAAGCAAAGTACCTGCTCTTCTAGTTAAGCCTGAGGAATTATAGACCAGTCAGATGAACTTCAATACCTGGAATGATACTGAACCAAACGATTAAACTATCAGTTAGAAGGAACCTAGAGGAAACAGGGTTATAAGGAATAGCCAGCATGGATTTGTCAACAATAAATTATGCCAAACCAACTCTATAACAGCGGTTACTGCCATAATGGATTAGGGGAAGCAGTAGATATGATTTATATTGATTTTAGTAAGATTTTTGACAGTCTAGCAAAAGATACTCATGGGCAAACTAGGGAAATATGGTCTAGATGAAATTACTATATGGTGGGGGCACAGATGGTTGAACAACCATACTCAAAGAATACATTTGCTCTCAAACTGGGAGGGCAAATTTAGTGGGGTCCCACAGGGGTGAGTCCTTGGTCAGGTATTATTCATTAATTCCTTTAATGACTTGGATAATGGAGTAGAGAGTATGCTTATAAAATTTGCACATGACACCAAATTCAGAGTGGTTGCAAGCACTTTGGAGCATGGGATTAAAATATAAAAGGGCCTTGCTAAAATGAAGAATTGCTCTTAAAAAAATATAATGGAATTCAATAAAGTACTTCACTTAGGAAGGCAAAATTAAATGCACAACTGTAAAATGGGGAATAACTGGCTAGGTGGTTGTACTGCTGAAAAGGATCTAGGGGCTATAGTGGATTACAACTTGAATATGAGTTAACAATGTGATGTAGTTGTAAAAAAGGTTAATATAACTCTGCAGTGTATTAACACAAGGATCGTACGTAAGACATGGGAGGTAATTGTCCTGCTCTGCCCAGCACTAGCGAGGCCCCAGCTGGAGTGCTGTGTCCAATTCTGGGTGCCACACATACGCAAAGATGTGGCCAAATTGGAGAGAGTCCACAGGAAAACCTGACCTGGGAGGAGAGGTGAAGATACCTGGGCATGTTTAGTCTTTTCAAAAGAAGACTCGGGGGGGGGGGGAACTAATAACAGTCTTCAAATATGTAAAGGGCTGTGATAATGTGGAAGGTGATCAACTGTTTTCTAGGTCCACTGAAGGTAGGACAAGAACTAATGGGCTTAATTTTCAGCAAGGGGAATTTAGGTTAGAAAATAGGAAAACTTTCTAACTAAATTAAACTCTGGAACAGGCTTCCAAGGGAGGTTGTGGAATCCCCGTCATTAGAGATATTTAAGAACAGGTGCAGCAAACACAGAGTCATATCAAGTTGACCAAGGAACACAAGATGGGGAGGCGATCGAGAAGTGGCCTGCAGAAGTAAGTTGCTGACGAGAGCTAAACAATAAATGTTCGTTATATGTCCCAAGACATTTTGCACAAACCACTGTGGCCTAATGTGGCCTATGCAAACTGGGATGGCTCAAGATATTTTGCACAAAGATGATGGAATTTCTCAAAGACGAAGTTGCAACAATTGCAACGTTCAAATTGAGGTTGAACATTTCAAATCTTCACTAGAACCAGGGGTCTTTTTCTGACTGACTTCCCTTTCAGCCCTACATTTCCATGATTCTAAAATACTTTAAATAAAGAATCTCTCCTGACTTCAAATTGACGTCTCTGTGGCAGAAACTGCCACATGGGGAAGGACACAGAGTCTTATCAAGTTGGCCAAGGAACACAACACAGGGAGGGCAATGAGAAGTGGCCCGCAGCAGTAAGTTGCTGACCAGAGCTAAACCCATAAATGTTCGTTATATGACCCAAGAAGTTTTGCACAAACCACTGTGGCCTAACGTGTCGTATGCAAACTGGGATGGCTCAAGATGTTTTGCACAAAGATGATGGAATTTCCCAGAGACAAAGTTGTAACAATTCCAATGTTCAAACTGAAGTTGGACATTTCAAATCTTCACTAGAACCATGGGTCACTTTCTGATTGGCCCCCAGCAGTTTTACCAAGTAGAAACCAAACCTTCAGAATCTGTATAAAACAGGCTGTTTTGGTCAAAGTGTCAGTCACTGAAGTGAACATATCTGGCTGAGAGACACAGCAAGTTGGGCTGTTGTCATCTGGCTACTGAGAGCCCCCCCCCAAGTCTGGCAACTGCTAAAGACACATTATGAAGTCAGATAATCCCCCTAATAACTCTTCCATTAAAGTACTATCTAGGGAGATGCCTGTGAGATCCAGAAAGAGAAGAACACAGCTGTCATAACCCCTTGAGTCAATGAACTACCTGAATGATCTTTCTAACTATCTTCAGAAATTACTCAGGGCTCCAGTGAAGCAATGCTGGAGAATGTGCCTTCCTGCCAATTTTAATGGAGAAGTAGCAGTAATACATGTGATTTATTTATCCAAATGAAAACGTGGTGATTTTAAAACTACCAGAGTTAAAATCAATTTACAGGATAATTTCAGTTATCCAAATTCCCTTTATCCAGACATACTAGCTATCCAAATCAACAGTGTGTGTCCCCTGTAGGGCTGTGTTAGTGAATCACCTGCTGACTAACTCACATTATGGCTATGGGAACTTCGATTTGGGAGGATTTCTGGACTTAGAGATGTGCACAGCAAGAAAAGGGGGCGGAACTGAGGGAGAAGGTAGGGGAGGAGAGAAAAGGTGTGACAAGGAAGACAGCGTATAGGTAAGGAAAAAATAATGGGTTAAGATGAAGACTGAAAGAAGAAGTGTTCAGGGAGAGAAAGGAGAGGGGAGAAAGGAGAGCAGGGCAGGTGGGTGGGGAAGGAAGGGAGGCAGAGAGGAGGGTAAAGGAGAGAAAAGGTAAGAAGGAGGGAAGAGCACAGGGAATTTGGCCAGCTCTTTTATTAACATCCCCCTCATGCTGACCCACAGAGCATGTGTGTCTCTCACATCCCTCTCCCCCCCGGAGCCGACTTCATACCTCAGTCTATGGAGACTCCTGCATGTCACTCTGGAGGTCTCTGCTTTTATTTGGTCATCAAGACAGCTGTTGTCACGTGTGTTCTATGGTGCTTCAGTCCAGGACACTCTTACAGGTGATATATGTACAACATTGTGCTTCTTTCCAGATACAGAGCAGTAATATTTATTGAACGTCTTCCCTTTCTGTATCATTATTATTATTTTACCATCTCCATGGAGTAATGGGCCTGTATCAGTGTTAGAATCTCTTTTGGTCCTGAAATACTTGTAAAAAACCTCTTTGTTCTCCTTGGCCTACCACCATGGAGTCTTCCCTGATCTCTTGAGCTTCACTTACATTTCTGCAGTTCATTACTTCTAATTTCTATAGATTGCTATCTACTTCCTCTCTTCCCCATTTTTTTTTTATTTTTTCTAATTGTTGCTTACACTTTCTGTGCAGACTGGTACCGGGGACACAAACACACCGCACTCTCTACTGGAGAATCTGCTGCATCACAAGCACAGTCTGCTGCGCTTTATTGGCAATAAAACAAAGAGAATCACTGAAAGACCACAGCCTCTGCCTAGTTAAGGTTGTGATAAGCTAAAAGATTGTAGGGTCCAGGCACGAGATAACCCCAATCCAAAAGGGGAAGCCTGGGTCCCATGCTTATTCCAGGAGGCTACCCCACTGTTGAACTCTTTGCACATACCCTGAAAGCATGGACATGAATGTGAGACCTGGCTGGAGGGCTGAGTCACTGAAGGGACAGATCATTGCAGGGAAAGGGGAGCACCTGGAAAGAAAACAGCCTGCTGTGCCCCCTGACCATGAGGTGGTGGTGGGGTGAGTGTTCCCCTTTACAATCCTCCACATCTAAAGGGTAGATTTGAATTATGACCCCCCAATCTGAATGAAATTTCTGAGGCATGGTCCAATGGCAGAGGTTAATTTCAGGGAGTCTTTCGGGTGGCGTTGGATAAGGCTTTGTAGATCACTCAGGGTTCAATCTTCAACTTAGTTCTTCAGATCATCACATCCCTCCTGTCTTTCCCTGCTCTCCTTTCCAGAGAGATTCCCAGCAGGTCCTACAAACTCCGTTTGGACAGAGGAGAGCAGGCCCTTAATACCCAGCAGGCTTTCTTAGCACCCTACCCTTCCCATGATTGCTGGACTACAAGTTCCAGAATTCAAAGGGTTCATTCATCTTGGTTCACCCTAAAAGGGGGGTTAAGTCATGTCTTTGTTGCTGCCTCTATCTCTGCCGCCGCTTGCTGCTCTCTGCGACTCTTATCTGAGGAAACGTTTGCTGCTGCATTCTAAGATTCCACCGCATACCCCAGCTCTTAGCGATTTCACTGGGTAGCCTGGAACCTTCCAACTACTGCAGCCTCTGCCTTGTCTCCCAGCACCACACTGTCCCTGGGCTATAGCTAAGGCTCCATCTCTAGATCCGCTCATAAATGATTTCATCTCTAGTGATCACTGAGAATTAATAATTTAATTGAATCTTTTCAACTCTGTCTTTAAACACCAGGGAGAAAAGGATCCATTAGTAACGAGCACTGTTTATACACTGTCCATACTACTCAACAGAAACAACTGTCCCAGGGACTCCTGACTTTTTCATAGATTTGGCATCACTCCTCCCTCCTTAGTGAGTGACGTTACTGTTACTCATTCAACTAGGGCATGTTAAGAACAGTTCTGCTGCCATTGCTTTATGCAATGAGGATAACAAGATTTCATTACCCCTGTGTTACCTGTCAGTCCTGTGTTCTTGGGGAACCAGGGCACAGTACCCAGCCTGTCTGACACATGAAAGACCTTCCCCCCACAGCCTCTGCTTGAACCGAAGCCAATCAGAAGAAAGACTCACAAAAAGCAACGAAAAGGCGATGGGAGACACACCTAAACCCTTCTGGACACCAGTGACAGGATTAAGGAAACTCCCCTAGCCTCATTTGCATCGAAGATGGGACAAGGAGGCATCTCCATTAGCATACAGAATGGAGAACAGAGATTCCAAGGCAAGAACTGCACGGAACACTGGGACCAGAAAACCAGGAAAGCACTGCATGATGGGGGATATCTGCTCCAGATGTTAATGAACCCACGTCTGCACTCACCCAGCTCAGTGGTTATCAGACCAAATCTAGAAATAAATCCTTTAATGGGATCGAAAATACTGAAGCTGCCTCATTGCATTGTGATCTCCCTGGAAGGAACACCGCCCATAGCCAGGAATGATCGGCTCTTATTGTCTAGCTGGAAGAAAACAACTTTGGTATACTCCCTTCAGCCATCAGTTTACCCATAAACAAATCTAGCATTCTCCCTTGAACCATTGCTCTTTCCCTACAAAAACCCCTACCCATGCATCAGTTCCATTGGGACGTCATCTTCTCTTGACTGATCATTCTGAGGGTTCTGCCTGTCTCCAGCACTCCGGACTCTCAGTTACCACCACCACCTGGGACCCCCAATTGATTCAAGTTTCAAGGAGTGGTGAGAACCCACCTCTCTTTATCTCTGTTTCTCGGTATAGCCTTCTGACCCTGATTTGTGTGATCAGTTATAGTTTTCTAAACCTGACTTTTACAAGGAAATTTAAGTTAGATTTAATATTATAGCAGTTTTGTTTGTTTGGCTCCCCTTGTATGGTTATTACCTGGCAATAAATACCTTTCATGGTTCAGCTGGTTGCTTTTCTCTCTCTCGCTCCCCTCCTCCCCTGGCCCCGATTGGGTGTTTTTAGGCTTCCCCATTCATTCTCCAGCAATGATCCTCATACCTAAGCTAAATATCCTTGCAGCACCCCAAAATCCAGTGGAGTTTGCTCATCAAGTGGGTTGCTATCAGAACAATTGTAACGTGAAAGTTGGGATAGGGACGTGCTGAACCTGAAACATATGAGGGTGGCAGCTTGGAAGTGCTACTTGACCAAGTCTGCTCAGTCCAGGGGCCTATGAGGGTGACAGCTTGGAAATGCATCTCGACCCAGCCTTTTTAGTCCAGGGACATACAGGAGGTCAGTTTGGGAGTGCTGATTAACTCGGTCCTCTCAGACACACTCTGTTAATGTGTGTGTTTGTCTGATTCTGGGGCTGGAAGATACCAGCCCTGGGGAACCTAGGTCCTGCAGGATAGCTCCATTGGGAGGGAACTTGCAGCAGGGAGAAGTAGAGCGCTGTAGGAGTACACACATGACACAAGCAGTACATTGATAGAAGTACAGACACCCCCACCCCAAAAGAGTAACCCTAATAAATGAGCATACCCCCAAAGTAATGGGCAAAGCTGGTAACACCTGCATTCAACACTAAAGTGATTTTTCACCCAAACCAGCTGTAAGCTGGACCTGAATGAACTCTCCTCTGACACCTAGTGACAGACTGGTGGGAAAAGACCTCAGGAACAGACTGTATTTGTATAAACACATGACTCTGTCTAGGGGCTCGGCACCCAGATCTGTATTGCCAAACTGATCGGTTTTGACTGTTTGGGGTTAAAATTAACTTTAGTGTTGAATGGAGAGTTTATGAAATGTTTTTATCCTTAGTGTTTATGTAAAGGGAAGCAGAACTGTACTTAAGAAGCCCAAACTAAGGGGTTTACCCTAACTTAAACATCACTTGCTAAGTAGTGGGTAGTGATGCCAAATCCAAGTAAGTGTTGGGGACAGATGTTTCTTTCTAGGGAATGTGGGCTAGTTTAAAAAGTCTTAGCAGTGATTTGACTTTCTTTTCTGTATTTAAAGACACAGGTGAATAGCCTTTTTTTTTTGAGTATCATGGTTCTTCTTTGGTAATCACTAGATCTGACTTTACTGAGAAGCTCATTTAAGGGGACGGGATGTTAGAAGTGATAAGGAGATAGCATTTTGTTTAAAAGCAGTGCAGAAAAGACAGCTGCAGAGAGGTTCTCTGCTAGCTAGTGAAAACACAGAGACTTGAGCTAAGTGGTGAAACCTCAGAATATAATGCTGTGGAGAGAAGTGGCAGTAATGGAGACTGCAGAGACACTGATGAGCAGAGGTGGAGGCATCACTCAACCACCATTTCTCTTCAGGAGTGGAAGGGAAACCCACCCAAACACACAGCTGGATTCTGGGGACATTGCTGATCTCAGACAACAAACTATGAGTAGGAGGCAGTGGAAGGGAAAAGGGATTGGCATGTTAAAGAGACATTTGTTCCTTGGGGTTTCACATCACAAGATGGGAAACTGAGAAAAGGGACACTGCTCAAGATACTGTAGGGTGAGTGTTTTACTTATTAGTTGTGTACTTTCAAATCCTTGTTGCAGTGTGTTTCAAAATTAATGTGGTGTTTTCTTCATTAGGAAAAGTTGTCTTTTGTTCTAGACACTCAGTTCTTGCGAGAGGGGAAGTATTGCCTCTTAGTGGCACCCAAGGCTAGTGCTTATTTTTCTTAGATTGGTGGTTGTGGTCTTTTGTATTGTTAAGAAGAAGCCCTTGGTATTGAACCTGGAATTTGTTGCTGCCTAAATTACCTGGAAGAAGGGTTACATGGCTAAAATTGACCACTTTTGACAAAGCAGGGCTGTCTGCTGATTACCTAGGCAGAAGAGATGTGTCTATTGGAATACAGTCTTCTCCTGAGACCTTTTCCCCTATTGGTTTGGAGAGAACTAGCCTTGCCAGGCATGCCTGACTTTCTTTATTTTTTTTGATCGAATGATATACTTATTTGCTGAGCCATACGTGATAAATATAATGTGCTTGAATTTCTCTAGAGAATTTAATCCAATCAAAAGGACATTGTCCAGTGACTTCAATGGGCTTTGAACCAGTCTCTAGGTATTTACCAGGTATTTTCAAAGTGTAACTTGTGTAAGACAAACCCTTGTCAGATGTCATTATTAGTAGGAAAACATGGAATTTACTGCTAATAATAATGTCATACACAACTATGAATAGGCCAGAATCCTTGGCATAATTTAGTCCTAAACCGTTAAAATACGTCAAATTAGAGAGGCTGTTTCTGATTTTCATGGAAGAGTTAAACTAAGAAGCAGGAACAGTTGCCTGCTAAGTTGACCACACACTCTTTATCTTTTTTTCTTCCAGATTATATACTTTATGCCAAGAAATCCATAATAGAGATACAATAGATCCAGGTCTTACTTGATATGGCGATATCAGGTACAAATGTTTGAATGGGAAAAGAGAGATATAAAGGCTGTCAATAAAATGTGTAAGAAACTATACAGATATTTGAAAGCTCTAATGAAGAATCTGTAACCAGGGTGTGCAGTTTGAGGAAGTTTTATTACCAAGGAGATCTGACCTCAAAGAGGATTGCAAATACGTCCAACAATGTTATCTATTTTAAATACAATTGTGATAATGTAATATATATTTATGTCCAACTGAGAATTCATAAAGGGAAAAAGGCCTTTGTTTTATATTGTAGAAGGTGATACATTCAGCTGATATGTTGAGAAGTGAAAATCTCTAAAAATGAATCCAAATGAAATGTTATAAAGTCTAGACAACCAAAAGGCCTGATCAGCTGCTTGTTGACAATTCAAGATAAATAGCTTAATTTATGAAGTGAACCTACTGTAAGAAGGGTGGGAATGAACTCTCCCCTGGCATGTTGTGATGAACTCGGGGAAAAGATCTCAAGAGAAGACTGTAAATGCATAGACACACCTATTTTATGCAGACAGTCCTGATATTCGGGGCTTTTTCTTATATAAGCACCTATTACCCCAAACACCATCCCAATTTTTCACACTTGCTATCTGGTCACCCTGTTCAGCAGTGAAGACAAGAGATAGGTTACCTGATTTCCAGCTGAAACACCTACAGCCTCAAAACTCACCTGACTCCTCCCTGCCCACGTGGATGAGACGAGCCCCTGACTCCCACCGCTCCAACTATCAAGCCCTCCCTGCCTCATCAGACAGGAGTCGAGCACTTCCCACTGTCCAACCTGTCCTATCCCCAACCTCCATTTCCTCCTAATGCCAATTTGCTCTGTTCAGTGTGGGGGTTGAGAAGTTCTGTACATCTGGGGAAGGGAGAGATTACCGTCTCCTCATTAAGGGAAGGGTGGGGGAGGCGGAATCTATCTACATTTCTAATATGCCTTTTAGTTACCCTCTGACTGTGAGTGCTGTGTGCTAACCATTAGACTAGGGTGGCGGAAGAGCTGTTTCTCCATATTGAATGTCAGCCTGGGAGTGGGAACCAGCACAACCATGGAACGAGGTAGCCTCTACTTAGTTAAATCTATGATTAGACATTGTGTTTACAGCCCCCATTTCTGAATTTTGTCGTGTGATCCAGTGGAAGAGGTTAATTTCTGACCACCATTGGCCTCACATTATCAAGGATGCAAGAGCAAATATTGCAATGCACAGGAAAGACAGAAGTGTGGTAAGAGACCACCCTGGCTTAACCAGGAGATCTCCAATTACTTGAAATTAAAAAAAGACTCACACCAAAAGTAGAAACTAGATCAAATTACAAATGAAGAATATATAGAATTACATCCTCTATTGTTGCTCATGAAAGGAGCTAGCTAATATTTTGGGTTTAGTCCCCAATTGTGGTGTCAAAAAATGACCTTGTCAGCAAACATTACTGGTGTGTGGGGGAATTCAAATTCTTGTGTCTATACACAGACATTGTAGAACAACTGTTTGTAGGGAACTTTTCCATACCCCTGTTTATCTGCATCTCCATCCGAGTAAGTAACAACAGGTTTCTCACCATCACATATGATAAAGCTCGTTATGTCCGTAAACATCATATTCACACCCTCACCACTGAACTACAGACAGACCAGCACAGACACGTTTCATTTTGCTTTGAGAAGGTGGCCATCATTCTGCACCTGCGCTCCCGGAGACAGCAGGGATTTTAAAAAGCAAAATACTACAGTGACCCTAAACTTTTAAGGAGACGACCCCCGCCCCCCAACTACAGAAACTATTACAATGTGAGCTTGGATATGCCCTTCCTGGATATCACAGAGCCCCTGTGATGTACTTTCCACATGCTAAAAGAGAGAGATTTTAATCACTTTTAATCAAAAGTGCACTAAAACCAACTACACTTGTTCCAAAAAGCTCCTACAGAGACCAGCATCAAGAAAAGCATCTACAGCCATTCTGAATGCTGCTCCCCTTGATTTTCTTATAGCAGGGAATGGATTAGATGATATATATTTAAACAACATGCTACTGTACCTTTGTTGCGACATGGGTCCATCTTCTTTTAAAAATCTTAGCAGGGGGGCTGAGGGCCCCCTGGTGAATTTTTCTGTGGCCTCTATCTGCAGTCAGTAGAATGTTACGTTGGGAGACCACCATGTAATCCAAAGCAATGACTGTTACCCTTACAGGGTCTTTATCGAATCAGTGCTAAATTACAGAGTCAACACACTCACTACCCTGTATTCTGCAGGCCTGTGATACAAAGACATTCCTGGACAAGATGAAGCAATGGAGCTGGACGGTGAGAATCAAGTGATTGCAAGACAGGTAAACCTGATGACCCAGAACAGGAAGACACAGCTGCTGGGTCATCTACATAGCAACCTATTTTTCAAGAAAAACTTCTGTTGAATAGTATTGTGATAAATGAAGGGATGGGGGTAGCTCCCATTTATGGACATCCAGCCAGCCAGTTAGCTGTAAAATCCCTCTAGGTAGCTGTTCTCTGCTTGCTTTACCTGTAAAAGGTTAAAAAAGTCCCCCAGGTAAAGAAAAGGGCACCTGACCAAAAGAGACAATGGGAAGACTAGAACTGTTTACAATTGGGAAGGAAGCTTTCCCTTGGTGTCTGTGGTTGTTCTCCGGAGCGGGGGTGGCGCAGAGCAAAGTCAGGGCTATGACTTTAAGTCAGGTCTGAGAAATCATCAGGTTGTCCCTAGAATTACTGAATTGACTCCCCCCCGCAAAAATGTAAGTAATTTAGGAATGTTTAGAAAGATGCGATTAGGTTAATTACTCTTTATTTTTTAAGGCTTGTGGACTCCTCTGTGCTAACCCCAGATGATTTCGTTTGCTTCTAATCTTTAAGATGAACCCCCAAGAAAGTTAGTTTGGGTGCTTAATTTTTGGAATTGCTCTTTTAAAATCTTGCAAAAGCCTAAATTCCACATGTATTTTCTTCCTTTTTGTTTTTAATAAAATTTACCTTTTTTAAGAACAGGATTGGATTTTTGGTGTCCGAAGATGTTTGTGCATGTTGTTTGATTAGCTAGTAGCAAGAGCTAATTTCCTTTGTTTTCTTTCTCAGCTCTTCCCCAGAGAGGGGGGCGAAAGGGGTTGATAGTACCCCACAGGGAGGAATTCCCAAGTGTTCCTTCCTGGGTCCAAGGGGTTTTTGCATTTGGGTGGTGGCAGCATTTACCAAGCCAAGGTCAGAGAAAAGCTGTAACCTTGGAGTTTAATACAAGCCTAGAGTGGCCAGTATTAATTTTTAGAATCCTTGACGGCCCCCACCTTCTGCACTCGAAGTGCCAGAGCGGGGAATTAGCCTTGACAAGTATGGATGTAAAAATAAAACTGATAAACAGTAATGACGCCCTCTGCTTAATGGGTGATGCAATCAAAGGTTATAACCTGCGGATTATATCAGTAACCCATTTTTTAAAAAAAGTACGGGTGGCCCCGGCACTGTCTGTATCAGGTGGACAACATAACCAACTGGGTGAACATTGGCTCACCGTGTACCTGGAGAATTACCACAGAGAGTTATTTGTCTCATACGGACACAGCCTGAACAGCATGTTCTTTCCTAGAAGCAGCATGAAATTTTTAAATAAAAATACTGCTGACATTATGTTCCATGCTTAACAATTACAAAAGCCCCATACTCCTACCTGTAGCTATCACTGTGTGTTTTTCTTCTATCACCGTAACAATGGTTTACTTTTTGACCAGTTTTTAAAACTGTATTCTAATGACTTAGTGCAGTGTTTCCCAAACTTGGGATGCTGCTTGTGTAGGGAAAGCCCCAGGTGGGCCGGGCCGGTTTGTTTACCTGCCACGTCCACAGGTTCAGCTAATCACAGCTCCCACTGGCTGCGGTTCGCTGCTCCAGGCCAATGGGATCTGCTGGAAGAGGCGCGGGCCGAGGGACGTATTCCTCTAGGAATTTCCAAGCCATGTGTGTAGCAGTGCAGTTGTTAGCACAGAGCTCCTATCTTCACTTCTCCAGCCTCAAAACTGCCTCTATGGTAATTTAGGCTTGGTCTACACTAGGAAATTTGGTTGGTGTAACTATGTAGCTCAGGAGTATGAAAAATACACACCCCTGAGTGACACAATGAAACCGACCTAACCCCTGGTGAAGACAGCGCTAGGTTGATGGGTGCATTCTCCCATTGACGCACCTACCACCTCTCGGGGAGCTGCAGCGCCTACACAGATGGGAGAACCCCTCCCGTCGGTGCAGGTAACGTCTTCACTGAAGCGCTTTGGCTCAGCTGCGGCGGTGTTGCTGTGCCACTGTAGCCGTTTGGGTGTAGAGAACAAGCTCAAACTGTCTGGGAAAACTTCTCACCCCTCCCAACTTCCTCTCTCAGTCCTGTCCCTGCTGTGATATTAATTTGAGCATGCTGGGCACCTTGTACAAGACTAAGGGGAGATCCAGCAGTTAAGAATAAGAACACACATAGGATTGTCTACAGAGAAGCAATGAGACCAAGTTAACTTAACTGTAGGAAACATGTTTAAACCAGTACAAAGAAATTCTGAGCAATTCTAGCATTGAAGTCACTAAGGTTTGTAATTGCTCTGGAATTCTAAGAGGAGAAATGCAAAGGCACCGAGTATGTACTGAGCTACCATAAAGACTAAAAGTAGCATCAATCTTTCAAGGCACTAGTGCTTACTGAATTGTATTGCAGAGTGAGCATATCTGATAATATACATGCGTGACCCACTGGTCAGTGTGTGTTATGAATTACCCTCGGTGGATGGCTGTGCGTCGGTTACAGGCTCCATCTAGAGACTGGAGCTTTTGTTCAACCTGAAGGCACTTGAGCATTTAGCTCTGGAAGGTTCTGGTTCAAACCACAGAGTACTGGGCCCAGAAGGCATGACAGCCTTCACACGTGTGCTCAAAAGTGCCTCTTTCCCACAAAAACCCACAGGAGCAATGTTATCCTCAAAAAGGCTCCTCATGTTTGCAGCATCTGGACCCAGATGTTCTTTAACACAGGTCCAAGAATGGTTGTCTGAAATCCTCAAATGTTCATCACTGTTTTCATTTCCAGTTTTTCACACTGTGTCATTCTGGATGGACTGTGCAGAGAGGTCCAGGTCACAACTTGAGTTTAATTGTTCTTCCATTTTTGAGTGGAATGATTTAAAAATACCTTTTTTTCTATGGGAAAATCATGATTATATCCATACTGTGTGGGTGCATCTTAGCTTCTCATCATCAGACTAGGCCAGTGTCTCCGTTTCTCCTGTTGGGTTGGTGGTTTAGCGCCCCTCCCTCCCCCTCCCCCACCGCCCACGCTGAACCAAAATCTCCCTGACCTGGGGAAAAATAACATTAAAAATAAAAACACAAAACCCTCTGGGCTAGAGATGCTTCCTCGGGGGCTGAGTGACCATTTCTTCCCCTCGGCTGCTTCCACATAGGGCTCCCAATTCTCCTCTGCTCAGCTCTTCTCTAAGTTTATCTCAGTTGTCTTTTATAGGCTTCATTTTTAAGCCATTTCTTTTTGTCAACTCAGCCTCCCTGCTCTCTTTCTTGCCAGAGAGACTCACAACAGGTCCTACCAACTCCCGTCAGTCCGAGGAAAGGAGGCCTTTCAAACTGAGAAATGATATCCACAAAGGAGACCTTTCCAGAAAAGGACAAGTATGTAAGAAGAAGGCATTATAATGGAATGAGAATGGCAGTTTTCTTTATGCTGAATGCTACAAAGAAAATCCCATGCTTCAATGTGTCCTCGGGTAGTTATTGAAAATAGGATCCTTCTGTCAGTGACTGGAAGGGTGACATAACATTTTTGAAAGGCTTAAAAGTATAAGTGTCAATCAGAAGCCATGTTGCTGGTTATTCTAATTTTTCTGTGACAGATTTGATCATTTTATACTGGGATACGACACACACACCCTTAAACATAGCTCCGTACTAGTACATGTTTCGTTTTGGTAAATTAAGCATTACTGTTGTAAAGAGCAGCCATTTTGATCTCATAAGTGCTGCACAATGATACAAAGGAGACGCATCCCCCATACTCTCGCCTGGGCAATATACTTTAGTCCTTCCCCGTTGTTTTCCATATTCCTAAATGAAACAATGATGTAAATGGACGCCAGGCAGGCCACAGACATTGTCTGTATGATGCCGTGTTGGCAAGCCAGAGGGGCTTCAAAAGGGGTGGTGGAGAGTAACTGCAATAAATGAGCAATACATGGCTCACACGTAGCACTGAGCACTGTGGAGACTCTGGGCTGCTCTGGGTTGTGGACAGACCATAGGCAGCCTGAGTAAAGCAGCTATACGATTACTCTCACTCTAACATGGAAACCCCAGATAGTCCAGAATCAGGCAGCACAGAAGTTTCCTTTGTCCCATGTCAGGGTTCTGCCATGTGCTCTGAGCCTCCAAGGTCATTAAACAGCAGCTATAGAAATTAGAGACACAAATATTCTGTTTACACAGTAATGTCTCCCTTGTGGCATCCTGAACTTACCCATCTTCTTCTACAGCAACTCTGCCCAAAACTACAACTTCCGATTCGTCTGAAATTGGGGGGACATCTACCGCGGCAGAAGCCCCCAGAAAAAATACAAGCACGGCGCTTATCGATGAACTGGGTGAATCCTGCACAAAGAAAAAGTGTCTTGATTTTCATTCACATATAAGTATAAACAAGGGCTGTGATTACAACATGACGGGCATTTCCCATTAGGTGAATTTCCAATTCACTGAGACAAGGCCAAGTCAACCCAATTATCTTCCTGTGCCTGTGCCCAGTCAAAGGCTGCTCCTAAGAAATGAGCAGAGTGAGTTAATTCAGGAGATCTGCTGGCTTCCTGGCTGCTCGCTTCCGAACTGTAGCACTGAGCATGGGAGTCCTTCCCAGCCCCACACCTGTACAGGATGGAAAGCAGGCAGCTGTCTGCACCACCAACTTCTAAGAGAGGGGCAGTGGTTTTGCTGCCGTGGTTTTGACTCTTTCTGATTCCAAACACTGATGTACTAGGCAGTATCTAAATGCTGATTGGCTGAGCAGGGTTGAAACAGCTCAGCACTGGGTTGGGTGGCTGGTACTTTTGGAAAGAGAAGGGTTTAAACAAGTCCCTCCAGTCAGAACGCCTGATTGTCAGTGAGACTCGGCACAGACATTCTTGTGAAGACTCAGCACTTGGCAATACTGACTCAATAACCAATTGCCAAGCTTAGACATTCCAGACAGGTTGGTCCCTATGAGAATGTGGCCCAAATGTCCTTTAGGATATTAATATTAGACTATTTTAAATTAGATTTTAGCTGTGCTTTCCTTAAAGCATCCACTGTGACATTCCCCAGGGTACAATCTGGACCAATGAACAGCCGTATTCCCTCAGGTCTCCAACCTGCAGTGCCTCCTACACTGCTCCGCTGTGAAAGCAACCACTTCTGGTCCTGCTCATGCACAGCCCCTAGCATGGAAAGTCTCTCCCAGCTGAATTAGAGGAAAACTTCCAGCAAGACACTGTCATTTCATCTGAGGAAAAGGATATGCACAGACCCTGTTATCTCAAGTGAAGGTTACCAAACACTTCAGTCCAAACCCTTTAATCCCCTAGACCAGGGGTGGGCACACTACGGCCGATGGGCCTGCCGTGGCCCCGCACTGCTCCCGGAAGCATCTGACACCACCTTCCTGTGGCTCCTGGAGGTCGGGAAGGCAGCTCCCATTGTCTGGGAACAGGGAACCGTGGCCAATGAAAGCTTCATGGGATGTACCCGCAGGGAGGGCAGCGCGCAGAGCCCTCTGCCCCCCTCTATCCCCAGGGGCTGCAGGGATGTGGTGCCGGCCACTTCCAGGAGCGGTGTGGGGCCAGGTCAGGGATGGAGCCTGCCTTCGCCCCGCTGTGCGCCACTGACACCCTGGAGCCGCTCAAGGTAAGTGGCGCTGGTCTGGAGCCCACACCCCGAACCACTCCTGCACCCCTTACCCCAACCCTCTGTCCTGAGCCCCCTGCCATACTCGCACCCCTCCTGCACTCCAACCCCCTGCTATGAGCCCCAACTCCCTGTTCTGAGTCCCCTCCTGCACTCTGCACTCCCTGCACCCAACCCCCAGCCCTGAACCCTCTCCTGAACCCCTCATCCCTCCTGCACCCCAACCCCTTGCCCTGAACCCCTTCCTGCACACCGCACCCCCTCCCACACTCCCAACCCCCTACCCCAGTCCTACATTCATGACCCTGCATGAAATTTCCCCACCCAGATATGGCCCTTGGGCCAAAAAGTTTGCCCACCCCTGCCCTAGACTAAAGAGTATTTGCATTGGTTTAGGCCAGAGGAAGAGGACACAAACTGAAAATTTCCAGTCTTTTTAATCTCTCCTCATATGGAAGCTGTTTCAAACTCCTAATCATTTTAGTTGTGATTCTCTGTAACTTTTCCAATACTAATATATCTTTTTTGAGATGGGGTGACCAGATCTGCACACAGCTTTCAAGGTGTGGGCGTACCATGGATTTATATAGAGGCATCATGATATTTTCTGTCTTATTATCTATCCCTTTCCTAAAGGTTCCTAACATTCTGTTAGTTTTTTTGAGTGCCGCTGCAGATTGAGTGCATGTTTTCAGAGAATTATCCAGAATGACTCCAAGATCTCTTTCTTGAGTGGTAACGGCTAATTTAGACCCCATCATTTTATTTGTATAGTTGGGATTATGTTTTCCAATGTGCATTACTTTGCATTTATCAACAGTGAATTTCATCTGCCATTTTGTTGCCCAGTCACCCAATTTTATGAGATTCCTTTGTAACTCTTCGCATTCTGCTTTGGACTTCATTATCTTTGAGTAATTTTGTACCATCTACAGAATTTGCCCCCTCATTGTTTACCTCTTTTTTCCAGATCACTTATTAATATTTTGAACAATACAGGTCCCAGTACAGACCCCTGGGGAAAACCACTATTCACCTCTCTCCATTCAGAAAACTGACCATTTATTCCTACCGTTTGTTTCCTATATTTTAACCAGTTACCGATCCATGAGAGGACATTGTGACAGGTTCAGTCACAGAGACCCCATTGTCACTGTCACCTGACTTGCTGGCATTACTTCTGAGCCCATTTTCCCTGCCAGCTTGGGACTCCAGAACCCTGCCTTGTTGAGCCTGACACGCTAGCCTGCTGCAACACAGACCCAGGTCTGGTCCATGCCCCCAGAGCTGCAGATTTTAACCAAAAACTGCTCAGCAGGTCACCTATCTCCAGCATCCTGATACCCAGTTCCCAATGGGATCCAAACCCCAAATAAATCTGTTTTACTCTGTATAAAGCTTATACAGGGTAAACTCATAAATTGTCAGTCCTCTATAACACTGATAGAGAAACATGCACAGCTGTTTGCTCCCCAGGTTATTAATCACTTACTCTGGGTATATTAATAAACAAAAGTGATTTTATTAAGTATAAAAAGTAGGATTTAAGTGATTTCAAGTAATAACAGACAGAACAAAGTAAGTTACCAAGAAAAATAAAACAAAAACACGCAAGTCTAAGACTAATACATTAAGATACTGATTACTGGTAAAATCTCATCCTCAGAGATGTTCCAATAAGCTTTTTTCACAGATTAGACTCCTTCCTAGTCTGGGCCCAATCCTTTCCCCTGGTACAGACCTTGTTAGTTCCAGCAGGCATCTTAGGTGAAAAGCAGGGGCTTTCTCATGACTGGGACATCCTTTGTTCTGTTCCACCCCCTTTTATATCTTTGGCACAAGGTGGGAATCTTTTGTCTCTCTGGGTTCCCACCCCACCTTCTAAATGAAAAAGCAACAAGTTTAAGATGGATTCCATTATCATGTGACATGGTCACATGTCCTGTGAGACCCCAGCCTTCATTTTTCCAGGGCTGGCCTCCACGTACCCAGGAAGATTTGCAAGTAAACAGAGCCATTCACAACCAATTGTCCTAGTCAATGGGATCCATCAAGATTCCAAGTCATCATTAATGGCCAACACTTTGAATAATTAAAATAGGACTTCAGATTAATACTTCATATATCTAGCTTCAGATACAAGAAAGATACATTCATACAAATAGGATGAACACACTCGGTAGATTATAAGCTTTGTAATAATACCTTACAAGAGACCTTTTGCATAAACATATTCCAGTTACATTATATTCACATTTATAAACATATTTTCATAAAACATATGGAGTGATACATCATAGACATACCTTCTTATCTCATGAATGTTTATTTTGCTTCAGAACCTTTGGTGAGGGACCTGGTCAAAGGCTTTCTGAAAGTCTAAGTACAGTATATCCACTGGATCACCCTTGTCCACATGTTTGTTGACCCCCTCAAAGAATTCTGGTAGATTGGTGAGGCATGATTTCCTTTTGCAAAAACCATTTTGACTCTTCCCCAACTCATTGTGTTCATCTATGTATCTGATAATTCTGTTCTTTACTATAATTTCTACCAATTTGACTCTTACAGAAGTACCTCTGTGATCATCTAGTCTGAAGGAACTTCCCCAAAATATTTCTTAGAGTATATCTTTATAGGGGGAGAAAATCCAATCCTTCTTGATTTAAAAACTGTTAGGGATGGAGAATACATTAGAACATTGTTCCAATTGTTAATTACTTTCACAGTTAACAATTTACATCTTGTGTTCAGTCTGAATATGTTTAGCTTCAACATCCAATCATTGGATCACAAAATACCTTTATTTACTAGATTGAAGAGCCCATTATTAAATTTTGTTCATCAAACACATACTTATAAATCGTGATCAAGTCACCCCTTAATGTTCTCTTTGTTAAGCTAAAGAGATTGAACTTTCTGAGTATATCACTAAAAATCATGTTTTCTAATTCTTTAATCATTCCTGTGGCTCTTCTCTCAACCCTCTCCAACTGATCAACATTCTTCCTGAAGTGTCGACACCAGAACTGGACACAGTATTCTAGAAGTGGTCACATCTGGAAGTGCGGAATACAAAGGTAAAATAATCTATCTACTCCTACTCAAGATTTCCCTCTTTCTGCATCCAAGTTATGTATTAACCTTTTCAGTAATTTTCAGCTGATTATCCATCTATAACCCCCAAATCTTTTCTCAGAGGCACTACTTCCCAGGATGGAGTCCCTCATCTTATAACTGTGGCCAACCTTCTTTGTTCCTAGATTCATACATTTAGATTTAGCTGTATGATTGTTAACTTGTTCCCAACTTACCAAGTGATCCAAATCCCTCTGTGTGAGTGACCTGTCCCTTAATTTTTGTCACCTGCTGTTGTGATGATTTTATGGGTTTGTTCAGGTCCTTTATACAAAGTTTAACTAGTGTGGTGGCAAGAACCAATCCCTGTAAAACTCCACTAGGTAGAACATTGGTGATATTATTACAGGTCACCGCTCATAGAATCATAGAATCACAGGGTTGGAAGGGACCTCAAGAGGTCATCTAGTCCAACGTCCTCCTCAAAGCAGGATCAACACCAACGAAATCATCCCAGCCAGGGCTTTGTCAAGTCTAGCCTTAAAAACCTCTAAGGAAGCAGATTCCACCACCTCCCTAGGTAACCCATTCCAGTGCTTCATCACCCTCCTAGTGAAAAAGTTTTTTCTAATATCCAACCTAAACCTCCCCCACTGCAACTTGAGACCATTACTCCTTGTTTTGTCATCTGCCACCACTGAGAACAGTCTAGATCCATCCTCTTTGGAACCCCCTTTCAGGTAGTTGAAAGCAGCTATCAAATCCCCCCTCATTCTTCTCTTCTGCAGACTAAACAATCCCAGTTACCTCAGCCTCTCCACATAAGTCATGTGTTCCAGCCCCCTAATCATTTTTGTTGCCCTCCGCTGGACTCTTTCCAATTTTTCCACATCCTTCTTTTAGTGTGGGGTCCCAAACTGGACACATTACTCCTGATGAGGCCTCACCAATGTCGAACAGAGGGGAATGATCACGTCCCTCGATCTGCTGGCAATACCCCTACTTATACAGCCTAAAATGCCGTTATCCTTCTTGGCAACAAGGGCACACTGTCGACTCATAACCTCTGTATCCTATCCCTACCCTCCAGTGTATATACCACTCCTCCCAGTTTAGTGTCATCTGCAAACTTGCTGAGAGTGCAATCCACGCCATTCTCAGAACATTAATGAAGATATTGAACAAAACCGGCCCCAGGACCGACCCTTGGGGCCCTCCGCTTGATACTGGCTGCCAACTAGAAATGGAGCCATTGATTACTACCCGTTGAGCCCGACGATCTAGCCAGCTTTCTATCCACCTTATAATCCATTCATCCAGCCTATACTTCTTTAACTTGCTGGCAAGAATACTGTGGGAGACCATATCAAAAGCTTAGCTAAAGTCAAGGAATAACACATCCACTGCTTTCCCCTCATCCGCAGACCCAGTTATCTCATCATAGAAGGCAATTAGGTGAGTCAGGCATGACTTGCCCTTGTTTAATCCATGCTGGCTGTTTCTGGTCACTTTCCTCTCCTCTAAGTGCTTCAGAATTGATTCCATGAGGACCTGCTCCATGATTTTTCCAGGAATTCATGTGAGGCTGACTGGCCTGTAGTTCCCTGGATCCTCCTTCTTCCCTTTTTAAAAGATGGGCACTACATTGGCCTTTTTCCAGTCATCCGGGACATCCCTTGTTCACCATGACTTTTCAAAGCTAATTGCCAGTGGCTCTGCAATCACATCCGCCAACTTCTTTAGCACCCTCCGATGCAGCGCATCCGGCCCCATGGACTTTTGCTCATCCAGCTTTTCTAAATAGACCCGAATCTAAATGGCCAAATCTAAATGGATCTTAATAGGAACATTAAAGGCACCTTTCTCACCCCATGACTATTCTCCAATCAAATGTCAAGTCTGCTGAAAACCATAGAACCCTTTAGAAAAAAATAGAAGCTGGAAAAATTATGATACAAAGTTTTAGGAAACCTTAGTACAGACTCACAAATGTCCTTCTATATTCTCCCTTCATTTCATTAAAATCTTACCTGGAGAGCTTTGCAGCACCAGGAAAAAGAGAGCAAAGAGCAGGTAGAGAATTTTCATGGCTGAAGTTTGGCTGAGAACTTAACGTCACTGGGGAGAAGAGACTTCACGATGGACAGGAGGTGGAGAGTCTCTATTTATGGGCTACCGGGGATTGTGAAATGCTGATCTGTTGAAAACTTTTTTGATGCATGTCACATTTACTAAGTTTGTGCTGCAATCTCTTTATAAGTATCATTATAATTATAATCATAGTTATAATTTGTACAGCATCATAAACATTCCTGGAGAATTTCAGGGAAACTCAGTAGTCAAGTTCCTGCCTTCCCATCTACTGCCTGACCGAAAGCCCTCTTAAAAAATGGAAAGCCTCCCATTAAATTGAAATGAGGGTCCTTTTGCAGAGAAGTATTTCAGAATACAGCTGTACCTTGGAAGCACTGGCAGTAGGGTGTGTGCATTTGTATATTTATTTCGTACAATATTTAAGAAATATTTTACTGGTATTTAGGGACATTTCCTAATTTCATGCATCAAAACCCATTACAAAGAGGTTAAAAATCCTTTTTAAAATGAGAAATAAAGTGAATAACATTATAAATACGGTGTGCCAGGAATCTAGGGTGGATTTTTTCTGTATATGTAAATTGAGGAATTTTAGAGTTTGTGATGGGAGAAAACCATCAATTTTCCTTTTCTTTTTCCCCACATAAGAAGCATCAGCCTTAACGATAACTATCTAAAGTAGAGACACAAACTGTTGATGCATCAAACATGGGGAAGCCAGTGGCATTTGCAGGTGCCAAGCACCTCTCAGGATTTATCTCATTCTTTCAGGACAGAGAGAACAAGAAGTGTTTGGGCTTAAACTGCAACCAGGGAAATGTAAGAACATTTCTAAGGGTTCTACAGAGCTGTATGACACCTCAAAGTTCCCTGGAGGATTCATTCTAACCACCCGCAAAGCTTCACAGACCCCTTTACAGACTCCCTCCCATTCACCTTCTTCCTCTTTCTCCCCATTTCCTCCCATTTGGAAGTGCCAAATAGAAAAGTTGAGGGGAGTGAATGAAGAATGAGAATCCATGGTGAGGAGGACATTCACAGAGCAATGAGGAGCTGTGACAGGGCGGTGAGCTGTCCCTCTCATCTCCCAGGAATTGTTCTATATTTCATCTGTCTCTCTGTTGTTGGAAGGTGCTGGTCTTCTCACCTGCTACTTTCTCCACAGAGAAAACTCACGGGGCACTGGACGTTTCTCTGCCGAGGGGGGACACAAAGAGCGGGCACATCGCCCTGACGGTCACGTCACTCCTATTATTTCCCTGCTATGTTCTTGCCATACGCACAGAGAAGTTAGATAAAAACAGCAATACGCTTGCAGGTAGGTAGCAGGTAAAGCCACAATTGATAATTGCTTTATTTTCTCCTCTATCATTAATAAATATACTGTGGTTAAGGGTATGAACTGTATGCTGCTATTTGAGTTTTAAAGATGGTATTTGCTTCTGTTGATCTAGACAAACTTTGGGCAAAATTAAGAAGGATGGGTATCGATCTAACACTTCTGAACATTTTGGAGGCTCTGCACCAGAGTGCTGTGGGTCGGGTAAAGGCAATGGAGAATGTTTTCCCAGTGGCTTGGGGAGAACACCAGGGATGCCTTCTAGCACCTCTTGTTATTAATGTATATATTAATGATGCTATGGATGTTTTAAAGGAAAATACATTTTCTCCCACACACATTAAAGGTAGATTTATCTTGGTGTTACTATATGCTGCTGATGTGGTTGTTTTATCGCAAACTCCAAGAGGCCTCTTATTTTAACTCGCAAGACCTGGTTCTCATTTGTAATGAGACCAAGTCATGATTTCTGGGAAGAACACTCCACAAATTGAGTGGAAAAGAGATGGCCACCCTGTAGAATAAATCTTTGCTTTGACTTATTTAGCGATAGAGTTTTATGATTCAAACAGCTGGTCCCCTTATCATAAAGTCTTAAAACAAAAGGACCTTAGCTCTGCTCAAGGGGTGCTGTGTTTTACCTGCTCATATGGTGGGAGCAGAGTGGCCCCAGGGCTAAGAATTTTTAATACTAAAATAATATTTCAGATGATCTAGGAGTATGACTACACCAAAAACAAAAAACCTTCAGCTGTCCCATGGCAGCTGACTCAGGCTCTTGGTGTTCGGGCTGTGGTGGTTTCATTGCTGTGTAGACTTCTGGGTCCGGCTGCAGCCCAAGCTTTGGGACCGTCCCACCTCACAGAGTCCTAGAGCCCAGGCTGCAGCCCCAGCACACACATCTATGCAGCAGTGAAACAGCCCCACAGCCTGAGGCCACCTCGGTGTCTTGTTACTGTTTAGACATACCCTGTGAGGTCACATTTGGATTAGGGGTCAAATTTCTGCCTTAGAGATCAGATATAAGCTTCTTTATTACAAACAAATGCCTTGGTATACTTCATTAATTATCACTTATATAGTACACCAAAGCATTTGTTTATACTAAGGAAGCTGATACACTCTGTTGATATGTTGTGAAACCAATGAAAAGTGAAAACCTGTAAAGTGAAGCCCACTGAAATCTCATAAGAGCTAAATGGCCATTTTGCCTGATGAGCCATTGGATTGGCATTTCTGAAGAGGTCTCATAACATACACAGCCATCCTTCTAACTCTCAGATGAAGTGTAGAGAATAACTATGTATGGGTTCAGAGAGAGGAGAACTCTTCTGTTTTACTGTGCCATTAATTGTTATCAGTATTATTAGTGGGGAACTGAGCAACATGAATTAAATGACTTTATGTTGCAGCATGATGAGCTATGATAATCGAATCTATCTATCTATCTGTTTTCTCTTTAAAATTCACCAATCCCTACCAGATCCCACTAGACATCTACCCCATCAGTGATGATGCCTTGTTTACAATTACATTTTGAGACCTATCAGTTAGCCATCTTTTAATCCATGTAATGTGTGCCAGATTAATTTTATATAATTCAGTTTTTTAAATCCAAATACCAAGTTAAATGTCCTACAGAAGACTAAATATATTATATCAACAAACTTATCTTCCTGAGCCAAACTGGTATTCTCATTAAAAATATATATTAAGTTAGTTTGACAGGATCTCTTTTCCATAAACCCATGTTGATTGGCATTAATGCTGTTACCTGCCTTTAATTCTGTATTAATCCTGTCTCTATCAACTATTCCATTACCTTTTATGTGATTGATGTCAGACTGACAAGCCTATAATAACCCAGGGCTTCCCGTTCATCCGTATTAAGTATTGGCACAAAAGTAGCTTTCTATCAGTCTTCTTCGAACTTCCCCAGTGTTCAAGACTTATCGAAAACCAACATTAATGGTCCAGCCAGCTTCTCAGCCAACTGCTTTAAAATATACAACTTTCTCCCAAATACTCTCAGTACTCTTTCTAGTGACATCACCTGGGTAATGAAACTTCCCCAAACTGCAGGGCTCTGTTGTGGAAACCTCCAGATAGATTTTAATTTTGTCTATAGTTTCTAAAATGGACATTATGGTGCCACATCATGTCCCAGCTTGATCTTGTCTATCTGCTATGGACTTCTAGGTATAAAGCAAATAATACAGAAGAAACTGAGAAAAGGTGAAGTTACTTCATAAGTAAGTGAGAGTTTGTGGTTAGCTCTGCTAGCAACTGTTGCTGTTACTCAATCTAACTCCTCTGTGAGCCACAGATACAGCATCTGCTATTAGACATGTTTTAAGGGCTTAGTCCTAAATTCTGCAAAGGATTTTTGTTCATCCCTGGACATATATGACACTATTAAAAATAATAGTAACTTGGGACCAAACTCTATATGTATGTGTGTGTGTATTACTTGTGCAATTTTTTCATACAGTATTTATTAATATTCTTAGTGTATGCTTTTTATTTTTCCTATTTTTATGCATCCATCCCATTACAGAGAGGTTTCAAATCCTTAAAAAATCACAGAATAACCTTCATAATATGGAGGATACGGTGAGCGAGGAATATATGTGTGTGGGTGGGGGCATCATGTGGTGTATAGGAATTGTGATCCTTCCCGTGAGCCTCCATGTCTCTTATTGATGCAGCCATCAAAATTGTTGGAGCAGAACCCTCCATGGGAAGCCAGACCTAGTATTTTTGAACCCAGTAATACACACAGTTCTGTGGAAGAAGCGGGGCCTGCCTGGTTTTCCTGTAGTCTTAGTACATCGTAGAGAGCAAGGGCACAAGAGATCCCTCTAAAATGACTTTGACAGTCTTTGCCATGACAAAGCCGGGATCTGAACATGACTATAGATGATGGAGCTCCCCGCAAGTCAGCAGAGCTGGCTCCATCAGAGCTCAGTCTTCATGCAGGTTGGGCCCTGTCCTTCCCCCTGAAGATCCATCAATATCTCTGTGAACTGGGAGGGCAGTGGCTTCCATTGGCAGCCCCCTGAAGAGTGGAGTTGGGGGAACCTGGAGGCCTGAAGACAGAAGGGAAGGAGAGGCCATTGGGGCCCCTCTGAAAACGCCTCTGAGGTGTGAGGCAGGGGAGATTTGAGGTCTGTGGATTGGGAGTTAGAGGAACATGAGCGGGGTTGAAGGATAAGAAGGAGGGGGTGGGATGAAGAGGAATGGGATATGTGGTGGGATCAGGAGGGTCAGAAGCACATGGTGTGGAAACTAGAGGGGATAGAGTTATATGGGGGGATCCGGTAAACTGGGACTTGTGGGGTGGGACTGGGGGGACTCAGAGGCACACGGAAGGGATTGTGGGGTTTGGATCGACTGGCAGCAGACACCTCAGTGTGTTGAGAATGCTGCAGAACCTTCTGTGGGGAGGAGTAGGGAGCCATTGTCTGAGTCAGCCAGTAGTTTGAGTGGAGTGAGGATGTGAGTGCTGGGGATTTGGGGAATGCCAAACTTAGATGAGCCCTTGTTTGGGGAATATATTGGGGAGCCACGGCTTTGAAGTGTGTGTGTGTGTGTGTTTGTGTGTGTGTGTGTGTGTGTGTGTGTGTGTAGGGAGGATTTTTCTGAAGAGGGAAATAGGAGCCAGGCATTACAATTCGGAGACCTTGTATTGATGGAAGCTGTTTGCATAAGGACTAGGTCTGTGCCATTTCCTGCCCAGGCATAGAAGAGAGAGGGGGGATAGGAGGTGGTGAAGGGGATGGACCTGGTGGGTTTACTGGAAAGGAGGGTACTTCCTCTGAAAACATGGAAACCCCATATTTCCCCTGAGCCTGGCAATAGGAGAACCCGTTGCAGAGTGTCTGGCATTGGAAAGGAGATCTGGGTGCTGTGGAGTTCCTAGGTGGGGTTACATAAAGGCTTTTTTTGGAGGGAATAAGTCCCAGGTGTTGAGGGGGTGGAAAAGGGCACAGCTAGGATGTAGCCACTGTAGGGAGAGTGGTGCCCTCAGAGCTGTATAGATACCAGTGTGGAAGAGAAGGGGGAGGGCTGTGTAGGTGAGGTGCTGACAGCGAAGCAATGAGCAATACAGAGGGGGCATACAGTGCAGAGGGCCCAGCGCAGACACCCCTTGGTGTTTTCCTTTAGTTCTTCATTATAATAATAGGATTAGAACTCTGGCTGCCATGTGTGGTGTATGGAAAACTGTGTTAAAAGTACAAACTAACGCTTCAAGTTTGGAAGGGTATCCTAGCCCTGCTTGCAGGCTATGGGGCTCTGAGGGAAATCTAAAATCTGTGCTGTTGGCAGTCTGTCTTCAGAGAAAAAGCCTAAAGTAAGGTGGAGTGAGTTGAGCCTCTCTGTTTTAAATAGCAGCCTGCTTTGTCTCTATCTGTTTTGGAGTTCTTTTGTGTTATTGTTCTGAATTCTAAGAAGTAGCGTTACATTGCAACCTTCCAGCAAAATAATTTTGTTTTATCTCTTTTCCATTTGTATGCCAAGAAAATAATAACATGGAACAATGAGATGGGGTTATAAATAAAGCTGTGAGAGAACCCGCTTCTCTTAAAAACAACAAACAAAATGGATTAGTAGCAGTGGTATGAAATAAATACTGATCTATCCATGTGAGCGTGTAGAAATAGAAAGAATTGCATTGACCATAGTGGCCCAATCGCTCATGTGTGGATTTAACATTCAATAGGGATTAATGTTTTTATTTTTTAATGTCATTTCCTTTAAAAAATGGATTTCCAATGAGAAGGACAATAGCAGGCCCCCCACCCCTTTCACCATGACAAATGTGCACTTGTTAGTTTTGTTTTTTCACAACAACTAGATTTTATTATAAGTGGGGAAATCAGCCTCTTGCTGGGTGATCAAAGTCTCCTGTTTGGATTTCTCCAGATCACAAGGTTCTTCCCATCACCAGTAATGGTGTTTCCAACCTAGTTTCAATAGAAAATTTCTGACCATGTCTAATAAGCACCTTTTCCCCAATAGAACTGTGGCCCCACTATAGGGTTACATGGTTTTACTTTATGGTAATTAGAGTAGCTTTACTCTAGCAGTACAATGTTTCTGTGCAGACCCTAAGATTTAAGGGGACCCCCCCCGAGAATCATGGTTCTTTTGACTCTACATGATCACAGGTGTGTTGTCTCAGGTGCTTAGTTTGATGTGTATCCAAAATGTGATTTTATGTGCTCTATTCCTAGTTACTTATCTAAACACAAAAGTTGCACCACTTTAACTATAATGCTATTGATATGCAGGTACATCCCATCCCACAACATCCCTGTAAGGCTGGGAAGCAAAGTACCTGCTCTTCTAGTTAAGCCTGAGGAATTATAGACCAGTCAGATGAACTTCAATATCATTCCAGATACTGAACCAAACGATTAAACTATCAGTTAGAAGGAACCTAGAGGAAACAGGGTTATAAGGAATACCAGCATGGATTTGTCAACAATAAATTACGCCAAACCAACCTAATTCCCCTCTGTAACAGGGGTTACTGCCATAATGGATTAGGGGAAGCAGTAGATATGATTTATATTGATTTTAGTAAGTCTAGTAAAAGATACTCATGAGCAAACTAGGGAAATATAGTCTAGATGAAATTACTATATGGTGGGGGCACAGATGGTTGAACAACCATACTCAAAAAAGACATTTGCTCTCAAACTGGGAGGGCAAATTTAGTGGCGTCCCACAGGGGTGAGTCCTTGGTCAGGTATTATTCATTAATTCCTTTAATGACTTGGATAATGGAGGAGAGAGTATGCTTATAAAATTTGCACATGACACCAAATTCAGAGTGGTTGCAAGCACTTTGGAGCATGGGATTAGAATATAAGAGCGCCTTGCTAAAATGCAGAATTGCTCTTAATAAAATATAATGGAATTCAATAAAGACTAGTACAAAGTGCTTCACTTAGGAAGGCAAAATTAAATGCACAACTGTAAAATGGGGAATAACTGGCTAGGTGGTTGTACTGCTGAAAAGGATCTAGGGGCTATAGTGGATTATAAATTGAATACGAGTCAACAATGTGATGTAGTTGTAAAAAGAGTTAATATAACTCTGCGGTGTATTAACACAAGGATCGTACGTAAGACATGGGAGGTAATTGTCCGGCTCTGCCCAGCACTAGCGAGGCCCCAGCTGGAGTGCTGTGTCCAATTCTGGGTGCCACACATACGCAAAGATGTGGCCAAATTGGAGAGAGTCCACAGGAAAACCTGACCTGGGAGGAGAGGTGAAGATACCTGGGCACGTTTAGTCTTTTCAAAAGAAGACTGAGGGGGGGAACCTAATAACAGTCTTCAAATATGTAAAGGGTTCTGATAATGCGGATGGTGATCAACTGTTTTCTAGGTCCACTGAAGGTACAAAAAGAACTAATGGGTTAATTCTCAGCAAGGGGGATTTAGGTTAGATAAAAGGAAAACTTTCTAACTAAATTAAACTCTGGAACAGGCTTCCAAGGGAGGTTGTGGAATCCCCGTCATTAGAGATATTTAAGAACAGGTGCAGCGAACACAGAGTCATATCAAGTTGACCAAAGAACACAAGTCGGGGAGGCGATCGAGAAGTGGCCTGCAGAAGTAAGTTGCTGACGACAGCTAAACAATAAATGTTCGTTATATGTCCCAAGACATTTTGCACAAACCACTGTGGCCTAATGTGGCCTATGCAAACTGGGATGGCTCAAGATATTTTGCACAAAGATGATGGAATTTCCCAGAGACGAAGTTGCAACAATTGCAACGTTCAAATTGAGGTTGAACATTTCAAATCTTCACTAGAACCAGGGGTCTTTTTCTGACTGACTTCCCTTTCAGCCCTACATTTCCATGATTCTAAAAGACTTTAAATAAAGAATCTCTCCTGACTTCAAAATTGATGTCTCTGTGGCAGAAACTGTCACATGGGGAAGGACACATCTCTAGATCCGCTCATAAATGATTTCATCTCTAGTGATCACTAGAAGAAATAATTGAATTGAATCTTTTCAACTCTGTCTTTAAACACTGGGGATAAAAGGATCCATTAGTATCTAACACTCTTTATACACAATCCATACTACCCAACAGAAACAACTGTCCCAGGTCCTCCTGACTTTTTCATAGATTTGGCATCACTCCCCGCTCCTTAGTGAGTGACGTTACTGTTACCCATTCAACTAGGCCATGCTAAGAACAGTTCTGCTGCCCCTTATTTATGCAATGAGGATAACAAGATTTCATTACCCCTTTGTTACCTGTCAGCTCTGTGTTCTCAAGGAACCAGGGCACAGTACCCAGTTTGTCTAACTCATGAAAGACCTTCCCCCCTCAGCCTCTGCTTGAACCAAAGCCAATCAGAAGAAAGACTTACAAAAAGCAACGAAAAGTGATGCCAAATCAAAGTAAGTGATGTAGAGCCAATGGAAATGTTAGAACTTGTTACAATTGAGAGGGAAGGTTTTCCTTGGTGTTGGTGGTTTTTTGATAGAGTAGAAGCTGAGCAAAGTCAGGGCTATGACCAGGGTTGGCTCCAGCTTTTTTGTTGCCCTAAGCAGCAAAGTGGGAAAAAATAATAACAATAAAGCCATGATCGGCGGCACTTCGGCAGCAGCTCTACCGTGCTGCTTCACAATTCGGCGGTGGGTCCTTCGCTCTGATTTTCAGCTCAAATTTTTTTAAAACTGCTGAGGGTTTAGGCAGGGGGTAACTAGCGGCTGTGTGCAGGCATGGAGGTAGCTCAGGTTCCAGGTGGGGGTGTACTTCAGGGGCCAGGCAGGAGGTTGCTAGGGGCTGTGTTCCTGGAGGAGTGTAGCTAAGGGTGCAGGCAGGGGGTACGTAGGGGCCGATAGGGGTGTAGCTCCGGGTGCAGGGAAGGGCTGTGTCCAAGGAAGTGCTGCTGTTGCGGGGCCAGCCATACGCTCAGTCCCTAGTTTGCGCAGTGGGGGCAGCTCTGCAGGTCAGTGGCTGGGGTGAGGGGCGTGCGCTCCCCATCCACTTCTGCAATGGGTCGGGGGATGGGAACACCCCGATACCAGCCCCCACCCCGTTCTATGCAGCATATCAGCAGGCGAGGAGCAATGCCAGTGGTGGCCCCATGGTGGGGAGCAGGGGCAGCATGGTTGCAAAGAACAGCGGAGCAGGGCAGCGGGGCGGGAGGAGGAAGGGCAGTATCTTCCCTTCTGCTGCACCCAAACTTGGGACAAAACTAGCGGGGGGGGGGAGGGCTTCCCTAAATGGTGCCCCGGGGTAACAATATTTTGCTGCTGCAAAGATATGCAAAGCAACTGTGAGCTCCATTGTTTCTCCCTCTCCATGGCAGGACCCCGTGTGGCTGCCTCAGTTACACCCTCACTTGCAAATTTGCTCAGGTTTCTATAAGCCTGGGTCTTTGGGATTTGCAATGCCCTTCGGGCGCTTGCATGGGAGCTGCTGCACAGGACAAGGTCTGGACGCTCAGGCCCAAGAGAAGGGACCTCATGATGGGGAGGTTTGGGAGGCGAGGGGAGCAGAGAGAGGGTCGACAGGCCATGGAGCACTGATGTGGGCATTACACACTGTGCAACAAAACTGGGACTGAACCCCACTCCTCTGACAACACCACAAACCAAATGGCTTTGTCAAAGGACCAAGGGAAAGGGAAAGATTTATCCATCTGAGCTTCCTGAAACATATAAATATGTATGTTCCCTGGTCTAGGAACACCCCTGAGTGGATTTAACATATGGCAGTGACCATTTCTTTTATTTATATTTAATTATAATAAAAGAAGGAAGGGATTTTTATGGAAAAGAAATAGCAAAACAGCCCCAGTGTGGCAATAAAAACACTCACAAGCATGTTTGCAATACACCACAACAACCAGCTACTTTTATTAGAGGGAGAAGAGTAAGCTATAAGGGTGGACACAAGGGCTCCCTTGTGGATTTTTTTCAGCTTGCGAGAAACTTTGCAGCTCAGATGAAAAGCATCCAAGGATTTTAGAAGCAAGATGTCGTCTGCCACATTCTCTGCGATCCTGCATTGACATTCTTTCCTGCCGTCACTCACTCTGGGTACTGCAAAAAGGGAAGAAACTCTCACATTCTATGTTTATAGCCTTTAAAACAAGGACAATATAACGTTTCATTTCAAATGCAAGGTAGAGGAGGAATTTCCCCATCATTTAATAGTGTGTGTATATGTAACACCAACAGACCCGGGATGGCGGTGGGCGGGATTGAACTTGGGGCCTATGGAGCTTAATGAATGAGTCCCTACTGCATAAGCCAAAAGCCAAATGGCCATTAGCTAAGAATGTAGAGGAGACTCAGTTTAACTATTATATCTAAACGTGTACTGTCTGCCCATCTGGCTTCTAAAGTAAGTATGCAGGACTTCTGAATATGGATCTCCCCTCCCTTTGCCCCTAACTCTCCAGTAAAGGAGGCACATTCTCATTTTCTTAGAAAACTTCTTTCTATTAACATTCTACACAGTTAAAGTGACAACCACCAAAAATAAAGTTGCTGGGTGATTAAAAAAAGAACCCCGGCAAATTGAATAGAAAAACTGCTGGAAATATGATGGACAATATCATTGAAATGTTCATCAAACTTCTAAAAAAAGTTGAAATTTGAAACTCTATTGAGGGAATTAATCAAAATTGTGAACTTTAAAAATATCCACTGTCTCCATGATATATAGAAAAATAAAACCAAAAATATGTAAGATGGAGAACAACGTGACTCATGTCCATGTTCAGTTTTCCTTTAAAACACACTTTTGTCCATAGCTAAAACTAAAACAATAAATATTTAATTAGAGGATAAATACGTTATTCTTAAACAATGCCTGGATTATTCTGTCTTCCAGCTCACATAAGCCTAAAGCCTGACCCTATTCAGATGGTACTTCCCTACCTAATGATAATCTCTGTACATGCTCAGTGAAGCAGCCAAGTGAGTAGCAGTGCAGTTGCTACCACGGAGCTCCTATCTTCACATCTCCTATCCCAAAACTGCCTCTATGGTACTTTAGGCCTGGTCTATACTAGGAAATTCGGTTGGTGTCACTACGTCGCTCAGGAGTATGAAAAAGTGACACAGTGAAACCGACCTAACCCCTGGTGAAGACAGCGCTAGGTTGATGGGTGCATTCTCCCATTGATGCACATATCACCTCTCGGGGAGCTGCAGCACCTACACAGATGGGAGAACCCCTCCCGTCGGTGCAGGTAGCAGCTTCACTGAAGCACTTTGGTTCAGCTGCAGCGGTGTTGCTGTGCCATTGTAGCAGTTTAGGTGCAGGGAACAAGCCCAAACTGTCTGGGAAAACCTCTCACCCCTCCCAACTTCTTCCCTGAGTCCTGTCCCTGCTGCAACACTAATTGAGCATGTGGGGCTCCTTGTTCAGGTTAAAGGGAGATCCAGCAGGTAACAAGAAGAACAGGGACAGAGTGGGCTACATATATGCAACGAGACCAAGTTAACTTTATTCTAGGAACCTTCATTTTTAAACCAGTGAAGAGAAATTCTGAGCAATGCTAGCATTGAAGTCACCAAGGTTTGTAATTGCTCTGGAATTCTAAAAGAAGAAATGCAAAGGCTCCGAGTATGTACTGAACTACCTTAAGGACTGAAAGTACAGCGGTTCTTAATGTGCCCTGATGCTTATTGAATTGCATGGAAGAGTGAGCACCTCTGATAATATACATGTGTAATCCTGTATGTGTTACACATCCCCCTCAGTGTAGGCTGAGTCTGTTACTGGCTCCATCTAGAGGCTGGCTCTTTTGTTCAAGCTGAAGACACTTGAGCATTTAGTTCTCAAGGGCTCTGGTTCAAACTACAGAAGGCATGGCAGGAATCATAGCGCCTCCATCCCACAAATACACAACTTTATGTGAAATACAGCTCCTCATATTTGCAGGATCTGGACTCAGATGTTCTGTAACACAGCTCCAGGAATGCTGCACAGCACCTGCTTTATATGAAATCCTCACATGTTAATTGTTTTATTCATTTCCGGTTTTTCACACTCTTGTCATTCTGGATGGATTCTGCAGTGAGGACCAGGCCACAAATTGAGTTTCAATGTTCTTCCGTTTTTGAGTGGAGTATTTTGAAAATGCTCTTTTACTATGGGAAAATCATTGTTATATCCATACTGTGTGAGTGCAGCTTGGCCAATGCCTCAGTTTCCCCTGTTGGGTCAGTGCTTTATTTGGGGGTGGTTTAGCCCCCACCCCGCTGAACCAAAACCTCCCCCGTCTGGGGAAAATAACATTAAAAAGAAAAAGAAGAAACTCTCTGGGCTAGAGATGCTTCCTTGGGGGCTGATTGAACATTTCTTCCCCTCAGCTGTTGTCATGTACAGCTCCTGAATTCTCCTCTGCTCAGCTCTTCTCTAAACTCCTCCCCGATTTCTTTTGCAGGCTTCAATTTAATCCTTTTTTTGGGGTTAAGATCAGCCCTCCTGCTCTTCCTTGCTTTCTTTCTTGCCAGAGAGACTCACAACAGGTCCTACCAACTCCCCTCATTCTGAGGACAGCAGGCCTTTCAAATCCAGAAATATATCCAGATAGGAGACCTTTCCAGAACTGGACAAGGCTGTGAGAAGAAGAGGTTTTAATCAGATTGGCAGGTGTCATGGTGAGTGTTACCAAGAAAATTCCATGCTTGAATCTGTCCTCAGCTAATTATTGAAAAGAGGATCCTGACTGGGAGAGTGATGTATAAAAATCCTGAACGTTTTAAAAGTAAAGCATCAATCAGAAGCCGACCTGTGGCTAGTTATTTTAACTTTTCTGTGCTAGATTCAATTATTTTATACTGTCATACGACAGACCCCCGCCCTCACCCACCCATACACAGCCTGAAAGAGCTCAATACTTGTACACGTTTCTTTTTGGTAAATTAAGCATTACTGTTGTAAAGAGCAGCCATTTTGATCTCACAGGTGCTGCACAATGATACAAAGGAGACACATCCCCCATGCTCTCTCCTGGGAAATATACTTTAGTCCTTCCCCATTGTTTTCCATATTCTTAAATGAAACAACAATGTAGACACACGCCACAGACTGGCCACAGACACTGTCTGGGGATGCCATGTTGGCAACAGAAATAGGCTTTAAAAGGGTTGAGGAGAATTATTGCAATACATGAGCAATACATGGCTCACACAGTTGCCCCTATTCTGACCTCCTTGCATGTACTGTCCTGGGGTGGTGCTGGGTGTTATTTGGTCTCAAAGGGGCAAACTCTGTAGCACGGAGCACTGTGGAGACTCTGAGCTGCTCCAGGCTGTGGACAGGCCATAGGAAGCCTCACTAAAGCAGCTGTAAGGTTGTTCTAACTTATAAACCCCAGAGAGTTCAGAATCAGGGCAGCACAAAAGTTTCATTTTTTTCCATTTCACAGGATTGTGCTGTGCGCTTTGAGCCTCCAAGGTCATTAAACAGCAGCTATAGAAAGGAGAGAGACAAATATTCCTTTTAAACCGTAATGTCTCCCTTATAGAGTCCTCAACTTACCCTTCTCCACTTACAGCAAATCAGTGAAAAACCACAGCTTCCAATCACTGAGAAGGAGGAGGGACAGCTACGGCTGCAGAAGCCCTCAGCACGACTACATGCCTGGGAGTTAGTAATACGCCGGGTGAATCCTGCACAGAGAAAAAGAGTCTTGATTTTCATTCACACATAAGCGTAAACAAGAGCTGTGATTGCAGCATGACGGGCATTTCCCATTAGCTGAATTTCCAGTTCACTGAGACGAGACCATGTCAACCCAGTTATCTTCCTGTGCCCCGTTTCACTAGATCTTTGATAATATATAAATGTCGGTAGTTCTGTGCCCATTCAATAGCAGCCCCTGAGAATTGAGCAGAGGGAGTTAATTCAGGAGATCTGATGGCTTCCTGGCTGCAGGCTTCCGAACTGTAGCACTGAGCATGGGAGTCCTTCCCAGCCCCACACCTGTACAGGATGGAAAGCAGCAGCTGTCTGCACCACCAACTTCTAAGAGTGGCTGCTCTAGTGATTTTGACTCTTTCTGATTCCAAACACTGATGTACCAGGCAGTGTCATAAATGCTGATTGGCTGAGCAGGGTTGAACTGGTTCATCACTGGGTTGGGTGGCTGGTACTTTTAGGAACAGAAGGGTTTGAAGATGTCCCTTCCAGTCTGAATGCCTGATTGTCTGTGAGACTCGTCAGAGGCATTCTTGTGAAGACAGCACTGGGGAATACTTTCTCAATAACCAATTACCAGGCTTAGACATTCCAGACAGGCTGGTCCTTATGAAAATGTGCCCTTTAGGATATTAATATTAGACTATTTTGAACTAGATTTTAGCTCTGCTTTCCTTAAAGTATCCACTGTGACATTCCCCAGGACAGAATCGGGACCACTGAACAACCGTATTCCGTCAGTTCTCCAACCTGTGATGCCTCCTACACTGCTCCGCTGTGAAAGCAACCACTTCTGGCTCTGCTCATGCACAGCCCCTAGCATGGAAAATCACTCCCAGCTGAATTATAGGAAAAATCCAGCAAGACACTCCTGAATTATCCCGCAGAGTGACACCAGCCAACTCCCATTCCCAGCCTCGTCCCCCCAAAATGTGTACTGTTCAGTACCCTCCTGGACAATACAAGCTCATAGAAAGTCTGTCATTTCATCAAAGGAAAAGGATATGCACAGAGCCTGTTATCTCAAGTGAAAGTTCCCAAACACTGACCATCCTGCCTAATAGCCGTTCATGGACCTATCCTACATGAACTGAACCAGTTGTGTTTTGTTACCCCTGTTATAGTTTTGGCCTTCACAACATCCCCTGGCAATGAGTCCCAGGTTGACTGTGCTTTGTGTGAAGAAGTTCTTCCTTTTGCTTTTTTTAAACTTGCTTCCTCTTAATTTTATTGGGTGCCCCTAATTCTTGTGTGACCTTAAGGGGTAAATAACACTTCCTTATTCACTTTCTCCAAACCAGTCAAGATTTTATAGACCTCTATCATATCCCCCTTAGTCGTCCCTTTTCCAAGCTGAAAAGGCCCAGTGTTTTTAATCTCTCCTAATACGGAAGCTGTTCCATATCCCTAATCATTTTAGTTGCCCTTCTCTGTATTTTTTCCAATTCCAATATATCTTTTTTGAGATGGGGCAACCACATCTGCACACAGTATTCAAGATGTGGGTGTACTATGGATTTATATAGAGGCATTATGATATTTTCTGACTTATTATCTGCCCCTTTCCTAATGGTTCTAACATTCTGTTAGCTTTTTTGAGTGCCACTACGCATTGAGCAGATGTTTTCAGACAACTGTGCACAATGACTCCAAGATCTCTTTCTTGAGTGGCAACAGCTAATTTTGACCCCATCATTTTGTATGTAGAGTTTAGATCATGTTTTCGAATGTGCATTACTTTGCATTTATCAACATTGAATTTCATCTGCCATTTTGTTGTCTAGTCACCCAGTTTGATGAGATCCCTTTGTAACTCTTCACACTCTGCTTTGGACTTCACTATCTTTGAATAATTTTGTATCATGCAAAATTTACCCTTTCACTATTTACCCCTTTTTCCAGATCATTTATGAATATTTTGAACAGTAATGGTGCCAGTACAGACTTCTGAGGGTCACCACTATTTACTTTTCTCCATTCTGAAAACTGACCATTTATTCCTACCCTGTTTCATGTTTTAACCAGTTACTGATCCATGAGTTATCCCTCTTATCCCATGACTGCTTATTTTTCAAAGGCTTTCTGAAAGTCTAATTACACTATATCCACTGGATCACCCTTGTCCATATGTTTGTTGACCCACTCAAAGAATTCTAATAGATTGATGTGACATGATTTCCCTTTAGAAAAACCATGTTGACTCTTCCCCAACAAATTGCGTTCATCTCTGTGTCTGATCATTCTGTTCTTTACTATGGTTTCTGTTGGGGTATGTAAGGGTTAAGTAAAGACCTGGGTAACCACTAGCATGGTATTAGGGAGGAAGGCCCGGGCAGGCACCGTCTCTTTGCTTGATAGATAAAGTGCTTACCCCCTCCCTTCCCTTCTGCTTGTTAAGGATTGAGAAGCATTGCAGCTGCATAAGGAATGTGGGGATTTAAGGGATACTCTTTTTGTAAAGCCATGTTATCTTCCCCTCCCTTTCTTTCCCAGCTACTTAAATGAGCTCAGGGTCATGGCCCCTTCTCCCCTTCCCTGTGAACTGCTGATCAAATTATTGCAAAGAAATGTATCTTCAAGATAAAATGTCCGTATGATATGCTTAATGCTCTAAACAGTAAACAGGGCGGGGATAATTATATTCATTTCTATGGCCGTTCATATTACTCAATAAGGGTTTGTGGGAGTGTTGTAGTAAATGTGGGTATTTACATACTAACTTAGGTAAAAGGAGTGTGCTCTAACTAATCCAGTGCTTACTCGACAATTGGGTCAAGGGGAACAAGAACCACAGTAAAGAAGCCTGATTACTCAATCTGCCTCTGGGTCTCCCTGTTCTTCTTCTAACAGTTTCAACCAATTTGCCTGGTACTGAAGTACCTTGTAATCATCTAGTGTGAAGAGGCCATTGTGATTATCTAGTCTGAGCTCTTGTATAACACAGGACACAGAACTTCCCCAAAATAATTCTTAGAAAAAAATCCTATTTTGATTTTAAAATTATCAGTGTTGGATAATCTACCACAATCCGTGATAAATTGTTCCAATGCTTAGTTGCTTTAATCTTCTCTTTGTTAAAATAAAGAGATTAAACTTTCTGAGTCTATTACTATAAGGCATGTTTTCTAATCCTTAATCATTCCTGTGGCTTTTCCCTGAACCCTCTCCAACTGATCAACTGTCTTCCTGACATGTGGACTCTAGAACTGGACACCATATTCCAGAAGTGGTCACACTTGGAGTTGTGAAGCACAGATGTAAAATAATCTCTCTACTCCTAGTTGAGATTTCCCTTTTTATGCATCCAAGTTTTATATTAACCCTTTTAACCATTTTCACAGTCACTGCTTCCCAGAATGGAGTCCATCCACCTATAGGTGTGGCCAACCTTCTGTGGTCCTAGATCCATACATATAGATAAAGCTGCATGATTGTTTGCTTATGCCCAGCTCACCAAATGATCCAAATCCCTCTGTATCAAAATGACAGCCAAATGTCAAGTATCTGCTGAAAACCATACAACTCTTTAGAAAAAAAAGGTGGAAAAAATTATGATACAAATGTTTAGAAAACTTCATTACAGACTCACAAACGTCCCTCTATATTGTCCCTTCATGTCATTGAGATCTTACCTGGAGAGCTTTGCAGGACCAAGAAGAAGATAGAGAAGAGAAGGTAGAGAATCTTCATTTTTGAAGTTTGGCTGCAAACTCAATGTCACTGGAGAGAAGAGACTCCAAGATAGACAGGGGATGGAGATTCTCTATATATGGGCTGCTGGGGATTGTGAAATGTGGATCTGTTGAAATCTTGTTTTGAAGCATGTCCCATTTATTATGTTTGTGCTGCAATTTGTTAATAATGGTGATTATTAGTTGTACAGCACCATAAAGATTCCTGGAGAATTTCAGGGAAAAACAGTTAAGAATTCTTTGCTTTAAGTAGTTACAGTAAGAATATTTACACCTATCAAACATCTACTACCTGATTGAAAGCCCTTTGAAGACAATGGAAAGCCTCCCATTAAATTTAAATGAGGGTATTTTTGCAGAGAAGAATTCCAGAACACAGCTGTACCTGGGAAGCATTGGCAGTAAGGTGTGTGCATTTGTGCATTTGTTTTGTACAATATTTAATCAATATTTTCCATGTATTTAGGGAAAATTTCTAATTTCATGCATCCAAACTCATAAAAAAGAGGTTAAAATTCTTTTTAAAATGAGAAATACAGTGAATAACGTTTCCAATACCGTGTGTGAGAAATGTATGTATATCCGAACTGAGGAATTTTAGAGTTAGTGATGGGAGAAAAACATGAGTTTTCCCTTTCTTTTCCCCCATAACAAGCATCAGCCTTAGCAATAACTGTCTAAAGTGGAGACATAAAATATCGATGTATCAAACGTGGAAACCAGTGGCACTTGCAGATGCCAAGCACCTCTCAGGATTTGTCTCATTATTTCAGGACGGAGAGAACAAGAAGTGACTGAACTTAAACTGCAGCCAGAAAAATTTAAGAACATTTCTAAGGGTTCTATAGAGGCATTTGATGCCTCAAAGTTCCATGCGGGATTCATTCAAACCAATGCAAAGCTTCACAGAACACTTTATAATATCCCTTCGAGTCATCTTGTTTCTCTTTCCCCCCATTTCCATCCATTTGGAGACACTAAATACCAAAAGTTGTGGGAAGTGGACAAAGAATGAGAATCCAAGGGGAGGAGGACATTAACGGGGCGATGAGAAGCTGTGACAGAGCAGTGAGTTGTCCCTCTCATCCCCCATTCATTATCCTCTATTTCAACAGTCTGTCTGTGGATGGAGGTTACTGGTCTCCTCACCTGCCACTCTCTCCACAGAGAAAGGACATGGGGCACTGGATGCTTCCCTGCCCAGTGAGGATGCAAGGAGCAGTTATGTCACCACGACTGGGCACTTCTGTTCTTTTCTTTCCCTGCTATGTTCTCACCATACGCACAGAGAAGTTAGATAAAAACAGCAATTCTCTTACAGGAAGGTGGCTGGTAGAACCACAATTGATAATGGCTTTATTTTATCCTATATGATTTATAAATATACTGTGGTTAAGGGTACAAACTGTATGCTTCTTTTAGAGATTTAAAGATAGCCTTTGATTCTAATAATCCAGATAGACTTTGAGCAAAATAAAGAAAGACGTGTATCTATCTAAAATTTCTGAAAATGTTGGAGGCTCTCTACCAGAGCAAGATGGGTAGTATTAAGCTAATGGAGAATGTTTTCCCAGATGCTAGGGGAGAACTCCAGGGATGCCTTCTAGCACCTCTTCTTATTAATGTATATATTAATAGTGCAGTGGATGTTTTAAAGGAAGATACATTTTCTCCAAGTCACGTTAAGGGTGGATCTATCCTGGTGTTATATAAAAGATGACATGGTTGTTTTATCGCAAACTCCAAGAGGACTCCAATGCTGTTCTCTTAATTTTCCTTTTATTTTAACTCTCAAAACCTGGTTCTCATTTATAAGACCAAGTCATGATTTCTGGGAAGAACCCCCAGAGACTGAGTGGAAGACAGAAGGCCTCCCTGTAGAACAAGTCTGTGCTTTGATTTATTTAGGTATAAAGTTCCATGATTCAGGCGGTTGGTCCCCTTATCAGACTTAAAACAAAAGACCCTTAGCTTTCGTCAACAGATGCTGTGTTTTACCTGCTCATATGCTGGGAGCAGAGATGCCCGAGAGCTAAACATTTTTTAAATTAAAATAATATTGCAGATGCTCTATAGGTATGTCTGCACAACAAAACAAAACAAAAACTGGGGCTGGCCCATGGCAGCTGACTCAGGCTCATGGGGTTCGTTCTGTGGTGGTTTCATTGCTGTGTAGACTTCTGGGCTCAGGCTGCAGCCCAAGCTCTGGGAATGTCCCACCTCACAGAGTCCTAGAGCCCAGGCCGCAGCCCAAGGCCAGACATTTACACAGCAAGAAAACAGCCCCGAAGTCTGAGGCCAGCCACGGGTGTCTAGTTGCTGTGTAGAAGTTCCCTATGAGGTCAAATATGGATTAGTGGTCAAATTTCAGCCTTAGAGATCAGATATGCCGTTGTAGCTCTTGTAGTGTAGACATACCCTAAGCATGGCAGCATCTAACACTTAAAAACTCCCAGATCTGCTTCATTGGGTAAAAAACTAACCGTTATCAGGGGTACAGTTGTTCTACCTCATTGATCCTACTTGGCCTGCCAGTGAGCACTGACTCCATTACAGAAGTCTTGGAAATTTCCTTCAGATTTCCTGGTTGCAGTGGTAGCCCCGTCACTTCTCATTCTCTCCTTTCTCAATAGTTTGAATGGGACAAATCCTGGAAAGGTGCTTAGTATCTGCAGGGGCCATTGACTCTCAATGCGTCAACGTTTTGTGTCTGCACGTTTCACGGCGATTGAGGCTGCTGTTTGCTCCAGCAATAAGACAAAACCACAAGAAAGAGGAAGATTTTGTCTTTCTCCCTGCAAAAATGTTGTGAATGTTAATTCCTCATTTAATTGTTATAGAAGAAAACAAACTACACTCATGACAGGATTTTCAGTGTCACTGTTTTCCATGTATAAGGACGTGAAACCACATTGTTATGGGTTTGGACGGGGGTGGCAGTACTGAGGAGGGGAGGATGGGGGAGGGGCTAACACCCCCTGCAATGGAAATATAGGGGGAACTCTGTCACCTCTTAAATGTGCACATATATGGGGGGGGCTACGCAGGGCCGGTGCAACCATTTAGGCAAACTAGGCGGCCACCTAGGGCACCTAGTCATTGGGGCGCCTAAAAGCCTGCTCAGGTGAGAAGGTGGAGTGGAGGTGAGCTGGGGCGGGGGGGGCGCAGGGCGGGCCACCCGCAGTAAACAGGGGAACCGGTCCCCGCCCCAGATCACCTCCACTCTGCCTCCTCCGCTGAGCACACAGGCCCTGCTCTAAGTCTCCTCCAATCGGCACCACAAGCCTGCCAGGGGAGGAGAATTAGAGCGGCGCCGGCGGGCTCAGCGGAGGAGGCGGAGCCACGGTGAGCTAGGGCAGGCTCCCCAGACGGGGTTAGCTACCACGGGGGGGGCTCCCCGGGCGAGGTTAACTTCCGCGGAGGGGGAGTCTCCCCAGGCGGGCTTAGCTTCCGCGGGGGGGCGGAAGTCTCCCCGGGCGGGGTTAGCTGCCGCGGAGGGGGAGTAGCTGCTGTGGGGGCTCCCTGGGCGGGGTTTGCTTCGGTGGGGGGGGGGCGGTCTCCCCGGGCAGGGTTAGTTGCCACGGGGGGCGGGGTTAGCTGGGTGAGGGGTGGGGCGCAAGGTGGAAGTTTCGCCTAGGGCACAAAACTTCCTTGCACCGGCCCTGGGGCTATGGAGGTGCTAATGGAATCCGGAGGAGGTGAGGTGGGTGCAGCAGCGTATGGGAGGAGGTCAGGGATCAGGCTGGAACTGTTGGGAGCACCCTGGAGCTGGCTAGCCTTCCCCCCCACTCCCTGCTGAGTCTCAGTACCTCCCCTTACTCCCCTTCCATCCCTCCACTCCCACATTCACAGTGAGCTTCCCCCCTCTGGGAGCTTCCTTTTCACGTAGGATATTGATAAAATTTATTCAAAACAGACACACACCTTGCTGCCAAGCCTTTGCCAGTGAGCTTCCCCCCTCTGGGAGCTTCCTATTCACGTAGGATATTGATAAAATTTATTCAAAACAGACACACACCTTGCTGCCAAGCCTTTGCCAGGTTGACCTGTTTCCTGGAATTCCTTTCTGCAATAGGGCCCTCATCCAAAGCCTAATAAAGTCAGTGGGAGTCTTACCACTTATTTCATGGGCAATGGACCATATAATAGATTTTATCAGGTGCAACTTACTCAAGGCTGGGACTAGTCAATTGTATTACCCTGAAATGTGCCCAGAATTTTGATGGTTCTGTACAAATAACAATACTTATAAGTAACAGATTGTAGCGCACACATACTATAAATATCACTTACAGCAAAAATTCTACAGTTCGTTCTATTACCGGCCCCAGAGCCCTATGAATTCAATGTTAGGACACAGCGATTTGTGTCTTAGGACACACATGGAACATCTGTTGGTTTAACTCTGATCCTCAACATACTGCTGCAGGCCTCTTCACATTGTCCTCCCTGTGGTGGGCGTCTGGTCCAACGTGTCATTACTCTGCATCTGTCCCCAAGTGGCAATTTCTCTGTCAGCACTTTGAGCTGTCTGCAGAAATGTCCATTTTGAAATCAGGAGAGATTCTTTGTGTGGCGTGTTTCCACATTCCTTCATGATTCCGTAGTTGTTTCACAGCTCATCGTGCGGCAAAATAAAGTCATTTAACTCAGCTTGCCTGGGTTTCCCACTGATAATACTGAGAACAATTAATGGTGCTGTAAAACAAAACAGCTGTCCTCTCTGTACCCTTACCTGGTTATTCTCTACACTTCATCTGCTACTTAGAAGGATGGCTACCTATGTTATGAGATCTCTTCAGAAATGCCAGTCAAATGGATCATCAGGCAAAATGGCCATATAGGCATTATAATATTTTAGTGGGATTCACTTCACAGATTTTCACTTTTCATTGGTTTCACAACATATCAACTGAGTGTATCAGCTTCCTTATTGCAAACAAATTCCTTGTAATAATCTAATCTATCTATCTATCTATGTTTTCTCTCTAAAACTCACCAATCCCTACCAAACCCCACTAGAAATATTCTCCCTCACTGATGATGCCTTGTTTACAATTACATTTCGAGACCTATCAGTTAGCCAGCTTTTAATCCAAGTAATGTGTGCCATGTTAATTTTATATAGTTCATTTTTTAAAAATCAAAACGTCATGAGGTACCAAGTTAAATGCCGTACAGAAGACTAAGTCTCAACAAAATTATCTTCATGAACCAAACTGGTATGATAGTACCAGATGGTACCCCTTCAGAAGTAACTTGGCATATAAAAATTTTGTTTGACAGAATCTCTTTTCCATAAACCGATGTTGACTGGCATTACTTCTATTACCCGCCTTTAATTCTGTATTAATCCTGTCTGTATCAACTGCTCCATTATCTTTCCTGCGATTGATGTCAGACTGACAAGCCTATAATAACCCAGGGCTTCCGGTTCCCCGGTTTTAAGCACTGGCACAACAATAGCTGTCTACCAGTCTTCTGCAACTTCCCCAGTGTTCAAGATTTATTAACAATCAACATTAATGGTCCAGCCAGCTTCTCAGCCAGGTCTTTTAAAATACAAAACTTTCTCCAAAATGCCTTCAGTACTCTTTCTAGTGAGATCATCTTGACAATGAAACTTCCTCAAACTGCAGGGCTCTGTTGCAGAAACCTCCGGATAGATTTTTTATTTTCTATATTGTTTCTAAAATGGACATTATGCTGCCCCATCAAGTTCCAGCTTGATCTTCTTTCTCTGATATTAACTCCTAGGTATAAAGCAAACAGTATAGAAGAAACGGATAAAAGGTGAAGTTACTTCACAATTGAGTGAGTTTGTGGTTAGCTCCCCTAGAGACTGTTGCTGTTACTCAATCTAACTCCTCTGTGAGCCACAGATGCAGCATCTGCTCTTAGACATGATTTAAGGGCTTGGCCCGAAGTTTTGTTAAAGATTCTTGCCCATCCCTGGGTAAATATGACATAATTAAAAATGCATTCCATATTTTCTGAGTCATCATTACAGCTGAAAATGGTTGCCTGGAGGAAATTACAAACTTGATTGAAATACTGGCTCCATGGAAGTCAATGGGAGTTTTGTCATTGACTTTCATTGGGCCAGGAATGCAGTCTGAACATCTACACCAATTAAACATCCTGAGCCTTGTACAAAACTGACCGAAGTGAATGGAAAGAGACTCACAGTCTGCATTGGACTTTGGAGGAGGCCCCATGGCTCAGAAAGGAATTCAGGAAACAATTCCCCTTCAGAAGTAACTTGGCATCAAACTCTGTGTGTTTCTGCAGGTTGTGTCCCTTTTTATATAATATTGAATAATATTCTTAATGTCTTTTTTATTTTTCCTATTTTTATGCATCCAGGCCATTACAGAGATGTTTCAAATCCTTGAAAAACCACAGAATAACCTTCATAATATTGAGGATACTGTGAGCTAGGAATATATGTGTGTGGGTGGGAGCATCCTGTGGTGTATAGGAATTGGGTATTGTCCTTTTAAACTGTTGGGGTCCCTCTAGTTATCCTCCAGGTCTCCTATTGATATAGCCATCAAAATGGTAGGAGGAGAAGTCTCCATGGGAAGCCAGGCCTAATCTTTTTGTGCCCAGTAATAAACACAGTTCTGTGGAATCCAATAGGGACGGTGTGGTTTTTCCATAGCCTTCGTATTTTGTAGTGAGCAAGGACACAACAGGTCCCTCTAAAATGACTTTGACCGTCTTTGCCATGACAAAGCCGGGATCTGAACATGGCTATGGAGCTACCCGCAAGTCAGCAGAACTGGCTCCAGCAGAGCTCAGCCAAGTGATTGGGGGTTTGAGATCTACTGGCAGCAGACACCTCAGTGGGTTGAGAATGCTGCAGGCCTCACTCCCAGACATGGGCAATGACCAGGGCCCTTCTATGGGGTGGAGTAGGGAGCCATTGTCTGAGGCAGCGAGTAGTTTGGATGGAGTGAGGATGTGAGTGCTGGGGATTTGGGGGGCTCCAAGCTGAGCTGAACTCTTGGTTGGGAATATATTGGAGCGCCGAGGCTTTGAAGTGTGTGTGTGTGTGTGTGTGTGTGTGTGTGTGTAGGGGGGCGGGTTCTGTCAAATTGACCAAGGAATATGCAGAGGCAGATGTTCCTTGAAAGGAGGGTCAGACAGTCCGGGACCTGGATTGGGGGAAGAAACCCCGAGAACCCCTCCACACCCCGGAAAATCCCGGAGAAAAGAAAGGAAGTGAACAAGGGAGCCCATAGTTGCCTGGGGTTCATCTGCTGACGATGTGGGCAGCCGGGACACAAATGCAGAGGTTGCCCAGAAATGGAGTGTGGGCTAGCCGAGTTTTGCAGTTGGACAAATGGGGCAGGGATGAGTACTGGCCATCATCCCCATGTGGGAGGGGAGGAAGCCCCAGAGGTGCTTAGTGGACAGGCCCACCTGGCTCCCCTGCTGACAAAAACGGGGGAGCAGCTGGGAGGGCAACTGCGATGCTGTGACTGGTGTGTGGACCTGTGGGTAACAGTAGAACTATGGGGCAGTCCGCCCCTAACCCAGTGCACCTTTTGTGGCAGGGGGATGGACCAACCCCGCACAGAGGACCACGGGGACCACCCAGCGGGCATCAGCGAGCCTCGCTAAAGCAGCCTCCTGGGTAGGGAGAGAAGGTGGTTTAAGGGGAGAGGTGTGTGGCAGGGTGGTGCTAGAGAGGTCTTAATTAGCTCCTGCCACTCCAGTCCCAATCATGGGGATTGGATTGAGGCTGGGTAGATAACCTGATGCTTACCTGGTAACAGATCACACCTGCCAGCTCGTTAGCAGGAGTTATAAGGCTGGGAGGAAGTGAGAGCAAGATAAGCAGGCAGAGACCAGGAGGGGAAGATTAGGCTCAGACTCAGAGGGAGGTGGGAGCCAGGTGCCTCCTAGTCTGTTGCTGGCCAGGCCACAGGTAGGCCAAGCTGTTGTAAAAAGCCTGTATATAGTTGGAAACTGGTGGTGGGGGCTTGATCACAAATAAAGAGCACGGGTGTTGCACCAGCCTGAAGTGTCCCTGAGTCTCTGAGAAGAGAGGGAGAAGGGCCAAACAGGAGCATCACGGCGCGTGCCCCGTTACACTGACCTATGAGGAAAGGTGACGATAACTGGGCACGTTTTGTCTTTTGGAAAGAAGACTGAGGGGAGACCTGATAACAGTCTTCAAATGTGTAAAGGGATGTGATTAAGAGGATGGTGATCAACTGTTTTCTAGGTCCACTGAAGGTAGCACAAAATTTTCAGCAAGGGGGATTTAGGTTAAATATTAGGAAAACTTTCTAACTAAAAGGGTAATTAAACTTTGGAACAGGCTTCCAAGGGAGGTTGTGGAATCCCCATCATTAGAGGTTTTTAAGAACAGGTGGGGAGAACACCTGTCAGGTATGGTCCAAGTTTAGTTGGTCCAGCTGCAGCCCAGGGGGCTGGATTTGATCACCCTTTGAGGGCCCTGTCAGCCCTGCATTTTTATGATTCTAGAATTCTAAAAGACTTCACATAAGTAAACTCTCCTGACTTCAGAATTGACCTTTATGCAACAGAGCAAAGTGCTGACAAAGAAACTGCCACATGGGGAAGGACACAGAGTCACATGAAGTTGGCCAAGGAACACAACACAGGGAGGAATGGGAAGTGGCCTGCAGCAGTAAGTTGCTGACAGGAGCTAAACCAATAAATGTTCGTTATATGTCCCAAGAAGTTTTGCACAAACCACTGTGGCCTAACGTATCTTACACCATCTGGGATGGCACAAGATGTTTTTCACAAAGACCATGGAATTTTCCAGAGACAAATTTTCAAGAATTCCAAAGTCCAAATTGTGGCTGGACATGTCAAATCTTCCCTAGAACCATGGGTCACTTTCCGATTGGCCCACAGCAGTTTTACCAAGTAGAAACCAAACCTTCAGAATCTGTATAAAACAGGCTGTTTTGGTTAAAGCAGGGGTGGGCAAACTTTTTGGCCTGATGGCCACATTGGGGTTTCGAAACTCTATGGAGGGCCAGGTAGGGAAGGCTGTGCCTCCCCAAACAGCCCAGCCTCCCAGACTCCCATGCCCCTTATCCAACGTCCCCTCCCCCGCTGCTCCCCGCCCGCTTACCATACCGCTCAGAGCAGTAGGACTGGCAGCCGTGCTGCCCGGCCGGAGCCCGCCACGCTGCCCAAGAGGAGCTTGCTGCCCCTCCGCCCAGAGCTTCCCCACCCAGGAGCTCAAGGGCTGGGCAGGATGGTCCTGCAGGCCAGATGTGGTCCCCGGGCCATATTTTGCCCACCTCTGGGTTAAAGTGTCAGTCCCTGAAATGAAAATATCTGGCTGAGTGAGACAGCGAGTGGGAACTTATTTGGCTGCTGAGAGCCCCCCATGTCTGGCAACTGCTAAAGTCACATCTCAGATAATCCCCTTAATAACTCTTCCTTTAAAGTCCTATCTAGAGAGATGTCTGTGATGCCTGGACCCTACAGCCTGGTTCAAAGCCCATTGAAGTCAATGAACAATGTCACTTTGATTGTACTAAATTCTCTGGAGAAATTCAAACATATTACATTTATCGTGTGCTGCTCAGCCACAAGTATATAATTCTTCATGACCTGCCCATGGCTCCATTAGCCTCTTCACAGGCATTCTTCTTTTACTCTTTGATTTGGTAGGGTAGACGTTGGACTTAATGGACTATAATTGCCAAAAAGTAAAACACAGCCCAGAAGGATGGTCTGATGGTTTACTGACTAGACTGGAACTGAGCAAGTCACGGCTAAGTTCTGAGCTCTGCCACCCATTCTTTGTGTGACCTTGGGAAAGTCACTTCATCTCTCTGGGCTCCTGTTCCCCACTTGTAAAAAAGGATTCTGTTGCTGCATAGAAATCAATCCTTGAGCAGAAGAAGCTGCATGTTGGGAGGACCTTGGGACAGGCCCACAGAACAAACTCACAAAAGAACAATGCCTCACATGGACGGCCGAGCCCCTGACTTCCACCTCCCCAACTATCAACCCCTTCCTGCCCATTAAGACAGGACTCAACCACTTCCCACTGCCCAACCCCTCCCACCACCATTTTGCACTAAAACTATTCTGATTGGTATATATTTCCCTTCCACAAGGGCCTACAATTTCAAAACCCACTCCAATTGGTAGAGGGTGGCAGGAGGAGTTCTTAGAAGCATCATATGACCCTCTTCCATATGGGTCAATCCACCCCAGAACTGATTGGTCAAACCCATTCTTGGGGTAGTGCTATACACCTGAGCCCTACTCTGATTGGCAAAGAGTGGTGGGAGGAGTTCTTAAAGGGGGTCTCATGACATCTCCTGCTTCAGGTTACATGTCAATCTCTACCCCGAAATTTACCCTAATTGGTCAAACTAATTTTTGGGGCAGGCTTGTGGATTACCCAACAGGTCAGAGACAGGCATGGACTCCTGGTCTCCTATATCCTAGTCCAGTGCTCTAGTCACTAGGATGCACTGCCTTCCCTGTTCATATATTAACACCTTTTCTAACACAAAGCCTTTTCCAGGTAAAGAAAAGTCCCTCCGGGACTGGTCTCTGCGGATGTCACAGTAAGGACTGTGAGGGAAAGCTGGGGGCAGGGCCGGGGCATATGGCACTGAGAAAAGGAGCTGCTTTGAGGAGAAAAGCTGGAGGTAACAGTATTTTGCTGCTGCACAGAAATGGCAAAGTGACTGTGAGTTCAATTGTTTCGCCCTCTCCATGGGAGGACCCCATGTGGCTCCCTCATTTAAACCCACACTTGCAAATTTAGTCAGGCTTCTATAATCCACGGTATTTGGGATTTGTGCTGCCATCCCGCTTCCTGCAGGTAGCGCCCTGCACATGGCCATGTCTCGACGCTCAGGCACAAGAGAAGGGGACCTCATGGAGAGGAGGTTTGGGAGGTGAGGGGAGCAGAGAGAGGGTCGACATGCTGTGGGCATTACACACTGTACAGCAAAGCTATGACTGAACACAACTCCTCTGGCAACACCACCAGCCAAGCAGCTTTGTTAAAGATGTAAGGAACCTTTAAAGCTTTCTACCAGTGAGCTCACTGAAACATACAAATATGTAAGTCCCCTGGTCTTGAACACGCCAGTGCAGATTTAACATATGATAATGACCTTTTATTTTATTTATATTTAATTTAAAAGAAAAAAAAGAAAGGGATTTTGATGGAAAAGAAATAGCAAAACAGCCCCCGTGTGCCAATCAAATCACTCCCACGCATGTTTGCAATACAGCACCACAGACAGTTACTCGTATTAAAAAGAGAACAAGCTCTTATTGGTGACACAACGGCTCCCTTTTAGTTTTCTTCCAGCTCAGGAGATTCTTGACAATCCAGATGAAAAGGATCCAAGGATTTTAGAAGCAAGGCGTCGTCTGCCAGACTCCCAGCGAGCCTGCATTGACAATCTCTGCTGCCATCACTCACTCCCAGAGCTGCAAAAACAGAAGAAACTCTCACACTCTATGCTTATAGCCATTAGCATAAGGAAGATGTGGCATTGCATTTCAAATCAAAAGCAGGGCAGGAATTTCCTCATCACTAAATGGTGAGTTCAGATATTCCTGGTAAACTCCAGAGCAGGGGATTCTTTTCTCTCCTGCAATGTTCTTCTACAGACTTTTAATGAAGATAGTCAGATATACTAAACATGGGAACTGGCTGCCCACCTGGCTTACCAGGTAAATATGCCTGACTTCTGAACATGGATTTCCCCTCCCTTTACCCCTAACTCTCTAGAGATCCAGCAGGTGACAAGAAGAATTGGCTAAAGATAAGCAATGAGACCAAATTAACTTTACTCCAGGAACCTTCATTTTCAAACCAGTAAGAAGAAATTCTGGGCAATGTTAGCATTGAAGTCACCAAGGTTTGTAATAGCTCTGGAATTCTAAAAGAGAAATGTGAATGTTCTGAGTATGTACTGAGCTACATTAAGGACTGAAAGTAGCATAAAACTGTGGCTCAAACCACAGAGTGCTGGCCCAGAAGGAATGGCAGCCATCACACGTGTGCTCAAATGCACCTCCATGCCACACAGAAGCAACTTCATGCTCAAGGCGACACCTCATACTTGAAGGCTCTGTACCCAGATATCCTGTTACACAGCTCCAATAATGCTGCCCTGCACCTGCTGGACCTGTAAGTCTCACAAGTTCATCATTTTGTTCATTTCCAATTTTCCACACTGGTTCATTCTGGATGGAGTCTGTACAGAGGAGCAGGCCACAAACTGAGTTCCATTGTCCTGGGGTGGTGCTGAGTGTTATTGGATCTCAGAGGGGCAAGCTCTGTAGCACTGAGCACTGTGGAGATACTGGGCTCCTCCAGGCTGTGGACAGGCCATAGGCAGCCTGAGTAAAGCATCTCTAAGGTTATTTTAACATGTAAACTCCAGATAGTCCACAATCAGGACAGAACAAAAGTTTCCTTTGTCCCATGTCACAGGGTTGTGCCATGATTTCTGAGCTTTCAAGGTCATTAAACTACAGCTATAGAAAGGAGAGACACAAATATTCTGTTTACACAGTGATGTCTACCTTGTTGAATCCTGAACTTACCTCCACTTTACAGCAAGGGATCCCAATAGCACAGGTTCCAATCTGTCTAGAAGGTAGGTGACATCTAGTGTTGCAGAATTCTCCACGACCTATACATTGTCTGGGGTCAGTGAATCCTGCACAGAGAAAAAGTCTTGATTTGCATTCACACAGCAGGGTAAAAAAAAGAGTACCGATTGCAGCATGATGGGCATTTCTCATTAACTGAAATTCCCATTCACTGAGATCAGGTCAAGTCTCCCCAGTTATCTTAAATTAATGGAGATACCCTATCTCCTAGAACGGACCTTGAAAGGTCATCAAGTCCAGCCCCCTGCCTTCACTAGCAGGACCAAGTACTGATTTTGCCAAAGATCCCTAAGTGGTCCTCTCAAGGATTGAACTCACAACCCTGGGTTTAGCAGGCCAATACTCAAACCACTGAGCTACCCCTCCCCCATCTTCCTATGCAGGCTTTCACTTAATCTTTGATAATACATAATCCGTAGTTCTGTGCCCAGTCAATAGGTGTCCCTAATAATTAAACAGAGAGAGTTAATTAACCAGATGTGCTGGCTCCCTTGCTTAGGGTGACCATATTTCCCAAATGGAAAAAGGGACACTGTGCAGGGCTGGCCTGAGGCCCCCCGCCCCAGGCCCACCTGAGCCCCCCTCCCCGCACAGGGTCCAGGCAGGGCTTGGGTAAGCAGTGACACACATCCAGAGGCTTGGGCTGGAGTCGCTACTCACCTGAGCCCTGCCTTCCCCCTGCCGGAGCCCTGCCACCCACCACCCTCATGTGGGGTGGCATCGCCGCTCACCCCCTGCATGTTCCTCCACACCCACTTTTTTGACAAAAGTGGGCATTTGTTTCGTTTGCTCTTGCCAACTGATCAAGTTGGCAAGAGCAAAAGGGACAAATGCCCACTTTTGCCAAGAAAATAGGGGCGGCAGGGACAGAGCTTAAAAAAGGGACTGTCCAGGTCAAAACGGGACTTATGATCACCCTACCCCTGCTACATGCTTCCAAAGCGTAGCAATGATCAGAGTGTCCTTCATAGCTCTACACCTGTACAGGATGGAAAGCAGGTAGCTGCCTGAATCACAAACTACTCATACCCACTTCTGATGTGGTTTTGACTGTTTCTGATTCCTAACAGTGATGTACAAGTCAGTATCCGCTCTACTCTGCTCTGGTTAGGCCTCAGCTGGAGTATTGTGTCCAGTTCTGGGCGCCGCATTTTAAAAAAGATGTGGAGAAATTGGAAAGGGTCCAAAGAAGAGCAACAAGAATGATTAAAGGTCTTGAGAACATGACCTATGAAGGAAGGCTGAAAGAATTGGGTTTGTTTAGTTTGGAAAAGAGAAGACTGAGAGGGGAGATGATAGCAGTTTTCAGGTATCTAAAAGGGTGTCATAAGGAGGAGGGAGAGAACTTGTTCACCTTAGCCTCTAAGGATAGAACCAGAAACAATGGGTTTAAACTGCAGCAAGGGAGGTCTAGGTTGGACATTAGGAAAAAGTTCCTAACTGTCAGGGTCGTTAAACACTGGAACAAATTGCCTAGGGAGGTTGTGGAATCTCCGTCTCTGGAGATATTTAAGAGTAGGTTAGATAAATGTCTATCAGGGATGGTCTAGACAGTATTTGGTCCTGCCATGCGGGCAGGGGACTGGACTCGATGACCTCTCGAGGTCCCTTCCAGTCCTATAATCTATGAATCTATGAATCATAAATGTTGATTGGCTGAACAGGGTTGAACCAGCTCAGTCCTGGGTTGGATGGCTGGTACTTTTAGAAACAGAAGGGTTTGAACAAGTCCCTTCCAGTCTGAATGCCTGATTGTCTGTGAGACCCTGCATAAAGATTCCTGTGAAGACTCAGCACTTTGGAATATTTTCTCAATGACCAGTTGCCAGGTTTAGACATGCCACACAGGCCGGACCTTTTGAGAACATAGTCCAAATGTCGTTTAGGATATTTTGATTGGATTATTTTAAATTAGATTTTAGCTGTGCTTTCCTTAAAGCATCCACTGCTCACAGATATCAACCCAAGACCTAAACAGTATTGTCTCATTGCTTCCTTGTGCTTCACCTATCTGTCTGTTTCCTCTCTTGTCTTATATATGGATTGTACATTTGTTGCAGCAGGGAGCATGTCTTTGCTGTACAGTAGAAGAGATCCTTACACAATGGGGTCCCAGTCCATTACTGGGGCTCTCAGGTGCTAACTGTATTATAATAAATTATTATAATAAATATAATAGTGTGAAACAACAATAACACAGGCACATTGTCATTTCTGCAGAAACTTTTCCAACGCCACACAATGACATTTCCAGTAATGAAACCAAACACAAAAATATGGCAGATTATTTCCAGGGGACAGTATGGCTAAGGCATTGGGAAAATAGTCTGCCACATCATATATCTGGTTTCTTTTTCCAGATTGTGTATTCCCTCATTGAGGCATGAGACAACACTTAATAATAAAGCATGTAAAAAGCCCTAAATAGTTCACCCTAATTGACAGAAGATATTACATTCCAATTCATGGTCTCCTGCTTCCCATCCCAGTTCACAATGCCTGTAAGAGGGCCGGACTCACCCCTGCAGCACCTCCTGCTGGTCATCCAGGGAATTAGCTCTCTAGCCTCTGGAGCACCCTCTGCAGGCCAGTGATCTGACTCATTCTCTCCTTCTCAGCTCCCATGTCCCTCCCAGGACCCCAGTGCCCTTTGCTCTGGGTGCTGCCCCCTGGCAGTACCCACACACTAGGTCTCCCCTCCCTGGCAAACCCCCACCCACTATCCCCACCTTGCCTCAGCACTAGGCCACTGCCAGTCACCAACTAGCCCCCACTCCCTGGGGCAAACTGCAGTATAGGCCGCTCATCACTGGCAAGGGGGGTTTGGACAGGCTTCCTTGGCCTAGCACTGGGCTGCCCTCTGCAACCCCCAGTACCCCTTGGCCTTCCACTAGGCCACAGCCTGGGGCTATCCAGGCTGGGGCTATCCAGGCTGGGGCTATCCAGGCTGGGGCTATCCAGGCCTGCTCCACTACAGGTACCCTGTCTAGCTCCCTGCAGCCAGGCCCTTCTCTCTCTGAAGAGAGAGAGAGACTGCTGAGCTCTTCGCTCCCAGCCTTCTTATACAGGCCAAGTGGGGCCTGATTGGGGCATTCCAGCTGTGGCTACTTCCCCAATCAGCCCAGTAGCTTTTCTCTTTGCCCCAGCCCTCTGCCAGGGCTGTTTTAAACCCCTCAGGCAGGAGCGGGGTAGCCACCCCGCTACAATGCCCTGGCCCAAAGGGTATTTTCATTAGGTGAGGCCAGAGGAAGAGGACACATCTTGTATGTGGACCATACATACATTCAGTTCTGTTTTGCATGCTGAAACATACCGAATGTTAAAAATTTACACCATATATCCAATATGAATTTGCCTAGTTTCAACTCCCAGCCATTGGATCACATAATACCTTTATTTACTAGATTGAAGAGCCCATTATTATATATTTCTTCCTCACATGCATACTAATAAATTGTGATAAAGTTACCTCTTAACCTTCTCTTTTTAACCTAAAGAGACTGAACTTTTTGTCTATCACTATAAGGCATGTCTTTAACCCTTTAGTCATTCCTGTGACTGTTCTCTGAACCCTCTCCAACTGATCAACATCCGTCTTGTCTTGTGGACACCCAAACTGGACACAGCATACTAGAAGTGGTCACAACTGGATGTGTCAAATATAGAGGAAAAATAACCGCTCTACTTCAGATTCCCTTCTTTATGTATGCAAGGATTGCATTAATCCTTTTAGCCACAGGATTGCACTCAAAGCTCATGTTCAGCTGATTACCCACCCACAACCCCCAAAACTTGTTTTTAGAGTCACTGGTTCCCAGGATAGAGTTCCTTCTCCTGAAAGCTTGGCTGACCTTTGTTCCTAGATCCATATATTTATATTTAGCTGTTTGATTGTTTGCTTGTGCCCAGCTTACCAAGTGATCCAAATCCCTCTGTATGAGTGACCTGTCCTTTCATTTTTGTCACCTGCAAACTTTATAGGTGATGATTTTATGTTTTCTTTAAGGCCCTTGAGAAACATGTTTACTAGCATAGCCGTAAGAACCAATCCCTGTGGGCCTCTACTAGGTTGAAATTAGGGATAATATTACAGGTCAGAGTTTAGCCAAATCTGAATGGATCTTAATAGGCTCCAACCAAATGTCAAGTATCTGCTGCAAACCTTACAACTCTTTAGAAAAAAAAAGTTGGAAAATAAATTATAATTCAGAGTTAGAGGAAACCTTAGTACAGACTCACACAAACATCCGTCTATATTGTCCCTTCCTTTCATTAGGATCTTACCTGTAGTGCTCTGCAGCAGCAGGAAAAAGACAGCAAAGAGCAGGTAGAGAATCTTCATGGCTGAAGCTTGGCTGAGAACTCAACGTCACTGGGGAGAAGAGACTTCACGATGGACAGGAGACGGAGAGTTGCTGTTTATGGGCTGCTGGGGATTGTGAAATGCTGATCCGTTGAAATCTTGTTTTGAAGCGTGTCACATTTATTAAGTTTGTGCTGCAATCTTAAAGGGATAGTGATTATTATTTGTGCAGCACCATAAACATTCCTGGAGAATTTCAGGGAAACACAGCTGACAAGTCCCTGCCTTGAGGAAGTTACAATATGAATATTTACAAGTAGAAACCACCAACTGCCTGGTCAAAAGCCCTTTGAGGAGAATGGAAAGCCTTCCATTAAATATAAATGAGGGCCCTAATGCAGAGAGGAATCTCAGAATACAGCCATACTGGGAAGCATTGGCAGTAGGGTGTGTGCATTTGTGTATTTGTTTTGCACTATATTTATGAATATTTTACATGTATTTAGGGAAGTTTTCTAAGGCCTTGGCTACACTTACCGGCAAGTTCGACGGCTGGAAATCGAACTTCTGGGTTCGACTTATCGCGTCTAGTCTGGACGCGATAAGTCGAACCCGGAAGTGCTCGCCGTCGACTGCGGTACTCCAGCTCGCCGAGAGGAGTACCGCGGAGTCGACGGGGGAGCCTGCCTGCCGAGTGTGGACCAAGGTAAGTTTGAACTAATTCGAAATAAGGTACTTCGAACTTCAGCTACGTTATTCACGTAGCTGAAGTTGCGTACCTTAGTTCGAATTAGGGGGGGTAGTGTAGACCAAGCCTTAGTTCATGCATCCAAACCCATAAAACGGAGGTTAAAATTCTTTTAAAAATCAGAACTCAAGTGAATAACATTTCCCATACTGTGTGTCAGGAATGTATGGGTCTGCTTTTTCTGTATATCTGAACTGAGGAGTTTTACAGTAGTGTAGGAAAAAAAACATGAGTTTTCCCTTTCTTTCCCCCCTATAACAAGCATCAGCCTTAAAGATAACAGACTAAAATAGAGGCGTAAAATATAGATGCATCAAACGTGTGGAAGCCAATGTTACTTGAAGGTAGTCAGCACATCTCAGGATTTGTCTCATTCTCTCAGGAAGGAGAGAACAAGAACTGATTGGGCTTAAACTGCAGCCAGGAAATCTTAAAAAAAAAAAAATTCTAAGGGTTCTACAGAGGCATTTGACACCTCAGTGTTCCCTGGAAGATTCATTCTAACCAGCACCCAGAGCACGCAATACACAACCCCCCACAAAGCTTCATGACCCCTTTAGAATCTCCCTTCCAGTCATCTTCTTCTTCTTCCCTTTTCCCCTATGTTCCCCTATGTTGAGGGGAGTGGACCAAAAATGACATTTCATGCAGAGGGGAACATCAACCGGGCAATGAGGAGCTGTGACAGGGCAGTGAACTGCCCCTCTCATCCCCCCAGTCAGCGCCCTCTATGTCAATTGTCTCTGTGTGGATGGAGGTTCCTGATCTCCTCACCTGCTACTTTCTCCACAGCGAAAGGACAAGGGGGACTGGATGCTTCTCTGCCCAGTGAGGACACTAGGAGTGGGTATGTTACTGATAAAAACAGTAATACTCTTGCAGGACGGTGGCTGTTAGAGGGAATTTGGTTGCAGGACGAGTAAGGGGTGCAGGCTTGGCAATTGATCATTGAGAAAGTATTGCCAAGTGCTGAGTCTTCACAAGAATGTCTGGGCCGAGTCTCACTGACAATCAGACGTTTTGACTGGGTGGGACTGGTTTAAACTCCCATGCTCAGTGCTAGAGTTCTACAGAGTTTAACCAGGAAGCCGGCATATCTGCTGAATTAATTCACTCTGCTCAATTCTTAGAGGCAGCTGGTGAATGGGCACAGAGCTACAGACATTTATATATTACACTGCTCTACAGCCAAAATGCTTCTGAAATAAATGTACTCAAACTTTACTAATTCTGGGTCACTGAGAACGAAAATGATGCTTAAAATTGTTGATTGGCTCTAGTTTTCAAGATATGCTATTGGGTCAGTATATACGACCCTTGACTTGGGAATGGCGGAGGATAAGTGAGTTATAAAGGGAAGGGATCTCAATTTAAACCAGAAATGACTAAAATACATCTTTGACTGGATCTGTGAATAAATCTATGATTGGGTTTGGACAGTACTTGGTTTTTAGGCAAAACAATGAATGATGCAATCTGAAGCTGGTATTGCGTCATACATTATATGAATTGCATCATGTTATTCCTATAAGTCATGGATGATGCAATCATAACGAAACTTACATCACTCTGCTGAACAAATTGCCCTATATCAGCTCGAGAAATCATACAGTGTCGTGCTCTCTTATTTGTCAGTGTTTGATTTTGCAAAGGGACACATTTCTGTTTAGCCAAAGTGAGCACAGATGCCTCGTACTTGTGTGAACAATGCAGATAACTTCTGCTATGTTTGTGGTGAAGTGACTTTTGCATCCCAAAAGCGCAGTATAACCACTATGGTTAAGAAAGCCTATCACCTTTATTTTGGCTGCAAAATTGGAGATCAGGACAAGAGGTGGGCCCCACACATATGCTGCAACACTTGTGCAACAAATCGTCGCCAGTGGTTGAACAGGAAAAGGAAATCTATGCCTTTGCAGTGCCAATGATTTGGAGAGAGCCAACAGATCATACCAGCAATTGTTACTTCTGCATGGTGCCTCCAGTTGGGAAAGGTGTGTCAAAGAAGAAAAAGTGGACTGTGCATTATCCAAACATTCCATCAGCTATACGCCCAGTACCCCACGGAGAAGGACTGCCGGTTCCTGATGCACCACAATCATTCTCACTTGAGTCAGACGAGGAAGAGGAAGAGGATAAAACTTCTGGTCCTGAACCATCAATGTCACAGGACCCATATTTTCTCCCATCCTCCTCCTCTGAACCACACCTCATAACACAAGGTGAACTGAATGACCTTGTCAGGGATTTGGAACTACCCAAGAGTAAGGCAGAGCTGTTGGGCTCCAGACTACAGCAGTGGAATCTCCTGGCAGGTGATGTTAGGGTTTCCATGTTCCGTGACCGTCAAAAGGATCTTGTCCCATTCTTCTTCATGGAAGGTGATCTTGTAGCCTGCAACAACATCGATGGTGTGATGGCAGCCCTCAACATTGTTCACGATCCAGATGAGTGGAGACTGTTCATTGATTCATCGAAGACGAGTCTTAAAGCTGTTTTACTGCATAATGGCAATGTTTTGCCATCAATTCCAGTTGGTCATGCAGTCCATGTGAAGGAAACCTATGACAACATGAAACAACTTTTGAGGTGCATAAACTATGACCAACATCAATGGCAGCTTTGTGGCGATTTGAAGGTTGTTGCTCTCTTGCTTGGTCTGCAGACTGGATACACAAAGTACTGCTGTTTTCTCTGCGAATGGGATAGTCGTGCAAGAGATTCCCACTACATCAAGAAAGATTGGCCACTCCAACAGTCATTGGAGCCTGGGAGGAAAAGTGTTCAGCATCCACCACTTGTTGAATCTAGGAAGCTTTTGTTACCACCCTTACACATCAAGCTGGGTCTGATGAAGAACTTTGTCAAGGCCATTGACAAAACACAAGCAGCTTTCAAGTACCTCCGTGGAAAATTTCCAAGGTTCAGTGAAGCTAAGATAAAGGAAGGTGTCTTTGTTGGTCCTCAGATTCGTGAACTTCTTCGAGATGATGTATTTGACCATGCACTGCGTGGCAAGGAAAAGACGGCATGGAAAGCCTTCCAGTTAGTGGCAATAAATTTTCTCAGAAACAACAAGGCAGACAACTACAGGTTGTTGGTGGAAAACCTCCTCAAGGCATACAAAAGCCTTGGTTGCAACATGTCACTAAAGAGACATTTTTTGCACTCTCATCTAGATTATTTTCCACCGAACTGCGGAGCAGTGAGCGACGAGCATGGCGAGCGATTTCACCAGGACATTGCAACAATGGAGAAATGCTATTAGGGCAAATGGAGCCCATCAATGCTTGCAGACTATTGCTGGACAGTGACAAGAGATGCTCCATTTAATGAATACAAGAGACAAGCCAAGAAGCGCCGAGTAGACACTGAATAGGACTAAACTATGTACATAATAGTTTTTTGCCTTTTGTTTTATAATAAGTTTTATTTATATAACCCTTTTGCTGATTTTTAAAGTGTTACATAAACAGAACAGGTGAAATATTATCATGTAAAGCAACCATAAACACATGAAAAAACCTAGGTTTACAATTTATGATTAAACCTCTACTATCTACACAATATACATAGACATAAAATGTAAAAACTTAAATATCTTAGAAACAGTAGCCAATCAGTTGTTTTAATTGTCATATTTGAATTCAGCACATCAAAATACATAATAAATAGCACATTTTATCTCTGAAGCAGACGACTTCTCAAAAATTGTAGACCAGTGTTATCAAAGATCTAGTGAAAGGGGGCACAGGAAGATAACTGGGCTGACTTGCCTTGTCTCAGTGAACTGGAAATTCAGCTAATTGGAAATGCCCGTTATCCTGTAATCACAGCCCTTGTTTACACTTATGTGTGAATGAAAATCTAGACTCTTTTTCTTCGTGCAGGTTTCACCCACCATATCAGCAACCCCAATGAATATAAACGTGCTGGGGGCTTCTGCCACTATAGATGTCGCCTCCTCCTTCCACAGATTGGAAAGTGCAGTTTCCTGCTAACTTGCTGTAAAAGGGGATGGGTAAGTTCAGGATGTCACAAGGCAGACATCACTGTGTAAACAGCATGGCATCACACAGGCCGTGTAGGGTTGCCAAATTTCTAATTGCTGAATACCGAACATTCTTGCCCCACCCCATTCCCCACCTTATCTCCCAAGGCCCTGCTCCGTGCTCGCTCCCCTTCCCCTCCCTCCTTCACTCTCTCTCTATCCCCTCCGCTCTCTCCTCCCTCTCCCCAGACTCACCTGCTGCCCGCAGAGCCAGGCTGGGAGGAACTGAGGAAGAGCCTGCCCGCCTGCCCAACTAAGGCACAGCGGGGGGGGGGGGGGGGGAAGGGGGATTGATCACTGGATTGAGGGGCTGGGGCACAGTGGGACATGGCAGGGGTCAGTCCCAGTAGCAAGGGGCTAGGGCCATCAGGGCAGAGCAGGGACCAGTCCCCAGAGCAAGGGGCTGGGGCAGGGAGGTGTCAGTCCCTGTAGTGAGGGACCAGGGCTGGGGAAATCAGGGTGGGACAGTCAGGATCACATGCACACACACGCACCGGAGGGCAGCACCTACCTCTTGGAGCTGGGTCCCGACGCCTGCCAGTGCTCTGTGTCAGGCTTTAGCAACTGAGCAGAGAGCAGCTAATCCATGTGGCTCCTGCTGCAGCTGCTGCTCTTCCCGTCCCCCAATCTCAGAGTCTGGTTATTGCGTCCAACCGGACTTTCAGCATCTGGTCAGCTCTGCTGACTGGATGCTGCCAACTTCCCTTTTTGACTGGACATTCCAATAAAAAACTGGACGCCTGGCAACCCATAAGATAGTGTCTGTGTCCAGACAGTGACATACATCTACATTGTTGTTTCATTTAAGAGTACAGGAAACAACAGGGAAGGACTAAAGTAAATTTCCCAAGAGAGAGCACAGGGGATGTGTTTCCTTTGTATCATTGTGAAACACCTGTGAGATCAAAATGGCTGCTCTTTACCATATTAACGCTTAGTTTACCAAAAAGAAATGTGTCCAAATATTGAGCTATGTTTCAGGATGTGTGCGTAGGGTCTGTCATATCACAGTATAAAATGATTTAATCTATCATAGAAAAGCTCAAATAACAAGTATAAGGGGGTAGCTGTGTTAGTCTGTATCCACAAAAACAACGAGGAGTCCGGTGGCACTTTAAAGACTGCCAGATTTATTTGGGCATAAGCTTTCGTGGGTAAAAAGTGGTTTTTGTGGGGAGAAGTGTTTTTTTACCCACAAAAGCTTATGCACAAATAAATCTGGTAGTCTTTAAGGTGCTACCGGCCGGACTTCAAATAACTAGCCACATGTTGGCTTTTGATTGATGCTAATAGTTTTAAACCTTTCAGGAGTTTTATATGTCACTCTCCCAGTAAGGATCTTATTAGGATATTAGTAAACACTATTTCACTAGGAGGGTGGTGAAGCACTGGAATGGGTTACCTAGGGAGGTGGTGGAATCTTCATCCTTAGAGGTTTTTAAGGCCAAGCTTGACAAAGCCGTGGCTGGGATGATTTAGTTGGTGTTGGTCCTGCTTTGAGCAGGGGGTTGGACTGGATGACCTCCTGAGGTCTCTTCCAAACCTAATATTCTATGATTCTATGATTTTCAGTAAGTACCTGAGGACACATTCAACCATGGAATTTTCTCATTAGCACTCACCATAATGACAGCTGACAATCTGATTCCATTATAACCCCATCTTCTCACATGCTTGTCCATTTCTTGAAAGGTCTCTTTCCAGATATCATTTCTGGATTTGAAAGGCCTGCTGTCATCAGACTGAGGGGAGTCGGAGGGACCTGTTGTGAGTCTCTCTGGCAAGAAAAAGAGCAGGGAAAAGCAGGAGGGCTGATCTTGACCAAAAAATGGCTTAAAAATGAAGCCTGCAAAAGCTAACTGAGAGGAGCTTAGAGAAGTCCTGAGCAGAGGAGAATTGGGAGCCCTACATGAAAGCAGACGAGGGGAAGAAATGCTCACTTGACCTTGAAGGAAGCATCTCTAGCCCAGAGCGTGTGTGGGTTTTTTTTCTTTTTAATGTTGTTTTGCCCCAGATGGGGGAAGTTTTGGTTCAGCGAGGAAGTTAAACCACTGACCCAACAGGGGAAACTGAGGCACTGGCCAAGTCAGATGATGAGATGGTAAGCTGCACCCAAATAACATGGATATAACCATGATTTTCCCATTGTAAAAAAAGGCATTTTCAAATCATTCCACTCAAAAATGGAAGAACCATGAAACTCAATTTGTGATCTGGACCTCACTGTAGAGTCCATCCACAATGACAGTGTGAAAAACTGGAGATGAACACAGTGACGAACATGTGAGGATTTCAGATAAAGCAGGTGCCGTGCAGCATTCTTGGAACTGTGTTAAAGAACATCTGGGTCCAGATGCTGCAAACATGAGGAGCCGTGCTGAGCAAAAAGTTGCTCCTATGTGTGTTTGTGGGACGGAGGTGCTTTTGAGCACACCTGTGATGGCTGCCATGCCGTCTTGGCCAGCGCTCTGTAGTTTAAACCAGGACCCTCTGGAGCTAAATGCTCAAGTGTCTTCAGCTTGAACTAAAGAGCCAGCCTCTAGCTGGAGCCTGTAACGGATGCGTAACACACACTGACTGCTGGGGCACACGTATATTATCAGATCTGCTCATTCTTCAATGCAATTCCATAAGCACGAGTGCACTTTAAGGGTTTATGCTACTGGCAGTCTTTAAGGTAGCTCAGTACATACCTCGAGCCTTCACATTTCTCCTTTTAGAATTCCATAGAGGCAGTTTTGGGGTAGGAGAAGTGAAGATAGGAGCTCTGTGGTAGCAACTGCACTGCTACTCTCTTGGCTGCTTCACTGAGCATGTACAGAAATTATCATCAGGGAACTACCATGTGAATAGGGTCAGGCTTTAGGCTTGATGCGCTGGAAGACAGAATAGTCCGGGCATTCTTTATGAATAACTTATTTATCCTATAAGTAAATATTTATTGTTTTAGTTTTAGCTATGAACAAAAGTGTGTTTGAGAAGAAAACTGTATATGGATGTGAGTCACGTTGTTCTACATCTTACATATCTTTGGTTTTATTTTTTCTATATGTCATAGAGAGCGTCAGCATTTCTAAAGGTCACAATTTGGATTAACTCCCTCAATGGAATTTCAAATTTCAACTTTTTTTTAAAAGTTTGTGGAACATGTCAATTATATGATACATCATATTTCCAGCAGTTTGAATATTTAATTTGCTAGGGTTCTTTTTTTAATCACCCAGCGACTTTATTTTTGTGGTTGTCACTTTAACTGTTTAGAATATTAATAGGAAGGACATTTGTAAGAAAATGAGAATCTGCCTCCTTTACTGAAGAGTTAGGGGTAAAGGAAGGGGTGATCCATGTTCAAAACTCAGGTGTGCAGCCAGTTCCCATGTTTAGCTATATCTGACTATCTTCACTAAACGTCTGTAGAAGAATGTTGCAGGAGAGAAATAAACCCCCTGCTCTGGAGTTCACCAGGTATATCTCTACTCAACATTCAATGATGGGGAAATTCCTCCTCTGCATTTGAAATGTAATTTTATAGTGTCCTTGTTTTAATGGCTATAAACATAGAATGTGAGAGTTTCTTGCCTTTTTGCACCACACAGAGTGAGTGATGGCAGCAGAGATTGTCAATGCGGGATCACTGGGAATCTGGCAGACAACACCTTGCTTCTAAAATCCTTGTGTTGCCAGCACAGGGGCCCGAGGACAGCAACAGTGGGGTTCGTTGCCTGGAGTGCTTCGCGTCAATAAACATACCGGGGTGGAGAAACAATCAACGTTTATGTGAGATCTCAAAGTGGTGCAAGGAGACAGGCAAGTCTCAAATCAAGCACATCAGCAAAAACAGTTTCTCTCTTCTTTATACATTTTACAACTAAGCCCCCCCTCTCTCCCCCTCTCTACCACACCCCCCCTCTACCGATTGCATGTTTATACATTTAAGCAATTAAATCATTCTAGGGCTATAAATCTAGCTTGTTAGTAACTTCTCTCTAAACTGTTATTTGGTTCTGTTTACCCTTAGTTTATTACCCCTTCCCCAGCTAGAAACATGCAAACCTCATCATTATTGTTTGGTACCTGGTATGAGCAAGGTCGTAATTGCTAATTGGCTGTTTACACATTCCAATTCCTGTCCTTGGTTTTTGAGGTCGATCAGAGTTAAACATGGAAGGACAGAGTTTAAACATGGAAGAATTTTAGCTCAGGCAGGCCTAGTGACCCCAACACTTGTATCCCTTTCATCTGGGCTGCAAACACTCTTGCATGCTGGAAAAAATCCACAAGGAGCCTTTGTATCACCCATAATAGCTTGTTCTTCTCCTTTTAATAAAAGTAACTGTGTGTGGTGGTGTACTGCAAACATGCCTGTGAGTGTTTTGATTTGTGTGCGGGGGCTCTTCTGTAATTTCTTTTCCATACTAATCCCTTTTTTCTTATTTTTAAATTAAATATAAATAAAATAAAAGGTCACTTTCATATGTTAAATCCACCCAGGGGTGTTCCTAGACCAGGAGACATACATATGTATATATTTCAGTGAGCTCACATGGATAAATCTTTACCTTTTCCTTGGACCTTTGACAAAGCCGTTTGGTTTGTGTTGTTGTCAGAGGAGTTGGGTTCAGTCCCAGCTTGGCTGCACAGTGTGTAACGCCCACATCAGTGCTCCATGGCCTGTCAACCCTCTCTCTGCTCCCCTCGCCTCCCAAACCTCCCCATCATGAGGTCCCTTCTCTTGTGCCTGAGTGTCCAGACCTTGCCCTGTGCAGCAGACTCCCATGCAGGAGCCAGAATGGCAGCGCAAATCCCAAAGATCCAGGCTTAGAAACCTGACTAAATTTGCAAGTGAGGATGTAACTGAGGCAGCCACATGGGGTTCTCCCATGGAGAGGGAGAAACAATGGAGCTCACAGCTGCTTTGCCATCTCTGTGCAGCAGCAAAATACTGTTACCCTGGAGCACCATGTAGGTTGGCCAGGGGGGCCTGTCCCCGCCTAGTTTTGACTCCAAGATATTTTTCCTGACTTGTTGTAGCTAAATTAGCCCCCATATACATATTGTATGTATAGTTGGGGTTATTTTTTCCAATGTGCATTACTTTACATTTATCCACATTAAATTTCATTTGCCATTTTGTTGCCCAATCACTTAGTTTTGTTAAGCTAAAGAGATTGAACTTTCTGAGTCTATCACTAGAAGTCATGTTTTCAAATCCTTTAATCATTCCTAAGGCTCTTCTATGAACCCTCTCCAACTGATCAACATTCTTCCTTAAGTGTGTACGCCAGACCTTGACACAGTATTCATGAAGTGGTCACATCTGGAGGTGTGAAATACAAAGGTAAAATAATCTCTCTATCCCTACTCAAGATTTTCCTCTTTATGCATTCGAAGTATGTATTAACCCTTTTAGCAATTTTCAACTGATTATCCATCCACCCACCCCCAAATCTTTGTTCAGAGTCACTACTCCCCAGGATGGAGTCCCTCTCCCTATAACTGTGGCCAACCTTCTTTGTTCCTAGATCCGTACATCTAGATATAGCTGTATGATTGTTTACTTCTTCTTAGCTTACCAAGTGATCCAAATCCCTCTATATGAGTGACCTGTCCCTTAATTTTTGTCACCTGCTAACTTTATAGGTGATGATTTTATGGTTTTTTTTCATATCCTTTATAAAAATGTTGATTAGTGCAGTGGCAAGAACCAGTTCCTGTGCGACTCCACTAGGTAGAACGTTGGTGATATTATTTCAGGTCATAGTTCAGCCAAGTCTGAACGGATCTTAATAGGCACATTAAAGCACCTTTCTTGCCTCAGGACTATTCTCCAGTCAAATGTCAAGTCTCTGCTGAAAACCATACAACTCTTTAGGAAAAAACGCTGGGAAAATATGATACAAATTTATAGGAAAGCTTAGTACAGACTCACAAATGTCCTTCTATATTCTCCCTTCATTTTCATTAAGATCTTATCTGGAGAGCTTTGCAGCACCAGGAAGAAGACAGCAAAGAGAAGGTAAAGAATCTTCATGGATGGAGTTTGGCTGCTAACTCAATGTAGCTGGAGAGAAGAGACTCCAAGATAGACAGGCGATGGAGAGTCTCTATTTATAGCCTATGGGGGATTGTGAAATGCTGATTTGTTGAAATCTTTTTTGAAGCATGTTACATTGACTAAGTTTGTGTTGCGAAATGATAATAATAATAATTATAATTTGTACAGCATCATAGACATTTCCGGAGAATTTCAAGGAAAAACAGTAGCCAAGTTCCTGCCTTGAGGAAGGTACAATATCAATATTTACAACTAGGAAACATCTAGTGCCTGATTGAAAGCTCTCTGAAAAAAGATGGAAAGCCTCCTATTAAATTGAAATGAGGGTCCCTTTGCAGAGAAGAATTTCAGAATACAGCTGTAGCTTGGAAACATTGGTAGTAGGATATGTGTATTTGTGTATTTGTTTTGTACACTATTTAATCAATATTTTACTCATATTTAGGGAAATTTCCTAATTTAATGCATCAAAACCCATTACAAAGAGGTTAAAATCCTTTTTAAAATGAGAAATAAAGTGAATAACATTATAAATACTGTGTGCCAGGAATCCACATTTTTTTTTCTGTTTATGTAAATTGAGGAATTTTACAGTAAGTGATGGGAGAAAACCACGAGTATTCCATATCTTTTCCCCCACATAACAAGTATCAGCATTAACGATAACTATCTAAAGTAGAGACATAAAATGTTGATGCATCAAACAGGGGGAATCCAGTGGCATTTGCAGGTGCCAAGCACCTCTCAGGATTTGTCCCATTCTTTCAGAACAGAGAGAATAAGAAGTGATTGGGCTTAAACTGCAGCCAGGAAAATATAAGAAAATTTCTAAGGATTCTATAGAGCTGTATGACATCTCAAAGATCCCTGGGGGATTCATTCTAACCAGGGTTCAGAGCCTACAAAATATAACCCCCCACAAAGATTCACAGACCCCCCCCCCTCCCATTCACCTTCTTCCTCTTCCCCTCCTTTTCCTCCCATTTGGAGGCACCAAATACAAAAAGTTGAGGGGTGTGGACAAAGTATGAGAATCCATGGGGAAGAGGACATCAATGGGGCAATGAGGAGCTGTGACAGGGAAGTGAGCTGTCCCTCTCATCTCCCAGGCATTGCCCTCTACTTCAACTGTCTCTCTGCTGTTGGAAGGTCTCCTTACCTGCCACTTTCTCCACAGAGAAAGGACAAGGGGCACTGGATGTTTCTCTGCAGAGGGGGGATACAAGGAGCAGTCATGTGACCAGGGCTGGCCACCTCTCTCCTCTTCATTCCCTGTTATGTTCTCACCATATACACAGATAAGTTATATAAAAAACAGCTATTCTCATGCAGGGAGGTTGCTGGCAGAGCCACAATTAGTAATTGCTTTTATTTTGTCCTATATGATTTATAGTTATTCTGTGGTTATGGTTACAAACTGTATGCTATTATTAGAGTTTTAAAGATGGCATTTGATTCTATGAATCTAGACAAACTTTGGGCAAAATTAAGAAGGACAGGTATCTGTCTAAGAGTTGTGAGCATTTTGGAGGCTTTCCAGCAGAGCAATATGGGTTGGGTAAAGGCAATGCAGAATGTTTCCCGGGAGCTTGGGGAGAACTCCAGGAATGCCTTCTAGAACCTCTTGTTATGAATTTATATAATAATGGTGTGATGGATGTTTTAAAGGAAGATAAGTTTTTCCCAATGCACATTCAGGGTAGATCTATCCCGGTATTGTTATATGCCAATGGCATGGCTGTTTTATCGCAAACTCTAACAGGCCTCTGCTGGCTGTTATCTGAATTTCCCTCTTATTTTAACTCTCAAGACGTGGTTCTCATTTATAATAAGACCAAATCAGGATTTCTGGGAAGAATCCTCCACAAATTGAGTGGAAGACAGAAGTGCACCCTGTAGAACAAGTCTCTGCTTTGACTTATTTAGCGATAACATTTCATGATTCAAGCAGTTGGTCCCCTTATCATAAAGCGTTAAAACAAAAGGCCCTTAGCTCTGCTCCAGGGGTGCTGTGTTTTACCTGCTCATATGGTAGGAGCAGAGATGCCTCAGTGCTAAGAATTCTTAATACTCAAAATAATATTGCAAATACCCTGTGGGTATGTCTACAGAGCAAAACAAACAAACAAAAATCCAAAAAACCCCAAAACCTGCAGCTGATAATTTATATCTCCAGATAGATATTAATTTTCTATCTAGTTTCTAAAATGTACATTATGCTGCCCCATCAAGTCCCAGCTTGATCTTCTGTTATGAATGTCTAAGTATAAAGCAAACAGTATGGAGGAAACTGATAAAAGGTGACGTTACTTCACAAGTGAGTGAGAGTTTGTGGTTAGCTCCGCTAGCAACTGTTGCTGTTACTCAATCTAACTCCTTTGTGAGCCACAGACACAGCATTTGCTATTAGGCATGTTTTAAGGACTTAGCCCTAGGTTCTGCAAAGGATTCTTGCTTGTGCCTGGATAAATATGACCTTATTAAAAATAAACTCCATATTTTCTGTGTCATCGTTACAGCTGACAAACTGTTGCCTGGAGGAAATTACAATCTTGGTTGAAATACTGGCTCCATGGAAATCAATGGGAATTTTGTCATTGACTTTCATGGGGCCAGGATTACAGCCTGAACATCTACACCAATTAAACATCCTGAGCCTGGCACAAAACTGAGTAAAGTGAATGGAAAGAGACTCACTGGCTGTAATGGGCTTTGGAGGAGGCCCCATCGCTCAGAAAGGAATTCAGGAAGCAATTCCCCCTCAGAAGTAACCTGGCACCAAACTCTGTGTGCATGTGTGTGTGTGCTTCTCTCTCTCTCTATCTGTATGACTTGTACACCTTTTTATACAGTATTAACTAATATTATTAATGTCTGTTTTTATTTTTCCTATTTTTATGCACTCGCCCCATTACAGAGATGTTTCAAATACTTGAAATAGAATATAATAACCTTCGTAATACTGAGGATACCGTGAGCCATGAATGTGTGTGTGTGTGTGGGGGGGCATCATGTGGTGTAGAAGAATTAAGTATTATCCTTTTAAACAGTGTGGATACCTATAGTGGCCTTCCATGTCTCCTACTGATGTACCCATCAAAATTGTTGGAGCAGAAGTCTCCATGGGAAGTCAGGCCTAGTATGTTTGTGCCCAGTCATAAACACGGTTCTTTGAAATGCAGCAGGGCCTGTGTGGTTTTCCCATAGCCTTAGTGTTGTATAGAGAGCAAGGGCACAACAGGTCCCTCTAAAATGACTTTGACAGTCTTTGCCATGACAACGCCGGGATCTGAACATGACTATAGTTGATGGAGCTTCCCGCAAGTCAGCAGAGCTGGCTCCAGCAGAGCTCAGTCTTCATGTAGGGTTGGGCCCTGTCCCTCCCCTTGAAGATCCACCAGTCTCTCTGTGGATTGGGAGGGCAGCAGCGCCCCTTGGCAGCCCGCTGAAGAGTGGAGATGGGGGCAGCCAAGAGGCCTAGAGAGAGAAGGGAGGGAGAGGTCATTGGGGCCCCTCTGAAAACACACCTGAGGTGTGAGGCAGGGGAGATTTGGGGTCTGGAGATTGGAAGTTAGAGGAACAAGAAGGAGGGGGTAGGATGAAGAGGAAAGGGACATGTGGTGGGATCAGGGGGGTCAGAGGTGCATGGTGTGGAAACTAGAGGGGATAGAGTTACGTGGGGGGGATCCAGGAAACTGGGACATGTGGGATGGGACTGGGGGGGATCATAGCCACACAGAAGGGATTAGGGTTTTTGGATCAACTGGCAGCAGACACATCAGGGTGTTGAGAATACTGCAGGCCGCATTCCCTGACATGAGCAATGATCAGGGCCCTTCTGAGGGCGGGAGCTGGGTACCATTGTGTGAGGTAGCTAGTAGTTTGTGCGAAGTGAGGATGTGAGTGCTGGGGATTTGAGTGGAGCCAAACTGAGCTGAGCCCTTGGTTGGGGGATACACTAGGGAGCTAGGGCTTTGATGTGTGTGTGGAGGGGGAGGGAGGGAGGATTTTTATGAAGAGGGAAATAGAGCCGGGCATTAGAATTGGGAGACCAGATACTGATTGGAGCTGTTTGCATGAGGACCGGTCTGTGCCAGTTTCCTAAAGAGAGGGATAGAAGATGGAGAAAGCGATGGGCCTAGTGTGTTTACTGGGAGGGAGGGAACTTCTTCTGAAAACATGGAAACCCCGCCCTTCCCCTGGGCTTAGTTATAACAGAGTGCCTGGCATAGGAGAGGAGATCAGGGTACATGTGAAGTTTCCAGGTGTGGTTACATAAAGCCTCTTTTAGAGGGAATAAGCCCCAGGTATTGAGGGGGGAAAGGGGCAGAGCTAGGATGTAGCCACTCTAGGAAGAGTGGTGCCCTCAGAGCTGTACAAATACCAGTGTGGAAGAGAAAGGGGAGGTCTGTGTGGTTGAGGTGCTGACTGTGAAGCAATGAACACTATGGAGATGGGCAGGCTGGACTGCACTGAGCAGAGGCTGCCGTAGAACGCAGAGGTCCCAGCACAAATGCTCCTTGGTGTTTTCCTTTAGTTTTTCATTATAATAATAGGACTGTAAATCTGGCTGCCATGTGTGGTGTATGGAAAACTGTTAAAAATACAAGCTACATTTCAAGTTTGTAAGGGGTATCCTGACCCCTGTTGCAGGCTATGGGGCTCTGAAGGACGTGTGCAATCTGTGTGGTTGTCAGTCTGTCTTCAAAGAACTAGCCTGGAGTAAGGTGGAGTGATTTCTGCCTCTCTGTTTTAGGGAGCAGTCTACTTTGTCTCTATCTGTTTTGGGTATTTTTGTGGTATTGTTCCTAATGCTAAGAAGTGTTACATTGCAACCTTCCAGGAAGATAATGTTGTTATAATTCTCTTTTCTGTTTGGATGCCATGAACATAATATCATGGCACAATGAGATGGGGGTTATAAATCATACAATCAAGTCGTGAGAGAACCATCTTCTCTTAAAAACAGAAAAAAAGAAAAAGAACAAAAAAAGGATTAGGAAGTAGTTGTAAGAAATAGATACTGATCTATCCATGTGAGCTCAGAGAAATAGAAAAAGCTGCATTGACCATGGTAGTCTTATCACTCATGTGTGGATTTAACATTCAATAGGGGTTATTTTTTTATTTTTTTATTTTATTTTGTTTTAATGTCCTTTTAATGGATTTCCAAGAAGAAGGACAGAAACACCACCCCCCTTTCCACCATGACACACATGCACTTGTTACCTTTGTGATTTCACAACAACTAGATTTTATTATAAATTGGGAAATCAATCTCATTCTGGGTGATCAAAGGCTCCTGTTTGGATTTCTCCAGATCAAAAGGTTCCTTGCAGCCTCAGTAATGGTGTTTCCAACCAAGTTTCATCAGAAAATTTTTAAGCATCTCTAATAAGCACCTATATCCCAGTATACCCCATTGCCATCCCTGCGGCTAGGAGCCAGACATGCCAGCCTCTTCCAGGAGCTTTTCAGAGCCAGGGAAGGCAGGGAGCCTGGCTTAGCCCCACTGTGCCACCGACTGGACTTTTAGCGGCCTGTCAACAGTGCTGACCGGAGCCATCAGGGTCCCTTTTCGACAGGGCGTTCCAGTCGAAAACCGGACACCTGGCAACCCTATAAAGAGGTGAGGTAAGAGTTGGTCCAGGGAACACTGCATTATGGGTAGAGAATCTGACCTAGCTATGCAGTACAAGCCCCTGACTTGGAGCCCAGCATTGAGAGTGGGACTGGGATCCCTGCTGGCCCCCAGGAAGGGACGTACATGCCCTTTGAAATAGTAGGTGACCCCAGCAGGTGGGCAGCAGACAGAACTGAGGACTAGCTGAAGAAGAGCCGCAAAGGGGGTGGAAGGCTTTCTCTTGCTGTTACGGACATTTTCAAACTTTAGTTTGGAGAACTGCAACCCCGGAATGGGTGGGCTAAAGACTATGACCCAGTCAGAGGGCTGAGTTACTTCACAGAGAAACCACCACGGCCCAGCAGAGACCTGGACCAGGGGAACTAGCTCAGCGAGGAGCTGCTCTGCCATGGATGGCCACAAGGGGTGGCTAGTGGCAAGTGCATTTGATTACAATACTAATAGAGCTTATGTTCTAATAAATTTGTTAGTCTCTAAGTTAGTGCCACAAGTACTCCTGTTCTTTTTGCAGATACAGACTAACATGGCTGCTACTCTGAATACTAATGAGACGAACCCTGAGAGCTGCTTAGCATCACCAGCCCCCATTGTCTTCGCCAGGCCTGACACAACAGTTTGTGTCTGTACTTATGACTGTTATTATTAAGGGGGAGTGAGTCAGAATAAAAAACAAAATGGGAAAGGTCACACCTTGCTCCTGGCAAAAGCTTTTAAATGTATCATATAACATTTGCAATAACCCATGTCAATTCATGGCACACGGGCTTGTCTGTGGTATCAACTTTATTTCTAATCTTTAAAAGGATATGAAACATCTTTGTAGTTGTTCAGATGCATAAAACAGGAAAAAAGCAAATAAACACAAAAATAGTACTAAAAATTATATAAAACAGATACACTCAGGTACACACACAACCCCTTCCTGCCAAGTCACGTTCTAGATCGAGCTGTTTGCTGGAATTCAGTCTGCACTAGTGACCTCTCCATGGCCTATAGGTGACATTGGGAGTCTTTTCACTGACTCAAAGGGCTTTGGACTAGGCCATAGATGTTTGCCAAGTGTAAAAATTCATAATGTAACTTTCTCAAGGCAAGGACTTGTTAATTTCATTTCTCTAACACACTCTGGTGCTCTATAGATCATATTCAATATTATAAATTGCAGCAGATAGATTTTAGATATCACTTGGATCAAAACAAAATGTTTACAACTCAGTATATGACAATCCCCAGTGCCCTGAATACATTAACTCTCTGTCTCCTCTCCTTCTTGGTGTGTCTTCTCTCTAGCGACAGTGAGGACCTGAATGAGCCTCTGCCATGAAGATACTTTACCTTCTCTTTCCTGTTCTCTTCTTGGTGCTCCAGAGTGACTGAGGTAAGATGTAAATATAAACAATATAGAGGGATATGGATAAGCCCAGTATATGGTTGTCTAATACTTCCCAAGTGTGGCTATCTGCACCACCTATAAAATCTGCATAATTTTAACAAAGGTAACAAAGCATTTGATTTATACTAAGAAGGGGATACAGTCAAAGCCAATATGAAGTAAAAATCTGTAAAAGATGAATTCAGGAAACACCACTTTTGACTGGTAAAGAGACAGCTTAATATTATTGTTATTAATAGTATTTGTAAAATATGATGCAATCTTACTATCTTACTAATAAAACAGAGAGATTACTCAACTACTGGTACAGAGCCTTGAAGATCAGTTTGTCTTCCTACTGTGTAATGAGCCCAATGGAGGCGTGTTCTGCATCAGAGCAATAAAGAGAGCCAGAGGCAATTTAGAGGCCAGATTTGTTTTATCTAAATCATTTGGCGGGAAAGTAGAAATCAGTTAGTTGGAGAATAAACACAAGTAAATCAAAGTTAGTTATTTTAGCAGGAACAACTACTTAGGCTTACATCGTAAACTACTGTAAATGATTATCTAGTGAATATTAACTACTATTATCTTAATTATATTCACTTTATAGGTAACAATTTACATTTATGAAATAAGTAGAATTTTGAGCTAGAAAACACAATGCACTAGCACATAAACCCCACCGGTATATATTCTCTTTTCAGTTTCACAATTTTCACTGCTCTAGGCCCAGAGTTTGGAGGAGAAATTCTTAGAATGTTCAGTTATATCTTGATAAACCATCTCGTGTAAACTTGGTTACTGTTTTGAGTTCCAGTTTCAGTAAAGGCAGGTGTTTCTTGGTGCTCTGTGGTGGCTTCTTGACTGAACAATTCTCCCTCCATTCCTTTCTGGTTTACAGTGACTGCTCTCTGACATAAGAACACAAGAACGGCCATACTGGGTCAGACCAAATGTCTATCTAGCCCAGTATCCTGTCTTCCGACAGTGACCAGGTGCCCCAGAAAGAATGAACAGTACAGGTAATCATCAAGTTATCCATCCCCTGTTGCCCATTCCCAGCTTCTGGCAAACAGAGGCTAGGGACACCATCCCTGCCCATCCTGGCTAATAGCCATTGATGGACCTATCCTCCATGAATTTATCTAGTTCTTTTTTGAATCCTGTTATAATCTTGGCCTTCACAACATCCTTTGGCAAGGAGTTCCACAGGTTGACTGTGCATTGTGTGAAAAAATACTTCCTTTTGTTTCTTTTAAACCAGCTGCCTATTCATTTCATTTGGTGACCCCTAGTTCTTGTTTTATGAGAATGAGTAAATAACCATTTCTTATTTACTTTATCCACACCAGTCATGATTTTATAGACCTCTATCATATCCCCCCTTAGTCATTTATTTTCCAAGATGAAAAGTCCCAATCTTATTAATCTTTCCTCATATGGAAGCTGTTCCATATTCCTAATAATTTTTCTTGCCCTTTTCTGAACCTTTTCCAATTCCCATATATCTTTTTTTGAGATGGGGCAACCACATCTGTACACAGTATTCAAGATGTGGGTGTACCATGGATTTATATACGGGCAATATATTTTCTGTCTTAATATCTATCCCTTTCTTAATTATTCCCAACATTCTGTTAGCTTTTTTGACTGCCACTGCACATTGAGTGGATGTTTTCAGAGAACTATCCACAATGACTCCAAGATCTCTTTCTTAAGTGGTAATTTAGACCCCATCGTTTTATGTGTATAGTTGAGATTATATTTTCCAATGTGCATTACTTTGCATTTATCAACATTGAATTTCATAGGCCATTTTGTTGCCCAGTCACCCAGTTTTAAGAGATCCTTTTGCAGCTCTTCACAGTCTGCCTGGGACTTAACTATCTTGAGTAGTTTTGTATCATCTGCAAATTTTGCCACCTCACTGTTTAACCCTTTTTCCAGATAATTTATAAATACGTTGAATAGGACTGGTAGCAGTACAGATCCCTGGGGGACACCACTATTTACCTCTCTCCATTCTGAAAACTGACCATTTATTCCTACCCTTTGTTTCCTATCTTTTAACCATTTACCAATCCATGAGAGGACCTTCCCTCTTATGCCATGACTGCTTACTTTGCTTTGGAAGGGACCTTGTCGAAGGCTTTCTGATTATCTAAATACACTATATCCACTGGATCCCCTTTATCCACGTGCTTGTTGACCCCCACCAAGAATTCTAATAGATTGGTGAGGCATGATTTCCCTCTACAAAAAATATGTTGACTAGTCCCCAACAAATTATGTTTATCTATATATCTGACAATATTGTTCTTTATTATAGTTTCAACCAGTTTGCCTGGTACTGAAATCAGGTTTACAGGCCTGTAATTGCCAGGATCACCTCTGGAGTCCTTTTTAAAAATTAGCTATCCTCCAGTCATTTAGTACAGAAGCTGATTTAAATGATAGGTTACAGACTATAGTTAGTAGTCAGCTGTTTCTGCTCCTGCGTCCTTGGCCTGCTTGCAGCAGCATGCTAGCTGCTGCCTTCTCTTCCCCATTTTTTCTCCCTCCCCCTCTCCCCTACCTCTGCAAAAACATCCCAGGTTTGAGTTCACCCCTGTTAAACCACTTTGGAGTTCTGGGAGGTCTCCAGACTCACCCGCAGAGCTGCTGTTTAGGGTTCCTGTTTTTATTTTATTTTTAAATCTACATGTCATGAGGCAGCTTCTGAGCCACAAACGTGTGCTGTTCCCATTGCTCTTTTGACCCAACAGCCTCCAGTACAGGTGGGGCATTACAATTACATTAATTATTACCAACATTTTTATTACTGAGCCAAGCAAATAAGTCAAATGACGATGTTGCTTCATGATGAGCTTTGCAACACACAATCATCAAGGAATGTGAAATCAAAGGGGAAAAGGAGAGCTGGCAATTTCGCAAAGAGACAGTATTAAAAGCACATCTGCAATCTATTCTGATGTGAAAGACAGATAGGAAAAATAGTAAGAGGCCAATATGGCTCCATCAGGATCTCTTTCGTGACCTGAAAATCAAAAAGGAATCCTACAAAAAGTGGAAACATGGACAAAGGGCTAAGGAGGTGTATGACAGAAAAGCACAAGCATAGAGGGACAAAATCAGAAAGGCTAAGGCACAAAATGAGTTACACCTCATAAAGGACATAAAAGGCAATAAGAAGAACTTCTTTAAAGATATTAGGACATGAGAAAGACTAAGAAAAGTGTGAGTCATGTATTTAGTGAGGAAGGAGAGCAAATAACTAATAACTAGGGTTCCGTGTCTGTCATAGAGGTTGCGGAAGTTGCGGATTCCTTGAATTCCTGTGACCTTCATGACTTCTGCAGTGGCCAGTGTTGCTGAACCCAGAGCACTCCGGGGCCAGCTGCCTGGCCGCTGCTCTGGTGGTCCCCGGCAGCTGGCCCTGGGGATCGCCTGAGCAGCGGCTGATGCATCTGACTCCGGGGACTGCTTGAGCAGCCGTCCCAGGGATTGTCAAAGCAGTGGCTGGCCCCCCGGAGTCCTCCCCCCAGTTTTCCCCCCAAAATTCAATCAGGGGTATTTATGTTATAAGTCATGGACAGGTCCTTGGCTGTGATATTTTGTTTCTTGCCCGTGACATGTCCATGATCTTTACTAACAATACCTGTGACTAAGTCATAGCCCTACTGAGAATGTCAAGAAGACAGAAGTGTTTAATGTCTATTTTGCTTCAGTCTTCACTAAGAAGGTTGATGGTGACCAGATACTCAACACAATTAATATTAACAGAAAGGGGGGAAGAATGCAAGCCTAAATAGGGAAAGATGAGGCAAAGGAAGGTTTAGATAAGTTAGATATATTCATATTAGCAGGGCCTGACAAAATTCATTCTTGAGTACTTAAGGGTCCAGCGGAAACAATCTTGGAACAATTAGCTGTTATATTTGAGAACTCCAGGTGGACGGCTGAGGTCCCAGATGACTGGAGAAGAGCAAACAGACTACCTATATTTCAAAAGGGAAACAAGGCAGACCTGAGGAATTATAGACCAGGCAGACTAACTTCAATAGATACCCGAACAAATGATTAAACAAACAGTTTGCAGGAATCAAGAGGAAAATAGGCTTATAAGGAATAGCCAAGTACAAGAACCAAGCTCATTTCCTTCTCTGATAGGGGTTACAGGCATAACGGATTATGGGAAGCAGTAGACATGAACTATCTCAATTTCAGTAAGGCTTTTGACGATCTGGCAAAAGATTCTCATGAGCAAACTAGGGAAATGTGGTCTAGATGAAATTACTATAAGGTGGGTGCACAGCTGGTTGGAAGACCATACTCAAAGAATACATTTGCTGTCAATTCGCAGGGTGTATTTAGTGGGGTCCCCCACAGGGGTCAGTCCTGAGTCAGGTACTATTCAGTATTTTCTTTATTGACTTGGATAATGGTGTGGAGAGTATGCTTATAAACTTTGCAGATGACACCAAGCTGGGAGGGGTTGCAAGCACTTTGTAGGATGGGATTAGAATATACAAGGCCCTTGCTAAAATGAAGAATTGCTCTGAATTCAACATGATAGAAATCAATAATGTCTAATGCAAAGTACTTCACTTAGGAAGGCAAAATCAAATGCACAACTGCAAAATGAGGAATATCTGGGTAGGTGGTTGTACTGCTGAAAAAGATCTGGGGGTTATAGTGGATCACAATTTGAATATGAGTCAACAATGTGATGAAGATGCAAAAAGGTTAATATCACTCTGTGATGTATTAACATAAGTACTGTATATAAGACATAGAAGGTAATTGTCCTCTACTCAGCACTGGTGAGGCGTCTGCTGGAGTGCTGTACCCAGTTCTGTGTTTCATACTTAAGAAAGATGTGGAAAAATTGGAGAGAGTCCAGAGGAGAGCAACAAAAAAGATCAAAGGTTTAGAAAACCTGACCTCTGAGGAAAAGTGACGATAACTGAGCATGTTTAGACTTTTGGAAAGAAGACTGAGGGGGAACCTGATAACAGTCTTCAAATATATAAATGGCTGTTATAAAGAGGATGGTGATCAACTGTTTTCTAGGTCCACTGAAGGTAGGACAAGGAGTAATGGGCTTAATTTTCAGCAAGGGGGATTTAGGTTAGATATTAGGAAAACTTTCTAACTAAAATGGTAATTAAACTCTGTAATGGGCTTCCAAGGAAGGTTGTGGAATCCCCATCATTAGAGGTTTTTAAGAACAGGTTGGACGAACACCTGTCGGGTATGGTTTACTTGGTCCTGCCTCAGTGCAGGGGGCTGGACTTGATCACTCTTTGAAGTCATTTTCAGTCCTACATTTCTATGATTCTAACAGATTTTACATAGACAATCTCTCCTGACTTCAAAATTGACCTTTATGCAGCTGATAGAAGTGCTGACAAAGAAACAGCCACATGGTGAAGGACACAGAGTCATATCAAGTTGGCCAAGGAACACAACACAGGGAGGGCATGAGAAGTGTCCTGCAGAAGTAAGTTGTTGACTAGAGCTAAACCAATAAATGTTCGTTATATGTCCCAAGACATTTTGCAGAAACCACCATAGCCTAACGTGTCTTATGCAAACTGGGTTGGCAGAAGATGTTTTGCACAAAGACCATGGAATTTTTCCAAAGACAAATTTGCAACAATTCCAACATTCAAACTGTGGTTGGACATTTCAAATCTTCACTAGAACTGTGGCCCATTTTCTGATTGAGGTCCCTTTCAGCCATGCATTTATATGATTCTAAAAGACTTTATATATAAAGCATCTCTCCTGACTTCAAAACTGACCTCTCTGCGACAGAAACAGCCACATGGTGAAGGACACAGAGTCATATCAAGTTGGCCAAGGAACACAACACAGGGAGGGCAATGGGAAGTGGCCTGCAGAAGTAAGTTGCTGACCGGAGCTAAACCATTAAATGTTTGTTATATGTCCCAAGATATTTTGTACAAACCACTGTGGCCTGATGAAATACATCCTAGAATACTCAAGGAGCTAATAGAGGAAGTATCTGAGCCTCTAGCTATTATCTTTGGAAAATCATGGGAGACGGGAGTGATTCCAGAAGCCTGGAAAAGGACAAATATAGTGCCCATCTATAAAAAGGGAAATAAAAACAACCCAGGAAACTACAGACCAGTGAGTTTCACTTCTGTGCCACGGAAGATAATGGAGCAAGTAATTAAGGAAATCATCTGCAAACACTTGGAAGGTGGTAAGGTGATAGGGAATAGCCAGCATGGATTTGTAAAGAACAAATTGTGTCAAACCAATCTGATAGCTTTCTTTGATAGGATAACGAGTCTTGTGGATAAGGGAGAAGCTGTGGATGTGGTATACCTAGACTGTTTGATATGATCTCGCATGATATTCTTATGCGATAAACTAGGCAAATACAATTTAGATGGGGCTACTATAAGGTGGGTGCATAACTGGCTGGATAACCATACTCAGAGAGTTGTTATTAATGGTTCCCAATCCTGCTGGAAAGGCATAACAAGTGGGGTTCCGCAGGGGTCTGTTTTGGGATCGGCTCTGTTCAATATCTTCATTAATGACTTAGATATTGGCATAGAAAGTACGCTTATTAAGTTTGCAGATGATACCAAACTGGGAGGGATTGCAACTGCTTTGGAGGACAGGGTCATAATTCAAAATGATCTGGACAAATTAGAGAAATGGTCTGAGGTAAACAGGATGACGTTTAACAAAGACAAATGCAAAGTGCTCCACTTAGGAAGGAAAAATCAGTTTCACACAAACAGAATGGTAAGAGACTGTCTAGGAAGGAATATGGCAGAAAGGGATCTAGGGGTTATAGTGGACCACAAGCTAAATATGAGTCAACAGTGTAATGCTGTTGCAAAAAAAGCAAACATGATTCTGGGATGTATTAACAGGTGTGTTGTGAGCAAGACACGAGAAGTCATTCTTCCGCTCTACTCTGCGCTGGTTAGGCCTGAACTGGAGTATTGTGTCCAGTTCTGGGCACCGCACTTCAAGAAAGATGTGGAGAAATTGGAGAGGGTCCAGAGAAGAGCAACAAGAATGATTAAAGGCCTTGAGAACATGACCTATGAAGGAAGGCTGAAAGAATTGGGTTTGTTTAGTTTGGAAAAGAGAAGACTGAGAGGGGACATGATAGCAGTTTTCAGGTATCTAAAAGGGTGTCATAAGGAGGAGGGAGAAAACTTGTTCACCTTAGCCTCTAAGGATAGAAAAAGAAGCAATGGGCTTAAACTGCAGCAAGGGAGGTTTAGGTTGGACATTGGGAAAAAGTTCTTAATTGTCAGGGTGGTTAAGCACTGGAATAAATTGCCTAGGGAGGTTGTGGAATCTCCATCTCTGGAGATATTTAAGAGTAGGTTAGATAAATGTCTATCAGGGATGGTCTAGACAGTATTTGGTCTTGCCATGAGGGCAGGGGACTGGACTCGATGACCTCTCGAGGTCCCTTCCAGTCCTAGAATCTATGAATCTATGAATGTGTCTTATGCAGACTGGGATGGCACAAGATGTTTTTCACAAAGACCATGGAATTTTCCAGAAACAAATTTGCAAGAATTCTAAAGTCCAAATTGTGGTTGGACATTTCAAATCTTCCCTAGAATCATGGGTCACTTTCCGATTGGCCCCCAGCAGTTTTGCCAAGAAGAAACCAAGCCTTCAGAATCTGTATAAAACAGGCCATTATGGTCAGTCCCTGAAGCTAAAATATCTGGCTGAGAGAGACAGCGAGTGGGACAGTTATCACCTGGCTACTGAGAGCCCCCATGTCTGGCAACTGCTAAAGTCACTTCTAGGATAATCACCCTATTAATTATTCCTTTACAGTCCTATCTAGGAAGGTGTCTGTGAAATGCAGAAAGAGAAGAAGCACACAGCTATCATAACCCCTCAGGTCAATGAACTACCTGAATGAACTTTCGGCTATCTTGAGAAACCACTCAGGGCTCCAGTGAAGCTCCATTGGAGAACACGTCTTCATGCCAGTTTTAATGGATAAGTAGCAATAATACATGTGTTTTATTTATCCAAATGAAAATGTGGTAATATTAATGCTACCTGAGTTAAATCCATTTCGAGGATAATTCCAGTAATCCAAAATCACTTTATCCAGACATACTAGTTATCCAAATGAACAGTGTGTGTCCCCTGTGGGGCTGTGTTAGTTAATCACCTGCTAATTAACTAACATTATGGCTGTGGGAACTTTGATTTGGGAAGATTTCTGGAGCTAGGGATGAGGACAGCAAGAAATGGGGGGAAGAATGAGGAAGAAGGTAGGGGAGGAGAGAAAACATGGAGCAGGGAAGAGAGCAAACAGGCAAGAAAGACAAAAATGAAGGGGTGAAGATTAAGACTGAAAGAAGTGTTCAGGGAGAGAAAGGAGAGGGGGACAGGGCAGGAGGGAGGGGGACGAAGGGAGGCGGAGAGGAGAGAGAAGGAAAGAAAATGGGAAGGAAAGAAGGAGGGAGGAGCCACAGGAGACGGGTGTCTGCTTGGAGCTGCTTGATTACTTCTTAGCACTGACAACCCTGGGGTGCACAAGCACCAGTACAAATACTGAGGGGTAGGGCTGGTTCCCTCCGTTAGTGCCAGGAAGTGCTCATGTAGCTTCTGCAGCTATTCCCCTCCTCCCTCCCTCTCTCCCTCTTCTTTCCTTCCACAATTATCTCCACCATCCTCTCAGCCTTCCTTTGGGCTTTGTCCATGCAGGACATCACTGCAGAATGCAGAAGAGAAGAGCAGTTTAGTCCTTCCCCCTCCTGCCCTGCCTCTAGCTTCTGGCACTAAATTCTCTAGCACTCCCTTTCTCCAAACACCTAGTTATGTGAAAGTTTTGCATGTCCCCCAGGCCAACCGGATAAACGGGAGTGTGCTGTAATAGGATGTGTCATATATACATGTATTTCACTAACCAACTGAATCTTCGTTGTCTAGAAATTAGGGTTTGCAGTGCTGTTGTATCTCTGTTGGTCCCAGCATATTAAAGAGATAAAGTGGGTGAGGTGATATATTTTATTGGACCAAATTGTGCTGGTGAAAGAGACTGGCTTTGAACTTACTAAGAGCTCTGACTAAGACTGAAAGTGTTAAAATCTCTTTTGTTTCTGAAATACGTAAAAAACCTCCTTGTTGTCCTGGGCCCTGCCATTATGGAGTCTTCTCTGATTTCTTTAGCTTCACTTATATTTCTGCAAGTCACTGCTTCTAGTTTCTATGCATTGCTATCTACTTCCGCTGTTCCCCACATTTTTATTTTTTTTTCTAATTGTTGCCTACACTTTCTGTGCAGACTGGTACCAGGGAGACAAACACACTGCACTCTCTTCTGGGGAATCTGCTGCATCACAAGCACAGTCTGCTTCACTTTAGTGGCAATAACACAAAGAGAATCATTGCAAAACTACAGCCTCTGCCTACAGTTAAGGCTGTGATAAGATAGAAGATAAAAGATTGTAGGGTCCAGGCACGAGGTAATGGCAACCCAAAGAGGGAAGCCCGGGGTGCCAGGCCTAATCCAGAAGGCTACCCCATTGTTGAACTGTTTCCATATACCCTGAAAGGATGGAATTAATTGTGAGACCTAGCTGGAGGGTGGAGTCTCTGAAGGGACAGATCGCTGCAGAGCCAGAGTGGCCATAAAATGGGGCGCACCTGGAAAGAAAACAGCCTGCCGCGTCCCCTGACCATGAGGTGGTGGTGGGGTGAGTGTTTCCCTTTACAGTCCTCCACATCTAAAGGGCAGATTTAAATAATAACTCCCTAATCTGTGTGAAATTTCTGAGGCTTGTTCCAATGGCCGAGGTTAGTTTCAGGGAGTCTTTGGGGTGGCGTTGGATAAGGTTTTTGGTAGATCACTCAGGGTTCATTCTTCATCTTAGTTCTTAAGATCAGCCCTCCTGCCTTTCCCTGCTCCCCTTTCCAGAGAGATTCCCAGCAGGTCCTACGAACTCCGTTTGGACTGAGAAGAGCAGGTCCTTCATACCCAGCAGGTTTTCTTAGGAGCCTACACTTCCCAGGATTGCTGGACTACAAGTCCCAGAATTCAGGGGTGCATTCACCTGGATTCACCCTAAAGAGGGGCCAAGTATTTAAACAGTAAAAGGCAACAGTGTGTAAAGCTGAAAGGCTTTTTTTGTGTAATTGCCACTGAAGGTGTTATTATCGATAACACCAATAACTAGCTGTTCAGGTAACTGTCCCAAAAAGAGGTTTTCCTGATTGTTGACATGACTGTCATCTAACACTTTCATGCCCACTCTCTCTACAGGGTACTAAGCTTTGTCAGTCATTAGAGCCTCTGGATGGCCCAAAGGGACCCCCGGTGTAGCTATCACCCGTTTCATAAAAAGGGATGCCGAAATATTGTGCATTCTATAATTCTGGTTGGGATTCCCACTCCGGTTGCTAGAAGGCAGCAGGAGGAGATCTTAGAGAATTCACATGGCCCTCTTCTATATGGGTCAAACCATCCCAGAACTGATTGGTCAACCCCACTCTTGGGGTGGTGCTATGCACCTGAATCCCACTCTGACTGACAAAGTGAAATAGGAGGGCTCCGATGCCATCTCTTGATTCTGGTTACATATCAATCCCTGCCTCGGAACTTGCCTAATTCATCAAACTCGTGGGGCAGACCTATGGGTCATCAAACAGGCCAGAGACAGGCAAAGAATCCAGGTCTCCTATGTCCCAGGCCAGTGCTCTTGCCATGAGAATGTACTGCCTTCCCTGTTCATACATTAACACCCTCTAGCACAATGCCTTTTCCCAGTAAAGACAAGTACCTCAAGGACTGGTCCCTGCAGAGGTGATGGTAAGTGCTGCGAGGGAGAGCTGGGCACGGGGAGGGAGACAGGGCACCGAAGAAAGGAGCTGGTGTGTAGAGATAAGCTGGAGGTTACAATCATTTGCTGCTGCACAGGGATGGCACAGGAATTGTGTAGCTTCATTGTTTCTCCCTCTCCATGGCAGGATCTAATGTGGCTGCCTTTGTTACACCCAGACTTGCAAATGTATTCCGGATTCTATAAGGCTGGGTCTTTGGGATTTGTGCTGCCATTCCGATTCCTGCATAGGAGCCTGCTGCACATGGCCATGTCTGGGAAGCTCAGGCACAAGAGAAGGGGACCTCGTGGGGGAGGTTTTGGACGTGAGCAAAGCCGAGAGACGGTCGACATGTAATGGAACGCTGAAGTGGGTCTTACACATCATGCAGCCAACCTGTGACTGAAACCAACTCCTCTGACAACAGCACCAGCCACACAGATATGTTCAAGGTGGTAGGAATTGGTAAAAGATTTATCCCAGTGAGCTGACTGAGACATACAAGGGTGTGTCCCCTTGTCTAGGAACAGACTTGGGTGCATTTAACACATGACAGTGACCTTTTATTTTAATGATATTTAATGTAAAAGAAAAGAAGAAAGGGATTTTGATGGAAAAGAAATAGAAAAACAGTCCCCGTGTGCAAATCAAAACACTCCCACATATGTTTGCAATTCACCTCCACAATCAATTATTTTTATTAAAAGAAGAAGAACAAACTATTATGGAACAGAGGGTCCTGTGGCACCTTTGAGACTAACAGAAGTACTGGGAGCATAAGCTTTCGTGGGTAAGAACCTCACTTCTTCAGATGCAAGTAATGGAAATCTCCAGAGGCAGGTATATATAAGTGTGGAGATAATGAGGTTAGTTCAATCAGGGAGGGTGAGGTGCTCTGCTAGCAGTTGAGGTGTGAACACCAAGGGAGGAGAAACTGTTTCTGTAGTTTGATAGCCATTCACAGTCTTTGTTTAATCCTGATCTGATGGTGTCAAATTTGCAAATGAACTGGAGCTCAGCAGTTTCTCTTTGGAGTCTGGTCCTGAAGTTTTTTTGCTGTAAGATGGCTACCTTTACATCTGCTATTGTGTGGCCAGGGAGGTTGAAGTGTTCTCCTACAGGTTTTTGTATATTGCCATTCCTGATATCTGACTTGTGTCCATTTATCCTCTTGCGTAGTGACTGTCCAGTTTGGCCAATGTACATAGCAGAGGGGCATTGCTGGCATATGATGGCATATGATGGCATATATAACATTGGTGGACATGCAGGTGAATGAGCCGGTGATGTTGTAGCTGATCTGGTTAGGTCCAGTGATGGTGTTGCTGGTGTAGATATGTGGGCAGAGTTGGCATCGAGGTTTGTTGCATGGGTTGGTTCCTGAGTTAGAGTTGTTATGGTGCGGTGCGTGGTTGCTGGTGAGAATATGCTTAAGGTTGGCAGGTTGTCTGTGGGCGAGGACTGGCCTGCCTCCCAAGGTCTGTGAAAGTGAGGGATCATTGTCCAGGATGGGTTGTAGATCACTGATGATGCGTTGGAGAGGTTTAAGCTGAGGACTGTAGGTGATGGCCAGTGGAGTTCTGTTGGTTTCTCTTCTGGGCCTGTCTTGTAGCAGGAGGCTTCTGGGTACACGTCTGGCTCTGTTGATTTGTTTCTTTATTTCCTTGTGTGGGTATCGTAGTTTTGAGAATGCTTGGTGAAGATCTTGTAGGTGTTAGTCTCTGTCTGAGGGGTTGGAGCAGATGCGATTGTACCTCAGTGCTTGGCTGTAGACGATGGATCGTGTGGTGTGACCGGGGTGGAAGCTGGAGGCATGAAGGTAGGCGTAGTGGTCGGTGGGTTTTCGGTATAGGGTGGTGTTAATGTGGCCATCGCTTATTTGTACGGTGGTGTCCAGGAAGTGGACCTCCCGTGTAGATTGGTCCAGGCTGAGGTTGATGGTGGGGTGGAAGCTGTTGAAAGCATGGTGGAATTCTTTCAGAGTCTCCTTCCCATGGGTCCAGATGATGAAGATGTCATCAATATAGCGTAGGTAGAGAAGGGGCATGAGTGGACGAGAGCTGAGGAAGTGTGGTTCCAGGTCAGCCATAAAAATGTTGGCATATTGTGGGGCCATGCGGGTGCCCATAGCGGTGCCACTGGTCTGGAGGTATATATTGTCACCAAATTTGAAATAATTGTGCGTGAGGATAAAGTCACAGAGCTCAGCAATAAGTTGTGCTGTGTCATCATCAGGGATAGTGTTCCTGACAGCTTGTATTCCATCTGTATGTGGGATGTTTGTGTAGAGAGCCTCTACATCCATGGTGGCTAGGATGGTGTTTTCTGGGAGGTCACCAATGCATTGTAGTTTTCTCAGGAAATCTGTGGTGTCACGGAGATAGCTGGGAGTGCTGGTGGCGTAGGGTCTGAGTAGGGAGTCCACATATCCAGACAGTCCTTCAGTGAGAGTGCCAATGCCCGAGATGATGGGGTGTCCAGGATTTCCAGGTTTGTGGATCTTAGGTAGTAGATAGAATAACCCCGGTTGGGGCTCTAAGGGTATGTTGATTTGTTCCTGTGTTAGTGTAGGGAGTGTCCTGAGTAGATGGTGCAGTTTCTTAGTGTATTCCTCAGTGGGATCTGAGGAAAGCGGCCTGTAGAATTTGGTATTGGAGAGTTGTCTGGCAGCCTCCTTCTGGTAGTCAGACCTGTTCATGATGACAACAGCACCTGCTTTATCAGCCTCTTTGATGATAATGTCAGGGTGGTTTCTGAGGCTGTGGATGGCATTGTGTTCTGCACGACTTAGGTTATGAGGCAAGCGATGTTGTTTTTCCACAATTTCTGCCTGTGCACGTCGGCGGATCCTGCCACTAACACCCGTGAATGTATACAATTTGGGGGGTTATGCTTAGAAGTGTGTCCCGCCCCTTTTAGAGTGATTGGAAGCTGCGGTTATGGGATCTCTTGCTGTTAATTGCTTGTAAGTTCAGGATTCCACAAAGCAAAGGTCACTGTGTAAACAGAATATTTGTGTTTCTAATTTCCAGAGCTGTTATTTAATGATCTTGAAGGCTCAGAACACACGGCACAACCCTGTGACATGGGACAAAAGAAAATTTTATGCTGCCCTCATTCTCGACTATACGGGGTTCACATCTTAAAATGACCTCACAGCTGCTTTACCCTGAGTATCCACAGTGCTCAGTGCTACAGAGAATGCCCCTCTATTGCTAAATCACTCACCCAATAAGCATAGGCGTGCGCAGCACATTTCATTAGGGAGGGTGCACCCAGGGATTTTATTATTTTTTTTTTTTTAAAGGCAAACATCATAAAGGTTGGGGTGCAGGAGGGAGTGCGGGCTGTGGCAGGGGGTGCAGTGTGCAGGAAGAGGATCAGGGCAAGGGATTGGGGCAGAGGATGGGTGTGGGGTGTATGAGGCGGCTCAGGGAAGGGGGTTGGGGTGCAGGAGGGGTGCGGAGTGCAGCAGGGGGCTCAGGGCAGGGGGTTGAGGTGTGAGGTGCGGGCAGGGGGTTGGGGTGCGAGGTGCAGGCAGGGAGCTTAGGGCAGGGGGTAGGGATACAGGAGGGCTGCAGGGTGCGACAGGGGGCTCAGGGCGGGGAGTTGGAGTGCATGGGGTGCAGGGTGCAGCAGGGGGTTGGAGTGCATGGGGTGCAGGAGGGGTGCGAGGTGCAGGCAGGGGGCTTAGGGCAGGGAGTTGGGGTACAAGAGGGGTACAGGGTGCTGGAGGGGGCTCAGGGCAGGGAGTTGGGGGTGCAGGCAGGGGGGTCAAGGCAGGAAGTTGGGGTACAGGAGGGATGTGGCAGGAGGCTCAGGACAGGGAGTTGGGGTGCAGGAGGGGGCTCAGGACAGGTGGCTCAGGACATGGGGTGGAAGTGCAGGAGGGGTGTGAGGTGCAGGCAGGGGGCTCAGGGTAGGGAGTTGGGGTGCAGGGTGCAGGAGGGGTTCAGGCTTCAGCCTGGCGCCGCTTATCTGCAGTGGCGTGCTCACTGCCTGCCTGCCCTGGCCCCACTCCGGCTGCGCCACTCTCCACATCCCTGCACGGCCCCTGGGGTGGGCACATGGCTCCGCGCGCTGCCCTTGCCACGCATCCGGGTACTTCCCCCGAAGCTCTTATTGGCCGCGGTTCCCTGTTCCCAGCTAATGGGAGCTGCGGGGAGCGGTGCCCCATATTCTGGACCTTCGTGAGAGGAGGCTGGGTGAATCCTGCAGAGAGAAAAAGAGTCTTGATTTTCATTCACAGAACAGGGTAAACAAGAGCTGTGATTGCAGGATGACGGGCAGTTCCCATAAACTGAATTTCCAATTCACTGAGACAAGGCCAAGTCAGCCCAGTTATCTTCCTGTGCCCCCTTTCACTAGATATTTGACAATACATAAATGTCTGTAGTTCTCTGCCCTTTCAACGGCTGCCCCTAAGAGTTGAACACAGCGAGTTCATTCAGCAGATGTGCTGGCTCCCCAGCAGCACAGTTCAGAACCATAGCACTGAATATGGATGTCCTTCACAGCCCCATATCTGTACAGGATGGGAAACAGGCAGCTGCCTGAACCGCGCACTACTCATGGTAGCTGCTGAAGTGTTTTTGACTCTTTCTGATTCTTTACACTGGTGTTTCAGACAGTGTCATAAGTGCTGATTGGCTGAGCAGGGTAGAACGAGATCAGCACTGGGTTGGGTGGCTGGTACTTTTAGTAACAGGAGGGTTTGTACAAATCCCTTCCAGTCTGAAGGCCTGATTGTCTGTGAGACTCTGCACAGACATTACTGTGAAGACTCAGCACTTGGGAATACTTTCTCAATTAGCAAATGCCAGGTTTAGACATGCCACACAGGCCGGTCCTTTTGGATTCTAGCCCAAATGTCCTTTAGGATTTTTAGATTAAAATATTTAAATTAGATTTTAGCTGTGCTTTCCTTCAAGTATTCAGAATCTGATACAATGGGGTCCCAGTCCATTATTGGGGCCGCTAGTTGTTAAGTGTATACAATTTTTATTTATTATTATTAATAATGATAATAATAATAATTAATACATAACAATACTGGTTCATTCTCTTTTCTGCAGAACTATTCTAACCCCACACAATGGCATTTCCAGTAACGAAGCCAAACACACAAATATGACTGGGGGAGAGAATAGCTAAGAGAATTGGAAAATGGTCTGCCACATCATACATCTGGTTTCTAGTTCTAGACTGTGTATTCTTTCTTTGGTGCATAAGATACCACTTAATAACAAAGATTGTAAACTCCCTAAATAATCACCCTAATCAGCAGAAGATGTTAAATTCCAATTTCTGGTCTTCTGCTTTCCAACCCAGTTGAAAATCCGCTAGACCAAAGGCATTTTCATAGGATTAGGCCAGAGGAAGAGGACACCTCTGGTATGTGTCCCATATAGACATTCAGTTCTCTGTGGCATGGTGAAGCATACCAAGCAATGCATGCTCAGTGCGGATAGATTGACAGATTCCAGTGTCAGACCAGTGTGATCATCTACTCTGAGCTCCTGTCTAACCAAGGCTATAGATCTTCCCCAAAATAATTCAATTATGGAAAAAAAATCAAATAATGATGTACAAATTGCCAGTGATCCTTATTAAATTGTTCAAATGGTTAATTACTGCCACTGTTCAAAACGGTCACCTTGTTTCCCATCTGAATTTGTCTAGTTTTAACTTCCAGCCATTGGAACACATAATACCTTTGGCTATTAGATTGACGAGTCCACTGTAAAATATTTTTTCCTCAATTATGTACTTCTAAATTGTGATCAAGTCTTACTTTAATCTTCTCTTTATTTAGCTAAATCGATTGACCTCTTTGAGTCTATCACTAAGAGGCATGTTTTCTAATCCTTTAATCATTCTTGTGGCTCTTTCCTGAACCCTCTCGAATTGATCAACGTCCTTCTTGACTTGTGGACACAAGAATTGGACACAATATTCCAGTAAAAAGCAACAGAGGGTCCTGTGGCACCTTTGAGACTAACAGAAGTACTGGGAGCATAAGCTTTCATGGGTAAGAACCTCACTTCTTCAGATGCAAGTCATCTTGCATCTGAAGAATTGAGGTTCTTACCCACGAAAGCTTATGCTCCCAGTACTTCTGTTAGTCTCAAAGGTTCCACAGGACCCTCTGTTGCTTTTTACAGATTCAGACTAACACGGCTACCCCTCTGATACTTAATATTCCAGTAGTGGACCCAAGTGGAGGTCGCCAATACAGAGGTAAAATAACCTCCCTACTCCCTCTTTATGCAGCCAAAGAATGCATGATCCCTTTTGGCCACAGAATTGTACTGGTAGCACATGTTCAGCTGATAATCCACCCACAATTCCCAAATCTTTTACAGAGAAACTGCTTCCAAAGATAGAGTCTCTCATCCCGTAAGTACGGTTGATGTTCTTTGTTCCTCTAGATTTCCGTCTTTATGCAGCCAAGCTTTAAATTATCCCTTTTGGCCACAGAACATGTAGCACATGTTCATCTGATAATCCACCCACAACTCCCAAATCTTTTACAGAGTTACTGAGTTTCTCATCCTGTTGGTTGATGTTCTTTGTTCCTAGATTCCTACATTTATATTTCGCTGTATGAAAACACATATTCTTTCCTTTGCCCATCTTACCAAATGATGCAAATCCCTGTGTATCACTGAACTGTCCCATCATTCTTGTCACCTGCCAAATGTATAGGTAATGATTTAATGTTTTCTTTTCAAGTCCTGGATAAAAATGTTGAATATTGTAGCAGCAAGTCCCTATGGGACTACAGTAGGTAGAATGCTGGGGATATTATTACTGGTTGTAGTTCAATCAAATTGAATGGATTTTAATATGCACATCAACGGCACCCTTCTGACTCCAGAACAATTCTCAAACCAAATGTCAAGTATCTGCTGTTAACATGTAAGCCCTATAGCTCTTGCGGGTGGGGGGGAAAGTTGGAAAAAAATATGATAATTTTTATGAAACCATAGGATAGACTCACAAACATCCTTCCATACCCCCCCTTCATTCTATTAATTTCTAACCTGGAGAGCTTTGCAGCACCAGGAAGAAGACAGCAAAGAGAAGGTAAAGAATCTTCACGGCTGACGTTTAGCTGGGAACTCAATGTAACTGGAGAGAAGAGACTCCAAGATACACAGGAGATGAAGAGTCTCTATTTATGAGTTGCCGGGGATTGTGAAATGCTGATCTTTGAAATATTTTTTGAAGAATGTCACATTTATTAAGTTTGTGTTGCCATCTGTTAATAATAATGATGATGATTATTTGTACAGCACCATAAAAATTCCTGGAGAATTTCAGGGAAATACAGTTAACAATTCCTTGCCATAAGAGTGGCGATATGAACATTTACACCTAGCAAATATCAACTGTCTGGTCACAAACCTTTTGATATCCATGGAAAGCCTCCTATTAAATTAAAATAAAGGCCTTAATGCGGAGAGGAATTCAAGAACACAGCTGTACCTGGGAAGCATTGGCCAAAGGATGTGTGCATTTGTGTGTTTGTTTTGTACAATATTTCTCAATAGTTTACTTGTATTTTCCTAATTTCATGTATCAAAACCCATTACAAAATAGTAAAATTCCCTTTTAATAAGAAATAAAGTGAATAACATAATTACTCTGTGCCAGGAATGTCTGTTTTTTTTTATTTTATTTTATTTTAAACCAATCTAATCTGAAGAATTTTGCAGTTAGTGATGGGAGACAACCATACATTTTCTCTTTCTTTTCCTCCCCATAACAGGCATGAGGCTTCACAGGGTACTGTGGAATCTCCCTCCCAGTCATCTCCTTTCTCTTCCCCTCCACCATTTCCAGCCATTTGGGGGTAACAAATATAAGAAGTTGAGGAGAGCAGACCAAGAATGAGAATGCACGGGGAGGAGGTCATCAACAGAGCAATGAAGAGCTGTGATAGGCCAGTGAGTTGTCCCTCTCATCCTCTAGTCATTGCCCTCTATTTCAACTATGTCTCTGCGGATGGAGATGACAGTTCTCCTTATATGCCACTTTCTCTACAAAGACACACACACACACACACCATAGCTGTCTCTCCCCTTCCCCCGCACCTCATAGTCGACTTCCACAAGAGGCTTGAATTCCTTCCTTCCATATACTTTACAGACACTTTGTATTGTGGAGGACAGCTATGAGGTGAGGGAGAAGGGGAGAAATGGGGGGGAAGGGGAGAGACAACTATGGTGTGTGTGTGTGTATTTCTTAAGAAAATAAGAACAGCCACAGTGGATCAGAAAAATGGTCCATCTAGCCCAGTAACCTGTCTTCTGACAGTGGTCAATGCAAGGTGTTTCAGAGGGAATGAACATAATAGGTAATCATCAAATGATTCATCCCTTGTCGCTCATTCCCATCTTTTGGCAAATAGAGGCAAGGGCCACTTCAAAGCAGGGAGAAAGAAAGTGAGAGGTAGAGGCAGAGATGGGTTTTGGAGGTTTCTCTTGTGTTTTGAAGAATCACCAGACACCCACTTGGGTTTCCTTAACAAAATAATACACACTGACTTAAGTAAAGAAAATTTGGAAGTAGTTTATACCCCACATGTACACTTCTGATCCGGTTACCATCTATCTATGTTCTGAGCAGCTCTCAACACAGTTCGATTTCCACACAGAGGCAGATCCTGACGCAGCAATATTTAATTAAACTGGCAGATAACCAGCATCACATGGGTTATATGGGACATTCTCATCTAATGAGGAATAATATAATTATAATATATGAATAAGACATTATTAGCATCTTCCCTCAAGGAAGATCCAAGCTCTTTCCATACCTGAATTAACTGTAATTTGACTCTGTAATTATCAAATGAAAATGACAAGCATGTAACACATCAGAAATGAACGCTCATTACAGACCCTCTGAGGTTCACAAACCCTTCCCTGCATCCAGCCTGTGACCATCCACAAAGAAGATGATGCCTCTCCATAGCACAAATATTCACTGCTAGGCAGCCTGCAATGACTATTTGTCATGTGTTATTTATCTCCTTTTATTGGACATTTAAATTTGGTAATTACAGCGCTGTTCCTACCAACCAGTCACTGGCTCATTTCACCAGGCAGTAACAGTACAGGTTCATGCAATAAGATGCTGGGACATGGATGAATATGAATTTGGTGGCTAACATCACCCACTCTGCTTGGGACAGGGTAAGATTTGTCAGAATTGATCCCAGAGCTCCAATGGCAGCACAGGAAGCACACAGTGCACAGTGACTAGACACACGGCCAGATTCTGCCACCTTCCCTGACAGGGAGTAGTTCTGGCTTCTTTCTGGTGACACTTGAACCAGCCAATACTTGAGCCATGAAGAGCCTTTACCTTATGTTCGTTGTCCTCTTCTTGGTGCAGCAAATAAATATTGTATAAATCTGCACTATTTTGAAAGTTGGGTTTCAAATTGGGAACCTATAGATTGTGAGCGTATCCTTTTGCAACATGCCTACAGATGCCAAGAAGCCTAAATGTCCTTTGGATGCACCTCTGCATTTTCAGAACAGACAACCCGTTTATACTGGTTTGATAAAGAGGTATAACTGATACTGAACCCATCTTCCAACCTGAAATTGAACTGAAGAACAGGAAGACTTTATGGTGTCTTCTCCGATTTATAAGAAAGGAAAACGATGGAAAGGAGAGAGTGCAAGAGCTTTCTTGCAGCTTTGGAGGAGGCAGACTGGAAATAAGTTATGCCTGTAGATATGTAGAAGGTCTCATAAAATAGAACAGACATTTCAAAGGTTCTGGGAGTTTTTTTAAGAAAGGAGATCATGCAAGGGCATTTAAATCCAAAGAAGCTTTAGAATAGGGATATCAGCAAACCTTTGCCGATGAAATATTTATTGTGCTGGGGGGTTTATTATGCAGGCAGCGACCTCTGTAAACATTAAAAGATTATGGAGAAGAGGAAGTTGTAGGGTCCTTTTACCCTGAAGAATTACTAAGAGAAAACCCTAAGCATGACCACGTTTACAGAATAGAAAAGATTCTAGCAAAGAAAGGACAGGGGAGAAACACATATTTTCTGTTGATATGGAGAGGGTGACCTGAAAAATGTAACAATCGGATTGAAGCATCTAAAATTAAATACTTCTGATGAGGGGGGAAACGACTGAAGGGGGCTTTTATATTACCATATCTAGCAGCACATCTATGGGGGCTTTTCCTTAGAATACTAATTCCAACTTTACAATACAACTGGCTAAGTCTTTCAATTTGATCGGGAATTGGTACGTAGCTTTATTGGAATTTGATTATTGTCACTCGTGGACCATGCTCTCTCGTGATATACCATTAGCGATAGCGTTGAAAAAAGAAACCCGGTACTACCACATAGAAGCTGGTTATTATTCAACCATTCACTATTTAGTAGAGAACATCAACAGCAGCCCCAAGAAACCAGAGGTCAGTGTCATCTACTACGTGGTGACCAGCTGTGGTTTTTGGGGACAGAAGAGGAACATTTAGACCAATGTCTCCATGACAAATGGGGGTAGACTTGGAGGCAGGGTAGGTGGGTGCCAGTGGGTGAGTAAATTCATCAAACTTCAGCCAACAATCATTCCAACTTCCAGCTGGTTCTGAAAAGAGGTCAAGGTGAGGGTGTTTGGCAGAAGAAGAAGACAAGGAATTTTTGATTTATTGTGCAAGAGGGAGTTTATTTTATCTGGAGCAATACGCCCATCCCCACCTATCACACCCACATTATCCAGCTTCTTCAAAAGCCAGGATTAGTCATCAGTGAGATAGCTAGGTGCCAGTTAAGGCACATCTTTGGGTTCCAGTAAGCAGCTGCAAGGGAGCTAGTTGGAGCATCGTCAGCTGTGGGGAATGCGTGGGCTGTTGAAAACTGTATTCTAATTGTAAGCTATCACTTTAAATGCTCCTGATCCTGCTTGCAGGCTAGGGAAGCATGTGATTTGGGCTGAGCACCAAGTCAGAGCCAGCCAGTCTATGGTGAGATGGGTGAGTCGTGCTTCTTGTTATGGGTAGATTTACCTTTAACATGCATTGGATAAAATCTTCTTCCTTTAAAACATCCACCACATTATTAATATGTCAATTATTAAGAAGAGGTGCTAGAAAGGAACCCTGGTGTTTCCCCTAGAAATAGGGAAAATGTTAGAACATTCTCCATTGGCTTTAGATCCTACTGTACCCATCTTGCTCCAGTGGAGATCCGCCACAATATGCAGAAGTCTTTGCTCGATACCCAACCTTCTTAATTTCACCCAAAACTTTTCTAGATTAAAAGAATCAAATGTCATCTTCAAATCTGTAAAAGCAGCATACGAGGTTTCCCCTTTAACCACAGTATATTTATAAACCAGATAGGATAAAATAAAGCCATTATCAATTGTTTCTCTACCAACCACTTTCCCACAAGAGTATTGCTTAGGGTTACCATATTTCAACAATCAAAAAAGAGGACGGGAGGAGCCCCACCCTAGCCCCGCCCTGTCCTGCCCTAGCCCCGCCCCTGCCCCTTCCACTCCCTCCCACTTCCCGCCCCCTCAGAACCCCCAACCCTCCCCCCCACTCCTTGTCCCCTGACTGCCCCTTCCTGGGACCCCTGCCCCAACTGCCCCCCAGGACTCCACCCGCTACCTAAGCCTTCCTGCTCCTTGTCCCCTGACTGCCCCCTCCTGAGACCTTCCCCACATCCTAACTGGCCCCCTAGGACCCTACCCCCTACCTGTCCCCTGACTGCCCCAACCCTTATCCACACCCCCATCCCGACAGCCCCCCCAGAACTCCTGACCCATCTAAACCCCTCTGCTCCCTGTCCCCTGACTGCCCCCTCCTGGGACCCCTGCTCCTAACTGCCCTCCAGAACCCCACCCCCTACCTAAGCCTCCCTGTGCCTTGTCCCCTAACTGCCCCCTCCTGAGACCCCCCCACCTGTACTCTGACTGCCCAAAACCTTACACCCCCAACCCCCAGACATCCCCCCTGAACTCCTGACCCATCCAACCCTCCCCCTGCTCCCTGTCTCTTGACTACCCCCCCCCAGAACCTCCCTGCCGCTTCTCTGACCCCCGGCCCCCTTACCGTGCTGCAGAGCAGTGCGCTGGGCAGCGGGGGAGGGGAGCAGGGTCAGAGCTCCAGACTGCCGAAGGCCGAGGCGAACGGCTGGCCGGTGATCTGCGAATGCAGGAGGGAGGGGGAGGGAGGGAGAGAGAGGAGGGGACTGGTCTCAAGTTGCAGAGGAGAGGAGGGGGGAAGTGGAGGAAGGGCTCTGGCTGCCGGAGCCCCATGCGAGTGGCAGGATCCAGCCGGCTGCCCTGTAAGGTGCGCACGCTCTGCATGGTGTGGGGGGGGAAGTCCAGACATTGACAAATTCCCCCCGGACGCTATTTTTAACTCAAAAAAGCCAGACATGTCCGGGGGAATCCGGACGAATGGTAACCCTAGTATTGCTGTTTTCATTGAACTTGTGTGTGTGTATGGAAGAACATAAATAGGAAATAAGAAGAGTGAGGTGGCCAGCCAGATTGATGTACCAGATTCTGCTGTCTTCACTGGGCAAGGAAACATCCAGTGTCCTTTGTTCTGTCTCTGTGGAGAAAGTGGCATGTAAGGAGACCTGCCACCTACGTCCACAGAGACATATTTGAAATAGAGAGCAATGACTAGAGGATGAGAGTGACAACTCACTTCCCTGACACAGCTTCTCATTGCCCCGTTGATAATGTTCTCCTTTATGGTGCTATACAATAATAATCATTATTATTAACAGGTTGCATCACAAATTTAATATAGGTGACATTATTCAAAACAAGATTTCAACAGATCAGCATTTCACAATCCTTGGCAGCCCATAAATAGGGACTCTCCATCTGCTGTGTATCTTGTGTCTCTTCTCTCCAGTGAACTTGAGTTCCCAGCTAAACTTCAGCCATGAAGATTCTTTACCTTCTCTTTGCTGTCTTCTTCCTGGTGCTGCAAAGTTCTCCAGGTAAGATATTAATAAAATGAAGGGGGAGTATGGAAGGATGTTTGGGAGTCTGTACTATGGTTTTCTAGAAATTTATAATTTGTCCAACTTTTTGCCCCAAGAGCTATAGGGCTTTGCAGCAGGCACTTGACATTTTGTTTGAGAATTGTCCTGGGGTCAGGAAGGTGCCTTGGATGTGTTTATTAAAAGCCATTCAATTTAGCTAAACTATAACCAGAAATAATATCCCCAACCTGCGACCTAGTGGAGTCCCATAGAGATTGGTTCTTGCTGCTACAATGTTCAACATTTTTTATCCAGGACTTGAAAAGAAAACATAAAATCATCACCTATAAATTTGGCAGGCAACAAAAATGAAGGGACAGTTCAGTGATACACAGGGATTTGCACCATTTGGTAAGATGGGAAAAGGAAAGAATATGTATTTTCATACAGCGAAATATAAATGTGTGAATCTAGGAACAAAGAACATCAACCAACAGGATGAGAAATTCAGTAACTCTGTAAAAGATTTGGAGTTGTGGGTGGATTATCAGATGAACATGTGCTACATGTTCTGTAGCCAAAAGGTATCATTCAAAGCTTGGCTGCATAAAGACAGAAATCTTTAATAGGAGTAGGGAGGTTATTTTACCTCTGTATTAGCCACCTTCACTTGGGGCCAATACTGGAATATTGTGTCCAGTTCTGGTGTCCACAAGTCAAGAAGGACGTTGATCAATTCGAGAGGGTTCAGAGAAGAGCCATGAGACTGATTAAAGGATTAGAAACATGCCTCTTAGTGATAGACTCAAAGAGCTCAATCGATTTAACTGAATAAAGAGAAGTTTAAGGTAAGATTTTATCACAATTTACAAGTACATAAGTGTGGAACAAAGATATTATAGTGGACTCTTCAATGTGGTAGTGAAAGGTATTATGTGTTCCAATGGCTGGAAGTTAAAACTAGACAAATTCAGATGGGGAAAAAAGATGACCGTTTTGAACAGTGACAATAATTAACCACTGGAACAACTTAAGGATTATGGTGGATTCTCATCACTGGCAATTTGTACATCATGATTGTATTTTTTTCTATAATTTGATCACGCTTGTCCCTTCTGACACTGGAATCTGTCAGTTTATCCGCACTGAGCATGCATTGCTTGGTGTGCTTCAGCATGCCACAGAGAACTGAATGTCTGTATGGGACACATACCAGATGTGTCCTCTTCATCTGGCCTAATCCAATGAAAATACCTTTGGTCTAGGGGATTGTGAATTGGGTTGGGAAGCAGGAGACCAGGAATTCAAATCTAACATCTTCTGCCGATTAGGGTGATTATGTAGGGACTTTACAATCTTTATTATTAAGTGATATCTTATGCCCCAAAGAAAGAATACACAGTCTAGAACTATAAACCAGATGTATGATGTGGCAGACCATTTTCCAATTCTCTTAGCTATACTCTCCCCCAGTCATATTTGTGTGTCTGGCTTCATTAATGGAAATGCCATTGTGTGGGGTTAGAATAGTTTTGCAGAAATGACAATGCACCTATATTGTTGTTATTTCATTATTATTATTATTTGTTAATATTAATATTAATAATCATCATTTTATACACTTAGCAACTAGAAGCCCCAATAATGGACTGGGACCCCATTGTATCAGATTCTGAATACTTGAAGGAAAGCACAGCTAAAATCAAATTTAAATATTTTAATCTAAAAATCCTAAAGGACATTTGGGCTAGAATCCAAAAGGACCGGCCTGTGTGGCATGTCTAAACCTGGCATTTGCTAATTGAGAAAGTATTCCCAAGTGCTGAGTCTTCACAGTAATGTCTGTGCAGAATCTCACAGACAATCAGGCCTTCAGACTGGAAGGGATTTGTTCAAACCCTCCTGTTACTAAAAGTACCAGCCACCCAACCCAGTGCTGAGCTGGTTCAACCCTGCTCAGCCAATCAGTACTTATGACACTGCCTGGAACATCAGTGTAAAGAATCAGAAAGAGTCAAAACCACTTCAGCAGCTACCATGAGTAGTGCGTGGTTCAGGCAGCTGCCTGTTTTCCATCCTGTACAGATATGGGGCTGTGAAGGACACCCATATTCAGTGCTATGGTTCTGAAGCGTGCCGCTGGGGAGCCAGCACATCTGCTGAATGAACTCGCTGTGTTCAACTCTTAGGGGCAGCCGTTGAAAGAGCACAGAACTAGAGACATTTATGTATTGTCAAATATCTAGTGAAAGGGGGCACAGGAAGATAACTGAGCTGACTTGGCCTTGTCTCAGTGAATTGGAAATTCAGTTAATGGGAAATGCCCTGCATCCTGCAATCACAGCTCTTGTTTACTCTGTTCTGTGAATGAAAATCAAGACTCTTTTTCTCTCTGCAGGATTCACCCAGCCTCCTCCCACTAACGTCCGTGCATGTATAGAATATGGGGGGTTGTGCTTTGGTGCGTGTCCCCCCCCTTTTAGAGGGATTGGAAGCTGCGGTGGTGGGGTCTCTTGCTGTGTATGGCGGGTAAGTTCAGGATTCCACAAAGCAAACGTCACTGTGTGAACAGAATATTTGTGTTTTTAATTTCCATAGCTGTTATTTAATGATCTTGAAGGCTCAGAACACACAGCACAATCCTGTGACATGGGACAAAATCAAATTTTATGTTGACCTCATTATCAACTATATGGGGTTCTCATATTAGAATGACCTTACAGCTGCTTTACCCAGAATCTCCACAGTGCTCAGTGCTACAGATATTGCCCCTCTGAGATCCAATAACATCCAACACCACTCGAGGACAATGCTTACACCGAAGGTAGCAAATGGGCAATTAGGAGAGCTCTGTATGTTCTTGTATTGCACTTACACTCCCCCAACCACTTTGAAATACCCATCTCTGTTGCCAGCTTGACATCATATAAAGAGGGTCTATGAACAGACTCACCCCTATGTCTACTTTGTTGTTTCATTTTAGAATGTAGAAAACAACAGGGAAGGACAAATGTAAAGTCCCCAGGAGAGAGCATGGGGGATGTGTCTTCTTTAGATCATTGTGCAGCCCCTCTGAGTCCAAAGTGGCTGCTCTTTACAATTTTAACGCTCAGTTTACCAAAAAGAAATGTGTACAAGTTTGGAGCTATGTTTCATTGGTGTCTCTGTTTATGTGTGTCTCTGTTTCACTGGTGTCTCTGTTTATGGGGTGGGGGGTGTCCTAGTTTCTCATATTTCAGTATAAAAGGATTGACTATTACAGAAAATCTAGAATAACTAGCCATATGTTGGCTTCTGATTGACACTTATACTTTTAAATCTTTCAGGATTTTTATATGTCACTCTCCCAATCACTGAAGGAAGGATCCTACTTTCAATAAGTAGATGAGGACAGATTCAACCATAGTATTTTCATGTTAGCACTTACCATATTAGCATTTACCATATTAACAACTTCCAATCTGCTTCCATTATAACCCCTTCTTCTCATATGCTTGTCCATTCTGGAAAGGTCTCCTTTCTGGATATCATTTCTGTATATGAAAGGCTTGCTGTCATCAAAGTCAAGGGAGTTGGGAGTACCTGTTGTGAGTCTCTCTGGCAAGAAAGAGAGCAGCAGACAGTAGAAGAACGTATCTTAACAGAAAGAAATGACTCAAAAATGAAGCCTGGGGGAAGCTCAGAGAAGAGCTGAGTAGAAAAGAATTTGGGAGTCCTACATGAAAACAGCTGTGGGGAAGAAATGTTCATTCATCCCAGAAAATTTTGTTTATTTATGTTTTAACTTTTGTTATCAGCAGTTTAGGCCGTTCATGGATCAGATGGGGGCTTAATCACTCACCAAAGATGATGAGAAGGTAAGCTGCCCCCTCCCAGTGTGGGTATAACCACTCCACTTAAAAATGGCAGCAGAGTGAAACTCAATTTGTAGCCTAGTCTTCACTACAGACTCGACTCCACTGTGAAATATTGGAAATGAACAAAATGATGAACATTTGAGAACTAATGATCCAACAGAGGCAGGGCCACATTCTTGCAGCTGGGCTACAGAACATGTGGGTCCAGATCCTGAAAATACAGTGATCTGCATTGAGAATATAGTTGCTCCTGTGTGTATTTGTAGGATGGAGGGACTTGTGATCACACGTGTGAAGGCTGCCATGCCTTCTTGGCCAGCTCTCTGTCGTTTGAAGCAGAGTCCTTCAAGGGCTAAATGCTCCAGTGGCTTCAGTTCTAACACAAGACATTTTTGTTGAAAAGAGCCTTACAGGCTCGACTCACAGTCACAACCGCAGGGGATGTGTAACACACACTTACTGCTTGGGCACACGTGTATTATCAGATGTGCTCACTCTTCAATGAAATTCAACAAATACCAGTGCACTTTAAGGACTGATTTTACTTTCAGTTCTTAAGGTACCTCAGTACCTTCTGATAGCCTTCATGTTTCTCCTTTTAGAATTGCAGAACAAATACAAACCTTGGTGACTTCATTGCTAACATTATTCAGAATTTCTTTTTACTGGTTTAAACGTGAAAATTCCTAGAGTGAAGTTAATTTGCTTATCTGTAGCCCTTCTACCCCGTTCTGCTTGTTACCTGATGGATCTGCCCTTAAACACCACAGGATGACCGGCAGGATCAAAATAAGGTTGATTTGAAATGCAATGCCACATTTCCCTTGTGTGAATGGATATAAACAGAGAATGTAAGAGTTTCTTCCCTTTTTGCAGCTCAGCCAGGGAGTGATGTCAGCAGAGACTGTCAATGCAGGATCTCTGGGAATCTGGCAGATGACACCTTGCTTCTAAAATCCTTGGATCCTTTTCCTCCGGGCTGCAAAGAATGTCTCAAACTAGAAAAAATCCAGAAGAGACCCCTTGTGTCACTCATAATAACTTGTTCTTCTCTCTTCAATAAAAGTAACTGGTTGTGGTGGTGTATTGCACACATGTGTGGGACTGTTTTGATTTGCACTTGGTAGCTGTTTTGCTATTTCTTTTTGATAAAAATTCCTTTCTTTACATTAAATATAAATAAAATAAAAGGTCACTGTCATGGGTTAAATCCATACAGCGCTGTCTCTAGACGAGGGGACACACATTTGTACGTCTCAGCGAGCTCACTAGGATCAATGTTTACCTGTTCCTCCTCCATTAACAAATCCCTTTGGCTGGTGTTGTTGTCATAGAATCATAGAATATCAGGTTGGAAGGGACCTCAGAAGGTCATCTAGTCCAACCCCCTGCTCAAAGCAGGACCAATTCCCAACTAAATCATACCAGCCAGGGCTTTGTCAAGCCTGACCTTAAAAACCTCTAGGGAAGGAGATTCCACCACCTCCCTAGGTAACCCATTCCAGTGCTTCACCAAACTTCTAGTGACAAAGTTTTTCCTAATATCCAACCTAAACCTCCCCCACTGCCACTTGAGACCATTACTCTTTGTTCTGTCATCTGGTATCACTGAGAACAGTCTAGATCCACCCTCTTTGGAACCCCATTTCAGGTAGTTGAAAGCAGCTATCAAATCCCTCCTCCAAGCTGGTCGCCTGCCATATTTACTATTCTTTCTACACATCAGGATGGTTTGTTCCTGTAACCTCAATAAGGGTTCTTTAAAGTACAGCCAGCTCTCCTGGACTCCTTTGCCCTTCATGTTATTCTCCCAGGGGATCCCTCATACTCAACTATATGGGGTTCACATATTAGAATTACCTTACAGCTGCTTTACCCAGAATCTCCACAGTGCTACAGAGATTGCCCCTCTGAGATCCAATAACATCCAGCACCATCCAAGGAAAATGCTCACACAGAGGGTAGTACACAGGCAATTAGGAGAGCCATGTATTGTTCATGTATTGCAGTTACACTCCCCCAACCACTTTGAAAGCCCCATCTCTGTTGCCAGTTTAGCATCATCTGAAGAGGGTCTACGAACGGACTCGCCCGCTATGTCTACATTGTTGTTTCATTTTAGAATGTGGAAAACAACAGGGAAGGACAAACGTAAATCCTCGGGAGAGAGCATAGGGGATGTGTCTCCTTCAGATCACTGTGCAACACGTATAAGTCCAAAATTGCTTCTCTTTATAATTGTAACGCTCAGTTTACCAAAAAGAAATGTGTACAAGTTTGGAGTTATGTTTCACGGGGTGTTTGTGTGTGTGTGTGTGTGGGGGGGGGGGGTTCCTAGTTTCTCATATTTCATTATAAGAACATAAGACCGTGCCGGGTCAGACCAAAGGTCCATCTAGCCCAGTATCCTGTCTACTGATAGTAGCCAATGCCAGGTGCCCCAGAGGGAGTGGACCTAACAGGCAATGATCAAGTGATCTCTCTCCTGCCATCCATCTCCATCCTCTGACAAACAGAGTCTAGGGACACCATTCCTTACCCGTCCTGTCTAATAGCCATTAATGGACTTAACCACCATGAATTTATCCAGTTCTCATTTAAACGCTGTTATAGTCCTAGCCTTCACAAAATTAATGGAGATATCCTATCTCCTAGAACTGGAAGGGGCCTTGAAAGATTATTGAGTTTAGCCCCTGCCTTCACTAGCAGGAACAAGTACTGATTTTGCCCCAGATCCCTAAGTGGCCCCTTCAAGGAGTGAACTCACAATCCTGAGTTTAGCAGGCCACTGCGCAAACCACTGAGTTATCCTTCCCCTTCGTAAAAGGATTTAATCTATTACAGAAAAACTAGAATAACTAGCCATATGTTGGCTTCTGATTGACACTTATACTTTTAAACCTTTCAGGATTTTTATATGTTACTCTAGCAATCACTGCAGGAAGGATCCCATTTTCAATAAGTAGATGAGGACAGATTCAACCATAGTATTTTAATGTTAGCACTTACCATATTAGCATTTACCATATTAATAGCTTCCAATCTGCTTCCATTATAACCCCTTCTTCTCACATGCTTGTCCATTCCTGGAAAGGTCTCCTTTCTGGATATCATTTCTGGATATGAAAGGCCTGCTGTCATCAAACACCAGGGAATTGGGAATAACTGTTGTGAGTCTCTCTGGCAAGAAAGAGAGCAGGGGAAAGTAGGAGAATGTATCTTAACAGAAAGAAATGACTCAAAAATGAAGCCTGCAAAAGCAACCTGGGAAGAGCTGAGTAGGAGAGAATTTGGGAGTCCTACATGAAAACAGCTGTGGGGAAGAAATGTTCATTCATCCCAGAAAATTTTGTTTATTTAAGTTTTGACTTTTGTTTTCAGCAGTTTAAGGAGGTCCTGGATCAGATGTGGGCTAATTCACTCACCAAAGATGATGAGAAGGTAAGGTGCCCCCTCACAGTGTGGATATAACCACTCCACCTAAAAATGGCAGCAGAGTGAAACTCAATTTGTGGCCTAGTCTTCACTACAGACTCGACTCCACTGTGAAATATTGGAAATGAACAAAATGAGGAATATGTGAGAACTGCTGATCCAACAGAGGCAGGGCCACATTCTTGCAGCTGGGCTACAGAACATGTGGGTCCAGATCCTGAAAATAGAACGAGCTGTGTTGAGAATATAGTTGCTCCTATGTGTGTTTATGGGATGGATGCACTTGTGAGCACACGTGTGAAGGCTGCCATGCCTTCTTGGCCAGCTCTCTGTGGTTTGAACCAGAGTCCTCTGGGGCTAAATAGTCCAGTGTCTTCAGTTTGAACAAAAGAGCCTTTTGCTCAAAGTAGCCTTTAACTGGAGCCTGTAACAGACTCACAGCCGCCACCGCAGGGGATGTGTAACACACTCTTACTGCTTGGGCACACGTGTAATATCAGATGTGCTCACTCTTCAATGGAATTCAATAAATACCAGTGCACTTTAAGGACTGATGTTACCTTCAGTCCTTAAGCTACCTACTTGTAGCCTTCACATTTCTCCTTTTAGAATTCCAGAGCAGATACAAACCTTGTTGACTTCATTGCTAACATTGTTCAGAATTTCTTATTACTGGTTTAACGGTGAAGATTCCCAGAGTAAAGATAATTTGGTCTCATTGCTTATCTGTAGCTCATTCTATCCTGTTCTGCTTCTTACCTACTGAATCTCCCCTTAAACTACACAGGAGGCCCAGCAGACTCAAAATAATGTTGCAGCAGGGGCAATTGTCAGAGAAGAAGTTGGGATGTGTGAGACATTTTCCCAGACAGTGTGGGCTTGTCTACTCAAACAGCTACTGTAGCACAGCAGCGGCACTGTTGCTGTGCCAAAGTGCTTCAGTGAGGAAGCTACCAAGAGCAATGGGAGGTGTTCTCCCATCTATGTAGGCACCCCATCATATTTACAGCTGCTCCAATAGTCAATAAGCAGTGGTTCTTCTCCTCACCCCTTGAATTCATTTATCTATATTTGGTTGTTTCTTATCTTTTTAGAATGTTATAGGAAGGATTTTTTTTAAAAATAATCTACTTTTTTACTAGTGTATAAGGCATAGAGGGGAGATCCATGTTCCAAAGCAAATATATTTACCACGTAAACCAGGTAGGCAGCTAGCTCACATGTTTAGCTATATCTGTCTATGTTCATTAAATCTCTGTAGCACAATGTTGCAGGAGAGAAATGAATCCCCTGCTCTGGAGATAACTGGGAATATCTGCACTCACCGTTCAGTGATGGGGAAATTCCTGCTCTGCTTTTGATTTGAAATGCAATGCCACATTTCCCTTGTGTGAATGGATATAAACAGAGAATGTGAGAGTTTCTTCCCTTTTTGCAGCTCAGCCAGTGAGTGATGTCAGCAGCGATTGTCAATGGAGGTGTCATAAATGGATAGTTAAGGGTTAATGCGTCTTTTACCTGTAAAAGGTTAAGAAGTTCGCCTAGCCTAGCTGACACCTGAATTACTGAAATATCGGGTCCACCTAGCTGAGAGCCAATAACAGCCAGACAGGGATAAGGAAGAGTTGCTTTATTCTGCAGAAGAAAGGAGAGCTTTGCACCTTGGTACAAAACCTCTGTCTTACACACATTTTACAGATCCTTTATACACATTCAGACAAAGGTCCTTGCAGTGTTAACACTTGATTGGTGGTTGTCAGACCCGTGCTTTTGCTATCTGGTCAGTGAAAACGGGCTTGGGACCAGCTCCAACTACCTTTAAGGCCTTGAAGGGAAAACGGTTGAGAAGTTCAGGCTACTGTGTACTTGAAGTGTCTGCTTCCCCGTAATGGCCGCTGGTTGACATAAAGGCTGCTCTGTTAAGGGGGGGTCACTAGGAACTTTCACAGAAGGGAATTAGTGCTTGGGAGTGGTGGCAGCCAGACCAGATCTAAGCTGTTAATTGAGCTTAGAGCTTCTCATGCAGATCCCCGGCATCTGTACCCTAAAGTTCAGAGTGGGGAAGGAACTTTGACATGGTGAGCAGAGGTGAGGGATTTTTTTAAGAACCAAAAGCCAGATTTTTTTCCCCTCCTTTGAGATGCTGGGGAAGCAGTGAAGGAGAGATACCCTGAAGGCAAACAGATAAGAGCTTCTAACAGGGGGCTTTTTGTTAGGAGGGAAGCTCCAGCTGTGAGCACTGGAGGGTCATTAACATTGCCAAGACAAGTCACAAAAGTCTGTTTTACTGTTTGTTTGTTTTTTTTGTTTTTTTTTAAGAGTCACATAACAGTAACCAAAGATTCCAAGCTGTTTCTCCCTCCTTCCCCCCACACCCTCAGATAGCTAAGGTAGACCATGGGGAAAATGTCAGGCAAAGGAAAAAAACACTATGCAACAGGACCTAGAATTAGCCAAATTCCAGGCTGAGGAGAATAAAAAGGAACATGACAGACAGATGGCCAGGGCTGAGGCTGCACACAAAAGAGCTGTGGAGGAAAAGGAAAAAGAAGAAAAATCCAAAGAGGATGCCCACAAAAGAGCTATGGAGGAAAAACAAAAAGAGATGGAGCTGAGGCAAAAAGAGATGCAGCTGAAAGAAAAAGAGATGGAGCAAAAACAAAAAGAGATGGAGGAGAGGGAAAAAGAGAGGAAGCATGAACTGGAATTGGTAAGGGCTAGGCAGGATACACCAGCCAACCCTCACAACCCCGCTCTAGGTACTGCTTCCCATCCCAGAAGGCTCCCCACCTACAAGACAGACAATGATACTGAGGCCTTCTTAGAAAATGTTGAGAGGGCCTGCCTTGGGTACAGCATCCCTACAGACCAGTACATGGTAGAGATGAGGCCGCAGCTCAGTGGACCCTTAGCAGAGGTGGCGGCTGAAATGCCTAAGGAACACGTGAACAGTTATGAAATTTTTAAAAACAAGGCCAGAATCAGAATGGGGCTAACACCCGGGCATGCCAGTCAGTGGTTGAGAGCCATAAGGTGGAAACCAGACATGTCATTTACTCTACACGCCTACCACATTGACAAAAATTGTGATGCCTGGGTATCAGGAGCAAATGTTAAATCTCTGGAAGATCTGTTTTTCCTAGTGAAAATGGAGCAGTTCTTAGAGGGGTTCCTGAGGAAATAGAAAGGTACATCCTAGATGGGCAACCCAAAACTGTAACCAAGGGGAGGGAGATTGGAGCCAAATGGGTGGAGGTGACAGAAAAGAAAAAATCTAATAGCTGTTGGAGCGAATATGAGAAGGGGAAACCCGAACCAAAACCCTACCACCGGGGACAACCCAAGGCCCCCCCTACATCCCAAGGGAAACCCCAGATGCCTTCTCACCCCACCACACAAGTCTCCACCAACCAACCTCGACCCGGTGATACCTCAGCCGGGAGATATTTTAAATGTAATGAACTGGGACATATAAAGGCCCACTGCCCAAAACCCCAGCTGATTACAGTTCATTACACCACAATCACACCAAAGATCCCGAGGCCCAGATGCCTCTCTCATACCCTCGGAGTGAAGGGAAACCTTGAGAATGGGCGGAAAGAAGGTTATCGCGTGGAGGGACACTGGGGCACAAGTGTCGACGATCCACCAATCCCTAGTGGACCCCAAACTCATCAACCCAGAGGCTCCGGTGACAATTCAGCCCTTCATGTCACACTCTTTAACCCTGCCTACAGCCAAGTTGCCTGTCCTGTACAAGGGCTGGTCAGGAAAGTGGGCTTTTGCAGTCTATGACAATTATCCCATTCCCATGCTACTGGGGGAAGACTTGGCCAACCATGTGAAGCTAGCCAAGAGGGTGGGAATGGTCACCCGCAGCCAGGCTAAGCAAGCTTTCACCCCCATCCCTGTTCCTGAGCTGCCCACCAGGGCCCCGTTTGTGTTACCAGAGACCCAGACAGAAGTGGTGGAACTGGATCCTATCCCAGAGACCCAGCCAAAGCCAGTCCCAGAACAGGAACTGGTAATGCAGCCAACACCAGAACCATTACCAGCACTGAGTCCAGCGCTTGCAAACCCGTCTACAACTCCAACGCCAGAGGGCACCAGCAAGCCTGAACTGGCAGAAGCATCAAGTTAAAGACTCTTTAAGAGTCTCAGCCAGAACCTGAAATACCCAAGAGGCTCAGCCAGAACCTGAAATACCACATAGTGCACCAGTGGACAGCGGTTCACAGTCAATGGAAACAGCCCCAGAACCTGCATCGCTTCCAGAGGGGCCAAGCCCAAGTCCACAGTCCAAGGAGGAACGGATGTCTCCAGCATCAAGGGAACAGTTCCAGGCCGAGCAGGAAGCAGATGACAGCCTTCAGAAAGCTTCGGCGGCGGCACGGAGCACCCCACCCCCTCTCAGCTCTTCTAACTGATCCCGGTTTATTGTAGAACAAGGACTTTTATACAAGGAGACTCTTTCTGGTGGGCACCAGGAAGACTGGCATCCTCAAAGACAGTTGATAGTTCCCACTAGGTATCGGGTAAAGCTCTTGAGCTTAGCCCATGATCATCCCAGTGGCCATTCTGGGGTGAACAGAACCAAAGACCGGTTGGTGAAGTCCTTCCACTGGGAGGGAATGTTGCTAATTATGTCCGGTCTTGTGAGGTGTGCCAACGAGTGGGAAAGCCCCAAGACCAGGTCAAAGCCCCTCTCCAGCCACTACCCATAATTGAGATCCCATTTCAGAGAGTAGCTGTGGATATTCTGGGTCCTTTCCCAAAGAAGACACCCAAAGGAAAGCAGTACATACTGACTTTCATGGATTTTGCTACCCGATGGCCGGAAGCAGTACCCTTAAGCAACACCAGGGCTAAAAGTGTGTGCCAGGCATTAGCAGACATTTTTGCCAGGGTAGGTTGGCCCTCTGACATCCTTACCGATTCAGGAACTAATTTCCTAGCAGGGACCATGAAAAACCTGTGGGTAGCTCATGGGGTGAATCACTTGGTTGCCACCCCTTACCACCATGAAACCAATGGCCTGGTGGAGAGGTTTAATGGAACTTTGGGGGCCATGATACATAAATTCGTAAATGAACACTCCAATGACTGGGACCTAGTGTTGCAGCAGTTGCTTTTTGCCTACAGGGCTGTACGACATCCCAGTTTAGGGTTTTCACCATTTGAACTTGTGTATGGCCATGAGGTTAAGGGGCCATTACAGTTGGTGAAGCAGCAATGGGAGGGGTTTACGCCTTCCCCAGGAACTAACATTCTAGACTTTGTAAGCAACCTACAAACCACCCTCCGACACTCTTTAGCCCTTGCTAAAGAAAACCTAAAGGATGCTCAGGAAGAACAAAAGGCGTGATATGATAAACATTCCAGAGAACGGTCCTTCAAAGTAGGAGACCAAGTTATGGTCTTAAAGGCACTCCAGGCCCATAAAATGGAAACGTCATGGGAAGGACCATTCACGGTCCAGGAGCGCCTAGGAGCTGTTAACTATCTCATAGCCTCCCCCACCTCCAACATAAAGCCTAAGGTATACCATGTTAATTCTCTTAAGCCCTTTTATTCCAGAGAATTAAAAGTTTTCCAGTTTACAGCCCAGGAAACAGATGACGCGGAGTGGCCTGAAGGTGTCTACTATGAAGGAAAATGTAACGGTGGCGTGAAAGAGGTGAACCTCTCCACGACCCTTGGATGTCTGCAGCGGCAGCAGATCAAGGAGCTGTGCACTAGCTTTGCGCCAATGTTTTCAGCCACCCCAGGACTGACCGAATAGGCATACCACTCCATTGATACAGGTAATGCTCACCCAATTAGAACCCCATCCTACCGGGAGTCATCTCATGCCCAAACTGCTATAAAACGGGAGATCCAGGACATGCTACAGATGGGTATAATCCGCCCCCTAACAGTGCATGGGCATCTCCAGTGGTTCTAGTTCCTAAACCAGATGGGGAAATACGCTTTTGTGTGGACTACCGTAAGCTAAATGATGTAACTTGTCCCAACAACTATCCAATGCCATGCACAGATGAGCTATTGGAGAAATTGGGACATGCCCAATTCATCTCTACCTTAGACTTAACCAAGGGGTACTGGCAAGTACCACTAGATGAACCTGCCAAGGAAAGGTCAGCCTTCGTCACCCAGGCAGGGGTGTATGAATTTAATACGCTCCCTTTCGGGCTGCGAAATGCACCCGCCACCTTCCAAAAACTTGTAGATGGTCTCCTAGCGGGATTGGGAGAATCTGCACTTGCCTACCTCGATGATGTGGCCATTTGTTCTGATTCATGGGCAGAACATCTGGAGCACCTGGAAAAAGTCTTCGAGTGCATCAGGCAGGCAGGACTAACTGTTAAGGCTAAAAAGTGTCAAATAGGCCAAAACAGAGTGACTTACCTGGGGCACCAGGTGGGTCAAGGAACAATAAATCCCCTACAGGCCAAGGTGGATGCTATCCAAAAGTGGCCTGTCCCAAAGTCAAAGAAACAGGTCCAATCCTTCTTAGGCTTGGCTGGATATTATAGGCGATTTGTACCACACTACAGCCAAATTGCCGCCCCACTGACAGACCTAACCAAAAAGAAACAGCTAAATGCAGTTCAGTGGTCTGATGAGTGTCAGAAGGCCTTTAACCAGCTTAAGGCGACACTCATGTCTGACCCTGTGCTAAGGGCCCCAGACTTTGACAAACCATTCCTAGTAACCACAGATGCGTCCAAGCGTGGTATGGGAGCAGTTTTAATGCAGGAAGGACCGGATCAAGATTTCCATCCTGTCGTGTTTCTCAGCAAGAAATTGTCTGAGAGGGAAAGCCACTGGTCAATCAGCAAAAAAGAATGCTACACCATTGTGTACGCCCTGGAAAAGCTACGCCCATATGTTTGGGGACGGCGTTTCCAACTACAAACCGACCATGCTGTGCTAACGTGGCTTCATACCGCCAATGGGAAAAATCAAAAAACTTCTTTGGTGGAGTTTAGCTCTTCAAGATTTTGACTTTGAAATTCAACACATTTCAGGGGCTTCTAACAAATTGGCTGATGCACTCTCCCATGAAAGTTTCCCAGAATCAACTGGTTAAAATCGTCCTTGAAATGTGAAAAATCGTGTAGTTTTTACCTAAGTAGTAGTATATGTAAGGGTGCATGTGTTTTATTAATCTGTTTATTCTAAAGTTTAGAAAGAAATCACAGCCAGTGCGGTCCAACACTGTCTGAGATTTGGGGGGCGTGTCATAAACAGATAGTTAAGGGTTAATGCGTCTTTTACCTGTAAAGGGTTAAGAAGTTCACCTAGCCTAGCTGACACCTGACCAGAGGAACCAATGGGAGGACAAGATGGTTCAAAGGGAAGGAGGAAAGTTCCCTTTGTCTGTCGAGTTTTCACTTTGGATCGGAGTGGGAAAGCTCCAGAATTCAGCCTCTTATTAAGTAGTGAGTATTAGTGAAGGAAATAAATAGGTTGATGTTTATTTCTTTGTAACCTGTCTTGTGCAATTAGAGGAATAGTCAAATTGGGTATTTTTTGTGTAACTAAGGGTTTGCCCAGGGGAACATCCTCTGCGTTTGGAATCTGTTGTCTGTGAGAGTAGCTGGTATGCTAATCTCTCCCAGAGGGTTTTCTTTTACCTTTCTTTTCTTTAATTAAAAGCCTTTTTCTTAATACCTGATTGATTTTTCCTTGTTTTTAGATCCAAGGGGGTTGGATCTGGATCCACCAGGAGTTGGTGGGAGAGAGGAGGGGGGGATGGTTAATTTCTCCTTGTTTTAAGATCCAAGGGGTTTGGATCTGTGTTCACCAGGAAATTGATGAAGTCTCTCAAGGCTACCCAGGGAAGGGAATTAGTGCTTGGGAGTGGTGGCAGCCAGATCAGATCTAAGCTGTTAATTGAGCTTAGAGCTTCTCATGCAGGTCCCCTGCATCTGTACCCTAAAGTTCAGAGTGGGGAAGGAACCTTGACAGCAGGATCTCTGGGAATCTGACAGAGGATGCTTTGCTTCCAAAATCCTTGGATCCTTTTCCTCTGGGCTGCAAAGAATGTCTCAAACTAGAAAATCCACAAGAGACCCCTTGTGTCACACAGAATAACTTGTTCTTCTCTCTTCAATAAAAGTAACTGGTTGTGGTGGTGTATTGCACACTTGTGTGGGACTGTTTTGATTTGCACGTGATGGCTGTTTTGCTATTTTTTTTTGATAAAAATTCCTTTCTTCTTTTCTTTACATCAAATATAAATAAAATAAAAGGTCACTGTCATGGGTTAAATCCAGGCAGCGCAGTCTCTAGACGAGGGGACACACATTTGTACGTCTCAGCGAGCTCACTAGGATCAATGTTTACCTGTTCCTTCCTCCTTTAACAAATGTTTGGCTGGTGGTGTTGTCAGAGGAGCTGGGTTCAGTCGTAGCTTGGCTGCACAGTGTGTAAGACCCACTTCAGCACTCCATGGCCTGTCGAGCATCCCTCTGCTTCCCTCACCTCTGTAGGAGGTCATCTAGTCCAACTACATGCTCAAAGTAGGGCCAATCCCCAGACAGATTTTTGCCTCAAATCCCTAAATGGCCCCTAAACAATTGAACTCACCACCCTGAGTATAGCTAGCCAATGCTCAAATCACTGAGCTATCCCTCTCCCCCCACCCTTCTCTTTTACTAGACATGGCCATGGGCAGCAGACTTCTTTGCAGGAATCAAGATGGCACCAGAAATCCTAAAGACCCAGCGTTATAGAAACCAGACTAAATTTGCAAGTTTAAATTGGTTTAATTGCAGCAGCCACATGGCGTCCTGCCTTGGAGAGGGAGAAACAATGGAACTCACAGTTCCTTTCCCATTTGTGTGCAGCAGCAAAATATTGTGACCTGCATCTTTTCTCCACTAGCCAGCTCCTTTTTTTAGTACCGCATCTCCCTGCCCTGCGCCCAGGTCTCCCCCTCAGCCCTTACTGTGACATCTTCAGTGACCAGTGCTAGAGGGACTTTTCTTTACTGGTAAAAGGCTTTGTGTTTGTACAGGAGTTTCTGTATAAACAGCCTCGTGCGAAGAGCACTTCCCTGAGACATAGAAGACCTGGGGTGCCACATAGGCCGGCCCCAAGAGGCAGTTTGAAAAATTAGGGCAAGTTCCAGGGTAGAGATTGATATATAACCAGAAGCAAAATATGATGTGGGTTCCCACTAAAAACTCCCCCCCACACACACACTTTGCCACTCAGAGTGGTGTCCGGGCGCAGGCGCATGACACCATCCTGAGAATGGGTTTTACCAATCAGTTCTGGGACGGGTTGACTCCTATGGAAGAGGATCGTGTGAGTCTTCAAAGTACTCCTCCTGCTGCCCTCTATCAAGCAGAGTGGGTTGCAGACCCATGGGACCACCCAAGAGAAAGTTTGACCAACCAGGGCAAGTTTTGAGGAGAACTAACCCATCACATATAGGGGCACGTTATCCCCAAAACCTCCACCCACCACCTTCTACCAATTGGAGTGGGTTTCAACGTGTCGGCCCTCTAGAAGGAAAACACATACCAATCAGAACATGTATTGGGCCAAATGAAATTCAATAAGGACAAAGGGAAGGATAAACAAGGTCAGGGCAAGGGGATAGGGCACTAAAAAGAGGAGCTGGTTTGTGGAGAAAAGATGGAGGTCACAATATCTTGTTGCTGCACACAAATGGCAAAGGAACTGTGAGTTCCATTGTTTCTCCCTCTCCAGGGCAAGACCTCATGTGGCTGCTGCAAAAAAACCCAGACTTGCAAATTTAGTAAGGTTTCTATAGGGCTGGGTGTTTTGGGATTACTGCTGCCATCCTGATTCCTGCACAGGAACCTGCTGCACGTGGCCATGTCTGGAAGCTCAGGTACAAGAGAAGGCATGGGCAGTGCGTGAACCACCGGCTGGGGGAGGCTAGTCCCCAGTTCTGCCCCTTCTACCTACATCCCTATCCCTTCCCCCACCCCTCAAAAGCCCAGAGCCCCTCCACCCACCGCCACTGGCCCAGTCCCGCCCGAGGCTAGCCCTCAAGTCCTGGAGTGCGGGAGGGCAGGTGGCCACAGCTCCTTCAGTCCCGGAGCACTGGGAAGGTTGGCAGCACGCAGCCGCAGCCCCCCCAGCCACGAAGCACGGGAGGGCGTTCGTCCGTGGTCCCTGCAGTTCTGGAGTGCCGGGAGGGCGGGTGGCATGTGGCCTTGCCTTCCCAGCCCCAGCCCGAGCACTGGGGGCTGGAGGGCTGGGGCTACATGCCAGGAGCAGTGGTAAGCAGGGGGCAGGTCCACACCTGGTTGTTTGGTGAGGCACAGCCTCCCCCAGCCTATGTGACCTGCTGTCCACGAGAGAAAGGGACCCCTTGGGGGAGATTTTGGAGGAGAGGGGAGCAGAGGGACGGTCGACATGCCATGGAGCACTGAAGTGTGTCTTACACACCATGCAGCCAAGCTGTGACTGAACCCAGCTCCTCAGAAAAGCAGACTGACTCCCTCAGGGAACTGACCGGCAGGATCCCCTGGGAGAATAACATGAGGGGCAAAGCAGTCCAGGAGAGCTGGCTGTACTTTAAAGAATCCTTATTGAGGTTACAGGAACAAACCATCCCGATGTGTAGAAAGAATAGTAAATATGGCAGGCGACCAACTTGGCTTAACAGTGAAATCCTTGCTGATCTTAAACACAAAAAAGAAGCTTACAAGAAATGACCATGGAGGAGTATAAAAATATTGCTCAGGCATGCAGGAGTGAAATCAGGAAGGCCAAATCACACTTGGAGTTGCAGCTAGCAAGAGATGTTAAGAGTAACAAGAAGGATTTCTTCAGGTATGTTAGCAACAAGAAGAAAGTCAAGGAAAGTGTGGGCCCCTTACTGAATGAGGGAGGAAACCTAGTGACAGAGGATGTGGAAAAAGGTAATGTACTCAATATTTTTTTTGCCTCTGTCTTCACGAACAAGGTCAGCTCCTAGACTGCTGCACTGGGCAGCACAGCATGGGGAGAAGGTGACCAGTCCTCTGCGGAGAAAGAAGTGGTTCGGGACTATTTAGAAAAGCAGGACAAGCACAAGTCCATGGGGCCGAATGCGCTGAATCCGAGGGTGCTAAAGGAGTTGGCATATGTGATTGCAGAGCCTTTGGCCTTTATCTTTGAAAACTCATGGTGATTGGGGGAGGTCCCGGATGACTGGAAAAAGGCTAATGTAGTGCCCATCTTTAAAAACGGGAAGGAGGAGGATCGGGGAACTACAGGCCAGTCAGCCTCACTTCAGTCCCTGGTAAAATCATGGAGCAGGTCCTCAAGGAATCAATTCTGAAGCACTTAGAGGAGAGGAAAGTGATCAGGAACAGTCAGCATGAATTCACCAAGGGCAAGTCATGCCTGACTAACCTAATTGCTTTCTATGAGGAGATAACTGGGTCTGTGGATGAGGGGAAAGCAGTGTATGTGTTATTCCTTGACTTTAGCAAAGCTTTTGATACAGTCTCCCACAGTATTCTTGCCGGCAAGTTAAAGAAGTATGAGCAGGATGAATGGACTATAAGATGGATAGAAAGCTGTCTAGATCATTGGGCTCAACGGGTATTGATTAATGGCTCCATGTCTAGTTGGCAGCCAGTATCAAGCGGAGTGCCCCAAGGGTCGGTCCTGGGGCCGGTTTTGTTCAATATCTTCATTAATGATCTGGAGGATGGCGTGGACTGCACTCTCAGCAAGTTTGCAGATGACCCTAAACTGGGAGGAGTGGTAGATACGCTGGAGGGTAGGGATAGGATACAGAGGGACCTAGACAAATTAGAGGATTGGGCCAAAAGAAACCTGATGAGGTTCAACAGGACACATGCAGAGTCCTGCACTTAGGACGGAAGAATCCCATGCACTGTTACAGACTAGGGACCGAACGGCTAGGCAGCAGTTCTGCAGAAAAGGACCTAGGGGTTACAGTGGACAAGAAGCTGGATATGAGTCGACAGTGTGCCCTTGTTGCCAAGCAGGCTAATGGCATTTTGGGCTGCATAAGTAGGGTGTGACGGTCCACACCCCTACGGTTGCGAGCGGCATGGACTATCCACCACCGTCCGTCAAATAGCCCTTCAGTCCAGGGCAGTATGGCCTAGCAGCCAGAGTCTATGACGTCCCCTTTTCCTCAAGGAGGTGCGGCCTGACGGCCGGAGTCTGTTACACAGCCCTCGGCTGCAGGGCAGTAGGGCCTGTCGTCCAGAGTCCAGGAAGCAACCCTCGGGAGGAGGGTAGTGTGGCCTAGCGGCCAGAGTCCAGGAAACAACCCTCGGGTAGAGGGTAGCGTGGCCTAGCAGCCAGAGTCCAGGAAGCAATCCTCGGGTGGAGGGTAGCGTGGCTTAGTGGCCAGAGTCCAGGAAGCAACCCTCAGGTGGAGGGTAGCGTGGCCTAGCAGCCAGAGTCCATGTCATTGGGGTGTAACAGCCCCCGTAGGGGGGTCCCAACCCGTGGCCCTAACAGTAGCACAGTGCTTTTCCACCAACTCAGCGGGGGGTTCCGACTGAAACATGCTGAGTTTCCCCGGAGGGGGGTGGAAGGTACCACTCTGTCACCCTCCCAGGGTCCCTTCCTACCAGGCTCTCCGTCGGGGTCTCCCAGGAGTCGTCAGGTCCTTGGTACTCAGCAGATTCGGTCATCCCCTGGGTCTCCTCCAATCGCCGGGGCGCCGGCAGGCTGTGGATGGCGTCTCTTCCCAGTGCAGCCAACGGCTGTGGCTGGTCCGCCACAGGAACTTCCCCGGCAGGTCCTTCTTCTACGGGCTCCAGCCCAGAATGAGCTGGTCTCCCTCCCTTTATACTCATATAGCACTTGGAGCATGCCCAGTCCGCCCAGGGAGGCGGGACTTCCGCTGCCAGTCCCTGGGGCTTAACTCCTTCCGGGCTAAGGCGGGGTAGCCTGGCCCCGCCACCCAGTCCCTGGGGCTTAACTCCTTCCGGGCTAAGGCGGGGTAGCCTGGCCCCGCCACCCAGTCCCTGGGGCTTAACTCCTTCCGGGCTAAGGTGGGGTAGCCTGGCCCCGCCACCCAGTCCCTGGGGCTTAACTCCTTCCGGGCTAAGGCGGGGTAGCCTGGCCCCGCCACATAGGGGCATTGCCAGCAGATCGAGGGATGTGATCATTCCCCTCTATTCGACATTGGTGAGGCCTCATCTGGACTACTGTGTCCAGTTTTGGGCCCCACACTACAAGAAAGATGTGGAAAAATTGGAAAGAGTCCAGTGGAGGGCAACAAAAATGATTACGGGGATGTAGCACATGACTTATGAGGAGAGGCTGAGGGAACTGGGATTGTTTAGTCTGCAGAAGAGAAGAATGAGGAGGGATTTGATAGCTGCTTTCAACTACCTGAAATGGGGTTCCAAAGAGGGTGGATCTAGACTGTTCTCAGTGATACCAGATGACAGAACAAGGAGTAATGGTTTCAAGTGGCAGTGAGGTTGGTTTAGGTTGGATATTAGGAAAAACTTTTTCACTAGAAGTTTGGTGAAGCACTGGAATGGGTTACCTAGGGAGGTGGTGGAATCTCCTTCCCTAGAGGTTTTTAAGGTCAGGCTTGACAAAGCCCTGGCTGGCATGATTTAGTTGGGAATTGGTCCTGCTTTGAGCAGGGGGTTGGACTAGATGACCTCCTGAGGTCCCTTCCAACCCTGATATTCTATGATTCTATGACAACACCACCAGCCAAAGGGATTTGTTAAAGGAGGAGGAACAGGTAAACATTGATTCTAGTGAGCTCGCTGAGACATACAAATGTGTGTCCCCTCGTCTAGAGACAGCACTGTGTGGATTTAAAACATCACAGTGACCTTTTATTTTATTTATATTTAATGTAAAGAAAAGAGGAAAGGAATTTTTATCAAAAAGAAATAGCAAAACAGCTACCAAGTGCAAATCAAAACAATCCCACATATGTGTGCAATACACCACCACAACCAGTTACTTTTATTGAAGACAGAAGAACAAGTTATTATGAGTGACACAAGGGGTCTCTTGTGGATTTTTTCTAGTTTGAGACATTCTTTGTAGCCCAGAGGAAAAGGATCCAAGGATTTTAGAAGCACGGCGTCATCTGCCAGATTCCCAGAGATCCTGCATTGACAGTGTCCGCTGACATCACTCACTGGCTGAGCTGCAAAAAGGGAAGAAACTCTCACATTCTCTGTTTATATCCATTCATACAAGGAAAATGTGGCATTACATTTCAAATCAAAAGCAGAGCAGGAATTTCCCAATCACTGAACGGTGAGTGCAGATTTTCTCAGTTATCTCTAGAGTAGAGGATTCATTTCTCTCCTGCAACATTGTGCTACAGAGATTTAATGAGCATAGACAGATATAACTAAACATGTGAGCTAGCTGCCTACCTGGTTTACGTGGTAAATATATTTGCTTTGGAACATGGATCTCCCCGCTATGCCTTACTCACTAGTAAAAAATGTAGATTATTAAAAAATACAATCCTTCCTATGAACATTCTAAAAAGATAAGAAAATATAGATAAATGAATTCAAGGGGTGAGGAGAAGAACCACTGCTTTTTGACTATTGGAGCAGCTGTAAATATGATGGGGTGCCTACACAGATGGGAGAACACCTCCCATTGCTCTAGGTAACTTCCTCACTGAAGCACTTTGGCACAGCAACAGTGCCGCTGCTGTGCTACAGTAGCTGTTTATGAGTAGACAAGCCCACACTGTCTGGGAAAATGTCTCACACATCCCAACCTCTTCTCTGACACTTTCCCCTGCTGCAACATTATTTTGATCCTGCTGGTCATCCTGTAAAGTTTAAGGGCAGATCCATCAGGTAACAAGCAGAACAGCGCTAGAAGGGCTACAGATAAGCAAATTAACTTCACTCTAGGAATTTTCACATTTAAACCAGTAAAAAGAAATTCTGAACAATGTTAGCAATAAAGTCACCAAGGTTTGTATCTGCTCTGGAATTCTAAAAGGAGAAACATGAAGGCTATGAGAAGGTATTGAGGTACCTTAAGAACTGAAAGTAAAATCAGTCCTTAAAGTGCACTGGTATTTATTGAATTCCATTGAAGAGTGAGCACATCTGATAATACACGTTTGCCCAAGCAGTAAGTGTGTGTTACACATCCCCTCGGTTGTGGCTGTGAGTCGAGCTTGTAAGGCTCTTTTGAACAGAAATGTCTTGTGTTAGAACTGAAGCCACTGGAGCATTTAGCCCTTGAAGGACTCTGCTTCAAACGACAGAGAGCTGGCCAAGAAGGCATGGCAGCTTTCACAAGTCCCTCCACCCTACAAATACACACAGGAGCAACTATATTCTTAATGCAGAGCATTGTATTTTCAGGATCCGGACCCATATGTTCTGTAGCCCAGCTGCAAGAATGTGTCCCTGCCTCTCTTGGATCAGTAGTTCTCACATATTCATCATTTTGTTCATTTCCAATATTTCACAGTGGAGTCGAATCTGTAGTGAAGACTAGGCCACAAATTGAGTTTCACTCTGCTGCCATTTTTAGGTGGAGTGGTTATATCCACACTGTGAGGGTGCAGCTTACCTTCTCATCATCTTTGGTGAGTGATTTAGCCCCCATCTGATCCATGACCTCCTTAAACTGCTGAAAACAAAAATCAAAACTTAAATAAACAAAACATTCTGGGCTGAATGAACATTTATTCCCCATAGCTGTTTTCATGTAGGACTCCCAAATTCTCTCCTCATCTCTTCTCTGAGCTCCTCTCAGTTTGCTTTTGTAGACTTCATTTTTGAGTCATTTCTTTCTGTTAAGATACCTTCTCCTACTCTCCCCTGCTCTCTTTCTTGCCAGAGAGACTCACAACAGGTATTCCCAATTCCCTGGTGTTTGATGACAGCAGGCCTTTCATATCCAGAAATGATATCCAGAAAGGAGACCTTTCCAGGAATGGACAAACATGTGAGAAGAAGGGGTTATAATGGAAGCAGATTGGAAGTTGTTAATATGGTAAATGCTAATATGGTAAGTGCTAACATTAAAATACTATGGTTGAATCTGTCCTCATCTACTTATTGAAAATGGGATCCTTCCTGCAGTGATTGCTAGAGTGACATATAAAAATCCTGAAAGGTTTAAATGTATGTGTCAATCGGAAGCCAACATATGGCTAGTTATTCTAGTTTTTCTGTAATAGATTCAATCCTTTTATACTGAGATATGACAAATTATGAACCCCCTACACACACACAGACACCCTGTGAAACATAGCTCCAAACTTGTGCACATTTTTTTATGGTAAACTGAGCGTTAAAATTGTAAAGAGCAGCCATTTTGGACTCACAGGTGTTGCACAATTATCTGAAGGAGACACATCCCCTATGCTCTCTCCCGAGGACTTTATTTTGTCTTTCCCTGTTGTTTTCCGTATTCTAAAATCAAACAACAATGTAAACATGGGGGCGAGTCCGTTCGTAGACCCTGTTCAGATGATGCTAAACTGGCAACAGAGATGGGTCTGTCAAAGTGGTTGGGGGAGTGTAACTACAATACATGAACAATACATGGCTCTCCTATTTGCCTGTGTACTACCCTCTGTGTGAGCATTTCCCTCGGGTTGTGTTGGATGTTATTTGGTCTCAGAGGGGCAATCTCTGTAGCACTGAGCACTGTGGAGATTTTTGGTGAAGCATCTGTAACGTCATTTTAATATGTGAAACCCATATAGTCAAGAATAAGGGCAACATAAAATTTTCTTTTGTCCCATGTCACAGGGGTCTGCCATGTGTTCTGAGCCTTCAAGATAATTAAACAGCTGTGGAAATTGGAAACATAAATATTCTGTTTACACAGTGACGTTTGCTTTGTGGAATCCTGAACTTACCCGCTATTGACAGCAAGAGACCCCACAACCGCAGCTTCCAATCTCTCTAAAAGGGGGGGGGGGGAAACGCACCCTTGCACAACCCCCCATATTCTATAAATGTACGGGTGTTAGTGGGAGGAGGCTGGGTGAATCCTGCAGAGAGAAAAATAGTCTTGATTTTCATTCACATGTAAGCACTAGCACTGGGGCTCCCCTACTATGAGCTGAAATTGCTAAGAGCTGAAATCACAAAAGAGCTAAAGTTATTAAGAGCTGAGATCACTGAGGCTGTGTTAAGTAGTGGGGGAGCTAAGCGGCTGGCGGAGCAGCTAGCAGAGTGGAGCTGAGCGACTCACAGGTCGGTGAGCGGAGTGGCTGTAGGAGCAGCTAGCAGAGCGGAGCCTTGTGGGAGCAGCCCAAGGGACAGCTGAAGTGGAGCAGAGCTGAGCGGCTCACAGGTCAGTGAGCAGAGTGGAGCAGCTGCCAGAGCAGTTCGTGGGACGGCGGGAGCAGCTCACGGGGCAGCTGGTGGAGTGGTGCGGCTCGTGGTGAAGGCTGCGGCGGAACCCCGTCAGCCTCGGATCACGTAAGGTGCCCCTTAACACCCTGCGTGCCCCCCCCTGAACTCTGGGGCTGCACTGACCAGGGACAGAGACTTTGGGGGGTTGTTGGACTTTTGGGACCTTGGTGATCCTTGGGTTGCTGGTTTCAAGAACCCAAGGGAAATACACAGCCCAACTTGCTGGGGTGGGTTTTTTTGCTCACGGTTTGTGTTATGAATCCTGTTTGTGGTGTTTTTCCAATTTAATGCTGATGTCGTTTACCTCATGTTATTAAACATTTTCTGTTACACTCAGACTCCATGCTTGCTAGAGGGGAAATATTGCCTCTTAGAGGCACCCAGGGGGTGGTATGTAATTGTCCCAGGTCACTGGGTGGGGGCTCGAGCCAGTTTTGCATTGCGTTATTGAAACGGAACCCCTAGATACAGAACCCAGCCCTTGTTGCTGCCAACTTAGATGGGCAGAAGGGTTACATTTTGGGGGGCTCGTCCGGGATTCCCTGAGTCAGTACCCATCGCAAGCACCTGTTGAGTGTTCCACTGCATTGGGAAACAATTGTGTTTATATTTTGAGGAAATTACTGTTTGTATAATGTCTAATATGTCAGGTTTATTGGGCCCCAGCCCTGCAGCCTCTAGCTCAGGGGCCGCAGCCTCAGCCAATGATTGGGCAAAAGCACTGGGGCAAATATTGGAAAAGGTTGTGTTGTCCCATGCTAGGTCAAACTCTTGTCGTGAGTTAAGGTTATTTGCTGGAGGCCCTTGATCATACCTTTGGGACTGTAGAGGGCCCTGAAGACAGTTACTGTAAATTCCTTAATTCCCGACAGCAAATTGGCGAGAAGATTTCAGCGTATATACAGAGGCTGGAGAGACTGCTTCAGAGAGCTGTCATGAGGGGTGCAGTGACTGCTGAACAGATGGATCGGACCAGACTGGCTCAAATTGTAAGAGGAACTCAGTATCAGAACCCGATTCTGCTCCATCTCCGGCTAAGAGAACAACGGGAACATCCCCCAAGTTATTCCCAGCTGATAAAGGAGGTCAGAGAAGAGGAAGAAAGGCAGGCTGCCAGCGAGTTTTGGGAAGCCCAAACATTGGAGCCAGCCGGCACAACACCACTGCAAATGGCCAGTGTACTGATGGTGAGCACCACAGAGGAACTTGCCCAACAAGTGCAGGTCATGACAGAACGGATAGCTGAACTGCAAAGCACCATTGACCGAGCTAAGACTTCCGGGAATAAGGAGCCTCTTACTGTGGCGATGGAGAAGTCAGCATTTAGAGCCACCATCCCATCTGGGCGAAGGGGGAAAGGACAATTCTTCTGCTACCGATGTGGTCAGGATGGACACAGTGCTGCCAAGTGCCATAATGAAGAAAACCCCTCCTTAGTGTATGGAAAGCTGAGGATCAGTTGGGAGAGATCCGGTAGCTGCCAGAGAGTCCGGGGACGGGGACCACCCAGGCCTGCAGGATTTGAAGATTCCCCCAGAAAAGACCATCCAGCTGGGATCCCCGCAGGACTGATAGGGCCTCGAGCAGAGGTCATGGTGAAGATTGAAGGGGAGGAGTGTAAAGCCGTGCTTGACACTGGATCTCAAGTGACTATTATATTTCAGTCATTCTACCAACAAATGCTTAGGCACCTGCCTATACAGCCACTGACTGGCGTTGGTCTGCGTGGCCTCAGCATGGATGAATACCCTTACCAAGGGTATGTCATAGTGCACCTGGAATTCCCAGAGGAGGTTGCTGGGGTAAGAGAAGAGGTGGACACAGCTGCATTAATATGCCCTGACCCTAAAGGGACCTCTGATGTGTCTGTGCTGATAGGGACCAACTCCAGTCTCTTCAAGGTGCTCGCGGATTACTGCAGACGACGGGCTGGGGACCAGTACCTGAATACCCCGATGATCCATACACTTTGTGCTGAAGCCTATAGGAAGATTGAGGGTGCTAAAAAGGAGACATCTGAGCTACCGATTGGGGCACTGAAGTACATGGGCACAACCCCCTTAGTAGCGCCTGCAAGGATGGAGCAAGAAGTGCTTGTCATGAGTACTTGGCTGAAAGGCAGTAAAGGGGCATTAGCAATGGTAGAGCAGCCAGTTGAAGGAGAGCTCCCGGAAGGAGTGCTGGTCCTCAGTGGAGTCATAACCCTACCTGCTGAAGCCCAGGAAAAGGTGACTATACTGATTGCTAATGAAACAAGTCGAGATGTTGTTGTGAAGCAAGGACAAAAGATAGCAGATCTCTTCGAGCCTGAATCAATTGTAAAACCCCAGTGTGAGACTCAAGTTCCGACAATAGACCCTGCAAAGTTTGACTTTGGAGATTCACCGTTGTCCGAGGAGTGGAAAGATCGCCTGAGAAGGAAACTTTGTGAAAGATCCAAGGTGTTCTCATTGCATGAGTGGGATGTGGGATGTGCAAAAGGAGTCGAGCACAACATCAGACTACATGACTCTCGACCTTTCAGGGAGAGATCTAGGAGGATTGCCCTCTCCGAGATGGAAGATGTGCGACAACATCTTCAGGAGCTGGCTGCGAATGGCATCATTACAGAGTCCCGCAGCCCATACGCCTCACCCATTGTGGTGGTCCATAAAAAGAATGGGAAAATCCGGATGTGTATTGACTACCGCACCCTAAACCACCGTACTGTGGTTGACCAGTACACAATGCCCCGAGTCCAAGATGCCTTAGACTGTTTGCTGGGAAGCCAGTGGTTCTCTGTGTTGGATCTTCAGAGTGGATACTACCAGATCCCTCTGGGTGAAGAAGATAAGGAGAAGACAGCCTTCATCTGCCCAATAGGGTTTTATCAGTTTGAACGCATGCCCCAAGGGATTTCTGGAGCACCTGCCACATTTCAACGTCTTATGGAGAAAGTTGTGGGAGACATGAATTTACTGCAAGTGTTAGTTTATTTGGATGACCTGATAGTGTTTGGAAGAACCTTGGAGGAGCATGAAGAAAGACTTCTTAAAGTGCTTGATAGGTTAGAGGATTATGGTTTGAAGCTTTCAATTGACAAATGCCAGTTCTGCAGGACCTCAGTGAAGTATGTGGGTCACATCGTGTCCCAAGAGGGTGTGAGTACTGATCCCGATAAAATAGAAGCCCTCACTACATGGCCATATCCAAGTAACTACAGAGAACTCAAGACCTTTCTTGGGTTTAGTGGCTACTACCGCAGATTTGTGAAGAACTATGCTATGATTGTAAAACCTCTGAATGATCTTACCAGGGGATACCAGTCCAGCAGGAACAAATCTAAGACCAAGAATAAGGGGAGGTCCCCAAAGCCTCCTGTGCAGAGACACTATGGCCCCTTCGAACCATTTGGGCCACGGTGGGATGAGAGATGTGAAAGGGCTTTTCGAGAAATCATTACATGCCTAGTCTTTGCTGACCCAAGCAAGCCATTTATCCTGCATACTGATGCCAGTTTGGAGGGTCTGGGAGCAGTACTGTACCAGGAAGTGGAAGGAAGACGTAAACCTGTAGCCTTTGCCAGCCGAGGACTGTCTGATAGTGAAACTCGCTATCCCACCCACAAGCTGGAGTTCTTGGCCTTGAAATGGGTCATCACTGAGAAATTTCGAGACTACTTATATGGTGCTCAGTTCCAGGTGTGGACAAACAACCCACTGACCTATGTGTTAACAAGTGCTAAGCTGGATGCTACAGGGCAAAGATGGGTGGCCGCTTTGGCTAGCTATGACTTCAGCATTCAATACCGATCAGGGAGAAGCAATGTAGATGCAGATGCATTGTCCAGGCATCCACAGGCACCAGGAGTTGCTGTGATACCCACAGATGGAGTGAGGGCTATTTGCAGTGTGAGTCGCCGGGAACCAGAGTCCCATGAGAGTCTTCATGGATGTGCTGCAGAAGCTTTGGGCCTGCCCCCTGAATGCGTGCCTTCTGCTTCAGTGAACTATATTGCGTTGGACCAATCTCCTTTGCCCATGCTCAATGCGGCTGACTGGCAGGAAGCCCAGCTGCAAGATATTGACATTTGTGATACACTACTTGCCAAAAGGGAGGGGCGAAGCCCAGCTGTGGTTGTCCCACCTAACCCGGAGGGTAAACAACTATTGAGAGAATGGACCAAACTAAAACTGATTCAGGGAGTGCTACACCGAGTGACCACAGACCCTTTACAAAAGCAACGAGCACAGCTAGTGCTGCCAAAAGAGTACAGAGCCCTGGCCATGAGGGCCCTGCATGATGACTTTGGACATTTAGGGATGGAGAGGACCCTGGAACTTATTCGTAGTAGGTTCTATTGGCCTCGGATGGCTGAAGATGTTCGCAGGAAATGTGAGACCTGAGCTCGATGTGTTCAAAGGAAAACTCTGCCCACGAGGGCTGCATATCTGAAGAACATCACCAGCAACAAACCTCTGGAGCTGGTATGCATTGATTTCTTGTCTTTAGAAGTAGACAAGAGGAATATTGGGAACATTTAGTAGTGACTGACCATTATAAGCGATATGCGCAGGCATATCCCACACGTGATCAGAAGGCCACCACTGTTGCTCGAGTACTGTGGGAGAAATATTTCTCAGTTTATGGATTTCCAGCCCGGATACACTCGGATCAGGGGCGGGACTTTGAGAGTCATCTTATGAAGGAGGTGCTGAGGATAGCGGGAATTAAAAAGTCTAGGACAACGCCTTATCACCCACAAGGTGAGCCTCAGCCAGAGAGGTTCAACCGAACCCTATTAGATATGTTGGGGACTTTGCGGCCAGAGCAGAAGGCAACCTGGAGCCAACATGTTGCATTTCTGGTGCACGCCTACAATCCCACAAAGAATGATGCTACAGGAGCCACCCCATATCTCTTAATGTTTGGGCGAGAACCAAGATTACCCATAGACCTGTGCTTTGGTGTATCAGAGGATGAGGATAGCTATGAAACTCATCAGCAATATGTATCCCGACTAAGAGAAAAGCTGCGGGATGCTTATCACTTAGCTACATCTGCTGCTCAGAAGAACGCAGACCTCAACAAACAGCGATATGATGCTAGGGTACGTTTACAAGAGCTCCAGCCGGGGGACAGAGTCCTGCTGCGAAATTTGGGTATTGCTGGCAAACACAAGATAGCTGACAGATGGAAGGCAATAACTTATTTGGTGATGGAAAAGCTAGGAGACCTGCCGGTCTACAAGATCAAACCTGAAGAGGGTCCAGGGCAGACAAAGACAGTGCATAGAAACCTTTTGCTCAATGTGGGAGAACTGGTAGGCACCCCTTATGAGATGGGCCACAACAAGGCAACCGGGCAGAACGAAGGTGCTGGACCAAAGCTGCCCTCCAACGTGGACAGCCAGCCCCCTGCAGCTAACCTACCCCTATGCAGCACATCCGAGAGTGAGTCTGAGGAGGAAGACACAACCATGGTGTATCCTGGGATGGAGACAACATTTCAGTTTCGATCAGCTGAATCAAAAGACAGCTCCTCCTCTTCTGCCCTAAACCCCATGGCAGAAGTATTTAGGCCCATTCCTGACACCCCTGAGCCACTGGTGGGACCCCCATGTGATGACACACACAGGTTATTGGACAGTGGAGACATACAGGTGGAGGATGTCCTGGGCACCTTGGACCCTCCACTGTTAGAACTAGAAATGCAGGGGCCTATGCCAGTAGCCGAGGGGCCCTCAAAGGAAACCACTCCATCTGTCGTTCAAGAGGCTGTCCCCCCACCACGACAACAGAGATTCTCAATAGACGAGACAGGGTAATAAGGCCAGTAAAACGGTTGACTTATGATGCACCTGGGGTGACTAGTGAGGAATCAATATGTTTAGCACACAGGCTTGTGGAAGCTAAAGTGGGCTATCTGAGGCCCTTTGGAGGGAACCAGTGAGTTGTTATAATAGGGAGTGTGATTTGTTGGGACGACAAATTTTCGGCTGGGGGGAGGATGTAAGCAGAGTCAGGATGAGCTCAACCCTGACATCTGGTGGTGAATTATGGCGAGTGTGGAAAAGAACTCCAGGGGCTGATCTTGTTTGCATAGGCACACCCACTCGCCTGGCATGAAACAACAGCAACTCAAAGTGGTTACTTTGGCTGGTGTGGGATCCCCAGTTTTCTTTGTTATTGGGACAGGAAGAATAAAGTTTTGTTACCCTGATTCTGTGAATCAAGGCCAGTGAAACTGTTGTATGACAGAAGGACTGAGTGAGTCCTTCACCATTACCTAGGTAGCACTTGCTTGACAAGGGGCATGGGTTGCAAAACCCAGTGAATAGAGAGAGGATAGGGGCAGGTATTTGTACCTGATGGTATGAGCCCTCTCTGAGGGGTTGAAACACCAATTGCACTACCTCCTCTCTCCACTGTTGAATATCAGAGCTAACTTTGATTCCATTACAAGTCTAGTTACAGGCTGCTGAGCTGAATTCACTTTGGGCTAATGGTGCACTGGGGCTCCCCTACTATGAGCTGAAATTTCTAACAGCTGAAATCACAAAAGAGCTAAAGTTATTAAGAGCTGAGATCACTGAGGCTGTGTTAACTAGTGGGGGAGCCTGAAGCTATATTACTAAGCGACTGGCAGAGCAGCTAGCAGAGTGGAGCTGAACGACTCACAGGTTGGTGAGCGGAGTGGTTGGAGGAGCAGCTAGCAGAGCAGAGCGGAGCCTTGTGGGAGCAGCCCAAGGGACAGCTGAAGTGGAGCAGAGCTGAGCGGCTCACAGGTCAGTGAGCAGAGTGGAGCAGCTGCCAGAGCAGTTCGTGGGACGGCGGGAGCAGCTCACGGGGCAGCTGGTGGAGTGGAGCGGCTTGTGGTGAAGGCTGCGGCGGAACCCCGTCGGCCTCGGATCACGTAAGATGCCCCTTAACACCCTGCGTGCCCGCCCCCCCCCAAACTCTGGGGCTGCACTGACCAGGGACAGAGACTTTGGGGGGTTGTTGGACTTTTGGGACTTTGGTGATCCTTGGGTTGCTGGTTTCAAGAACCCAAGGGAAAGGACACAGCCCACCTTGCTGGGGTGGGTTTTTTTGCTCATGGTTTGTGTTATGAATCCTGTTTGTGGTGTTTTTCCAATTTAATGCTGATGTCGTTTACCTCATGTTATTAAACATTTTCTGTTACACTCAGACTCCGTGCTTGCTAGAGGGGAAGTATTGCCTCTTAGAGGCACCCAGGGGGTGGTATGTAATTGTCCCAGGTCACTGGGTGGGGGCTCGAGCCGGTTTTGCATTGCGTTATTGAAACGGAACCCCTAGATACAGAACCCGGCCCTTGTTGCTGCCAACTTAGATGGGCAGAAGGGTTACACACAGAACAGAGTAAACAAGAGCTGTGATTGCAGGATGACGGGCATTTCCCATTAACTGAATTTCCAATTCACTGAGACAAGGCCAAGTCAGCTCAGTTATCCTCCTGTGTCCCCTTTCACTAGATATTTGACAATACATAAATGTCTGTAGTTCTGTGCTCTTTCAACGGCTGCCCCTAAGAGCTGAACAGAGCGAGTTCATTCAGCAGATGTGCTGGCTCCCCAGCGGCACGCTTCAGAACCAGATCACTGAATATGGGTGTCCTTCACAGCCCCATATCTGTACAGGATGGAAAACAGGCAGCTGCCTGAACCGCGCACTACTCATGGTAGCTGCTGAAGTGGTTTTGACTCTTTCTGATTCTTTACACTGATGTTCCAGGCAGTGTCATAAGTACTGATTGGCTGAGCAGGGTAGAATGAGATCAGCACTGGGTTGGGTGGCTGGTACTTTTAGTAACAGGAGGGTTTGTACAAATCCCTTCCAGTCTGAAGGCCGGATTGTCTGTGAGACTCTGCACAGGCATTTCTGTGAAGACTCAGCACTTGGGAATACTTTCTCAATTAGCAAATTGCTACACAGGCCGGTCCTTTTGAAATGTAGCCCAAATGTCCTTTAGGATTTTTAGATTATAATATTTTAAATTAGATTTTAGCTGTGCTTTCCTTCAAGTATCCAGAATCTGATACAATGGGGTTCCAGTCCATCATTGGGGCTTCTAGTTGCTAAGTGTATACATTTTCTGTTTATTTATTATTGTTAATAGTAATAGTAATAATAGTAATAATAATAAGTAATAATAAGTAATAAATAGCAATAATACAGGTGCATTCTCATTTCTGCAGAACTATTCTAACCCCGCACAATGGCATTTCTAGTAACGAAGCCAAATACCCAAATATGAGTGGGGGAGTGTATAGCTAAGACAATTGGAAAATGGTCTGCTACATCATACATCTGGTTTCGAGTTCTAGACTGTGTATTCTTTCTTTAGGGCATAAGATACCACTTAATAATAAAGATTGTAAAGTCCCTAAATAATCACCCTGATCAGCAGAAGACGTTAGATTTGAATTCCTGGTCTCCTGCTTCCCAACCCAGTTCACAATCCCCTAGACCAAAGGTATTTTCATTGGGTTAGGCCAGAGGAAGAGGACACATCTGTTATGTGTCCCATACAGACATTCAGTTCTCTGTGGCATGCAGAAGCACACCAACCAATGCATGCTCAGTGCTGATCGATTGACAGATTCCAGTGTCAGAAGGGACCAGTGTGATCATTTACTCTGAGCTCTTATATTACCCAGGTCATAGAACTTCCTCCAAAAAATTTAATTATAGAAAAAAATCCATAATGTACAAATTGCCAGTGATGAGAGTCCACCACAATCCTTATTAAGTTGTTCCAGTGGTTAATTATTGTCACTGTTCTAAACGGTCATCATGTTTCCCATCTGAATTTGTCTGGTTTTAACTTACAGCCATTGGAACACATAATACCTTTTGCTACCAGATTGAAGAGTCCACTATAATATATTTTTTCCTCATTTATGTACTTCTAAATTGTGATCAAGTCTTACTTTAATCTTCTCTTTATTTAGCTAAATCGATTGAGCTCTTTGAGTCTATCACTAAGAGGCATGTTTTCTAATCCTTTAATCAGTCTCGTGGCTCTTCTCTGAACCCTCTCGAACTGATCAACGTTCTTCTTGACTTGTGGACAAGTATTGCGCCTTTCACACCCTGCAGCCAAACTGTGACTGAACCCAGCTCCTCTGACAACACCACCAGCCAAAGGGATTAGTTAAAGGAGGAAGGAACACGGAAACATTAATCCTAGTGAGCTCACTGAGACGTACAAATGTGTGTCCCCTCGTCTAAAGACAGCGCTGCCTGGATTTATCCCATGACAGTGACCTTTTATTTTATTTATATTTAATGTAAAAGAAAAGAAGAAAGGAATTTTTATCGAAAAGAAATAGCAAAACAGCCATCGCGTGCAAATCAAAACAGCCCCACACATGTGTGCAATACACCACCACAACCAGTTACTTTTATTGAAGACAGAAGAACAAGTTATTATGAGTGACACAAGGGGTCTCTTGTGGACTTTTTCTAGTTTGAGACATTCTTTGCAGCCCGGAGGAAAAGGATCCAAGGATTTTAGAAGCAAGGCGTCATCTGCCAGATTCCCAGAGATCCTGCATTGACAGTCTCTGCTGACATCACTCACTGGCTGAGCTGCAAAAAGGGAAGAAATTCTCACATTCTCTGTTTATATCCATTCACACAAGGAAAATGTGGCATTGCATTTCAAATCAAAAGCAGAGCAGGAATTTCCCCATCACTGAACGGTGAGTGCAGATATTCCCAGTTATCTCCAGAGCAGGGGAATCATTTCACTCCTGCAACATTGTGCTACAGAGATTTAATGAACATAGACAGATATAGCTAAACATGTGAGCTAGCTGCCTACCTGGTTTACGTGGTAAATATATTTGCTTTGGAACATGGATCTCCCCTCTATGCCTTACTCTCTAGTAAAAAATGTAAATTATTAAAAAATACAATCCTTCCTATTAACATTCTAAAAAGATAAGAAACAACCAAATATAGATAAATGAATTCAAGGGGTGAGGAGAAGAACCACTGCTTATAGCAGCCCATGAAAGCTTATGCTGAAATAAATGTGTTAGTTTCTAAGGTGCCACAAGTACTCCTGTTCTTTTTGCGGATACAGACTAACACAGCTGCTACTTTGAAACCTGCTTATTGACTATTGGAGCAGCTTTAAATATGATGGGGTCCCTACACAGATGGGAAAACACCTCCCATTGCTCTAGGTAGCTTCCACACACTGAAGCACTTTGACACAGCAACAGTGCCGCTGCTGTGCTACAGTGGCTGTTTATGAGTAGACAAGCCCACACTGTCTGGGAAAATGTCTCACACATCCCAACTTCTTCTCTGAGTTCTGCCCCTGCTGCAACATTATTTTGAGTCTGCTGGGCCTCCTTTGTAGTTTAAGGGGAGATCCAGTAGGTAACAAGCAGAACAGGATAGAATGGGCTACAGATAAGCAATGAGACCAAATTCAGTTCACTCTAGGAATTTTCACCTTTAAACCAGTAAAAAGAAATTCTGAACAATGTTAGCAATGAAGTCACCAAGGTTTGTGACTGTTCTGGAATTCTAAAAGGAGAAACATGAAGGCTACGAGAAGGTACTGAGGTACCTTAAGAACTGAAAGTAAAATCAGTCCTTAAAGTGCACTGGTATTTATTGAATTCCATTGAAGAGTGACCACAGCTGATAATACACGCGTGCCCCAGCGTGTGTTACACATCCTCTGCGGTTGTGGATGTGAGTTGAGCCTGTAACACTCTTTTGAACAAAAAGACACTGGAGCATTTAGCCCTTGGAGGACTCTGCTTCAAACGACAGAGAGCTGGCCAAGAAGGCATGGCAGCTTTCACACGTGTGCTCAGAAGCTCCTCCATCCCACAAATACACACAGAAGCAACTATATTGTCAATGGAGATCATTGTATTTTTAGGATCTGGACCCACATGTTCTGTAGCCCAACTGCAAGAATATGGCCCTGCCTCTGTTGGATCATCAGTTCTCACATTTTCATCATTTTATTCATTTCCAATATTTCACAGTGGAGTCGAGTCTGTAGTGAGGACCAGGTCACAAATTGAGTTTCACTCTGCTGCCATTTTTAAGTGGAGTGGTTATACCCACACTGTGAGGGGGCAGCTTACCTTCTCATCATCTTTGGTGAGTGATTTAGCCCCCATCTGATCCAGGACCTCCTAAAATTGCTGAAAACAAAAGTCAAAACTTAAATAAACAAAACATTCTGGGATGAATGAACATTTCTTCCCCACAGCTGTTTTCATGTAGGACTCCCAAATTCTCTCCTACTCATCTCCTCCCAGTTTGCTTTTGCAGACTTCATTTTTGAGTCATTTCTTTCTGTTAAGATACGTTCTCCTACTCTCCCCTGCTCTCTTTCTTGCCAGAGAGACTCACAACAGATATTCTCAACTCCATGGTGTTTGATGACAGTAGGCCTTTCATATGCAGAAATGATATCCAGAAAGGAGACCTTTCCAGAAATGGACAAGCATGTGAGAAGAAGGGGTTATAATGGAAGCAGATTGGAAGTTGTTAATATGGTAAATGCTAACATTAAAATACGATGGTTGAATCTGTCCTCATCTACTTATTGAAAATAGGATCCTTCCTTCAGTGATTGGGAGAGTGACATATAAAAATCCTGAAAGGTTTAGAAGTATAAGTGTCAATCGGAAGCCAACATATGACTAGTTATTCTAGTTTTTCTGTAATAGATTCAATCCTTTTATACTGAGATATGACAAACTATGAACCCCCTACACACACACAGACACCCTGTGAAACATAACTCCAAACTTGTGCACATTTCTTTATGGTAAACTGAGCATTAATATTGTAAAGAGCAGCCATTTTGGACTCACAGGCATTGTACAATTATCTGAAGGAGAAAAATCCCCTAGGCTCTCTCCTGAGGACTTTATTTTTCTCTTTCCCTGTTGTTTTACATATTCTAAAATCAAACAACAATGTAAACATAGGGGGCGAGTCCGTTCGTAGACCCTGTTCAGATGATGCTAAACTGGCAACAGAGATGGGTCTGTCAAAGTGGTTGGGTGAGTGTAACTGCAATTCATGAACAATACATGGCTCTCCTAATTGCCTGTGTACTACCCTCCATGTGAGCATTTTCTTCGGGTTGCGCTGGATGTTATTGGGTCTCAGAGGGGCAATCTCTGTAGCACTGAGCACAGTGGAGATTCTTGGTAAAGTATCTGTAAGGTCATTTTAATATGTGAACCCCATATAGTCAAGAATAAGGGCAACATAAATTTTTCTTTTGTCCCATGTCACAGGGTTCTGCCATGTATTCTGAGCCTTCAAGATAATTAAACAGCTATGGAAATTGGAAACACAAATATTCTGCTTACACAGTGATGTTTGCTTTGTGGAATCCTGAACTTACCCGCCATACACAGCAAGAGACCCCACCACCGCAGCTTCCAATCTCTCTAAAAGGGGGGGGACACACACCGAAGCACAACCCCCCATATTCTACACATTCACGGACGTTAGTGGCAGGACACTTGGTGAATCCTGCAGAGAGAAAAAGAGTCTTGATTTTCATTCACACAGCAGGATAAACAAGAGCTGTTCTTGCAGGATGACGGGTATTTCCCATTAAGTGAATTTCCAATTCACTGAGACAAGGCGAAGTCAGCTCAGTTATCTTCCTGTGCAGCATTTCACTAGATATTTGACAATACATAAATGTCTGTAGTTCTGTCCCCTTTCAACGGCTGCCCCTAAGAGTTGAACACAGCGAGTTCATTCAGCAGATGTGCTGGCTCCCCAGCGGCACGCTTCAGAACCAGATCACTGAATATGGGTGTCCTTCACAGCCCCATATCTGTACAGGATGGAAAACAGGCAGCTGCCTGAACCGCGCACTACTCATGGTAGCTGCTGAAGTGGTTTTGACACTTTCTGATTCTTTACACTGATGTTCCAGGCAGTGTCATAAGTACTGATTGGCTGAGCAGGGTAGAACGAGATCAGCACTGGGTTGGGTGGCTGGTACTTTTAGTAACAGGAGGGTTTGAACAAATCCCTTCCAGTCTGAAGGCCTGATTGTCTGTGAGATTCTGCACAGACATTACTGTGAAGACTCAGCACTTGGGAATACTTTCTCAATTAGCAAATTGCTACACAGGCCGGTCCTTTTGAAATGTAGCCCAAATGTCCTTTAGGCTTTTTAGATTATAATATTTTAAATTAGATTTTAGCTGTGCTTTCCTTCAAGTATCCAGAATCTGATAGAATGGGGTCCCAGTCCATTATTGGGGCTTCTAGTTGCTAAGTGTATACATTTCTTGTTTATGTATTATTATTAATAGTAATAGTAATAATAGTAATAATAATAAGTCATAAATAGCAAAAATACAGGTGCATTCTCATTTCTGCAGAACTATTCTAACCCCACACAATGGCATTTCCATTAACGAAGCCAGACACACAAATATGACTGGGGGAGAGTATAGCTAAGAGAATTGGAAAATGGTCATACATCTGGTTTCTAGTTCTAGACTGTGTATTCTTTCTTTGGGGCATAAGATACCACTTCCTAATAAAGATTATAAAATCCCTAAATAATCACCCTAATCGGTAGAAGACGTTAGATTTGAATTCCTGGTCTCCTGCTTCCCAACCCAGTTCACAATCCCCTAGACCAAAGCTATTTTCGTTGGGTTAGGCCAGAGGAAGAGGACACATCTGGTATGTGTCCCATACAGACATTCAGTTCTCTGTGGCATGCAGAAGCACACCAACCAATGCATGCTCAGTGCTGATAGATTGACAGATTCCAGTGTCAGAAGGGACCAGCGTGATCATTTACTCTGAGCTCCTCTCTAACCCAGGCCATAGAGCTTCCCCAAAATAATTAAATTATAGAAAAAAATACAATCATGATGTACAAATTGCCAGTGATGAGAGTCCACCACAATCCATATTAAGTTGTTCCAGTGGTTAATTATTGTCACTGTTCAAAACGGTCACCATGTTTCCCATCTGAATTTGTCTAGTTTTATCTTCCAGCCATTGGAACACATAATACCTTTTGCTACCAGACTGAAGAGTCCACTATAATATATATTTTTCCTCATTTATGTACTTCAAAATTGTGATCAAGTCTTACTTTAATCTTCTCTTTATTTCGCTAAATCGATTGAGCTCTTTGAGTCTATCACTAAGAGGCATGTTTTCTAATCCTTTAATCAGTCTCGTGGCTCTTCTCTGAACCCTCTCGAACTGATCAACGTTCTTCTTGACTTGTGGACACAAGAACTGGACACAGTATTCCAGTAGTGACCCCAAGTGGAGGTGGCCAATACAGAGGTAAAATAATCACCATACTCCTATTCAAGATTTCCCTCTTTATGCAGCCAAGGAATGAATTATCCCTTTTGGCCACAGAATTGTACTGTAGCACATGTTCAGCTGATAATCCACCCACAACTCCCAAATCTTGTACAGAGTTACTACTTCTAAGGATAGAGTCTCTCATCCTATAAGTGTGGTTGACGTTCTTCGTTCCTAGATTCATACATTTATTTTCAGCCACATTGAGTGGCTTTTAATAGACACATCAATGGCACCCTTCTGATTCCAGGACTATTCTCAAACCAAATGTCAAGTGTCTGCTGCGAACATGTATGCCCTATAGCTCTTGGGGGGGAAAAGTTGGAAAAAATTATAAGTTTTAGGAAACGGTAGTACAGACTCACAAACATCCTTCCATGCTCCCCCTTCATTTCATTAATATCTTACCTGCAGAGCTTTGCAGCACCAGGAAGAAGACAGCAAAGAGAAGGTAAAGAATCTTCATGGCTGAAGTGTAGCTGGGAACTCAATGTCAGTGGAGAGAAGAGACTCTAAGATACACAGGAGATGGAGAGTCTCTATTTATGGGCTGCCGGGGATTGTGAAATGCTGATCTTTGAAATATTTTTTTGAAGAATGTCACATTTATTAAGTTTGTGTTGTCATCTGTTAATAATAATGATGATTACTATTTGTACAGCACCATAAAAATTCCTGGAGAATTGCAGGGAAATACAATTAACAATACCTTGCCTTAAGGTGTTATAATATGAACATTTACACGTAGCAAATATCAACTGTCTGGTCAAAAACCTTTTGATGTCCATGGAAAGCCTCCTATTACATGTAAATGAAGGCCTTAATGTGGAGAGAAATTCAAGAACACAGCTGTACCTGGGAGCATTGGCCAAAGGATGTGTGCATTTCTGCATTTGTTATGTACAATATTTCTCAATACACCTCTACCCCGATATAGCGCTGTGCTCAGGAGCCAAAAAATCTTACCACGTTATAGGTGAAACCGTGTTATATCGAACTTGCTTTGATCCGCCGGAGTGCGCAGCCCCGCCCCCCCAGAGCGCTGCTTTACCGCGTTATATTCAAATTTGTGTTATATCGGGTCACGTTATATTGGGGTAGAGGTGTATTTTACTTGTATTTTCCTAATTTCATGTATCAAAACCCATTACAAAATAGTAAAATTCCCTTTTAAGATAAGAAATAAAGTGAATAACATTGTAAATACTCTGTCCCAGGAATGTATGGTATTTTTTTTAAACCAATCTAATCTGATGAATTTTAAAGTTAGTGATGGGAGACAAGCATAAGTTTTCTCTTTCTTTTCCTCCCCATAACAGGCATGAGGATGAATGATAACGGGCCATCATGTAAAGTAGAGAAATATAATGTTGCTGCATCAAACATGCGGAAGCCAATGGCACATGCAGGTGCTAATCACCTATCAGGATATATCTCATTCTGCCAGGTAGGAGAGAAGGGGAAGTGATTGGGGTTAAACCACAGCCAGGAAAATTGTAGAAAATTTCTAACGGTTCTATAGCGCATTTGATACCTAAGTGTTGCCTGACTGATGCATTCTAACTAGGGCCCAGAACCGCCCCACAAAGCTTCACAGCATCCTGTGGAATCTCCCTCCCAATCCTCTCCTTTGTCTCCCCCCCATCCTATTTCCAGCCATTTGGAGGTACCAAATATATGAAGTTGAGGAGAGCAGACCAAGAATGAAAATGCACGGGGAGGAGGTCATCAACAGAGCAATGAGGAGCTGTGACAGGGAAGTGAATTGTCCCTCTCAAACTCTACTCATTGCCTTCTATTTCAACTATGTCTCTGTGGATGGAGGTGGCAGGTCTCCTTCCATGTCACTTTCTCCACAGAGACAGAACAAAGGACACTGGATGTTTTCCTGCCCAGTGGAGACACCCGGATCTGGTACATCAACCTGGCTGGCCACCTCACTCCTCTTATTTCCTATTTATGTTCTTGCCATACACACACAGAAGTTCAATAAAAACAGCAATACTCTTGAGGGAAGGTGGCTGGTAGAGAAACTATTGATAATGGCTTTATTTTATCCTATCTTGTTTATAAATATACTGTGGTTAAAGGGGACACCTTGTATGCTGCTTTTACAGATTTGAAGATGACATTTGATTCTTTTAATCTAGAAACATTTTGGGTGAAATTAAGAAGGATGGGTATCGATCAAAGACTTCTGCATTTTGTGGAGGATCTCCACTGGAGCAAGATGGGTACAGTAGGATTTTAAGCCAATGTTCTAACATTTTCCCTATTTCTAGGGGAAACACCAGGGTCGTTTTCTAGCACCTCTTCTTAATAATTGACATATTAATAATGTGGTGGATGTTTTAAAGGAAGATTTTATCCATTGCATGTTCAGGTAAATCTATCTGTAACTCGAGGCACAACTCACCCATCTCACCATAGACTGGCTGGCTCCTGACTTGGTGCTCAGCCCAAATTACATGCTTCCCTAGCCTGCAAGCGGGATCAGGAGCATTTAAAGTGATAGCTTACAATTAGAATACAGTTTTCAACAGCCCACACATTCCCCACAGCTGACGATGCTCCAACTAGCTCCCTTGCAGCTGCTGACTGGAACCCAGGGATGTGTCTTAACTGGCGCCTAGCTGTCTCACTGATGACCAGTCCTGGCTTTTGGAGAAGCTGGAGAATGTGAGCATGATAGGTTGGGATGGGCGTACTGCTCTAGATAAAATAAACCCCCTCTTGCACAAAAAATCAAAAATTCCTTGTCTTCCCCTTCTTCTACCAAATACCCTCACCTTGATCTCTTTTCAGAACCAGCTGGAAGTTGGAATGATTGTTGGCTGAAGTTTGAGGAGAATTCACTCACCCACTGGCACCCACCTACCCTGCCTCCAACTCTGCCCCCATCTGTCATGCTTTGTGCTCTGCTCTTGGGGGAGGCCCATCCACCTCCAACCCTTCACTCCCAGCATCTTGCGGAGATGGCCCATAACTCTGCAGACTTTCTAGAGGGTGGTTGGGGGCCCACTCCTCCTCCCACTATCTTAGAGATCTGGCCAGCCACCCTTAGAGACTGAAGTATAGGAGCCCTCGTCCTTTAGTAGAAGGACATGGCACTTCTTCTTTATACACTAGGTCTAGCATTTTCTAATGCACTGTAGATATTTAACCTAGGATAGTGCCTGGTAATTGTAAAGGAGAAAATAGCAATGGGCCTGTGCTCTTTTTTACTTCTTTACTGTTAGAAGACAAACAGAAGGTTTTGTTGTTGTTGTTTTTTGTTGTTTTTTAAAGTTTTTTTTGGGGGGGGGGGAAGGGTTGCGGGGGGGGGAAGGGTTGCATTTATTCAATTATTTATTTTTTTTGGTTTGTTCTATACCTTAGAAACATCAGGAAAATCATGTTGGGTCTTTCCTCTTTATCTGGAAGGCTCTTCAACCCCTGAGCTGAAGGGGCAAGGAGTTGCTAAACTTTTAACAAAGAAAGTTTTCTCTGAACTGCTTAAAAATAATGTCAATGAAATACTCGTTAATAATGAAAAAATAAACAAAGGGTTTCAAATCCTTCTTTAGTACCTGTGGTGTCCTAACATGATCTCTCTCTCTGTCTCTCAAGACTCTTGTGGGAGACGGCTATGAGGTGGGGGGGAAGGGGCGAGACGGTGTGTGTTTGAGTGTGTGTGCATGTGTGTGTGTGTGTGTGTGTGTGTGTGTGTGTGTGTGTGTGTGTGTGTGTGTGTATTTCTTAAGAACATAATAACAGCCATACTGGGTCAGAACAATGGTCCGTCTAGCCCAGTGGCCAATGCGAGGTGCTTCAGAGGGAATGAACACAACAGGTAATCATCAAATGATTAATCCCCTGTCACTTATTCCCATCTTCTGGCAAATAGAGGCAAGGGGCACTTCAAAGCAGGGAGAAAGAAAGTGAGAGGTAGAGGCAGAGATGGGTTTTGAAGGTTTCTCTTGTGTTTTGAAGAATTACCAGACATTCACTTGGGTTTCCTTAACAAAATAATACACATTGACTTAAGTAAAGACAATTTGGAAGTAGTTTATACCCCACACGTACACTTCTGATCTGGTTACCATCTATCTATGTTCTGAGCAGCTCTCAACACAGCTCCATTTCCACACAGAGGCAGATCCTGACGCACCAATATTTAATTCAACTGGCAGATAACCAGCACCACATGGGTTACATGGGACATTCTCATCTAATGAGGAATAATATAATTATAATATATGAATAAGACATCATTAGCATCTTCCCTCAAGGAAGATCCAAGCTCTTTCCATACCTGAAATAACTGTAATTTGACTCTGTAATTACCAAATGAAAATGACAAGCATGTAACACATCAGAAATGAACTCTCATTACAGACCCTCTGAGGTTCACAAACCCTTCCCTGCATCCAGCTTGTGACCATCCACAAAGAATGGTATATTTAACACCATTAGTAATGCTGGAGGCAAAGTGGGGTTTGGCGTGGAGGATGACAGCTTGCGACCCCCCATGTAATTATTATTATTATTATTATTATTATTATTATTATTATTATTATGTGACTCTCATGCCCCATGGAGCGAGTTGAAAGTCTGGGAGTCCTAGTGACAGACTAGGACCTGTAGTAAAACAGCTTAGAGAATTCTGAAATAATAAAGCTGTACAATTATAAGGGATTAAATACATCTATCTGTTTATTTTTAAACAGGGAGCAGAGACGGCTGATAAGGAGAGACAGATGGTTTTCAAAACAGACAAGGGAATGGTTGAGGTAGCATAAGGCATTGGAAATAAATTATGCCTGTTGATATGTACGAGGTTTCGTAAAATAGAACAGACATTTCAAAGCTTCTTCCTAAAAGGTAAAATAATAATAATAATAATATTGATTGACATGTACACAGCCCACGGTCAGAAACAAATAACAACCTTTTGCTTTTCTCAGCCGTTCTCATTCATTTTTTTATTTTCTCTAAAAAACACATGCTCTATTCTATTTGAAAATAACCATTTTTATTTTCTAAAAAAATCTCTAATTTTCTCTAAAAATTCAAAATGGCTGACCACATCAAAAGTGTACATGTCCAGATATGATACCGGAGGGTGGGACAAATATGAAAAAGGGGCCTGATAATGGATCAAATTTCTATGGTGATGAATGCTATAGCGTAGTGATTGATAGAACGGGGTTGAACAGCCTCAGGACTGTGGTGGGTGGCAGCAACATTTAGAAACTGAAGCATCTGAATGAGTCCACTTTAGTCTAAATGCCTGATTCTCTGTGGGACTCTGCACAAACATTCTTGTGAAGACTCACAGTTGGGAATACTTCCTTAATCACCAATTACCAGGATTAGACATGTAGAAAGGCCGGTCCTTTTGGAATGCAGCCCAAATATCCATCACCTCATCCTTTAGGAGATTTCAATTTGAATATTTTAAATTGGATTTTAGCTGTGCTTTCATTAACTACCCACTCAACATAGACAGGAGCCCAAGATGTAAACAGTGTTGTTTCATTACTTCCTTGTTCTCAACCCATCTCTCTCTGTTTTTCTCTCCTCGTATACATGGATTATGAATTCTTTGGTGCAAGGAGTGTGTCTTAGTGATACCTTAGTAGAAGGTCCTAGTCTGTCACTAGGACTCCAAGGGCCCTATACATTTCTTTAATAATAATAATAATTAATAATAAATACAGATGCATGTTCTTGTCTGCTGAAACTTTTCCAAGATAATTAAAACAAGTAATTAAGACAAGTAATTAAGACAAGCGCACAGATTATTGTCTGGGAGACATTGTGGCTAGGACACTGGGACAATAATCTGCCACATCAAAATTGTAGGTTTTATTCCCAGACTTTCAACTCGCTCCATGGGGCATGAGAGTCACATAATAATAATAATAATAATAATAATAATAATAATTACATGGGGGGTCGCAAGCTGTCATCCTCCATGCCAAACCCCACTTTGCCTCCAGCATTACTAATGGTGTTAAATATACCATTCTTTGTGGATGGTCACAAGCTGGATGCAGGGAAGGGTTTGTGAACCTCAGAGGGTCTGTAATGAGAGTTCATTTCTGATGTGTTACATGCTTGTCATTTTCATTTGGTAATTACAGAGTCAAATTACAGTTATTTCAAGTATGGAAAGAGCTTGGATCTTCCTTGAGGGAAGATGCTAATGATGTCTTATTCATATATTATAATTATATTATTCCTCATTAGATGAGAATGTCCCATGTAACCCATGTGGTGCTGGTTATCTGCCAGTTGAATTAAATATTGGTGCGTCAGGATCTGCCTCTGTGTGGAAATGGAGCTGTGTTGAGAGCTGTTCAGAACATAGATAGATGGTAACCGGATCAGAAGTGTACGTGTGGGGTATAAATTACTTCCAAATTGTCTTTACTTAAGTCAATGCATATTATTTTGTTAAGGAAACCCAAGTGAATGTCTGGTAATTCTTCAAAACACAAGAGAAACCTTCAAAACCCATCTCTGCCTCTACCTCTCACTTTCTTTCTCCCTGCTTTGAAGTGCCCCTTGCCTCTATTTGCCAGAAGATGGGAATAAGCGACAGGGGATTAATCATTTGATGATTACCTGTTGTGTTCATTCCCTCTGAAGCACCTCGCATTGGCCACTGGGCTAGACGGACCATTGTTCTGACCCAGTATGGCTGTTATTATGTTCTTAAGAAATACACACACACACACACACACAAACACATGCACACACACTCAAACACACACCGTCTCGCCCCTTCCCCCCCACCTCATAGCCGTCTCCCACAAGAGTCTTGAGAGACAGAGAGAGAGATCATGTTAGGACACCACAGGTACTAAAGAAGGATTTGAAGTCCTTTGTTTATTTTTTCATTATTAACAAGTATTTCATTGACATTATTTTTAAGCAGTTCAGAGAAAACTTTCTTTGTTAAAAGTTTAGCAACTCCTTGCTCCTTCAGCTCAGGGGTTGAAGAGCCTTCCAGATAAAGAGGAAAGACCCAACATGATTTTCCTGATGTTTCTAAGGTATAGAACAAACCAAAATAAATAAATAATTGAATAAATGCAACCCTTTCCCCCCCCAAAAAAACTTTAAAAAACAACAAAAAACAACAACAACAACAACAAAACCTTCTGTTTGTCTTCTAACAGTAAAGAAGTAAAAAAGAGCACAGGCTCATTGCTATTTTCTCCTTTACAATTACCAGGCACTATCCTAGGTTAAATATCTACAGTGCATTAAAAAATGCTAGACCTAGTGCATAAAGAAGTGCCATGTCCTTCTACTAAAGGACGAGGGCTCCTATACTTCAGTCTCTAAGGGTGGCTGGCCAGATCTCTAAGATAGTGGGAGGAGGAGTGGGCCCCCAACCACCCTCTAGAAAGTCTGCAGAGTTATGGGCCATCTCCACAAGATGCTGGGAGTGAAGGGTTGGAGGTGGATGGGATTGGGAGGGAGATTCCACAGGATGCTGTGAAGCTTTGTGGGGCGGTTCTGGGCCCTAGTTAGAAAGAACAGAGCACAAAGCATGACAGATGGAGGCAGAGTTGGAGGCAGGGTAGGTGGGTGCCAGTGGGTGAGTGAATTCTCCTCAAACTTCAGCCAACAATCATTCCAACTTCCAGCTGGTTCTGAAAAGAGATCAAGGTGAGGGTATTTGGTAGAAGAAGGGGAAGACAAGGAATTTTTGATTTTTTGTGCAAGAGGGGGTTTATTTTATCTAGAGCAGTACGCCCATCCCAACCTATCATGCTCACATTCTCCAGCTTCTCCAAAAGCCAGGACTGGTCATCAGTGAGACTGCTAGGCGCCAGTTAAGACACATCCTTGGGTTCCAGTCAGCAGCTGCAAGGGAGCTAGTTGGAGCATCGTCAGCTGTGGGGAATGTGTGGGCTGTTGAAAACTGTATTCTAATTGTAAGCTATCACTTTAAGTGCTCCTGATCCTGCTTGCAGGCTAGGGAAGCATGTAATTTGGGCTGAGCACCAAGTCAGGAGCCAGCCAGTCTATGGTGAGATGGGTGAGTTGTGCCTCGAGTTACGGATAGATTAACCTGAACATGCAATGGATAAAATCTTCTTCCTTTAAAACATCCACCACATTATTAATATGTCAATTATTAAGAAGAGGTGCTAGAAAACGACCCTGGTGTTTCCCCTAGAAATAGGGAAAATGTTAGAACATTGACTTTAAATCCTACTGTACCCATCTTGCTCCAGTGGAGATCCTCCACAAAATGCAGAAGTCTTTGATCGATACCCATCCTTCTTAATTTCACCCCAAAGATTTCTAGATTAAAAGAATCAAATGTCATCTTCAAATCTGTAAAAGCAGCATACAAGGTGTCCCCTTTAACCACAGTATATTTATAAACCAGATAGGATAAAATAAAGCCATTATCAATAGTTTCTCTACCAGCCACCTTCCCTCAAGAGTATTGCTGTTTTTATTGAACTTCTGTGTGTGTATGGCAAGAACATAAATAAGAAATGGAAATAAGAGGAGTGAGGTGGCCAGCCAGGTTGATGTACCAGATCCGGGTGTCTCCACTGGGCAGGAAAACATCCAGTGTCCTTTGTTCTGTCTCTGTGCAGAAAGTGACATGGAAGGAGACCTGCCACCTCCATCCGCAGAGACATAGTTGAAATAGAAGGCAATGAGTAGAGGATGAGAGGGACAATTCACTTCCCTGTCACAGCTCCTCATTGCTCTGTTGATGACCTCCTCCAGGTGCATTTTCATTCCTGGTCTGCTCTCCTCAACTTCCTATATTTGGTACCTCCAAATGGCTGTAAAGAGGATGGGGGGGAGACAAAGGAGAGGATTGGGAGGGAGATTCCACAGGATGCTGTGAAGCTTTGTGGGGCTGTTCTGGGCCCTAGTTAGAATGAATCAGTCAGGCAACACTTAGGTGTCAAATGCGCTATAGAACCCTTAGAAATTTTCTACAATTTTCCTGGCTGCGGTTTAACCCCAATCACTTCCCCTTCTCTCCTACCTGGCAGAATGAGATATATCCTGATAGGTGATTAGCACCTGCATGTGCCATTGGCTTCCGCATGTTTGATGCAGCAACATTATATTTCTCTACTTTACATGATGGCCCGTTATCATTGATCCTCATGCCTGTTATGGGGAGGAAAAGAAAGAGAAAACTTATGCTTGTCTCCCATCACTAACTTTAAAATTCATCAGATTAGATTGGTTTAAAAAAAAAAAACACCATACATTCCTGGGACAGAGTATTTACAATGTTATTCACTTTATTTCTTATCTTAAAAGGGAATTTTACTATTTTGTAATGGGTTTTGATACATGAAATTAGGAAAATACAAGTAAAATACACCTCTACCCCAATATAACATGACCCGATATAACACAAATTTGAATATAACGCGGTAAAGCAGCGCTCTGGGGGCGCGGGGCTGCGCACTCCGGCGGATCAAAGCAAGTTCGATATAACACGGTTTCACCTATAACGCGGTAAGATTTTTTGGCTCCTGAGCACAGCGCTATATCGGGGTAGAGGTGTATTGAGAAATATTGTACATAACAAATGCAGAAATGCACACATCCTTTGGCCAATGCTCCCAGGTACAGCTGTGTTCTTGAATTTCTCTCCACATTAAAGCCTTCATTTACATGTAATAGGAGGCTTTCCATGGACATCAAAAGGTTTTTGACCAGACAGTTGATATTTGCTACGTGTAAATGTTCATATTATAACACCTTAAGGCAAGGTATTGTTAATTGTATTTCCCTGAAATTGTCCAGGAATTTTTATGGTGCTGTACAAATAGTAATCATCATTATTATTAACAGATGACAACACAAACTTAATAAATGTGACATTCTTCAAAAAAATATTTCAAAGATCAGCATTTCACAATCCCCGGCAGCCCATAAATAGAGACTCTCCATCTCCTGTGTATCTTAGAGTCTCTTCTCTCCAGCGACATTGAGTTCCCAGCTAACCTTCAGCCATGAAGATTCTTTACCTTCTCTTTGCTGTCTTCTTCTTGGTGCTGCAAAGCTCTGCAGGTAAGATATTAATGAAATGAAGGGGGAGCATGGAAGGATGTTTGTGAGTCTGTACTACCGTTTCCTAAAACTTATAATTTTTTCCAACTTTTCCCCCCCAAGAGCTATAGGGCATACATGTTTGCAGCAGACACTTGACATTTGGTTTGAGAATAGTCCTGGAGTCAGAAGGGTGCCATTGATATGTCTATGAAACGCTATTCAATGTGGCTGAACATAAATGTATGAATCTAGGAACGAAGAACGTCAACCACACTTACAGGATGAGAGACTCTATCCTTAGAAGTAGTAACTCTGTACAAGATTTGGGAGTTGTGGGTGGATTATCAGCTGAACATGTGCTACAGTACAATTCTGTAAAAAGCAACAGAGGGTCCTGTGGCACCTTTGAGACTAACAGAAGTACTGGGAGCATAAGCTTTCCTGGGTAAGAACCTCACTTCTTCAGATGCAAGTAATGGAAATCTCCAGAGGCAGGTATATATCAGTGTGGAGATAACGAGGTTAGTTCAATCAGGGAGGATGAGGTGCTCTGCTAGCAGTTGAGGTGTGAACACCAAGGGAGGAGAAACTGTTTCTGTAGTTGGATAGCCATTCACAGTCTTTGTTTAATCCTGATCTGATGGTGTCAAATTTGCAAATGAACTGGAGCTCAGCAGTTTCTCTTTGGAGTCTGGTCCTGAAGTTTTTTTGCTGTAAGATGGCAACCTTTACATCTGCTATTGTGTGGCCAGGGAGGTTGAAGTGTTCTCCTACAGGTTTTTGTATATTGCCATTCCTGATATCTGACTTGTGTCCATTTATCCTCTTGCGTAGTGACTGTCCAGTTTGGCCAATGTACATAGCAGAGGGGCATTGCTGGCATATGATGGCATATATAACATTGGTGGACGTGCAGGTGAATGAGCCGGTGATGTTGTAGCTGATCTGGTTAGGTCCAGTGATGGTGTTGCTGGTGTAGATATGTGGGCAGAGTTGGCATCGAGGTTTGTTGCATGGGTTGGTTCCTGAGTTAGAATTGTTATGGTGCGGTGCGTGGTTGCTGGTGAGAATATGCTTAAGGTTGGCAGGTTGTCTGTGGGCGAGGACTGGCCTGCCTCCCAAGGTCTGTGAAAGTGAGGGATCATTGTCCAGGATGGGTTGTAGATCATTGATGATGCGTTGGAGAGGTTTAAGCTGAGGACTGTAGATGATGGCCAGTGGAGTTCTGTTGGTTTCTCTTCTGGGCCTGTCTTGTAGCAGGAGGCTTCTGGGTACACGTCTGGCTCTGTTGATCGTCTTCTACCGATTAGGGTGATTATTTAGGGATTTTATAATCTTTATTAGTAAGTGTTATCTTATGCAAGTACAATTCTGTAGCCCAAAAGGATAATTCATTCTTTGGCTGCATAAAGAGGGAAATCTTGAATAAGAGTATGGTGTTCATTTTACCTCTGTATTGGCCACCTCCACTTGGGGTCACTACTGGAATATTGTATCCAGTTCTTGTGTCCACAAGTCAAGAAGAACGTTGATCAATTCGAGAGGGTTCAGAGAAGAGCCATGAGACTGATTAAAGGATTAGAAAACATGCCTCTTAGTGATTGACTCAAAGAGTTCAATCGATTTAGCTAAATAAAGAGAAGATTAAAGTAAGACTTGATCACAATTTAGAAGTATATAAATGAGGAAAAAATATATTATAGTGGACTCTTCAATCTGGTAGCAAAAGGTATTATGTGTTCCAATGGCTGGAAGTTAAAACTAGACAAATTCAGATGGGAAACATGGTGACCGTTTAGAACAGTGACAATAATTAACCACTGGAGCAACTTAATATGGATTGTGGTGGACTCTCATCACTGGCAATTTGTACATCATGATTGTATTTTTTTCTATAAATTAATTATTTTGGGGAAGCTCTATGGCCTGGGTTAGACAGGAGCTCAGAGTAAATGATCACGCTGGTCCCTTCTGACACTGGAATCTGTCAATCTATCAGCACTGAGCATGCATTGGTTGGTGTGCTTCAGCATGCCACAGAGAACTGAATGTCTGTATGGGACACATACCAGATGTGTCCTCTTTATCTGGCTTAACCCAATGAAAATACCTTTGGTCAAGGGGATTGTGAACTGGGTTGGGAAGCAAGAGACCAGGAATTGGAATATAACATCTTCTACCGATTAGGGTGATTATTTAGGGATTTTATAATCTTTATTAGTAAGTGTTATCTTATGCCCCAAAGAAAGAATACACAGTCTAGAACTAGAAACCAGATTTATGACCATTTTCCAATTCTCTTAGCTATACTCTCCCCCAGTCATATTTGTGTGTCTGACTTCATTAATGGAAATGCCATTGTGTGGGGTTAGAATAGTTCTGCAGAAATAAGAATGCACCTGTATTATTGCTATTTATTACTTATTATTACTTATTATTATTACTATTATTACTATTACTATTAATAATAATAAATAAACAAGAAATTTATACACTTAGCAACTAGAAGCCCCAATAATGGACTGGGACCCAAATCTATCAGATTCTGGATACTTGAAGGAAGGCACAGCTAAAATCTAACTTAAAATATTATAATCTAAAAAGCCTAAAGGACATTTGGGCTACATTTCAAAAGGACCGGCCTGTGTAGTAATTTGCTAATTCAGAAAGTATTCCCAAGTGCTGAGTCTTCACAGTAATGTCTGTGCCGAGTCTCACGGACAATCAGGCCATCAGACTGGAAGGGATTTGTTCAAACCCTCCTGTTACTAAAAGTACCAGCCACCCAACCCAGTGCTGATCTCATTCTACCCTGCTCAGCCAATCAGTACTTATGACACTGCCTGGAACATCAGTGTAAAGAATCAGAAAGAGTCAAAACCACTTCAGCAGCTACCATGAGTAGTGCGTGGTTCAGGCAGCTGCCTGTTTTCCATCCTGTACAGATATGGGGCTGTGAAGGACACCCATATTCAGTGATCTGGTTCTGAAGCGTGCCGCTGGGGAGCCAGCAGATCTGCTGAATGAACTCGCTGTGTTCAACTCTTAGGGGCAGCCGTTGAAAGGGGACAGAACTACAGACATTTATGTATTGTCAAATATCTAGTGAAATGCTGCACAGGAAGATAACTGGGCTGACTTCGCCTTGTCTCAGTGAATTGGAAATTCACTTAATGGGAAATACCCGTCATCCTGCAATCACAGCTCTTGTTTATCCTGCTGTGTGAATGAAAATCAAGACTCTTTTTCTCTCTGCAGGATTCACCCAGTGTCCTGCCACTAACGTCAGTGAATGTGTAGAATATGGGGGGTTGTGCTTCGGTGTGTGTCCCCCCCCTTTTAGAGAGATTGGAAGCTGCGGTGATGGGGTCTCTTGCTGTGTATGGCGGGTATGTTCAGGATTCCACAAAGCAAACATCACTGTGTAAACAGAATATTTGTGTTTCCAATTTCCATAGCTGTTTAATTATCTTGAAGGCTCAGAATACATGACAGAACCCTGTGACATGGGACAAAAGAAAAATTTATGTTGCCCTTATTCTTGACTATATGGGGTTCACATATTAAAATGACCTTACAGATACTTTACCAAGAATCTCCACTGTGCTCAGTGCTACAGAGATTGCCCCTCTGAGACCCAATAACATCCAGCGCAACCCGAGGAAAATGCTCACACGGAGGGTAGTACACAGGCAATTAGGAGAGCCATGTATTGTTCATGTATTGCAGTTACACTCCCCCAACCACTTTGACAGACCCATCTCTGTTGCCAGTTTAGCATCATCTGAACAGGGTCTACGAATGGACTCGCCCCCTATGTTTACATTGTTGTTTGATTTTAGAATATGGAAAACAACAGGGAAAGACAAAAGTAAAGTCCTCAGGAGAGAGCCTAGGGGATTTGTCTCCTTCACATAATTGTACAACGCCTGTGAGTCCAAAATGGCTGCTCTTTACAATTTTAACGCTCAGTTTACCATAAAGAAATGTGCACAAGTTTGGAGTTATGTTTCACAGGGTGTCTGTGTGTGTGTAGGGGGTTCATAGTTTGTCATATCTCAGTATAAAAGGATTGAATCTATTACAGAAAAACTAGAATAACTAGTCATATGTTGGCTTCCGATTGACACTTATACTTTTAAACCTTTCAGGATTTTTATATGTCACTCTCCCAATCACTGAAGGAAGGATTCTATTTTCAATAAGTAGATGAGGACAGATTCAACCATAGTATTTTAGTGTTAGCATTTACCATATTAACAACTTCCAATCTGCTTCCATTAAAACCCCTTCTTCTCACATGCTTGTCCATTTCTGGAAAGGTCTCCTTTCTGGATATCATTTCTGGATATGAAAGGCCTACTGTCATCAAACACCATGGAGTTGAGAATACCTGTTGTGATTCTCTCTGGCAAGAAAGAGAGCAGGGGAGAGTAGGAGAACGTATCTTAACAGAAAAATGACTCAAAAATGAAGTCTGCAAAAGCAAACTGGGAGGAGATGAGTAGGAGAGAATTTGGGAGTCCTACATGAAAACAGCTGTGGGGAAGAAATCTTCATTCAGCCCAGAATGTTTTGTTTATTTAAGTTTTGACTTTTGTTTTCAGCAATTTTAGGAGGTCCTGGATCAGATGGGGGCTAAATCACTCACCAAAGATGATGAGAAGGTAAGCTGCCCCCTCACAGTGTGGGTATAACCACTCCACTTAAAAATGGCAGCAGAGTGAAACTCAATTTGTGACCTGGTCCTCACTACAGACTCAACTCCACTGTGAAATATTGGAAATGAATAAAATGATGAAAATGTGAGAACTGATGATCCAACAGAGGCAGGGCCACATTCTTGCAGCTGGGGTACAGAACATGTGGGTCCAGATCCTGAAAATACAATGATCTGCATTGACAATATAGTTGCTTCTGTGTGTATTTGTGGGATGGAGGAGCTTCTGAGCACACGTGTGAAGGCTGCCATGCCTTCTTGGCCAGCTCTCTGTCGTTTGAAGCAGAGTCCTCCAAGGGCTAAATGCTCCAGTGTTTTTTTGTTCAAAAGAGCCTTACAGGCTCAACTCACATCCACAACCGCAGAGGATGTGTAACACACGCTGGGGCACGCGTGTATTATCAGATGTGCTCACTCTTCAATGGAATTCAATAAATACCAGTGCACTTTAAGGACTGATTTTACTTTCAGTTCTTAAGGTACCTCAGTACCTTCTCGTAGCCTTCATGTTTCTCCTTTTAGAATTCCAGAGCAGTCACAAACCTTAGTGACTTCATTGCTAACATTGTTCAGAATTTCTTTTTACTGGTTTAAAGGTGAAAATTCCTAGAGTGAACTGAATTTGGTCTCATTGCTTATCTGTAGCCCATTCTATCCTGTTCTGCTTGTTACCTACTGGATCTCCCCTTAAACTACACAGGAGGCCCAGCAGGATCAAAATAATGTTGCAGCAGGGGCAGGACTCAGAGAAGAAGTTGTGAGGTGTGAGACATTTTCCCAGACAGTGTGGGCTTGTCTACTCATAAACAGCCACTGTAGCACAGCAGCGGCACTGTTGCTGTGCCAAAGTGCTTCAGTGTGTGGAAGCTACCTAGAGCAATGGGAGGTGTTCTCCCATCTGTGTAGGGACCCCATCATATTTACAGCTGCTCCAATAGTCAATAAGCAGGTTTCAAAGTAGCAGCCGTGTTAGTCTGTATCCGCAAAAAGAACAGGAGTACTTGTGGCACCTTAGAAACTAACACATTTATTTCAGCATAAGCTTTCATGGGCTGCAATAAGCAGTGGTTCTTCTCCTCACCCCTTGAATTCATTTATCTATATTTGGTTGTTTCTTATCTTTTTAGAATGTTAATAGGAAGGATTGTATTTTTTAATAATCTACATTTTTTACTAGTGAGTAAGGCATAGAGGGGAGATCCATGTTCCAAAGCAAATATATTTACCGGGTAAACCAGGTAGGCAGCTAGCTCACATGTTTAGCTATATCTGTCTATGTTCATTAAATCTCTGTAGCACAATGTTGCAGGAGAGAAATGATTCCCCTGCTCTGGAGATAACTGGGAATATCTGCACTCACCGTTCAGTGATGGGGAAATTCCTGCTCTGCTTTTGATTTGAAATGCAATGCCATTTTTTCCTTGTGTGAATGGATATAAACAGAGAATGTGAGAATTTCTTCCCTTTTTGCAGCTCAGCCAGTGAGTGATGTCAGCAGAGACTGTCAATGCAGGATCTCTGGGAATCTGGCAGATGACGCCTTGCTTCTAAAATCCTTGGATCCTTTTCCTCCGGGCTGCAAAGAATGTCTCAAACTAGAAAAAATCCACAAGAGACCCCTTGTGTCACTCATAATAACTTGTTCTTCTCTCTTCAATAAAAGTAACTGGTTGTGGTGGTGTATTGCACACATGTGTGGGACTGTTTTGATTTGCACGCGATGGCTGTTTTGCTATTTCTTTTCGATAAAAATTCCTTTCTTCTTTTCTTTTACATTAAATATAAATAAAATAAAAGGTCACTGTCATGGGTTAAATCCATGCAGTGCTTTCTCTAGACGAGGGGACACATATTTGTATGTCTCTGTGAGCTCACTAGGATCAATGTTTACCTGTTCCTCCTCCTTTAACTAATCCCTTTGGCTGGTGGTGTTGTCAGAGGAGCTGGTTTCAGTCACAGCTTGGCTGCAGGGTGTGTAAGGCGCACTTCAGTGCTCCATGGCATGTTGACCATCCCTCTGCGTCCCTCACCTCCAAAACCTCCCCCACGAGGTCCCCTTCTCTCGTGGCCGGCAGGTCGCATAGGCTGGGGGAGGCTGTGCCTCACCAAACAGCCAGGTGTGGATCTGCCCTCCTTACCACCACTCCTGGCATGTAGCCCAGCCCTCCATCTCCCCGTGCTCGAGCTGGGGCTGGGAAGGCAAGGCCACATGCCACCCACCCTCCCGGCACTCCAGAACTGGGGGGACAGCGGAGGAACGCCCTCCCATGCTTTGTGGCTGGGGGGCGCTGCGGCCGCGTGCCGTCAACCTTCCCAGAGCTCCGGGACTGGGGGATCTGTGGCCGCTTGCCCTCCCGCGCTCCAGAGCTGGGGAGGCTGGCGCCATGTGCCACCCGCCCTCCCGCACTCCGGGACTTGGGGGCTAGCCTCGGGCGGGACTGGGCTAGTGGTCGTGGGGGGAGGGCCTCTGGGGTTTTGATGGGGGTGGAAGGAGCAGGGCCTCAGCAGAAGGGGCAGAGCTCGGGACTAGCTTCCTGCAGCCAGCGGTTCATGCACTGCCCAGGCCTTCTCTTTTACCTGAGCTTCCAGACATGGCCATGTGCAGCAGGCTCCTGTGCAGGAATCAGGATGGCAGCACTAATCCCAAAGACCCAGCCTTATAGAAACCTCACTAAATTTGCAAGTTTTATTCGGTTTAATGGCAGCAGCCACATGGGGTCCTGTCTTGGAGAGGGAGAAACAATGGAACTCACAGTTCCTTTGCCATTTGTGTGCAGCAGCAAAATATTGTGACCGGCATCTTTTTTCCACAAACCAGCTCCTTTTTTTAGTGCCCCCGCCCTGTGCCAAGCTCTCCCTTACAGCCCTTACTGTGATATCTTCAGTGACCATCCCTAGACGGACTTTCCTTTACTTGGAAAAGGCATTGTGTTTAGAAAGGTGTTTCTATATAAACAGCCTCGTGCGAAGAGCACTGCCCTGGGACCTAGAAGACCTGGGGTGGCACATAGGCCGGCCCCAAGAGGGAGTTTGATAAATTAGAACAAGTTCCAGGATAGAGATTGATGTATAACCAGAAGCAAGATATGGTGTGGGTTCCCTCCTAAACTGCCCCTTCCCACCCACCCCCCACACACACTTTGCCACTCAGATTGGCGTCCTGGCGCAGGTGCATGGCACCATCCCAAGAGCAGGTTTGACCTATCAGTTCTGGGATGGGTTGACTCATATGGAAGAGGATCCTGTGAGTCTTCAAAGTACTCCTCCTGCTGCCCTCTAGCAAGCAAAGTGGGTTTCAGCCCCATAGGACCACCCAAGAGATGGTTTGACTAACCAGGACAAGTTTTGAGGAGAACTAACCCATCGCATATAGGGGCACGTTATCCCAAAGATCTCCATCCATCACCTTCTATCAATTGGAGTCGGTCTCAATGTGTCGGCCCTACCGGAAGGAAAACACATACCAATCAGAACATGTATTGGGCCAAATGAAATTGAATAAGGACAAAGGGAAGAATAAGCAAAGGTCCAAATACAGAATGTGGGGCAACTGACTTGGCAGCAGCCCTGTTGAAAGGGATCTGGGAGTTGTGGTGGATCACAACCTCAACGTGAGTCAAAAATGGGATGCGGTTGCAATAAAATCAAATACAATTGTGTGTTGCTTTAACAGGGGCATAGCATGCAAGTCATGGGAGATAATAGAATGAATCTGCTCGGCATAGGTTAGGCCTCAGGTAGAGTACTGTATCCAACTTTGGCACAGCTGTATAGAAAGCTGTATAGAAACGGGAAAGTATCCAGAGGCAAGTGACAAAGATGATGAAAGGGATGGAATGGATGCCTTAGTAGGAAAGGCTGAATGAACTGGGTATGTTTACTTTGGGAGAAAAGGAGATTAGCAGGGGACATTGTAGTCATCGTCAACTGTTTGGAAGGCTGCCAGAAAAAAGATGAAGAAAAATTATTCTCTCTTGCCACAGAGTGCAGAACAAGATGCAGTGGGTTCAAAGTATATGTGACGGTGTGGACTAGGCCCTGAGTCCCCCAGCTGGAGGCCTCTGGGTCCTGCCCCACCCTTTCCAGGAAAGGAGCAGTAGAGTAAAATTCTCCGAGTAGCTTAGAGAGGTTGCAAACAGCTAGCCAATCATAGAGGCTGCAGGGAGAATCCAATCAGGGCCCAGGAGGCCGTATAAAATGGAGATGCACCACAAAAGACAGTCATTACTTTGCTGGAGGCAGAGGAGAGCAGATGGTGCTCCTGGGTGGTGCAGCACCACAGACAGCTCAGTGCTGGCTGGGACCCAGGGAAGGGAGAAGGAGCTCCTGGCTGGCTGCTGGGCCTGAACACAGAAGAGCTCTGAGCAAACGGTGAAGCTTTGTTGAAGGTTGGGCTGTGGGGAAGTTGTCCAGGGAACGGAAAGCATTTTAGTTAAAGGAACATGGCAGTGCATGGCTGCTATTCTAAGTGGCCCAACCTGGGAACCAGAGTAGTGGGCGAGGTAGGGTTCCCCCCATAGGCCACTGTGGAAGTGGCCTACAATCGGACAGTGATAAACTCCCCGAAGGGGAAACCAAACTGTTAAGTGGCCCGGTTGGAGAGTTGGAGCCAGAATGACCCAGAGAGGGAAGTCATGGAATTTCCTTCATGGACGAGGCTGGATCAGAAAGAGGCTGGATAGCCACCTCTCTTGGCTGGTTTAGACCCAAAGAAAGCTGCATCTTGGCAGTGGGTTAGGCTAGATAACTCTTGCAGTGCCTTCTATCCCTGTGATTTTATGAGTCTCTATTCTAAGGGTTTAGGCTGCACTGCAGCACCATAGGTGCATGGAAGAGGTTGTCTTGTTTCAAAAGCGTGTTTTTCAGAAATCGTGGAAATACTGAGAGGAAACAGGGCCTCCTTCTATTCCCTCCCTCCCCCCCCATGAGAACTATGGGATTTGTTTGAGCTTTGATGTGTTCTTGTAATAATGTTCTCCCCTGCACAGTACAGTCAAAACAACACAGACCCTTAGACCGGAATGTAAACAACTCACAATTGAAAAGAAAGAGACCGTTGAAATGGAAATTTCTCCAGCATCAACAGCTGACAGATGGTTGAATCCCAGTAAATATATTTTGATTTTTTTTTTTGGTTGTTTAAACAATTTTAGTTTTAATCAAATACATAGGTGTGGGTGGGTTTTGGTGAGAAAGAGAGATTATAGAGGGCATTTTTTGTGAAGTTTGTAAAATGGTTACTTGATGGTAAATTGGAACATTTGTGATTTCCTAATCAGGCCTGTGCAGCTCTCTTGATGATACCGTAGTCAACTACAGAGACGCCACCAAGAAAGAACTGGAAATCTGCTGAGATTTTTAACTATGTCGTCAGCACAAAACTGCAGAATCACAGAATCTAAGGGCTGGAAAGGACCTTGCAGAGTCATCTAGTTCAGTCCCCTGCATTTATGGCAGGACCAAGAGGAGCACAGACAAAGTTTCAGGACAGTGCAAAGCTAAAGGACAAAACAAAAGCCTCTGCTAAAAAGTAACCATGCAAACCCATCTCAGTTCTTCAGTGGTCAACACCATGCCAAGTTCTGAGAAAATTATGAGTGAGACCACACAGATTAACAAACCCAGAGCACGCGCTGTAGGGGATTTGAATAAAAAAAAAAACAAGTATCAAAACCTCATGTAATGCACACATATCTCTTTGGGAAGCATTTGAAAATTGTTATGAACTATTCTGTTCTCTCAGTAAGCTAGCCACAGCTCTTCAGTATTTTAAAAACATTTGGGCCAAAAAATATTGCTTTGTTCAGAAAACTGATGGCCACTGTAGGCTCCAGGGCTCTAAAACAAAGGATGGCTGGCAATGACCTCAACAATACAAAAGCCCTTGTGGATTACTTTGAAAAATAATTTAGCAAATTCCCCAGAAGGCTCTGTAGAGCATTTCTCATCTACTCCTGATGGTTAGGGGCCTACCAAATTCATGGTCCATTTTGGTCAATTTCACGGTCGTAGGATTTTTAAAATAGTAAATTTCATTATTTCAGTTATTTAAATGTGAAATGTCAAGGTGTTGCAATTGTAGGGGTCCTGACCCAAAAAGGAGTTGTGGAGGGGTTGAAAGGTTATTGTGGGGGGGTTGCAGTACTGCTACCCTTACTTCTGTGCTGCTGCTGCTGGTGACCGTGCTGCCTTCAGAGCTGGGCAGGTGGAGAGTGGTGGCTGCTGGCCCAGAGCCCAGCTCGGAAGGCAGAGCCACCGCCAGCAGCAGTGCAGAAGTAAGGATGGCAGGGTATGGTATTGCCACCCTTACTTCTGCGGTGCTGCCTGCAGAGGTGGACCCTCAGTCAGCAGCCACTACTCTCCACCCGCCCAGCTCTGAAGGCAGCAGCGCAGAAGTAAAAGTGACATGGTATGGTATTGCCACGCTTACTTCTGTGCTGCTACTGGTGCAGTGCTGCCTTCAGAGCTGGTCGCCCAGCCACCAGCCGTTGCTCTCTGGCTGCCCAACTCTGAAGGCAGAGCAGAAGTAAGGGTGTCCCTACTGATGATCACTGTGGTGGCCCTGGAAGTCTGTCACTCAGTGTCTGATGTTGAAGACACACCTGATGGCTTTGTGGAGAAACCAATTAACATGCCTGACAATTCCGATCCTCAAACTGATGTGTATATGGAGCGATTGAGAAGCTGGCAATGGGGATTACCTAGATTTATAAGTGCTGTGTATTGTGAGGACTTTTGTTTTGTCATTCTTGAGCCAAAGAAATTCAGGTCAGCAGGTTGTGGAAGCCTTGCTAGGGGTGATACACTTAATTCTTGATGACGTTAATGGTAGGCTAGCCCCGGATGGTTTTGTTCAGTTACATTCAGAGAGCTGTTATTAAACCAGTCCTTTGTTTTCTGTTATGTGAACTAGGGGATGACGTCTCTGCTGAACATTTCTCAGTTAATGCCGGTAAGCTAGAGTAGAGGAAGAAAGAGATACATTATCATGTAGACTAGGGACCGAGTGGCAAGGCAGCAGTTCTGCAGAAAAGGACCTAGGGGTTACAGTGGACGAGAAGCTGGGTATGAGTCAACAGTGTGCCCTTAAAAAGAAGAACAGGAGTACTTGTGGCACCTTAGAGACTAACAAATTTATTAGAGCATAAGCTTTCGTGGACTACAGCCCACTTCTTCGGATGCATATAGAATGGAACATATATTGAGGAGATATATATACACACATACAGAGAGCATAAACAGGTGGGAGTTGTCTTACCAACTCCGAGAGGAATCATCAGGAATCAAAATACTCAAAAACCAGTGGGAGAACACTTTAACCTGTCTGGTCATTCAGTGACAGATCTGCGGGTGGCTATATTACAACAGAAAAACTTCAAAAACAGACTCCAACGAGAGACTGCTGAGCTAGAATTGATATGCAAACTAGACACAATCAACTCCGGTTTGAATAAGGACTGGGAATGGCTGAGCCATTACAAACATTGAATCTATCTCCCCTTGTAAGTATTCTCACACTTCTTATCAAACTGTCTGTACTGGGCTAGCTTGATTATCACTTCAAAAGTTTTTTTTCTCTTAATTAATTGGCCTCTCGGAGTTGGTAAGACAACTCCCACCTGTTTATGCTCTCTGTATGTGTGTATATATATCTCCTCAATATATGTTCCATTCTATATGCATCTGAAGAAGTGGGCTGTAGTCCACGAAAGCTTATGCTCTAATAAATTTGTTAGTCTCTAAGGTGCCACAAGTACTCCTGTTCTTCTTTTTGCGGATACAGACTAACACGGCTGCTACTCTGAAACCTGTCAGTGTGCCCTTGTTGCCAAGAAGGCTAAGAGCATTTTGGACTCTGTAAGTAGGAGCATTGCCAGCAGATCGAGGGACCTAATCATTCCCCTCTTTTTGGCATTGGTGAGGCCTCTTCTGGAGTACTGTGTCCAGTTTTGGGCCCCACACTACAAGAAGGATGTGGAAAAATTGGAAAGAGTCCAGCGAAGGGCAACAAAAATGATTAAGGGGCTGGAGCACATGATTTATGAGGAGAGGCTGAGGGAACTGGGATTATTTAGTCTCCAGAAGAGAAGAATGAGGGAGGATTTGATAGCTGCTTTCAACTACTGAAAAGGGGTTCCAAAGAGGATGGATCTAGACTGTTCTCAGTGGTACCAGAGGACAGAACACGGAGTAATGGTCTCGAGTTGCAGTGGGGTTGCTTAAGGTTGGATATTAGGAACAACTTTTTCAGTAGGAGGGTGGTGAAGCACTGGAATGCGTTACCTAGGGAGGTGGTGGAATCTCCTTCTTAGAGGTTTTTAAGGTCAGGCTTGACAAAGCACTGTCTGGGATGATTTATTTGGGAATTGGTCCTGCTTTGAACAGGGGGTTGAACCTCCTGAGGTCCCTTCCAACCATGATATTCTATGATTCTATGATGTGACCTTACACCTCATTGTGACAGAAGCTATTTTATAGCTATGTCATGGAATACATTTTCCTCAACCAGTCATGGCATGGCTATCAACCGTTAGTGAACTCAAAAAATACAAAGGGGAGAGAAGACAAGATACAATACATAACACAAAGAAGTCCTTTTTTGATTTTGGGACATAGGGACATAGGGATCCTTACTTAGACGTGAGGAACACACTCTTATATGCATGCTGCAAGGTTGTGAAAGAAGACGTGTCCGGCATTGGTAAACATGCCCTTAAATACTTCCCCATCGCCACCCGTTTTAAGCAGCCCGATGTTACTTTAGGTGCCCATCTGATTAGCCAGAGCAACAATTGTTGCCCTTACAGACCCTTTATACAGCCATGACACCCTTGCTATCCAGTTTTCCCTAGGAGGATTTCAGAAAGACACAGCTGGGGTCCACGAGTTTTATATGCAGGGTCGAATTAATGGCCCATGGCAGGAAGTTGCATTTGCTGGGGCTTCTACACAGTAATTTGTTTTTTCCCAAGAAAAACTGCTGCTTAATGGCGTGGACTTGAAAATGAAACTCACGCATAAAGCAAAGATATTTTTTGCCTCATGTGTGGGAATGCTGAGCAGAATTATACAGTGCACATTATCTCGGCGTCTCCGTGAAAGTTACACCAGGGGTCCATTTGTGCCATGCAGAAGCTCTAATGACTGACAACGCTAAGTACACTGTACACAAGGTGGGCATGACAATGTTCAGTATACCGGCTGGCAGGCATGTCAGTAATCAAGAAAACCTCTTTTTTTAACAGTTACCCAAACGCTCGTTATCAGGTTTATAGATAACGATGCCTTCAGTGGCAATCATGCTTCTAACTTTAAATATTATGAAATTAATTTTGTGGCCTTATATGTGGTTGGAGAACAAGAGCTGGCTAAAACTCTACAACCCAGTTTTGAGAATGGGAACAGCATGAGGAAGAGCATACAGCTCTTGCAGGCAATTGGGAAATATGTAAAAGACCGAACATTCTTGATCAACCGTAGTAATTTTGCCCAGGGTTACATGCTGTACGCCTTCAATCTGACCCCAGACCAGGAATGCCCCGAACGTTACTCTCTGATTAAAACTCGAAACCTGAAGGCAGAGATTTATTTCGCAACTATGGTCAACATGAGAGTGTATAGGGTTTTTTGATAACGGACTCAAGGTGAACCACACAAGGAGCATCCTGTTTAACTATCTGTGATTATGAACTCCATGCAGTTAACGCATATTTTATCAAAGGATGCTTCTTTTTTAGATGTTTTCCCTAGGAGTCTGTGTCCAGAAGACCTCTAGGGCTTATTATTAATACCCACCCCCATAACTTACCCAAGGAATTCTGTCTGGTGTTCTACTTACCAAAACAGGGACTAAGCAAGTTCTTTGACTCCTATGGATTTCCCCCAGACAGTTACTTCTTTCCTAAATCGATCATGACTTTTTCAAACCATAACTCTAATAACATCATGTTTTACCAGAGACAGCTACGAGACCCTCTAGTGTAACCTGCAGATATCGTATATTTTTAAAAGAAAAGTAGTAATGGTTTATCTTTTGATCAGATTTTAAAATTGCATACAGTTGGTTCACCAGAAATGACCATATGGTGGCTCAGTAAGTAAAAGGGAAAATGTCAGGAGTATCCAGACGTGCCCTAAGCATGTTTCAACATGTGCAGCTGTGTCTTTCTTCTTGTGAATTTGCAGATGTGCATCACTAAAGCTGGTGGGTTTAAAAACAAATAAAGCACATGCTGTTTTTTGTTCAAGTATTTATTTTGCACCATTAACCAGTCAGGCTTTTTAAACAGCCATCTTTTAGAAGGTCCATTTCTAAAAGGGGGGATCCTACATTCAGCTTCTGTTCTTATTTCCCCTTGGCAAGTTATAGACCTCTTTTTAGAGGTTCCAATAACTCTCTATTGGTAACATATCCTAGAAGGGATCTAGTCTCATCCAGCTCTGCCATGGCTTTCATTCAAAAAATCCCAATCTTTAGGAGGCCTCTTGTTAGCGAGAGAATGCGCACCGGTAACCCCCCTGACTAAATCAAGCATGAGAGAGCCCACAACCACTCCCCCCTACTACACAAAGCTTCCCTTATCATCTCCGGAAGAAACATCTTTATGGTGTCTCAGTTTATTTAACAACATTTCAGCATTTTTCTCATCACAAGCATTTTCCTCCTCCAAGACCTCTGGAGCGACAATGTCTGATGAGCCCCCCTCAACTTCAGGAAGTCAAATTTGCTCTTGGTCGGGGAGAAAGAGACTTATTTTACTCTTTTCCTCTTCACCCAGCTTGGCAAATACCAGGTATCTTTGCAGGAACTTGTCGTAAAGTTTAGCCTTTTCATAGTTGTATAAACTGGATTTTTGAAGAACATCTTTCATCTCAGCATCCAATTTGTGTTATTGTGGTTCTATTTTCTTTGCCACTAGAGGTGCCTTTCATTTGTTCTAGCTGATGTCTAGGCACAAGGTACAATTTTTCAACATGTTCCATTATCCACTATTTAAAACTCCTGACAGTAGAGGGAGTGCAAAGGACCAGTAAATGCCCTGGCCTGTTTTACAATCAGCTTTTTATTTTTTTGAGGGGCAGCCTCTTATTGCTCAGTTTTTTTGAATGACACCGAGTTAACAATGCTTCCTTGCTTGGATTTCAGGGGGACATTTCCTTTTGAAGTGTTAAGCGCTATTTCAGAGATGGCTGCAACCAGGTTGTGAGAGGCCGAGCACAGATTAGCCTTCCTATGCTGAAGTCTGGCTTTGATGAGGAGTTTTAAAAGAGCCAGGTTTCTCTGCACACAAATTCTTGTCAGAGGGGCGTTCTTCTTTTAAAATGGTGTGGGGTTGGTAAATATTACTGTTTGTCTGGGTTTTTTATTAAAATGTATATACAGGGCCAGTCTGGGGGGGAAAGCCTGTTCTTTACCTGTAGCCTTTGGATGTTAAAGTGTTTAAATCCACCAACAGAGACAGGGTTTTTTGGTAGCATCCTCAAAAGCCTCCAAAAAGAATTGTGCTTTACAAAGGTACATTTGACACACCAGGGTGGTAATTTGCAGTTTATCAGGGAGTTTTTAAAAGAGAACCATACACTTGGTATTTAAATTAATCATTCCCCCTGCCCTGACAAAAACACATTTTTCAAAATGCACATAATATTCAAGTTTCTGAGGGGTATGTATTTTGTAAAGGCTTTCTTGCTCTCACCTATTTCAGAAGCAAACTCTATCAGCTCACCTGTAATTACCGTATTCATTTTGTTACTAGGAAATAAAAGATCATCATTAAAAGTATCAATGTTATACATGTATCAGAGGGGTAGCCGTGTTAGTCTGGATCTATAAAAAGCAACAAAGAGTCCTGTGGCACCTTATAGACTAATAAATGTATTGGAGCATATGCTTTCGTGGGTGAATACCCACTTTGTCAGACGCATGTAATGAAAATTTCCAGAGGCAGGTATAAATATGCAGGCAAGAATCAGTCTAGAGAGATACATGTGTAAGCAGAGTCAGGACGAGCTCTACCCTGACATCTGGTGGTGAATAATGGCGAGTGTGGGAAAGAACTCTAGGGGCTGATCTTGTTTGCATAGGCACACCCACTCGCCTGGCATGAAACAACAGCAACTGAAAGTGGTTACTCTGGCTGGTGTGGGATCCCCAGTTTCTCTGTTATTGGGGCAGGAAGAATAAAGTTTTTTTACCCTGATTCTGCGTATCAAGGCCAGTGGAACTGTTGTATGACAGAAGGACTCACTATTAACTAAGTAGCACTTGCTTGACAAGGGGCATGGGTTACAAAACCTAGTGAATTGAGAGAGGTTGGGAAAGGTATTTGTATGTGGTGGTGGGGGCCTCTTTTGTGAGCCTGAAACACCAATTGCACTGCCTTCTCTCTCCACTGTTGAATGTCAGAGCTAACTTTGACTCCATTAGGTGTCTAGTTACAGGCTGCTGAGCTGAATTCGCTTCAGGCCAATAGTGCACCAGCCCTGGGACTCCCCTACTACTAGCTGAAATCACGAAAGAGCTAAAGTTACTAAGAGCTGAGATCACTGAGGCTGTGTTAACTAGTGGGGGAGCCTGAAGATATATTGCTAAGCAGCTGGCGGAGCAGCTAGCAGAGCAGAGCCTTGCGGGGACGGTTGGAGCAGCCCAAGGAACGGCGAGTGGAGCAGAGCCGTTTCTGGGGACGGCTGGAGCGGATCACAGGTCAGTGAGTGGAGCAGCTCGTAGAGCAGAGCAGTTCGTGGGACGGCAGGAGCGGCTCACGGGACGGCTGGTGGAGTGGAGCAGCTCGCGGTGAAGGCTGCGGCGGAACCCCACAGAGAAGCGGCCGGTCGGCCTCGGATCACGTAAGGTGCCCCTTAACACCTTGCGCGCCCCCCCCCCTTGAACTCTGGGGCTGCACTGACCAGGGACAGAAACTTTGGGGGTTGTTGGACTTTTGGGACTTTGGTGACTTTGGGGGTGTTGGACTTTTGGGACTTTGGGTGATTTTTGGGTTGCTGGTTTCAAGAACCAATGGGAAAAGACACGGCCCAATTTGCTGGGGTGGGTCTTTGCTCATGGTTTGGTCTATGAACTCTAGTTGTGGTGTTTTCCCAATTTAATGCTATGTCGTTTACCTCATGTTATTAAACATTTTCTGCTACACCGAGACTCTGTGCTTGCGAGAGGGGAAGTATTGCCTCTCTCCCAGGGGTGTGTGTAAGATTTTCCTAGGTCACTGGGTGGGGGCTCGAGCTGGTTTTGTGTTACACTGTTGGGAGGGGACCCCTATGTACTGAACCCGGTCCTTGCTGCTATCAACTCGGCCTGGCAGAAGGGTTACGCATGGAAATGTATGTAACAACCCTTTCTTTATACAATGGTTGCCAACAGCTATAACACCACACAATATTTTCAGTTATGCACAATAACAGCCTATGGCTGTTTTCTAATAGTTGCTTTATAAACAATGATTTTCAGGAATTTGAAGGTCCACAAAACAAACCGGAAAAGGGAGGAACAAACTGAATGTGACTCTGCATAATAATCAATACTACTTTGGCAAGGTTTTTAAATCTGCCTCGGGGGTTCTTTTGTTGTCAGTAACTTTCCAGCTGTTATTAAAAATACCTGTCTATATCAAGCAGTGCTTTTTCACCCTCACCATCCCAGGTTGCTGAACCACAATCTCTTTTGCACCCTCTCCTGCAGGGATCAAATAGCAGTCCTGGGACGAGATCTTTTACACTCTCAAAATTAATTTTCTTAATTTAATATTCTGCAAGTTGAGCATGATCCATTTTACTTTCAGACAGGCTTTACCACCAGCAAGTTTGTACCTGTGTGTTTGAAGACGTAAGGACACAGACTCCATAATGTGTTAATCTGGTAGTATTTCATTGGTCAGGTTCCCTAAATAATCCCCAAGGGAAGGGTTCCACACCCCTTCTTTACTCACAAAAATCACAGAATCAATATTGTCTTAAAGTCACCGCTCCTGTAGATGATCTAATAGCTGGTAGAGAGCTAGCCTGCCCTAAACTGTGGTAAAGCACAGTATAAACACATTAGTGTTGATGGAATGGGTGCAGCATTCTATTGCGTACTTCCAACTCTCTATGGCCGAGAGCTTTTAAACTCTCAAATTCTCGCTATTCCCTGAGTTGAGTGTGATGATCCCTTTTATTTTCAGACAGGCTCATTTGTATTTGTGTGTTTTAATTTAATTTTAAATGAAGCTTCTTAAATATTTTAAAAACCTTACTTACTTTACATACAACAATAGTTTAGTTATATATTATAGACTTATAGAAAGAGACCTTCTAAAAACGTTAAAATGTATTACTGGCACGTGAAACCTTAAATTAGAGTGAATGAATGAAGACTCTGAACACCACTTCTGAAAGGTTGCCGACCCCTGCTGTAGTGTAACATCTAAGAAGCGTCCTCTTGTGGTTGGATGTGTCTGCAGTTTTCAAAAAGTCCCAGCCCGGGCATTGGGCCCTACCCCCAGGGCTTCCTCGGAGGAGACAATGATTTTTGCTTTCTCTGGGCCCTTCTAGCCCCAACTCTCCAGCTGGGCCACGTAACATTTCAGTTCCCCTTCAGGGGTTTTATCACTGTCCAATTCTAGGCCACTTCCCCAGTGACCTATGGGGGGGAGGGGAGGTAGGGACGGAGGGAGGAGGGGAACCAGACCCGCCTACTACTCCAGGTCCGAGCCCAGGGAACATTATAACAGCAGCCATGCACTGCCTTGTCTCTTGAACTAAACCACTTTCAGTTTCACAGGCCACTTCCCCACGGCCCCAGCCTTCACCAAAGCTTCACCCTAAGCGCAGGGCTCTTCTGTGTTCAGGCCCAGCAGCCACCCAGAATCTTGTTCTCGCGTCCCCGTGTCCCAGCCAGCACTCAGTTGTCTGTGGTGCTGCAGTTCCCTTTGGCCACACAGACACACCGTCTGAATTCTTCTGGCTCTAGCTAGGAAATGACTGTCTTTGGCACTGCAGCTCCTTTTTATATGATCTTCCTGGGTCCTGATTGGCTGCTCCCTGTAGACTCTCTGATTGGCTAGCCCTTTAAAGCCTCTCTAGGCCTGTCAAAGTAATTAGTTCCATTGATCCTTTCCTGGGATAGGTGTGGCAGGACCCGAAGGCCTACAGAAGGGGACCTCTGAGGCTAGTCCACACCATTACCATTCCATCTTCTTCTGCCCTCTATGGCCAGAGAGAATAATTTTCTTCATCTTTTTATGGCAGCCTTTCAAGCAGTTGAAGTCCACGACCGTGTCCCCTGCTAATCTCTTTTTCTCCAAAGTAAACATACCCAGTTCCTTCAGCCTTTGCTCATATAGCTTGCATTCCATCCCTTTGATCATCTTTGTCACTCACCTGTGGATCCTTCCCAGTTTCTCTATATACTTCCTATACAGCTGTGCCAAAATTGGACACAGTTCTCCAGCTGAGGCTTCAGCTGTGCTGAGTAGGGGGGGAGGGATAGCTCAGTGGTTTGAGCATTGGCCGGCTAAACCCATGGTTGTGAGTTCAATCTCTGAGGGGGCCATTTAGGGATCTGGGGTAAAAATCTGTCTGGGGATTGATCCTGCTTTGAGCAGGAGGTTGGACTAGATGACCTTCCAACCCTGATATTCTATGATTCTATCACTTTGTTACCCAGGGTTCTTTCAACCCAAAACTCTTGGTAACTTTACTCTGTGCGAGGAGGTGTCAGGAAACAAATCAGGGGAGACACGGCCGTCCGACCAATAGATGGCTGGCACAAACAGGACAATACAAGAGTGCTTTCACTTAAAACTAAACTTTACTAGTCTCAAGCACTTACACACGTCCGCAACAAGATTAGTAAAACACCCCCAACCCTTGATAATTACCGAAGCTGAGTGTGGTTTTCGAGTGACGCAGCGGCAGCCCATCTGCCGCTGGGGAACACAAGATGTATCCAGAGGGAGTGTTCAGTTCCCAAACGAGTCCCACCTATCTCAAGCTTTTTCCCCTTATTTATACATTAGTAATACAATGACATGTCCCTTAAAGAAAACTTGTCAAGTAAGCAGTTTCAAGCAAGAGGCTCCTTCTGATTATTGATTAACCAGGTGTGGGTTTTTCCAGAGTCTGCAGCTCTGAGACCCCAATAGACATTCCTCCTCTTTTAAAATGCAGGTATCAGCAATTTCAACACAATTCTTATCAGGAAGGACGCGGGGTCAAGCTGCCCCTTCCATGGCACCCCAAAACCCTCTCCCCTCCTGCCTTGGTCAAGCTGAATTTGCTGAATGGCCAATTTACAGCTTGCTGACTAGGTTGCTTTTTAACAATAAGCCATAGTGGTTTTAGGCACTTTACTGGTGTGCAGTAAAGTCTCCCCGTACAATTTCTGGTGATTTGCATGCTATGTCTCTGTTAATGCAGTCCCAAATTGCATTTCATTTTTTTGCAACAGCATCTCATTGTTGACTCATGTCAAGGTTGTGATCCACCTCAACTCCCAAATCCTTCTCAGCACTGCTGCTGCCAATCCAGTTATCCCCCATTCTCTAGTTGTGTATTTGTTTTTTCTTCCCTAAGTATAGAACCTATATTTTTCTTCGTTGAATTTCATTTTGTGCTAAGCCTGTTCTGATTGGCACATGTTTCCCTTCTATAAGGGCCCATGGTTTGAAATCCACTCCAGTTGGTAATAGGTGGCAGGAGGAGGTCTTAGAAGAGTCACTTGACCCTCTTCCATATGGGTTAGTTCTCCCCAGAATTTGCGCTGTTTGGTCAAGCCCACCCTTGGGGTAGTAATGTGGGGCTGAAGTCCACTCCAATTGTCAGAGGGTGGCAGGACAAGTGCTTAGAGAGGGTCACATGACCCTGTTCCATACGGGTCAACCCATTCCAGAACTGATTAGTCAAAGCCACTATTTGGGTGGTGCTGTGTCTGAATCGTACCCTGATAGGCAAAGAGCAGAGGGAGGAGTTCTTAGAGGGGGTCAGATGCACCTCTTGCTTCCAGTTATATGCCAATCTTTGATGCAGAACTTGCCCTAATTGGTCAAACTCCCTCTTGGGGCAGGCCTATGGGTCATCCAACAATCCAGAGACAGGAATAGAATCCATGTCTCCTATGCCCCAGTCCAGTACTCTAGCCACTAGTCTGCACTGCCTTCCCTGTTCATACATTAACACCTTTTCTAACACAATGCCTTTTCCCAGTGAAGACAAGTCCCTCCAGGGCTGGTCCCAGCAATAGTCATGATAAGGGCTGTGAGGGAAAACGGGAAGCAAGGCAGAGGGATAGCGCCATGAGAAAAGGAGCTGGTTTGTGGAGAAAAGCTGGAGGTAACAATATTCTGCTGCTGCACAGAAATGCAAAGCAGCTATGAGTTCCATTGTTTCTCCATCTCCATGGGAGGATCCCACATTGCTGCCTCAGTCAAACCCCGACTTGCAAAGTTAGTCTGGTTTCTATAAGCTTGGGTCTTTGGCACTTGTGCTGCCATTCTGATTTCTGCTCGGGAGCCTGCTGCACTTGGCCCTGTCTGGAAGCTCAGCTACAAGAGAAGGGGCCCTCGTGGTGGGGAGATTTGGGAAGCAAGGGGAGCAGAAAGAGGGTCGACATTCTGTGGAGTACTGATGTGGACATTGCTCACTGTTCAGCCAAACTGTGACTGAACCGGACTTCTCTGACAAAGGAGGAAGGAACAGGCAAAGATTTATCCATGTGAGCTCATTGAAATGTAATAATATATATGTCCCCCTGTCTAGGAACACCCCTGGGTGGATTGAGCATATGACAGTCACTATTTTAAATGAAATATATTTAAAATAAAATAATAGAAGAAAGGGATTTTTATGGAAAAGAAATAGCAAAACAGCCCCCGTGCGCCAATGAAAACACTCATACGCCCATTTGCAATACACCACCACAACAACCAGCTACTTTTATTAAAGGGAGAAGAATAAGCTATTAGGGGTGACACAAGGGCTCCTTGTGTTTTTTTTTCCAGCTTGCAAGATTGTTTGCGGCCCAGATGAAAAGGATCCAAGGATTTTAGAAGCAAGGCGTCATCTGCCAGATGCAAAGAGATCCTGCATTGACATTCTCTGCTGCCATCACTTACTCCATGGACTGCAAAAAGGGAAGAAACTCTCACATTCTATGTTTATATCCATTAAGACAAGGAAAATGTGGCATTGCATTTCAAATCGAAAGCAGAGCAGGAATTTCCCGATCACTGAATGGTGAGTGCAGATATCCCTGATTAGCTCCAGAGCAGGGGATTAATTTTCCCTGCTGCAACATGCTGCTACAGAGTTTTAATGACGATAGTCAGTTATACCTAAACATGGAGGAGGGATAGCTCAGTGGTTTGAGCATTGGCCTGCTAAACCCAGGGTTGTGAGTTCAATCCTTGAGGGGGCCACTTAGGGATCTGGGGCAAAATCAGTACTTGGTCCTGCTAGTGAAGGCAGGGGGCTGGACTCGATGACCTTTCAAGGTCCCTTCCAGTTCTAGGAGATGGGATATCTCCATTAATTAATTTATTTAATTCAATGTGAACTGGCTTCTGAAGTAAATATGGCTGACTTCAGAACAAGCTGCCTCCCTGGTATACGAGTCTTGGTCACACTTGGAGATTATGTCAACATAACTATGTCACTCAGAATGTGAAAAATCGACACCCCTGATTGTCACAAGTAAACCAACCTCCCCAATGATGCAGACAGCACTAGGTTGACCTAGCTGCCGCCTCTTGGGGAGATGGAGTGCCTACACAGATGTGAGAATGCCTCCCGTCGCTATATGCAGCCTCTTCCCGGAAGCACTTTGGCACAGCAGCAGCAGTGTTGCTGTGCTACAGTAGCGGTTTAGGTGTAGACAAGCCCACACTGTCTGGGAAAGTCTCTCACCCCTCCCAACTTCTTCTCTGAGTCCTGTCCCTGCTGAAACATTAATTTGTGCATGCCAGGCCTCCTGTATAGTTTAAGGGGAGATCCAGCAGGTAACAAGAAGGACAGGGAGAGAATGAGCTAGGGATCTTTGTGTTTAAATTAGTAAAAAAGAAATTCTGAACAATGCTAGTATTGGAGTTACCAAAGTGTGTAATTGCTCTGCAATTCTAAAAGGCGAAATGAGAAGGCTCCGAGTATGTACTGAGCTACCGTCAGGTCTGGAAGTAATATCAGTCCTTTAAGGGCCCTGGTGCTTATGGAATTCCATTGAAAAGTGAGCACATCTAGACAAATGTGTGTCCCATCAGAGTGTATTATGCATCCCCCTCTGTGGAGGCTGTGAGTCTGTTACAGCCTCCAGCTAGAGCAGTGGTGGGCAACCTGTGGCCTGTGGGCTGCCCGTGGCCCGTCAGGGTTATCCACTGGCAGGCCGCGAGACATTTTTTTACATTGACCGTCCACAGGCAAGGCTGCCCGCAGCTACGAGTGGTTGCGGTTCGCTGTTCCCAGCCAATGGGAGCTGCGGAAAGAGGCGCGGGCCGCAGATTGCCCACCGCTGAGCTAGACGCTGGCTTTTTCCTTCAAGCTGAAGAAACTTGAGCATTTTGATTCAAACCACAGAGTGCTGGCCAAGAAGGCATGGCAGCCATCACACCGTGTGTTCAAAGGTGCCACCATCCCATAAACACACACAGGAGCAACTTCATTCCCAACAAAGCACCTCAAGTTTGCAGGATCTGGACCCAGGTGTTCTGTAGCAGAGGTGCGAGAATGCTGCACTGCACCTGCTGGATATGCAATTCTCACATGTTCATCATTTTGTTAATTTCTTATTTGTCACACTGGGTTATTCTGGCTTCATTTTTAAGCCATTTCTCTTTGTAAATATCAGTCCCCCTGCTCTTCTCAGCTCTATTTCTTCCTAAAGAGACTTACAACAGGTACTACTAGCTCTCCTCACTCTGATGACAGCAGCCCTTTCAAATCCAGAAATTATATCCACAAAGGAGATCTTTCTAGAAATGGACAAGGATGTGAGAAGACGGGCTTATAATGGAATCAGATTGGCAGCTGTCATTATGGTGCGTGCTGGCAAGAAAATTCCATGGTGGAATCTATCCCCAATTATTTGTTGAAAATAGGATTCCTCCATCCCTGACTGGGAGAGTGACCTAGAGAAATCCTGAAAGGTTTGAAAGTATGAGCATCAATCAGAAGCCAACATGAGGTAGTTATTCTAGCTTTTCTGAAATAGATTCAATCATTTAATGCAGGTGTAAGACAGACCCTACACACAGACACTGAAACATAGCTCAAAACATATACATATTTCTTTTTTTATAAACTAATTGTTAAAGTCATAAAGAGCAGCATTTTGGTTTCAAAGGTGGTGAATCATAGAATCATAGAATATCAGGGTTGGAAGGGACCTCAGGAGGTCATCTAGTCCAACCCCCTGCTCAAAGCAGGACCAATTCCCAACTAAATCATCCCAGGCAGGGCTTTGTCAAGCTGGGCCTTAAAAACCTCCAAGGAAGGAGACTCCACCACCTAATAATGATACAAAGGAGACACATCCCCCATGCCCTCTCCTCGGACTTTACTTTGTCCTTCCCCGTTATTTTCTATATTCTAAAATGAAGAAACAATGTAGACATGGGGATAAGTCAGGCCAGAGACCCTGTTTTTTATTACGTCACTCTGGTAAAATAGAGGGACTTTAAAAGGGGTTGGAGGAGACAAACTGCAATACCGGAACAGTACATGGCTTGTATAATTGTCCCTATGCTGACCTTGTTGCTAGCACTGTCCTTTGGTGGTGCTGGGTGTTATGAGGTCTAAGAGGGGCAATATCTGTAGCATTGAGTACTCTGGAGATTCTGGGCTGCTTCAGGCTGTGAACAGGACATACGCAGACTGGGTAATGCACCGGTAAGGTCATCCTAACATATAACCCCCAGATAGTTCAGAATCAGGGCAGTACAAAACTCTTTGTCCCTGAGCCATGTGTCTCAGCCTCATTAAACAAGTCATTAAAGTCATTAAACAGCAGCTACATAAAGGACAGACATAGATATTCCGTTTACACGGTAATGTCTGCCATGTGGAATCCTGAACTTACCGGCCGTTTGCAGCAAATGCACCTCATTCCGCAGGTTCCAATGGGATAAGACGGGAAGGGACATCTCCTAAGGAAGGGGAAGCCCCCAGCAAGTAGACATTGGGTGACGGTAGTGATAGGATCCTGGGTGAATCCTGCACAGAGAAAAATAGTCTTGATTTTCATTCAAACAGGCCCAGTCTGCTCAGTTATCTTCCTGTGCAGAAGTTCAGTAGATCTTTATTAATAAGTAAATGTCAGTAGTTCTTTGCCCATTCAATGGCTGCCCTAAGAACGGAACAGAGCGAGTTAATTCAGCACATGTGCTGGCTCCCTGGCTGCATACTGCAGAACCATAGCAGTGAGCATGGGTGACCTTCACAGCCCCACACCTGCACAGGATGGAAAGCAGGAAAGCCTGCATCACCGACCTCTCATAGTGGCTGCGGCAGTGCTCTTGACTCTTTCTGATAGCTAACAGTGATGTACCAGACAGTATCATAAATGCTGATTGGCTGAGCAATTCTGAACCAGTTCAGCACTAGGTTGAATGGCTGGTCCTTTTAGAGACAGGAGTGTTTGAACAAGTCCCTTCAAGTCTGAATGCCTGATTGTGAAGAATCTCACCGACGAAAATTCTTGTGAAGACTCGACACTTGGGAATACTTTTTCAATGACAAATTGCCAGATTTGGACACGCCAGACAGGCCGGTGCTTTTGAGAATGTCATCCACATGTCCTTTAGGATAGTTAGATTTGAATTTTGTAAATTATATTCCTTAAAATATCCAGTACTTACAGATATCAGCCAAAGATCTAAACAGTATTGTTCATTGCTTCCTTGTGCTCCACCTATCTCTCTGTGTTCTCTCTTGTCTGATACTTAGATTCTAAATTCTTTGTAAATTGTAAATTCTACTTTGCAGTAAAACAGAACCTGACACAATGGGGTCCCAGTCAATGACTGGGGCTCCTAGGTTCATACAATAATAAATAACAATAATACAGGTGCACTATTTCTGCAGAAACCGTTCCAACCGCATACAAAGGCATGTCCAGTAATGAAACCAAACAAGCGAATATTTCAGATTATTTCTGGGGGACAATATGGCTAAGACATTGGGAAAATGGTCTGCCACATCAAAGATCATGTTTTCCTTCTCAGGCTGTCTATTCTCTCACTGGGGCATGAGGCAGCAGTTAATAATAAATAATGTAAAAGCCCTAAATAATCACCCAAATAAGCAAAAGGTAATAGATTCCAATTCATGGTATCTTGGCTCATAGCCCAGTTCACAATCCCCTAGATCCGGGATTGGCAACCTTTGGCACATGGCCCATCAGGGAAAGCCGCTGGTGGGCTGGGACCATTTGTTTACCTGCAGCGTCCACAGGTTCGACCAATTGCAGCTCCCACTGGCTGCGGTTCACTGTTCCAGGCCAATGGGGGCTGCGGGAAGCAGCGGCCAGCACATCCCTCGGCCCGCGCTGCTTGCCGCATATCCGATTGGCCTGGAACGACGAACTGCAGCCAGTGGGAGCTGCGATTGGCCGAACCTGTGGACGCTGCAGGTAAACAAACCATCCCAGCCCACCAGCAGCTTTCCCTGACAAACCGTGTGCCAAAGGTTGCTGATCCCTGCCCTAGATGAAAGGGTATTTTCATTGGGTAGGTCAGAGAAAGAGGACACATCTGGTATGTTTCCCACACAGATGTTCAGTTCTGGTTAGCATGCTGATGCATACCAAACAATGCATGCTCAGGTCTAATAGAGTCACAGCATGTTCAGTGCTGATAGATTCACAGATTCCAGGATTAGAAGAGACCAGTGTGATCATCTAGTCTGATCGTCTGTAGAACACAGGCCATAGAAATTCCCCCAAATAATTCTTAAGGGGTATCTTTTAGGGGGAAAAACATCCAATTTTGATTTAAAAATTGTCAGTGATGAGAGTCCACCACAATCCTTATTAAGTAGTTCTAATGGTTAATTATTCTCACTGTTCAAAATGTACACCTTGTGTCCAGTCTGAATTTGTCTAGCTTTAACTTCCAGCCATTGGATCACATTATACCTTTCGCTACTAGCATGAAGAGTCCATTGTAAAATATTTGTTCCTCACACAGGGACTTATAAATTGTGATCAAGTCTCCCCTTAACCTCTTTGTTAAGGTAAATAGACTGACCTCTTTGAATCTGTCTCTATAAGGCACATTTTCTAATCCTTTAATCATTCTCATAGCTCTTCTCTGAACCCTCTCCAATTGCTCAACGTCCTTCTTGTCTTGTGGACACCCGAACTGGACAACGTGTTCCTGAAGTGGTCACAACTGGAGGTGGCAAATACAGAGGTAAAATAACCTCTTTAGCCCTACTTAATATTTCGCTCTTTATACAGCCAAGGATTGAATTAACCCTTTTAGCCACAGCATTTTACTGGGATTTCATGTTCAGCGGATTATCCACCTGCAACCCCCAAATCTTTTTTTTAGAGTTACTGCTTTCTAGGATAGAGTCTCTCACCCTGTAAACGTACTTGATGGTCTTTGTTCCAGTATTCATACATTTATATTTAACTGTATGAAAACACATATTGTTTCTTGCCCCCAGCTTACCGGTTGATGCAAATCTCTCTGTATCACTGACCAGTCCTTTCATTTTGTCACCTGAAAACTTTATATGTTTTCTTTCACATCCTTGAAAAAATGTTGACTATTGTAGTGGCAACAACCAATCCCTAAGCACTCCACTAGGTCGAATGTTGGAGGTATTATTACTGGTTATAGTTCAGCCAAATTGAGTGCTCACCTCAGGACTATTCTACAACCAAATGTCAATTATCTGCTGCAAAACATATAAGCTCTACAGCACTTTGGAAAATAATTTTGAAACTAAATTATGACAAAAAGTTTTAGAAAACCTCAGTATCAACTCAGAAAGATCTCTCTGTATAATCCCTTCATGTCATTAAGATCTTACCTGGAGAGCTTTGCAGCACCAGGAAAAAGACAGCAAAGAGAAGATAAAGAATCTTCATGGCTGAAGTTGGGCTGGGAACTCAACGTCACTGGAGAGAAGAGACTCCAAGATACAGAGGAGATGGAGAGTCTCTATTTATGGGCTGCCGGGGATTGTGAAATGTGGATCTGTTGAAATCTTGTTTTGAAGCATGTCCCATTTATTAAGTTTGTGCTGCAATCTGTTAACAATAATTATTATTATTTGAAAAGCACAATAAAAATTCCTGGAGAATTTCAGGGATATACAATTAATAATCCCTTGTGTTAACGAGTTACAATACGAATATTTCCATCTAGCCAACATCAAATGCCTCATTGAAAGCCTTTGAAGTCAATGGAAAGCATCCTCTTAAATTTAAATGAGGGCCTTTTTGCAGAGAAGAATTCCAGAACACAGCTGTACCTGGGAAGCATTGGCAGTAGGGTGTGTGCATTTGTGTATTTGTTTTGTACAATATTTATCAATATTTTACTTGTATTTAGGGAATTTCCTAATTTCATGTATCAAGACCCATTACAAAATGGTAAAATTCCCTTTCAAAATGAGAAATAAAGTGAATAACATTGTAAATACTTTCTGCCAGGAAAGTATTGATAATATTTGTTTGTTTGTTTTTCCTGTATGTCTAAACTGAGGAATTTTACAATTAGTGATGGGAGAAAACCATGAGTTTTCCCTTTCTTTTCCCCCTATAACAAGCATCAGCCTGAACAATAACTGATAAGTGTTTAAAGTAGAGACATAAAATCTTGATGCATCAAACAAATGGAAGCTAGTGACATTTGCAGATGCTAATCCCATCTCAGGATTTGTCTCATTCTCTCAGGAGGGAGAGAAAAAGAAGTGATTGGGCTTAACCAGCAGCCAGGAAAAAGTTTAGAAAATTTCTAAGTGGATTCTATAGAGGCATTTCTCATCTCAGTGTTCCCTGGAGGATTCATTCTAACCAGCGGCCATAGCCTACAAAATACAACTGCCCACAACTTGTCACAGACCTCTTTGGAATCCCCCGCCCAGTCATCTCTTTCCTCTTCCCCCCCCCCCCCATTAAAAGGCAATTGGAGGCACCAAATACATAAAGTTGAGAAGAGAGGACCAAGAATGGGAATCCATGATGAGAGGGACATCAACAGGGCAATGAGGAGCTGTGACAGGGGAGTGAGTTGTCCCTCTCATTCCCAGTCATTGGCCTCTATTTCAACTATCCCTCTGTGGATGGAGGGTCCTGGTTTCCTTACTAGCCTCTTTCTCCACAGAGACAGAACAAAGTGCACTGGATGTTTCGCTGCCCAGTGGGAGCACAAGGAGCGGGCACATCACCCTGATTGGCCACCTCACTCCTCTTGTTACTGCTATGTTCTTGCTATACGCACAGAGACTTTCGATAAAAACAGCAATACTCTCCGGGAAGGTGGCTGGTAGAGCCAGAATTGATAATAGGTTTATTTTACCTGATGTGGTTTATAAATATGCAGTGGTTAATGGTACACAAGGTATGCAGCTTTTACAGATTTAAGGCTAGCATTTGATTATAATAATCTAGAAAATCTTTGGAGGAAATGTAGAAGTGTGGGTATAAATCAAAGACCTCTGCATATTTTGCAGGATCTCCACCAGAGCAAGATGGGTAAAGTAAGAACTAAAGCCAATGGAGAATGGTCGAACATTTCCCCTCTTTCTAGGGGAGACCACCAAGGATACCTTCTAGAACCTCTTCTTATTAATGTATATATTAATGATGTGGTGGATGTTTTAAAGGAAAAAAATTGTTCAATGTCTGTTAAAAGTAGATCTATTCCAGTGTTATTATATGCCATTGACATGCTTGTTTTATCACCAACACCAGGGGTCTCTGCTGGTTGTCTTCTCAATTTTACTCTTATTTTAACACTCAAGAACTGGGTCACATTTATAATAAGACCAGGACATGATTTTTGGAAAGAACCCTCAAGAAATTGAGTGGAAGACAGAAGAACATATTTTGGGATAAAGTTTCATCATTCAGGCTGCTGGTCCTCTTACCATAAAGGCTTAAAACAAAAGGCCCTTAGCTCTGGTCACGTGGCCCTGTTTTATCCGTGTTTATGGTGGGAACAGAGTTGTCCCAGTACTACAAATTTTTAATGCAAAAGTAATATTAAAGATACTCTATGAGATCCAAGTTTGATTTGGGGGTCAAATTTTTTGAGGCGACTTTTAACTCTCCTAAATTTTACCCTGCCTCATTTTCACGAGCCAGTCTAGGTGCTTTTCTCTGTTGGTAGTAGCGTTGGTATTGCTTTTCTTACATTCTGGCCTGAGATCTCTACTCTTCTAGATTCTAGATGTCCCCATCTTTGCCTTCAGGGGATGGAGGAGATACTGTGCCGTCTATTTCCACAGCAGAAGACCCTCCTATTTATCATAGCTAGATGGTGTTTCTCTACTATTCACTTACTGTCAATACATTTTAATCAATACTCAAATAGACAGTGACAGATATCATCCAACTAGAAGATCTGGCTAGGATTCATAATTCTTAATTTGCCTTTTGGTTTTCTACTTCCAAGAGAGCTCATGTTTTTGAACCATAGTTGAATAAGTTATCAAATCTTTATTTATGTAAGGCACATACTCAGCCGTTTACAAACCATAGGGGCTGCCACCCATAAAGGTAGATAAGGAAAAGTTCTTTCATATCTTCATTTTTACCAGTGTAAATCTGAAGTGTTAGAAGTCCTACCTCATTCTCTTTTGGACTGTAGAATTTTCCGGATTGTGAGGCCACACTGGAATTAATCTCTTTTGTATAAAAAAAATATCACCATCTCAAAGGTTAATGTTTTTTAGTTTTTTTCTCACTCACTGGATATAATGACATTGGTGTTGATATTTGCCCTTTTAGAGTAGTGCTGAGAGAGTTTTTATTAGATTCTGCCTGATATTATAATGTATTATATGGATGTGGCTGTGGTTTTATATTGTTCATAATTTTATTCACAACAGATAGTTAATAAAATTGAATTAAATTTAATTGCAGGAAGGTTGCAATGTAAAAACAGGCACAACTCACCCCACCTCACTGTAGGCTGGCTGGCTGCTGATGGCGTGTAACGCCCAGATCACACTCTTCCCTAGCCTGCAGGAAGGACCAAGAGCATTTAAAATGATAGTTTACAACTGTAATATAATTTTCAACACACCACACATTTCCCAGAGCTGATGATGCTCCATCTGGGTTCCTTTCAGCTGCTGATTGGAACCCAAGGATCTGCCTTAACTGGCACCTAGCTGTCACACTGAGGACCATGTCAGACGTTGGGAGAGCAGAAGAATGTGGGTGCGATATGTGGGGATGGGTGAACTGCTCCAGATAAAATAAACACCCTCCTGCACAAAAAATTAAAAATGCCTCCTCTTCCCCTTCCTCTGAAAATTCACCTCACTTTGGCCTCTTTCAGAACCAGCTGGACCCGACTAGGTCCAGGAACAAAAAGTACAGACTCAAAATATTGCTGCATGGGACATGGAAGAGATACCATGGTCCCTGCAGATTCCAAGCACCTTTTCAGGAATTGTCTCATTCAAAGTATTCAGAGAGAAGAGAATAAATATATGGAGATATACCTATCTCATAGAACTGGAAGGGACCCTGAAAGGTCATTGAGTCCAGCCCCCTGCCTTCACTAGCAGGACCAGTGAATGAGAAGTGACTGGGCTACAGCTACCGGCATTAAAATTGAAGAACCTTTTTGTGGCTTCTACAATGGAGTTGGACCTCCTGTTGTCTTCTGTGAGGTGGAGGAGCAGCTGTACCCTGATAACTGTTAGATTTTCACTTAGTGAAGGAGAGCTGCTAGTTTTTACCAGCTAGGCTCTGGCACACTTACATCGCATCGTGCCGTACCCCAACTCCCGCCCTAATGATTTCAGTTTCACAATTCACAGACCAAGAACTACTCCCTGTGAGGGAGGGTGGCAGAATCTGGCCGTGTGCCTAGTCATTGTGCTTCTTGCTCTGTTGTTGGAGCTCTGGGATCCATCCTGGCAAGTCTCACCCTGTCCCAGGCAGAGTGGGTGACGTTAGCCACCAAATCCATAGCCTCCATATCCCAGTTTATTATGGTATTAGCTTGCACTGCCACTGTCTGATGCACTGAGCCACTGACTGGTTGTTAGCAACAACGCTGTAATTACCAAATTTTAATTAGTATTAAAAGCAGATTAACACATTGCAAATAAATGCTTACTGCACGCTGCCTAGCAGTGAATACTTTTTCTAGAGAAAGGCATCAGCTTCTTTGTGGCTGGTGACACAGCTAGATGTGGGGAAGGGTTTGTGAACCTCAGAAGGTCTGCAATGTGTGCTCATTTCTCATGTGTTCCATCCTGGTCATTTTCATTTGGGAATTACAACTGTTTGTGGGGGACTTTTCCATACCCTTTTTATCTGCATCCCCATCCAAGGCAGAAACAGCAAGTTTGTCACCATCACATATGATAAAGCTCATTATGTCCCTGTCAGTAAACACCACATTGACACCATCACCACTGAAATACAGACAGACCAGAACACACACGTCTCATTTTGCTTTAAGAAGGTGGCCATCAAGCTGCACCTGTGCTCCCGGAGACACCAGGGATTTTAAAAAGCAAAGTCACTACGGTGACCCTAACCTATTACAGAGATCCCCCCACCCCAAGTACAGAAACTATTACAATGTGAGGTTGGTTGTGTCCTTCTTAGATATCAAAGAGCCCCTGTGATGTACTTTCCACATGTTAAAAGAGAGATATTTAAACCAACATGGCTTTAGAGTGCACTAAAACCAACTAGACTTGGTCCAAATAGTCCCTACAGAGACCAGCAAAAAGAAAAGCATTATGAATGCTGCTTCCCTTGATTTTCTTATAGCAGGAAATGACGTAGATTGTATGTAAACAACGCGATACTGTACCTTTTCTTGCAATATTGTAAAAGAAGATGGAACCAAAATCAACGGGGGGGCCAAGAGCCTCCAGGTGAATTCCTCTGTGGCCTCTATTTGCAGCCAGTTGGATGTCATGTTGGGAGACCACCTCATAAGCCAAAGCAATAACTGTTACTCTTACAGGGTCTTTATCGAATCAGTGCTAAATTACAGCGACAACACACTTACCACACTGTTTTCTGTGAACCTGTTATACAAAGATACTTCTGGACAAACTGAAGCAATGGAGCTGGATGGTGAGAATCAAGTATTTGCAAGACAGGCAAACCTGACAACCCAGAACAGGAAGATACAGCTGCTGGGTCATCTACATACCAAGCTGGGAGGGGTTGCAAGTGCTTTGGAGGATTGGATTAAAGTTCAAAATGATTTGAACAAACTGGAGAAATGGTCTGAAGTAAATAAGATGAAATGTAATAGGGACAAATGCAAAATACTCCACTTAGGAAGGAACAATCAGTTGCACACATACAAAATGGGAAATGACTATCTAGTAAGGAGTACTGTGGAAAGGGATCTGGGGGTCATAGTGGATCACAAGCAAAATATGAATCAATAGTGTAACACTGCTGCAAAGTCATCATTCTGGGATGTATTAGCAAGAGTGTTCTAAGCAAGACACAAGAAGTAATTCTTCCACTGTATTCCGCGCTGATTAGGCCTCATCTGGAGTATTGCGTCCAGTTCTGGGAAAGATGTGGACATTTCAGGAAAGGTGGACAAATTGCAATAAAAATGATCAAAGATTTAGAAAACATGACCTATGAGGGTAGATTTGAATAAATGGGTTGTTTAATCTGGAGAAGAGAAGACTGTGAGGGGGGACATAACAGTTTTCAAGTCCATAAAAGGTTGTTAGAAGGAGGCGGGAGAAAAATTGTTCTCCTTAACTTCTGAGACTAGGACAAGAAGCAATGGACTTAAATAGCAGCAAGGGAGGTTTAGGTTGGACATTAGGAAAAACTTCCTAACTGTCAGAGTAGGTAAGCTAGGGTTACCATTCGTCCGGATTTACCCGGACATGTCCTCCTTTTTGTACTAAAAATAGCGTCCGGGGGGAATTTGTAAAGCACTCAAAATGTCCGGGATTTCCCCCCTCCCCCGGCAGAGCAGAGAGAGCGGCGAGGAAGGCTGCAGGAAAGTCCCGGGCTGGACTCCGGAGCAGCTGTAAAGGACCTCCGCCCTGTATTCTGAGCAAGTGTCTCAGCCCAAAGTGCAGCCCTCCCCTTTTGCAACTGGGAGCGGTTTCTGCCATGCAGCATAGCAAAACGGGAGCGAGAGCACTTTGTGCTGATACAAGGGCAGCTCTCCCCTGCAGCTCGGTCCGGGCCAGGGACCGGGTTTTGTTGTGCAGGGCCAGGGACCGGGTTTTGTTGTGCTGGGGAGCTCAGCCACGTGTCCGGCTCGCACAGAGCCCAACACCCTGTTCTGAGCAGCAGGGTAAGGGGGCCAGGGGGCAGGAGAAGGGGCAGAGAGGTTCTGGAGGTGGCAGTCAAGAAACGGGGGGGGGGATTTTTGGGGGGAGTGGAGAAAGTTTGGGGCAGTCAGGGTACAGGTAGGGGGTAGGGTCCTGGGGGGCAGTTGGGGGGGTCTTAGGAGGGGGCAGTTAGGGGACAAGGAACAGGGAGTCTTAGGTAGGGGGTGGGGTTCTGGAGGGCAGTTAGGAGCAGGGATCCCAGGAGGGGGCAGTCAGGGGACAAGGAGCGGGGTGGGGGGCTGAGAGTTCTGGGGGGGAGCTGTCAGGGGGCAGGAGTGGGGAGAGGGATCGGAGCAGTCAGGGGACAGGGAGCAGAGGGGTTTAGATGGGTTGGGAGTTCTGGGGGGGGCTGTCAGGGGGCAGGAGTGCGGAGAGGGATCAGAGCAGTCAGGGGACAGGGAGCAGAGGGGTTTAGATGGGTTGGGAGTTCTGGGGGGGGGGGCTGTCAGGGGGTGGGGAGTGGTTGGATGGGGCGTGGAAGTCCCAGGGGTCTGTCTGGGGGTGGGGGGGTGGATAAGGGTTGGGGCAGTCAGGGGACAAGAGGCAGGGAGGCTTAGATAGGGAGTGGAGTCCTGGGGGGCAGTTAGGGGCAGGGGTCCCAGGAGGGGGCAGTCAGGGGACAAGGAACGGGGGGAGGGTTGGGGGTTCTGGGGGGGGGCGGGAAGTGGGAGGGGCAGGGGCGGGGCTAGGGCGGGGCTCCTCCCGTCCTCTTTTTTGCTTGCTGAAATATGGTAACCCTAGGTAAGCACTGAAATAAATTGCCTAGGGCAGTGGTTCTCAAACTTTAGCAACTCGAGGAACCCCATTTTGATTTAATATTTTTGAGGGATCCCCAAATCCCCGTGCTCCACCCCTGGCCCCCCCACCACCTCCTCTCTTCCTGCACCTGTTCACTCCATTACCCCACTCCCTGCTCACTCTACCCCACTCTGACTCACTTTCACCAGGCTGAGGCAGGGGGTTGGGGTGCAGGAGAGGGTGCAGGGTCTGGGAGGGAATGTGGTTGCAGGATAGGATGAGGGGTGCAGTCTCTGGGATGCTATTTGGGTGCAGGAGGGGTGAGGGGTGCGGGCTCTGGGAGAGAGTTTGGGTGCAGGAGAATGTTCTGGGTGAGGGCTCTGGGAGGAAGTTTGGGTGCGGGGTGCGGTCTCAGCGCTGGGGCACGGGGTTGGGATTGGGGTGTGGGAGGGGGTGTGGGAGCTGGCCAGGCAGAACTTACCTCAGGCAGGTCCACAAAGTGACCATCACATCTCTCTGGCAGAAGCTCCTGGGGGCGGGGAGTGGGGGTCAAGGGGTCTCTGTGAGCTGCCCCTGCCTGCAGGCACCACCCCCGCAGCTCCATTGGCCACAGGTCCCAGCTAATGGGAGCTGTGGAGTCGACGCTCAGGGCGGGCGTGGTACGTGGAGACCACTTATCCCCCAACAGGGGCCACAGGGATGTTCCGGCCACTTCCGGGAGTGACGCGGAGCCAGGGCAGGCAGGGTCCCTGCCTTAGTCCCATTGTGCCGCTGGACTTTTAGCGGCTAAAATCTCCCGGTTCAGCTTTAGTAGCTACCAGGAGATGGGGGCGGGGGGGGAGGGGAAGAGCTGATCAGCGATGCATGCAGACCCCTTGTACTACCCATGGGGACCTCCAGGGGTCCACGGACCCCAGTTTAAGAAACACTGGCCTAGGGAGTTTGTTGCAAGGATAGGTTCCTGGATTAGTGTTTTTGTTGTGTGGTGTGTGGTTGCTGGTGAGTATTTGCTTCAGGTTGGGGGGTTGTCTGTAAGCAAGGACTGGCCTGTCTCCCAAGGTCTGTGAGACTGAGGGATCATCCCTCAGAATAGGTTGTAGATCCTTGATGATGCACTGGAGAGGTTTTAGCTGGGGACTGAAGGTGACAGCTAGGTGGTTTACCTTTTCAACAGATTATAAAACTATATTCTAATGATTTAGTTCAAAATGACCAGATGGTGATGAAAGCGTTTTAAAGTGTTTTAAAATTCCCTGTGGGATTAATTTGGCTGAAGAACAAACCTACCAAATACCAGCATCATGAGGTATCCTGACAAACTCTTTCAATACCTATTTCCCCCAATTAAGAAATTTCATCCTGTGACTTAACTGTACACTGGAGGGGACAACATTTAGGAGAAGAACACATGAAAGCTCAAAGGCCAGTCCACCCAGAAACTTTCCCTCATTGCTGAAACTTGCTCTTGGGGTGGGCCTACGGTGTTACCGGAAGGTTTGGATTTGATTATATCAAGCCAATTATATTACCTAAAAATAAAGCTTTTAATTTTAAACCTTAATTTAGAATTTATTTGAACTGGTAACCAAGGTTGTGATTCGCCCTAAGGGAATTTTCAAGATATCACCACAGTGCTTGTCTCTGATATACAGAGGGCTCTCCAGAGCAAAATAGCCTTGCTGTTCCTTGAAAGGACACGGATACAGCCCTCCAATCAAGAATAGGCCCACAAGCCGTAAATCTTCGAAAACAGAAATAATATTTATTTAGAAACAAGTGGGAGGAGTTTTTAGAGGGGGTCACATGCCACCTCTTGCTTCAGGTTACATGTCAATCTGTGCCCCGGGACTTGCCCTAATTCATCAAACTCCTCTTGGGGCAGGCCTATGGGTCACCGGCCAGGCCAGAGATAGGCACAGAATCCAGGTTTCCTGTGTCCCAGTCCTGTGCTCTAGCCACTAGGCTGCACAGTCGTCCCTGTTCATACGTTGACCCCTTTTCTCACACAATGCCTTTTCCCAGTAAAGACAAGTCACTCCAGGGCTGGTCCCTGAAACACTCACCATAAGGGCTGTGAGGAAGACGTGGGCGCACGGCAGGGGGAAAGGGCAATTAGAGAAGGAGCTGGTTTGTGGAGAAAAGTTTGAGGTAACTTCAGGGGCACCATTTCAGATTTTGGTGTGCGGACCATTAATCGTGATTCCTGGGACTACTTAGGCACATGGAAACTCTAGATTTTGCATATAAAGTGATGGGGCCACAAAATGGGGGGTCAGCTCAAAAAGTTTGAAAACTGCTGAGGATGCAGGCAGTGGGTAACTAGCAGCTGTGTGCAGGAATGGAGGTAGCTCAGGTTCCAGGCGGGGGTGTACTTCAGGGGCCAGGCAGGAGGTTGCTCAGGGCTGTGTTCTTGGAGAGGAGTAGCTCAGGGTACAGGCAGGAGGTATGTAGGAGTCGAGAGGGGTGTACCTCAGGATGCAGGGAGGGGCTGTGTCCAAGGAGGTGCTGCTGCTGCGGGGCCAGCCATACGCTCAGTCCCTAGTTGGCACCGTGGGGGCAGCTCTGCAGGTCAGTGGCTGGGGTGAGGGGCGTGCGCTGCCCACTCACTTATGCAATGGGTGGGGCGAAGGGAACACCCTGATATCAGCCCCCACCCTGTTCTACGCAGCATATCAGCGGGTGAGGAGTGACACCAGCGGTGGCCCCATGGTGGGGGGCGGGGCAGCATGGCTGCAAACAACAGCGGAGCAGGGCAGCGGGGGTGGGAGGAGAAAGGGCAACATCTTGCTTTCTTCTGCACATTCCACCCAAATCGGGTACAAAACTAGCGGGAGCAGGGGGAGGCCTCCCCTAAATGGTGCCCCGGGGTAACAATACTTTGTTTCTGCACAGAAACAGAAAGCAGCTGTGAGCTCCATTGTGGCTGCCTCAGTTAAACCCTCACTTGCAAATTCAGTCAGGTTTCTAAGCCTGGGTGTTTGGGATTTGCGCTGCCATTCTGGCTCCTGCACGGGAGCCTGCTCCACAGGGCAATGTCTGGACGCTCAGGCACAAGAGAAGGGACCTCATGATGGGGAGGTCTGGGAGTCGAGGGGAGCAGAGAGAGGGTCGACAGGCCATGGAGCAGTGATGTGGGTGTTACACACTGTGCAGCCAAGCTGGGACTGAACCCAACTCCTCTGACAACACCACAAACCAAACGGCTTTGTCAAAGGACCAAGGGAAAGGGAAAGATTTATCCACGTGAGCTCACTGAAACATATAACAAACAAACATGTATGTCCCCTGGTCTAGGAACACCCTGGGTGGATTTCACATATGGCAGTGACCATTTATTTTATTTATATTTCATTAAAATAAAAGACGGAAGGGAGTTTTATGGAAAAGAAATAACAAAACGGCCCCCGCATGCCAGTCAAAACACTCAGAGGCGTGTTTGTGATACACCACAACAACCAGCTACTTTTATTAAAGGGAGAAGCATAAGCTATAAGGGGGGACACAAGGGCTTCCTTGTGGATTTTTTCCAGCTTGCGAGAAACTTTGCAGCCCAGATGAAAAGCATCCAAGGGTTTTAGAAGCAAGGTGTCGTCTGCCAGATTCTCTGCGATCCTGCTTTGACAGTATCTTCTGCCATCACTCACTCTCTCTACTGCAAAAAGGGAAGAAACTCTCACATTCTATATTTATAGCCATTAAAACAAGGACAATATTATGTTACATTAAAGTTCAAGGTAGAACAGGAATTTCCCCATCATTTAATAGCATGTGCGTATGTAACACCAACAAACAAACCTAGGTTGTTGTTGGGTGGGATCGAACCTTGGGAACTTAGTGCATGAGCCTCTATCTCATGAGCTTAAAGCCAACTGGCCATTAGCTAAGGTTATAGAAGAAACTCAGTTTATCTATTATATCTAAACATGTGTACTGGCTGCCCACCTGGCTTCTGAAGTAAATATGCCGGACTTCTGAACGTGGACCTCCCCTCCCTTTGCCCCTAACTCTCCAGTAAAGGAGGCAGATTCTCATTTTCTTAAAAAAGTCCATCCTATTAACATTCTACACAGTTCAAGTGACAACCACCAAAAATAAGGTCGCTGGGTGATTAAAAAAATAACCCCAGCAAATTAATCATAAAAACTGCTGGAAATATCATGTACAATATCATGGAAATGTTCATCAAAGTTTTTTAAAAAGTTGAAATTCGAAATTCCATTGTGGGAATTAATCCAAATTGTGAATTTTAAAAATATTGACTATCCCTGTGATATATAGAAAAATAAAACCAAAAATATGGAAGATGTAGAACAATGTGACTCATGTCCATGTACGGTTTTCCTTTCAAACACACTTTTGTCCATAGCTAAAACTAAAATAATAAATATTTAATTAGAGGATAAATACGTTATTCTTAAAGAATGCCCTGACTATTCTGTCTCCCAGCTCATGTAAGCCCAAATCCTGACCCTATTCAGATGGCAGTTCCTTATCTGATGACAATCTCTGTACATGCTCAGTGAAGCGGCCAGGTGAGTAGCAGTGCAGTTTCTACCATGGAGCTCCTGCCTTCACCTCCCCTACCCCAAAACTGCCTCTATGGTACTTTAGGCCTGGTCTATGCTAGGAAATTTGGTTGGTGTAACTACATCACTCAGTGGTATGAAAAACACACATCCCTGAGTGACACAGTGAAACCAACCTAACCCCTGGTGAAGACAGCGTTAGGTTAATGGGTGCATTCTCCATTGACGCACCTACCACCTCTCGGGGAGCTGCAGTGCCGACACAGATGGGAGAACCTGTCCCGTTGGTGCAGGTAACGTTGCTTTGGCTCAGCTGCAGTGGTGTTGCTGTGTCACTGTAGCAGTTGAGGTGTAGAGAACTAGCCCTCACTGTCTGGGAAAGCCTCCCACCCCTCCCAACTTCCTCTCTGAGTCCTGTCCCTGCTGAGCCATTAATTTGGGCACCTCGTACAAGGCTAAGGGGAGATCCAGCACTTAACAAGAAGAACACACGTAGAATTGGTAAGCAGATAAGCAATGAGACCAAGTTAACAACTGTAGGAAACATCATGTTTCAACCAGAAAAAAGAAATTCTGGGCAATGCTATTATTGAAGACACCAAGGCTTGTAACTGCTCTGGAATTCTACAAGGAGAAATGCAAAGGCTACGAGTAGGTATTGAGCTACCTTAAAGACTGAAAGTAGCATCAATCCTTAAAGTGCACCAGTGCTTATTGAATTGCACTAAAGAGTGAGCACATCTGATAATATACATGTGTGACCCAGTGGTCAGTGTGAATTCCCCTCGGTGGAGGTTGAGAGTCTGTTACAGGCTCCAGCTGGAGCTTGTAAGGCTCTTTTGAACAAAAATGTCTTTTGTTCAAACTGAAGACACTGGAGCATTTAGCCCTGGAGGACTCTAGTTCGAACCACAGAGAGCTGGTCCCAGAAGGCATGGCAGCCTTCCCACGTGTGCTCAAAAGTGCCTCTACCCCACAAAAACACACAGGAGCAATTTTATTCTCAACATGGCTCCTCATGTTTGCAGCATCTCGACCCAGATGTTCTTTAACACAGGTCCAAAAATGCTGCAGAGCACCTGTTTATCTGAGTTCTTCACATGTTCATCACTGTGTTCATCTCCAGCTTTTCACACTGTGTCATTCTGGATGGACTGTGCAGTGAGGTCCAGGTCACAAATTGAGTTTAATTGTTCTTCTATTTTTGAATGGAATGATTTAAAAATACCTTTTTTTCTATGGGAAAATCATGTTTATATCCACACTGTGTGGGTGCAGCTTACCTTTTCATCATCAGACTTGGCCAGTGCCTCCGTTTCTCCTGTTGGGTTGGTGGTTTAGCCCCCCTCCCTTACCCTCCCCACCCCCCCGCCCACACTGAACCAAAATCTCCCCGACCTGGGGCAAAATAACATTAAAAGTAAAAACACAAAACCCCCTGGGCTAGAGATGCTTCCTCGGGGGCTGAATGACCATTTCTTCCCCTCGGCTGCTTCCACGTAGGGCTCCCAAATTCTCCTCTGCTCAGCTCGTCTCTAAGCTTATCTCAGTTTGCTTTTACAGGCTTCATTTTTAAGCCATTTCTTTTTGTCAACTCAACCTCCCTGCTCTCTTTCTTGCCAGAGAGACTCACAGCAGGTCCTACCAACTCCTCTCAGTCTGAGGACAGGAGGCCTTTCAAATTCAGAAATGATATCCACAAAGGAGACCTTTCCAGAAAAGGACAAGTATGTAAGAAGGAGGCATTATAATGGAATGAGACTGACAGCTTTCATTATGGTGAATGCTACCAAGAAAATTCCATGCTTCAATGTGTCCTCGGGTAGTTATTGAAATTAGGATCCTTCTGTCAATGACTGAAAGGGTCACATAACATTTTTGAAAGGCTTAAAAGTATAAGTGTCAATCAGAAGCCGTGTTGCTAGTTATTCTAATTTTTCGGTAACAGATTTGATCATTTTATACTGAGATACAACACACACACCCTTAAACATAGCTCCATACTTGTACATGTTTCTTTTTGGTAAATTAAGCATTACTGTTGTAAAGAGCAGCCATTTTGATCTCATAAGTGCTGCACAATGATACAAAGGAGACGCATCCCCCATACTCTCTCCTGGGAAATATACTTTAGTCCTTCCCCATTGTTTTCCATATTCCTAAATGAAACAATGATGTAAATGGACGCCAGACTGGCCACAGACATTGTCTGTATGATGCCATGTTGGCAAGCCAGAGGGCTTCAAAATGGGTGGTGGAGAGTAACTGTAATACATGAGCAATACATGGCTCACACGTAGCACTGAGCACTGTGGAGACTCTGGGCTGCTATGAGTTGTGGACAGACCATAGGCGGCTTGAGTAAAGCAGCTATACGATTACTCTCACTCTAACATGTAAATCCCAGATAGTCTAGAATCAGGGCAGCACAGAATTTTCCTTTGTCCCATGTCAGGGTTGTGCCATGTGCTCTGAGCCTCCACGGTCATTAAACAGCAGCTATAGAAATTAGAGACACAAATATTCTGTTTACACAGTAATGTCTCCCTTGTGGCGTTCTGAACTTACCCATCTCCTACAGCAACTCTGCACAAAACCACAAATTCCGATTGATCTGAAATAGGGGTAACATGTACGGCGGCAGAAGCCCCCAGCACGACGACAAGCAATGGGGTCACTGATGCCCTGGGTGAATCCTGCACAAAGAAAAAGTGTCTTCATTTTCATTCACATATAAGAGTAAACAAGGGCTGTGACTGCAGCATGACGGGCATTTCCCATTAGCTGAATTTCCAATTCACTGAGACAAGGCCAAATCAACCCAATTATCTTCCTGTGCCTGTGCCCAGTCAAGGGCTGCTCCTAAGAAATGAGCAGAGGGAGTTAATTCAGGAGATCTGCTGGCTTCCTGGCTGCAGGCTTCCGAACTGTAGCACTGAGCACGGGAGTCCTTCCCAGCCCCACCCCTCTACAGGATGGAAAGCAGGCAGCTGTCTGCACCACCAACTTCTAAGAGTGGGGCAGTGGTTTTGCTGCCGTAGTTTTGACTCTTTCTGATTCCAAACACTGATGTACTAGGCAGTATCTAAATGCTGATTGGCTGAGCAGGGTTAAACCAGCTTAGCACGGGGTTGGGTGGCTGGTACTTTTAGAAGTCACCCAGATTATTGGGATTCCTTTGTAACTCTTTGCACTCCGCTTTGGACTTCACTATCTTTGAGTAATTTTGTATCACCTAAAAAATTTACCCCCTCATTGTTTACCCTTTTTTCCTGATCACTTGTGAATATTATGAACAGTACTGGTACCAGGAGGTGCAAAATACAGAGTTAAAATAATCTCTCTACTCCTACTCAAGATTTCCTTCTGTCTGCATCCAAGTTATTAAGCCTTTTAGCAATTTTCAGCTGATTATCCATCCACAACCCCCAAAACTTTTTTCAGAGTCACTGCTTCCCAAGATGGAGTCCCTCATCCTATAACTGTGGCCATCCTTCTTTGTTCCTAGATCCATACATTTAGATTTAGCTGTATGATTCTTAACTTGTTCCCAACTTACCAAGTATCCAAATCACTCTGAAAGAGTGGCCTGTCCCTTAGTTTTTCTCACCTGCCAACCTTATAGGTGATGATTTTATGTTTTATGTCCTTTATAAAAAGTGTAACTAGTGTGGTGGCAAGAATCAATCCCTGTAGGACTCCACTAGGTAGAACATTGGTGATATTATTACAGGTCATAGTTAAGCCAAATCTGACTGGATCTCAACTGGAACATTAAAGGCACCTTTCTCACCCCAGGACCATTCTCCTCTTAAATGTCAAGTATCTGCTGAAAAGCATACAACTCTTTTGAAAAAAAAAATGCTGGAAAAATGATGATACAACATTTTTAGAAATCTTACTACAGACTCACAAATGTCCTTCTATATTCTCCCTTCATTTCATTAAGATCTTACCTGGAGAGCTTTGCAGCACCAGGAAAAAGACAGCAAAGAGCAGGTAGAGAATCTTCATGGCTGAAGTTGGGCTGGGAACTCAATGTTGACAGAGAGAAGAGACTCCAAGATACACAGGAGATGGAGAGTCTCTATTTATGTTCTGCCAGGGATTGTGAAATGTGGATCTGTTGAAATCTTGTTTTGAAGAATGACCCATTAATTAAGTTCATGCTGCAATCTGTTAATAATAATGATTATTATTTTTATAGCACAATAAAAATTCCTGTACCATTTCAGGAAATACAATTAATAATTCCTTGTGTTAAGGAGTTACAATATGAATATTTACACCTAGCAAACATCAAATGCCTTGTTTAAAGCCTTTGAAGTCAATGGAAAGCGTCCTCTAATTTTAAATGAGGGCCCTAATGCAGAGAGGAACTGCAGAACACAGCTGGACCTGGGAAGCATTGGCAGTATGGTGTGTGCATTTGTGAGTTTGTTTTGTACAATTTTTATCAATATTTTACTTGTATTTAGGGAATTTTTATAATTTCTTCTATCAAGACCCATTACAAAATGGTAAAATTCTCTTTCAAAATGAGAAATAAAGTGAATAAAATTGTAAATACATTCTGCCAGGAAGGTATGGGGTTTTTTGTTTGTTTGTTTTTCCTGTATGTCTAAACTGAGGAATTTTACAATTAGTGATGGGAGAAAACCATGAGTTTTCCCTTTCTTTTCCCCCTATAAGAAGCATCAGCCTGAACAATAACCGATAAGTGTTTAAAGTAGAGACATAAAATCTTGATGCATCAAACATATGGAAGCCAGTGACATTTGCAGATGCTAATCCCCTCTGAGGATTTGACTCATGCTCTCAGGAGGGAGAGAAAAAGAAGTGATTGGGCTTAACCAGCAGCCAGGAAAAAGTTTAGAAAATTTTGATTCTATAGAGGCATTACACATCTCAGTGTTCCCTGGGAGATTAATTCTAACCAGCGGCCATAGCCTACAAAATACAACTGCACACAACCTGTCACAGAACTCTTTGGAATCTCCCGCCCAGTCATCTCTTTCCTCTCCCCCCCCCCCGCCCATTAAAAGCCAATAGGAGACATCAAATACATAAAGTTAAGAAGAGAGGACCAAGAATGGGAATCCATGATGAGAGGGACATCAACAGGGCAATGAGGAGCTGTGACAGGGGAATGAGTTGTCCCTCTCATTCCCAGTGATTGACCTCTATTTCGACTATCCCTCTGGGGACGGAGGGTCCTGGTTTCCTTACTAGCCTCTTTCTCCACAGAGACAGAACACAGTGCACTGGATGTTTCGCTGCCCAGTGGGAGCACAAGGAGCGGGCACATCACCCTGGTTGGCCACCTCCCTCCTCTTGTTACTCCTATGTTCTTGCTATACACACAGAGACTTTCAATAAAAACAGCAATATTCTTCTGGGAAGGTGGCTGGTAGAGCCAGAATTGACAATAGATTTATTTTACCCGATGTGGTTTATAAATATGCTGTCTTTAATGGTACACAAGGCACGCTGCTTTTAAAGATTTAAGGGTGGCATTTGATTCTAATAATTTAGAGAATCTTTGGAGGAAATGTAGAAGTGTGGGTATCAATCAAATACTTCTGCATATTTTGGGGGATCTCCAGCAGAGCAAGATGGGTAAAGTAAGAACTAAGCCAATGGAGAATGGTCGAACATTTCCCCTCTTTCTAGGGGAGAACACCAAGGATGCCTTCTAGAACCTCTTCTTATTCATGTATATATTAATGATGTGGTGGATGTTTTAAAGGAAAAAAATTCTTCAATGCCTGTTAAAAGTAGATCTATCCCGGTGTTATTATATGCGTCTGACATGCTTGTTTTATCATCAACCCCAAGGGCTTCTGCTGGTTATCATCTCAGTTTTCCTCTTATTTTAACTCTCAAGACCTTGGTCACATTTGTAATAAGACCAGGACATAATTTTTGGAAAGAACCCTCAAGAAATTGAGTGGAAGACAGAAGAACATATTTTGGGATAAAGTTTCATCGTTCAGGCCGCACGTCCTCTTACCATAAAGACTTAAAACAAAAGGCCCTTAGCTCTGGTCACGTGGCCCTCTGTTTTATCCGTGTTTATGGTGGGAACAGAATTGCCCCAGTACTACCAATTTTTAATGCTAAAGTAATATTACAGATACTCTATGAGATCCAAGTTTGATTTGGTGGTCAAATTTTTTGAGGAGACTTTTAATTCTCCTAAATTTTACCCTGCCTCATTTTCACGACCCAATCTAGGTGCTATTCTCGGTTGGTAGTAGCGTTTGTATTGCTTTTCGTAAATTTTAGCCTAAGATCTCTACTCTTCTAGATTCCCCATCTTTGCCTTCAGGGAATGTAGGAAATACCTGTGCAGTCTATTTCCACAGCAGAAGACCCTCCTATTTATCATAGCTAGATGGTGTTTCTCTATTATTCACTTAGGCCTTGGCTACACTTACCCGCTAGTTCGGCGGCTGGCAATCGAACTTCTGGGTTCGACTTATCGCGTCTAGTCTGGACGCGATAAGTCGAACCCGGAAGTGCTCGCCGTCGACTGCGGTACTCCAGCTCGGCGAGAGGAGTACCGCGGAGTCGACGGGGGAGCCTGCCTGCCGAGTGTGGACCAAGGTAAGTTCGAACTAAGGTACTTCGAACTTCAGCTACGTTATTCACGTAGCTGAAGTTGCGTACCTTAGTTCGAATAAGGGGGGTAGTGTAGACCTGGCCTTACTGTCAATACATTTTAATCAATACTCAAATAGACAGTGACAGATATCATCCAACAAGAAGATCTGGCTAGGATTCATAATTCTTTATTTGCCTTTTGGTTTTCTACTTCCAAGAGAGCTCATGTTTTTGAACCATAGTTGAATAAGTTATCAAATCTTTATTTATGTAAGCCACATACTCAGCGGTTTACAAATCATAGGGACTGCCACCCATAAAGGTAGATAAGGAAAAGTTCTTTCATATCTTCATTATTACCAATGTAAATCTGAAGTGTTAGAAGTCCTACCTCATTCTCTTTTGGACTGTAGAATTTTCCGGATTGTGAGGCCACACTGGAATTAATCTCTTTTGTATAAAAAAATGACACCATCACCACTGAACTACAGACACACCAGCACAGACATGTCTCATTTTGCTTTGATAAGGTGGCCATCAAGCTGCACCTGCGCTCCCGGAGACAGCAGGGCTTTTAAAAAGCAAAACACTACGGTGATCCTAAACTATTACAGAGACCTCCCCCACCCCAACTACAGAAACTATTACAATGTGAGGTTGGATGTGTCCTTCTTAGGCCTGGTCTATACTAGGAGGTTATGTTGAATTTAGCAGCGTTAAATCGAATTAACCCTGCATCCATCCACACAACGAAGCTATTTAGTTTGACAGAGGTCTCTTTAATTCGATTTCTGTACTCTTCCCCGACGAGGGGAGTAGCGCTAAATTCGACATGGCCATGTTGAATTAGGGTAGGTGTGGATGGAATTCGACGCTAATAGCTCCAGGAGCTATCCCACAGTGCACCACTCTGTTGACGCTCTGGACAGCAGTCCGAGCTCGGATGCTCTGACCAGCCACACAGGAAAAGCCCCGGGAAAATTTGAATTCCTTTTCCTGTCTGGTAAGTTTGAATCTCATTTCCTGTTTGGACATCGTGGCGAGCTCAGCAGCACTGGCAATGATGCAGAGCTCTCCAGCAGAGGTGACCATGCAATCTCAGAATAGAAAGAGGGCCCCAGTGTGGACTGATCGGGAAGTCTTGGATCTGATCGCTCTGTGGGGCGATCAGTCTGTGCTTTCGGAGCTGCGCTCCAAGAAACAGAATGCGAAGATCTACGAAAAGATCTCAAAAGCCATGACAGAGAGAGTATACAGCCGGAATGCAACGCAGTGCCGCGTTAAAATTAAGGAACTGAGACAAGGGTACCAGAAGACCAAAGAGTCAAACGGACGCTCCGGATCCCAGCCCCACACATGCCGTTTCTACGAAGCACTGCATTCCATTCTAGGTGCGGCCGCCACCACTACCCCACCACGGACCGTGGACTCTGAGGATGGGATATTGTCGACGGCCGCTTCCTCGGAGATGTTAGCAGACGGGGAAGATGAGGAAGGAGATGAGGGGGATGAGGCAGTCGACAGCGCTTACAACGCTGATTTCCCCGACAGCCAGGATCTCTTCATCACCCTCACAGAGATCCCCTACCAACCCTCCCCAGGCGTTAACCCGGACCCTGAATCAGGGGAAGGATCTGTTGGTAAGTATTTAAAACATGTAAACATTTATTTTGAACAGAACAGGAATATTAACAATGGGTTTTTCATTATTAGTTTGACCTAGGCGCTTAACGTTTCAGTCCTTGCCAGTGCAGCTACTGGAAAATAAGGTCAATATGTCTGGGGATAGAGCTGAAATCCTCATGGGACATCTCCACCATCTCCTGGAGGTAATTGGAAAGCCTTTGCATGAGGTTCCTGGGGAGAGCGGCCTTATTGCGTCCTCCGTGGTAGGAAACTTTTCCGTGCCAGGCTATCATCAAGTACTCTTGACACAGAGATTGTGGAGCACACAGCAAGCTGCAATAACAATGGGAATATTGGTTTCGCTGAGATCAGAGCAAGTCAGTAAGCTTCTCCATCTCCCCTTGAGACGTCCAAAAGCACACTCCACCACCATTTTGCACTTGCTCAGATGGTAGTTGAAGAGTTCTTTTTCAGTGTCCAGGGCGCCTGTATAGGGCTTCATGAGCCAGGGCATTAGCGGGTAGGCTGGGTCCCCGAGGATCACTATAGGCATCTCCACATCCCCAACAGTTATTTTGTGGTCTGGAAAGTAAATACCTTCCTGCAGCCATCTAAACAGACCAGAGTTCCTGAAAACACGAGCGTCTTGAACCTTGCCCGGCCATCCAACGTTGATGTTTCTAAAACGTTCCCCATGGTCCACCAGTGCTTGCAGCACCATTGAAAAGAAGCCCTTTCTGTTAATGTACTGGCTGGCCTGGTGGTCCGGTCCCAGGATAGGGATGTGAGTTCCATCTATAGCCCAATCACATCGCGGCGAAGCCATCTATGATGACCTGCACGTTTCCCAGGGTCACTACCTTTGACTGCAGTAGCTCAACGATTGCGTTGGCTACTTGCATCACAGCAACCCCCACGGTAGATTTTCCCACTCCAAAGTGGTTCGCGACTGACCGGTAGCTGTCTGGCATTGCAAGCTTCCAGAGGGCTATGGCGACTCGCTTCTGGACAGTCAGGGCTGCTCGCATCCGGGTGTCCTTGTGCTTCAGGGCAGGGGACAGCAACTCACAAAGTTCCAGGAAAGTTCCCTTGCGCATCCTGAAATTTCGCAGCCACTGTAATTCATCCCAGACCTGCAGCACTATGCGGTCCCACCAGTCCGTGCTTGTTTCCCGGGCCCAGAATCGCCGTTCCACAGCATCAACATGACCCATTGCCACCATGATGTTCATGGCGCGGGGTCCCATGCTTTGTGAGAGGTCTGTGCCCCTCTCAGACGTAATGTCCTCTCCGAGCTGCCGTAGCCTCCTCGCCCGATTTCTCAGCATCTGACTCTGAAAAAGGTGGATGATAAGGTGCGAGGTGTTGACAACAGCCATAAGTGCAGCGATGATCGCAGCGGGCTCCATGATCGCAGTGCTGTGGCGTCCGCGCTGTCACTCACCAGAAAAGTGCACGAACTGATTGTCCACCGGCGCGTTCAGGGAGGGAGGGCGGGAGTGACGATTGAATGACAACAGTTACCCAAAACCACCCTCAACACATTTTTTGCCCCAGCAGGCATTGGGGGCTCGACCCAGAATTCCAATGGGCAGCGGGGACTGCAGGAATTGTGGGATAGCTGCCCACAGTGCACTGTTTCCAATGTTGACGCTTGCCCCCTTAGTGTGGACTCACAAAGTCGAATTACTGTCCTTAGTGTGGATACACACGTTCAACTTTGTAATATCGGTTCCACAAATTCGATTTAAGTAAAATCAAACTACTCTCGTAGTGTAGACATACCCATAGATATCACAGAGCCCCTGTGATGTACATTCCACATGTTAAAAGAGAGATATTTAAACCAACAAGGCTTTAGTTCACTGCGGGCTGAAGAGTGCACTAAAACCAACTAGACTTGGTCCAAATAGTCCCTACAGAGACCAGCAAAAAGAAAAGCATTATGAATGCTGTTTCCCTTGATTTTCTTATAGCAGGAAATGACGTAGATTATATATAAACAATGTGCTACTGTACCTTTTCTTGCAATATTGTAAAAGAAAATGGTACCAATCCCATCGGGGGGCCAAGAGCCTCCAGGTGAATTCCTCTGTGGCCTCTATTTGCAGCCAGTTGGATGTCACGTTGGGAGACTACCTCATAAGCCAAAGCAATAACTGTTACCCTTACAGGGTCTTTATCGAATCAGTGCTAAATTACAGCGACAACACACTTACCACACTGTTTTCTGAGGGCCTGTTATACAAAGATACTCCTGGACAAGATGAAGCAATGGAGCTGGATGGTGAGAATCAAGTGTTTGGAAGACAGGGAACCCAGAACAGGAAGATACAGCTGCTGGGTCATCTACATAGCAACCTGTTTTTTCAAGAAAAACTTCTATTGAGCAGTATGGATGTGAAAATAAAACTGACACATGGTAATGACACCTTTTGCTTAATGGGTGATGAAACCAAAGGTTATAAACTGCAGATGATATCAGTAGTGCATTTTTTAAAGAAAGTATAGGTGACCCCGGCACCATCTGGATAAGGTGGAGGCCTGCTTAACGCTAATGCTGAAACAAAAACAGAAAATGTGGAAATGGCAGAAGTGCTAAATGACGTTTTTGTTTTGGTTTAAACCAAAAAGATTAGTAGCGACTGGACATCCAATATAGTGCATGTCAATGAAAATGAGGTAGGATCAGAGGCTAAAAGAGGGAAAGAACGAGTTAAAAATTACTCAGACAAATTAGACGCCTTCAAGTCACCAGGGCCTGAAGCAATACATCCTAGAATAGTCAAAGAGCTGACTGAGGAGGTATCTGAGCCATTAGCAATTGCCTTTGAAAAGTCATGGAAGACGGGAGAGATTCTAGAGGATTGAAAACGGACAAATATAGTGCCAATCTATAAAAACCTATAAAAGGAAAAACCGGGGAATCACAGACCAGTCAGCTTAACTTCAGTACCCAGAAAGATAATGGAGCCAATAATTAAACAATCAATTTACAAACACCTATAAAATAATAAGGTGATAAATAACAGCATGGATTTGTCAAGAACAAATTATGTCAAACCAACCTAACAGCTTTCTTTGACAGGATAACAAGCCTTGTGGTTAGGGAGGAAGTGGTAGATATGATATATCTTGACTTTAGTAAGGCATTTGATACTCTCTTGCATGGCCTTCTCATAAATAAACTAGAGAAATACAACCTAAATGGAGCTACTACAAGGTGGGTGAATAACTGATGAAAAACCGTTCCCAGAGAGTAGTTATCAGTGTTTCACAGTCAAGCTGGAAGAGCATATCAAGTGGGGTCCCACAGAAATCAGTTCTGGGTCTAGTTCTGATAAATATTACCATCAATGATTTAAATAATAGCATAGAGAGTATGTTTTAAAGTTTGCAGATGATACCAAGCTGGGAGGAGTTGCAAGTGCTTTGGAGGATTGGATTAAAATTCAAAATGATTTGAGCAAACTGGAGAAATGGTCTGAAGTAAATAAGATGAAATGTAATAGGGACAAATGCAAAATACTCCACTTAGGAAGGAACAATCAGTTGCACACATACAAAATGGGAAATGACTGTCTAGTAAGGAATACTGTGGAAAGGGATCTGGGGGTCATAGTGGATCACAAGCAAAATATGAATCAATAGTGTAACACTGCTGCAAAGTCATAATTCTGGGATGTATTAGCAAGAGTGTTCTAAGCAAGACACAAGAAGTAATTCTTCCATTGTATTCCGCGCTGATTAGGCCTCATCTGGAGTATTGCGTCCAGTTCTGGAAAAGATGTGGACATTTCAGAAAAGGTGGACAAATTGCAGAAAAGCAACAAAAATATTCAAAGATTTAGAAAACACGACCTATGAGGGAAGATTGGAAAAAATGGGTTTGTTTAGTCTGGAGAAGAGAAGACTGAGAGGGGGGATAACAGTTTTCAAGTCCATAAAAGGTTGTTACAAGGAGACGGGAGAAAAATTGTTCTCCTTAACTTCTGAGACTAGGACAAGAAGCAATGGACTTAAATAGCAGTAAGGGAGGTTTAGGTTGGACATTAGGAAAAACTTCCTAACTGTCGGAGTAGGTAAGCACTGAAATAAATTGCCTAGGGTGTAGGCAGGGGGTAACTGACGGCTGTGTGCAGGCATGGAGGTAGCTCAGGTTCCAGGCGGGGGTGTACTTCAGGGGCCAGGCAGGAGGTTGCTAAGGGCTGTGTTCTTGGAGAGGTGTAGCTCAGGGTGCAGGCAGGAGGTATGTAGGAGTGGAGAGGGGTGTAGCTCGGGGTGCAGGGAGGGGCTGTGTCCAAGGAGGTGCTGCTGCTGCAGGGCCAGCCATATGCTCAATCCCTCGTTGGCACAGTGGGGACAGCTCTGCTGGTCAGTGGCTGGGGAGAGGTGCATGCGCTGCCCACCCACTTATGCAATGGGTGAGGGGAAGGGAACACCTCGATATCAGCCCCCACCCTGTTCTTCGCAGCATATCAGCGGGTGAAGAGTGACGCCAGCGTTGGCCCCATGGTGGGGGGCGGGGCAGCATGGCTGCAAACAACAGTGGAGCAGGACAGCGGGGGTGGGGGGAAGGAAAGTCAACATCTTGCCTTCTTCTGCACATTTCACCCAAATCGGGTACAAAACTAGCGGGAGCAGGGGGAGGCCTTCCCTAAATGGTGCCCCGGGGTAAGAATACTTTGTTTCTGCACAGAAACAGAAAGCAGCTGTGAGCTCCATTGTGGCTCCCTCAGTTAAACCCTCACTTGCAAATTCAGTCAGGTTTATAAGCCTGGGTGTTTGGGATTTGCGCTGCCATTCTGGCTCCTGCACGGGAGCCTGCTGCACAGGGCAAGTTCTGGACGCTCATGGAACAAGAGAAGGGACCTCATGATGGGGAGGTCTGGGAGTCGAGGGGAGCAGAGAGAGGGTTGAAAGGCCATGGAGCAGTGATGTGGGCGTTACACACTGTGCAGCCAAGCTGGGACTGAACCCAACTCCTCTGACAACACCACAAACCAAACGGCTTTGTCAAAGGACCAAGGGAAAGGGAAAGATGTATCCACGTGAGCTCACTGAAACATATAACAAACAAACATGTATGTCCCCTGGTCTAGGAACACTCTGGGTGGATTTCACATATGGCAGTGACCATTTATTTTATTTATATTTCATTAAAATAAATGAAGGAAGGGAGTTTTATGGAAAAGAAATAACAAAACAGCCCCCGCATGCCAGTCAAAACACTCACAGGCACGTTTGTGATACACCACAACAACCAGCTACTTTTATTAAAGGGAGAAGAATAAGCTATAAGGGGGGACACAAGGGCTCCCTTGTGGATTTTTTCCAGCTTGCGAGAAACATTGCAGCCCAGATGAAAAGCATCCAAGGATTTTAGAATCAGGGTGTCGTCTGCCAGATTCTCTGCTATCCTGCTTTGACAGTATCTTCTGCCATCACTCACTCCCTCTACTGCAAAAAGGAAAGAAACTCTCACATTCTATATTTATAGCAATTAAAAGAAGGACAATATTATGTTACATTAAAATTCAAGATAGAACTGGAATTTCCCCATCATTTAGTAGCATGTGCCTATGTAATACCAAGAAGCCTTAGTGGCCGTTGGGTGGGATCGAACCTTGGGAACTTAGTGCATGGCCTTTATCTCATGAGCTTAAAGCCATCTGGCCATTAGCTAAGGTTATAGAACAAACTCAATTTATCTATTATATCTAAACATGTGTACTGGCTGCCCACCTGGCTTCTGAAGTAAATATGCCAGACTTCTGAACATGGACTTCCACTCCCTTTGCCCGTAACTCTCCAGTAAAGGAGGCAGATTCTCATTTTCTTAAAAAAGTCCATCCTATTAACATTCTACACAGTTCAAGTGACAACCAACAAAAATAAAGTCGCTGGGTGCTTGAAAAAAGAACCCGAGAAAATTAATTATAAAAACTGCTGGAAATTTCATGTACAATATCATGGAAATGTTCATGAAACTTTTTTTAAAAGTTGAAATTCACAATTCCATTGAGGGAATTAATCCAAATTGTGAATTTTAAAAATATTGACTATCTCTATGATATACAGAAAAATAAAACCAAAAATATGGAAGATGTAGAACAAGTGACTCATGTCCATGTACGTTTTCCTTTCAAACACACTTTTGTCCATAGCTAAAACTAAAATAATAAATATTTAATTAGAGGATAAATACGTTATTCTTAAAAAATGCCCGGATTATTCTGTCTTCCAGCTCATGTAAGACCAAATCCTGACTCTATTCAGATGGCAGTTCCTTACCTGATGATAATCTCTGTACATACTCAGTGAAGCGGCCAGGTGAGTAGCAGTGCAGTTGCTACCACGGAGTTCCTGCCTTCACCTCTCCTACCCCAAAACTGCCTCTATGGTACTTTAGGCCTGGTCTACGCTAGGAAATTTGGTTGGTGTAACTACGTCGCTCAGCAGTATGAAAAACACACACCCCTGAGTGACACAGTGAAACCGACCTAACCCCTGTTGAAGACAGCGCTAGGTTGATAGGTGCATTCTCCCATTGATGCACATATCACCTCTCGGGGAGCTACAGTGCCGACACAGATGGGAGAACCTGTCCCGTTGGTGCAGGTAATGTTGCTTTGGCTCAGCTGCAGTGGTGTTGCTGTGTCACTGTAGCAGTTTAGGTGTAGAGAACAAGCCCCCACTGTCTGGGAAAGCCTCCCACCCCTCCCAACTTCCTCTCTGAGTCCTGTCCCTGCTGAGCCATTAATTTGGGCACCTTGTACAAGGCTAAGGGGAGATCCAGCACTTAACAAGAAGAACACACGTAGAATTGGTAAGCAGATAAGCAATGAGACCAAGTTAACAACTGTAGGAAACATCATGTTTCAACCAGAAAAAAGAAATTCTGGGCAATGCTATTATTGAAGACACCAAGGCTTGTAACTGCTCTGGAATTCTACAAAGAGAAATGCAAAGGCTACGAGTAGGTACTGAGCTACCTTAAAGACTGAAAGTAGCATCAATCCTTAAAGTGCACCAGTGCTTATTGAATTGCATTGAAGAGTGAGCACATCTGATAATATACATGTGTGACCTAGTGGTCAGTGTGAATTCCCCTCGGTGGAGGTTGAGAGTCAATTTTATGCTCAACACGGCTCCTCATGTTTGCAGCATCTCGACCCAGATGTTCTTTAACACAGGTCCAAAAATGCTGCAGAGCACCTGTTTATCTGAAATCTTCACATGTTCATCACTGTGTTCATCTCCAGCTTTTCACACTGTGTCATTCTGGATGGACTGTGCAGTGAGGTCCAGGTCACAAATTGAGTTTAATTGTTCTTCCATATTTGAGTGGAATGATTTAAAAATAGCTTTTTTTCTATGGGAAAATCATGATTATATCCATACTGTGTGGGTGCAGCTTACCTTCTCATCATCAGACTTGGCCAGTGCCTCCGTTTCTCCTGTTGGGTTGGTGGTTTAGCGCCCCCCCGCCCACACTGAACCAAAATCTCCCCTCCATCCTCCTCCCCGCACCCGCCAAAACTGAACCAAAATCTCTCCCACCTGGGGCAAAATAACATTAAAAGTAAAAACACAAAACCCTCTGGGCTAGAGATGCTTCCTCGGGAGCTGAGTGACCATTTCTTCCCCTCGGCTGCTTCCACGTAGGGCTCCCAATTCTCCTCTGCTCAGCTCGTCTCTAAGCTTATCTCACTTTGCTTTTACAGGCTTCATTTTTAAGCCATTTCTTTTTGTCAACTCAACCACCCTGCTCTCTTTCTTGACAGAGAGACTCACAACAGTTCCTACCAACTCCCCTCAGTTCGAGGACAGGAGGCCTTTCAAATTCAGTAATGATATCCACAAAGGAGACCTTTCCAGAAAAGGACAAGTATGTAAGAAGAAGACATTATAATGGAATGAGACTGACAGCTTTCATTATGGTGAATGCTAACAAGAAAATTCCATGCTTCAATGTGTCCTCGGGTAGTTATTGAAATTAGGATCCTTCTGTCAGTGACTGAAAGGGTCACATGACATTTTTGAAAGGCTTAAAAGTATAAGTGTCAATCAGAAGCCGTGTTGCTAGTTTTCTAATTTTTATGTGACAGATTTGATCATTTTATACTAAGATACAACACACACACCCTTAAACATAGCTCCATACTTGTCCATCTTTCTTTTTGGTAAATTAAGCATTACTGTTGTAAAGAGCAGCCATTTTGATCTCATAAGTGCTGCACAATGATACAAAGGAGACGCATCCCCCATACTCTCTCCTGGGAAATATACTTTAGTCCTTCCCCGTTGTTTTCCATATTCCTAAATGAAACAATGATATAAACGGACCCCAGACTGGCCACAGACATTGTCTGTTTGATGCCATGTTCGCAAGCCAGAGGGGCTTCAAAATGGGTGGTGGAGAGTAACTGCAATACATGAGCAATACATGGCTCACACGTTGCACTGAGCACTGTGGAGACTCTGGGCTGCTCTGGGTTGTGGACAGACCATAGGCAGCCTGAGTAAAGCAGCTATACGATTACTCTCACTCTAAGATGGAAACCCCAGATAGTCCAGAATCAGGCAGCACAGAATTTTCCTTTGTCCCATGTCAGGGTTGGGCCATGTGCTCTGAGCCTCCAAGGTCATTAAACAACAGCTATAGAAATTAGAGACACAAATATTCTGTTTACACAGTAATGTCTCCCTTGTGGCATCCTGAACTTACCCATCTCCTACAGCAACTCTGCACAATACCACAAATTCCGATTGATCTGAAATAGGGGTAACATGTACGGCGGCAGAAGCCCCTAGCACGACGGCAAGCAATGGGGTCAGTGATGCCCTGGGTGAATCCTGCACAAAGAAAAAGTGTCTTCATTTTCATTCTCATATAAGTGTAAACAAGGGTTGTGACTGCAGCATGACGGGCATTTCCCATTAGGTGAATTTCCAATTCACTGAGACAAGGCCAAGTCAACCCAATTATCTTCCTGTGCCTGTGCCCAGTCAAAGGCTGCTCCTAAGAAATGAGCAGAGTGAGTTAATTCAGGAGATCTGCTGGCTTCCTGGCTGCAGGCTTCCGAACTGTAGCACTGAGCATGGGAGTCCTTCCCATCCCCACACCTGTACAGGATGGAAAGCAGGCAGCTGTCTGCACCACCAACTTCTAAGAGTGGGGCAGTGGTTTTGCTGCCGTGGTTTTGACTCTTTCTGATTCCAAACACTGATGTATTAGGCAGTATCTAAATGCTGATTGGCTGAGCAGGGTTAAACCAGCACTGGGTTGCCTAAGGGGGGGTTGTGGAAGCAGAGAATGAACTGACAGAAAGGAACTGCAATACATGACAGTTCGTTAGCAAGAGTCAGGCTAACTGTAACCCTGATAACGCGAGATTTGTAGAAGCGAGGATTGTGTGAGGCGGGTGAGAAAGAACTGTGTAAGAAGTCATTATGACCTGGTATAGATAAGGTGTAGAAGACCTTGTGTAGATAAGGTTTAGAAAATATTGTATGTTGGCAAGAGTCAAAACAAGTGAAGAAATGAGATATCAAGATGGCCTATGTATAAACAAAATGCAGCCCTCCCTCATTATTTCTGTAATGAAAGGTATAAATGCTTGCTGTAATTAGTTACCTGAGAGAGACCTGCTTAGCTCTCTCCCTCTGCGCAATTGTGAGAGTTAATAAAGCATCTGACTTGCTGTACCCAAACAAATAGTGAGAACTCTGTTTTTCTCCGACAGTTGGGTGGCTGGTACTTTTAGAAGTCACCCAGATTATTGGGATTCCTTTGTAACTCTTTGCACTCCGCTTTGGACTTCACTATCTTTCAGTAATTTTGTATCACCTAAAAAATTTGCCCCCCCCATTGTTCACCCTTTTCTCCTGATCACTTGTGAATATTTTGAACAGTACTGGTACCAGGAGGTGCAAAATACAGAGGTAAAATAATCTCTCTACTCCTACTCAAGATTTCCCTCTTTCTGCATCCAAGTTATTAAGCCTTTTAGCAATTTTCAGCTGATTATCCATCCACAACCCCCAAAACTTTTTTCAGTGTCACTGCTTCCCAAGATGGAGTCCCTCATCCTATAACTGTGGCCATCCTTCTTTGTTCCTAGATACATACATTTAGCTTTAGCTGTATGATTCTTAACTTGTTCCCAACTTACCAAGTGATCCAAATCACTCTGAAAGAGTGACCTGTCCCTTAATTTTTGTCACCTGCCAACTTTATAGGTGATGATTTTATGTTTTATGTCCTTTACAAAAAGTTAAACTAGTGTGGTGGCAAGAACCAGTCCCTGTAGGACTCCACTAGGTAGAACATTGGTGATATTATTACAGGTCATAATTCAGCCAAATCTGATTGGATCTCAATTGGAACATTAAAGGCACCTTTCTCAGCCAAGGACTATTCTCCACTTAAATGTCAAGTATCTGCTGAAAACCATACAACTCTTTTGGGAAAAAAATGCTGGAAAAATGATGATACAACATTTTTAGAAATCTTACAACAGACTCACAAATGTCCTTCTATATTCTCCCTTCATTTCATTAAGATCTTACCTGGAGAGCTTTGCAGCACCAGGAAAAAGGCAGCAAAGAGAAGGTAGAGAATCTTCATGGCTGAAGTTGGGCTGGGAACTCAACGTTGATAGAGAGAAGAGACTCCAAGATACACAGGATATGTAGAGTCTCTATTTATGGGCTGCCAGGGATTGTGAAATGTGGATCTGTTGAAATCTTGTTTTGAAGAATGACCCATTAATTAAGTTTGTGCTGCAATCTGTTAATAATAATGATTATTATTTGTATAGCACAATAAAAAATCCTGTACCATTTCAGGGAAATACAATTAATAATTCCTTGTGTTAAGGAGTTACAATATGAATATTTACACCTAGCAAACACCAAATGCCTGGTTGAAAGACATTGAAGTCAGTGGAAAAGGTCCTCTTAAATTTAAATGAGGGCCCTAATGCAGAGAGGAACTGCAGAACACAGCTGTATTACTTGTATTTAGGGAATTTTTCTAATTTCTTCTCTCAAGACCCATTACAAATGGTAAAATTCCCTTTCAAAATGAGAAATAAAGTGAATAACATTTTAAATACTTTCTGCCAGGAAGGTATGGGGTTTTTTGTTTGTTTGTTTTCCTATATGTCTAAACTGAGGAATTTTTCAATTAGTGATGGTAGAAAACCATGTGTTTTCCCTTTCTTTTCCCCCATAACAAGCATCAGCCTGAACAATAACCGATAAGTATTTAAAGTAGAGACATAAAATCTTGATGCATCAAACATATGGAAGCCAGTGACATTTGCAGATGCTAATACCCTCTCAGGATTTGTCTCATTCTCTCAGGAGGGAGAGACAAAGAAGTGATTGGGCTTAACCAGCAGCCAGAAAAAAGTTTAGAAAATTTCGATTCTATAGAGGCATTTCACATCTCAGTGTTCCCTGGGGGATTCATTCTAACCAGCGGTCATAGCCTACAAGATACAACTGCCCACAACCTGTCACAGACCTCTTTGGAATCTCCCGCCCAGTCATCTCCTTCCTCTTCTCCCCCATTAAAAGGCAATTTGAGGCACCAAATACATAAAGTTAAGAAGAGAGGACCAAGAATGGGAATCCATGATGAGATGGACATCAACAGGGCAATGAGGAGCTGTGACAGAGGAATGAGTAGTCTCTCTAATCCCAAGTGATTGGCCTCTATTTCAACTATCCCTCTGGGGACGGAGGGTCCTGGTTTCCTTACTAGCCTCTTTCTCCACAGAGACAGGACAAAGTGCACTGGATGTTTCGCTGCCCAGTTGGAGCACAAAGAGCGGGCACATCACCCTGGTTGGCCACCTCCCTCCTCTTGTTACTCTTATGTTCTTGCTATACACACAGAGACTTTCAATAAAAACAGCAATACTCTCCGGGAAGGTGGCTGGTAGAGCCAGAATTGATAATAGATTTATTTTACCCGATGTGGTTTATAAATATGCTGTAGTTAATGGTACACTAGGTATGCTGCTTTTACAAATTTAAGGCTGGCATTTGATTCTGATAATCTAGAAAATCTTTGGAGGAAATGTAGAAGTGTGGGTATCAATCAAAGACTTCTGCATATTTTGCAGGATCTCCACCAGAGCAAGATGAGTAAAGTAAGAACTAAAGCCAATGGAGAATGGTTGAACATTTCTCCTATTTCTAGGGGAGACCACCAAGGATACCTTCAAGAACCTCTTCTTATTAATGTATATATTAATGATGTGGTGGATGTTTTAAAGGAAAAAAATTCTTCAATGCCTGTTAAAAGTAGATCTATCCCTGTGTTATTATATGCCACTGACATGCTTGTTTTATCACCAACACCAGGGGATCTGCTGGTAGTCATCTCAATTTTCCTCTTATTTTAACTCTCAAGACCTGGGTCACATTTATAATAACACCAGGACATAATTTTTGGAAAGAACCCTCAAGAAATTGATTGGAACACAGAATGTAGAGAGCCAGGGTGGCTGCCCTCCGAACCTGAGGGTAAAGGGCCTTTCCCTCAGCCTGAGTGGGCGGGGCCAGCCCAAGCTCACTCCACCCCCCGGAAGGGGAGGGGTGGAACAGGAAGTATAAAGGGCGGGGCCCTTAGCTCAGTTAGGGCAGCACCAGGGAGGGAGGCAGACGCAGACTGCGGGCTGCTCCCTTCAGAGCCTGCTGCCACGCCAGGGGAGGCCCTGGACCAGTGGAAACCTCACCTGGAGGACGGACTGGGGCTGCCAGAACTGCCCGCTGCTGAATACCCCGAGGACCTGGAGGAGCCGGAGCGGGAGCTGGAGCTGCCAGCAGCCAGGGACCCCGAGGAGCTGGAGGAGCCTGAGCCTGAGCCGGAGGGGGAGCTGGAGCTGCCAGCAGCCAGGGACCCCGAGGAGCTGGAGGAGCTTGAGCCTGAGCCTGAGGGGGAGCTGGAGCTGCCAACAGCAGACTACCCCGACGCACTCATGGGACCAGAGGGATTCGGGCGAGCAATCGGGTAGGAAGTAGCCCAGGGACAGAGCTGCACCGTGTTGAGTCTGCATTGCGGAAGGGCCCCGCCGATCCAGGGGCGGGACCCTTGTCCTGCTACTGTCAGGGCCCTGGGCTGGAACGCAGTGGTGCAGGGTGGGCCTGCGTTCCCCTACCCGGCTGAGCCACGCTACTGACCTTTGCCGGTGCTCCCCTGCCTGAGGGGCGCGCTACTGAACTTTGCCAGCGCTCCCCTGCCTGAGGGGCGCGCTACTGACCTTTGCCGGCGCTCCCCTGCCTGAGGGGCGCGCTACTGACCTTTGCCGGCGCTCCCCTGCCTGAGGGGCGCGCTACTGACCTTTGCCGGCGCTCCCCTGCCTGAGGGACGCGCTACTGACCTTTGCCGGCGCTCCCCTGCCTGAGGGACGCGCTACTGACTGTTGCCGGCGCTCCCCTGCCCGAGGGGCGCGTTACAGACTCTGGCTGGCGGCTGCCCCGCCGCTAATTCCCCGCTGACGGAGGCGTGACCCAGGCCGGCCAGCGACCTCTTAGCTCCCCACCGCCCCCCTAGCGGGTAGGTGGATCGACACGGATCATACAGAAGAACATATTTTGGGATAAAGTTTCATCATTCAGGTTGCTGGTCCTCTTAACATAAAGGCTTAAAACAAAAGGCCCTTAGCTCTGGTCACGTGGCCCTCTGTTTTATCCATGTTTATGTTGGGAACAGAGTTGCCCCAGTACTACCAATTTTTAATGCTAAAGTAATATTATAGATACTCTATGAGATCCAAGTTTGATTTGGGGGTCAAATTTTTTGAGGAGACTTTTAACTCTCCTAAATTTTACCCTGCCTCATTTTCACGAGCCAATCTAGGTGCTTTTCTCTGCTGGTAGTAGCGTTTGTATTGCTTTTCTTACATTTTGGCCTGAGATCTCTACTCTTCTAGATTCTAGATCTTTGCCTTCAGGGGATGGAGGAGATACCTGTGCAGTCTATTTCCACAGCAGAAGACCCTCCTATTTATCATAGCTAGATGGTGTTTCTCTATTATTCACTTACTGTCAATACATTTTAATCAATACTCAAATAGACAGTGACAGATATCATCCAACAAGAAGATCTGGCTAGGATTCATAATTCTTAATTTGCCTTTTGGTTTTCTACTTCCAAGAGAGCTCATGTTTTTGAACATGAATAAGTTATCTTGTTATCTATGTCATGTTTTTGAACTTTGAATAAGTTATCAAATCTTTATTTATGTAAGCCACATACTCAGCGGTTTACAAACCATAGGGGCTGCCACCCATAAAGGTAGATAAGGAAAAGTTCTTTCATATCTTCATTTTTACCAATGTAAATCCGAAGTGTTAGAAGTCCTACCTCATTCTCTTTTGGACTGTAGAATTTTCCGGATTGTGAGGCCACACTGGAATTAATCTCTTTTGTATAAAAAAAAATATCACCATCTCAAAGGTTAATGTTTTTTAGGTTTTTTCTCACTCACTGGATATAATCACATTGGTGTTGATATTTGCCCTTTTAGAGTAGTGCTGAGAGAGTTTTTATTAGGTTCTGCCTGATATTATAATGTATTATATGGATGTGGCTGTGGTTTAATATTGTTCATATTTTTATTCACAACAAGTATTTAATAAAATCAAATTTAATTGCAGGAAGATTGCAACGTAAAAAGAGGCACACCTCACCCCACCTCACTGTAGGCTGGCTGGCTGCTGATGGCATGCAAAGCCCAGATCACACTCTTCCCTAGCCTGCAGGCAGGACCAAGAGCACAATTTTCAACACACCACACATTTCCCACAGCTGACGATGCTCCATCTGGATCCCTTCCAGCTGCTGACTGGAATCCAAGGATCTGTCTTAACTGGCACCTAGCTGTCGCACTGAGGACCATTTCAGACTTCGGAAGAGCAGGAGAATGTGGGTGTGATAGGTGGGGATGGGTGAACTGCTCCAGATAAAATAAACACCCTCCTGCACAACAAATTAAAAATGCCTCCTCTTCACCTTCTTCTGACAATTCACCTCACCTTGGCCTCTTTCAGAACCAGCTGGACCCTACTAGGTCCAGGAACAAAAAGTGCAGACTCAAAATGATGCTGCATGGGACATGGGAGAGATACCATGGTCCCTGCGGATACCAATCACCTTTTCAGGAATTGTCTCATTCAAAGTATTCAGAGAGAAGAGATATACCTATCTCATAGAACTGGATGTGACCCTAAAAGGTCGTCGAGTCCAGCCCCCTGCCTTCACTAGCAGGACCAGTGAATGAGAAGTGACTGGGCTACAGCTACAGGCATTAAAACTGAAGAACCTTTTTATGGCTTCTACAATGGAGTTGGACCTCCTGATGTCCTCTGTGAGGTGGAGGAGCAGCTGTACCCTGATAACTGTTAGATTTTCACTCAGTGAAGGAGAGCTGCTAGTTTTTACCGGCTAGGCTCTGGCACACTTACATCGCATCATGCCGTAGCCCAACTCCAGCCCTAATGATTTCAGTTTCACAATTCACAGACCAAGAACTACTCCCTGTGAGGGAGGGTGGCAGAATCTGGCCGTGTGCCTAGTCATTGTGCTTCTTGCTCTGTTGTTGGAGCTCTGGGATCCATCCTGGCAAGTCTCACCCTGTCCCAGGCAAAGTGGGTGACGTTAGCCACCAAATCCATATCCTCCAGGTCCCAGCGTATTATGGTATGAGCTTGCACTGCCACTGTCTGATGCACTGAGCCACTGACTGGTTGTTAGCAACAACAACATTTTCATTAGTATTAAAAGCAGATTAACACATTGCAAATAAATGCTTACTGCACGCTGCCTAGCAGCGAATACTTTTACTATAGAAAGACATCAGCTTCTTTGTGGCTGGTGACAGAGCTGGATGCAGGGAAGGGTTTGTGAACCTCAGAAGGTCTGCAATGTGTGCTCATTTCTGATTTGTTCCATCCTGGTCATTTTCATTTGGGAATTACAACTGTTTTGGGGGGACTTTTCCATACCCCTGTTTATCTGCATCCCCATCCAAGGAAGAAACAACAAGTTTGTCACCATCACATATGATAAAGCTCATTATGTCCCTGTCAGTAAACACCACATTGACACCATCACCACTGAAATAGAGTCAGACCAGAACAGACACGTCTCATTTTGCTTTGAGAAGGTGGCCATCAAGCTGCCCCTGCGCTGCCCGGAGACAGCAGGGCTTTTAAAAAGCAAAACACTACGGTGATCCTAAACTATTACAGAGACCTCCCCCACCCCAACTACACAAACTATTACAATGTGAGGTTGGATGTGTCCTTCTTAGGCCTGGTCTACACAAGGAGGTTATGTCGAATTTAGCAGCGTTAAATCGAATTAACCCTGCACCCGTCCACACAACGAAGCTATTTAGTTTGACAGAGGTCTCTTTAATTCGATTTCTGTACTCTTCCCCCACAAGGGGAGTAACGCTAAATTCGACATGGCCATTTCGAATTAGGGTAGGTGTGGATGGAATTTGACGCTAATAGCTCCAGGAGCTATCCCACAGTGCACCACTCTGTTGACGCTCTGGACAGCAGTCCGAGCTCGGATGCTCTGACCAGCCACACAGGAAAAGCCCCGGGAAAATTTGAATTCCTTTTCCTGTCTGGCCAGTTTGAATCTCATTTCCTGTTTGGACATCGTGGTGAGCTCAGCAGCACTGGCAACGATGCAGAGCTCTCCAGCAAAGGTGACCATGCAATCTCAGAATAGAAAGAGGGCCCCAGCATGGACTGATCGGGAAGTCTTGGATCTGATCGCTGTGTGGGGCGATGAGTCTGTGCTTTCGGAGCTGCGCTCCAAGAAACGGAATGCAAAGATCTACGAAAAGATCTCAAAAGCCATGACAGAGAGAGGATACAGCCGGGATGCAACGCTGAGGAGCTGAGACAAGGGTACCAGAAGACCAAAGAGTCAAACGGACGCTCCGGATCCCAGCCCCACACATGCCGTTTCTACGATGCACTGCATTCCATTCTAGGTGCAGCCGCCACCACTACCCCACCACTGACCGTGGACTCTGAGGATGGGATATTGTCGACGGCCGCTTCCTCGGAGATGTTAGCAGACGGAGAAGATGAGGAAGGAGATGAGGAGGACGAGGCAGTCGACAGCGCTTACAACGCTGGTTTCCCCGACAGCCAGGATCTCTTCATCACCCTCACAGAGATCCCCTACCAACCTTCCCCAGGCATTAACCCGGACCCTGAATCAAGGGAAGGATCAGTAGGTAAGTGTTTAAAACATGTAAACATTTATTTTGAACAGAACAGGAATATTAGAATGGGTTTTTCATGATTAGTTTGCCCTAGGCGCTCTACTTTTTAGACCTTGCCAGTGCAGCTACTGGAAAATAAGGTCAATATGTCTGGGGATAGAGCTGAAATCCTCATGGGACATCTCCATGAAGCTCTCCTGGAGGTAATTGGAAAGCCTTTGCATGAGGTTCCTGGGGAGAGCGGTCTTATTGCGTCCTCCGTGGTAGGAAAATTTTCTGCGCCAGGCTATCATCAAGTACTCTGGGATCATTGCCTCGCAGAGCATGGCAGCATACGGCCCTAGTTTTTGCTGGCTTTCACGCAGCATGTCAGAAATCCTCATCAGAGTGATGTCGCTCATGGTGACCTGCTTTGAATTAGGGGAATGTTAGTATTGGGACTGCTTGCCTGTTCCTTTACATAACTGTAACAGGCGGTTTACAGCCACGCGGTGGAGGCGGGACAGGGGCAGCATACAGGGATCTTTCCCGGGGACAGCCGCGAGGGGGTGGGACAGGGGCAGAGTTCATGCTTGCCGTATTGCCAGCAGCAGGAACTGGCCAATGCTAGGAGCGTTGCTTGGAACGTGAAAGGAGGGCACTGCTATAAATTAAGTTTTAAGCAGCCAAAAGTATACGGCCTGCCATGTCAGCCTGCTACCCGAATTCCGCTGTCCTGCCCCGCTTGTCTGATCTCCACTGCAAGACCCCATGCACTGAATACGAAGGCCGAAAATTCGACCTTGTCCTGAGTGCGCATGTGATAGGTGCTGTGCATGGTCTTGTTCACAGAGAAAGACTATGTTTATTGTTCACAAAAATGTATCTTTGTGATGAATTCACTCCCTTTTTCCCATCCCACAGCTGCGACTGTCTCCTGACCTACCCAGGCATCCCCCTCCCAGAGGCTGGCGCAGATTAGGCGGAGAAAGAAAAGGACACGGTACGACATGTTCTCAGAACTTATGGGCTGCTCCCGAGCCGAGGCGGCCCAGTAGACCCAGTGGAGGGAGAACATGTCACAATACCAGCGAGCACACAGCGAACGGGAGGACAGGTGGCGGCAGGAAGACCAGCAGGCGACTCAAACGCTGCTCGGACTAATGAGGGAGCAAACGGACACGCTCCTGCAACTTGTGGATGTTCTGCAGGACCAGAGGCAGGAGGACAGAGCCCCGCTGCAGTCTATCTCTAACCGCCCTCCCCCGCCACAAAGTCCCATACCCCCCTAATCCAAAGTCCCAAGAAGGAGGGGCGGCAGGGGCCGTGAAAACTGTCACTCCACCCCTGCAGACTGCTCAAGTACCAGAAGGCTCTCATTCCCAAAAATTTGATAAGTCCTTTCCTTCCCACCTCACCCAAGCCCCCGTCCCAGTTTCATCCTCTAACTGTGTAGTTGCTAATAAAAAATATGTTTCTGTTAATTATTGTTTCCGTCATGTTCTTTTAGAGGAGAGTGTGTTTGAAGGGGAGGAAGGGGGTTGGTAATTGGAGAGGACAATCACCTTTACCAGGGTACAGACACGGGGGCAGGTTCAGCAGAAGGTCACACACACATTGCAGTCACTAGGAACCCTGGTCAGTCTGGGAGGTGGTTTTCATGTTCTGTGTGTGGGGGGGGGGGGGCTATGTGACTTTGTGGCGGGGAGGGCGGTTAGAGATCTTATGCAGCGGTCCTTAGGCTGGATCACAGAGCCAGGCAGCAGGGGATCTGTAACCATCCTCCCCCGCCACAAAGTCACATAGCCCCCACACACAGAGTCCCGAAAAGGAGGGGTGGCAGGCTACGTTGAAACAACCAGTCCACCACTGCGGATCGCTCTAGGAGCAGGAGCCTGTCATTCCTCAAGTTTAGAAGCGTTCTTTCCATCACTACGCCCGGTCTCCACCACAGTCTGCGTCCCTGTTTCAACAGTTTACCACGAAATCCTTAATAAAGAAAATGGTGTTAATGAACAAAGTTTCATTTATTTTATTTTTAAAGGTGTGTTGGAAGGGGGGGAAGAGGGTATGTAACTGGAGAGGATAGTCAACATTAACTGGGTAAAGAAACAGGGGCAGGTTCAGCTTCTCTTTAAACAAACTTAATAGTCACAGGTTACCCTGCTCACTGAGGAACCTAGCTTTCAAAGCCTCTCGGATGCACAGCGCCTCTCGCTGGGCTCTTCTAATCGCACAGCTGTCTGGCTGGGCGTAATCAGCAGCCAGGCTATTTGCGTCAACCTCCCACCCCACCATAAAGGTCTCCCCCTTGCTCTCACAGAGATTGTGGAGCACACAGCAAGCTGCAATAACAATGGGGATATTGGTTTCGCTGAGATCAGAGCGAGTCAGTAAGCTTCTCCAAATCCCCTTGAGACGTCCAAAAGCACACTTCACCACCATTCTGCACTTGCTCAGACGGTAGTTGAAGAGTTCTTTTTCACTGTCCAGGGCGCCTGTATAGGGCTTCATGATCCAGGGCATTAGCGGGTAGGCTGGGTCCCCGAGGATCACTATAGGCATCTCCACATCCCCAACAGTTATTTTGTGGTCCGGGAAGCAAATACCTTCCTGCAGCCGTCTAAACAGACCAGAGTTCCTGAAAACACGAGCGTCTTGAACCTTGCCCGGCCATCCGACGTTGATGTTTCTAAAACGTCCCCACCATTGAAAAGAAGCCCTTTCGGTTAATGTACTGGCTGGCCTGGTGGTCTGGTCCCAGGATAGGGATGTGAGTTCCATCTATAGCCCCACTGCAGTTTGGGAATCCCATCGCGGCGAAGCCATCTATGATGACCTGCACGTTTCCCAGGGTCACTACCTTTGACAGCAGTAGCTCAACGATTGCATTGGCTACTTGCAACACAGCAACCCCCACGGTAGATTTTCCCACTCCAAAGCGGTTCGTGACTGACCGATAGCTGTCTGGCATTGCAAGCTTCCAGAGGGCTATGGCAACTCGCTTCTGGATAGTCAGGGCTGCTCGCATCCGGGTGTCCTTGCGCTTCAGGGCAGGGGACAGCAATTCACAAAGTTCCCTTACGCATCCTAAAATTTTGCAGCCACTGTGATTCATCCCAGACCTGCAGCACTATGCGGTCCCACCAGTCCATGCTTTTTCCCGGGCCCAGAATCGCTGTTCCACAGCATCAACATGACCCATTGTCACCATGATGTTCACGGCGTGGGGTCCCATGCTTTGTGAGAGGTCTGTGCCCCTCTCAGACTTAATGTCCTCTCCGCGCTTCCGTAGCCTCCTCGCCCGATTTCTCAGCATCTGACTCTGAAAAAGGTGGACAATAAGGTGCAAGATGTTGACAACGGCCATAACTGCGGCGATGATTGCAGCGGGCTCCATGCTCGCAGTCCTGTGGCGTCCGCGCTGTCACTCACCAAAAAAGTGCACGAACTAATTGTCCGCCGGCGCGTTCAGGGAGGGAGGGCAGGAGTGACGGTTGAATGATGACAGTTACCCAAAACCACCCTCAACACATTTTTTGCCCCAGCAGGCATTGGGGGCTCGACCCAGAATTCCAATGGGCAGCGGGGACTGCGGGAACCGTGGGATAGCTGCCCACAGTGCACTGCTTCCAATGTAGACGCTTGCCCCGTTAGTGTGGACTCACAAAGTCAAATTACTGTCCTTAGTGTGGATACACACGTTCGACTTTGTAATATCGGTTCCACAAATTCGATTTAAGTAAAATCAAACTACTCTCGTAGTGCAGACTTACCCTTAGATATCACAGAGCCCCTGTGATGTACATTCCACATGTTAAAAGAGAGATATTTAAACCAACATGGCTTTAGTTCACTGCGGGCTGAAGAGTGCACTAAAACCAACTAGACTTGGACCAAATAGTCCCTACAGAGACCATCAAAAAGAAAAGCATGATGAATGCTGCTTCCCTTGATTTTCTTATAGCAGGAAATGACATAGATTATATGTAAACAACGTGCTGCTGTACCTTTTCTTACAATATTGTAAAAGAAGATGGAACCATCAGGGGGGCCAAGAGCCTCCAGGTGAATTCCTCTGTGGCCTCTATTTGCAGCCAGTTGGATGTCACGTTGGGAGACCACCTCATAAGCCAAAGCAATAACTGTTACCCTTACAGGGTCTTTATCGAATCAGTGCTAAATTACAGCGACAACACACTTACCACACTGTTTTCTGAGGGCCTGTTATACAAAGATACTCCTGGACAAGATGAAGCAATGGAGCTGGATGGTGAGAATCAAGTGTTTGCAAGACAGGCAAACCTGACAACCCAGAACAGGAAGATACAGCTGCTGGGTTATCTACATAGCAACCTGTTTTTTCAAGAAAAACTTCTATTGAGCAGTATGGAGGTGAAAATAAAACTGACACACGGTAATGACACCTTTTGCTTAGTGGGTGATGAAACCAAAGGTTATAAACTCCAGATGATATCAGTAGCGCATTTTTTAAAGAAAGTACAGGTGGCCCCGGCCCCATCTGGATCAGGTGGAGGCCTGCTTAACGCTAATGCTGAAACAAAAACAGAAAATATGGAAATGGCAGAAGTGCTAAATGATGTTTTTGTTTTGGTTTTCACCAAAAAGGTTAGTAGCCATTGAACGTCCAACATAGTGCGTGTCAATGAAAATGAGGTAGGATCAGAGGCTAAAAGAGGGAAAGAACAAGTTAAAAATTACTCAGACAAATTAGATGCCTTCAAGTCACCAGGGCCTGAAGGAATACATCCTAAAATAGTCAAAGAGCTGACTGAGGAGGTATCTGAGCCATTAGCGATTGCCTTTGAAAAGTCATGGAAGACGGGAGAGATTCTAGAGGATTGAAAATGGACAACTATAGTGCCAATCTATAAAAACCTATATAAGGACAAACCGGGGAATAACAGACCAGTCAGCTTAACTTCAATACCCAGAAAGATAATGGAGCCAATAATTAAACAATCAATTTACAAACATCTATAAAATAATAAGGTGATAAATAACAGCATGGATTTGTCAAGAACAAATTATGTCAAACCAACCTAACAGCTTTCTTTGACAGGATAACAAGCCTTGTGGTTAAGGAGGAAGTGGTAGACATGATATATCTTGACTTTAGTAAGGGTTTTGATACTGTCTTGCATGGCCTTCTCATAAATTAACTAGAGAAATACAACCTAAATGGAGCTACTACAAGGTGGGTCAATAACTGGTTGGAAAACCGTTCCCAGAGAGTAGTTATCAGTGTTTCACAGTCAAGCTGGAAGAGCATATCAAGTGGGCTCCCACAGAGATCAGTTCTGGGTCTAGTTCTGATAAATATTATCATCAATGATTTAAATAATAGCATAGAGAGCATGTTTTAAAGTTTGCAGATGATACCAAGCTGGGAGGGGTTGCAAGTGCTTTGGAGGATTGGATTAAAATTCAAAATGATTTGAACAAACTGGAGAAATGGTCTGAAGTAAATAAGATGAAATGTAATATGGACAAATGCAAAATACTCCACATAGGAAGGAACAATCAGTTGCACACATACAAAATGGGAAATGACTGTCTAGTAAGGAATACTGTGGAAAGGGATCTGGGGGTCATAGTGGATCACAAGCAAAATATGAATCAATAGTTTAACACTGCTGCAAAGTCTTCCACTGTATTCCGCGCTGATTAGGCCTCACCTGGAGTATTGCATCCAGTTCTGGAAAAGAAGTGGACATTTCAGAAAAGGTGGACAAATTGCAGAAAAGCAACAAAAATGATCAAAGATTTAGAAAACATGACCTATGAGGGAAGTTTGGAAAAAATGGGTTTGTTTCGTCTGGAGAAGAGAAGACTGAGAGGGGACATAACAGTTTTCAAGTCCATAAAAGGAGACGGGAGAAAAATTGTTCTCCTTAACTTCTGAGACTAGAACAAGAAGCAATGGACTTAAATAGCAGCAAGGGAGGTTTAGGTTGGACATTAGGAAAAACTTCCTAACTGTCAGAGTAGGTAAGCACTGAAATAAATTGCCTAGGGCAGTGGTTCTCAAACTTTAGCAACTCGAGGAACCCCATTTTGATTTAATATTTTTGAGGGATCCCCAAATCCCCGTGCTCCACCCCAGGCCCCACCACCACCTCCTCTCTTCCTGCACCTGTTCACTCCATTACCTCCCTCCCTGCTCACTCTACCCACTCTGACTCACTTTCACCAGGCTGAGGCGGGGGTTGGGGTGCAGGAGAGGGTGCAGGGTATGGGAGGGAATGTGGTTGCAGGAGAGGATGAGGGGTGCAGTCTCTGGGATGCTGTTTGGGTGCAGGAGGGGTGAGGTGTGCAGGCTCTGGGAGGGAGTTTAGGTGCAGGAAGGGGTGAGGGGTGCGGGCTCTGGGAGAGAGTTTGGGTGCAGGAGAATGTTCTGGGTGAGGGCTCTGGGAGGAAGTTTGGGTGCGGGGTGCGGTCTCAGCGCTGGGGCACGGGGTTGGGATTGGGGTGTGGGAGGGAGTGTGGGAGCTGGCCAGGTAGAACTTACCTCAGGCAGGTCCACAAAGTGACCATCACATCTCTCTGGCAGAAGCTCCTGGGGGCGGGGAGTGGCGGTCAGGGGGTCTCTGTGAGCTGCCCCTGCCTGCAGGCACCACCCCCGCAGCTCCCATTGGCCACAGGTCCCAGCTAATGGGAGCTGTGGAGTCGACGCTCGGGGCGGGCGTGGTACGTGGAGGCCACATATCCCCCAACAGGGGCCACAGGGATGCTCCGGCCACTTCCGGGAGTGACGCGGAGCCAGGGCAGGCAGGGTCCCTGCCTTAGCCCCATTGTGCCGCTGGACTTTTAGCGGCTAAAATCTCCCGGTTCGGCTTTAGAAGCTACCAGGAGATGGGGGCGGGGGGGAGGGGAAGAGCTGATCAGCGATGCATACAGACCCCTTGTACTACCCATGGGGACCTCCAGGGGTCCACGGACCCCAGTTTAAGAAACACTGGCCTAGGGAGTTTGTTGCAAGGATAGGTTCCTGGGTTAGTGTTTTTGTTGTGTGGTGTGTGGTTGCTGGTGAGTATTTGCTTCAGGTTGGGGGGTTGTCTGTAAACAAGGACTGGCCTGTCTCCCAAGGTCTGTGAGAGTGAGGGATCATCCCTCAGGATAGGTTGTAGATCCTTGATGATGCGCTGGAGAGGTTTTAGCTGGGGGCTGCAGGTGATGGCTAGGTGGTTTACCTTTTCACCAGATTATAAAACTGTATTCTAATGACTTACTTCAAAATGACCAGATGGTGATGAAAGCGCCAAAAGGTTAAAGTGTTTTAAAATTCCCTGTGGGATTAATTTGGCTGAAGAACAAACCTACCAAATACCAGCATCATGAGGGATCCCGACAAACTCTTTCAATACCTATTTCCCCCAATTAAGAAATTTCATCCTGTGACTTGACTCTACACTGGAGGGGACAACATTTAGGAGAAGAACACATGAAAGCTCAAAGGCCAGTCCACCAAGAAACTTTCCCTCATGGCTCAAACTTGCTCTTGGGGTGGGCCTGCGGTGTTACCGGAAGGTTTGGATCTGATTATATCAAGCCAATTATATTACCTAAAAATAAAGTTTTTAATTTTAAACCTTAATTTAGAATTTATTTGAACTGGTAACCACGGTTGTGATTCGCCCTAAGGGAATTTTCAAGATATCACCACAGTGCTTGTCTCTGATATACAGAGGGCTCTCCAGAGCAAAATAGCCTTGCTGTTCCTTGAAAGGACACGTATACAGCCCTCCGATCAAGAATAGGCCCACAAGCAGTAATTCTTCGAAAACAGAAATAATATTTATTTAGAAACAAGTGGGAGGAGTTTTTAGAGGGAGTCACATGCCACCTCTTGCTTCAGGTTACATGTCAATCTCTGCCCCGGGACTTTCCCTAATTGGTCAAACTCCTCTTGGGGCAGGCCTATGGGTCACCGGCCAGGCCAGAGATAGGCACAGAATCCAGGTTTCCTGTATCCCAGTCCTGTGCTCTAGCCACTAGGCTGCACAGTCATCCCTGTTCATACATTGACCCCTTTTCTCACACAATGCCTTTTCCCAGTAAAGACAAGTCACTCCAGGGCTGGTCCCTGAAACATTCACCATAAGGGCTGTGAGGAAGACGTGGGCGCAGGGAAGGGGGAAAAGGCAATGAGAGAAGGAGCTGCTTTGTGGAGAAAAGCTTGAGGTAACTTCATGGGCACCATTTCAGATTATGGTGTGCGGAACATTAATCGGGATTCCTGGGACTACTTAGGCACCTGGAAACTTTAGATTTTGCATATAAGGTGATGGGCCCACAAAATGGGGGGTCAGCACAAAAAGTTTGAAAACTGCTGAGGGTGCAGGCAGGGGGTAACTAGCAGCTGTGTGCAGGCATGGAGGTAGCTCAGGTTCCAGGCGGGGGTGTACTTCAGGGGCCAGGCAGGAGGTTGCTAAGGGCCGTGTTCTTGGAGAGGAGTAGCTCAGGATGCAGGCAGGAGGTATGTAGGAGTCGAGAGGTGTGTAGCTCAGGATGCAGGGAGGGGCTGTGTCCAAGGAGGTGCTGCTGCTGCGGGGCCAGCCATACGCTCAATCCCTAGTTGGCACAGTGGGGGCAGCTCTGCGGGTCAGTGGCTGGGGTGGGGGCATGCGCTGCCCACCCACTTCTGCAATGGGTGAGGGGAAGGGAACACCCCGATATCAGCCCCCACCCTGTTCTACGCAGCATATCAGCGGGTGAGGAGCGATGCCAGCGGTGGCCCCATGGTGGGGGGCAGGGCAGCATGGCTGCAAACAACAGCGGAGCAGGGCAGCAGGGGCAGGAAGGGCAACATCTTGCCTTCTTCTGCACATTTCACCCAAATCGGGTACAAAACTAGCGGGAGCAGGGGGAGGCCTTCCCTAAATGGTGCCCCGGGGTAACAATACTTTGTTTCTGCACAGAAACATAAAGCAGCTGTGAGCTCCATTGTGGCTGCCTCAGTTATACCCTCACTTGCAAATTCAGTCAGGTTTCTAAGCCTGGGTGTTTGGGATTTGCGCTGCCATTCTGGCTCCTGCACGGGAGCCTGCTCCACAGGGAAAGGTCTGGACGCTCAGGCACAAGAGAAGGGACCTCATGATGGGGAGGTCTGGGAGTCGAGGGGAGCAGAGAGAGGGTTGACAGGCCGTTGTGCAGTGATGTGGGTGTTACACACTGTGCAGCCAAGCTGGGACTGAACCTAACTCCTCTGACAACACCACAAACCAAACGGCTTTGTCAAAGGACCAAGAGAAAGGGAAACATTTATCCACGTGAACTCACTGAAACATATAACAAACAAATATGTATGTCCCCTGGTCTAGGAACACCCTGAGTGGATTTCACATATGGCAGTGACCATTTATTTTATTTATATTTCATTAAAATAAAAGAAGGAAGGGAGTTTTATGGAAAAGAAATAACAAAACAGCCCCCGCATGCCAGTCAAAACACTCACAGGCACGTTTGTGATACACCACAACAACCAGCTATTTTTATTAAAGAGAGAAGAATAAGCTATAAGGGGGGACACAAGGGCTCCCTTGTGGATTTTTTCCAGCTTGCGAGAAACTTTGCAGCCCAGATGAAAAGCATCCAAGGATTTTAGAAGCAAGGTGTCGTCTGCCAGATTCTCTGCGATCCTGCTTTGACAGTATCTTCTGCCATCACTCACTCTCTCTGCTGCAAAAAGGGAAGAAACTCTCACATTCTATATTTATAGCCATTAAAAGAAGGACAATATTATGTTACATTAAAATTCAAGGTAGAACAGGAATTTCCCCATCATTTAGTAGCATGTGCCTATGTAATACCAACAAACATTGGTTGTTGTTGGGTGGGATCGAACCTTGGGAACTTAGTGCATGAGCCTCTATCTCATGAGCTTAAAGCCAACTGGCCATTAGCTAAGGTTGTAGAACAGACTCAATTTATCTATTATATCTAAACATGTACTGGCTGCCCACTTGGCTTCTGAAGTAAATATGCCAGACTTCTGAACATGGACCTCCCCTCCCTTTGCCCCTAACTCTCCAGTAAAGAAGGCAGATTCTCATTTTCTTTAAAAAGTCCATCCTATTAACATTCTACACAGTTCAAGTGACAACCACCAAAAATAAAGTCGCTGGGTGATTGAAAAAAGAACCCCAGCAAATTAATTATAAAAACTGCTGGAAATATCATGTACCATATCATGGAAATGTTCATCAAACTTTTTTAAAAAGTTGAAATTCAAAATTACATTGAGGGAATTAATCCAAATTGTGAATTTTAAAAATATTGACTATCTCTATGAAAGTAGCATCAATCCTTAAAGTGCACCAGTGCTTATTGAATTGCATTGAAGAGTGAGCACATCTGATAATATACATGTGTGACCCAGTGGTCAGTGTGAATTCCCCTCGGTGGAGGTTGAGAGTCTGTTACAGGCTCCAGCTGGAGCTTGTAAGGCTCTTTTGAAAAAAAATGTCTTTTGTTCAAACTGAAGACACTGGAGCATTTAGCCCTGGAGGACTCTGGTTCGAACCACAGAGAGCTGGTCCCAGAAGGCATGGCAGCCTTCCCACGTGTGCTCAAAAGTGCCTCTACTCCACAAAAACACACAGGAGCAATTTTATGCTCAACACGGCTCCTCATGTTCGCACCATCTCGACCCAGATGTTCTTTAACACAGGTCCAAAAATGCTGCAGAGCACCTGTTTATCTGAAAACTTCACATGTTCATCACTGTGTTCATCTCCAGCTTTTCATACTTTGTCATTCTGGATGGACTGTGAGGTGAGGTCCAGGTCACAACTTGAGTTTAATTGTTTTTTGAGTGGAATGATTTAAAAATACCTTTATTTTCTATGGGAAAATCATGATTATATCCATAATGTGTGGGTGCAGCTTACCTTGTCATCATCAGACTTGGCCAGTGCCTCCGTTTCTCCTGTTGGGTTGGTGGTTTAGCTCCCCTCCCTCTCCTTCCCCCCTGCCCACACTGAACCAAAATCTCCCCGACCTGTGGCAAAATAACATTAAAAGTAAAACCACAAAACCCTCTGGGCTAGAGATGCTTCCTCGGGGGCTGAGTGACCATTTCTTCCCCTCAGCTGCTTCCACATAGGGCTCCCAAATTCTCCTCTGCTCAGCTCGTCTCTAAGCTTATCTCAGTTTGCTTTTACAGGCTTCATTTTTAAGCCATTTCTTTTTGTCAACTCAACCTCCCTGCTCTCTTTCTTGCCAGAGAGACTCACAGCAGGTCCTACCAACTCCCCTCAGTCTGAGGACAGGAGGCCTTTCAAATTCAGAAATGATATCCACAAAGGAGACCTTTCCAGAAAAGGACAAGTATGTAAGAAGAAGGCATTATAATGGAATGAGACTGACAGCTTTCATTATGGTGAATGCTACCAAGAAAATTCCATGCTTCAATGTGTCCTCGGGTAGTTATTGAAATTAGGATCCTTCTGTCAATGACTGAAAGGGTGACATAACATTTTTGAAAGGCTTAAAAGTATAAGTGTCAATCAGAAGCCGTGTTGCTGGTTATTCTAAATTTTCTGTGACAGATTTGATCATTTTATACTGGGATACGACACACACACCCTTAAACATAGCTCCCTACTTGTCCATCTTTCTTTTGGGTAAATTAAGTATTACTGTTGTAAAGAGCAGCCATTTTGATCTCATAAGTGCTGCACAATGATACAAAGGAGACGCATCCCCCATACTCTCTCCTGGGAAATATACTTTAGTCCTTCCCCGTTGTTTTCCATATTCCTAAATGAAACAATGATGTAAATGGATGCCAGACTGGCCACAGACATTGTCTGTAGGATGCCATGTTGACAAGCCAGAGGGGCTTCAAAATGGGTGGTGGAGAGTAACTGCAATACATGAGCAATACATGGCTCACATGGAGCACTGTGGAGACTCTGGGCTGGTGTGGGTTGTGGACAGACCATAGGCAGCCTGAGTAAAGCAGCTATACGATTACTCTCACTCGAACATGTAAAACCCAGATAGTCCAGAATCAGTCAGCACAGAATTTTCCTTTGTCCCGTGTCAGGGTTGTGCCATGTGCTCTGAGCCTCCAAGGTCATTAAACAGCAGCTATAGAAATTAGAGACACTAATATTCTGTTTACACAGTAATGTCTCCCTTGTGGCATCCTGAACTTACCCATCTTCTTCTACAGCAACTCTGCCCAAAACCACAACTTCCGATTCGTCTGAAATTGGGGGGACATCTACCGCGGCGGCAGAAGCCCCCAGCACGACGACAAGCACGGGGGGTATTGATGCCCTGGGTGAATCCTGCACAAAGAAAAAGTGTCTTCATTTTCATTCACATATAAGTGTAAACAAGGGCTGTGACTGCAGCATGACGGGCATTTCCCATTAGCTGAATTTCCAATTCACTGGGACAAGGCCAAGTCAACCCAATTATCTTCCTGTGCCTGTGCCCAGTCAAGGGCTGCTCCTAAGAAATGAGCAGAGTGAGTTAATTCAGGAGATCTGCTGGCTTCCTGGCTGCAGGCTTCCGAATTGTAGCACTGAGCATGGGAGTCCTTCCCAGCCCCACACCTGTACAGGATGGAAAGCAGCAGCTGTCTGCATCACCAACTTCTAAGAGTGGGGCAGTGGTTTTGCTGCCGTAGTTTTAACTCTTTCTGATTCCAAACACTGATGTACTAGGCAGTAGCTAAATGCTGATTGGCTGAGCAGAGTTACACCAGCTCAGCACTGGGTTGGGTGGCTGGTACTTTTAGAAAGAGAAGGGTTTAAACCAGTCCCTGCAGTCAGAACGCCTGATTGTCAGTGAGACTCGGCACAGACATTCTTGTGAAGACTCAGCACTTGGCAATACTGACTCAATGACAAATTGCCAAGCTTAGACATTCCAGACAGGTTGGTCCTGATGAGAATGTAGCCCAAATGTCCTTTAGGATATTAATATTAGACGGTTTTAAACTAGATTTTAGCTGTGCTTTCCTTAAAGTATCCACTGTGACATTCCCCAGGGTACAATCTGGACCACTGAACAGCCGTATTCCCTCAGGTCTCCAACCTGTAGTGCCTCCTACACTGCTCCACTGTGAAAGCAACCACTTCTGGTCCTGCTCATGCACAGCCCCTAGCATGGAAAGTCACTCCCAGCTGAATTAGTGGAAAACTTCCATCAAGACACTCCTGAATTATCCTGCAGAGGAACACCAGCCAATTCCCACTGCCAGCCTCGTCCCCCAGAAATGTGCATCTTGTACTGATCAGTACCCTCCTGGGCAATACAAGCTCATAGAAAGTCTGTCATTTCATCAGAGGAAAAGGAGATGCACAGAGCCTGTTATCCCAAGTGAAGGTTCCCAAACACTTCAATCCAAACACTTGAATCCCCTAGAACAAAGGGTATTTTCATTGGGTTAGGCCAGAGGAAGAGGACACAATCTAAAAATGTCCAGTCTTTTTAATCTCCCCTCATATGGAAGCTGTTCCATACCCCTAATCATTTTAGTTGCAATTCTCTGTAACTTTTCCAATACTAATATACCTTTTTTGAGATGGGGCGACCAGATCGGCACACAGTATTCAAGATCTGGGAGTACCATGGATTTATAAAGAGCCATCATGATATTTTGTGTCTTATTATCTACCCCTTTCCTAATGGTTCCTAACATTCTGTTAGTTGTTTCTGTTAATGCCGCTGTGCATTGAGCAGATGTTGTTAGAGAACTCTCCTCAATGACCCCAAGGTCACTTTTTTGAGTGGTAATAACTAATGTAGACCCCATCTTTTTATATGTATAGTTGGGATTATGTTTTCCAAAGTGCATTACTTTGCATTTTCAACATTGAATTTCATCTGCCATTTTGTTGCCCAGTCACCCAGATTTATGAGATTCCTTTGTAACTCTTTGCACTCTACTTTGGACTTCACTATCTTTGAGTAATTTTGTATCACCTACAAAATTTGCCCCCTCATTGTTTACCCTTTTTTCCTGATCACTTGTGAATATTTTGAACGTACTGCTACCAGGAGGTGCGAAATACAGAGGTAAAATAATCTCTCTACTCCTACTCAAGATTTCCCTCTGTCTGCATCCAAGTTATTAAGACTTTTAGCAATTTTCAGCTGATTCTCCATCCACAACCCCCAAAACTTTTTTCAGAGTCACTCCTTCCCAAGATGGAGTCCCTCATCCTATAACTGTGGCCATCCTTCTTTGTTCCTAGATACATACATTTTGATTTAGCTGTATGATTCTTTACTTGTTCCCAACTTACCAAGTGATCCAAATCACTCTGAAAGAGTGACCTGTCCCTTAATTTTTGTCACCTGCCAACTTTATAGGTGATGATTTTATGTTTTATGTCCTTTATAAAAAGTTTAACTAGTGTGGTGGCAAGAACCAATCCCTGCAGGACTCCACTAGGTAGAACATTGGTAATATTATTACAGGTCATATTTCAGCCAAATCTGACTGGATCTTAATTGGAACATTAAAGGCACCTTTCTCACCCCAGGACTATTCTCCACTTAAATGTCAAGTATCTGCTGAAAACCACACAACTCTTTTTAGAAATCTTACTACAGACTTACAAATATCCTTCTATATTCTCCCTTCATTTCATTAAGATCTTACCTGGAGAGCTTTGCAGCAGCAGGAAAAAGACAGCAAAGAGAAGGTACAGAATCTTCATGGCTGAAGTTGAGCTGGGAACTCAGCGTTGACAGAGAGAAGAGACTCCAAGGTACACAGGAGATGGAGAGTCTCTATTTATGGGCTGCCAGGGATTGTGAAATGTGGATCTGTTGAAATCTTGTTTTGAAGAATGACCCATTAATTAAGTTTGTGCTGCAATCTGTTAATAATAATGATTATTATTTGCATAGCACAATAAAAATTCCTGTACCATTTCAGGGAAATACAATTAATAATTCCTTGTGTTAAGGAGTTACAATATGAATATTTACACCTAGCCAACACCAAATGCCTGGTTAAAAGCCTTTGGAGTCAATGGAAAAGGTCCTCTTAAATTTAAATGAGGGCCCTAAGGCAGAGAGGAACTGCAGAACACAGCTGGACCTGGGAAGCATTGGCAGTATGGTGTGTGCATTGGTGCGTTTGTTTTGTACATTATTTATCAATATTTTACTTGTATTTAGGGAATTTTTCTAATTTCATCTATCAAGACCCATTACAAAATGGTAAAATTCCCTTTCAAAATGAGAAATAAAGTGAATAAAATTGTAAATACTTTCTGCCAGGAAGGTATGGGGTTTTTGTTTGTTTGTTTTCCCTGTATGTCTAAACTGAGGAATTTTACAATTAGTGATGGGAAAAATCCATGAGTTTTCCCTTTCTTTCCCCTCTGTAACAAGCATCAGCCTGAACAATAACTGATAAGTGTTTAAAGTAGAGACATAAAATCTTGATGCATCAAACATATGGAAGCCAGTGACATTTGCAGATGCTAATCCCCTCTCAGGATTTGTCTCATTCTCTCAGGAGGGAGAGACAAAGAAGTGATTGTGCTTAACCAGCAGCCAGGAAAAAGTTTAGAAAATTTCTAAGTGGATTCTATAGATGCATTTCTCATCTCAGTGTTCCCTGGGGGATTCATTCTAACCAGCGGCCATAGCCTACAAAATACAACTGCCCACAACCTGTCACAGACCTCTTTGGAATCTCCCGCCCAGTCATCTCTTTCCTCTCCCCCCCGCCCATTAAAAGCCAATTGGAGGCACCAAATACATAAAGTTGAGAAGAAAGGATCAAGAATGGGAATCCATGATGAGAGGGACATCAACAGGGCAATGAGGAGCTGTGACCGGGCAATGAGTTGTCCCTCTCATCCCCAGTGATTGACCTCTATTTCGACTATCCCTCTGGGGATGGAGGGTCCTGGTTTCCTTACTAGCCTCTTTCTCCACAGAGACAGGACAAAGCGCACTGGATGTTTCGCTGCCCAGTGGGAGCACAAGGAGCGGGCACATCACCCTGGTTGGCCACCTCACTCCTCTTGTTACTGCTATGTTCTTGCTATACGCACAGAGACTTTCAATAAAAACAGCAATATTCTCCGGGAAGGTGGCTGGTAGAGCCAGAATTGATAATAGCTTTATTTTACCCAATGTGGTTTATCAATATGCTGTGGTTAATGGTACACAAGGCATGCTGCATTTACAGATTTAAGGATGGCATTTGATTCTAATAATCTAGAAAATCTTTGGATGAAATGTAGAAGTGTGGGTATCAATCAAAGATTTCTGCATATTTTGGAGGATCTCGACCAGAGCAAGACGGGTAAAGTAAGAACTAAAGCCAATGGAAAATGGTCGAACATTTCCCCTTTTTCTAGGGGAGACCACCAAGGATGCTTCTAGAACCTCTTCTTATTCATGTGTATATTAATGATGCGGTGGATGTTTTAAAGGAAACAAATTCTTCAATGCCTGTTAATAGTAGATCTATCCCGGTGTTATTATATGCCACTGACATGCTTGTTTTACCACCAACACCAGGGGTCTCTGTTGGTTGTCATCTCAATTTTCCTCTTATTTCAACTCTCAAGACCTCGGTCACATTTATAATAAGACAAGGTCATGATTTTTGGAAAGAACCCTCAAGAAATTGAGTGGAAGACAGAAGAACATATTTTCGGATAAAGTTTCATCATTCAGGCTGCTGGTCCTCTTACCAAAAAGGCTGAAAACAAAAGGCCCTTAGCTCTGGTCATGTGGCCCTCTGTTTTATCCTTGTTTATGGTGGGAAGAGAGTTGAACCAGTATTACGAATTTTTAATGCTAAAGTAATATTACAGATACTCTATGAGATCCAAGTTTGATTTGGAGGTCAAATTTTTTGAGGATACTTTTAACTCTCCTAAATTTTACCATGCCTCATTTTCACGAGTCAATCTTGGTGCTTTTCTCTGTTGGTAGTAGCGTTTGTATTGCTTTTCTTACATTTTGGCCTGAGATCTCTACTCTTCTAGATTCTAGATGTCCTCATCTTTGCCTTCAGGGGACGGAGGAGATACCTGTTCAGTCTATTTCCACAGCAGTAGACCCTCCTATTTATCATAGCTAGATGGTGTTTCTCTGTTATTCACTTACTGTCAATACATTTTAATCAATACTCAAATAGATAGTGACAGATATCATCCAACAAGAAGATCTGGCTAGAATTCATAATTCTTAATTTGCCTTTTCGTTTTCTATTTCCAAGAGAGCTCATGTTTTTGAAGCATAGGTGAATAAGTTATCAAATCTTTATTTATGTAAGGCACATACTCAACGGTTTACAAACCATAGGGACTGCCACCTATAAAAGTAGATAAGGAAAAGTTCTTTCATATCTTCATTTTTACCAAAGTAAATCCGAAGTGTTAGAAGTCCTACCTCATTCTCTTTTGGACTGTAGAATTTTCCGGATTGTGAGGCCACACTGGAATTAATCTCTTTTGTATAAAAAAAATATATCACCATCTCAAAGGTTAATGTTTTTTAGTTTTTTTCTCAATCACGGGATATAATCACATTGGTATTGATATTTGCCCTTTTAGAGTAGTGCTGAGAGAGTTTTTATTAGGTTCTGCCTGATATTATAATGTATTATATGGATGTGGCTGTGGTTTAATATTGTTCATATTTTTATTCACAACAAGTATTTAATAAAATCGAATTAAATGTAATTGCAGGAAGGTTGCAATGTAAAAACAGGCACAACTCACCCCACCTCACTGTAGGCTGGCAGGCTGCTTATGGCGTGCAAAGTCCAGATCACACTCTTCCCTAGCCTGCAGGCAGGACCAAGAACATTTAAAATGATAGTTTACAACTGTAATACAATTTTCAACACACCACACATTTCCCAGAGCTGACGATGCTCCATCTGGGTCCCTTCCAGCTGCTGACTGGAAGCCAAGGATCTGCCTTAACTGGCACCTAGCTGTCACACTGAGAACCATGTCAGACTATGGGAGAGCAGGAGAATGTGGGTGTGATAGGTGGGGATGGGTGAACTGCTCCAGATAAAATAAACACCCTCCTGCACAAAAAAATTAAAAATGCCTCCTCTTCCCCTTCTTCTGACAATTCACCTCACCTTGGCCTCTTTCGGAACCAGCTGTACCCTACTAGGTACAGGAACAAAAAGTGCAGACTGAAAATGTTGCTGCATGTGACATGGTCCCTGCAGATACCAAGCACCTTTTCAGGAATTGTCTCATTCAAAGTATTCAGAGAGAAGAGAATACATATATGGAGATATACCTATCTCATAAAATTGGAAGGGACCCTGAAAGGTCATCGAGTCCAGCCCCCTGCCTTCACTAGCATGGCCAGTGAATGAGAAGTGACTGGGCTACAGCTACAGGCATTAAAACTGGAGAACCATTTATGGCTTCTACAACGGAGTTGAACCTCCTGATGTCCACTGTGAGGTGGAGGAGCAGCTGTACCCTGATAACTGTTAGATTTTCACTTAGTGAAGGAGAGCTGCTAGTTTTTACCAGCTAGGTTCTGGCACACTTACATCGCATCATGCCGTACCCCAACTCCAGCCCTAATGATTTCAGTTTCACAATTCACAGACCAAGAACTACTCCCGGTGAGGGAGGGTGACAGAATCTGGCCGTGTGCCTAGTCATTGTGGTTCTTCCTCTGTTGTTGGAGCTCTGGGATCCATCCTGGCAAGTCTCACCCAGTCCCAGGCAGAGTGGGTGACGTTAGCCACCAAATCCATATCCTCCATGTCCCAGCTTATTATGGTATGAGCTTGCACTGCCACTGTCTGATGCACTGAGCCTCTGACTGGCTGTTAGCAACAACGCTGTAATTACCAAATTTTCATTAGTATTAAAAGCAGATTAAAACATTGCAAATATATGCTTACTGCACGCTGCCTAGCAGTGAATACTTTTTCTAGAGAAAGGCATCAGCTTCTTTGTGGCTGGTGACACAGCTGGATGTGGGGAAGGGTTTGTGAACCTCAGAAGGTCTGCAATGTGTGCTCATTTCTGATGTGTTCCATCCTGGTCATTTTCATTTGGGAATTACAACTGTTTGTGGGGGACTTTTCCATACCCTTTTTATCTGCATCCCCATACAAGGAAGTAACAACAAGTTTGTCACCATCACATATGATAAATCTCATTATGTCCCTGTCTGTAAACACCACATTGACACCATCACCACTGAACTACAGACAGACCAGCACAGACACGTCTCATTTTGCTTTGAGAAGGTGGCCATCAAGCTGCACCTGCGCTCCCGGAGACAGCAGGGCTTTTAAAAAGCAAAACACTACGTTGACCCTAAACTATTACACCCCAACTACAGAAACTATTACAATGTGAGGTTGGATGTGTCCTTCATAGGCCTGGTCTACACTAGGAGGTTATGTCGAATTTAGCAGCGTTAAATCGAATTAACCCTGCACCCGTCCACACAATGAAGCTATTTAGTTCGACAGAAGTCTCTTTAATTCGATTTCTGTACTCTTCCCCGACGAGGGGAGTAGCGCTAAATTCGACATGGCCATGTTGAATTAGGGTAGGTGTGGATGGAATTCGACGCTAATAGCTCCAGGAGCTATCCCACAGTGCTTTCGGAGCTGCGCTCCAAGAAGCGGAATGCGAAGATCTACGAGAAGATCTCAAAAGCCATGAGAGAGAGAGAATATAGCCGGGATGCAACGCAGTGCCGCGTTAAAATTAAGGAGCTGAGACAAGGGTACCAGAAGACCAAAGAGTCAAACGGACGCTCCGGATCCCAGCCTCACACATGCCATTTCTACGAGGCACTGCATTCCATTCTAGGTGCGGCCGCCACCACTACCCCACCACGGACCGTGGACTCTGAGTATGGGATATTGTCGATGGCCGCTTCCTCGGAGATGTTAGCGGACGGGGAAGATGAGGAAGGAGATGAGGAGGATGAGGTAGTCAACAGCGCTTACAATACTGATTTCCCCGACAGCCAGGATCTCTTCATCACCCTCACGGAGATCCCCTACCAACCCTCCCCAGGCGTTAACCAGGACCCTGAATCGGGGAAGGATCAGTCAGTAAGTGTTTAAAACATGTAAACATTTATTTTGAACAGAACAGGAATATTAACAATGGGTTTTTCATGATTACTTTGCCCTAGGTGTTCTACTTTTTAGTCCTTGCCAGTGCAGCTACTGGAAAATAAGCTCAATATGTCTGGGGATAGAGCTGAAATCCTCATGGGACATCTCCACGAAGCTCTCCTGGAGGTAATTGGAAAGCCTTTGCATGAGGTTCCTGGGGAGAGCGGCCTTATTGCGCCAGGCTATCATCAAGTACTCTGGGATCATTGCCTTTCAGCCCATGGCGGCATACGGCCCTGGTTTTTGCTGGCTTTCACGCAGCATGCGGTCTTTCTCTGTGTCAGAAATCCTCAACAGAGTGATGTCGCTCATGGTGACCTGCTTTGAATTAGAGGAATGTTAGTATTGGGACTGCTTGCCTGTTCCTTTACATAACTGTAACCGTCGATTTACAGCCATGCCATGGTGGTGGGAGAGGGGCAGCATACAGGGATCTTTCCCGGGGTCAGCTGCGAGGGGGTGGGACAGGGGCAGAGTTCCTGCTTGCCGGATTGCCAGCAGCAGGTACTGGCCAACGCTATGAGCATTGCTTTGAACGTGAAAGGAGAGCACAGCTATAAATTAAGTTTTAAGTAGCCAAAAGTCTACGGCTTACCATTTCAGCCTGCTACCCGAATTCCGCTGTCCTGCCCCGCTAGTCTGATCTCCACTGCAAGACCCCAGGCACTGAAGCGAAGACCGAAAATTCGACCTTGTCCTGAGTGCGCATGTGATAGGTGCTGTGCATGGTCTTGTTCACAGAGAAAGACTATGTTCATTGTTCACAAAAATGTATCTTTGTGAGGAATTCACTCCCTTTTTCCCATCCCACAGCTGCAACTGTCTCCCGACCTACCCCGGCATCCCCCTCCCAGAGTCTGGCGCAGATTAGGTGGAAAAAGAAAAGGACATGGGACGACATGTTCTCTGAACTTGTGGGCTGCTCCCAAGCCGAGGCGGCCCAGCAGACCCAGTGGAGGGAGAACATGTCGCAATACCAGCGAGCACACAGCGAACGGGAGGACAGGTGGCGGCAGGAAGACCAGAAGGCGACTCAAACGCTTCTTGGACTAATGAGGGAGCAAACGGACACGCTCCGTCGACTTGTGGATGTTCTGCAGGACCGGAGGCAGTAGGACAGAGCCCCGCTGCTGTCTATCTCTAACCGCCCTCCCCCGCCACAAAGTTCCATACCCCCCTCACCCAAAGTCCCAAGAAGGAGGGGCGACAGGGGCCGTGAATACTTTCACTCCACCCCTGCAGACTGCTCAAGTACCAGAAGGCTCTCATTCCCAAAAATTTGAGAAGTCCTTTCCTTCCCGCCTCACCCAAGCCCCCGTCCCAGTTTCATCCCCTAACTGTGTAGTTGCTAATAAAAAATATGTTTTTGTTAATTACTGTTTTCGTCATGTTCTTTTAGAGGAGGGTGTGTTTGAAGGGGGGAAGAGGGTTGGTAATTGGAGAGGACAGTCACCTTTACAAGGGTACAGACTCAGGGGCAGGTTCAGCAGAAGGTCACACACACATTGCACTCACTAGGCACCCTGGTCAGTCTGGGAGGTGGTTTTCATGTTCTGTGGGGTTGGGGGCTATGTGACTTTGTGGCGGGGGAGGGCAGGAGTGACGCTTGAATGACGATAGTTGCCCCAAACCACCCTCGACACATTTTTTGCCCCAGCAGGCATTGGGGGCTCGACCCAGAATTCCAATGGGCAACGGGGACTGCGGGAACTGTGGGATAGCTGCCCACAGTACACTGCTTATAATGTAGACGCTTGCCCCGTTAGTGTGGACTCACAAAGTCCAATTACTGTCCTTAGTGTGGATACACACATTCGACTTTGTAATATCGGTTCCACAAATTCGATTTAAGTAAAATCGAACTACTCTCGTAGTGTAGACATACCCTTAGATATCACAGAGCCCCTGTGATGTACATTCCACATGTTAAAAGAGAGATATTTAAACCAACATGGCTTTAGTTCACTGCGGGCTGAAGAGTGCACTAAAACCAACTAGACTTGGTCCAAATAGCCCCTACAGAGACCAGCAAAAAGAAAAGCATTATGAATGCTGCTTCCCTTGATTTTCTTATAGCAGGAAATGACGTAGATTATATGTAAACAACGTGCTAGTGTACCTTTTCTTGCAATATTGTAAAAGAAAATGGAACCAATTTCATCGGGGGGCCAAGAGCCTCCAGGTGAATTCCTCTGTGGCCTCTATTTGCAGCCAGTTGGATGTCACGTTGGGAGACCACCTCATAAGCCAAAGCAATAACTGTTACCCTTACAGGGTCTTTATCGAATCAGTGCTAAATTACAGCGACAACACACTTACCACACTGTTTTCTGAGAGCCTGTTATACAAAGATACTCCTGGGCAAAATGAAGCAATGGAGCTGGATGGTGAGAATCAAGCCTTTGCAAGACAGGCAACCCAGAACAGGAAGATACAGCTGCTGGGTCATCTACATAGCAACCTGTTTTTTCAAGAAAAAATTCTATTGAGCAGTATGGATGTGAAAATAAAACTGACACATGGTAATGACACCTTTTGCTTAATGGGTGATGAAACCAAAGGTTATAAACTGCAGATGATATCAGTAGCGCATTTTTAAAGAAAGTACAGGTGGCCCCGGCACCATCTGTATCAGGTGGAGGCCTGCTTAGTGCTAATGCTGAAAAAAAAACAGAAAATGTGGAAATGGCAGAAGTGCCAAATGACGTTTTTGTTTTGGTTTTCACCAAAAAGGTTAGTAGCTATTGGACATCCAACATAGTGCATGTCAATGAAAATGAGGTAGGATCAGAGGCTAAAAGAGGGAAAGAACAAGTTAAAAATTACTCAGACAAATTAAGCAACAGAGGGTCCTGTGGCACCTTTAAGACTAACAGAAGTATTGGGAGCATAAGCTTTCGTGGGTAAGAACCCACTTCTTCAGATGCAAGTAATGATAATCTCCAGAGGCAGGTATAAATCAGTATGGGGATAACGAGGTTACTTCAATCAGGATCTTCACCAAGCATTCTCAAAACTACTATACCCACACAAGGAATTAAAGAAACAAATCAACAGAGCCAGACGTGTACCCAGAAGCCTCCTGCAACAAGACAGGCCCCAAAAAAACCCAACAGAACTCCACTGGCCATCACCTACAGTCCTCAGCTTAAACCTCTCCAACGCATCATCAGTGATCTACAACCCATCCTGGACAATGATCCCTCAAGTTCACAGACCTTTGGAGGCAGGCCAGTCCTCGCCCACAGACAACCCGCCAACCTTAAGTATATTCTCACCAGCAACCACGCACCACACCATAACAACTCTAACTCAGGAACCAACCCATGCAACAAACCTCGATGCCAACTTTGCCCACATATCTATACCAGCAACACCATCACAGGACCTAACCAGATCAGCTACAAAATCACCGGCTCATTCACCTGCACGTCCCCCAATATTATATATGCCTTCATATGCCAGCAATGTCCTTCTGCTATGTACATTGGTCAAACTGGACAGTCACTACACAAGAGGATAAATGGACACAAGTCAGATATCAGCAATGGCAATATACAAAAACCTGTAGGAGAACACTTCAACCTCCCTGGCCACACAATAGCGGATGTAAAGGTAGCCATCTTACAGCAAAACAACTTCAGGACCAGACTCCAAAGAGAAACTGCTGAGCTCCAGTTCATTTGCAAATTTGACACCACCAGATCAGGATTAAACAAAGACTGTGAATGGCTTTCCAACTACAGAAGCAGTTTCTCCTCCCTTGGTGTTCACACCTCAACTGCTAACAGAGCACCTCACCCTCCCTGATTGAACTAACCTCGTTATCTCCATACTGATTTATACCTGCCTTTGGAGATTTCCATTACTTGCATCTGAAGAAGTGAGGTTCTTACCCACGAAAGCTTATGCTCCCAGTACTTCTGTTAGTCTTAAAGGTGCCACAGGACCCTCTGTTGCTATTTACAGATTCAGACTAACACGGCTACGCCTCTGATACTTGACACCATGCAAGGCACTGCATTTAGTCGTATGGAATGGAAATCTATCAACCTCATGAAGAAACATGCACAAATACAGACAGATATCATCTTCCTTTCCAAATGCAAACGGATGGGCATCATACCAAATGGACTGAAGGTAAAAAATCCATTGCTATCTACATACAGCACAGACCACAGTGAGAGATTATGCCATACACTATCAAAGAAACTGAGGAACCACCTGATCAGCATCCTATACAGAAAACAGAAAAACATGAAGAAAGAGCTCTCCGACCCAGAGACTTTCATAAATAACCAACCCTCCACACAAATGGACTTTACTAAAATAAGACAGGAGATCTACATTACACACTTCACCTCTCTACAAAGGAAAAAGGACCGTAAGCTGTCTAAAATCCTACCTGCCACCTGGGGCCAAAACAGAGGTACCCCTAACTCACCCAGCAATATCGTCAATTTATCCAGCTATGCACTGAACCCAGCAGAAAGTCTGTCCTGTCTCTTGGACTCTCTTTTTGCCCCAGCACCCCCACAAACATGATACAGTTCTGCGTTGATCTGGAAGCCTACTTTTGCCGCCTCCGACTCAAAGAATACTTTCAAGATAACACTGAACATCGCACTGATACACAGATACCCTCCCACCGACAACACAAGAAGAAGAACTCCACATGGACTCCTCCTGAGGGTCGAAATGACTGTCTGGACCTATACATAGAATGCTTCCGCCGACGTGCACAGGCAGAAATTGTGGAAAAACAACCTTGCTTGCCTCATAACCTAAGTCATGCAGAACGCAATGCCATCCACAGCCTCAGAAACCACCCTGACATTATCATCAAAGAGGCTGATAAAGGAGGTGTTGTTGTCATCATGAACAGGTCTGACTACCAGAAGGAGGCTGCCAGACAACTCTCCAATACCAAATTCTACAGGCCACTTTCCTCAGATCCCACTGAGGAATACACTAAGAAACTGCACCATCTACTCAGGACACTCCCTACACTAACACAGGAACAAATCAACATACCCTTAGAGCCCCAACCGGGGTTATTCTATCTACTAGCTGGAAATCCTGGACACCCCATCATCTCGGGCATTAGCACTCTCACTGAAGGACTGTCTGGATATGTGGACTCCCTACTCAGACCCTACGCCACCAGCACTGCCAGCTATCTCCGTGACACCACAGATTTCCTGAGAAAACTACAATGCATTGGTGACCTCCCAGAAAACACCATCCTAGCCACCATGGATGTAGAGGCTCTCTACACAAACATCCCACACACAGATGGAATACAAGCCGTCAGGAACATTATCCCTGATGATGACACAGCACAACTTATTGCTGAGCTCTGTGACTTTAACCTCACACACAACTATTTCAAATTTGGTGACAATATATACCTCCAGACCAGTGGCACCGCTATAGGCACCCGCATGGCCCCACAATATGCCAATATTTTTAAGTCTGACCTGGAACAACGCTTCCTCAGCTCTCGTCCACACATGCCCCTTCTCTACCTATGCTACGTTGATGACATCTTCATCATCTGGACCTATGGGAAGGAGACCCTGGAAGAATTCCACCATGATTTCAACAGCTTCCACCCCACCATCAACCTCAGCCTGGACCAATCTACACGAGAGGTCCACTTCCTAGACACCACAGTACAAATAAGCGATGGCCACATTAACACCACCCTATACCGAAAACCCACCGACCGCTACGCCTACCTTCATGCCTCCAGCTTCCACCTCGGTCACACCACACGATCCATCGTCTACAGCCAAGCACTGAGGTACAATCGCATCTGCCCCAACCCCTCAGACAGAGACCAACACCTTCAATCAGGATCTTCACCAAGCATTCTCATGATACCCAAACAAGGAAATAAAGAAACAAATCAACAGAGCCAGACGTGTACCCAGAAGCCTCCTGCTACAAGACAGGCCCAAAAAAGAAACCAACAGAACTCCACTGGCCATCACCTACAGTCCTCAGCTTAAACCTCTCCAACGCATCATCAGTGATCTACAACCCATCCTGGACAATGATCCCTCACGTTCACAGACCTTGGGAGGCAGGCCAGTCCTCGCCCACAGACAACCCGCCAACCTTAAGTATATTCTCACCAGCAACCATGCACTGCACCATAACAACTCTAACTCAGGAACCAACCCATGCAACAAACCTCGATGCCAACTCTGCCCATATATCTACACCAGCAACACCATCACAGGACCTAACCAGATCAGTTACAACATCACCGGCTCATTCACCTGCACGTCCACCTGCACGTCCACCAATGTTATATATGCCATCATATGCCAGCAATGCCCCTCTGCTATGTACATTGGCCAAACTGGACAGTCACTACACAAGAGGATAAATGGACACAAGTCAGATATCAGCAATGGCAATATACAATCCCTTGTGTGAGTATCAAACCTGTAGGAAACACTTCAACCTCCCTGGCCACACAGTAGCAGATGTAAAGGTAGCCATCTTACAGCAAAACAACTTCAGGACCAGACTCCAAAGAGAAACTGCTGACCTCCAAAAAGCAACCTCCAGTTCATTTACAAATTTGACACCATCAGATCAGGATTAAACAAAGACTGTGAATGGCTTTCCAACTACAGAAGCAGTTTCTCCTCCCTTGGTGTTCACACCTCAGCTGCTAGCAGAGCACCTCACTCCATCCCTTCCCCCAGGGCCCCACCACCACCTCACCTCTTCCTGGACCTGCTCACTCTATTACCCCCCTCCCTGCTCACTCTACCCCACTTTGACTCACTTTCACCCGCCTGAAACAGGGGGTTGGGGTGCAGGAGAGGGTGCAGGGTCTGGGAGGGAATGTGGTTGCAGGAGAGGATGAGGGGTGCAGTCTCTGGGATGCTGTTTGGGTGCAGGAGGGGTGCAGGCTCTGGGAGAGAGTTTGGGTGCAGGAGAATGTTCTGGGTGAGGGCTCTGGGAGGAAGTTTGGGTGAGGGGTGCGGTCTCAGGGCTTGGGTAGGGGGATGGGGTTGGGGTGTGGGATGGGGTGTTGGGTGCTGGCCAGGCAGCACTTACCTCAGGCAGCTCCACAAAGTGACCAGCACATTGGCAGAAGCTCCTGCGGGTGGGGAGTGGGGGTCAAGGGGTGTCTGTGAGCTGCCCCTGCCTGCAGGCACCGCCCCCACAGCTCCCATTGGCCACAGGTCCCAGCTAATGAGAGCTGTGGAGTTGACGCTCGGGGCGGGCGTGGTACGTGGAGATCACCTGTTCCCCAGCAGGGGCCACAGGGATGTTCCGGCCACTTCCGAGAGTAACGCGGAGCCAGGGCAGGCAGGGTCCCTATCTTAGCCACACTGTTCTGCTGGACTTTTAGCAGCTAAAATCTCCCGGTTCGGCTTCAGTAGCTACCAGGAGATGGGGCGGGGAGGGGTAAAGGTGATCAGCGAGGCATACAGACCCGTTTTACTACCCATGGGGACCTCAGTTTAAGAAACACTAGCCTATGGAGTTTGTTGCAAGGATAAGTTCCTGGGTTAGTGTTTTTGTTTTGTGGTGTCAAGTTTCAGGGCGTAGCCGTGTTAGTCTGTATCTACAAAAACAACAAGGAGTCTGATGGCACCTTAAAGACTAACAGATTTACTTGGGCATAAGCTTTGGTGGGTAAAAATCTCACTTCTTCAGATGACTTTCACTCTATGCATCTGAAGAAGTGAGGTTTTTACCCACCAAAGCTTATGCCCAAATAAATCTGTTAGTCTTTAAGGTGCCACCAGATTCCTTGTTGTTTTTGTTGTGTGGTGTGTGGTTGCTGGTGAGTATTTGCTTCAGGTTGGGGGATTGTCTGTAAGCAAGGACTGGCCTGTCTCCCAAGGTCTGTGAGAGTGAGGGATCATCCCTCAGGATAGGGTTGTAGATCCGTGATGCGCTGGAGAGGTTTTAGCTGGGGGCTGAATTTGAAGGCTAGCTGGTTTACCTTTTCACCAGATTATAAAACTGTATTCTAATGACTTAGATCAAAATAACCAGATGCTGATGAAAGCGCCAAATGGTTAAAGTGTTTTAAAATTCCCTGTGGGATTAATTTGGCTGAAGAACAAACCTACCAAATACCAGCATCATGAGGGATCCCGACAAACTCTTTCAATACCTATTTCCCCCAATTAAGAAATTTCATCCTGTGACTTGACTCTACACTGGAGGGGACAACATTTAGGAGAAGAACACATGAAAGCTCAAACGCATCCCATAGTTCTTCTGGATGGGCCAGTCCACCCAGAAACTTTCCCTCATGGCTCAAACTTGCTCTTGGGATGGGCTACGGTGTTACCGGAAGGTTTAGATCTGATTATATCAAGCCAATTATATTCCCTAAAAATAAAGCTTTTAATTTTAAACCTTAATTTAGAATTTATTTGAACTGGTAACCAAAGTTGTGATCCGCCATGAGGGAATTTCCAAGATATTACCACAGTGCTTGTCTCTGATATACAAAGGGCTCTCCAGAGCAAAATAGCCTTGCTGTTCCTTGAAAGGACACGGATACAGCCCTCCGATCAAAAATAGGCCCACAAGCAGTAATTCTTCGAAAACAGAAATAATATTTATTTAGAAACAAGTGGGAGGAGTTTTTAGAGGGGGTCACATGCCACCTCTTGCTTCAGGTTACATGTCAATCTGTGCCCCGGGACTTGCCCTAATTGGTCAAACTCCTCTTGGGGCAGGCCTATGGGTCACCGGCCAGGACAGAGACAAGCACAGAATCCAGGTTTCCTGTGTCCCAGTCCTGTGCTCTAGCCACTAGGCTACACAGTTGTCCCTGTTCATACATTGACCCCTTTTCTCACACAATGCCTTTTCCCAGTAAAGAAAAGTCACTCCAGGGCTGGTCCCTGAAACATTCACCATAAGGGCTGTGAGGAAGACATGGGCGCAGGGCACGGGGAAAGGGCAATGAGAGAAGGAGCTGCTTTGTGGAGAAAAGCTTGAGGTAACTTCAGGGGCACCATTTCAGATCTTGGTGTGCGGAACATTAATCGTCATTCAAGGGACTACTTGGCACCGGGAAAGTCTAGATTTTGCATATAAGGTGATGGGCCCACAAAATGGGGGGTCAGCTCAAAAAGTTTGAAAACTGCTGAGGGGTAGGCAGGGGGTAACTAGCGGCTGTGTGCAGGCATGGAGGTAGCTCAGGTTCCAGGCGGGGGTGTACTTCAGGGGCCAGGCGGGAGGTTGCTAAGGGCCGTGATCTTGGAAAGGTGTAGCTCAGGGTGCAGGCAGGAGGTATGTAGGAGTCGAGAGGGGTGTAGCTCAGGATGCAGGGAGGGGTTGTGTCCAAGGAGGTGCTGCTGCTGCGGAGCCAGCCATACGCTCAATCCCTAGTTGGCATAGTGGGGCCAGCTCTGCGGGTCAGTGGCTGGGGTGAGGGACGTGCTCTGCCCACCCACTTATGCAATGGGCGAGGGGAAGGCAACCCCCGATATCAGCCCCCATCCTGTTCTACCCAGCATATCAGCGGGTGAGGAGCGATACCAGCGGTGGCCCCATGGTGGGGGGCGGGGCAGAATGGCTGCAAACAACAGCAGAGCAGGGCAGCGGGGGCGGAGGGGGGGAAGAAGGTCAACATCTTGCCTTCTTCTGCACATTTCACCCAAATCGGGTACAAAACTAGCGGGAGCAGGGGGAGGCCTTCCCTAAATGGTGCCCCGGGGTAACAATACTTTGTTTCTGCACAGAAACAGAAAGCAGCTGTGAGCTCCATTGTGGCTGCCTCAGTTAAACCCTCACTTGCAAATTCAGTCAGGTTTCTAAGCCTGGGTGTTTGGGATTTGTGCTGCCATTCTGGCTCCTGCACGGGAGCCTGCTGCACAGGGCAAGGTCTGGACGCTCAGGCACAAGAGAAGGGACCTCATGATGGGGAGGTCTGGGAGTCGAGAGGAGCAGAGAGAGGGTTGACAGGCCATGGAGCACTGATGTGGGCGTTACACACTGTGCAGCCAAGCTGGGACTGAACCCAACTCCTCTGACAATACCACAAACCAAACGACTTTGTCAAAGGACCAAGGGAAAGGGAAAGATGTATCCACGTGAACTCACTGAAACATATAACAAACAAACATGTATGTCCCCTGGTCTAGGAACACCCTGGGTGGATTTCACATATGGCAGTGACCATTTATTTTATTTATATTTCATTAAAATAAAAGACGGATGGAAGTTTTATGGAAAAGAAATAACAAAACAGGCACGTTTGTGATACACCACCACAACCAGCTACTTTTATTAAAGGGAGAAGAATAAGCTATAAGGGGGGGGGACACAAGGGTTCCCTTGTGGATTTTTTCCAGCTTGCGAGAAACTTTGCAGCCCAGATGGAAAGCATCCCAGGATTTTGGAGGGAAGGTGTCGTTTGGCAGATTCTCTGCGATCCTGCTTTGACAGTATCTTCTGCCATCACTCACTCTCTCTACTGCAAAAAGGGAAGAAACTCTCACATTCTATATTTATAGCCATTAAAAGAAGGACAATATTATGTTACATTAAAATTCAAGGTAGAACAGGAATTTCCCCATCATTTAGTAGCATGTGCATATGTAACACCAACAAACCTTGGTTGTCGTTGGGTGGGATCCAAACTTGGGAACTTAGTGAATGAGCCTCTATCTCATGAGCTTAAAGCCAACTGGCCATTAGCTAAGGTTGTAGAACAGACTCAAATGATCTATTATATCTAAACGTGTACTGGCTGCCCATTTGGCTTCTGAAGTAAATATGCCGGACTTCTGAACATGGACCTCCCCTCCCTTTGCCCGTAACTCTCCAGTAAAGGAGGCAGATTCTCATTTTCTTTAAAAAGTCCATCCTATTAACATTCTACACAGTTCAAGTGACAACCACCAAAAATAAAGTCGCTGGGTGATTGAAAAAAGAACCCCAGCAAATTAATTATAAAAACTGCTGGAAATATCATGTGCAATATCATGGAAATGTTCATCAAACTTTTTAAAAAAGTTGAAATTCAAAATTCCATTGAGGGAATTAATCCAAATTGTGATTATGATATATAGAAAAATAAAACCAAAAATATGGAAGATGTAGAACAATGTGACTCATGTCCATGTACGGTTTTCCTTTCAAACACACTTTTGTCCATAGCTTAAATTAAAGAATAAATATTTAATTAAGGATAAATACGTTATTCTTAAAGAATACCCGGACTATTCTGTCTTCCAGCTCATGTAAGCCCAAATCCTGACACTATTCAGAAGGCATTTCCTTACCTGATGATAATCTCTGTAGATGCTCAGTGAAGTGGCCAGGTGAGTAGCAGTGCCGTTGCTACCACGGAGTTCCTGCCTTCACCTCTCCTTCCCCAAAACTGCCTCTATGGTACTTTAGGCCTATTCTACAATAGGAAATTTGGTTGGTGTAACAACGTCGCTCATTAGTATGAAAAACACACACATCAGAGTGAGACAGTGAAACCGACCTAACCCCTGGTGAAGACAGTGCTAGGTTGATAGGTGTATTCTCCCACTGACACACCTACCACCTCTCAGGGAGCTGCAGCGCCTACACAGATGGGAGAACCCCTCCCGTCGGTGCAGGTAACGTCTTCACTGAAGCGCTTTGGCTCAGCTGCAGCGGTGTTGCTGTGCCACTGTAGCAGTTTAGGTGTAGAGAACAAACCCAAACTGTCTGGGAAAACCTCTCACCCCTCCCAGCTTCCTCTCTGAGTCCTGTCCCTGCTGAGACATTAATTTGGGCACCTTGTACAAGGCCAAGGGGAGATCCAGCACTTAACAAGAAGAACACACGTAGAATTGGTAAGCAGAAATTCTGAGCAATGCTATTATTGAAGACACCAAGGCTTGTAACTGCTCTGGAATTCTACAATGAGAAATGCAAAGGCTACGAGTAGGTACTGAGCTACCTTAAAGACTGAAAGTAGCATCAATTCTTAAAGTGCACCAGTGCCTACTGAATTGCACTAAAGAGTGAGCACATCTGATAATATACATGTGTGACCCAGTGGTCAGTGTGAATTCCCCTCGGTGGAGGTTGAGAGTCTGTTACAGGCTCCAGCTGGAGCTTGTAAGACTCTTTTGAACAAAAATGTCTTTTGTTCAAACTGAAGACACTGGAGCATTTAGCCCTGGAGGACTCTGGTTCAAACCACAGAGAGCTGGTCCCAGAAGGCATGGCAGCCTTCCCACGTGTGCTCAAAAGTGCCTCTACTCCACAAAAACACACAGGAGCAATTTTATGCTCAACACGGCTCCTCAGGTTCGCAGCATCTCGACCCAGATGTTCTTTAACACAGGTTCAAAAAATGCTGCAGAGCACCTGTTGATCTGAAATCTTCACATGTTCATCACTGTGTTCATCTCCAGCTTTTCACACTGTGTCATTCTGGATGGACTGTGCAGTGAGGTCCAGGTCACAACTTGAGTTTAATTGTTCTTCCATTTTTGAGTGGAATGATTTAAAAATAGCTTTTTTTCTATGGGAAAATCATGATTATATCCATACTGTGTGGGTGCAGCTTACCTTCTCATCATCAGACTTGGCCAGTGCCTCCGTTTCTCCTGTTGGGTTGGTGGTTTAGCACCCCTCCATCCTCCTCCCCGCACCCGCCAAAACTGAACCAAAATCTCCCCCACCTGGGGCAAAATAACATTAAAAGTAAAAACACAAAACCCTCTGAGCTAGAGATGCTTCCTTGGGGGCTGAGTGACCATTTCTTCCCCTTGGCTGCTTTCACATAGGGCTCCCAAATTTTCCTCTGCTCAGCTCATCTCTAAGGTTATCTCAGTTTGCTTTTATAGGCTTCATTTTTAAGCCATTTCTTTTTGTCAACTCAGCCTCTCTGCTCTCTTTCTTGCCAGAGAGACTTGCAGCAGGTCCTACCAACTCCCCTCAGTCTCAGGACAGGAGACCTTTCAAATTCAGAGATGATATCCAAAAAGGAGACCTTTCCAGAAAAGGACAAGTATGTAAGAAGAAGGCATTATAATGAATGAGACTGGCAGCTTTCATTATGCTGAATGCTACCAAGAAAATTCCATGCTTCAACGTGTCCTTGGGTAGTTATTGAAATTATGATCCTGGTGGAGAGTGGGTGGTGGAGAGTAACTGCAATACATGAGCAATACATGGCTCACATGTAGCACTGAGCACTGTGGAGACTCTGGGCTGCTCTGGGTTGTGAACAGACCATAGGCAGCCTGAGTAAAGCAGCTATACGATTACTCTCACTCTAACATGTAAACCCCAGATAGTCCAGAATCAGGGCAGCACACAATTTTCCTTTGTCCCATGTCAGGGTTGTGCCATCTGCTCTGAGCCTCCAAGGTCATTAAACAGCAGCTTTCTGCCAGGAAGGTATGGGATTTTTTTGTTTGTTTTCCCTGTATGTCTAAACTGAAGAATTTTACAATTAGTGATGGGAGAAAACCATGTGTTTTCCCTTTCTTTTCCCCCTATAACAAGCAGCAGGCTGAACAATAACTGATAAGTGTTTAAAGTAGAGACATAAATTCTTGATGCATCAAACATATGGAAGCCAGTGACATTTGCAGATGCTAATCCCCTCTGAGGATTTGTCTCATGCTCTCAGGAGGGAGAGAAAAAGAAGTGATTGGGCTTAACCAGCAGCCAGAAAAAAGTTTAGAAAATTTTAATTCTATAGAGGCATTTCACATCTCAGTGTTCCCTGGGGGATTCATAACCTGCAGCCATAGCCTACAAAATACAACTGCCCACAATCTGTCACAAACCTCTTTGGAATCTCCCGCCCAGTCATCTCCTTCCTCTTCCCCCCCATTAAAGGCCAATTGGATGCACCAAATACATAAAGTTGAGAAGAGAGGACCAAGAATGGGAATCCATGATGAGATGGACATCAACAGGGCAATGAGGAGCTGTGACAAGGGAATGAGTTGTCCCTCTCATCCCCAGTGATTGGCCTCTATTTCGACTACCCCTCTAGGGATGGAGGGTCCTAGTTTCCTTAATAGCCTCTTTCTCCACAGAGACAGAACACAGTGCACTGGATGTTTCGCTGCCCAGTGGGAGCACAAGGAGCGGGCACATCACCCTGGTTGGCCACCTCACTCCTCTTGTTACTGCTATGTTCTTGCTATACACACAGAGACTTTCAATAAAAACAGCAATAGTCTCCAGGAAGGTGGCTGGTAGAGCCAGAATTGATAATAGCTTCATTTTACCTGATGTGGTTTATAAATATGCTGTGGTTAATGGTACACAAGGCACGCTGCTTTTACAGATTTAAGGGTGGCATTTGATTCTAATAATCTAGAAAATCTTTGGATGAAATGTAGAAGTGTGGGTATCAATCAAAGATTTCTGCATATTTTGGAGGATCTCCACCAGAGTAAGATGGGTAAAGTAAGAACTAAAGCCAATGGAGAATGGTCGAACATTTCCCCTCTGTCTAGAGGAGACCACCAAGGATGCTTCTAGAACCTCTTCTTATTAATGTATATATTAATGATGTAGTGGATGTTTTAAAGGAAAAAAATTCTTCAATGTCTGTTAAAAGTAGATCTATGCCGGTGTTATTATATGCCACTGACATGCTTGTTTTATCACCAACACCAGGGATCTCTGCTGGTTGTCATCTCAATTTTCCTCTTATTTTAACTCTCAAGACCTGGGTCACATTTATAATAAGACCAGGTCATGATTTTTGGAAAGAACCCTCAAGAAATTGAGTGGAAGACAGAAGAACATATTTTGGGATAAAGTTTCATCTTTCAGGCTGCTGGTCCACTTACCATAAAGGCTTAAAACAAAAGGCCCTTAGCTCTGGTCACGTTGCCCTCTGTTGTATCCATGTTTATGGTGGGAACAGAGTTGTCCCAGTACTACAAATTTTTAATGCTAAAGTAATATTACAGATACTCTGTGAGATCCAAGTTTGATTTGGGGGTCAAATTTTTTGAGGAGACTTTTAACTCTCCTAAATTTTACCATGCCTCATTTTCACGAGTCAATCTAGGTGCTTTTCTCTGTTGGTAGTAGCGTTTGTATTGCTTTTCTTACATTTTGGCCTGAGATCTCTACTCTTCTAGATTCTAGATGTCCCCATCTTTGCCTTCAGGGGATGGAGGAGATACCTGTGCAGTCTATTTCCACAGCAGAAGACTCTCCTATTTATTATAGCTAGATGGTGTTTCTCTATTATTCACTTACGGTCAATACATTTTAATCAATACTCAAATAGACAGTGACAGATATCATCCAACAAGAAGATCTGGCTAGGATTCATAATTCTTAATTTGCCTTTTGGTTTTCTACTTCCAAGAGTGCTCATGTTTTTGAACCATAGTTGAATAAGTTATCAAATCTTTATTTATGTAAGGAACATACTCAGCGGTTTACAAACCATACGGACTGCCACCCATAAAGGTCGATAAGGAAAAGTTCTTTCATATCTTCATTTTTACCAATGTAAATCTGAAGTGTTAGAAGTCCTACCTCATTTTCTTTTGGACTGTAGAATTTTCCGGATTGTGAGACCTGCTGGATTTAATCTCTTTTGTATAAAAAAAAATTATCACCATCTCAAAGGTTAATGTTTTTTAGTTTTTTTTTTTCTCAGTCACTGGACATAATCAAATTGGTGTTGATTTCTGCCCTTTTAGAGTGCTGAAGATGAGAGATTTTATGAGGTTCTGACATTTTAATGCACTCTATGGATGTACCTGTTGTTTTAGATTGTTCATATTTTTATTTTTCTATTCACAACAGACACTTAATAATATCAAATTAAATTAAATTGCAGGTAGGTGGCAACATAACAGGCACAACTCACCCCACCTCACTGTAGGCTGGTTGGCTGCTGATTGCATGCAAAGCCCAGTACACTCGCTTCCCGAGCCGGCAGACAGGAACAGGAGCATATAAAGTGACAGCTTACAACTGTAATACAATTTTCAATACAACACACATTTCCCACAGCTGATGATGCTCCATCTGGGTCACTTCCAGCTGCTGACTGGAATCCAAGGATCTGCCATGTCCCAGATCCTTAAAAGTATTTAGGTCACAAACTGCCATTAATTTCAGTGGGAGTCAGGTACCTAAATTCCTTAATTGGCGCTCAGCTGTCGCACTGAGGACCATCCGTGACTTTGGGAGAGCAGGAGAATTTGGGTGTCACAAGTGGGGATGCATGAACTACTCCAGATAACATAAACACCCTCCTGCACAAAAAATTAAAAATGCCTCCTATTCCCCTTCTTCTGACAATGAAACTCACCTTGGCCTCTTTTCAGAACCAGCTGGAAGTTGGAGTGAACATTGCCAGAGGTTTGAGGATGGTTCACTCACCCACCTATCCTGCCCCCAAATCTCCATCCATCAGGGAGACAGGAGGCTAAATATTCCCCTTGTGTCCCTTCAGACCTCGTCTCCCAGAGGGTTTTCACTACAAAACCCTACTTCCCAACAGCCCTATGCCTCCCCCTTGCTTTGTGCTCTGTTCTTGGGGGAGGACAGCCACCTCCTACCCTTCTCTTCCAGGATCTTGAGGAGATAGCCCATCACTTTGCTGACTTTCTACAGGGTGGTTTGTGGCCCACTCCCACTATCTTAGAGGTCCGGCCAGCCACCCTTAGAGACCGACGCCTCCAATACCTTCTCAAGATTAGGAGCCACCTTCCTTTAGTAGCAGGACATGGCACTTCTTTAAGCACTAGGTCAAGCATTATCTATGGCACTGTAGATATTTAACCCAGGTTAGTGCAGGTTTATTGTAAAGGAGAACATTGCATTGGGCCTGTGCTGTTCTCTGCCTCTTTACAGTTTGGAGAAAAACAGGATTTTTTTTTTTTAAGTATGTTTTTTTTTTGGTTGGGGGGAGCGGGGGGTGTTTTTATTTATTTATTTTTGCCTGTTCTATACCTTTGTAACATCATGAAAATCAAATCTGGTCTTCCCTCTTTTGCAAGAAGGCACTTCAACTCCTGAGCAGAAGAATTGAGGGTTGTTGAATCTTTAGCAAGGACATTTTTCTCTGAACTCCTTAAAAATCATTTCAATTCAATACTTGTTAATAATAAGACAATAAACAAAGGTTTTTAAATTCCTCCTTAGTACCTGTGGTGTCCTAACCTTACTATCCCCACGCCCTGCCCACCCCCCACCCCCCACAGTGTATGTGTCTATCTGGTCCTATGGCATAATGATTGCTGTTTACCTGAATATGTCAGAAGGCATAATAGCCCAATGGACTCTATCACAATACAAAGTGTCTGTAAAGAATATCAGGGAAGGAATTCAGGCCCTTGTGGGAGACAGCTATGGGTGTGTGTGTGTGTGTGTGTGTTCAGAACATAAGAAACATACAAATGGCCATCCAGGGTCAGATCAATGTTCCATCTAGCCCAGTATCCTGTCTTCCAACAGTGGCCAATGCCAGGTGCTTCAGAGGCAATGAACAAAACAGATATTCATCAAGTGATTCATCCTCTGTCACCTATTTCCAGCTTCTGACAAACAGAGATTAGGGACACATCAAAGCATGGACAAATGTAAGCGAGGGAATGGTCCCTCTATTGTGGTGAACTTTCCTGGCTTATTCACTACACCGGTGAAGCAGGCTAGTGAAAGGATCTGAGTCCTCACTCCCACTTCCTTTACCCAGATCCCTGCCGGACCTCGAGGACTCCCCTTCTACTCTCCTGTGTGGCAGAGTTCTGGTAACCCCGACAAGGCTGGGCCCAGGATTCCTGGGGGGGCTCGACCCCTAACTTTTCCATGGTCACTTAGGAAAGGGGGTAGGGTGTCCCCACTCCAGGGAGCTCTCTCCACACTAGACACTTCCCTGACCCACTGATCATTACATAGAGTTCAAAGCAAATACAATTTATTAAGGAATTAAATAAGGAAAAAATGGGAAAGGTTAAAGAAAAACATGTCACCCCGCTCTGTGGCACAAGGAAATCACAAGCAGGCATCTCTGGAATGTCAGGGAAGTTCAGTCTGTTCCTCCCAAGTCCCAGGCCTCCTTCCCAGGCCCGGGCTGTGCTGCAGGAATGCTGTGGGTTGGATACTTGCTCTGGCAGTAGCCCCATGCTTTCAGGCTCTAGGTGGCAGGGCTCTTCTTCCCAGTGTCAGCCCCCCCCAACGGGGTTACGCTGCCCAGGGTCCCCCCTTGCTCATCCCAGCTGCTCATCACACCCAGCTCCTGGCTGCTCCAGCCACAGCACGGCTGCTGCTCCACCTCCAGCTCCCTGGACTGTTCCCTTGGAGCTGGTTGCGGCAGCTCTGCTCCCAGCAAGGTCTGCTGCCAGGGCTACTTCTAGGCCTCTTGCTGCTGCTACTCGTCCTAGCTCAGGCTGCTTCTCCGGTTCTGGCCGGTGCGGCTCTGCTCCCTGGCTCAGCTCCGGTTCCAGCTCTCTCCTTTGCTCGACCCACTCTGGCCCAGGCAGTTCCAGCTCACACAGAGGACAGGACGCCTGGCCTCCTGACTGCCACATCAGCCTGCCCACCCTGACAATCAGGCTGATCCGGAGCGCTGGCCTCTCCCTGTTGCCTCTGGGGACTGTCAGTTTCAGGGTCCTGATTTCCCATCGACACTTCCCCTTTCTTTTTGGACTGGGAGCTAGTCAACCCCCCTCCCCCCTAAGCTTCAGTAAGGGGGCAACGATCCCCTTACAAAAAGAAAGCGTGTGTGTGTGTGTGAGAGAGAGAGAGAGAGAGAGAGAGGCAGAGATGGGTTAAATGGCCTGATTTGTGGAGGTTTTTCTTCTTGTGTTTTGAAGAATGGCCAGACACCCACTTTGATTTCCTTAACAAAATAGTAGATTTTGACTTAACTAAAGAAAATTTGAAAGTAGTTTTCACCCCTCCCCCCGCTCCCCTCCCCCAGTAGCTCTCTCTCTTCTGAGCAGCTCTCAACACAGCTCCATTTCCACACAGAGGCAGATCCTGACACACCTGGACTCAATTAGACTGGCAGATAACCAGCACCACCAGTGTTACATGGGACATTCTCACCTAATAAGGAATAATATAATTATAATATATTAATAAGAGGAATGCTTGACACCCATACGTGAATTAATCCTCATTTTGACCCTGTAATTCCCAAATGAAGATGACCAGGATGGAACACATCAGAAATGAGCACACATTGCAGACCTTCTGAGGCTCACAAACCGTTCCCTGCATCCAGCTCTGTCACCAGCCACAAAGAAGCTGATGCCTTTCTATAGTAAAAGTATTCACTGCTAGGCAGCGTGCAGTAAGCATTTATTTGCAACGTGTTAATCTGCTTTTAATACTAATTAAAATTTGGTAATGACAGTGTTGTTGCTAACACCCAGTCAGTGGCGCATTGCACCAGGCAGTGGCAGTGCAACCTCATACCAGAACAAGCTGGGACATGCAGTATATGGATTTGGTGGCTAACGACACCCACTCTGCCTGGGACAGGGTAAGATTTTCCAGGACGGATCCCAGAGCTCCAACAACAGCACAAGAAGCACACAGTGCACAGTGACCAGACACACGGCCAGATTCTGCCTCCCTCCCTGACCGTGAGTAGTTCTTGGGCTGTGAATTGTGAAACTGAAATGATTAGGGCTGGAGTTGGGGTACGGCTAGGGTGACCAGATGTCCCGATTTTATAGGGACAGTCCTGGTTTTGGGGTCTTTTTCTTACATAGGCTCCTATTACCCCCCACCCACTGTCCCGATTTTTCACACTTGCTGTCTGGTCACCCTAGGTACGGCACGACGGGATGTAAGTGGGTCAGAGCCTAGTCCTTAAAAACTAGCAGGTCTCCTTCCCTAAGAGAATCACTAACCATTATCAGGGTACAGCTGCTCCACCTCATGGATCCTACTCAGGCCCCCAGTGGACATCAGGAAGTCCAACTCCATTGTAGAAGCCATGAAAAGGTTCTTCAGTTTTCCTGCCTGTCGCTGTAGCCCAGTCACTTCTCATTCTCTCCTCTCTGAATACTTTGATTGAGACAAATCCTGAAGAGGTGCTTAATATCTGCAGGGACCATTGGCTCCCCTATGTCCCATGCAGCAACATTTTGAGTCTCCATTTTTCCTTCTTATTGTTAAGGCTGCTGCTTATCACAGTAAGAAAATCAAACAAAACCCAAGAGGCACAAAGTGAGATTTCATGGGTTTTTTCCAGGCAAAAATTGTCAAATTCCTCACTTTAGAGTTACAGAAAATAAATAAACTCGACATTCGTGACAGGATTTTCAATATCATCATTTTCTATTTCTAAGGATCTGACACCACTCTGTAATGGGTTTGCACAGGGGTGTCGGTACTGTGGCAGAAGGCGTGGGAGGGGCTAACACCCCCACAGTGGAAATCCTGTCTGTGCTCTGCCCGCATGGAATCTGACACATGTGCAAAGGTTTTGGTGTCATGGAGGCAATAGCAGGACTTGGAGGCATGAAGCGGCCACGGCAGTGACTGGGATCAGGCCAGGGAGGAGGTAAGAACTGCTGAGACCCTTTTTCCCACCCTGGAACCGGCTGGCCCTCCCCCAGTCCCAGTAGTTCCCTGTGCTCCCCCTCCTATTCCCCCACATCCCTATTTGCAGCGAGCTCCCCTCCTCTCCTATTTTGATGCATGAACATAGGAAAAGCCCCTAAATACACAGAAAATATTGATACAATTTGTTCACAACAAACACACATCTTGCTGCCAAGCTTCTGCACAGATAGATTTGTTTCCTGCAATTCCTCTCTCTGACAAAGCCTAAGGAAGTCAGTGATTTCAATGGGCATTGGATCAGGCAATAGATTTTATCAGGTGCAATGTCCTCTATGTTTCTCAATTGTATTTCCCCAAAATGCGCCAAGAATTTTGATGGTGCTGCAAAAATACCAATAATTTGAATTAACAGATTGCACACCAAATTTCAAAAAAAAATCTGAGTAAGCATGTTGATTTCAGAGGACTTAGAAAGGTTGACCTTGAAACAGAAATCAAGATGCAATCTTAACTTTAATGGGGCTACCACGCCTCTATAATACAGGGACTTGCCATCTCCTCTCTATCTTAGTGCCTCCACTCTATTGTAAGGTGAGGGGAGATCCATTTTCAGAAGACTGGTATTTACCTGTTAAGCAGTTCACCTCTTTAGATTCATATAACTATCCCCATTAAAACTGTGTTGGTAGAAGATTGCACTGAACACAATGAATTCCCAATGTTATATTTAATCACAAATATTTATCTAACTATCTAACATATGTATGAGGCCAGCACAATTGAAGCATCTTAGCACATCAAAATCCTTAACATATTTTTCAGGTCAACACACCTGTGAGGTAGAGCAGCACTTTTATCATCATTTTGCTGATGAGAAAGACTATGTGGCTTATCTAAGGTCCTAGCAAGACAAGGTGGGCGAGATAATGTCTTTTGATCGATCAACCTCTGTTGGTGTGGGAGATAAGCTTTCAAATTTACCTAACCCACTTTGTCTCCTTAATATCCTGGGACGACACAGCTACAACAACACTGCATTAACCAAGGTGCATCAGTAATTATTCAGTAATGGGGAAATTCCACCTGCACTGTTTAATCTGAAATCAAACAATATATATTCCCATTTCTATGGTTATAAACAAACAATCTGAGAGTCTCTTTGCGTTTGGCAGAAAGCCTCCCTGATGATTGATTTTCCAAGCGACACCTCTGGGAATCTGGGTGATGTCCCCGTGCTTCTAAAATCATTGGATTCTGCTTCAATGGAAGCCTGAAGCACTGTTCATTAGGGCTGTAGAGGAACCACGTGTGCTGGAGCGCTCTAAAAAGAAAAGCATCAATCACCAATAAAAGACTGTATCTTTCCTTTTAATAAAATCAAGGTCTTGTGAAATCACATTGCTGAGAGGTGAACCTGTGTGTTCTGGTGAGGACAGGGACTGTTTCTGTCACTTTTCTCCATCAAATTCCACTTTTTCATTTTTAAAACTAGACCTAAAGAAAATATTAAATCACAAGGGCATGTTAATCCGCTCATGGATGTTTAAGTCACCATGCTCTATGCAAGTGTTTATTAGTCAATGAGGTAGTATTGGTACTTTTTTATCTGTGTCTTACACATAACAAATCCTTTTCTCTTCTGTTATTCTCTGAGGAGATGCCTGCAGTCACAGCTTGACTATATGTGGAACCCCTGTCTTGGTGCTCCATGGTTTCTAGACCTTCTTCTCTACCCCTCTGATCTGAAACATCCCCACTTCTGGTTTCCTTCCTTGTGCCAAAGCTTCCAGGCATGGCCAGATTCAGCAGATTGCACCTGTAGCTACTTAATGGCAGAACCAAATCTCAAAAATATTTTGTGATGTCAGAAATATGGCAGCTCAGGACACTTCTAGTGAGAGTAAAAACAACGAGGAGTCCTTGTGGCATCATAGAGACTAACAAATTTATGTGGGCATAAGCTTTCGTGGGCTAGAACCCACTTCGTCATATGCATGAATTGAAAAATACAGGAGCAGGTATAAATACATGAAAGGATGGGGGTTGCCTTACCAAGTGTGAGGTCACTCTAACGAGATAAATCAATTAGCAGCAGGATACCAAGGGAGGAAAAATAACTTTTGAAGTGATAAGAGAGTGGCCCATTACAGACAGTTGACAAGAAGGTGTGAGTAACAGTAGGGAGAAATTAGTACACCTCTACCCCGATATAATGCTGTCCTCAGGAGCCAAAAAATCTTACCGCATTATAGGTGAAACTGCATTATATTGAACTTGCTTTGATCCGCCGGAGTGCGCAGCCCCGCCCCCCCGGAGCACTGCTTTACCACATTATATCCGAATTCGTGTTATATTGGGTCGTGTAATATTGGGGTAGAGGTGTATTGGGGAAATTAAGTTGAGATTTTGTAATGACCCAACCACTCCCAGTCTATCTCCTGGGAGCAGGGAAGCTACCAGAGGCTGTGGCCAAGGGCCAGGGCCCAGACTAAAGGCCTTTGGCCTAAAGCAATAATTCAGTGAGATCAGGACTGAACACAACATCATGGGGGAGATCCGTGGATACCAAAACAATTCTGTGGACTCTAGGGCACAGGTTTCCATTGCACATTTTTGACTGTGTGAAAATGCCATCTAAAGAGACCAAAGGAGTCTGCAGATTTTCAGTGGGGTTTTCCAGGGTGCAAACCAAACTCAACTCAAGATCACGGGAATGTGGCAAACAACAGTCACTCTAAACACCCTCTTTCTAGTTTGTGAATTTCTGGATGTAGCAGAGGCTACCCAAGAAGGCTAGCCAGGACTGATTTCTGCAGACTGTATGTGGTCTCACCTAAGCCTCTAGACAGGTCTCTGTACTTTCAGGAGAGGCCATTTGCCAAGACACTTGATGTGAGTGAAGCAGAGATGTGCAAGGTCACTGTGGAGAGGAATGTGACCCTACCCCTGAGGCGCAAGATGCTCATTTCCAGACAGTTGAAGGAAAACCCGACTGACAGGACCAACTCCCAATTATATCTCTGACAACGCCCAGCTGAGTCCTTGCCAGATTACATACACAACATCCCAGTAGACTCTGATTGGCATAAATATATATATGAATATGTGTATTCATTGCCTGTGTGTCCTGTTCACACCCACTCAGTGCATTAATTCCCCACACTCTCACTCCAACCTCTCTTTCCACCCACACACTTATTACATCAAACCCATTACAACATAAAATCATCACTGGCAGAGTTTGCAGAAGACACCCAACATTGGGGCAGTGGTAAATGGTGAAGAAAACAGGTCAATGATGCACAGCAATCTGGATCTCTTCGTAGGCTGGGCACAAGAAAACAATATATGTTTTAACAAGGCTAAATATAAACATATACATATGGGGAAAAAAAAGAATTTAGACCATACTTACAGGATGGGAGAGTCTATCCTGGGATGCAGTGACTCTGGAAAAGATTTGGGGGTCATGGTGGATAATCTGCTGAACACGAGCTCCCCGTTGTGACGCTATGGTCAAAAGTTCTAGGATCCTGGGAGGCATAAACAAGGAATGTTGAATAAGAGGACAGAGGGGATTTTACTTCTGCATTTGGCAATGGTGCAGCCACTTCTGGAATATTGTGTCCACTTCTTGTGTTCACAATTCAAGAGAGATGTTAGTGCACATAGTTTAAAGGGTCAAAATGCCCCTAACTCAAATTTGGCCCAGCCGTACCGCTGTCATTTTGGGAGCACTCGTCAAACTACCTCTTTCTCCACCCCACCCTTCTGGGTAGCACTGATGCCAAACACAAATGAACATGTGGTTGGGACAAATATAGCTTGTGTCCTCTTCCTCTGTCCTAACCCAATGAAAATTCCCTTTGGTCTAGGGGATGGTGAATTGGGCTGGGAACCAGAAGACCATGAACAAATGTCTAATTTCTACTTCTGACTAATATTAATTATTCAGGGCTTTCACATTCCATATTATTAAACCATGTCTCGTGCCCTAAGGAGAGAGTACACATTCTGGGAATAAAACCCAAAACTTTGATGTGAAGTATCAGGGGGTAGCCGTGTTACTCTGTATCTACAAAAACAACAAGGAGTCTGGTGGCACCTTAAAAACTAACAGATTTATTTGGGCATAAGTTTAAGTGAGGTTTTTACCCACGAAAGCTTATGCCCAAATAAATCTGTTAGTCTTTAAGGTGCCACCAGACTCCTTGTTAACTTTGATGTGGTAGATTAATGTCCCAGTGTCCAAGCCACATTGTCTCCTAGACATAATCTGCCATATCTGTGTGCTTGTCTTAATTACTCAAAATGCAACTGTTTGGGATTTCAGCAGAAATGACAATGCATGTGTATTAGTATCATTATTATTTATTGTTGTTTAATAATAATATTAACAACAATAATAACAACAATAATAATAATAACATAATAAATTAGGCCCTAAGAGTCATAGTCATAGACTAGGACCTTATTATCTCAGACTTTCTATTAATGTACAACAAAGACACACTCCTTGCACCAAATAATTTATAATCCATGTATACACAGAGGGAAAACACAGAGAGATAGTTGGAGTAGAAGGAAGCAGTGAAACAATCCTGTTTACACCTTGGGCTCATGTCTGTGTCAATGAAAGCCCAGCTAAAATCCAATTCAAAATATTCTAATCTAAATATCCAGAAGGATGAGGTGATGATGGTTATTTGGGCTGCATTCCAAAAGGGCGGGCCTTTCTAACTTGTCTAACCCTGCCAATTGATGATCAAAAAAGTATTCCCAAGTGAGAGTCTTCACAAGAATGGTTGTGCAGAGTTCCACGGAGAATCAGGCATTTAGACTGGAAAGCATTTGTTCAAGCCCTTCAGTTTCTAAATATTGCAACCATCCATCCCAGTGCTGAGCCTGTTCAACCCTACTCCATCAGTCACAACTCTGTAACATTCATCACCATAGAATTCTGAGAGTTTTCCATGCCACTTTTATATATGTGGCCCACCCGCCGGTCTCATATCTGGGCATGTACACTTTTGTTTTTAGATTTTTTATGGGGAATGTTAGGGGTGATAGTTTGAGTGTGTTTTTACATGTGAAGGTTAGGGGGAAAATTGTTTTTAGAGAAAAAATACTTTTAATATGTATTTGTATATAATTTAGAAATAAGGCGGCTCATGACAGGAAGAACATCAGCAAAAAGAGAGTTTTAAAAGTGCTTTCAAGAAAACATATGAGCTTTTTAGAAAAAAAATAAGGGTTATACATTTAGGATATTAAATAAAGTGGGTTATGGCAAGAAAGAGAGTTTTAAAAGTGCTTTAGAGAGATTTTTTAGAAAATAAAAAAGGGTATTTTGAAATAAAGTCTGAAAAATGAAGAAAATGTATCATTTTAAAAACTTCTCTCCTTTTTTTCAACCTTCCCTCCAGCAGCTGCAAATTTTTCAAGCCTCCCTCCTCCGTCCCGAAGGCTATCTCAGATAAGGCGGCGTAGAAAGAGGACGCGAGACGACATGTTCACGGAAATAATGGAATGCACCCGCAATGAAAGAGTTTTTAAAATGAAGAATAGAGCATGTGTTTTTTAGAGAAAATAAACAAGTGAAAGAGAACAGCTGAGAAAAGCAAAAGGCTGTTTTAGAAAGAGAGAAAGTTTTAAACCAGCAAGAAGGCCTGTGTCACTTAGCACATGGCCGAGAGAGAGGAGAGGAGAAAAGACCAGGTTACCCCGGTGGCTACCTCCGCCAACAATTCCAGGTCAGTGAGCCTTGGGGGCAAATCACGCCTCTTGGCTGGTCCAATCAGAAGCTGTACTATAAGCTACGTCATAGAATGCATTTTCCTCAATGACGTGGCTATTGACTGTTGGTCCGTTTAATACAATTACCACTCTTTTGTTGAGCTAATTAGAAATGGACTATTTGAAACATTCTAGCCAATAATCATTTGACCGACTTGTATAAAACTACTATTTTGCAAATGGGGTTTCATATTGGGAACCTATAGATTGCAAGCATGTCCTTTTACAAAATGCCTACAGAAGGCAAGAAGCCTAAATTGCCTTTGTGTGCACTCATGTATTTTCAGAAGAGACAACCTATTTACACTAATTTGCTAAAGAGGCATTACAGATACTGAATCCCATGTTCCAACCTGAAATTGAACTGAAGAACTAGGAAGACTTTTTGATTTCACCACCAGTTGGAAATGTCGAGAAAGGATGAAAAAGAAAGAGTGCAGAGACATTTCTTGCCAGCTATGGAGGACACAGACTCGAGGGCTGAGATAAGACAGCCTGTATTATTTTATAACAAATTGTTCAAAAATTATAAGAGGTTAAATAGATTTATGTTTTTATAGGTGGTGGTGGAAGAAGAGCCTATATATGTGGACATGGCAGCTGAGGGACCATCAGCGGACAGTGAAGCTGAAAGTCATGGGCAGATGGCGACTTTCATAGAATCATAGATTATCGGGGTTGAAAGGGACCTCAGGAGGTCATCTAGTCCAACCCCCTGCTCAAAACAGGACCAATCCCCTAATAAATCATCCCAGCCATGCTTTGTCAAGTCTGACCTTAAAAACCTCTAAGAAGGAGATTCCGCCACCTCCCTAGGTAACCCATTCCAGTGCTTCATCACCCTCCTACTGAAAAAGTTGTTCCTAATATCCAACCTAAACCTCCCCCGCTGCAACTTGAGACCATTACTCCTTGTTCTGTCATCTGCTACCATTGAGAACAGTCTAGATCCATCCTCTTTGTAACCCCCTTTCAGTAATTGAAAGCAGCTATCTAATCCCCCCTCATTCTTCTCTGCTGGAGACTAAATAATCCCAGTTCTCTCAGCCTGTTCTCATAAGTCATGTGCTCCAGCCCCCTAATCATTTTTGTTGCTCTCCACTGGACTCTTTTCAATTTTTCCACATCCTTCTTATAGTGTGGGGCCCAAAACTGGACACAGTACTCCAGATGAGGCCTTACCAAGGCTAAATAGAAGGGAATTATCACATCCCTTGATCTCCTGGCAATGCTCCTATTTATACAGTCCAAAACCCTGTTAGCATTCTTGGCCACAAGAGCACACTGTTGACTCATATCCAGCTTCTCATCCATTGTAACCCCTAGATCCTTAAACTTGCTGAGGGTGCAGTCCATGCCATCCTCCAGATCATTAATGAAGATATTGAACAAAACCGGCCTCAGGACCAACCCTTGGGGCACTCCACTTGATACTGGCTGCCAACTAGACATGGACCCATTGATCACTACCCATTGAGCCCGATGATCTAGCCAGCTTTCTATCCACCTTATAGTCCATTCATCAAGCCCATGCTTCTTTAACTTGCTGGCAAGAATCCTGTGGGACTTTGTTACGGTAAAAGCTGCTGAAAGTTTTTACAGAGGCAAAAAATTGTTATATTCTGTGCTCAAAATGTTTTTATTTTTGTTTGTTTTTATAGATAACCAAGCCATCTCTGCAGGATCACAGCCTGGGTTTGCAGCAAGTGGCTGTCAGATGCAGAGACAGAAGTTCATGACATGGTAAAACAGCTTAGAGTATTCTGAAAGAAAAAAGCTTCACAATGATAAGGGATTAAGCACATCTGTATGTTTATTTTTAAACATGGAGCAGAGACAGGTGATCGTGGAAGATAGACGGTTCCCAGAACTGATGATGGTAGGACTGATGTTTTTGTCTTTTTTTAATTTTTAAATGACTGCAACAAAGAATTTAAAATGTACCTTTTTTTTGCTTCTGACAGGCATCTTCAAAGGATGAAGAGGCTAAAGTGTATAAGAATACTTCAGGAAGAATAAATAAGATATGCACTTGCTGCTTTTGCATGAAGCAAGATTTTTTAAAATCTCACTATAAAAAGTAGGAGGTTGACCAGTAGAGCTGTAAAGATGATGTTATGACCGCTGTCATTAGGGCTGTTGTAATAAAAACCATTTACCACTATTTGAAAGCCCAGTTTTTTGATAAGTGTGACGCCTGTGTGATAGACTCACCCAGTCAGTGCTGCCACAATTGTGTGTTTGGGGGAATGCAGAAATATTTCAGGAGATGAGACATATTTCTTCTAAACTAAACAAGGCACAGATCCTAAATACACCTCTACCCCAATACTACACTGTCCTTGGGAGCCAAAAAATATTACCATGTTATAGGTGAAAATGTGTTATATCAAACTTGCTTTGATCCACCGGAGTGCACAGCCCTGTCCCCCCCCATCCCCCCGGAGCGCTGCTTTACTGTGTTATATCCGAATTCGTGTTATATCGGGTCGTGTTATATCGAGGTAGAGCTGTATAATTATTTAGGCTATAATCTGGAAGGTCTTACCTTGACCACTGAAACTGTAACTGAAGTTATCAAAATGATAAGGAAGGTAGAAGAGTCACCAGACCTGATGTGGCTGCTGACAGGCATTGGAAATAAGGTGGGCTGGTTGGTATGTAGGAGGGTTTGTAAAATAGATTCAAAAACTTTGTACATGACAAAACCTCTTCCTTAAGGGTCAAAACCCCTTGAATATTTATTAAGATGTGCACAGTCCACTGATGGACTATCACATGTAAAATGCAAAGACACATATAGCTACTCCACATATTACTCCACTTTTAAGAATTAATGTAAAATATGGTGCCTTTCTTCTATGTTAAATAAAAAACAAAAACCAAAAAAAATCCAAGCTTGTGTTTTAAAGTAAGATGGGTTACAAATGGTGGGCATACTAAAGAAAATGTATTACTATCCTGGGAGGTTCCAAGGATTTTAGAAGCAAGCCGTCGTCTGCCAGATTCCCAGCGATCCTGCATTGACAATCTCTGCTGCCATCACTCACTTTAAAAAAGGGAAAAGGAAAGAAACTCTCAGATTCTGTGTTTATATCCATTAAAACAAGGACATTGTTATATTCGGTTTCAAATCAAAGGCAGAGCAAGAATTTCCCCATCACTTAATTGTGAGTTCAGATATTCCTGGTTAGCTCCTTAATAGAGGATTCATTTCTCTACTGAAACATTCTTCTACAGAATTTTACTGAAGATAGTCAGATATAGCTAAATATGCTACCTGGCTTGCAAGGAAAATATACTTTTCCCTCCCTGTACCCCTTATGCTCTAGTAAGAAAGACTGATTAACATTCTAAAAAAGTTAAGCAACAAACTAAAATAAATAAATAAATCAATAATTTCATGGGGGAGGGGGAAGCACCACTGCTTATTAAATATTGTATCTATTGTAAATATGATTCAAATTTGTCATTGAAATTGCATCGAAATTTTGAAAAAATGTAGACATTTAATTTAATCAGAAATTGTGACCGATAACAAATTTGACTAACTTTATGACATATAAAAATAAAATCCAAAATACATAAATTGTAGAACAATGTGACTCACCTCCATAAACAGTTTTTCCATCAAACACACTTTTGCCCATAGCAAAAATTAAAAAAAAATAATAATACTGAATTATATGATCAATCGTCGGCAATCCCTCGAGGTCAAGGATGATCTCTTTCAGTTTTTATTTTCCATAGGTCCTTTGGTGACTGAGGAGTCCGAACCTTGAGCCACAGACTCGTTGGCAGACATTGCAGGTGGTGTTGAAAGATAGAGTTGGGCCGCGATTGCTGTGTGACAGTTGTCTTTCCTTTTTTTTCTGGCTCTTTTCTGCAACCAGGTCAAGGCGATTTTCCTCACAAGTGGACGTTCCCTCTTTTTTTTTTTTAATAACGGAGATATCCTATCTCCTAGAACTGGAAAGGACCTTGAAAGGTCATCAAATCCAGCCCCCTGCCTTAGCAAGACCAAGTACTGATTTTGCCCCAGATCCCTAAGTGGCCCCCTCAAGGATTGAACTCACAACCCTGGGTTTAGTAGGCCAATGCTCAAACCACTGAGCTATCCCTCCCCCTTCTCTGACTAGTCTCTGCCAGTTATCCTGATCCTGGGCTGCTGTATTCTTGTCAGCAAGTTAAACAAGTATGGGCTGGATGAATGGTCTATAAGGTGGACAGAAAGCTGGCTAGATCGTCTGGCTCAACGGGTAGTCATCAATGGCTCCATGTCTAGTTGGCATCCGGTATCAAGAAGAGTGCCCCAAGGGTCGGTCCTGGGGCTGGTTTTGTTCAATATCTTCATTAATGATCTGGAGGACGGTGTGGATTGCACCCTCAGCAAGTTTGCAGATGACACTAAACTGGGAGGAGTGGTAGATACGCTGGAGGGTAGGGATAGGATACAGAGGGACCTAGACAAATTAGAGGATTGGGCCAAAAAAATCTGATGAGGTTCAACAAGGACAAGTGCAGAATCCTGCACTTAGAAAGGAAGAATCCCATGCACTGCTCCAGACAAGGGTCCATGTGGCTAGGCAGCAGTTCTCAGAAAATGACCTAGGGGTTACGGTGGACGAGAAGCTGTATATGAGTCAACAATGTGCCCTTGTTGCCAAGAAGGCTAATGGCATTTTCGGCTGTATAAGTAGGAGCATTGCCAGCAGATCGAGGGACGTGATCATTCCCCTCTATTTGGCATTGGTGAGGCCTCATCTGGAGTACTGTGTCCAGTTTTGGGCCCCACACTACAAGAAGGATGTGGAAAAATTGGAAAGAGTCCAGCGGAGGGCAACAAAAATGATTATGGGGATGTAGCACATGACTTATGAGGCTGAGGGAACTGGGATTATTTAGGCTCCAGAAGAGAAGAATGAGGTGGGATTTGATAGCTGCTTTCAATTACCTGAAAGGGGGTTTGTGGCGGGGCGACGACTCACCAGTGCCTCCTGCTGGTCGTCTCGGGAATTAGCTCTTTCAGCGTGGCGCGCCCTCTACAGGCCAGTGTCTCACCTGCGGCTGGCCCCCGTGTCCCTCCTGGACCCTGGTGCCCTGGTGTGTCAGGGTCCGGCCCCGCAGTAATCCACAATCTGGGTCTCCCCATCCCAGGGAAACCCAACCCCCATCCCCATCTTGCCTCAGTGGCTACTGCCAGTCATCGTCTAGCTCCCGCTCCCTGGGGCAGACGGCAGTCTGTAAACCACTCACCATCGGCCAGGGGGTTGGACCAGCTGCCTCTGTCTATATCTGGGCTGCCCCTCTGCAGCCCTAGTACCCTTTTATTGGCCCTTACTTCGGCCTGCAGACTGAGGCTTTGCTAGGCTGGTGCTCCCCAGCTCCCTCAGCCCTTCCCCAGCACTGTTCCACTCTAGATACCCTTCTCAGCTTCCCAGGCAGCCAGGTCCTTCTCTCTGTAGGAAGCTAGAGAGAATGTCTCCTAGCCTCTGGCCTTCAGCCCTCTTATAGGGCCAGCTGTGGCCTGATTGGGGTGTGGCCCCAACTGTAGCCGCTTCCCCCAGTCAGCCTGGCTTTTCCCCTGCTGAAGCCCTCTCCAGGGCTGCTTTATCCCCTTCAGGCAGGAGCGGGGTGACTACCCCGCTACAGGGTTCCAAAGAGGATGGATCTAGACTGTTCTCAGTGGTAACAGAACAAGGAGTAATGGTCTCAAGTTACAGTAGGAGAGGTTTAGGTTGGATATTAGGAAAACCTTTTTCACTAGAAGGGTGGTGAAGCACTGGAATGGGTTACCAAGGGAGGTGGTGTAATCTCCTTCCTTAGAGGTTTTTAAGGTAAAGCTTGACAAAGCCCTGGCTGGGATGATTTAGTTGGGGATTAGGTCCTGCTTTGAGCAGGGGGTTGGACTAGATGACCTCCTGAGGTTCCTTCCAACCCTGATATTCTATGATTCTATGAAAAGTTCTTTTGTGCATGAGTAGTTTAATGTAGGGGTAACCGTTGAGCACCAGCAGCCACACAAATCTTGGTGGAAGCGGCACCTGTGTCCGGTGCCAAGGAGGTCCAAGACGATCGGGGGTTTCTCCTACGTTGCAGCCTTCATCTGCCTTCTCAGCCATTCAGAGGTGATACTGCTTCATCCGCCTGATCAATACATTATTCTTAAAGAATGCCCAGAAACTCCCACCTCACGTAAGTTTAAAGCCAGACCCTGTTTTGGAGGCAGTTCTGTGCTAGGAGTCCCGCCTGGTGATGATCTCTGCACATGCTCAGCGAACCAGCCAGGAGAGCAGCTGCTGCCAGGGAGAGCCGAGTTTCACATCCCCTGCCCTCAAGCTGCCTCTCTGGTGTTTTAGGCTTGGTCCACAGTAGGAAATGATGTCAATATAATTACACTGCTCAGGGTGTGAAAAATCCACAACCTTGAATGACACGATTAGACCGACATAACCACTCCACCCAGTTTAGAGGGCGCTAGATTGATGGGAGAATTCTCCTGTCATCCTAGCTACCACATCTCATGGGTGTGGAGCGCCTACACAGATGGGAGACTCCCCCTGGTAGCAATAGCTAGCCTCTTCACTGACGTGCTTCGGCGCAGCTGCAGCAGTGCCACTGTAGCGTTTGATGTGTAGACAAGCTCAGACTGTCTGGGAAAGTCTCTCACTCCTCCCAACACCTTCTCGGGGTCCTGTCTCTGCTGCAACGTTAACTAAAGCATGCTGGGCATCCTGTGCAGTTTAAGGGGAGATCCAGCGGGTAATAAGAAGAGGGATAATATGTGTTACCGATAAGCAATGTGACCCAGTTAACTTTACTCTCAAAACTTCATGTTTAAACTAGTACAAAGAGATTCTGAGCAATGCTAGCGTTGAAGTCACCAAGGTTTGTAATTGCTCTGGATTTCTAAAAGGAGAAATGCAATGTCTCTGAGTATTTGGTGAGTTACCTGAAGCACTGAACTTAGCATAAATCCTTAAAGTGCACTGGTGCTTACTGTATTATTTTGAAGAGTGAGCAGATCTGATAATATACCTGTGTGACCCACTGGTCAGTGTGTGTTATGCATTCCCCTTGGAGGAGGCTGTGAGTTTATTACTGCCGCCAACCAGAGGCTGGCTTTTTTGTTCAAGCTGAAGACACTGGTGAGTTTAGCTCTGGAGAGCTCTGGTTCAAACCATTTTGTACTGGCCAAGAAGGCAAGGCAGCCATCACATATGTGCTCAAAAGCACCTCCATCCCACAACCACACACAGTAGCAACATTATGCTCAATATAGTTCCTCGAGTTTGCAGGATCTGGACCCAGATATTGTGTTACACAGCTCGAGGAATGCTGCACGGCACCTGCTGGATCTGCAATTCTCACATATTCAACCTTTTGTTCATTTCCACTTTTTCACACTGTGTCATTCTGAATGGGCTCTGCAGTGAGGACCCAGCCACAAACTGAGTTTCAATGTTCTGCCTTTTTTGAGCGGAGTAATTTGAAAAAAACCTCTTATACTATGACAAAATCATGGTTATCTCCACGCTGATCTTCTCATGATCAGACTTCGTTAGCGACTCAGTTTCCCCAGTTGGATGGTTTGTTTAGCCCCCATCTGAACCATCTGGGGCAAAGGAGAGTCAAAAAAAGGAAAAAAAAACACAAAACTCTCTGGGCTTCCTCAGTGGCTGAGTGAACATTTCTTCCCCTCAGCTGTTGTCATGTAGGGTTCCTGAATTCTCTTCTCTGAGCTCCTCCCAGTTTGCTTTCGCAGGCTTTGTTTTTAAACCATTTCTTTTTGTCAAGATCAGCTTCCTGCTCGTCCCTGTACTCTCTCTCTCACCAGAGAGACTCACAACAGATCCCACCAACTCCCCTGAGTCTGAGGACAGCAGGCCTTTCATATCCAGAACCGATATCCAGAAAGGAGACCTAAGCGTAAATCAGAAACCAACATGTTGCTTGGGTAAACTACGCATTAAATCAGCAAGAGCAGACATTTTGGAATCAAAGGTGCTGCCCAATGATATCAAGGAGACACATCCCTCGTGCTCTCTCCTGGGGACTTTACTTTTGTCATTCCCTGTTGTTTTGCATATTCTAAAATGAAGCAACAGTGTAGAAATAGGGATGAGTCTGGCCACAGACCCTGTTTTTATTATGCCATTCTATCAACATAAAGGGGCTTTAAAAGGGTTTGGGGGAGAGTAACTGCAATACCTGAACAATGCATGACTCACATAATTATCCCTGTGCTGCCCTCCTTACAAGCACTGTCCTGGAGTGGTGCTCAGAGGGGCAATGTCTGTAGCTCTGAGCACGTTGGAGACTCTGGGTTACTCCAGACCACAGACTTGCCATAGGCAGCCTGGGTAGAGCAGCTGTAAGGTTATTCTAACATATCATTCCCAGATAGTCCAGAATCAGGACAGCACAAAAGTTTCCTTTGTCCCATGGTGGTGCCGTGTGTGCTGAGCTCCAAGGTCATTAAAGAGCAGCTATAGAAGAGAGACACAAATATTCTGTTTACACAGTAATGTCTGCCGTGTAGAATCCCAAACGTACCTTTTTTTTACAGCAACGGACCCCAGGGCTGCAGCGTCCAATCCGTTTGCTAAAAGGACATCCCAAAGGGAAGCAGATGCCCCCAGCCTTTAAACATTCTTTGATGTTTTTGGGATCAGACCGGGTGAATCCTGCACAGAAAAAAAACAGTCTTGATTTTCATTCACAGAGCAGGGTAAACAAAAGCTGTGATTGTAGAATGACGGGCATTTCTCATTCACTGAGACCGGGTCAAGTCAGCCCAGTTATCTTCCTGTGCATCCTTTCACTAGATCTCTCGTAATACGTAAATGTCGGGAGTTCTGTGCCCATTCAACAGCTGCCCCTAAGAATTGAAGACAGTTAATTAAGCAGATGTGCTGGCTCCCTGGCTGCACGGTTCAGAGCTATAGCACTGAGCATGGGTGTCCTTCACAGCCCCACACCTGTACAGGATGGAAAGCCGGTAGCTTCCCTAGCGGCTGCAGCAGTGGATTTGACTGTTTCTGTTTGTAAACAGTGGTATACCCGGGCAGTAAGATACATGCTGATTGACAGTGCTGGGTGGAAGCAGCTCAGCAGTGGGTTGGGTGGCTGGAACTTTTCGAAACAGAAGGATTTCAACAAGTCCCTTTCAGACAGAACGTCTGATTGTCTGTGAGACTCGGCACAAAGATTTCTGTGAAGACTGAGCACTTGGGAATACTTTCTCAATGACCAATCGCCAGGTTTAGACATGCCACACAGGCTGGTCCTTTTTAGAATGTAGCCCAAATGTCCTTTAGGATATTTAGATTAGATTATTTTCAACTTGATTTTAGCTTTCCTTAATGTATCCACTACTCACAGATACCAGCCCAAGACCTAAACAGTATTGTCTCATTGTTTCCTTGTGCTCCACCTATCAGTCTGTGATTTCTCTCTTGTTTTATACTTGGATTGTACATTATTTGGAGCGTGGAGCAGAACTTGACACAATGGGGTCCCAGTTCTTGATTTGGGCTCCTACATGCTAACTCTATAATAAGAAATAACAAAAAATATTAGGGTTAATAATACAGGTGCAATATCATTTCTGCAGTAATGAAGCTAAACACCCAAAAGGCAGATTATTTCCAGGGGGACAGTGTGGTCAAGATATTGGGGAAATGGTCTGCCATATCAAAGATCTGATTTCTATTCTCAGACGGTCTATTCTCTCATGAGGGAATGAGGAAACACTTAATACTGAAGTACATAAAAGCCCTAAATAATTCACCCTAATCAGCAGAAGACATTAGATTCCAATCTATGGGCTCCTGCTTCCCAGCCCAGTTCACAATGCCCTAGCCCAAAGGATATTTTCATTGGGTTCAGCCAGAGGAAGAGGATACATCTTGCATGTATCCCATACAGATGTTCAGTTCTGTTTGGCATGCTGAAGCACACCAAAAAATGCATGCTCATTTCTGACAGATTCACAGCATGTTCACTGCTGATAGATTCACAGATTCCAGGGCCAGAAGGGACCATTGTGATAATTTAGTCTGACCTCCTGTATAACTCAGTCCATAGAACTTCCCCAAAATAATTCTTAGAGAGTATCTTAAAAAAAAATCCTGTCTTGATTTAAAAATTGTCAATGATGAAGAATCCACTATAATCCTAGGTAATTTTTTCTGGTGGTTAATTACTATTACTGTTCAAAATATACACCTTCTTTAGAGTCTGAATTTGTCTAGCCTCTATTTCCAGCCATTGGATAATGCGATACCTTTCTCTACTAGATTGAGGAGCCCATTATAAAATATTTTTCCTAACCTATGTACTTATAAATTGGTATCAAGTCACCTCTTAACCTTCTCTTTATTAAGCTAAATAGATTTAACTCTTTGAGCCTATCAGTATAAGAAATGCTTTCAAATCCTTTAATCATTCTTATATCTCTTCTCTGAAACCTCTCCAAATGATGAGCGCCCTTCTTCACTTGTGGACGCTCAAACTGGACACAGAATTCCAGAAGTGGTTACAACCAGAGGTGCCTAATACAGAGACAAAATAACCTCTCCTCTTTTTATGCATTCAAGGATTGCATTCACAATTTTAGCCACAAGATTGCGCTTGGAGATCATGTTCAGTTGATTATCCGCTCACAACCCCCAAATCTTTTTTCAGAGTCACTCCTTCTCAGGATAGAGTCCTTCATCCGGTAATGGTGGCTGACCTTCTCTGTTCCTAGAGCCATACATTTATATTTAGCTGTACGATTGTTTGCTTATGCCCAGCTTACCAAGTGATCCAAATCCCTCTGTACCAGTGCCCTGTCCCTTAATTTGTGCCACTTGCAAATTTTATAAGTGATGGTTTTATGTTTTCTTTCAGGTCTTTGGGAAAAAAATGTTGACTAGCATAGCAGCAAGAGCTAATCCACTAGCTAGAATGTTGGGGATATTATTTCATTTCATAGTTCAGTGAAATCTGAATGGATCTTAATAGGCACAATAAAGGCACCTTTCTGATCCCAGGATAATTCTACAACCAAATGTCAAGTATCTGCGGCACACCATGTAAGCACTAAAGCTCTTTAGAAAAAAAGTTGGAAAAAATATGATACTGTAGCCTGAATTAGGGTGTATTGATAATATTACTTTGGATAATATGGGAATTTAATTTATTAATTTAATTTTAATTAATTAATTAATCAGTCAATTAATAGTATGGGTTTTAGGCTCGCCAATCTGTTTGATCAGAAGATAAAAGTCTTGTCCCAAATCAGGCTCCACAGAATTTACAAAAGGACCCTCAAGGGTATGACAGGAAGCTCATTCTGAAACAGATATAGTCGTAAAGACTTTTTATTAAAATCAATAATAGTAAGTAAATGGTAAAATACTCAGGGTTACAAAGTTACAATTGCATTACTGCTATTGAAAAGATACATATGCTAATATAGTATTATATGCAACAAAGCTTTGGTTAACATACTCACACCCTTCCTTGATAACCTGGTGGTAAGAGACACAGGACCAGCCTTGCAGTTCAGGTTTCTCAATTCCTGAGTGAGGGATGCAGTGCTTAGAAAATGCTAAGAGCTATCAAAGCTGACAAGGGTTTACTTGACTAACTTAAACTTAAATCAAAACCTAATAAACAAAGAATAAAACTTAGGGAAGCCAAGCTTGGCCTAGTTCCTTTGAAACTTAAAGTTTAAGAAGAACAAGTATAGCCTACTAATAGTAGTAGTCATCGTAGATAGATAGAATAGATAGAGAGAGTGGAGGAAGTAAGTGAGAATTGAGTGAAGTGAGAATGGAGATGGAGCAAAGTGAGAAATGGAGTTGGAGTGAGAAAATGGAGTACTCTATTGAGGTGGGTCATCTCTTTTATAGGGCAAATGCCGGAAATCCTTCCTCTTATACCCAAATTTCATTCCTCACCCACAGAAATGTTAGGGTACACTTACTCCATAGGCTAATATGTATGTGCGTATTGATGACAGGTATTTACGCACTTGTGGTGTATTTGTTAAGTCTGCGGGTACAACTTTGAAAAAAACCCTAGGCCATTCTTCGTTGTCTATTGGTCTAAATAATAGGTCATAGACATAGGCATGGTGTAGCGGGGTGATCACCCGCTCCAGCCCTGAAGGGGTTGGAAAAGCCCTGCAGAGGGCTGGGGCTGTGTAAAGGGGCAAACCCCCTGCTGATTGGGGAAGTGGCTGCAGCTGGGGCCACGCCCCAAACTGAACTACTCAGCCTTATAAGAAGGCCAGGGTAGCCAGAGCTGAGGAGTCTCCCTCTGACAGGAGAGAGAGACATGCCTGGCTGCAGGGAGCTCACCGGGGACCTAGAGTAAGGCAGGGCTGGGGAAAGGCCTTGGGGGGCTGGGAAGCCCTAGGCCAGCAACTCCCCAGGCTGCAGGGCCTGGTCCCAGGTCCATATAGGTACTTGGGTTGCAGAGGGGCAACCTGAGGGTGGGTAAAGGCAGCCAGTCCAAACCCCTTTTTGCTGGTGATGATTGGCTGATAGACTGCAGTCTGCCCCAGGGCGCGGGGGCTAGATGGTGACTGGCAGTAGCCATAACTGAGGCGACATTGGGATAGGAGGTGGGGGTTCCCCTGGGTGGGGAGACCCAGAGAGAGAGTGGGGTACTGCCAGAGGGGCAGCACCTAAGCCAAGGGCACTGGGGTCCAGGAGGGACATGGGGGCCAAAGATAGGCGGGACACCTGGCCTGCAGAGGGTGCTCAGGAGGCTGGTGAGCTAATTCCCTGGATGACCAGCAGGAGGCGCCACAGGGGTGAGTCCGTGCCTGCTTACACATGGGTACTCACCTATTTAGGTAACAAAATATAGGTCAATTTTGCTTTCTGAGTAAACGGTCTTTGTGACGGTATCTCCCATAAGGATTTATGGAAATATGCTTAGAATGTGTTTTATGTTACATATGCCATGTAAAATACCTCAAAAGTTATTATCTACTGAATGTATTAATCCTATTTGTATGCATGTATCATTTTTGTATTCAAAGTTATGAATGTTATGAAGGTTGGCTGTGTACTGGCTTGATTTCTAAATAACCTTAGAAGAGCATTTGATCAGTTCCTGGAGAAAGGAATGTTGAAATTAAGTACCTAATCAAGAAACACTTAAAAGACAATGGATCTTGGAATGCTCGAATCCACATAAGAAGTTTACTTGAGGATGTTCAAGGTAGCATGTAAACAATGGATGCTACTTGTTAAAACTGTGAGTCATGCATGAACATGTGACTTGCCCAAGTGACTCCTAAACTCCATCTTGGAGCTGAACTTTGCGTAGGGGTGAGGAGGGGGTCATCACCCACAAGAGAGAGTCTATTTAAACCCCTGGGAAACCCCTCCATTTTGTCTTTAGCTGGCTAAAGAGAGAGCATCTCCACCACCCGCCCTCTCAGGATACTGAAAGAAACTGGAACGAAGGACAGAGACTGCAAGGGGTGTGAGTGATTGCTGGACCCAGGCTAAAAGGATATTAGTCTGTAAAAGGGAGCATTCTGGAACTGGTGAGATTATCTGTATTGAGTTGGATTAGATATAGATTTGTGCATTTTATTTTATTTTGCTTGGTGACTTACTTTGTTCTGTCTGTTACTACTTGGAACCATTTAAATCCTACTTTCTGTATTTAATAAAATCACTTTTTACTTGTTAATTAACTCAGAGTATGTATTAATACCTGGGGGAGCAAACAACTGTGCATATCTTCTATCAGTGTTATAGAGGGCGAACAATTTATGAGTTTACCCTGCATAAGCTTTATACAGGGTAAAACTGATTTATTTGGGTTTAGACCCCATTGGGAGTTGGGCATCTGGGTGTTAAAGACAAGCATACTTCTGTTAGCTGCTTTCAGATAAACCTGCAGTTTTGGGACAAGTAATTCAGACACTGGGTCTTTGTTGGAGCAGACGGGAGTGTCTGGCTCAGCAAGACAGGGTGCTGGAGTCCTGAGCTGGCAGGGAAAACAGGAGCAGACGTAGTCTTGGCACATCAATTGGCAGCTCCCAAGGTGGGTTCTGTGATCCAACCTGTCACAGTTTTAATATAGATATGCTAACTTTGCCTTAGCTTAACATACAGGATATGGCCTGTAGGTGTCTTGCATTACAGTCAAACTTACTTTAATATGAATCTATAAACCTATTACAATAAACCAAATACTTAAACTATAAGAAAAGATATATATACACACACACACACAAGCAGGTTAGTCCTATAGGCTACAATACAAAGTTTTAGGAAACCTTAGTACAGACTCCCAAATGTCCTTCTATATTCTCCCTTCATTTCATTAAGATCTTACCTGGAAAGCTTTGCAGCACCAAGAAGAAGACAGCAAAGAGCAGGTAAAGAATTTTCATGACTAAAGTTTTGCTGGGAACTCGATGCCACTGCAGAGAAGAGAATTCAGGATAAACAGGAGCTTGAAAGTCTCTATTTATCAACTTCTGGGGATTGTGAAATGCTGCTCTGTTGAAAACCTGTTTTGAATCAGGTCACATTTCTAGAGTGTGTGCTGCAATCTGTTAATGATAGTAATTATGATTTGTACAGCACCATAAAAATTCCTGGAGAACTTCCGGGAGACACAGTTCATATGTCCTTGCCTTGAAGTTACAGTTTGAATATTTATACCATTACTGCCTGATCGAAAGCCCATTGAAGAGAATGGAAAGCCTCCCATTAAATTTATAAGAGGGTCCTTTTGCAGAGAAGAATTTCAAAAGATAGATGTACCTTGGAAGCACTGGCACGAGGGTGCGTGCATTTGTGTAATTTTTTTTTTACAATAGTTATCAATATTGTACATGTATTTAGGGAAATTTGCTGATTTCATGCATGAAAACCCTTTACAAAGAGGTTAAAAATACTTTCAAAAATGAGAAATAAAGTAAATCACATTTCCAATAGTGTGTGTCAGGAATGTATGGGTCTATTTTTTTTTTCTGTATATCTGAATTAAGGAGTTATAAAGTTAGCGACGGGAGAAAACCATGAATTTTCCCTCCCCCCACCCTATAATGAGCATCAGCCTTAACAATAAGTGTCTAACGTAGAGACATAAAATTGTGTTGCATCAAAAGTGGAAGCCAATGGCATTCGCAGGTGCTAAGCACCTCTCAGGATTTGTCTCATTCTCTCAGGAAGGAGAGAACAAGAATTGATTGGGTTTAAACTGCAACCAGAAACATGTAAGACAATTTTTAAGGTTTTGTGATGGGTTGGATCACAGAAACCCCCTTGGGAACTGCCAGCTGATGCATCGAGACTACTTCTGCTCCTGCTTTCCTGCCCTGGCAGCTTGGGACTTCAGTGTCCTGCCTGGTTTGAGCCAGACCTGCTCAATCACTCACACCCATGTAGTTACTGTCCTTTGTTCCAGTTTCTTTCACGTATCCTGGGGGGTGGAGAGGCTATCTCTTGAGCCAGCTAAAGACCAAATGGAGGGGTCTCCCAGGGGTTTAAATAGATTTCTCTTGTGGGTGGAGACCCCTCCCTCCCCCTGTGTAGAATTCCAGCTACAAGATGGAGTTTTGGAGTCACATGGGGAAGTCACATGTCCATTCATGACTCAGAACTTACAGGTAGCAGCCATGGTTCACATGCTACCTTGAATGTCCTCAAGTAGTCTTTTTATGTGGATTGGAGCATTCCAAGATCCATTGTTCATTAAGTGTTTCTTGATTTGGCACTTAATTTGCACATTCCTTTCTCAAGAAGCTGACGAAATGCTTTACTAAGGCTATTTAAAAATCAAGCAAGTACACAGCCAATATTCATAACTCTGAATACAAAAATGATACACGCATACAAATAGGATGAATAGATTCAGTAGATTATAACCTTTACAGAGAGATGCTACATGGCATATGTATCATAATACATATTCCAGTTATGTCATATATACATTCATAAGCATATTTCCATAAAGCTTTATGGGGTGCACCGTCACAGGGTTCTATACAGGTGATTGGTATCTCAAGATTTTCTGCAGGATTCATTTTAACTGGCGTCCAGAGCCTGGAAAATACAACCCCCGACAAGCTTCACAACACCCTTTGGCATCTCCCTCCCAGTCACTTTCTTCTTCTTTCCCCCCATTTCCATTCATTTCCAGACACCAAATACAAAGAGTTGAGGGGAGCCGACCAATAATGAGAATCCAGGCAGGGGGGGACATCAACAGGGCAATGAGGAAGTTTGACAGGGCAGTGAGCTGTCCCTCTCATCCCCCAGGCATTGCCCTCTATTTCATCTGTCTCTCTATGGATGGAAGGTTCTGGTCTTTTTACCTGTTGCTTTCTCTGCAGGGACAGGAAAGGAGGCACTGATGCCTCCAGTGCGAACACAAGGAGCAGGCACATCACCCTGACTGGCCACCTCACTTCTTTTCTTTCCCTGTTATGTTGTCACCATACACACAGAGAAATTAGATAAAAATAGCAAAATTGTTGCAGGAAGGTGGTGGAGCCAGAATTGATAATGGCTTTGTTTTCTCCGTATGATTTATTAATATACCGTGGTTATGGGTACAAAGAGTATACTGCTCTGATAGATTTAAAGATGGCATTTGATTCTATTACTCTAGACAATCTTTGAGTGAAATTAAGAAGGTTGATCCAGACTTCTGAACATTTTGGAGGCTCTCCACCAGAGCAATGCGGGTAGGGGAAAGCCAATGCCCTAATGTTTTCCCAGTTGCTAGGGGAGAACTGCAGGGATGCGTTCTAGCACCTCTTCTTATTAATTTATATTTTAATGATGTGGTGGATGTTTTGAGGGAAGATACGTTTTCTCAACTCACATTAAGGGTAGATCTATCCTGATGTTATTATATGCCGATGACATGGTCGTTTTATTGCAAACTCCAAGAGGCCTATGCTGGTTGTTATCTCAATTTTCCTTATTTTAACTCTCAAGATCTGCTTCTCATTTATAATAAGATCAAGTCATGATTTCTGGTGGAACTGAGTGGAGGATAGAAGGCTCCCTGTAGAACAAATCTCTGCTTTGACATATTTAGGGATAAATTTTCATGATTCAGACAGCTGATCCCGTTTTCATAAAGACTTAAAACAAAAGACCCTTAACTCTGCTCAAGGGTGTTTTACCTGCTCATATGGTGGGGGCAGAGTTGCCACAGCGCTAAGAATTTTTAATACTAAAATAATATTGCAGATGCTTTATGGGTATATCTACACAGCAAAAAAAAAAAGCCGCGGTTGGCGCCGCGCTGGTGAATGCTCGATCTGCTACACAGCCTCATTTTCACTAGCCAAGATAGGTGTTTTTTTCTGTCAGTAGTAGAGTTTGTTGTAAGATTTGTACTCTTCCAGATTATAGATTTCCCTGCTTTTGCCTTCAGGAAAGGGAGGAACAACTTGTGCACTCCTTATTTCCATGGTATAAGATGTTCCAATTTATTATAGCTAGGTTGGGTTTTTGTATTACTCACTTATTGTCATTACATTTTAATCAGCCACTTAAACAGAGAGAGAGAGAGAGAGAGACAGATATTACTCAAGAAGAAGGTCTGGCTCTGATTCATAATTCTAAGTTTGCCTTTTGGTTTTCTATTTTGAGAACAGCTCATATTTTTGATCTGTATTTAGTGAGTTATCAAACCCTCTTTTATGTAAGGCATATAATCAGTTAGGATTCCAAACCATGGAAACTGCTTTCCTTAAAGGTAGGTATAGAAAAGTTTCTTCGCATCTTTGTTTTTGCCCATGTAAATCTGGAGCGTTGGGAAATATACTTCATTGTACTTTAGATTGTAGAATTTTCCAGATTCTGAGGGAGAACGGGATTTGATCTCTTTTGTATAAAAAAAAGAACAGGAGTACTTGTGGCACCTTAGAGACTAACAAATTTAGATACTAACGAGTACTCTTGTTCTTTTTGCGGATAGAGACTAACACGGCTGCTATTCTGAAACCTGTATAAAAAAAGTATTTTTATCACCGAAAAATAATATTTTTAGTTGTTTTTTTTTCTCAATCCCTGGTAGTAATCAAATCAGTAGTGTAGACCTAGGCTTAGAGGTCTGGCCAGCTCCCCTCAGAGACTGAAGACTCCATTCTTTTCTGAGGAACAGGCACCCTCATCCTTTACCAGCAGGACATGACCATTTTGTGTTATGCACCAGGTCAGGCATTTTCTAATGCATTCTAGATATAAAATCCAGATTAGTGCAGGTTAATTGCAGGTTAATGGTTAAGTGCAGGTTAGTGCAGGTTAATTGTAAAGGAGAACATAGCGTTGGGCCTGTGCTCTTCTCTGCCTCTTTACAATTAGGAAAGAACCAGAAGTGAATTTTTAAAATCTGTTTTTTTGTTTATTTGTTTGTTTGTTTTTCCCCCGCCTATTCTATACCGTAAAAATATCAGGAACATCATGTCATCTTCTCTCTTTTGCAGAAAGGCTCTTTACAGGCCCCAGAGAAATATCTGTGAGGTTTCTCAACCATGAACTGAAGCGATGAGGGATTGTTGAATCTTTAACAAGGAATTTTTATCTCCTAAGTGCTTAAAATAATTTGAATAAAATACTTGTTAATAATAAAAACAATAAACAAAACTTTTAAATTCTTCCTTAGTACCTATAGTGTCCTAACCTTAGCATTGTGCGTGCTCGCGTGCTCTCTCTCTCTCTCATCCAAAGTAATTAGAATGGACATTTGCCTGAAGATGTCTGAAGGGATAAACTCCCTGTAGAGCCTATCACAACGCAAAGTATTGTAAGGAAGGAACTCAGGCCTCGTGTAGGGAGGAGGTGTGTGTGTGTATATATATGTGTGAGAGTGTGTGAGACAAAGAATGTGAGAGAAAGAAGAAGTATCTTAAATGACCTCACTTTTGGAAGTTTCTCTTGCTATTTTTTGAAGAATCCCCAGACATCTAATAGGATTTCCTAAACAAAATACTAGACTGTGACCTAAGTAAAGAAAATTTACAAGTGGTTTAGACTCCTCCACACACACCTGATCAGGTTAGCAGCTACCTCTGCTCTGAGCAGGTCTCAACACAGCTCCATTTCCATAGAAAGGCAGATACGGACACCACAAGATTAAATTGAACTGGCAGACAACCAGCACCACCAGTGATTCATGGACATTCTCACCTAATAAGGAACAATATAATCATAATAAATTAATAATGGGAATGCTTGACACCCATTAGCACCTTCCCTCAAGGAAGATCTACGCTCCTTCCATACCAGAATTAACCATAATTTTGACCCGGTAATTATCAAATGAAAATGACAATCATGTAACACATCAGAACTGAATGCACACTGCAGACCTTCTGAGGTTTGCAAACCCCTCCTTTCATCCAGCACTGTGACTATCCACAAAGAATTTGATGCCTTTCTATAGTAAAGGCAGTCTGCTGTGAGTATTTCTTTGTCATGTGTTATTTATCTGCTTTTAATTTTTATTTTTATTTGATAATTACAGTGTTGTTCCTAACAAACCAGTCAGTGGCTCATTGCACCAAGCAGTGTCCTTGCAGGCTCACGCAATAATAAACTGGGACATGGATGATTTGAATTTGGCAGCTAACCAAAGCTAATGCTAATACCAACCTCTCTCTGCCCGGGACAGGTTAGGATTTGCCTGGATTGATCCCTGAGCTCCAACGGCAGTGCAAGAACCACTCAGTGCACAAAGACTTGAAACACGGCCAGATTCCACCACCCTCCCTCACAGGGAGTAGTTCTTGCTCTGTGAACGGTGACACTGAAATCATTAGGGCTGTAAGTGGAGTACAGCACGACGTGATGTAACTGGGTCAGAGCCTGGCCCTTAAAAACTAGCAGGTCTCCTTCCCTAAGTGAAAATCTAACCATTCTCAGGGTACAGCTGCTCCACCTCATGGATCCTACTCAGGCCCCCAGTGAGCACAGAGATGTCCATCTCCAAGGGCCGGCTCTAGGCACCAGTGCCCCAAGAATGCGCTTGGGGCGGCACATTTCAAGGGGTGGCATTAGAGCGCTTGGGGCGGCACTTCGTCTTTTTTTTTTTTCCTTCGGCGGCGGCACTCCGGCCATTTTTGTTATTATTATTATTTTTTGCTTGGGACGGCAAAAAAACCTAGAGCCGGCCCTGCCAACTCCATTATAGAAGCCATAAAAATGTTCTTCACATTTCCCTGCCTGCAGCTGTAGCTCAGTCACTTCTCCCTCTCTCCTCTCTGAATAGTTTGACTGTAGGTCTCACATTTTGAGTCTGCACTTTTCCTTCTTTTTTTTTAAGACTGATCATTGTCACACCAAGGGGCTGGGAAGGGGGCAAGAGCCCCCCAGATCTGGACAGACACACAGGAGGGGAGAATGTGGGGCTGACAGGTGCAGCTGACTCTATTCTCCCCCAGTCTCTCTTTCACTCACCCCCACATCATGCTTTCCTGTGTCCTACCTCTCCACTCCCCCAAGCCTCCCTAACTTGAGGCCCCAAACTCTCTCCCCTCCCCTATCACCCATCCCCATTTATCTCCTGCCGCATAATTTCCCTCCCCTCCCTGCTGTCCCAAACCCTTTCCCCTTATTACTCCCACCCCTCCACCTCCGAATGCCCCTCCCCTCTCAGCAGGCTTTTACATATCTCATTTCCCCCCCAGCAACATGGATGACATTCCCCCCAAATAAAACTGCACCATCACAAGACACACCAAATTTCAAAAGGATCTGACTAAGCATGTTGATTTCAGAGGACATGGAAAGGCTGACCTTTAAACAGAAATCATGATGCAACCTTAACCTTAGTGGGGCTACCTCACCTCTATAACACAGGGTCTATCTTAATGCCTCTTCTCTCAAGTGCTGCTGAGCTCCCAGCTGAACTTCAGCCATGAAGGTATTTAATCTTCTCTTTGCAGTTTTTGTCTCCGTGCTCCAAACTGCACCAGGTAAGTGTCCATACAATGGAAGTGTAATATAGAGCAATATTTGTCACCCTCTATTAAGTTGCCAGTTAATATATTACGTTATAATAGTTTATTCTCATTTTTTAAAGAACTCTGAAATGCCTCCATAGCATGTAGCAAAACTATAATTTTTTGCAGGGCAATAATCATGGGATCAGGGAGGTGCCTTTGCACCACCCTTGAAAATTCATTCGGAGATGACTTGATTTGACCTGTCAAAATAATCCCCATTTCCCCTTGGGGTTTTCCCCAGTAGAGCTTGCTAGAGGATTGCTGCTAATTGCCAACATTGTGTCTGCAGTGTGCATGCTTTTGCTTCCAGATGGTGCACAGATCTGAACATCTGGATGGGACACAGACAAAATGAATCCTCTTTCTCTTGCATTGCTCCTTCAAAAAATATGTTTTCTTCGGAAAGATGGGAACCAGGAGATCATGAAATAAAGTCTAACTTCTTCTCCAGAAAAGTGTTAATTATTCTGTGTCTTTCATACCCCATATTATAAAGCCAGGCTACATGCTCCACTGACAGCTTAACACAAGCTGTGAATATAACTCAATTCTCTACACGCCATACCCTTGTTTCAGTGTCTAAGCAACACTATTTCTTTGAAAGAATGAACCACCTCTATTTGTTTGGGTTTGTTCCCTGAAATGACATGAACTGGGGGTGAGACAGTATGTGCAGAAACAGCAATCTATCAGTTTAGATCTTGGGATCAGATCGGAGGGTAGTAGATAATTCTGATGAAACACAAACTACCTACAACTAAAGATATTCTACTTTACGTATCCCAGAGGACGAGGCTGTGAACATTTGGGCTGCATTTTCAAAGAACCTGGCTTTTTGGTATAACCTGAAGCTGGCTTTTTTGTTTTGTTTTGTTTTTGGTGATGAAGAAACTGTTCCTGGGCATTGAATCTTCATAAGGACATCTGCACCGAGCCCCACAAAAGGTTTGAAGTTCAAACTGGAAGAGATTTATTTAATCCTCTCTAATTTTGAAAACTGCAGTCATCCATCCAGCGAAGACCTGCTTTACCTCTACTCAGCCAATCAGCGTTTATGAGGCTGCCTGTTACATCACTTTTAGGACCTATAAATAGTAAAAAAAACCCCACAGCATCATGTAAAGGCTGTTGGTGAGACAGGGAATTACCAGCTTTCCATCGCTTAAATGTGAGAGGGTGGGGATGAAGGACACCCATAAACAGAGCTGTGGTATTTGAACTCTGCAACAAGGGAGCAAGCACCTCTGTTTAATTACCTCACTTGGTTCCCTTCATAGAGCCAGCCATTGAATATGCAGAAAACAACATCCTATTCCATTGTATTAAAGCTGTGTTAAAGTAGTGCACTGGAAGATAATTGAGCTGAGTTGGAAATGTCTCAGGGAATGGAAAAATCAGTGAATGGGAAATGCCCATCATACTGGAATCACAATTAGTATTTACCCTGCTCTGCAAAGAAAAAATAAGGTTCTTTTTCTTTATGCAGGATTTCAGAACAATGTTTCGAAATGTAGACTCAATGGGGGTTCCTGCTACCTTGGGAGATGACCTGGCTTTTCTGAAAACATTAGAACCAACAATAGATGGGACATTTGCCCAGCACTGGCAGGGCCGGCTCCAGGCACCAAGCAACCAAGCACATGCTTGGGGCGGCACCAGGTCAGGGGCGGCCAATCTTTGGGTGGCGGGGGGCAGCGCGGCACGGCACGGCATTCCGCGGGGGGGGGCGCGCTCCGGCGGTGCGGCGCGCAGTGCTCGGCGGGGGTGCGGCACTTGGGGGGGGGGTTTCCAGCGGCTCGGCAGTGGGGGCGGGCTCCGGCGGTGCAGCGCTTGGCGGGAGGGCGGCGCGGGGCACGGCGCTCGGGGTGGGGGACTCTGGCGGTGCGGCGCTCGGTGGGGGGGAGCTCGGCCCACCTCTTTCCCGACAGCCTCCCCACTGTCAGAGCCGTTCACTGAAACTGGTAGCTATACACTACTTTGTGGACTATAATGAGGTTAGCTGGGGCTCGTCTCTCTGGGGCGGCGGGGAGTTTGGGAGTTTGGGAAGAGGTCTAGCAGGGAATTAGTCCGGCCTCAGGAGTCTTCCTCCACGGCCTTTGTGAGGGCAGAAATAAACACAATTAGTCGTCAGCCCAGGCCCTAGGTCAGGCAGGGCAATGGTGAGTCAGGCCCTCAGGCACTCGGGCAGAGACTGAGCAACAACAGTATATAAACAGTGAGCCCGGGCCCTGGGTCCAGGCGGGGCAATGGTGAGTCAGGCCCTCAGGGAGGGGCTAAGCAATAACAGTGGGTTGAGCATTGGCCCAGTATACAAACAGTGAGCCCAGGCCCTGGGTCAGGGCGGGACAATGGTGAGCGGGACATAGGGGCGCTCAGGCCTGGGAGAGGGGGAGACTACCACCTGCGAGTTGGGTGGCAGGGGGACGCAGGCCCTCCCACTCCACTGCGTGCAAGCCAGGGACTTTAGCAGAGGCAGAAGACCCGCTGCTGCATCCGTGGGGATCCTGGCTGCAACACGCTACATGGGCTCTGGCAGTGCTGCAGCCAGACTAGGGTCGGCTGCCCCCGGGCTACTTCCAGACTTCCCCTCTAGAGGTACGTGGGTCGGGGTGGTGTCCTCAGGGGGGTCCAGCACCATGGGTTACTCGGGATTGCTGTTGCAGGGCAGGCTCGGCCACTCCTCGGGATATCTGGCCTGGGATAGGCACGGCGACTCCTCCAGGTAGCTGGCCTGGGGAAGGCCCGACCAGCCCTTGGGTCCATCGCAACTCACTGGGGCTTACCATCTGGGAGTCAGCCAGAGGCATCTGATCTCCCTGACGGCTGCTCGCCCAGTGAGCTCTGGACTCGGGCATTTATACTTCCTGTGCCACGTCTCATCCTCTGGGGGGCAGGCTCAGAGCTCCCTGGCTCTGCCCACTCTGTGTCCGGAGGGGCACGTCTGTCTCTGAGGTAGCAGGGGCCAACACTGCCTCGCTACATGGACGCAGCTTGCTTTTCACGGTGGGGTGTGCCTACATGCACCCTGGATGCTGCTGCCAGTGGTATGTAGTCTAGATGTAGCCTTAGAGGCACATAGGGGTGGTGCTTAGTTTTCCCAAATATCTGAGTGGGGGGTTGCACCAGTTCTGTTTGTAACTTTAGGAGGAACCCCTAGATATTGAACCCGACTCTTGTTGCTACTGACACACCCTGGCAGAAGGGTTAATGTATACGCAGGGAGGAGAATGACAGCATCCATGTCAAGCAAGTGAATGTGGGAGAGAGTATGGGTGATTATTTGGGGTTGGTCCTGCTCTAAGCAGGGAGTTGGACTAGATGGCCTCCTGAGATCTCTTCCAATCATAATCTTCTATTATTCTGATTCTATTATCTGCTTCTTCTTTATGGAGACACATTCACAATACATTTTGGGGGGTTCTTCCTATTCCTTACATTCAGTGGCACAATGAGGGGGCGGGGGCAGAGCACAAGCCCCCCATTGTTTTGGCTATAAATTCACATGAATGTCCTTGCCAAGCCTCTGTCTATCCCCCCGGAGTGAGCCCAGAAGTGGAAGAGGTGGGGGAAGCAGCATTAGGAGATGGCAACTTGAAGTTCTGGGAAGCAGGAAGCCAGAGGGTCCCAGGGCCCAGAGACACAGGAAGAGCCACTGCCCATGCTCCAGCCAGTCAATGACAGTTTCAGTTGTTGATTTGTCCCTGTCTCCAAGGCTTGGCCCCAGGTGAGAGAGACCACTGGGACCAACACTAGTATCTCTCCCTCCTCCCCTCACACCAGAGAGACTGGGTCCCAAAGCACAAAAAAGGTGCAAAGGCTATGTGAGGAGATGATGGGCCAAGATTCTGGGAAGGGGAGCAGGGACCAAAGGATCTTCCTGATGGCAAGGAAAAGGAGGGAAGGGGGAGAGGTCCTTTCCAGTCCTGATCTCACTGCTGGAAGGTGAGGGGATAGGAGAGAGTGTTTCTCACCCGGGGCCAGCCCTTGGATATGGGGAAGAAGTAGTGATTGACGCTGTCAGCGACCAGCAAGAGCAGGGGTAGCAGCTCCTCCTGGGACACCATCACCTGAGACCCCCCTTTCACGCCCCTGTGGACACCGGGAAATGAGGCATACATTTTAGGAGGGAAACTGGCGTTACCACAACCAGCATGCTTCAACCAATTACCTTCTCTACACATGGAGTTTAACATGTGTTAGTTAATATTTTAGAAACATCCCTCTTTTCCTAGTGAAGGCAAGGGCTTTCAAGACAGTTCCGATCAACCTGAGTTACAAACCATGTCGCAGTATAAAATGACTCTTGCTTACTATTCGGGCTGGGTTGGAAAAAAAAAAACCCAAGACAAATATGTACATATTTTTGAAAATGTGAAACATGTTTCTGTTTAGAGGTTTTTGAAAATAAGTGATTTTTTGTTTTCAATTTTTTTTTCGCATTTTTACCAGAAAGTTTCAGTTTTACATTGCTCCCCTCCACCCATTATTTCATTCCATTACTTTTCAATGTTTGCAAATGGTTTTAAAAAAAGGAAAATGGAGAATCACGGAAAACAAACAAACAAACAAAAAAGAAAGGAGTATATCAAAATCATTGTTTTTTATAAAATATTTTTAAAAATTAAATCTGATTGTTATGTTTCCTTGTTGCTAGTAGTTTACTGTCCTTTCATTTTAGGGTATAAAATTGCTGATGTGAAAATTTCATACCTGTTTCTTTCATTAGAGTTCCCTAATTATTAGTAGAATTTCAGCTTTTGTATAGGGGTATTTACTATTTTAAATGTTCATCTAGGCCAAATGTGTCCCATGGCCTCATTAACACTCACAGTGTTGAGAACACCACAAATAGCCCATGTTATATCATCCAACACCTTCGTCCAATGTATTAAAAATCAGAAGTGAAGGAAGCTGAAATCATAGAATCGTAGGACTGGAAAGGAACTTGAGAGGTCATCTAGTCCATTCCCCAGCACTAATGGCAGAACTAAGTATTAGGCGTATTATAAATCCTTCACCCAAGTTCTACTGCACTAGCAGCGCTTGCAGTGGCTGGGGCATGTCTACACTGCAGCTGGGAGTGATCATCCCACTTAGTCTAGACAGACTTGCGCCAGCTTGTCTTGAGGTAGACAGCTACACATAGCAGTGTGGGCATTGTGTCTCCGGCGGAGTCATGGGCTAGTCACCCGAGCTCAGACCCTGCAGGTCAGAAAGGCTTGAGAGCCTAAGATTCTGCACAAGCAGCAATGTCTACACGGATATTTTTAGCACCGCCGCTTGAGCTCAGCAAGCGCAAGTCTGTCTACGAGGCTGGGAGCCTTGCTCCCAGCTACAGCATGGAGATACACTGTCTGCCTTCAGAGAGAAGTGTTTCAAGAAGACAAGACTATCAGCATGTCCATATTTGTTTGTTTGTTATACAGATGTCGTTCAACTGGTGCAGCTTATGTAACACTCAGGATTTGAATCATTGTGACATCATTGTAGCTACATAGATACAAATATCCCTAAGTGAAGCTGGTCAGAAAACTGATTGTTTTCCTAGGAAAATTGTCAGTTAGAAATTCTTTATTTTTTTGAGAAATGTCTCAGTGAGGTAGTTGTGTTTCAAAACAACATTTCAATGTCTTGAAATTTCATTTTGGTTTTGGAAACTGAAAAAAATTGGTTTTCCGTTCTCACTTTCCAGATCTTTTCCCTGCCTTTCTTTCCATTTTTTACTAATCTCTTTTCTCCGCCATCGGAAGGGAGTAGAAAGGGTAGGAAAAGTGAGGGAAATTCTCAGTATTTTTACTGTTTGGAAACTATAAAAAGAGTGAAAAAGTAATTTTCCCTGACAGTTTCAGAGATAATAAATATTGGTCTGAAGAGGTTCAATCCTGACAGATTATATCACCTCCGAAATGCGTACCTACCAACTCCCAGCTGCATACCTGACAACTTCAGGAAACAACAAGCTAGTAGACTCTGATATCATAAAGATATATATGAATTTGTGGACACTGCGTCTTTCTCCTGCTCACATCCACTGGGTGCATTCATACCGTATTTCTCCATTAGTAATCATCCCCCACACACTCTCACTTCAACCTTTCTCTCCACCCACTCACTCATTACAACATATTGCCCAAGATACAACTTAATGCATCACGTACCTCCATTCATCCCACACTCTGCTATCTACTCATTCTGCCGACACACCTCATTCTGGGCATCTATACCTTCTCTGCCCTCCCCCAGGATCTATTATTTATAGCAAAGCCCAGAGAAGGATGGGGTTGCCATGTGTTCATTGATAGTCCATTTCTCCCAGTAAAGAAACCAGAACAACCCCCCACCACCACTTATTGCTTTTTCTTGTTTTTTGGGGCAAGACACTGGCACAGCCCTAACCCCTATGACATCAGCTCTCTCCAGTATCTGGTCTCCCAGTTCTAATGATTGGTTCCGTTTTCCCTGGTCAGAAAAGCCACCTCCTTCAACACTCCATCTGCCCACTATATCCCTCAGCCAAGGGCTCAGCTCAGCCTGGTGCCCCGCAAACCCCAAACACCCAAACATTCCCAAACCACCCGAACGTCCTGCTCCCTCAGGCAGCAGCTCCTTGCTCCACCACACAGGAGCGGCCTGCTCATTGCCAGTGAGATCCATGTCAGAAAATAATGCCTCAATCACCAAGGTGACTGCTTCCAGGGGACCCAAACCCCTGTTTCCTTTTCACGTGCTTCTGCCCACCCATCTGTCTGCCCCCCCATCCGACCCCACCTTCCTCTAGCCCCGACGTCCCTCGGAGCCCAAAAAATCCTTATATGCCTCTGCCCCCTTTCCATCCATCCCTGGACATGAAACTCTCAGGCTTTGTCCCCCTCTTACCTTAATCCTCTAAGAGAGGCCCCGATGGCCTCCTTTGCCTTCCTATCCCCTGGATGATGCCATCTGCAGTCTCTGGGATCCCCAATGCACAGAGCGCCAGGATCGGTAGGCAAGGGATGCAGACTCCCCACCTTCCAGGAAGGCCCAGGCCTGCAGGCAACTGAGCTCTGCCAGCTCCAGCCCCTTTATCCATGGAGTTTTTCCATCGCCTTTCAGGAGCCTGTTACCCTGTTCCACTGGTCCTGAATAACTAAACCACCCACTGAGTGAGTGGAACATGTTCCTGGGGATAGTTAGTGTTTGAGGAGGGGAGTCTAAACTATTGTTTCTTGAAAGCCCTAATCCTAGGAGCCTCCCCACAATTAGATCCACCTGGGAAGAGTCCAGGTCTGGTCTGGACACTTAGGGTGGGTGACTCAACCAGGAGGCTCCAAGCCCAGGCAGGGAGAGAGCTGCTGGAGGAGCTGCTGAGGGAAGCACTCAGCTAGGAGACAGGCCAAGGAAGGAGGCTGGGGGAAACCCCAAGCCTGAGAGGAGGGTCTACAGGCCAGGGACTCCAGGACTGAGAACACACAGGCCCCAGGCAAGGGGCACTGTGCATCCCTGAAACTAGAATGGGCACTGAGTAATCTCAATAAATTAATTCCCAAGAGAAGGGGATACTCTGGGAGTATGTCAATTATTTCTGGAATTCAGAGGGAAGCTGAGTTTCGGTTCCTACAGAAGCACCCCAGGATCTACGGTGACATCCTGTCTACAGATGGAGTTTCCCCATCCACATCATGGGGAACCCCCCATTACCAGCAAACCTGAACAATGTGAATGATACTAATCCTGAGAGCTGCTTGTCACCTGCATGTACCATTGGCTCCTACAGGTCTAACCCGTCAGTGTAAAGCATTACCGGAAAGGATGCTCTTCTGGTTCAGTCATTAAAAAGGATGGAGAAATCTGGGTTTAGTTCCCATTTCTGTCACAGACTCCTTGTGTGACCTTGAACAAGTCACTTTCTGTCTCTGGGTCATGTCTCCTCATTTGTAGAGTGGACTTAAAGGCACTTCCTTTGTCTCTCCTGTTTATTTCAATGGTAAATTCTTTGTGTCAGGGACTATCCTTCATTATATTCAGTGCCTAGCATCATGGGACTCTCATCTAGGGTGAGGTGACTAAGAACGATCACAGAAATGGCAAGGCAACTGAAGGTTCCATTTTTTCTCCCTCTCCATGGGAGGACCCCATGTGGCTGCCTCAGATACACCCTGACTTGCAAACGTGTTCTGCACATGGCCAGGTCTGGAAGCTCAGCTACAAGAGAAGGGGACCTCATGGTGGGGAGATGGGGAGGGGAGGGAGCATTGAAGTGGTCATTACATGCTGTGCAACCAAGCTGTGACTGAGCCCAAATCCTCTGAGAACAACCCAAACCAAACGGATTTGTTAAAGGAGGAAGGAACAGGAAAAGATTTATCCACATGAACTCACTGCAAAACACCTAGGAACACTCCTGGGTGGCTTAAACATATGACCCTGACATTTTATTTTATTTATATTTAATTAAAAAAAAAAAAACAAGAAAAGGATTTTTATAGAAAAGAAAAGCAAAACAGCCCCCACATCCCCATTAAAACACTCACAGGCACGTGTGCAATACACCACCGCAACCAGTTACTTTTATTAAAAGGAGAAGAACAAATTATTATGAGTGATACAAGGGCTCCCTGTGGATTTTTTCCAGCTTGCAAGATTATTTATACCCCAGATGAAAAGGATCCAATGATTTCCGAAGCAAGGTGTCATCTGACAGATTCCCAGAGATGCTACATGGACAATCTTTGCTGCCATCACTCAGCGGTGGTACTGCAAAAAAGGGAAATGGAAAGAATCTCACAGATTCTTTGTTTATATCCATTAAAAAAAAGCCACTGTTATATTTACTTTCAAATCAAAGTCAGAGCAGGAATTTCTCCATCACTGAATGGTAAGTGCAGATATTTCTGGTTTAAACCAGTAAAAAGAAATTCTGAGCAATGTTAGCTATGAAGTTACCGAGATTTGTAATTACTGTGAATTTCTAAAAGGAGAAATGTGAAGGCTCCCAGTTGGTACTGAGCTACCTTAAGGACTGAAAGTAGCATCAATTCTTAAAGCACAGTAGCGCTTACTGAATTGCTTTGAAGAGTGATTATCTGATAACATACATGTGTGTCCCACCAGTAAGTGTGTGATACACATCCCTGACTGTAGAGGCTGTGAGTCTGTTGCAGGCTCCATCTAGAGTCTAGATCACCCTGCAAACACCCACAGGAGCAAATTTATGCTCAACACAGCTCATCGTGTTTGCAGGATCAGGACCCAGATGTTCTGTAACACATTTGTGAAAATGCTGCAATGAACTTTCTGGATCTGAAAAGTTCACGTATTCATCGTTGTGATCATTTCCAATTTTTTGCCTGCTTGATTCTGGATGGATTCTGTAGGCCACAAATTGAGTTTCAATATTTTGACATTTTTGAGTGGAGTGATTTGAAAATAATGTATTTCTATGGGAAAATAATGGTTATATCTATGCTGTGAAAGTGCGGTTTACCATCTCATCATCAGACTTGGTTAGTGCCTTGGTTTCCCCTGTTGGACGCGTGATTTAGCCCCCAGCTGAACCAAAGCTTCCCCATCTCGGGCAAACAAAATTAAACGAACAAACAAACAAACAAAAACACTAGCAAAACTCTTTGGGCTAGACATGTTTCCTTGAGGCCATAGTGAACATTTCTACCCCTCAGCTGTTTTTATATAGGGCTCAAAAATTTTCCTCTCTACTCAGCTCTTCTCTGAGCTCCTCCCAGTTTACTTGTTCAGGCTTCATTTTTAAGCCGTTTACATTTGTTAAGATCAGCTCTTCTGCCCTTCCCTGCTCTCTTTCTTGCCGGAGAGACTCACAACAGGTCCTACCAACTCCCCTAACTCCAAGGACAGCAGGCCTTTCAAATCCAGAAATGATATCGAGATAGGAAACCTTTCCAGAAATGGAAAAGTATGTGAGGGGAAAGGGTTAGAATAGAACCAGATTGGCAGCTTTCATTTTGTTTAGTGATACCAAGAAAATTGTATGATTGAATCTGCCCTCATCTAGTCATTGAAAATAGGATCCTTCTGTCAGGGATTGGGAGAGTGAAATATCAAAATCCTAAAAGGTTGAAAAGATAGATTAAATAAATTTACATTGAGTTATAACAGACTCCACACACAGAGAGGACGTGCACATACACACCGTGTAACATAGCTCAAAAGAACTTAGGACATTTCTTTTGGGAAACTAAGCATTAAAATTGTTGTAAAGTTGTAAAGAGTTGGGACTATGTTTTCCAGTGTGCATTACTTTGCATTTATCAACATTGAATTTCATCTGCCATTTTGTTGCCCAGTCCCTCAGTATTCTGAGATCTTTTTGTAACTCTTTGCGGTATGCTATGGACTTAAGTATCTTGAGTAAATCTGCAAATTTTGCCACCTCACTGTTTAGCCCTTTTTCCTGATCATTTATGAATACGTGGAACAATACTGGTTCCAGTATATACCCCTGGGGGACACCACTATTTACCTCTCTCCATTTTGAGAACTGACCATTTTTTCCTACTCTTTGTTTCCTATCTTTTAACTATTTACTGATCCAGGAAAGGACTTTCCCTCTTATCCCATGACAGCTTACTTTGCTTAAAAGCTTTGGTAAGAAACATTCTAAAATGAAACAAAAATGTTGACATGGGGAGAGTCTAGTCACAGACCCTGTTGTAATGATGCTACGTTGGCAACACAGGGGGGCTTTAAAAGATGATGAGGAAGAATTTCAGTAATAACTGAGCAATTATGGCTCACCTAATTGTCCCTGTGTTATCCTCCTTGCAAGCATTGTCCTGGGATGGTGCTGGGTGTTATCAGGTCTAAGAGGGACAATGTTTGTAACACTAAGGATCGTGGATTCTTTGGGCTGCTCCAGGCGGTGGATAGGCCATAGGCAGCCTGGGTAAAGCAGCTGTAATGTCATCCTAATAGGTGAACCTCAGACAGTCCAGCAGCAGAGCAACACAAAATGTTCCTTTTGTCCATGTCACAGGGTTGTGCCAAGGTCATTAAACAAATGCTATAGACATTAGAAACAGATTTTGAACTTACCGGAAATTTGCAGCAAGGGACCCCAAAACCACAGGTTCCCATCGGTCTATAAGGGGGGATACATATACCGAAGCAGAAGCCCCCTATACCTACACATTGTAGGAGGGTAGTAGGCCGACCGTTTGGCAGAGGTAAAGAAGAAGAGGGAAAAGTAATCGGATGAAGCTGGGTGAATCCTGCAGAGGAAAAGAGTCTTGATTTTCATTCACACAACAGGGTAAACAAGAACTGTGATTGCAGCATAACGGGCATTTCTCATTAACTGAATTTCCCATTCACTGATATGAGACCAAGTCAGCCCAATTATCTTCCTGTGTCTCCTTTCACTAGAGCTTTGATAATAATATGTAAATGTCTGTAGTTCTGTGGCCATTTGAAAGCTGCCCCTAAGAACTGAACAGAGTGAGTTAATGAAGTAGATGTGCTGGCTACCCAACTGCCTGCTTCAGAACCATAGCACTGAGCATGGGTGTCCTTCACAGCTCCACACCTGTATAGTGTGGTAAGCAAGCAGCTGCCTTCATTGCCAACTTCTCATAGTGGCTGCTGATGTGGTTTTGACCTTTTCTGGCTGCTAACAGAGAGGTACCAGGCAGTATAATCAATGGTGATTGGCTGCGCAAGGTTGAACTGGCTCAGGACTGGATTGGATGACAGGAACTTTTAGAAACAGGCGGGTTTGAACAAGTCCCTTCCAGTCTGAAGGGATTGTCTGTGAGACTCTGCATAAAGGTTCTTGTGAAGACTCAGCAGTTGGGAATACTTTTTCAATGACCAATTGCCAGGTTTAGACATGCCACACAGGCTGGTCCTTTTGAGAATGTGTCCAAATGTCCTTTAGGATATTTAGATTAGAATATTTTAACTCGATTTTAGCTGTGCTTTCCTTACTGTATCCACTGCTCACAGATACCAGCCCAAGACCTAAACAGTATTGTCTCAGTGTTTCCTTGAGGTCTACCTATCTGTCTGTGTTTTCTCTCTTGTCTGATACTTGGATTGGAAATTTTTATGGAGCAGAAAGTGTGTCTTTGCTGTACAGTAGAAATGAACCTGATACAATTGGGTCCCAGTCCATGACTGGGGTTCCCAGGTGATAACTGTATTATAATAAATCATTGTTATTATTAATAATTATGTTAGAAATGATACAGGTGCATTATCATTTCTATAGAAACTTTGCCAACTCCACAAAATGGCATTTCCAGTAATGAAGTCAAACACATGAATATGGCACAATATTTCCTGGGGACATTATCGCTAAGATCTTGTGAAAATCCTCTTCAACATGATAGATCTGCTTTCTATTCCGGGCATTCTCTCACTGGGGGTCTGAAACAACACTTAATAATAAAGTACATAAAAAGCCTAAATAGTTCACCCTAATCAGCAGAAGATGTTAGATTCCAATTCATGGTTCCCAGCACGTGTCACAATCCCCTCACATATGTACTTGTACATTGTGATAACGTCACCACTAAACCTTCACTTTTTAAGCTAAAGAGATTGAACATTTTTTGAGTTTATCACTATAAGTCATATTTTCTAATCCTTTAATCATTGCTTTGGCTCTTCTCTGAACCCACTCCAACTGATCAACATGCTGCTTGACTTGTGGGTACCCAAACTGGACACAGTATTCCAGAAATGGCCACAACTGGACGTGCCAAATACAGAAAACAAAACAACCTCTCTACTCCTACTTGAGATTCCCTTCTTTATGCATCCAATGATTGCATTAACCCTTTCCTCCATAGCATTGTACTGGGAGCTCATTTTCAGCTGATTATCCACCCACAACCCTAAAATCTTTTTTTCAGACTTAGTGCTTATAAGGATAGTGTCCCCCAACCTGTAAATGTGGCCAACATATTTTGTTCCTAGAGCCATACATTTTTATTTAGCTGTACAGTGGTTTGCTTTTGCCCAGTTTACCAAGTGCTCTATATACCCGTGTCTTAATTTTTGTCACCTTTAGTCTTTGTAGTTGGTAATTGTATGTCTTCTTTCAGGTCCTTGAGAAAAAATGTTGACTAGCATAAAAACAATAACTAATCCCACTAGTAGAATGTTGGGGATATGATTACAGGTCATAGTTCAGCCAATGGATCTTAATAGGCACAGGACCATTCTGCAGACAAATGTCAATTATGTCCCTCAAATCATGAAACCAGAAAAAATACAGAAAAAAAGGTGGAAAAAAATTATGACACAAAGTTTTAGGAAACATTCTTTTAAAAATGAGAAATAAAGTGAATAACATTGTAAATTCTATGTGCTGGGAATGTATGTTTTTTCCCCATATATATTTACTGAGAAATTTTACAGTTTTTGATGGGAAAAAAACATGAGTTTTCCCTTTCTGTTCCTCACCATAACCGGCATCAGCCTTAACGATAACAGTCTGAAGTATAGTCATAAAATATTTACACATGAAACGTGAAAGCCAATGGCCCGTGCAGGTGCTAAGCACTTCTCAGGATTTGTTTCACTCTCTCAGGAAGGAGAGAACAAAAAGTGATTGGGCTCAAATGGCAACCAGGAAAATTTAAGAACATGTCAAAGTGTTCTATGAAGGCATTTCACACCTCTACATTCCCTGGGGGATTCTTTTTAAGCAGGGTCCAGAGACTACAAAATACAACCCCCTAGAAATCTTCACAGCCCCTTTTGGAATCTCCCTCCCAGTCACTTTCTTCCTCTTTCCCCCCATTTCCATTTATTTCTAGGCACCAAATACAAAAAGTTGAGGGGAGCAGACCAAGAATGAGAATCCATGCAGAAGAGGATACCAATGGGGCACTGAGGAGCTGTGACAGGGCAGTGAGGTGTCCCTTTCATCCCAGAGTCGGTGCCCTCTATTTCAACTGGCTCTCTCTCCTATTGGGATCCAGGATGTGGGTGGGCGAAGCCCGCGCACTGCTAAAGGATCCCCCCCAGCCTAAGGGGGGGGGGGTCCACAGGACCTGGAGACCAAAAAAATTACGGGGGACAACTAATAAAAAGAACAGGGACAGGAGTGAGGTCAAATGGTCAAAAGAAGGAAGGCTCTCTGTGGATGGCAGATATTCATCTCCTCACCTGCCACTTTCTCAACAGAGAAAGGACGGGGGCACTGGATACTTCCCTGCTCAGTGGGGACTCAAAGAGCCAGCACGTCACCCTGGCCCATGCCCGCTGAGTCAGACTTGGAGGGCTCGGGCTCTAATTTGTGTTTCTTTGCTGAGTATACTTCCGGGTTGGGCTGCAGCCTAAGGTCTGGGACACTCCAACTTCGCAGAGTCTTAGAGCCCAGGCTATAGCCCAAGCCCAGACATGTACAAAGCAATGAAACAGCCCTGAAGCCTGAGCCCTGCGAGCTGGAGGTGGCCGGCATGGACTAGCCGTAGGTGTCTAGTTTCATCAGCAAGAGCTGCTTCTGATAATGCTTGACTACAATGGCATTCCTATGAATGCCGCATACATACCAGGCATATGTACTCAACATGAGTTGATCCCTAGTGAATATTGCTGAATAGGCAATCACAGGACGGTACAAGGTTACTATGATCTTCACCCCAAATAGCCTTTACATTGCTCTCCTGAATTTTTGCCTGCACTTTTCAACAAACAACAACACCGTTTCCCAATGAAGCCACAGGCCTACATCTTGGCTGGTGTAAATTGATGGAACTTTACTGAAGTTGATGGAGCTCCACCAATTGTCACCAGCAGACAACTTGGCCCTCTGGGTTTAAACTTACTTCAAATAGACCCCTATGGTCCCTCTACATGTACAATAATGGCTTTGAAAGATCTGCCATTTGGTTGCATCCTCCCTGTCAGCTCATGGGAGACCAGCAAGTACAAAGGCATGGCCTATAAAAGAGCAGAGACCCACAATAAAAAAAGGCCAAACCGGCTTGGAAGGGCTCTCCCTACAGGCTCTCCCCATCCTCCCACAGCTCCGATAACACAGACCAACTTGGTTGCTAATCTGCCAAAGGCTGTGCTTCTAATAAGTAAACAAAGATTCTTTACTAGGGCTGGCAGAAAAGAAGGGATATGGGGACAAAATCCTAGAGACAAAAGCAAGGTGGAGAATTTCCCAGCTACCTTCCCAGAGGCAGTCCAAAAGGAGGGTGTACATGGGTAAACTCCCAGGGTTCCCTGGGTCTAGTACCCAACTTGCCTCTTGAAGTTCATCCTTCTATAGGAGGGAGATACTGTCATAGGCCAAGAATTACAAAAATGAGTGCCTCAGCTTAGGTGCCTAAAGTGGATTTACAAGCTTAAGTGGCTTGATTTTTAAGAATGTTGAGCATCCAGCAGCTTCCATTCATGTTGGGTGTTAAACATTTTTGAAAATCACCAGGCCACTTATTCAGATGCCTAAATATGGAAGCAGATCTACCTACAACATATGCATATGCACATCACCTACTGCAACAGGGCCCCGATCCTGGTTGATCTTGGTCATAGTGGATCACAAGCTAAATGAATGAACAGTGTCACACTGTTACAAAAGAAGCAAACATTATTCTGGGATGTATTAGCAGGAGTGTTGTAAGCAAGACACAAGAAGTAATTCTTCCGCTCTATTCTATGCTGATTAGGCTTTAAATGGAGTACTGTGTCCAGTTCTGGGTGCCGCATTTCAGGAAAGAAATGGACAAATTGGAGAGAGCCCAGAGAAGAGCAACAAAAATGATTAAAGGTCTAGAAAATAACCTATGAGAGAAGTTTGAAAAAATTGGGTTTGTTTAGTCTGGAGAACAGAAGACTGAGGGGACATAACAGTTTTCAAGTACATAAAAGGTTGTTATAAGGAGGAGGGAGAAAAATGGTTCTTGTTAACCCCATGGGCTTAAATTTCAGCAAGGGCAGTTTAGGTTGGACATTAGGAAAAACTTCCTAGCTGTCAGGGTGGTGAAGCACTGGAATAAATTGCCTAGGAAGGTTATGGAATCTCCCTCATTGGAGATTTTTAAGAGCAGGTTAGACAAACACCAATCAGGAATGGTCTAGATAATACTTAGCCCTGCCATGAATTCAGGGGACTGGACTAGATGACCTCTCAAGTCCCTTCCAGCCCTATACTTCTATAATGCCTCCTAGATGCTACTAGACTACAAACAGTAAAGTGAAGAGCAGAACCCTCTTTGACGTTCACTACAAACCTCACTATGTGGATTTCCAGGTGCAGCGTTAAGATACAGCAGCGGTGGGAGCTACAGAAAGCCCTAAAGTGGATGGAACCGACCACCTTGTTCTGAAGTGCAGTTGGAGGCTGGTCCAGCCTCGGCCTATGGCGATGCTGTAACAACACACAATGCTGTGTCTCTTAATAGATGTCGTTTCTGTTGGGATATGTAGGGGTTAAGCAGAAACCTGGGAAACCACTGGTGTGCAGACATGGTTGCTGTGTAGATATTCTGTGAGGTCAGTGTTTGTATTAGGGGTCAAATTCCAGACTTACTCATGTCATCACTTAGGATTCCAAACCATGGAAACTTCAGCCCTTAAAAGTAGATATGGAAAAGTTCCTTCAATCCATTGTTTTAGCCCATGTTGATCAGGCGCGTTGGACAATCTTACTCATTATTTTTTAGACTGTAGAACTTTCCAGCTTTTGAGAGCGAGCTGGATTTGACCTCTTTGTACAAAAAATAATTTGTATCACCATCTCAAATGACAAGGTCTTTAGGGTTCCCCCCCAGCCCCACAATCCCTGATAGTAATCAAATTGGTGGCCAATTTTGCCCTTTATCATTCTGCAAAAGCAGAGTTTTTATTAAGTTCTGATTGATATTTTAACAAAGTACATGGATGTTTCTGTTATTTTACATTGGCCATGTATTTATTTTTGTATTCATAAAAGACATGTAATGAAATTGAATACAGTTGAATTGAAATGAATTGAAGGAACATGGCAACATAGCATTGTTTTGTTTCTTAGAATTCAGAGCAAGAACACACAAAAACCCAAAACAGAAGGAGAGAAACCTGTGTGCTCCCTAAAACAAAGAGGCACAATTCACACCTTGCTCTAAGGTGACTGGCTGCTGACTAACTGCTAAACCCAAATCTCACAGATCCCTATAGAGTCCTCTAGTCTGCAAGCAGGGCCAGGACAAAACTCTGAATATTTAAAGTAACCCCTTACAATTGTAATAGCATTTTCAACACATCATGCTTTCCCCTCCAGCTGCTGAGTGGAACCCAATGCATCTGCCATTACCTGGCACCTGCTTTTCACACTGTGACCATCCCTGGCTTTGGGAGAGGCTGGAGACTGTGGATGTCACAGGTTGGGATGGGCAAAGTGCTCCAGATAAAATAGGAAGTAATAGGAAGGAAAATAAAACAAGCCTCCTAATCCCCGTGGGCTGTCAACAAACCCATCCTTGGCCTCTTTTCAGAACCTGCTGGAAGTTGGAGTTAACCTCGGCTGAAGTTTGGGGAAGATTCATTCACCCACTACCACCAGCCTATGCTGCACCAAAATCTCCATCCCTCCGGGAGATGGGGGGGGGACAGTGAGGTAGGGAGAGGGTTAAAGCGGTCATCCCAGAGGAAATGATGGGGGGGAGGGATTAGTTTGGTTTCTGCAGCTGCACGTTAATACGAAACCGCAGCCCTAAATGGACAACTCAACGGGCTTTGCTTGGTATGGGAAAGGAAGGCGCTGCTGTTATGAAAGTTCCAGAAGCCGAAAGACTATGGCTTACCATGGCCACCTGCAAGCTGAATTCTGTTTCCCGGCGTGTTTGATGTCTAACACCAAAGGCGTAGGCACTCAATATAAGATGCCAAAAATGACCTTGTACTGAAATCACATGTGCTAAGTAATGTGAATAGTGTTGTTCACCGTGAAAGAGTATACCATTGTTCTGTAAAATGTATCTTTTAAAATACTTCTCTCCCTTTTTTCCCTCCTGCAGATTCAAAAAGTTTCAAGCCTCCCTCTTCCATCCCAAAGGCTATCTCAGATAAGGCAGTGAAAAAAACGCACGTGTGATGAAATGTTCTCTGAGCTCATGCAGGTGTCCCGCACTGAAAGAGCTCAGCAGAAAGTGTGGAGGGACACAATAGCACAGGACAGGAAAGCAGCCAGTGAATGTGAGGAGAGGTGGTGGCAGGAAGATCAGAGGATGCACAAAGCAATGCTGGGGCTACTGCAGGAACAAGTGGACCTGATCCAGAGTCTGGTGGAGGTTCAGGAATGTCAGCTGGAGAGACTGCCACTGCAGCCCCCGTGTAACCAACCTCCCTCCTCCCAATGTTCCATAGCCACCTCCTCACCCACATGCCCAAAAACGCGGGGGGGGGGGAGGCTCCAGGCACCCAACCACCCCACCCCAGTGGACAGAAGGCTGTCATTCAACAAGTATTGAAGTGGCCTTTTCCTTCCCTCCTCCCCTTCTCCCACACGCCACCCGGGCTACCTTGTGAGTTATCTCCCTATTTTTATAATCAATTAATAAAGAATACATGTTTTTAAAATGGTAGTGACTTTATTTACAAGCTGTGATCGAAGCGGGGAGGGCGGATGGCTTACAGGGAATTATTAGAGTCAACCAAGGGGGCGGGTTTTCATCAAGGAGAAACAAATAGAACTGTCACACGGTACCCTGTCCAGTCATGAAACTGGTTTTCAAAGTTTCTTTGATGCGCAGCGCTTCCTGATGTGCTCTTCTAATCGCCCTGGTGTCTGGCTGTGCATAATCAGCAGCCAGGCAATTTGCCTCAACCTCCCACCCCGCCATAAATATTTCATCATCAGAGTGGAAGCATGTCCTCTGGAATGGTGGCTGAAGCATGAAGGGGCATATGAATGTTTAGCATATCTGGCATGTAAATACCTCGCAATGCCGGCTACAAAAGTGCCATGCAAATGCCTGTTCTCACTTTCAGGTGACATTATAAATAGGAAGAGTGCAGCATTATCTTCCATAAATGTAAACAAACGTGTTTGTCTTAGTGATTGGTTGAACAAGAAGTAAGACAGAATGGACTTGCAAATTCTAACATTTTACAGTGTTTTGTTTTTGAATGCAGTTATGTAACAAAGAAAAACCTCAATTTGTATTCACCTTCTATGAGGGGAATATAAAAAATAGTATTCCTTTTGTTTATCTTCTTTACAGTGCAAAAATTTGTAATAAAATAATATCAAGTGAGCACTGTACACTTTGTATTCTGTGTTGTAATTTAAATCAATATATTTGAAAATGTAGAAAAACTTCCAAAAATGTTTCTAATACATTTAAATTAGTATTGTATTATTAATAGTGTGATTAAAACTTCAATTAATTGTGATTAATTTTTGTAATGAAGTTAGTTTGTTTTGAGGTAATTACCTGAATTAACTGTGATTAATTGACAGCCCTACTTAAAAACATCTGAATGAATTAAATGTTAATAATAAAAAACAATGAACAGAGTTTTAAATTCTTCCTTAGTACCTCTGGTGTCCAACCTTTCTATTTCTCTCTCTCTCTCTCTTGTCCAATGGAATGAAAAGAGTCAGTTATCAAAAGATGGCATAAGGGATAAAAGGTTGGTAGACCATTCCCAACACAAAGCATTTGGAAGGAAGGAACCCAGGATTCATATACTGGGGAAGGTGTGTGTGTGTGTGTGTGTTAGACAAAGAAAGTAAGTGAGTGAGAGGGGGTGTGTGTGACAGAGGTGACTTAAAAGATGTTTCTCTTGCTGTGTTTTGAAGAATCCCCAAACATTGACTTGAATTTCCTTAACTAGACCTTGACTTAAGTAAACAAAATTTGCAAGTATCTTAGACCTTCCCACACACCTAAACTGATTAGCAGCTATATCTGTTCTGAGCAGCTCTCAACACAGCTCTGTTTCCACACAAAGGCAGATCCTGGACACACCCGTTTGTAATTACACCCGGATAACCAGCACTACCAGTGTTACATGGAACATTCTCCCCTAATAAGCACTAGTATAACTATAATGAATTAATAAATGATATGTGGGAAACCCATTAGCACCTTCCCTCAAGGAAGATCCAAGATCCTTCCATACATGAATTAAGCATCATTTTGACCTGGTAATTACCAAATGAAAATGAAAAGCATGTAACTCATGAAAAATGAATGCACATTGCAGACCTCAGGTTTGCAGACCCATGCCTTCATCCAGTCCGTTGACCATCCACAAAGAAGTTGATGCCTTTCTGTAGCAAAAGTATTCCCTGGCAGGCAGCCTACAGTGAGAATTATTTGTGATGTGTTATTTAGCTGCTTTTAATTTTTATGTTAATAAGGTAATTACAGTGTTGTTCCAAACAAGCAATGGCCCTGCAGGCTCATGCAATAATAAGCTGGGATATGGAGGACAGGAATTTGGTGGCTCATATCACTCACTCTGTCTAGGATAGGGTAGGATTTGGCAGGATTGATCCCAGCACCCCAAAACAAGCAGAAGAAGCACTCAGTGCACAATGACTAGATACACGACCAGAATCTGCCATCCTCCCTCACACGGAGTAGTTCTTGCTCTGTGAACGGTGACACTGAAATCATTAGGGCTGTAGGTGGAGTACAGGTGGAGTACAGCACGACGTGATGTAAGTGGGTCAGAGCCTAGCCCTTAAAAACTAGCAGGTTTCCTTCCCTAAGTGAAAATCTAACCATTATCAGGGTACAACTGCTCCACCTCATGGATCCTACTCAGGCCCGCAGTGAGCACAGAGATGTCCATCTCCAAGGGCCGGCTCTAGGCACCAGTGCCCCAAGTGGTGGGATTAGAGCACTTGGGGTGACACTCTGTCTTTTTTTTTTTTTCTTCGGCAGCGGCACTCTGGCCATTTTTTTTATTATTATTATTTTTTGGTTGGGACGGCAAAAAAAACTAAAGCCGGCCCTGCCAACTCCAGTATAGAAGCCATAAAAATGTTCTTCACATTTCCCTGCCTGCAGCTGTAGCTCAGTCACTTCTCCCTCTCTCCTCTCTGAATAGTTTGACTGTAGGTCTCACATTTGAGTCTGCACTTTTCCTTCTTTTTTTTTAAGACTGATCATTGTCACACCAAGGGGCTGGGAGGGGGGCAAGGGCCCCCCAGATCTGGACACACACACAGGAGGGGAGAATGTGGGGCTGACAGGTGCAGCTGACTCTATTCTCCCCCAGCCTCCCTTTCACTCACCCCCACAGACTGCTTTCCTGTGTCCTACCCCTCCAATCCCCCAAGCCTCCCTCACTTGAGGCCCCAAACTCTCTCCCCTCCCCTATCACCCATCCCCATTTATCTCCTGCCGCATAATTTCCCTCCCCTCCCTGATGTTCCAAACCCTTTCCCCTTATTACTCCCACCCCTCCACCTCCGAATGCCCCTCCCCTCTCAGCAGGCTTTCACGTATCTCATTTCCCTCCCAGCAACATGGATGACATTCCCCCCCAAAAAACTGCACCATCACAAGACACACCAAATTTCAAAAGGATCTGACTAAGCATGTTGATTTCAGAGGACATGGAAAGGCTGACCTTTAAACAGAAATCATCATGCAACCTTAACTTTAGTGGGGCTACCTCCACTCTATAACACAGGGTCTATCTTAGTGCCTCTTCTCTCAAGTGCTGCTGAGCTCCCAGCTGAACTTCAGCCATGAAGGTATTTAATCTTCTCTTTGCAGTTTTTGTCTCCCTGCTCCAAACTGCACCAGGTAAGATGTCCATACAATGGAAGTGTAATATAGAGCAATATTTGTCACCCTCTATTAAGTTGCCAGTTAATATATTACGTTATAATAGTTTATTCTCATTTTTTAAAGAACTCTGAAATGTCTCCATAGCATGTAGCAGAACTATAATTTTTGGCAGGGCAATAATCATGGGATCAGGGAGGTGCCTTTGCACCACCCATGAAAATCCATTCGGAGATGACTTGATTTGACCTGTCAAAATAATCCCCATTTCCCCTTGGGGTTTTCCACAGTAGAGCTTGCTAGAGGATTGCTGCTAATTGCCAACATTGTGTCTGCACTGTGCATGCTTTTGCTTCCACATGGTGCACAGATCTGAACATCTATATGGGACACAGACAGAATGAATCCTCTTTCTCTTGCATTGCTCCTTCGAAAAACATGTTTTCTTCAGAAAGATGGGAACCAGGAGATCATGAAATAAAGTCTAACTTCTTCTCCAGAAAAGTGTTAATTATTCTGTGTCTTTCATACCCCATATTATAAAGCCAGGCTACATGCTCCACTGACAGCTTAACACAAGCTGTAAATATAACTCAATTCTATACACAGCATACCCTTGTTTCAGTGTCTAAGCAACACTATTTCTTTGAAAGAATGAACCACCTGTATGTGTTTGGGTTTGTTCCTTGAAATGACATGAACTGGGGGTGAGACAGTATGTGCAGAAACAGCAATCTATCAGTTTAGATCTTGGGATCAGATCGGAGGGTAGTAGATAATTCTGATGAAACACAAACTACCTACAGCTAAAGATATTCTACTTTATGTATCCCAGAGGACGAGGCTGTGAACATTTGGGCTGCATTTTCAAAGAAGCTGGCTTTTTGGTATAACCTGAAGCTGGCTTTTTTGTTTTGTTTTGTTTTTGGTGATGAAGAAACTGTTCCTGGGCATTGTCTTCATAAGGACATCTGCACCGAGCTCCACAAAAGGTTTGAAGTTCAAACTGGAAGAGATTTATTTAATCCTCTCTAATTTTGAAATTTGCAGTCATCCATCCAGCGAAGACCTGCTTCACCTCTACTCAGCCAATCAGCGTTTATGAGGCTGCCTGTTACATCACTTTTAGGACCTATAAATAGTAAAAAAAAAACCACAGCATCATGTAAAGGCTGTTGGTGAGACAGGGAATTACCAGCTTTCCATTGCTTAAATGTGAGAGGGTGGGGATGAAGGCCACCCATAAACAGAGCTGTGGTATTTGAACTCTGCAACAAGGGAGCAAGCACCTCTGTTTAATTACCTCACTTGGTTCCCTTCATAGAGCCAGCCGTTGAATATGCAGAAAACAACATCCTATTCCATTGTATTAAAGCTGTGTTAAAGCAGTGCACTGGAAGATGATTGGGCTGAGTTGGAAATGTCTCAGTGAATGGAAAAATCAGTGAATGGGAAATGCCCATCATACTGGAATCACAATAAGTATTTACCCTGCTCTACAAAGAAAAAAATAAGGTTCTTTTCCTTTATGCAGGATTTCAGAACAATGTTTTGAAATGTAGACTCAATGGGGGTTCCTGCTACCTTGGGAGATGACCTGGCTTTTCTGAAAATATTGGAACCAACAATAGATGGGACATTTGCCCAGCACTGGCAGGGCCGGCTCCAGGCACCAAGCAACCAAGCACATGCTTGGGGCGGCACCAGTTAAGGGGCGGCCAATCTTGGGGTGGCGGGGGGCAGCGCGGCACGGCACGGCATTCCGTGGGGGGGCGTGCTCTGGCGGTGCGGCGCTCGGTGGGGGGTGCTCCGGCGGCGCAGCGCGCAGTGCTCGGCGGGGGTGCGGCACTTGGGGGGGGTTCCAGCGGCTCGGCAGTGGGGGCGGGCTCCAGCGGCGCGGCGCTCGGCGGGAGGGCGGCGCAGGGCACGGCGCCCGGGGTGGGGGACTCCGGTGGTGCGGCGCTCGGCGGGGGGGGGCTCGGCGGTGTGGCACATTTTTTTGCTGCTTGGGGCATCAAAAAAGTTAGAGCTGGCCCTGACCACTGGAAAAGACTCTGGGGACGCAGCAGGGAAAGCCTTTGGCAGGGGTTAACCAACTCTTTCCCCAAAGCCTCCCCTCTCTCAGAGCCTTTCACTGACGCTGGTAGCTATACACTACTTTGTGGACTATAATGAGGTTAGCCGGGGCTCGTCTCTCTGGGGCGGCGGGGAGTTTGGGAGTTTGGGAAGAGGTCTAGCAGGGAATTAGTCCGGCCGCAGGAGTCTTCCTTCACGGCCTTTGCGAGGGCAGAAATTAACACAATTAGTCGTCAGCCCAGGCCCTAGGTCAGGCAGGGCAATGGTGAGTCAGGCCCTCAGGCACTTGGGCAGAGACTGAGCAACAACAGTATATAAACAATTGAGCCCGGGCCCTGGTGAGTCAGGCCCTCAGGGAGGGGCTGAGCAATAACAGTGGGTTGAGCATTGGCCCAGTATACAAACAGTGAGCCCAGGCCCTGGGTCAGGGCGGGGCAATGGTGAGTCAGGCGCTCAGGCCTGGGAGAGGGGGAGACTACCACCTGCGAGTTGGGTGGCAGGGGGACGCAGGCCCTCCCACTCCACTGCGTCCCAGCCAGGGACTCTAGCAGAGGCAGAAGACCCACTGCTGCGTCCGTGGGGATCCTGGCTGCAACACGCTACATGGGCTCTGGCAGTGCTGCAGCCAGACTAGGGTCGGCTGCCCCCAGGCTACTTCCAGACTTCCCCTCTAGAGGTACCTGGGTCGGGGTGGTGTCCTCAGGGGGGTCCAGCACCATGGGTTACTCGGGATTGCTGTTGCAGGACAGGCTTGGCCACTCCTCGGGATAGCTGGCCTGGGATAGGCTCGGCAACTCCTCCGGGTAGCTGGCTTGGGGAAGGCCCGACCAGCCCTTGGGTCCACCGCAGCTCACTGGGGCTTATCATCTGGGAGTCAGCCAGAGGCATCTGGTCTCCCCGACGGCTGATCTCCTAGTGAGCTCTGGACTCGGGCATTTATACTTCCTGTGCCACGTCTCATCCTCTGGGGGGCAGGCTCAGAGCTCCCTGGCTATGTCCACTCTGTGTCCAGAGGGGCTCGTCTGTCTCTGGGGTAGCGGGGGCCAACACTGCCTCGCTACATGGACGCAGCTTGCTTTTCACGGTGGAGTGTGCCTACATGCACCCTGGATGCTGCTGCCAGTGGTATGTAGTCTAGATGTAGCCTTAGAGGCACATAGAGGTGGTGCTTAGTTTTCCCAAATATCTGAGTGGGGGCTTGCACCAGTTCTGTTTGTAATATTAGGAGGAACCCCTAGATACTGAACCCGACTCTTGTTGCTACTGACACACCCTGGCAGAAGGGTTAATGTATACGCAGGGAGGAGAATGACAGCATACATGTCAAGCAAGTGAATGTGGGAGAGAGTATGGGTGATTATTTGCGGTTGGTCCTGCTCTAAGCAGGGAGTTGGACTAGATAGCCTTCTGAGATCTCTTCCAATCCTAATCTTCTATTATTCTGATTCTATTATCTACTTCTTCTTTATGGAGACACATTCACAATACATTTTGGGGGGTTCCTCCTATTCCTTACATTCAGAGGCACAATGAGGGGGCGGGGGCAGAGCACAAGCCCCCCATTGTTTTGGCTATAAATTCACATGAATGTCCTTGCCAAGCCTCTGTCTATCCCCCCCGTGTGAGCCCAGAAGTGGAAGAGGTGGGGGAAGCAGGATTAGGAGATGGCAACTTGAAGTTCTGGGAAGCAGGAAGCCAGAGGGTCCCAGGGCCCAGAGCCACAGGAAGAGCCACTGCCCATGCTCCAGCCAGTCAATGACAGTTTCAGTTGTTGATCTGTCCCTGTCTCCAAGGCTTGGCCCCATGTGAGAGAGACCACTGGGACCCACACTAGTATCTCTCCCTCCTCCCCTCACACCAGAGAGACTGGGTCCCAAAGCACAAAAAAGGTGCAGGAGGCTATGTGAGGAGATGATGGGCCAAGATTCTGGGAAGGGGAGCAGGGAGCAAAGGATCTTCCTGATGGCAAGGAAAAGGAGGGAAGGGGGAGAGGTCCCTTCCAGTCCTGGTCTCACTGCTGGGAGGTGAGGGGATAGGAGAGAGTGTTTCTCACCCGGGTCCAGCCCTTGGATATGGGGAAGAAGTAGTGATTGACGCTGTCAGCGATCGGTAACAGCAGGGGTAGCAGCTCCTCCTGGGACACCATCACCTGAGACCCCCCTTTCTAAAACCCCAGGCTGCCATCTCCTCATGCTGTCTCCTCAGCCTTTTCCACTTCCAGGATCATTCCGGAAGGAGATAGTGGTGGCATGGCGAAGGCATGCATGTGCTGCCTTGCTTGGCAATGTGAAGAGAGGGAACCCCATACACACACACACGTTCCTCTCACAGAATGGGCCCCCTCCTTAGGAAAACTCTCTTCACGCCCCTGTGGACACCGGGAAATAAGGCATACGTTTTAGGAGGGAACCTGGCGTTACCACAACCAGCATGCTTCAACCACAATTACCTTCTCTACACGTGGAGTTTAACATGTGTTGGTTAATATTTTAGAAACATCCCTCTTTTCCTAGTGAAGGCAAGGGCTTCCAAGACAGTTCTGATCAACCTGAGTTACAAACCATGTCGCAGTATAAAATGACTCTTGCTTACTATCGGGCTGGGTTGGAAAAAAAAACCCAAGACAAATATTTACATATTTTTGAAAATGTGAAACATGTTTCTGTTTAGAAGTTTTTGAAAATAAGTGATTTTTTGTTTTCAATTTTTTTTTCGCATTTTTACCAGAAAGTTTCAGTTTTACATTGCTCCCCTCCACCCATTATTTCATTCCATTACTTTTCAATGTTTGCAAATGGTTTTTAAAAAAGGAAAATGGAGAATCACTGAAAACAAACAAACAAAGAAAAAAGAAAGGAGTAGATAAAAATCATTGTTTTTTATAAAATATTTAAAAAAATTAAATCTGATTGTTATGTTTCCTTGTTGCTAGTAGTTTACTGTCCTTTCATTTTAGAGTATAAAATTGCTGATGTGAAAATTTCATACCTGTTTCTTTCATTAGAGTTCCCTAATTATTAGTAGAATTTCAGCTTTTGTATAGGAGTGTTTACTACTTTAAATGTTCATCTAGGCCAAATGTGTCCCATGGCCTCATTAACACTCACAGTGTTGAGAACACCACAAATAGCCCATGTTATATCATCCAACACCTTAGTCCAATGTGTTAAAAATCAGAAGTGAAGGAAGCTGAAATCATAGAATCGTAGGACTGGAAGTGACCTTGAGAGGTCATCTAGTCCATTCCCCAGCACTCATGGCAGAACTAAGTATTAGGCTTATTATAAATCCTTCATCCAAGTTCTACTGCACTAGCAGCGCTTGCAGTGGCTGGGGCATGTCTACACTGCAGCTGGGAGTGATCATCCCACTTAGTCTAGACAGACTTGCGCCAGCTTGTCTTGAGGTAGACAGCTACACATAGCAGTGTGGGCATTGTGTCTCTGGCGGAGTCGTGGGCTAGTCACCCGTGCTTAGACCCTGAAGGTCAGAAAGGTTTGAGTTTCCTAGGAAAATTGTCAGTTAGAAATTCTTTAATTTTTTGAGAAATGTCTCAGTGAAGCAGTTGTGTTTATAAACAACCTTTCAATGTCTTGAAATTTCATTTTGGTTTTGGAAACTGAAAAACATTGGTTTTCCATTCTCACTTTCCAGAGGGGCCTGCTCATTGCCAGTGAGATCCATGTCAGAAAATGATGCCTCAATCACCAAGGTGACTGCTGCCAGGGGACCCAAACCCCTGATCCTTTTCACGTGCTTCTGCCCACCCATCTGTCTGCCCCCCCACCCCCCATCCTACCCCACCTTCCTCTAGCCCCGACGTCCCTCGGAGCCCAAAAAATCCTTATATGCCTCTGCCCCCTTTCCATCCATCCCTGGACATGAAACTCTCAGGCTTTGTCCCCCTCTTACCTTAATCCTCTAGGAGAGGCCCCGATGGCCTCCTTTGCCTTCCTATCCCCTGGATGACACCATCTGCAGTCTCTGGGATCCCCAATGCACAGAGCGCCAGGATCGGTAGGCAAGGGATGCAGACTCCCCACCTTCCAGGAAGGCCCAGGCCTGCAGGCGACTGAGCTCTGCCAGCTCCAGCCCCTTTAGCCATGGAGTTTTTCCATCGCCTTGCAGGAGCCTGTTACCCTGTTCCACTGGTCCTGAATAACTAAACCACCCACTGAGTGAGTGGAACATGTTCCTGGGGATAGTTAGTGTTTGAGGAGGGGACAGTCTAAACTATTGTTTCTTGAAAGCCCTAATACTAGGAGCCTCCCCACAATTAGATCCACGTGGGAAGAGTCCAGGTCTGGTCTGGACACTTAGGGTGGGTGACTCAACCAGGAGGCTCCAAGCCCAGGCAGGGAGAGAGCTGCTGGAGGAGCTGCTGAGGGAAGCACTCAGCTAGGAGACAGGCCAAGGAAGGAGGCTGGGGGAAACCCCAAGCCTGAGAGGAGGGTCTACAGGCCAGGGAGTCCAGGACTGAGAACACACAGGCCCCAGGCAAGGGGCGCTGTGCATCCCTGAAACTAGAAGGGGCGCTGAGTAATCTCAATAAATTAATTCCCAAGAGAAGGGGATATTGTTTTAAAGACTCTGGGAGTATGTCAATTATTTCTGGAATTCAGAGGGAAGCTGAGCTTCGGTTCCTACAGAAGCACCCCAGGATCTACGGTGACATCCTGTCTACAGATGGAGTTTCCCCATCCACATCATGGGGAACCCCCCATTAGCAGCAAACCTGAACAATGTGAATGAGACTAATCCTGAGAGCTGCTTGTCACCTGCATGTACCATTGATTCCTACAGGTCTAACCCGTCAGTGTAAAGCATTACCGGAAAGGATGCTCTTCTGGTTCAGTCATTAAAAAGGATGGAGAAATCTGGGTTTAGTTCCCATTTCTGTCACAGACTCCTTGTGTGACCTTGAACAAGTCACTTTCTGTCTCTGGGTCATTTGTAGAGTGGACTTAAAGGAACTTCCTTTGTCTCTCCTGTTTATTTCAATGGTAAATTCTTTGTGTCAGGGACGATCCTTCATTATATTCAGTGCCTAGCATCATGGGACTCTCATCTAGGGTGAGGCGACTAAGAACGATCACAGAAATGGCAAGGCAGCTGAAGGTTCCATTGTTTCTCCCTCTCCATGGGAGGACCCCATGTGGCTGCCTCAGATACACCCTGACTTGCAAACGTGTTCTGCACATGGCCACGTCTGGAAGCTCAGCTACAAGAGAAGGGGACCTCATGGTGGGGAGATGGGGAGGGGAGGGAGCATTGAAGTGGTCATTACATGCTGTGCAACCAAGCTGTGACTGAGCCCAAATCCTCTGAGAACAACTTTTGCGAACAGGGGCTGCTAACAGGGAGTTTCGCAAGGGAGTTTGGAAGGGGAGCAGGAAGGGGGCGAGGGTCCCTTGCCAGTTCTATCTGTTTTCCCTTTATTCCCCTTAAAACCTATAAGCCAACTAAATTCAAAACTTCTTTGCTTAAACAACCCTTTCAGCGGACAGGGGGCTGTAGACGGGAGTTTGACAGAGGGAGGCTTACGATGGTTAGGAAGACCCGCAACACCTGTGCCAGCACTGCTTCTGTCTTCTCCACCTGCGCCTGTAGCCAGACAGAGCGCCTGAGCATGGATGCTTCTACCCAGATCCTGGTGTGGTTTTGCAGAGACTGTAACTTGCATTTCCACTTACTGATATCCAGGCTGGGGGGACCATCCAATGTGAAAGGTGCCTGCTGGTGGAATCTCTCAGGCAGCAGGCGGGAGAGCTACAGGAGGAGGTGGCTAGGTTGAGGAGCATCCGAATCCACGAGCAATTCCTCGACAGTGTCCATGTGGAGACAGCTGAGGTAGCTGTCCCAGTACACAGGACTGCTGATACACCACTGGTGGAGGAGGAGATGGCTCAGGGTGGACACTGGCAGCTGGTTACTTCTGGCAGCAGGCAGTGCTCCACCCCTGCTCTGAACCCTCCTGCCGTGGTTATAGGTAACCGTTATGCTCTTCTTGATACAGGAAAGAAGGAATCACCCCCTACAGTAAAGGAGGAGAAGCCTCGTACCCCTAAGGCTGGGAGGTCTGCTGCCACCACTGCGGATAGGAAACGTAGGGTAGTGGTGGTTGGAGACTCTCTGCTGAGGGGGACGGAGGCGCCCATCTGTCGCCCTGACATTTCATCTCGGGAGGTTTGCTGCCTGCCGGGAGCCCGTATCCGAGACGTTATGGAGGCATTGTCGAGGATTATCCAGCCCTCTGACTACTACCCCATGCTACTCATCCATGTGGGCACAAATGATACTGCGCAGTGTGACACTGAGCGGATCAAGAGTGACTACAGGGCTCTGGGAGTACGGGTGAAGGAGTTTGGAGCGCAGGTGGTATTCTCTTCGATTCTTCCTGTCAAAGGTAGGGGCCCGGGCAGAGACAGATGCATCATGGAGGCGAATGCCTGGCTGCGAAGATGGTGTCGCCAGGAGGGCTTTGGCTTCCTAGACCACGGAATGCTATTCGAGGAAGGACTGCTAGGCAGAGATGGCGTTCACCTTTCGAGGAGGGGAAAGACCCTATTTGGACACAGACTGGCTAACCTAGTGAGGAGGGCTTTAAACTAGGTTCGATGGGGACAGGTGAGCAAAGCCCACAGGTAAGTGGGGAACATGGATACCTGGGAGATGGGTCGGAAATGAGAGGAAGTGTGGGCTAGATTGGCAGAGAGAAAGGAGGGTCAGGACAAAACTGGGAGGAAAGATCAAACCAGTATCTTAGATGCCTATACACAAATGCGAAAAGTATAGGTAATAAGCAGGAAGAACTGGAAGTGCTAATAAATAAATACAACTATGACATTGTTGGCATCACTGAAACTTGGTGGGATAATACACATGATTGGAATGTTGGTGTGGATGGGTACAGCTTACTCAGGAAGGATAGACAGGGGAAAAAGGGAGGAGGTGTTGCCTTATATATTAAAAATGTACACACTTGGACTGAGGTAGAGATGGACATAGGAGAGGGAAGTGTTGAGAGTCTCTGAGTTAGGCTAATAGGGGTAAAAAACAAGGGAGATGTCATGCTAGGAGTCTACTACAGGCCACATAACCAGGTGGAAGAGGTGGATGAGGCTTTTTTTAAGCAACTAACAAAATCATCCAAAGCCCAAGATTTGGTGGTGATGGGGGACTTCAACTATCCGGATATATGTTGGGAAAATAACACAGCGGGACACAGACTATCCAACAAATTCTTGGACTGCATTGCAGACAACTTTTTATTTCAGAAGGTTGAAAAAGCTACTAGGGGTGAAGCTGTTCTAGACTTGATTTTAACAAATAGGGAGGAACTCGTTGAGAATTTGAAAGTAGAAGGCAGCCTGGGTGAAAGTGATCATGAAATCATAGAGTTTGCAATTCTAAGGAAGGGTAGAAAGGAGAACAGCAAAATAGAGACAATAGATTTCAGGAAGGCAGATTTTGGTAAGCTCAGAGAGCTAATAGGTAAGGTCCCATGGAATCAAGACTGAGGGGAAAAACAACTGAGGAGAGTTGGCAGTTTTTCAAAGGGACAGATAGAAAAGGTGGCAAAAGACCACCTTGGCTTAACCGCGAGATCTTGCATGATCTAAAAAATAAAAAGGAGTCATATAAAAAAATGGAAACTAGGACAGATTACAAAGGATGAATATAGGCAGACAACACAGGAATGCAGGGGCAAGATTAGAAAGGCAAAGGCACAAAATGAGCTCAAACTAGCTATGGCAATAAAGGGAAACAAGAAGACTTTTTATCAATACATTAGAAGCAAGAGGAAGACCAAAGACAGGGTAGGCCCACTGCTTAGTGAAGAGGGAGAAACAGTAACAGGAAACTTGGAAATGGCAGAGATGCTTAATGACTTCTTTGTTTCGGTCTTCACCGAGAAGTCTGAAGGAATGCCTAATGTAATGAATGCTAATGGGAAGGGGGTAGGTTTAGCAGATAAAATAAAAGAAGAACAAGTTAAAAATCACATAGAAAAGTTAGATGCCTGCAAGTCACCAGGGCCTGATGAAATGCATCCTAGAATACTCAAGGAGCTAATAGAGGAGGTATCTGAGCCTCTAGCTATTATCTTTGGAAAGTCATGGGAGACGGGAGAGATTCCAGAAGACTGGAAAAGGGCAAATATAGTGCCCATCTATAAAAAGGGAAATAAAAACAACCCAGGAAACTACAGACCAGTTAGTTTAACTTCTGTGCCAGGGAAGATAATGGAGCAAGTAATTAAGGAAATCATCTGCAAACACTTGGAAGGTGGTAAGGTGATAGGGAACAGCCAGCATGGATTTGTGAAAAACAAATCATGTCAAACCAATCTGATAGCTTTCTTTGATAGGATAACGAGCGTTGTGGATAAGGGTGAAGCTGTGGATGTGGTATACCTGGACTTTAGTAAGGCATTTGATACGGTCTCGCATGATATTCTTATCGATAAACTAGGCAAATACAATTTAGATGGGGCTACTATAAGGTGGGTGCATAACTGGCTGGATAACCGTACTCAGAGAGTTGTTATTAATGGTTCCCAATCCTGCTGGAAAGGCGTAATGAGTGGGGTACCGCAGGGGTCTGTTTTGGGACCAGTTCTGTTCAATATCTTCATCAACGACTTAGATATTGGCATAGAAAGTACGCTTATTAAGTTTGTGGATGATACCAAACTGGGAGGGATTGCAACTGCTTTGGAGGACAGGGTCATAATTCAAAATGATCTGGACAAATTGGAGAAATGGTCTGAGTTAAACAGGATGAAGTTTAACAAAGACAAATGCAAAGTGCTCCACTTAGGAAGAAAAAATCAGTTTCACACATACAGAAAGGGAGGAGACCGTCTAGGAAGGAGTACGGCAGAAAGGGATCTAGGGCTTATAGTGGACCACAAGCTAAATATGAGTCAACAGTGTGATGCTGTTGCAAAAAAAGCAAATATGATTCTGGGATGTATTAACAGGTGTGTTGTGAGCAAGACATGAGAAGTCATTCTTCCGCTCTACTCTGCTCTGGTTAGGCCTCAGCTGGAGTATTGTGTCCAGTTCTGGGCACCGCATTTCAAAAAAGATGTGGAGAAATTGGAAAGGGTCCAGAGAAGAGCAACAAGAATGATTAAAGGTCTTGAGAACATGACCTATGAAGGAAGGCTGAAAGAATTGGGTTTGTTTAGTTTGGAAAAGAGAAGACTGAGAGGGGACATGATAGGAGTTTTCAGGTATTTAAAAGGGTGTCATAAGGAGGAGGGAGAAAACTTGTTCACCTTAGCCTCTAAGGATAGAAAAAGAAGCTTAAAGTTTAAACTGCAGCAAGGGAGGTCTAGGTTGGACATTAGGAAAAAGTTCCTAACTGTCAAGGTGGTTAAACGCTGGAATAAATTGCCTAGGGAGGTTGTGGAATCTCCATCTCTGGAGATATTTAAGAGTAGGTTAGATAAATGTCTATCAGGGATTGTCTAGACAGTATTTGGTCCTGCCATGCGGGCAGGGGACTGGACTCGATGACCTCTCGAGGTCCCTTCCAGTCTTAGAATCTATGAATCTATGAAAACCCAAACCAAACAGATTTGTTAAAGGAGGAAGGAACAGGAAAAGATTTATCCAAGTGAACTAACTGCAATACACCTAGGAACACTCCTGGGTGGCTTAAACAGATGACCTTTTATTTTATTTATATTTAATTTAAAAAAAAAACAAGAAAAGGATTTTTATAGAAAAGAAAAGCAAAACAGCCCCCACATCCCAATTAAAACACTCACAGGCACGTTTGCAATACACCACCGCAACCAGTTACTTTTATTAAAAAGAGAAGAACAAATTATTATGAGTGATACAAGGGCTCCCTGTGGATTTTTTCCAGCTTGCAAGATTATTTATACCCCAGATGAAAAGGATCCAATGATTTCCGAAGCAAGGTGTCATCTGACAGATTCCCAGAGATCCTACATGGACAATCTTTGCTGCCATCTCTCAGCGCTGGTACTGCAAAAAAGGGAAATGGAAAAATCTCTCAGATTCTGTGTTTATATCCATTAAAAAAAGGCCACTGTTATATTTACTTTCAAATCAAAGTTAGAGCAGGAATTTCTCCATCACTGAATGGTGAGTGCAGATATTTCTGGTTTAAACCAGTAAAAAGCAATTCTGAGCAATGTTAGCTTTGAAGTTACCGAGCTTTGTAATTACTCTGGAATTCTAAAAGGAGAAATGTGAAGGCTCCGAGTTGGTACTGAGCTACCTTAAGGACTGAAAGTAGCATCAATTCTTAAAGCACAGTAGCGCTTACTGAATTGCTTTGAAGAGTGAGTATCTGATAATATACATGTGTGTCCCACCAGTAAGTGTGTGTTATGCATCCCTGACTGTAGAGGCTGTGAGTCTGTTGCAGGCTCCATCTAGAGTCTGGATCCTTTGTTCAAGCTGAAGACACTTCAGCGTTTAGCTATGGAGAGCTGTGGTTCAAACTACAGAGTGCTGGCGAAGACACATGTCCCCAAAAGCACCTCCACCCTGCAAACACCCACAGGAGCAAATTTATGCTCAACACAGCTCATCGTGTTTGCAGGATCAGGACCCAGATGTTCTGTAACACATCTGTGAGAATGCTGCAATGAACCTTCTGGATCTGAAAAGGTCACGTATTAATCGTTGTGATCATTTCCAATTTTTTGCCTGCTTGATTCTGGATGGATTCCGTAGGCCACAAATTGAGTTTCAATATTTTGACATTTCTGAGTGGAGTGATTTGAAAATAATGTATTTGTCTGGATAAATAATGGTTATATCTATGCTGTGAAAGTGCGGTTTACCATCTCATCATCAGACTTGGTCAGTGCCTCGGTTTCCCCTGTTGGATGGGTGATTTAGTCCCCAGCTGAACCAAAGCTTCCCCATCTCGGGCAAACAAAATTAAACAAACAAACAAACAAAAACACTAGCAAAACTCTTTGGGCTAGAGATGTTTCCTTGAGGCCACAGTGAACATTTCTACCCGTCAGCTGTTTTTATATAGGGCTCAAAAATTTTCTTCTCTACTCAGCTCTTCTCTAAGCTCCTCCCAGTTTACTTGTTCAGGCTTCATTTTTAAGCCGTTTACGTTTGTTAAGATCAGCTCTTCTGCCCTTCCCTGCTCTCTTTCTTGCCAGAGAGACTCACAACAGGTCCTACCATCTCCCCTAACTCCAAGGACAGCAGGCCTTTCAAATCCAGAAATGATATCCAGATAGGAAACCTTTCCAGAAATGGAAAAGTATGTGAGGGGAAAGGGTTAGAATAGAACCAGATTGGCAGCTTTCATTTTGTTGTGTGATACCAAGAAAATTGTATGGTTGAATCTGCCCTCATCTAGTCATTGAAAATAGGATCCTTCTGCCAGGGACTGGGAGAGGGACCTATAAAAATCCTAAAAGGTTGAAAAGATAGATTTAAAAAATTTACATTGAGTTATAACAGACTCCACACACAGAGAGGACGTGCACATACATACAGTGTAACATAGCTCAAAAGAACTTTGGACATTTCTTTTTGGGAAACTAAGCATTAAAATTGTTGTAAAGTTGTAAAGAGTTGGGACTATGTTTTCCAGTGTGCATTACTTTGCATTTATCAACATTGAATTTCATCTGCCATTTTGTTGCCCAGTCACTTAGTATTCTGAGATCTTTTTGTAACTCTTTGCGGTATGCTATGGACTTAAGTATCTTGAGTAAATCTGCAAATTTTGCCACCTCACTGTTTAGCACTTTTTCTAGATCATTTATGAATATGCAGAACAATACTGGTTCCACTATATACCCCTGGGGGACACCACTATTTACCTCTCTCCATTTTGAAAACTGACCATTTTTTCCTACTCTTTGTTTCCTATCTTTTAACTACTTACTGATCCAGGAAAGGACTTTCCCTCTTATCCCATGACACCTTACTTTGCTTAAAAGCTTTCGTAAGAAACATTCTAAAATGAAACAAAAATGTTGACATAGGGGCGAGTCTAGTCACAGACCCTGTTGTAATGATGCTACGTTGGCAACACAGAGGGGCTTTAAAAGATGATGAGGAAGAATTTCAGTAATAACTGAGCAATTATGGCTCACCTAATTGTCCCTGTGTTACCCTCCTTGCAAGCATTGTCCTGGGATGGTGCTGGGTGTTATTGGATCTAAGAGGGACAATGTTTGTAACACTAATGACCGTGGATTCCTTGGGCTGCTCCAGGCTGTGGATAGGCCATAGGCAGCCTGGGTAAAGCAGCTGTAATGTCATCCTAATATGTGAACCTCAGACAGTCCAGCAGCAGAGCAACACAAAATGTTCCTTTTTTCCATGTCACAGGGTTGTGCCAAGGTCATTAAACAACAGCTATAGACATTAGAAACAGAATTTGAACTTACCTGAAATTTGCAGCAAGGGACCCCAAAGCCACAGGTTCCCATCGGTCTAAAAGGGGGGATACATATACCGAAGCAGAAGCCCCCTATACCTACACATTGTAGGAGGGTAGTAGGCTGACCATTTGCCCGTGGTTCAAAACCACCCTGGGTGAATCCTGCATAGGAAAAGAGTCTTGATTTTCATTCACACAACAGGGTAAACAAGAACTGTGATTGCAGCATAACGGGCATTTCTCATTAACTGAGTTTCCCATTCACTGAGATGAGATCAAGTCAGCCCAGTTATCTTCCTGTGTCTCCTTTCACTAGAGCTTTGATAATAATATGTAAATGTCTGTAGTTCTGTGGCCATTTCACAGCTGCCCCTAAGAACTGAACAGAGTGAGTTAATGAAGTAGATGTGCTGGCTACCCAACTGCCTGCTTCAGAACCATAGCACTGACATGGGTGTCCTTCACAGCTCCACACCTGTATAGTGTGGTAAGCAAGCAGCTGCCTTCATTGCCAACTTCTCATAGTGGCTGCTGATGTGGTTTTGACCTTTTCTGGCTGCTAACAGAGAGGTACCAGGCAGTATAATCAATGGTGATTGGCTGTGCAAGGTTAAACTGGCTCAGGACTGGATTGGATGACAGGAACTTTTAGAAACAGGCGGGTTTGAACAAGTCCCTTCCAGTCTGAAGGGATTGTCTGTGAGACTCTGCATAAAGGTTCTTGTGAAGACTCAGCAGTTGGGAATACTTTTTCAATGACCAATTGCCAGGTTTAGACATGCCACAAAGGCTGGTCCTGTTGAGAATGTGTCCAAATGTCCTTTAGGATATTTAGATTAGAATATTTTAACTCGATTTTAGCTGTGCTTTCCTTACTGTATCCACTGCTCACAGATACCATCCCAAGACCTAAACAGTATTGTCTCATTGTTTCCTTGAGGTCTATCTATCTGTCTGTGTTTTCTCTCTTGTCTGATACTTGGATTGGAATTTTTTTGGAGCAGAAAGTGTGTCTTTGCTGTACAGTAGAACTGAACCTGATACAATGGGGTCCCAGTACATGACTGGGGTTCCCAGGTGATAACTGTAAATAAATAATTATTAAATAAATGTAAATAAATCATTGTTATTATTAATAATTATGTTAAACAGAAATAATACAGGTGCCTAATCATTTCTGCAGAAACTTTTCCAACTCCACAAAATGGCATTTCCAGTAATGAAGTCAAACACATGAATATGGCACAATATTTCCTGGGGATATTATCGCTAAGATCTTGTGAATATCCTCTTCAACATGATAGATCTGCTTTCTATTCCGGGTATTCTCTCACTGGGGGTATAAGACAACACTTAATAATAAAGTACATAAAAAGCCTAAATAGTTCACCCTAATCAGCAGAAGATGTTAGATTCCAATTCATGGTTCCCAGCACATGTCACAATCCCCTCACATATGTACTTGTACATTGTCATAACGTCACCACTAAACCTTCACTTTTTAAGCTAAAGAGATTGAACATTTTTTGAGTTTATCACTATAAGTCATATTTTCTAATCCTTTAATCATTGCTTTGGCTCTTCTTTGAACCCTCTCCAACTTGTCAACATGCTGCTTGACTTGTGGGTACCCAAACTGGATACAGTATTCCAGAAATGGCCACAACTGGATGTGCCAAATAGAGAAAAAAAACAACCGCTCTACTCCTACTTGAGATTCCCTTCTTTATGCATCCAATGATTGCATTAACCCTTTCCTCCATAGCATTGTACTGGGAGCTCATTTTCAGCTGATTATCCACCCACAACCCTAAAATCTTTTTTTCAGACTTAGTGCTTATAAGGATAGTGTCCCCCAATCTGTAAATGTGGCCAACATATTTTGTTCCTAGAGCCATACATTATTATTTAGCTGTACAGTGGTTTGCTTTTGCCCAGTTTACCAAGTGCTCTATATACCCATGTCTTAATTTTTGTCACCTTTAGTCTTTGTAGTTGGCAATTGTATGTCTTCTTTCAGGTCCTTGAGAAAAAATGTTGACTAGCATAAAAGCAATAACTAATCCCACTAGTAGAATGTTGGGGATATGATTACAGGTCATAGTTCAGCCAATGGATCTTAATAGGCACAGGACCATTCTGCAGACAAATGTCAACTATGTCCCACAAATCATGAAACCAGAAAAAATACAGAAAAAAAGGTATAAAAAAATTATGACACAAAGTTTTAGGAAACCTTAGTAGAGACTCACAAATGTCCTTCTATATTGTCCCTTCATTTCATCAAGATCTTACCTGGAGAGATTTGCAGCATTAGGAAGAAGACAGCAAAGAGAAGGTAAAGTATCTTCATGGCTGGTATTTGGCTGGGAACTCAAGGTCGCTGGAGAGAAGAGGCTCCAAGATAGAGAAGAGATGGAGAGTCTCTATTTATAGGCTGCTGGGGATTGTAAAATGCTGATCTGTTGAAATCTTGTTTTTAAGCATGTCACATTTATTAAGTTTGTGCTGCAATCTTTTAATAATTAAGATTATTATTTGTACAGCACCATAATTATTCCTGGAGAATTCCAGGGCAACACAGTTGACAAGTCCCTGCCTTGAGGATGTCACAGTATGAATATTTAGATGTAGGAAACATGTACTTCTTTTTGAAAGCCCTTTGAAGTCAATTGAAAGACTCTTATTAAATTTGGATAAGAGTACTAATGCCGAGAGGAATTCCAGAACACAGCTGTACCGAAGAAGATTGTCATATTGGTGTGTGTTGTTTTGTATTTGTTTTGTACAATATTTATCAATATTTTACATCTATTTTGGTGAATTTCATTATTTCATGCATCAAAATCCATTACAAAATGGTAAACATTCTTTTAAAAATGAGAAATAAAGTGAATAACATTGTAAATTCTATGTGCTGGGAATGTATGTTTTTTTCCCCATATATATTTACTGAGAAATTTTACAGTTTTTGATGGGAGAAAAACATGAGTTTTCCCTTTCTGTTCCTCACCACAACCGGCATCAGCCTTAACGATAACAGTCTGAAGTATAGTCATAAAATATTTACGCATGAAATGTGAAAGCCAATGGCCCGTGCAGGTGCTAAGCACTTCTCAGGATTTCTTTCACTCTCTCAGGAAGGAGAGAACAAGAAGTGATTGGGCTTAAATGGCAGCCAGGAAAATTTAAGAACATGTCGAAGTGTTCTATGAAGGCATTTGACACCGCTACATTCCCTGGGGGATTCATTTTAAGCAGGGTCCAGAGACTACAAAATACAACCCCCTAGAAATCTTCACAGCCCCCTTTGGAATCTCCCTCCCAGTCACTTTCGTCCTCTTTCCTCCCACTTCTATTTATTTCTAGACACCAAATAAAAAAGTTGAGAGGAGTAGACCAAGAATGAGAATCCATGCAGAAGAGGATACCAATGGGGCACCGAGGAGCTGTGAGAGGGCAGTGAGCTGTCCCTCTCATCCCAGAGTCAATGCCCTCTATTTCAACTAGCTCTCTGTGGATGGCAGATACTCATCTCCTCACCTGCCACTTTCTCAACAGAGAAAGGACAGGGGGCACTGGATACTTCCCTGCTCAGTGGGGACTCAAAGAGCCAGCACGTCACCCTGGCCCATGCCCGCTGAGTCAGACTTGGAGGGCTCGGGCTCTAATTTGTGTTTCTTTGCTGAGTATACTTCCGGGCTTGGGCTGTAGCCCAAGCTCTGGGACACTCCAACTTCGCAGAGTCTTAGAGCCCAGGCTGTAGCCCAAGCCCAGACATGTACAAAGCAATGAAACAGCCTCGGAGCCTGAGCCCTGCGAGCTGGAGGTGGCCGGCATGAACTAGCCACGGGTGTCTAGTTGCTGTGTAGATATTCTGTGAGGTCAGTGTTTGCATTAGGGGTCAAATTCCAGACTTACTCATGTTATCACTTAGGATCCCAAACCATGGAAACTTCAGCCCTTAAAAGTAGATATGGAAAAGTTCCGTCACTCCATTGTTTTAGCCCATGTTGATCAGGCGCGTTGGACAATCTTACTCATTATCTTTTTGACTGTAGAATATTCCAGCTTTTGAGAGCGAGCTGGATTTGAGAGAAAAGAATTTTTATCACCATCTCAAATGACAAGGTCTTTAGGGTTCCCCCCATCCCCACAATCCCTGATAGTAATCAAATTGGTGTCCAATTTTGCCCTTTATCATTCTGCAAAAGCAGAGTTTTTATTAAGTTCTGATTGATATTTTAACAAATTATATGGATGTTTCTGTTATTTTATATTGTCCATGTATTTATTTTTGTATTCATAAAAGACATGTAATGAAATTGAATACAGTTGAATTGAAATGCATTGAAGGAAGGTGGCAACATAACATTGTTTTGTTTCTTAGAATTCAGAGCAAGAACACACAAAAACCCAAAACAGAAGGAGAGAAAGTTGTGTGCTCCCTAAAACAAAGAGGCACAATTCACACCACCTTGCTCTAAGGTGACTGGCTGCTGACTAACTGCTAAACCCAAATCTCACAGATCCCTGTAGAGCCCCCTAGTCTGCAAGCAGGGCCAGGACAAAACTCTGAACATTTAAAGTAACCCCTTACAATTGTAATAGCATTTTCAATACACCATGCTTTCCTGTCCAGCTGCTGATTGGAAACCAATGCATCTGCCAATACGTGGCACCTGCTTGTCGCACTGCGACCATACCTGGCTTTGGGAGAGGCTGGAGACTGACGGTGTCACAGGTTGGGATGGGCAAAGTGATCCAGATAAAATAGGAAGTCATAGGAAGGAAAATAAAACAAGCCTCCTAATCCCCGTGGGCTGTCAACAAACCCATCCTTGGCCTCTTTTCAGAACCTGCTGGAAGTTGGAGTTAACCTCAGCTGAAGTTTGGGGAAGATTCACTCACCCACTACCACCAGCCTACGCTGCACCAAAATCTCCATCCCTCCGGGAGATGGGGGGACACAGTGAGGTAGGGGGAGGGTTAAAGCGGTCATCCAAGAGAAAATGATAGGGGGAGGGGTTAGTTTGGTTACTGCAGCTACACGTTAACACAAAACAGCAGCCCTAAATGGACAACTCAACGGGCTTTGCTTGGTATGGGAAAGGAAGGCGCTGCTCTTATTAAAGTTTCACAAGCCGAAAGACTATGGATTACCAGGGCTGCCCGCAAGCTGAATTCTGTGTCCCGGCGTGTTTGATGTCTAACACCAAAGCCGCAGGCACTCAATATAAGATGCAAAAAATGACCTTCTACTGAAATCACATGTGCTATGTAATGTGAATAGTGTTGTTCACCATGAAAGAGTATACCCATTTTTCTGTAAAATGTATCTTTTAAAATACGTCTCTCTCTTTTTTTCCCTCCGCAGCTGCAAATGTTTCAAGCCTCCCTCCTCCATCCCAAAGGCTATCTCAGATAAGGCAGCGGAAAAAATGCACGTGCAATGAAATGTTCTCTGAGCTCATGTAGGTGTCCCGCACTGAAAGAGCTCAGCAGAAAGTGTGGAGGGACACAATAGCACAGGCCAGTAAACGTAAGGAGAGGTGGCGGAAGGAACATCAGAGGATGCACGAAGCAATGCTGGGGCTACTGCAGGAACAAGTGGACATGATCCGGAGTCTGGTGGAGGTTCAGGAATGTCAGCTGGAGAGACTGCCGCTGCAATCCCCGTGTAACCGACCTCCCTCCTCCAGATGTTCCATAGCCGCCTCCTCACGCATATGAACAAGAATGCGGGGGCGTGGGAGGGTAGGCTTCAGGTACCCAACCACCCCACCCCAGTGGACAGAAGGCTGTCATTCATCAAGTATTGAAGTGGGCTTTTCCTTTCCTCCTCTCCTTCTCCCACCCCACCCGGGCTACCTTGTGAGTTATCTCCCTATTTTTATAATCAATTAATAAAGAATAGATGTTTTTCAAATGGTAGTGACTTTATTTACAAGCTGTGATCGAAGGGGTGAGGGCGGTTGGCTTACAGGGAATTATTAGAGTCAACCAAGGGGGCGGCTTTTCATCAAGGAGAAACAAATAGAACTGTCACACAGTACCCTGTCCAGTCATGAAACTGGTTTTCAAAGCTTCTCTGGTGCGCTGCGTTTCCTGATGTGCTCTTCTAATCGCCCTGGTGTCTGGCTGTGTGTAATCAGCGGCCAGGCAATTTGCCTTAACCTCCCACCCCACCATAAATGTTTTATCATCAGCATGGAAACATGTCCTCTGGAATGGTGGCTGAAGCATGAAGGGGCATACGAATGTTTAGCATATCTGGCATGTAAATACCTCGCAATGCCGGCTACAAAAGTGCCATGCAAATGCCTATTCTCACTTTCAGGTGACATTATAAATAGGAAGTGAGCAGCATTATCTTTTATAAATGTAAACAAACTTGTTTGTCTTAGTGATTGAGAAATAAAACTGAATGGACTTGCAAATTCTAACATTTTACAGTGTTTTGTTTTTGAATGCAGTTATGTAACAAAGAAAAACCTCAATTTATATTCACCTTCTATGAGGTGAATATAAAAAATAGTATTCCTTTTGTTTAACTTCTTTACAGTGCTAAAATGTGTAATAAAAATAATATAAAGTGAGCACTGTACACTTTGTATTCTGTGTTGTAATTTAAATCAATATATTTGAAAATGTAGAAAAACATCCAAAAATGTTTCTAATACATTTAATTGGTATTGTATTTTTAATAGTGTGATTAAAACTTCAATTAATTGTGATTCATTTTTGTAATGAAGTTAGTTTGTTTTGAGATAATCGCTTGAATTAACTGTGATTAATTGACAGCCCTACTTAAAAACATCTGAATGAATTAAATGTTAATAATAAAAAACAATGAACAGAGTTTTAAATTCTTCCTTAGTACCTCTGGTGTCCAACCTTTCCATTTCTCTCTCTCTCTCTTGCCCAATGGCATGAAAATAGTTATCTAAAGATGGCAGAAGGGATAAAAGGTTGGTAGACCATATCCCAACACAAAGCATTTGGAAGGAAGGAACCCAGGCTTCATATACTGAGGAGGGTGATGGCAAGCTATGTGCCAAAGGTTGCCAGTCCCTGATCTAGTCCATCCCTGACAGGTTTTTGGCCAACCTGCTCTTAAAAATCTTCAATAATGGAGATTCCACAACCTCCCTTGGCAATTTATTCCAGTGCTTAACCACTCTGACCTTGCTGCCCATTTCTTCTTGTACAAACTTTTATGTACTTGAAAACTGTTATCATGTCCCCTATCAGGTTTCTCTTCTCCAGACTAAACAAACCCATTTTTTTCAATCTTCCCTCGTAGGTCACATTTTCTAGACCTTTAATAATTTTTTATTACATTTAAATTTTTGATCATTTTTGAGAGTTCATGTCTTTCTCCAGGCAAAACTTTTAAAAACCTTCCATTTAGATTTATAGGAAATAAAAAAACTCTACCACATTGGCAGGATTACCAGTATCATTATTTTCCATTTCTAAGGCCATGACACCACTTTGCAATATGATTGCATAGGGTGATGGTACTTTGGAGGTGTTTAGGGGCTAACGTCCTATAAATGGAAATCCTGTGTAGGCTATTCCCTCAAGTAATCTCCCCCATGTGCAGAGGGTTGGGTGTCAAGGAAGCAATAGCGGAACTTGGAGAGGTGGAGTGGCCATGGCAGTGCCTGGAATCAGGCCAGGGAGCTGGTAGAAGCCACCAAGATGCCATTTTGTCTCCTGTAGCTGGCTGGCCCTCCCCCAGTCTCAGTAGGTCCCCTCGCTTCCCCTCCTATCACCCAACACCGCTAGTCGCAGGGAGCTCCTTAGGTAACCGTTATGCTCTTCTTGATACAGGAAAGAAGGAATCACTCCCTACAGTAAAGGAGGAGAAGCCTCGTACCCCTAAGGCTGGAAAGTCTGCTGCCACCACTGCGAATAGGAAACGTAGGGTAGTGGTGGTCGGAGACTCTCTGCTGAGGGGGACGGAGGCGCCCATCTGTCGCCCTGACATTTCATCTCGGGAGGTATGCTGCCTGCCGGGGCCCGTATCCGAGACGTTACGGAGGCATTGTCGAGGATTATCCAGCCCTCTGACTACTACCCCATGCTACTCATCCATGTGGGCACAAATGATACTGCGCGGTGTGACACTGAGTGGATCAAGAGTGACTACAGGGCTCTGGGAGTACGGGTGAAGGAGTTTGGAGCGCAGGTGGTATTCTCTTCAATTCTTCCTGTCAAAGGTAGGGGCCCGGGCAGAGACACATGCATCATGGAGGTGAATGCCTGGCTGCGAAGATGGTCTCGCCAGGAGGGCTTTGGCTTCCTAGACCACGGGATGCTATTTGAGGAAGGACTGCTAGGCAGAGATGGCGTTCACCTTTCGAGGAGAGGAAAGACCCTATTCGGACACAGACTGGCTAACCTAGTGAGGAGGGCTTTAAACTAGGTTCGACGGGGACAGGTGAGCAAAGACCACAGGTAAGTGGGGAACATGGAGACCGGGGAGATGGGTCGGAAACAAGAGGGAGTGTGGGCTAAAAATCACTTAGAAAAGTTAGATGCCTGCAAGTCACCCGGGCCTGATGAAATGCATCCTAGAATACTCAAGGAGCTAATAGAGGTGGTATCTGAGCCTCTAGCTATTATCTTTGGAAAGTCATGGGAGACGGGAGAGATTCCAGAAGAGTGGAAAAGGTCAAATATAGTGCCCATCTATAAAAAGGGAAATAAAAACAACCCAGGTAACTACAGACCAGTTAGTTTAACTTCTGTGCCAGGGAAGATAATGGAGCAAGTAATTAAGGAAATCATCTGCAAACACTTGGAAGGTGGTAAGGTGATAGGGAACAGCCAGCATGGATTTGTGAAGAACAAATCATGTCAAACCAATCTGATAGCTTTCTTTGATAGGATAACGAGCCTTGTGGATAAGGGTGAAGCGGTGGATGTGGTATACCTAGACTTTAGTAAGGCATTTGATACGGTCTCGCATGATATTCTTATCGATAAACTAGGCAAATACAAATTAGATGGGGCTACTATAAGGTGGGTGCATAACTGGCTGGATAACCGTACTCAGAGAGTTGTTATTAATGGTTCCCAATCCTGCTGGAAAGGCGTAACGAGTGGGGTTCCGCAGGGGTCTGTTTTGGGACCGGCTCTGTTCAATATCTTCATCAATGACTTAGATATTGGCATAGAAAGTACGCTTATTAAGTTTGCGGATGATACCAAACTGGGAGGGATTGCAACTACTTTGGAGGACAGGGTCATAATTCAAAATGATCTGGACAAATTGGAGAAATGGTCTGAGTTAAACAGGATGAAGTTTAACAAAGACAAATGCAAAGTGCTCCACTTAGGAAGGAAAAATCAATTTCACACATACAGAATGGGAAAAGACTGTCTAGGAAGGAGTACGGCAGAAAGGGATCTAGGGGTTATAGTGGACCACAAGCTAAATATGAGTCAACAGTGTGATGCTGTTGCAAAAAAAGCAAACATGATTCTGGGATGCATTAACAGATGTGTTGTGAGCAAGACACGAGAAGTCATTCTTCCGCTCTACTCTGCTCTGGTTAGGCCTCAGCTGGAGTATTGTGTCCAGTTCTGGGCGCCGCATTTTAAAAAAGATGTGGAGAAATTGGAAAGGGTCCAAAGAAGAGCAACAAGAATGATTAAAGGTCTTGAGAACATGACCTATGAAGGAAGGCTGAAAGAACTGGGTTTGTTTAGTTTGGAGAAGAGAAGACTGAGAGGGGACATGATAGCAGTTTTCAGGTATCTAAAAGGGTGTCATAAGGAGGAGGGAGAGAACTTGTTCACCTTAGCCTCTAAGGATAGAACCAGAAACAATGGGTTTAAACTGCAGCAAGGGAGGTCTAGGTTGGACATTAGGAAAAAGTTCCTAACTGTCAGGGTGGTTAAACACTGGAACAAATTGCCTAGGGAGGTTGTGGAATCTCCGTCTCTGGAGATATTTAAGAGTAGGTTAGATAAATGTCTATCAGGGATGGTCTAGACAGTATTTGGTCCTGCCATGCGGGCAGGGGACTGGACTCGATGACCTCTCGAGGTCCCTTCCAGTCCTATAATCTATGAATCTATGAATCTTCCCTGGTTTGCATGCATAAAAAAAGGAAAATGCCCTAAATACACATTGGATATTGATACAGTTTCTTCTCAACAAACAGACATCTTGTTGTCAAGCCTCTACACAGATAGACCTGTTTCCTGCAATTCCTCTCTCTGCCAAAGCCTAATGAAGTCAGCGGCAGTCTAACCAGTGTTTTAAGGGCACATTATACCACACACTAGATGTTATCAGACACAACTTCCTCAAGGCTTGGATTTGTTAATTGTATTTCCCTTGAAATGCACCTGGAATTTTGATGGGGCTAAGCAAATAACAATAATTACCATGAACAGATTGCAGCACACATCTGATAAATATCGCTAGCATCAAACACATTTCTGCAGTTCAGCTTATTGCAATTCCCAGAGCCCTATGAATTCAATGGCAAAACCCCTGTGTTAATGCAGAATTAAGGTTGCTTGGGGATACGTCAACCCCCGCAGAAATTTGACTTGAGACAAACTCAGAATTCTGAAAACCAGGAATGATTCTCTCCGATCCTGGCACAAGCATATGGGGGACAGAGAAAGGGGCTCAGACTCCCCTGGGGGCAGGCCCCATATCCCAGCTCACATGCTAGAGGCAGGGAAGGGGGTCAGATCCCTAGTGGTGCAAGAACTGGGAACGTGCACAGGAGGGGAGAACGTGGGGCTGACAAGTGCCGCTGCCCCTATTCTCCTCCAATCTCCCCGTCACTTGCCACCTACATCCACTTGCTCAGTGTCCTTCCTACCCCTCCACTCCCAAAACCTCCCTCATCTGAGACCCCAAACTTTCTCCCTTTCCCTATCACCCATCCCCATTTATCCCCTCCCCCATAATCTCCCACCCCTCACTGCAATCCCAGACCTCTCCCCCTATTGCCCCACCTCTCCACCTCCAAATGCCCCTCCCCTCCGCGCAGGAATTCACAGGTCTCATTTCCACCACTGCGACAAAGATTACATCCCCCCCAAAATCCTGCTACCCATGACTCAAGACTTGCAATAACCTCCAGTCACTCAGTCCAAAACTCCTTTTGTTTTAGGTCTGGGCTTGTCATTAGCATACTTGTTGTTGTGTTAACTGAAGTTTGTGTTCACAGCCATCAATTTCAATGAGGTCTGTGTTTCATCAAGTCCTTAGTATCTCTCAGTGGAAGAGTATAATAGCACAAGAAAAAAAGTTTTTTGGTGGAGGGAGAGTCTCCATCTCCCCTCTATTTTAGTCCCTCTTCTATCTAGGGATGCTAAGCTTCCAGAGGAGCTTCCACCTTGAAGGTAATTTACCTTCTCGTTGCAGTTTCTCTCTTTGTGCTCCGGACTGCACCAAGGAAGATGTGTATAAAATGGATAATACAGAGCAATATTTGTCATCCTCTGTTAAAGTTACCAATTAATATGTGACATTATAATAACTTATTCTCATTTATGAAAGAACTCTGAAATGCCTCCCTGGCAGGTAGAAGAACTCAAACTTTGGCAAGGGAATAATCCTGGGATCAGGGAGGTACCTTTGCTGCTCCCATTAAAATCCATTCAGAAATGACTAGATTTTGAGTTGTCAAAAAATCGCAATTTCCCTTTGGGATTTTCCTCAGCAGAGCTTGCTAGAGGATTGCTTCTAAACGCCCAATATTGTCTGTGCACTGACCATGATTTTGCTTCCGCATGGCGTACAGAACTGAACATCTGTCTTTAGCTTTGCTCCTTCAAAAAATAGTTTTTTTCCTTGGGAAAGATTGGAATCATGAGATCATGAAATAAAGTCTAACTTCTTCTGCTGAACAGTGTTAGTAATTCCGTTCCCTTCACCCCCCATATTATAAAGGTAGGCCACATGCTCCACTGAGAGCTTACTCAAGCTGGGAATCCAACTCTATTCTCGGTATGGTAGAGCCTGGTTTCAGTGTCTTAGCAACACAATTTATTTCAAAGAATCTATCACATCTATATGCTTGGCTTTGTTCATGGAAAAGACATGAACTGAGTTGAGAAATGACAATATACCATTATAGTTCTGGAGCTCAGATCTGAGGGTAGTGAGTAATTTTTTGAAGAACAAATGACCTACACTTTAAAATATTCTACCTTAAGAATCCTAAAGCACCAGGCTATGGACATTTGGGCTGCATTTTCAAACAATGTACTTCTCTGGTATAACCTGAAGTTGGCTTTTGGTCATGAAGAAACTATTCCCAGGCACTGATTGTTCAGGACATCTGCACCAAGTTCCACGAAAGGTCCAGAGTTCAAACTGGAAGGGAGTTATTTAATCCTTTCTCATTTTAAAATTTGCCGTCATCCAACCCAGCACAAACTTGCTTCAACTCTACTCAGCCAATCACGATTTATGATGCTGCCTGTTACATCAGTTTTAGGATCTACAAATAGTCAAAACTACAGCAGCAGACACTAAAGGCTGTTTGTGTGACAGGGAATTACCAGTTTTACATCCCTTAAATGTGACAGGATGGGGGTGAAGGACACCCATGCACAGACCTGTGGGACTTGAACTCTGCAACTAGGAAGAGCGCATCCGCTGATTAATTATGTCACTTTGATCCCTTCTTACAGCCAGCCATTGTGTATGCACAGACCTATATGCTATTCCATAATATTAAAGCCGTGGCAAAATTGCTCACTGGGAGATAATTGGGCTGATTTGGCCAGGTCTCAGTGAATGGAAAATTCAGTCAATGGGAAATGCTGGAATCAAAAATTCTTATTGACCCTGCCCCGCAAACAATAATTAAGTCACAATAGGGGCACCTGCTACCCAGGGAGATGACCTGGTTTTAATGAAAACATTGGAACCTGCAACGCTGGGACATTTCCCCACCACAGGGAAAGGCTCTGGGGATGCAGCTTGCAAAGGTTCTGACAGGGGTTAGCCAACTCTTTCCCCACAGCTCCCGTCTGCCAAAGCTTTTCATTGACACCTGTAGCTATACACCGCTTTGTGGGTGCAGCTTGCATTTCACTGTGTCGTGTGGCTACATACACCCTGCATGCTGTTGCATGAATACATGAAATACAAGAAAGAATACATGGTTTCAAAACAATAGTGACTTTATTTCCTTTGCCAGCTGGGATCAAAGGGGGGAGGGTGGTTGGCTTACAGGGAATTAAAATCAACAAAGGGGGCAGGGTCGCATCAAGGAGAAACACACACAACTGTCGTACCATAGTCTGACCAGTCATGAAACTGGTTTTCAAAGCCTCTCTGATGTGCAGCGTGCCTAGCTGTGCTCTTCTAATCGCCCTGGTGTCTGGCTGCTCAAAATCGGCCACCAGGCAATTTGCCTCAACCTCCCACCCTGCCATAAACGTCTCCCCCTTACTCTCACAGATATTATGGCGCACACAGCAAGCAGAAATAACAATGGGAATATTGGTTGCGCTGAAATCTAACCTAGTCAGAAAACAGTGCTAGCGCGCTGTTAAACATCCAAAGGCACATTCTACCACCATTCTGCACTTGCTCAGCCTATAGTTGAACTGCTCCTTACTACTGTCCAGGCTGCCTGTGTACAGTTTCATGAGCCATGGGAGCAAGGGGAAGGCTGCGTCTCCAAGGATAACTATTGGCATTTCAACATCCCCAACAGTAATTTTCTGATCTGGGAAGTAAGTCCATTCCTGCAGTTGTTCAAACAGCCCAGAGTTACTAAAGATGCGAGTGTCATGCACCTTTCCAGGCCATTCCATGTTGATGTTGGTGAAATGTCCCTTGTGATCCATCAGTGCAGTTTACGTACTGGTTGGCAAAGTGGTCCAGTGCCAAGATAGGGATATGCATTCCATCTATCGTCCCACCACAGTTAGGGAACCCCATTGCAGCAAAGCCATCCACTATGACCTGCACATTTCCCAGAGTCACTACCCTTGCTAGCAGAAGGTCAGTGATTGCCTTGGCTATTTGGATCACAGCAGCCCCCACAGATTTGCCCACTCCAAATTGATTCCTGACTGACCGGTAGCAGTCAAGCGTTGCAAGCTTCCACAAGGGTATCACCACTCACTTCTCAACTGTCAGGGCAGCTCTCATCTTGGTATTCCTGAGCTTCAGGGCGAGGGAAAGCAATTCACAAAATTCCAGGAAATTGTCCTTACGCATGTGAAAGTTTCGTAGCCACTGGGAATCATCTCATACCTGCAACACTATGCGGTCCCACCAGTCTGTGCTTGTTTGCCGGGCCCAGAATTGGCGTTCCACTGTATCAACCTGCCCCACTGCCACCACGATGTCCCAATTACCACATCCTGTGCTTTCAGGAACATCTGTGTCCATGTCCTTCTCACAATCTTCCTCGTGCTGGTGGCTCCTAGCCAGGTTCTGCACATACTGCAGGATAATTGCCACAATGCTCACAACATCAGCGGTGAGCTGAGCGGGCTTCATGTTTGCCGTGCTATAGCGTCTGCATGGAAAAAAGACGCAAAATGATTGTCTGCCATTGCTTTCACGGAGGGAGGGAGGGAAGGGAGATTGATGGCATGTACCCAAAACCACAATGTTTTTGCCCCATCAGGCATCGGGAGCTTAACCCAGAATTCCAATGGGCAGCGGAGACTGTGGGGACTATGGGATAGCTACCGACAGTGCACCACTCTGTGAGTTGATACTAGCCAGGGTATTGAGGACGCACTCCGCCGACTTAATGCGCTTAGTAGGGACATACACAATCGACTGTATAAAATCGCTTTCTAAAGATCGACTTCTATAAAATCTACCTAATTTCGTAGTGTAGACATACCCTTAGTAGAGATGGTCAGAAAACTGATTGTTTTCCAAGGAAAATTTAAAGCTAGAAATCATTTGTTTTTCGAGAAATTTCTAAATGACGCAGTTCTGTTTCAAAACAACCTTTCAATGTGCTGAAATTTCATTGTGCTTTTGGTTTTGGAAGCTGAAATTTTTGGTTTTCCGCTTTAACTTTTCCCCTACCCTTTCCATTCCTTTCCCTTCCTTTTTTTTTTTACATTTTATTCCACTGGAAAAAGGGAGGCAGGAAAGGAGGAAAGGGTAGGGGAAATTATCTATATTTTTACAGGTAGGAAACCATAAAAAGGATAAAAAAGTTGTTAGAGAATGAGCAGGAGGACCCAGAGGTGGATTTGAGTACGGGCTTCTTAATTGTGGTACTTGTTCCCCTCAACCCAATTGCTGAATAAGCATTGGATTAGTTACAGCACACTCCTTTTATTTAAGTTAGTATGTAAATGCCTACACTTGCTACAACACCCCCCAAACCCTTAATAAGTAGTAGAAACTCATCCATACTATGATTATACCTGGCCCTATTTACTGTTCACAGCACTATGCATATTATACAGACATTTTTTACCTTGAAAATACATTTATTTGCAGTAATTGTAGCCACAAGTTCCCTTAATCAGCAGTTCACAGGGGAGGGAGGACCCAAGCTCATTTATGTAGCTGGGAAAGGAAGGAAGGAGATAACACGACTTTACACAAAGAGTATCCCTTAGATCCCCACATTCCTTATGCAGCTGCAATGCTTATCAATCCTTAACAAGCGGAAGGGAACTTTATGGCAGGCTGACAGTTTATCTATCAAGCGAAGGAATAGTGCATGTCTGTGCCTACTCCCTAATACCATGCCAGCACACCAGCGATTTCCCAGGTCTGGCGGAGTAGAGCTGACTGGGGCTGGCTTGCTCTGCTTCCCGCTGCTGCCAGTGAGTACAGGGTCACTGAGGGAAGAAGTGGAATGGAGGCTGGCCAGGGGCAGAGCAGGGGGAAGGGTAAGGAAGGGAGGAGGGAGTTGTCCGGGGCTCCTCCCACGCTGAAAGAGCACAGCAGAATGTGTGGAGGCAGTCAATGACTGACTACAGAAAAGCACAATATGAACGAGAGGAGAGGTGGCGGGCTGAATCGCGGGCTGAAATGATGCGTGGCGTCAGCTTGTAGACAGAAGGCAAGAGTCGATGCTCCGGCTGCTGGAGCATCAAACTGATATGCTCCAGCGTATGGTTGAGCGCAGGAAAGGCAGCAGGAGCAGAGACCGCTGCTACAGCCCCTGTGTAACCAACAGCCCTCCTCCCCAAGTCCCATAGCCTCCTCACCCAGACGCCCAAGAACACGGTGAGGGGGCCTCCAGCCACCCAGTCACTCCACCCCAGATGATTGCCCGAGCTTGGGAAGGCTGGCCTTCAATAAGGGCTAAAGTTTTAAAGTTTTAAACTGCAGTGTGTCCTTTTCCTTCCCTCCTCCCCCACCCCTCCCGGGTTACCTTGGCAATTATCCCCCTAGTTGTGTGATGAATTAATAAAGATTGCATGAATGAGAAGTAACAATGACTTTATTGCCTCTGCAAGCGGTGCTCGAAGGGGGGAGAGGAGGGTGGGGTGGTTGGTTTACAGGGAAGTTGAGTGAACCGGGTTGGGGGGGCGGAGGGTTCATCAAGGAGAAACAAACTGAAGTTTCACACCGTAGCCTGGCCAGTCACAAAACTCGTTTTCAAAGCTTCTCTGATCCACACCGCACCCTGCTGCACTCTTCTAACCGCCCTGGTGTCTGGCTGCGCGTAATCAGCGACCAGGCGATTTGCCTCAACCTCCCACCCCGCCATAAATGTCTCCCCCTTACTCTCACAGATATTGTGGAGCGCACAGCAAGCAGCAATAACAATGGGGATATTCTTTTCGCTGAGGTCTGAGCGAGTCAGTAAGCTGCGCCAGCGTGCTTTTAAACGTACAAATGCACATTCCACCACCACTCGGCACTTGCTCAGCCTATAGTTGAACAGGTCCTGACTCCTGTCCAGGCTGCCTGTGTACGGCTTCATGAGCCATGGCATTAAGGGGTAGGCTGGATCCCCAAGGATCACGATAGGCATTTCAACATCCCCAATGGTTATTTTCTGGTCCGGGAATAAAGTCCCTTCCTCCAGCTTTCGAAACAGAGCAGAGTGCCTGAATACGCGAGCATCATGTAACTTTCCCGGCCATCCCACGTTGATGTTGGTGAAACGTCCCTTGTGATCCACCAGGGCTTGCAGCAGCATTGAAAAGTACCCCTTGAGGTTTATATACTCGGTGGCTTGGTGCTCCGGTGACAAGATAGGGATATGGGTTCCATCTATCGCCCCACCACAGTTTGGGAATCCCATTGCAGCAAAGCCATCCACTATGGCCTGCACGTTTCCCAGAGTCACTACCCTTGATATCACCAGGTCTTTGATTGCCCTGGCAACTTGGATCACAGCAGCCCGAACAGTAGATTTGCCCACTCCAAATTGATTCCCGACAGACCGGTAGCTGTCTGGCATTGCAAGCTTCCACAGGACTATCACCACTCGCTTCTCAACTGTGAGGGCTGCTCTCATCCTGGTATTCTGGCGCTTCAGGGCAGGGGAAAGCAAGTCACAAAGTTCCATGAAAGTGCCCTTATGCATGCGAAAGTTTTGCAGCCACTGGGAATCGTCCCACACCTGCAGCACGATGCGGTCCCACCAGTCTGTGCTTGTTTCCTGGGCCCAGAATTGGCGTTCCACAGCATGAACCTGCCCTAGGAACACCATGATTTGCACATTGCTGGGGCCTGTACTTTGTGAGAGGTTTATGTCCATGTCAATTTCCTCATCAATCTCGTCGCCACGCTGCAATCGCCTCCTCGGCTGGTCCTGGTTTTGCTTTGGCATGTCCTGGTTCTGCATATACTCCAGGACAATGTGCGTGGTGTTCATAGTGCTCATTATTGCCGCGGTGATCTGAGCGGGCTCCATGATCCCAGTGCTATGGCGTCTGGTCTGAAAAAAGGCGCGAAACTAGTATCTGACGGAGGGAGGGAGGGGCGAGTGACGACATGGCGTACAGGTACAGGGAATTAAAATCAACAAAGGTGGCTGTGCATCAGGGAGAAACACAAACAACTGTCACACAGAATGGCCCCCCCAAAGATTGAACTCAAAACCCTGGGTTTAGCAGGCCGTTGATTTCACGGAGAGAGGGGGAAGCAAATGAATAAAGAACAAAACTGGTCCATCTATTTTTTACATCTTAAGCTGGCAGCTGACCTTGCAGCATAACTGATAGCCCTCGACATCTTCTGGGTGCTTGGCAGAAAATACTGGGCGCTTGGCTGATAGCCATCATCGTCAAGACGGTTCAATAGGACTAAGCATGTCTGCCCAGGTGCCTCTGATTGAACTGCAATATGACGACGTTGGATATCAGTCTTAATACACTATCTACTGCCAAAAGGCAAGGGGCTGCTGCTGTGTAGCAATGCAGCCCCACGTCTGCCAGCCCCACGTCTGCCAGCACCCAGATCGCCGATGAAGGCTACCAGTCATACTGCACCATCTACTGCCAAAAGGCAATTAGTCTTTAAAGTGCCACCAGATTCCTTGTTGTTTTTGTAGATACAGACTAACACGACTACCCCCTGATACTTGAAATCAAGGATTCATTACTACAATTGGTCTGATAACTGCTGAGCTGGGTGTGGGCAGGTGTAGGTTCATTAACATCTGGAGCAGAGATTCCTATGATGCAGTGCTGCCCTGTTTTTCTGGTCCCAGAGTTCAGTGTGGTTCTCTGTTCTTCATTCTGTTTGCTAATCCCTGTCCCATCTTTCATGCAGATGAGGCTAGGGGAGTTGTCTCTGCTCTCCATTATGTATGCAAATGGAGATGTCTTAATCTTGTCACCCTTGTCAGGAGGGGTCTAGGTGTGTCTCCCAACGCCCTTCATTGCTCTCTGCAAGACTTTTCTCTGATCGGTTTTGGTTCAAGCAGAGTCTGGTGTGTGTGGAGAGCTGTCTTTCATGAGTCAGACAGGCTAGATACTGCGCCTTGGTTCCCCAAGAACACAGAGCTGACTGGTAAGTCCCCCCCTTTGATGGGGTGCTTGCGCTGAGCGAGTATCCCCATCACATCCTTACTCCATGGTACCAGGTCTGATCTTCCATCCATTGCAGCTACCCCCAATGATCACCACAATGGGGTGAAGCATAATATATAAAAGACCTGTTCCACTGTGGCTCCACCCAAGCAAAGTCTCCCACCAGGAGTGATGGCCTGTGTTTTTACCTTAATGGCAATGAGACCCATTCCCAGTGAAATGGGGGAAACCTCCTTGCACAGCTCAGGATAGGTATTTAAATGTTGTACAGTCCATATAGGCACAGTAAACTTAACATTCCAACTATCAATGGTGGTTACATTACAGAAACAGCGATTAACGTAAGGCACCATGGGTTGGATCCAGTGTCCATCAATCAAAACAATATTACATCTTGTCCTTACACACACACATATTTTATCAACATAGACAATAACAGACCCCTCTTCCTGGATAACATTGAAGGAACAGTGAGACTTATTCCCAGGTTACCCATTCATCCCAACCCTTATGGCTAGTTCCAATCAAGGGAGCACATGCAGGTGCTATGTGAGAGATATTCATGCCCTCTAAGTGGATTTGAACCTCCTTCAGAGAAGTCTGAGGTTGAAGAACCAAATGTTCTTGTTGATCCAATTTCAGCACATGGGGTCCTGAAATTGGGGCTCTTAGATGTCAGAGGGGAGCAAGGTTTGTGACCAGAGGGCTGAAAATTAAATGTTCTTGTTGTTGTTGGCCGAATTCCACTCTGTACTAACTGGGCTCATGAAATCTCTCCAAAATGGCAATATGCCCATAGAATTTAAACCAAATTGCTGTCATGAGCTTGTCACAATGTGTGCCCTTTAATGGAACTACCCAATCGGGGGGACCTTGCAGAATCAAGTCATGTTCAGCTAAAGTCCAGTTCAGCGGTTCCCAGTTTAGAGGAACTGTGTGATATTTTTGCCTGGTGTGATCAAAGACAGCTGCAGTTCATCTCCCGGTAACGGAGGTGTCTGAGTTCCAATGACAATGATGACAGGTAGGGGCATGGTTGTTCCCCAAACAGCAGAGTAACCCAGGGCTACCCTGCACCTTCTGCCACCCCGGAGGCTGTCACTGGGTGTGTTTGATGGTGTATGTCCCGTTCGAGACCACAACGGCTTACAGAAGAATGGGACGGAGTCTGGGGTGGTCTTAGTTTCATAACAAAACTTGAGCCCGGTGGCACTCTGTGTGCAGTTGGCAATGCTTTCCCAGGGGCAACCCAAGGAGTTGCCAACAGCATAGAACTGGTAGCGATGCTGCAGGGCCTGGGGGTTGGTCCCATTCCCATAGAATTCATGCATATGGCAAAGCAATTTTGCTTCCTGGGATCCAGCTGGCAAGCACCTCCAGAGGTTCAGAGGGATCACAGGTACAGCATAGAGCCTGGACAGCATCAGACTCCAGATACTTATGAACAGCAAGGTCCTGGTTCACCGTAGGGGATGTCATGGTTTGTGTTCGGGACCTGTGAGCAGGCAGAGAAGAGAAAACAAACTTCCCACACTCCCCCCATATATACTGGGAGAATCTGGGACCAATATTACAGGGTGAACATGAAGTAGTGACCTCCGTGAGGGTGGCCATAATAAGTCAATGACTTTTCTGGATTTTTCCTCTCTTAACACTGGGTAGGCACTGACCAGCCCACTCGATGCGTATTTTCCAGCGGCTCAAAGCCTTTCCTTCATGCTGGCCAAGAATGGTGGCCGACAGGATGGAGAAAACAATCTTGAGGGTCAGGTGGTTTTCCTTCCATTCCTTGAGCTGTGAAGAATGAAAGCATTTCGGCCATTTTCCCATTTAGGATTTCTACCTGACAAACACTGGGGTGGCCCGATTCACAATAGAGCAGTGGCCATCCCAGGTGTGTGTAAAGAGCTGCTTAGCAGTGACAGAGGCAGTGTTGGTTTTAGTAAGGATGGCTTCCACCCTGGATCTTTCTAAAACAAAGTCAGTGGATTCATACACAGTTGAGAACTTTGGCCGCTAGAAACTGAACCAAATTTCTCAGCACCGTCACTGTTGCTTGCTACAGACAATGATTCATTCTGTGCTAACTCAGACAACTCACTTCCACACCGTTCAGTTGCAGCAAACTGCTTGCAAAAGCTAGCACGAGGTTTTATTCCTTCGAGAGCACTTTTAGGCAACAATTCATTTTCCCCAGAAATTTTGTCCTTTCCCTTTTCAGCTAGGGGTTGCTCTACAGAAACATCTTCCTGAGCATCTTTCTGGATTTCAGTTGAGTCCAGAACGACTTCCGGGACAATTGACAATGCTCTGCTTCCCGCTGCTGCCAGTGAGTACAGGTTTCAGAGTAGCAGCCGTGTTAGTCTGTATCCGCAAAAAGAACAGGAGTATTTGTGGCACCTTAGTCTCTAAGGTGCCACAAGTACTCCTGTTCTTTTAGTGAGTACAGGGTCACTGAGGGAAGAAGTGGAATGGAGGCTGGCCGGGGGCAGAGCAGGGGGAAGGGTAAGGAAGGGAGGAGGGAGTTGTCCGGGGCCCCACACCGCCCTAGGGATGGCCCTGCCCATTGCGGGGGTGGGCAGCCAAAGGATAGGGCTGGTTGCCAGAGCTGGTGCAGTGGCGTATGCAACATGCAGCTGCCTAGGGCACCATGAAATTTGGGGCAGTTTGGTGTCCCAAATTTCATGGTGCCCTACGCAGCTGCGTATGCCTAAGGACGGCCTGGATCCCAACAGATTATATTACATCCCAGGTGCATACCTACCAACTCCCAGCTGCACACCTGACAACATCTGGAAACAACAAGCCAGTAGACTCGGATTTGCCTATATATATATGTAAATATACATACATACATCAAGTGGGTGCGAGCAGAACAAACAGGCACTGTGCTCCAAAATTATATATATGATTTTGGGGCACAGTGCCTGTTTGTTTTGCTCACGCACACTTGGTGCATTCATTCCATACATCTCCATTAGCATTCATCCCACACCAACTGTCACATCAACTTATATCTCCACCCACACGCTCATTACACCATATTGCCCAAGATTCAACTTACTGTAGCACCTTCCCCCATTCATCCCACACTCTCCTATCCACTCATTCTGTCTACACACCTCATTCTGGGCCCATGTGCCCTCCCCTGCAAGAGAATCCAAGCTATATGAGGGCAGGCAGAACACAGCTGCAGGATCTAGCATTTATAGTGAAGCCCCGGGAAGGATGGGGTTCCCTTTTGTTCAGTAAAAGTCCCATTGCTCATGGTAAAGAAACCAGGTCCCATCTCCACTTTTTGTTTTTTTCTGGTTTCTTGGGCAAGACACTGGCACAGCCTCAGTTCCCATGAAATCTGGGCTCTCCAGTATCTGGTTTCCCAGTTCTAATGACTGGCTGCTCTTTCCTCGGTCAGAAAAATTATCCCCTTCAAAGCCACAGCTCCCCACTATCTCCCCCAGCCAAGGGGTCAGCTCAGTCTGGTTCTCCCCAAATTCCCAGCACCCGCATCCCCACTTCACCCAAACAGCTACCCCAGGCAGTATCTCACTGCTCCACCCACAGGAGGGTCCTTTTCATTCCCAGTGCAGCCCACATCAGAGTGGGAGGCCTCAATCCTTGAGGTGACTGCTGTCAACATCATTTGTCTTTAAAGAAAAAAAAATACTTGTGTGTAGATGGTAGCAAGGATGGTAATAACTGTCTTCTTTGTGGAAAAGAAGTTTGTTGAGATGGGCTGGCGCTGTCGTTGTTGTTATTTTCCAATCCCATTTCCTAAAAGGCAAACTAAGACAAACACACATACCAAAGGAGGAGAGAAAAGATCAGAAAGTGCAAAGATAGAAAATGCAGCTTCTGTCTCTGATGTTGACTCTCAGTTGCAACCTCACTGCTGGAAAAACACAGGCACAATACCTGGTCTTATCAGCCACTCCAAGACCTGGCAAACCCAGACCAGCACTGGGCTTTTTAGGGCAGAGCTTTTAGTTGCCTCTTTGGCCTGGTCTACACTAGTCGGTTATTTTGGAATTAGCAAAATAAATAGTCTTGGCTGGCTAAACTAGACTCTTATTAAGGAAAAGGAAAAAGGAGAGAGACAGGGATGAGTAGAGATAAGTGGGAGGAAGAATAGAATACACTATGGGAAGGGGTGTGTGTGTGTGTGTGTGTGTGTGTGTGTGTGACAAAGTGTCACATCCTAGGTAACATTTGGGATTCAGATGGAGCCGATAAAGGAGGAGATGTCATCTGGGTCTCTCTCTCTCTCTCTCTCTCTGGCCCAGTTGGTCAAGACCTCTTTCAAGATTAGCACAAAGATGGTTTGGGGTCTCAGGAGACAGTGTGGTTGGTTGATAGTAAAGATTGCTCCAGTAGTCAAATTTTCTCCTCAAAAATGTTTTTCTTTGAGGATCCCAAAAGGGACTGATGGGTGGAATAGCCTATGCCCTCATTATTTTGTCTATCAATTAGGCCTAGTTTCCTAGACATCAATATGGTTCATCCATTTCTGGTTCAACATTTTTCTTGTTTACCTTAACACAGTCCTTGGGTTATATCTGGAGGCCTTTTCTTTGGTACTAATTCAGTTTGTGTCTTCCTGTCATACCTTTTCCCGATCAAAATTTGTTATTATAGGCTATTGTGGCAACTTATGAACTTACACTGGCTTTTGACTGGGCTTTTGTTCATTGAAGAGCCTTGGACCAGGGACCTTGAACAGCAGTGGAGGTGGTGGTGTGGGGGGATGTTGATCTCACCCCTCCATCAACAGAAGCTTGTCCAATAAAATATATTTTGTCACCTACATTGTCTCTCTCTTAATAATAATGGTTGAACATAATGTTTGGTGTTAAAAGACCCTGGAGCAGCATTATAACCAAAGACCAGAAGGAGCACTTGGTCGTCTAGTCCAGTGTTTCTCAAACTGGGGTCGCCGCTTGTGTAAGGAAAGCCACTGGTGGGCTGGGCTGGTTTGTTTATTTG